>NC_063161.1:94936565-96332398 GCF_023159225.1 Perognathus longimembris pacificus
AGTAACACTTTCCATTATATATCAAGGCTAACTTACGCTCCTCTTCTCAACCTTCTTCTCCTTTCTTTCTCTCTTGCTTTCCTTGTTTCTTCATCTTCTGGTTCAGGTTCTGGGTCATCCTCATTGATAACATCTCTCTTCCGTTTCCTCTTTGGTCTCAAGCTCTCTCTCCTAGGTAGTTTATCTTCCTCTTCTTCACCTAAATATGTTGGTGATTTCATGCGCAACATCAGAAAGTGTTTTTTCTGTCTCACTCTTTCTCTCTATTATACATATGTATATATATGTGAATATGTACATACCTGCATGTATATACATATATGTATACACATATGTGCACATATGCATATACTTATATATGCAGAATATATATACACATATCTACATACATCTACAGAATATATGTATATACACATATATAGGTATGCATCCACAAATATACATATGTGCATATGTGCACATATATGTGCATATATACAGAAAAATGAAATCTACTAAACCCATTAAAATGGTTTAAAACACAGGAAGGGAGGGAAGAGAAAGAAAGCAAGTGAAAGGGTGAAGTTAAAGTACAAAATAGTCACTATTTATTACAGTGTGGATGAACTTTGATTATGTTAAGTGGAATAAGCTAGTTCAGAAAGACAAACACTGGATGGTTCTACTTGTCTAAGTCATGTCTGAATTAATTAGTCAGAAGAAGAGAGTTGAATACTGATATCAGAAAGAGAAGAAAATGAAAATGTTTTGATCAACAGTCATAAAGTTGCAAATTATCCAAGAATAATAAATGCTAGAGATTACTATAGAATTTTGTGCCAACACAATCATCTGTTTATTCTGTCACACAGCTATGAACTCAATGAACCCAAAGTGAAAATACTCAGAGAAAAATATGGCCTTTTCTGCATGTGTACAGGTGGTTTTATTCTTGTCATTATTCCATGAACAGTACAGTATGAGAGCTGTTGCTAGTATTTGTATTCGATATTAAAGTAACCTTAAAGATTAAAATATTAAAGGATGTGCGTGAGATGACACAAAGGCATTTGCCATCTTACCTAGGAAACTTAACCATCTATGACTTGTTGTATCTACTCCACTATAGTCCTAGAACTGATTCCCAATACACACACAATAATAATTTAATTAACCATATTTTATGATACATTTTAAAAGTTGTTAAGATGATAGATTTCAAGGTTTTTTTCTTCTAACAATAAAAATGAATATAGATGGGGCTGGGGATATGGCCTAGTGGCAAGAGCGCTTGCCTCGTATACATGAAGCCCTGGGTTCAATTCCCCGGCACCACATATACAGAAAATGGCCAGAAGTGGCGCTGCGGCTCAAGTGGCAGAGTGCTAGCCTTGAGCAAAAAGAAGCCAGGGACAGTGCTCAGACCCTGAGTCCAAGGCCCAGGACTGGCAAAAAAAAAAAAAAAAAATGAATATAGAGGGGGGAGGGAGATGGGGAGGGGGAAGAAAAATGAGGGAGGAGGCAACAAGTTGAATAAAAAATGTACAGTTCACTACCTTACGTATGAAACTGTAACCCCTCTGTACATCACATTGACAATAAGTAATTTTTTTAAATGAATATAGATTTTGAAAACTTGTTTAATCAATGTGACAATGTACAAAGAAGATTTTAGCTAACAATAGCACAAAGTATGCTTGGGGTACTTTGAATGTTTGCTACAAACACACACACACACACACACACACACACACACACTATATTCTTCATTATATTCTTTATTCTTTATGCCAGTCCTGGGGCTTGAACTCAGGGCCTGGTAATTGTCCCTGAGCTAATTTGCTCAAGGTTAGTATTCTATCACTTGAGCCATAGCTCCACTCCTAGTTTTTTGATAGTTAACTGGGGATAAGAGTTTCATAGGCTTTCCTATCCTGACTGGCTTCAAATCACAACCTCAGATTGCAGCCTGCTGAACAGCTACAATTACAGGCCTGGGCTATTGGTGCCTGGTTCATATTCTTATCCATAAACAAGTGCCAATACATTTAGAAGGTTTGGCACCATACAAGGCATTATTTCAGCTACAAGGAAATTAAGTTTTAAAATATCTTTTAAGAATTATTTATTTATTTTACAGTATTTGGGTTAGAACTCAGAATCTCATTCCTTTATGACTTAAGTCATATCTTCGTGCCTCAGGTAATTTTTAGATAGAATCTCACACTTTGGGGAGATGTTGATCCTTCTACTTTCATCTCCCAAGCAGTTGAGATTACTGACATAAGCCACCTTCCACAACAGCTTTCAAAAAATTTAATGAGGTAATAATAGATTTATGAGTGGAAACGATCCAATTTTCTTGAAATTATTTTTGGTCTATTAATCTTGTCTTCTTTTATCATACATTAAGTGTGAATTATTAAAATTACCTACTGCCATTTAGAAGCAAAAAATCTGTTTTTAATATTTTATCTAGTTTCCAAATGTTCAAATTCTACGGAAAAAATTGGTTTCCTGCTAGATGCACAGTGCTAACTTTTGGGAAAAGACTTGGTTCCTCCGTTCAAGTCATAGCATCAGGACCTATGTGAGATTCTGAGCCATTTTACCTAGAAGGCACCTAAGTGATAACAACAAAGGGCTTGCGAACATTGACTAACTGTTACAGTGTGCCCTGGTTGTCCCCCTAATTACACTTTTCTTTAAATGCTGCACTTTCATTTTTAGTAAAATCAAAGCTTTTGTTCATATAAGGTCACAATTCATGCTTTTGAGCTAAGTGTATGCAAAGTGAAAACAAGAGAAATTCAAATAAAACAGCTGTGAGTTTGGTATTCAAAGGCGTACTCTTTCAGTGGAGTGCCTAATGGCTCACACCTTCATTCTACACTACTCTGGAGGCTGAGTATTTAGGATGAAGACACAAAGCCAGACCAGGTAGGAAAGTCAAAAACACCCTGCTATCTCCAGTTATCTGGCAAAAAAAAAAAAAAAAAAAAAATTACTGGATTCTAACCATGAATCAAGTGGTAGAACACTAGCCATGCACAAGAAAGCTGAGCAAGAGCACATGGCCCTGAATTTAAGCCTACATAATGGGGTGTGTGTGTGTGTGCAAGCACACGTGTACACACACAAATTCTTTCATTTTAATGGAAGCATTTACCTACTCAACTCAGTCAAAATAGCCAGTATGTTCTATTGTATGACCCATTTTAAAGGAAGGGTATTACAGTAAGCTATTTGAGGTAAAGGAAGATCAATACGAAAGCAGAATGTTTTGAACAACACCTAGATTACTAACAACTTATAAATTTTGTGTGTGAGTGTGTGTGTGGGGAGAGAGAGAGAGAGAGAGAGAGAGAGAGAGAGAGAGAGAGAGAGAGAGAGAGAGAGAGAAATTCCAAAAATGAGGATTCTGTTTGCTCTCTTTGGTGAAATCACAAGCCCACAAAATGACAGGATGAATCCCCTGACTGCTACAATCAACAGGAGCTGCTTCCCTAAGGTCTATTCTGCTTACTTGAGCTTTCCTCAGTATCCTCTTCTTTTTCCTCCACTTGGATTTTCACTGTTGAAAAAAGCATAAGTACAACAATTACTTAAATGCCTGTATAATTTTATGTTAATAACTGACTTCTACTCTTATTATTTCTGTCATAGCCATCTTGTGTAGTTAATAAAAACATTTCTCAATAAACATGTCAAAATGAACATTATTTGTTGAGCATATACAGCCACAACCTCTTGCACAATGCTAAGTAAAGATTGCTCTACTTTATGGCCTTCAGAGATTTGCAAAAGCTATCAACCATAAGCCTATCAGCTCAATTCATAGTAACTTCAATGAAAATAAAATTTGCATTACAATAGCTACATTGGAATTTCTTGGGTCTTTTCATTTTATGAGAAATTGAGTTGTTAGTAAAGCTATATCCACTTGCCCAAACCAATTATACTGTGATTACCTAATTATTGCTTACAATATAGAATCATTCATAGTATGTCTGTAGAAAAAGTGCTTAAAGGTCTTATCTTTCCCTATTTTAATGATTTTGTAGGTATTATACTAATATAGCATATATGTCCCGGTAGGTGATTAGCCTTGTTAATGATGAAATAGGTAACTTCATAATTCAATACAGCATAGTTTTGAAGTGCTGGGTATAGGTACATGTCTGTAATGTTAATTACATGGGCAGTATAGGCAGCATGACTGTAGTCCAGATAAAAGTGCAAGAACTTATCAGAAAAGTAGAGTGGAAAAGGGCTGGGATGTGGCTCAAGTGGTAGAACATATGTCTAGGAATCACATAGTCTTTTTGAGTTCAAGCCTCACTACTGCCAAACAAACTTCAAAACTGTGTTGTATTAAATTATGAAATTACCCAATATTCAAGTATTTTTGTTCTTTTAGTTTTTCCTTGACTGTTATAAAAGAATATACAAAATTTTAACAGTATAGTAATATGAGATAAACATTAATTGGCAAACTTTTTTCTAATGTCAACCTAATGTCTACTGATTTCAGGTTTAATGACCCAGAGATGGAGCTCTAGAACTTGCTTTAGTTGAAATGAAGACCACACTACTCCATAAACTCAATGTCTAGTGACTTATTATATACATATTATAAATATCAATGTATTATTTTTTTGCTTAAGGCAAAATGATATAAATCCAAAAAGCAAAGAAGTTCCAAGTAGATAAAACTGTCTCTGGTTTTGTTTCTGCTTTTGTTCTCCAAAATTTCATATTCAGTGCCTGACAAGCATATTGAAAAAAGTCAGCAAGTGCCAAGAATATAACTTCTATTCACAAAGTAAACTATTACAAAAGCACTCTGTCTTTAAATACTATCTGCATAAAATGTTTTACGATATGCAAAACTGTTATCACTGAAGCTCAGCCTTGGAATGTGAGAATAAATATCCTTTTGTTCAGTGTGGACATGCTTCTTATGTTCCTGGTTGTAACTAGATCTGAACTGGACAAAGATTTTTATGCCACTACAGAGAGTTTGCAGTAATAAAGGCAAATACTTCTGAGAAGATATTCCACATTCTATAATAGTCATGGTCTCTTACTTGCAATTAACACCACCACCAAGCTTCTGGAATCAAAGAAGAATTCCTTAGGAAGGCATTTTAATGGTATGAGATTAGCCTTACAGCAGTCTTATCAGTATGAATAATATTAAAAGAGCTGAGAAAAAATAGCAAAGGCTGACCCACCCACTCCCTATTATGCCACACAGCTATTGAAAATGATTTTTAATATATTGTGCTAATCTAAAATAATTCAATACAGCATGTTCAACAGGCAATTAAATAAAAGAGGAAAGCCCATAAAATGAACAAAAACATAAGACAATCTTTGGGATGGGTTATATATTAAATAAAAAGACCCAAAAGAGAAATGTTCTAAATCAAAATTGAATAAAAACTCTTAGTTCTCTCTCTTCTTTCCTATCTCCTTTCCCCTACCCTGCTCCCTCCACTTCACGTGATACTGGGAATTGAAGTCAGGACCTCATGCTTGCTACCCAAGCAATCTCCTGCTTAGTCCACATGCTCACTCTTCAGTTTTCCCTAATAAGATGAGACAATGAGCAAGGCTGGAAGTTGTGGATCACTTTCTCTGGTACACAAAAGACAGTCACAAATGACCCTTAAAGAAAACCTAAATGTATATAAGAGAGTTTTATAGGATCAAGTAGAGAACTACAAAAGAGCTATGATTTCCAAGTGGTACAATGAATGAAAAACATTAAAGAAATGGCTTTCCCCAGTAATCCTAGATACTCAGAAGTCTTGGAATCTGGCAATCATGGTTCAAAACCAGCTTGAGTAGACAAATCTATGAGACTCTTATCTCCAATTAACCAGCAAAATGCTGAACGTGGACCTGAGACTGGTAAAGTGTCAGTCCTGGGAAGTGAAGAAGTAGCCCATTCCTTCCTCTTACATTGGTTTTCCTATAGTGACATTGTTCCTGCATTACCATCACCACTTTCTCACTAGGTGATGCCTTTGCTGCACAGCATTATTTTGCCCATGGAATAGTTGTTTTTAATCGTCATGAGGATAACTGTCTTGTTCTTGATCCAAACCCTCATCTTAAGGCTTAATTGTCCTTAAAAAATACCCACTACTACTATATCTCGTCTGAATACCCTGGATACTGTTTATACAGGTAATAGATCTGGGGAATGGAAAGGGAATACCAAAATTGAGAGACAAAGGACAAAAAGACAAACCATTCCAAAAGCAATACTTACAAAACCATTAGGTGTAAATCAACTTCACAACTCTTCGGGGGAGAGGGAAAGCGGGGAGGAGAGGTAGGGGAAAAATGAGGGAGGAGGTAACAAGTTGAACAAGAAATGTACTCACTGCCTTACATATGAATCTGTAACCCCTCTGTACCACACTTTGACAATAAAGAAAAAAATTTAAAAAAAAAAACACTGAAAAGCAGCTCTGTGGTCAACAGATTTAAAACTCCATTAAAATCCTCAATCTACACTTGATTTTAATGAAATAATAGTTTCCCTGAAAAGTCACTATCAACACTAGTCTCAAAGGAATGATAGAGAATCAATCTAAGAACCTTCTCCCAGACAAAGGCCTATCTATGCAAAGAAAAATTCAGGATACCTAAATGGGATCAGCCACTGTCATTCCTTTCCCAGATAATCTTCCCAATGTCCTGTGGCCTTCGCTTAGCAATCATAGCTTAGTCCCAGTCATCTGACTCTCCCCCATGCTCTGGCTGCTTCCCAAAGATTATTATTTGTACTTTAAAAACAAGCTTTCTTGGGGATGGGAATGTGGCTTAGTGGTGAAGTGCTTGCCTAGTATGCATGAAGCCCTGGGCTTGATTCCTCAGTACCACATGAACAGAAAAAGTTGAAAGTGGCACTGTGGCTTAAGTTGTAGAGTGCTAGCCTTGAACAAAAAGAAGCCAGGGACAGTGCTTAGGCCCTGAGTTCAAGCCCCAGGGCTGGCAATACACACACACACACACACACACACACACACACACACACACACACACACACACACACCCCTCTCTCCTAGGAATAGTAAGAGGACAGAAAATGGAGATCTTGTCAAAATGTTGGAGACCACAAGCAAAACTGGATTGAAGCATGAATACTTAAGAGAATTCCCAGTTGAAGCAGAAGAAATCCTAGGCAATCCAGCTCCTTATTTCATGCAAACAGAGCCAGTAATTAAGAACCATAAAAGGAAATAATATCAAAATGTCACATTTCAAAGGCATGGGAGTTGTTCAGAAAAGCAGATGTTGTTCTGAGCTTTCTTATTTAATCCCTCGTGCTGAAAGCCCTTTATGCTTCTTCAGAATCTCCAGTCACCAAGTGACTGGAGGGGTAGAATGATACAACCTAGTCTTCTGACCCACTTTAGCTCTTGAAAGCAATGTGTTTGATACCAGACTAATAGTTTGGAAACTTAAGTCTCATTTATTCAATTAACACTTACATGTGGCCAGCAAAATTTTAGAGAACAAATGTCTGGGGTAGGAGTTTGCAGCTTTTACTAAATAAAATATCCCTGTCTCTTAGTTTGTTGAGTTAATGAAAATGTGACTTTATAACAATGTGTTTTAAGATTAAGTATATATATTAAATGCCTATTAGGCATGAATATGTTGTGCTAATCTGAAATAATTCAATAGAGCATGTTCAACAGCCAATTAAATAAAAGAGGAAAGCCCATAAAACCTGGAGTTCATAGACAGGTTTAGGATGGGAATAATGAAGTGGGGATGCTGGGTCTAACTGGCACCATGTTGGCCATGTAGTAAATAGGGAATTGGGTTTAATTGGCACCATCTTGTCTTTATGATGGAGAAGGGTGAAATCCTACCTCCCAGGTGACTGGCCTGCCTGAATTCCTAGATGCAGGGGCAGGAACTTGGATGATAGGTTACTGAGTCTGTCAGTCCTGATGTGCATCATAGAATATTCCACAAGCTGCTAAGGCAACAACTGAAGGGACGGAAATTTTGCTACTGAGGATATTCTTGCATTCTGGAAGAAAGATCCAGTAAGAATGAGAAATTAATAATGAATGTTATTAAATGAAGTCCCTTTAATAGTAAGTGAACAACACAAATGCATCAGCATTTTTATTTCAATTCTGTTTTGTTTTCTTGTTGCTTATCTGACTGAGACTTTTTATTAAGAGACTGAAAAACTTATGAATACATCTTTGCTTATATTTTGGATCACTGTATGCCAGTTCAAATATATGAGACTAAAAGATCAAGATGGAAGAAAGCAAGAGAGATGAAAAGACAAGTAGCAAGAAATGAGGAGAGGAAGAACATAAAAAGTAGGAAATTAAAAATATATAACAAAGTGGGAATTGTAGCATATGATAAAAAGAGATAAATACAAAGAAGAATATAAGGTAAACGTGTACTTTTGCCTTTGGAATCCATGATAACTATATTTATATATACAATTGTCCTCTGAAGCTGCAAAATAATTGGTTTCAGGAATCCCATGGATACAAAGATCTGTGGATACTCAAATACCTTCTATGAAATGACCTAGCATTTGTATAACTTGTGAATCTTTCTACATGCTTTAACTCATCATCAGGTAGTTTGTAATATCTAATAAGATGCAAGTGCTATGCAAACAGTTATAATTTTCTATTATTTATAAAATTATAACAAGGAAAATGATTTTACATGTCCAATATAGTAGTATTTCTGAATTTTTTTCTGAATTCTGATAATGCTGATGGTGAGATAGAATATGATATAAAGAAAACAGTCTGCATGAGTGCATGTGTTATGTGTATGTATGCACATGTGCCCAAGAACCATACTTAGATCCTCCCCTTTTCCAAACTGGAAACAAACAAACAAAAAAAGTAAATAGATCCACACTTCAAAAGGAAGGAATAAACTTAGTCCTAAAGAAGAACTGCCCACCAGGGAGCCACTTAGGTATATGTTGAAATCACCATCATACTGAGGTGTGATCTCCCCATAAAGAACTCCCCAGCTTTTTGTTTCCACTAAGAGTGAGATGAAGAATGGAAAACATTGTCAATAAAACCAACCCCCCAAAATAATTCGTTATGAACCTTCTTCCTCTAGAAAAATGTCTCCCTTAGACATCAGGTCTCACTCAGGTTCTGAAGTCACTCTTCTTTATACCACTTTTAGGTAAGGACAAGAGATGTACATGGTATTCATTTTTGACAATTCTAAGTCATCCAATTTATATAATTTAGCACAATAACATTGGGGGCAATGAGCAAAGAGAATAATTAATTTTTATGTCACACTAATACCTTAATAAACTTGTAAACTACAAGACATTTTAAATTTTCTTAAGAGTGGGAAGTGTGGAATGAGATCATTATAACTTAAATATCATCAAAGTACCTGGGATGAAGACTTAATTTGATGGAAGTAAGCTGAAGTTCCCTCTGCATGGTCCAGAATCTTACTCTAACTTTGAGAAAGTCGTGGGCTACACATAATGTTAGGGAACAATCAAAATACCCAATGGAAACTTGCATAATAAATACCTCCTTCACACACACACACACAAAAAGTCATATTTTTCAAGCATTATAATGTCTTAGAGATACTAAATAATTATTTTAAATTGATGTGGACTTCAAATTATAAAGAGAATATTAATTTTGACCTATGGGGATAAAACTGAACTTTCCACGAGACCAAAGAATAATTATTATAATAATAGTTGTAGTCCAATGTTTTCTCCTAGATTATGCTCTTTTTTGAGGCTCTGGGCAAATAGAGAATAAATAGCTGCTGCTGACTGCTTTATTAAAAACACAATATACAATATTGCAGCTGCCAACTGGAACAGAGTAAAGTGGAGAAACACATTTTCCTTTGTGTGAAGTTACAATCAAAAGATTTCTAACTCTAAGAAGGGGAAGCAGAAAGAAGAAAACCCACTCAAAATAAAAATTCACTCTCAATCAATGATAATAATTTGTATGTACATATACAAGGAGAAGGGGATGCATATCAACCATGTATGCCCTTGTCCTTTGGCTTTTATTATACAAGAAATTTTAATTAAACCCAGGCTGAACAAAATGAGTAGTTGGTACACTTCCAAATTCTCCTACCCCTGAGATACAGGAGCAAATATGAAAGCTGAAGCATACTTCTTCACATGGAGAATTACAGGCTGGAGGATTTGTAAGGAACTGCAATTAGTTATTTCATTACACCATTCGTCCACACAAAGAACAAAACCAACTTTTTCTATGTGGTTTGGACAGTTGGTTTTTCCCCCTTTTAAATGATACAGATTCAATAAACAAATAGCAACTTAGACTTCTCTGTGGTTACAAATTTAGTAAGTGGTGAGTGTGGCTTTTTCTTTGCATTTAGATTATTCATGGTGGGGGAAAGAATGTGTTGTCCTAATAACTATTCAGAGGCTGTGCTTTCATGTTACAATTACCACCATAAAGGACAACCACTGTAAATAAATGTGGTAAAACGAAAATACATTCCCTTGTGAGTTTTCATGGCTAAAACTTTTTATAGTAATAGGATACCAAAATAACAACTGGATGAAAACACAAATATGTGTTTTCGTAGCTGCTGTGTTCATATCCTTGGATTACTGAAAGCACAAAGGAATCTTTCTGCTCTCTCCAAAGAATTTCTGTACCACTCCAAGTAGAATGGTTGTCAGGACAGAGAAATAAACAAACAAAACTTAACAAACAAACAAACTACAACAACAAAAACCCACTGGAGAATTGTGAGATCAATGAAAGCAAAGAATTGTTCCAGAAGCAAAAACAGTTTTGGAAAGGCTAGATGAACTCTGCCTGCATCTTTACCCTTCCATTGTAGTACTGCTTTTGTTCCCATCCGAGATAGTAATTAATTCTCATTCGCATACATTAGCAAATAATAATCAGCATCTTCTAGAGAACAAAGGGATATGGGGGGAGGGAAAAGGTGGGCCTGGTAGTTAGGAAGATGCTCATCTGAAGACTGAGGCTGAAAAGAGAAAAGAAAATACAAGATCTGAATTTGTAGTTTCTTAAACTCATAAGATCATTCTTTCTGATAAATAGTAAAACAGCACCAAGAAGGACAACTTATTACCACCACTATATACTAGCAAGAAATCTGAGGTTTCAAATATTTACTTGCCTTGCTGACATTTATACAATAAGAAAGTTATATAACCATAATCAAAACTCATAAGCATGAGTATCAACTCCAAAATTAATGTTCTTAATTAATTCATTATTCCTTAAGATGGAACATCTCTCTTCAGAGGGGAAATGAACAAACAAGATTCACATCAAGATGTATCTTTGCTTGAAGAGCTCTACTATTGAGATCAGGAAACACAAGTTCAACCTCACCCTTCTAGCAAGAAAACTAGGAGAATGGTTTGACAAAGGCCAAAAGATTTGCAAAAGGTTATATAACTAGTATGGAGCAAAACCATGACTTAAATCTGTCTTCTAAGTCTACATCAAATTGTTGTTATGCTATGCTGCCTAAGATACAGCCAACCTAAAAACATTCACTCCAACATTGGAACATCTTTGCTATAAAACAAACAATAATGATTGCAAATGTCTCATTTCACAGTGATTCTAAAAGAGATAGAACACATACCTGGGCCCAAATTTAGCTTCCTGCCAACAACTTCATTCTCTATAATAGCAAAAGACTGGTTAAAAAAAAAAACACTAGGGCTGGGGATATAGCCTAGTGGCAAGAGTGCCTGCCTCGGATACATGAGGCCCTAGGTTCGATTCCCCAGCACCACATATACAGAAAACGGCCAGAAGCGGCGCTGTGGCTCAAGTGGCAGAGTGCTAGCCTTGAGCGGGAAGAAGCCAGGGACAGTGCTCAGGCCCTGAGTCCAAGGCCCAGGACTGGCCAAAAAAATAAAAATAAAAATAAAAAAATAAAAAAAAAACACTAAATGCCAAACTTATTCTTCAGACTGTATTCACTTCAAGCAGCTTCTTCTCAAAGGTCTTGGTCAGGGCTTTACCACAGCCACGGCTCAAAGGATTCTCCAGTGAAATTTAATCCAGAACGCATAAAAAAAGAGAATAGGTCCAAACAACAGACTATTTCTAGAGTAAATTATTGTGGAAGGAAGTAATCCCAATATTTTCTATCAGTATTGATTGTAGACATAGTGTTTGACAATCATGGGCTAGTAATAACTGATTGCTATATCTAAGCATTGTTCTAGGGATAATTAAGCCGAAGTCCTTCAGTAAATAACATTGATTATCTACTCTGTGCAAGGCTCACTGTTCACTATTACAAAGAATGCATGAATTAGTAAGAGTAAGTTAATTTTGTGTGTTAACTTGACTGGAATACCAGATGCACAGTACTTAAATATTGTGCTGTGTCTATGAAGATGTTGTTAAATAAAAGTATCACTGGACTGGATAGAATGACTATATGGATGTGTTGTTTGGGAACTAAATCAGTGAGATATAGAGGTGCCATAATTTAAGAGGTTAAATAGGGAGTTTTTATTGGAAAATTGCTGACTTCAGGGCTTTGTCACAAAGCCCTACTATCCTGAGTGTCTTTTGCACAAAGCTTTTAAAGGCAAACACCACATGTTGGGGTAGAGACCAAGGCTTAACAAAAGTGTTATACATAAAAACAAGCTAGATGGGAATATTTATTCCTCATAAAAGTGTTATACATAGTCAGAGCAAACTAGAAGGGGAGATATGAGATTCACTTATTTCTTATCCATCAGCTCAGCTTGGCAGCATTGAGAGTATAATGTAATGCTTTCATGGACAAAGGTATAACAAAAGTGCTATCCAAAGGCAAATCAAACTACCCATGGGAATAATAAGGGACAATCAGTGCCCAAATTACCTAAGGGAAGCATGAGTTTCCTGGAGCCCAACAACTCATAACATATTATAATCCAAAGAATGTTCTCTATAACCACCAGAGTTCTCAGAAATTCCCCATCTTCTGTTAAGTTCTATCAAGATGCCAAGATGGCATTACTTAGATCCAGTATCCATTTTTCAGATGAACCTAATCTAATCCTTCAGAGGTCTGATTAGGATGGACAAGAGAAAATTTTTCTCTGCTTCAGAAATTTTTCTCTGCATTTATCTTCTCCAAGAGAAGATAAGGATTCTAACTGGAACTTACTATTATTGGATCCCCTACTTTTTAGTCCTTGGGACTGAAAATTTGGGGATTTCTGAGTCTTCATTAGTAAACTCTAAATGCAGTACTTTTTGTATGCATATAAATCCTATTATTTCTGTTTCACTGGTGACATCTAGTTAATATAGAGAATCTGTGCCTCTAAGATTACTTCATTAGAATCAGAGAGAAGTATGTTAGAAACAATATACAAAAGATAATTTGAAAAAAATCCCACCAAAGAAATATAGGCAAAAGTCCTAAGATAGAAACACAGAATTTGGTATAATATTTTATTCCTAGTACTTACTTTGAGTCCACTGACCCCTTCCTATTGGCTCAGGCAAAATATTATGACAAATATTATGACAATTCTCCTACTTGTAGAGTCGAAGGCATTACAGTAAAACATAATAGGTAGGTTTTCCTTACCTTCCTAAATTTTTAGATGCAAGAGGCCAAGCTTTGTGTATTGAATGTGTTAAAGCATTTGAACAGCACTCATGGAGTCTTATAAACTTTGTCCTGTATCAAGCACTGAACTATGGACATTACATATATTTATTATTCTACTTAGTTCTTATAAGTAATCTGAGGCTAGCTAGTGTTAGGAAAGTAATAGCAGTTGGCAGAGCTGTGTTACAGCATGATGTCATGTGACTCCTCAGACAGGGCAAAGGAAAATTTCCTAAGACAATCTCACCAAGATATCCATCAACTTTCCTTCACAGGATGTGCTTCCACTTCCTGTGTCATTAGTCATGAAATTTCACTGAGTTATGTATGCATCTGTGTGTTTGTGTGTTTGTATGTGTGCATGTGTGTTGAAGGGAGAACTTTAAGATACAGTAAAAGATTTCAGAATTATGAACTACTTTTCACCACTGCTACATTCCTCTCAAACTTCTCTTTACAGTAAGTTAATACTAAACAGTAAGTTATGCCAGTTGTCACTCTTTGGTGTGCTCTTTTTGCTCACCCTGAAGCAAAACCATCATCAATACCCTGATGAGTAAATATGAGATTCACTTATTTCTTATTCAGCAGGCAGCATTAAGAGTATAATGTAATGGCTTTCATGTATAAAGGCCATCAGTTTTCCTCTTTATTCTGTGGTACAGATTCCACAACTATTTCCATACCATTTTCCTCATTCAAATAGTAGAGGATTTCTGCCCGGGAGAAGCCAAAACAGTGCTTAACAAAACTGAATATTTATCACTATCACCCAGAGACTTGAGAGCACAGCTGCCTGTTCTCACCCACTGAGAATCTGGTTTAGTAGATTTGGGATGGGCCCAGTTATTATCTGTTCTGAAAAGCTTTCAAGGCGTGCTAATGTTGCTAGTGTTTCTTTGGGAACCATTGCTTTGAATAATATCCTGATGGCTGAAAGACAATAAGTCTACCACCTTTTTTCAAGAAACATGACTCTCATGACCTCAAAATTGTCTTTTTGTATCTATCATTATGCCACTTTCACATTATTTGGATTATTGTTGTTCTACAATTAACCTTGAGGGTAAGTTTATGTCTTCCAAATTTGTTTCTTTTTTTCCCCCTCAGAGTATTTGTCTCCTGTAGGTCCTTTACATTTTAATATGAATTTTAAGATCACCTTGCCAACTTATGAGGAATTTAAAGAGCAACAGCATCTTGTCAGAATCAGACAGATTTTCCTTCAAAAATAGTTCTACACTTCAAAAACTGACCATAAATAACGTTTTATCCTCTGAGTACCAATTTCCATTTCAGTGAGTCCTGAAAATGATTATTGCATGAGAGTATTGTAATGATTAAATAAATTAAATGTGTGTGTCACTGACTGGTATTCAGAAGG
Source organism: Perognathus longimembris pacificus (assembly GCF_023159225.1). Lineage (NCBI taxonomy): Eukaryota > Metazoa > Chordata > Mammalia > Rodentia > Heteromyidae > Perognathus > Perognathus longimembris. Next base: position 94,951,597 of record NC_063161.1, read on the forward strand.
CATCAGTAGACAAATATAATGTATTTTGGCATCTATAAAGTAAATAGTATATTTCCCCTTCATTCCAGAATGTCACATTCTAGCTAGAAATATGTATATATACATATATATCCAAATCTAGTTACAAATATATATATATATACATATATACATATATTACATACTAGTTGATTGCCATTCTGACTAGAGGGAGATGGAATCTTAGTATAGTTTTGATTTACATTTCCTTATGGTTAAGGACATTAAACATTTCTTTATGTACTTATTAGACTTCTATATTTCTTCTTCTGAGAATTGTTTATTCAGTTTGCCCAATAAAAACTGGACTATTTGTTCTTTAACTGTTTAACTATTTGTTTTTGCCATTCTGTGGGTTGTCACTTGATTCTGATAAATTTTCCTTTTTATGTGGAGAAATTTATTAATTTAAGACACTCCCACTCAATCATTCTTGCTCTTATTAGCCGAGCTATTGTAGTCTTATTCAGAAAATAGTGAGCTATGCCTATGCCTTCCAGATTTTTTGGGGGGGAGACGTGTAAAATGAACATACACGCCAGTACTGGAGCTTCAACTCAGGGCCATGGTACAATCTATTAGCTTTTCTCACTAAAATGGGTGCTCTATCACTTGAACCATGCTTCTCCTTCCAGATCATTGATGATTAATTGGAATTTTTTGATTTTTGATTTGTGGAGTTTTTTGCTTCCTCTGGCTTCACACCTCCAACCTCAGATCATAGCCTCCTGAGTAGATCAGATTACAACAGTGAGCCCTGTAGTAGTTTTAAAGTTTCAGATGTTATAGTAGAAACTTGGTGCCACTTGATGTTGATTTTTAGAGAAAGTGACTCAATGTTGTTAGGCCCTGACCAATAGTGAACACTCAGTAAATATTTGCATCAGGAATGAGTAAATGAATAAGTGAATAATAAATCAATTAACAAATGAGGCAACGGTGATATAGCACATTAATTTCCTTCCAGGCCCACATTTACTGTATTTTCTCCTGAGCTTTAAGACTTTGGATTATCATAGGAAACTTTTTGAGAGGAAAGCCACAGGAAGAAGGGGTGGAGTTCATGAATAAACAGAGCAGAGATTTGCAGGACTAGCTTGTGGAAAGTGCTCTTGCAGGGTACTTCCCTAAGTCCCTTAAAGAAAGTAGATCTAGGCACCTCAGTGCTTCCCTCCTGCTTCTCTATACCGAAGCTCTGTTTTATGGTAGCTTTCACAAATCTTCCCCCTTAAAATTCCACATATTTTAATTTGCTGGCTTCTTTTTGCAGCATTTGTGCAGTCTGGCAGCTTTGCTTTACATCACCAGATCCTCCTCCATTTAGAGGCAGTTCAACCACAGGACACTGGGGTGGAGCCACAGCAGGGAATAGCAACTCATGTTCCTCACTTCTGAAAACTGCTATGTGGGTCATCACACTCTTAGTGAAAGCAAAGGCTCATGGTGGGATGGCTTTTCCTCCCAGCAGCTGACACTGATGGTACACAAACATCTTGCACCCCCCGCCTGCTACTGATCAAGAAAAATCTAGTCGGAAGCAAAGGACAAAAAAGATTTTTTTTTTCTTTTAGCAGAACATATTACATACAGTCTTAGCAGGTATACCTGCAAGTCCAGAAAGTAAGGTGTTATCATGGAGCCCAAGGTAACTTTTAGATCTGCTGACCACAGCTGAGTCACCAGTTGCAGACTTGTGAGCCTCTAAAGAGGAGTGGGCTGTGGTTAATTTCAGTGTGCAAGTGACTCCATCCATCCATCCCAGGTCATCTACATGCAGTGCTAAAGCACCTCCAATGTGACATTCTACCTGTGAAATATCTTTCTACCACTTTCTGTAGCAATCTGTCTAATAAGTTACTGGATCTAAAAATAGACCTACTTCCTTCACTTCTGCCTTACCACAGAACCAATGGAGGAAAAAAGGCTAGCGGCCAGCCTCCTTTTCTAACACACCATTCAAGCAGAAGCTAAGGAGGACTTGTACAAGAAATGCCTCCTTGTATTCTTCTTAGGGCCATTTGAGAGTAAGTCACAGGATGTTGATGATAAATTATGAAATAAAATCAAGGGTCACTTTACCTATCATATATGTTATTCACATAATTGAACACCCATTCAAAAAGTTTCAACTATTCTTGAGCAATGGGAAAATATATCATGAAATAGTAGTCATGCCCTTGCTTTTCCAGTGACTCAATGACTTATTCTGATGTTTGTGGAAGAGTCCTGATGATAAATATTTTATGGTTAAGTTGCTAATGGATAACTTGTAGCTACAATTTTTTTCTTCTTTTAAAATAGGCAATACGATCTTAAATATATGGCATAAATAAGTAGTTATTTATAATTTAAAACCAAAACAAAGCCTTTAAGCACTTTTATCAAGCCATAAAAGATGGAACATAGCTGGGTGCTGGTGGCTTATGCTTGTAAACCTAGCTACTCAGGAAGCTGAGATATGAGAATCACAGTTCAAAGCCAGCCCTGGTAGGAAAGTCCATGAGACTCTTATCTCCAATTAACCACCTAAAAACTGGAAGTAAAGTTGTGGCTCACAGTGGTAAAGCACTAGCTCTGAGTAGAAAAGCTTAGAGACAATTCCAGGCCATGGGTTCAAGCCACACAACTGACAAACAAAACAAAAAAAGGATGGCATATACAAAAGCTTCACACAAAAACAGAATGCAGGCCAGGTTCAGGGTCTCACGACTGTAATTCCAGTTACATGGAAAACCGAGAACAAGAAGACTTCAGTTTGAGGCCAGCTCCGGCAAAATGTTAGGGGGACCCCATCTTAACCAGGCTTGGTATGGTGGCTCATACCTGAAATCTCAGCTATGCTGTATGCTTAGTAAGAAGAATAATGGCCTGAGGTTAGCCCACAGCCAAATGTAAGACATCCTAACAATAACAACAAAGAAAAATTACTAAACTAATAAAGGATTGAAGACATAGCTTGAGTGTGAGCCTAACAAGTGCCAGGACCTAAGCTCAAATCACAGTGAAACAATAAATGAAAGAAATGGAGAGGGGAAAGGAAGGATGAGGGGATGGAGGGAGAGAGGAAAGCAAGAAGACAAAAAAGAAGGAAAAGTCAAGGCAGGAGGACCCAGGTCTTAGCTACTTGATATTTCTGACCAGGATTCACAAACATCATTCCCCAGTGTCCAATAGATACTATTGCAAGAACAATTTTTATATTCATATTAACATGAAAATAAAAACGATAATATATTCTTTCCTGAGAACTCAATGGAAGTCTATTCTCTTCATATTTCCAATATGTCTCTATATGCAAAATCTTATGTGTAAATGACAAAGAAACTCAGAAATCCTTTGAAACAAACGTTTGTAAATTTGGGAACTTGGAACAGATATAGAAAGACAAGACTTTTGTCCTTTGAGTCAAAACAAAATATTATTTTTTCCAAAGAAGATAGAGTTGAGGAAGTGGATGGTATTTCATTGGGCTTTACCTCTCAAAGCCCAGATATTTAAGAACTGGCACTGACTTGAGTATAATTTGGAAAGTTCAAAGACATGAAAACATACCTGTGACAGAGATTTCTATTTCACAAAATTCACCATATGTGAATGAGACCTTGTACTAATTATGAGTGTAAATTGCACATAATATTGGCCATGGAGAAAAGATTAAAAACACAGCAAAATCAACATAAAGACTACGGCTACTATTGAGGAGACATCTGCTTATTACCCAGAAAACATCATCATGCTGCACAAATCAAGGATAGATTTTTCAGTCTAGACTTCAATAAGCAGACAAGGACAGGAATATCAAAACAGACAAAACGTCAATCTGCACAATGAATAGACCATCCTTCTTTCAAGGAGAAAGAATAGACATGAGGAATAATGCACAGATGAGGTTTCAGGACTAGAAATTTACTTACAGCATCGTGTGGTCATTATTAAGCAATGGATGGGAACACCCAGCCATCAGTAATTAAGACCCAGGAATTGCAAATAGATACCATAACTAAAAACAGAGCATGAACAGCATAGGATGTACAGAAGACTGAGCTTTGGCTAGCCTATTAACTACTTCTCTTATGGATTATTTTCTCCCTATAGATGACCCTCTTTCAGTCTATAGAAATTGTGTCCCTTTCCAAATAAATCTTCTAATCACCCCTGCTTTTTCTCTCAGCTTCACGTATGGGTGTTTTTATTCCACCTCCCTGAATTATTTTTCTAGATCCAGTGGCTGAGGTAGATAGCTGAACTGACTCTCTGGATAAACATTTTTTGGTGCTAAGACTCAGATCAAACATGTATGTTTCTGCAGAAGAAAAGAACTGTCCTTGCCATCTCTGTCCTAAATGAAGAAATGTTTTTCTACTGTTTGTATTTTGAGCTCTTTTCCTCACCCAATATTGTCTTCAGACAGCTTGGATAAGCATAACTTACTTTGAGGTTCTTCCTAAGTCCTGCCTCTGAGAAGAAAAATCTGGCTTGTGGCTGCACTGGATTGGGAAATCATGGGTAAGGGCTTGCATTGAGGAATCTTAATTCTGATACCAGTGAACCCAAAACAGTTAAAATTTGGAGGATAGAAAAATAGAAAGTAGCTACACAGGGTGATTTGGACATCTTTGAATTTTTTCAAATTTGAGCTGATCACTACTATGTACATCTATGTATGATGATAACTAAGGCCAGGGAACAATCAGAGTTTGGAGCAAAACAACTCCTGGAATTCAGGTGGTTTGGGGAAAGTTTAGGTTATCCAATAGTCAAATAAAATTTCTAATCATAGACCTTGTTTATAGTCCTTAGAAAGTTTTTTATTTATTTATTTTTATTTTACTAAACCAAGTTAGGCTTACTCTATACCTGTCCAAAAACTAAGCTTAAAACAATTCCCACACACATACTGTGAATCGCAAATTGGTTCTTTTTATTTGTAACCCAAGAGGGGAGTCAGAAAAAAAATAAGGAAATTATGATCAAAATTATTTTAAATTTGATTGCCAAGTATAAATTAAAGACCTAACCTGGTCACTGTACCTGGTCACTGTGCTACTAGGTACTCAGAAAGTAGAGAAAATGTTCATGAGACTCAATTTCAACCACTGAAAAGTTGGGTTTGGTGATGTATGCCTGTTGTTTAAGCTACTATAGGAAGTATAAAAAGAATCACAGTCCAGGCTAGCCTAAGGATAAATATGAGACTCTATTTGAGAAACAATAAAAGCAAAAGGGGCTGAGAGTGTAATTAAACAGGCAACTCTAAAGAGTTAATAGTTTGTTAATCTCTTTCAAATTATGTCGAGTGAAAGAGAAAGCAAGTAACATGGTTACACTTTAAATTATGATTCAAAATTGCTCTCTCATTATCCACAAATGCCCATGATTGGTCTGCATTACAAGGTATTACTACACAATATACTGAAGTTCTTTAATGTGACCACCCCCTCCTCTCTGGAAAGTCTGCATTAGCTTCTGGGATGGTCTTCTCTCCAGTGTCTCTTCTCATCCCTCTAACCCAACCATTCTGTTTCCCCCATAAGTTGATACTCTTCCATCCACCAGAAAATGCTTAAGTTAGCCAGAGTGCTATTATTGGTCCCCTTCCCTGTCATTCTATATGCTTTCTTAGGAAGCCACTTGAGCACCAGAGATGTCACTCAGTGGGAGAATGTTTGCCTAACACGCACAAGGCCCTGGGCTTGATCCTCAAAAATAAAATAGAAATAAAATCCCATGATTCTAATAATGACATCAAAACCAGTATGAATAGTCATCTCCCTCCTGAGCTCTAACAAATAACTTCACTCATACCCCAATTATGCGTTTTCTTTCTGGTGCCTCCCAGTTTCACATATTGGAATTTAATTTTGATTAGTTGACCAAGACAAAAATTTGGGAATTATTCTTAATAACTTCTTCATCTTCCTACATCCCACCTCACCAAATAATACTAATTCTATTTATGAAACACTAGTGCTGTCCTGTCTGTTGGAATCACATGTAAACCTCAAGTACTTCTTTACATATCCTCAAATGTGCCTTTCCTACCCATGTCACCAACTGCATCCCATCCCCAATCATTCATGTGCCTTTGAGGTACTAAGTACACAACAGTGTTGACCAACTATGATCCCAGAGATCTTTGGATCTATCATCTTCACACTTCATTGGAATACCATACTGCAGAATGAGGGATGTGGCATACTACATCAATGCCCCAAAGAAGTAATATTCTAAGCAATGCCCTACTGTTTAATCAAAGCTTGTATGTTGTGTTACTTCTCCTTGGAATAGAAATGGGAGATGAGAAGGATACAAGGAAATAAGCTTGCCTTTCTTCACCTCTTCATGTACAATATACAAGTACCGATTTTTCTTCTTGTGTCCCATGGGAGCATTTCAACATACTGTGTAATGTACTAGCCAACTGACTTCCTTTATAGCTTGTGAAAATGGTAGGAAACATGAAGAAATCACTTGCCAATGGTTTACATCTAGCTATCATTGTGACTCACCACTGTGTATGAAGTAGAATGTGTCATGGGTTAAACACTCAAAAATCAAAGCTATTAATATGATACTGGATAGGATGTAAATCAAAAGAGGCAATGTTATTGGTTTTCCTTATGAAGCCTCAACAATGTCTATAAAATTACATTCAATGATGTGTGAACTTGCATCTACTTCATTCACCTTATTCCAAGTGATATAACTATATAGCCCATATATTTCTGGGCCACAGTGTGATATTTTGAAATACAGTTACATTGGGTCCATTTTCTTTCAAATAAGTCAAATGTACATATCATGGAAAATATCTAGAAGATACCCAAATGCCAACAGTGCTCTTTCTATGGTAGAATTCGATGTTTTTGTTAAAGTATTATTTAATTTTTTCTGAATTTTATAAATCCGCTACAGCACACATGATGTTCATAATCAAACTAAACTTATTGAACTTTAAACTGCATTACTGCAAAGACAACAAGGTTGATTTTAAAATAGCATTAGTAATCAGCAAGAATAATCAATTGTAGAGCTGTGAATGTGGCTCTATGGTAGAGTGCTTGTCTAGTTTGTACAGGCCTTCTATTCAACCCCTAGAGCCACAAAAACAGAAATAGAAACAAACAACAACAACAAAAAGAAACATCCTTACCTGTTTAATGAGACGAATAGTTTTTAAGATAGTACAAGTGGCTCTATCACACATTAAAAAAATAAAACCAGTGGAGGCCTAATATTTTTTCAGGCCTGAAAACTTCATAACTAAATAGACAAAAGGCTTTGAGGACTCCAGGTCAAGAGATCTTAGGTAAGACTTACATCTTCCCCTTATTAACAGAAAACCAACTTCATGCTTTCAAAAGCTCATGTGTAACTTTGGGCTAATTTCAATAACTTCCTGAGGCAGATATGGAAAGCCTTACAAAATATGTGTTTTTGTTTTCCAGAAGCAGTGACTTACTTCAATAATTATATTCTTAAGAGTCCCCAGATGTTAGATGTTAATAACATGACTGAGCACACAAAGTAGGATACTACTCAGATTACCAAGATACTACTCTGAAGCTGGATGGCTTTCATAGATTATCTCTAAATGAGGTCTCTGTCTCTATCTTCCATTTAAAGATCAAATGAATCAGCTAGACTGCCTGGACTGGGTGTTCTTACTGAAAAACAGGCATATATGTCTACATTTTCCTATTTGGAAGTTCTATTAGATTGTCTTTGGAGTATTTCAATGTTACTTAAAATAGACCCAAATAGAAGCAAACATCACAAATCAACTACTGAGCCTGCCACATTATATATCAGACATTGAAGAATCAATAGCAAGTCATAGCAATCGATGATGTATTTCATGAAATGCCCCATTTCTTTCCATAAACACCTGCAATGTGATTTTTACCTTATCTTGCCTTTTCTTAGCCTGTTTCCTCCTCAATTTTACTTAACTCAAAGCTTTATTACCTGGATAAATTAAATCAGAACACAACTCCTCCAAGAAGCTGTACATGTACTAATCTGATGACTGATCACAGCCATGAAGCTTGAGTCTGGAGTTGCTGCTCTGGAATCACAATGTATTTTGCTTTTCCCACTGTCTCCCTTGAAAGGTAAATTTGGCCATTTGTCAGGTGGTAAAAATCATACATCCAAACAAGAAAGCTTAACGCATTTCCACTTCCTAAACAAAAGAATCTATCCATGGGGCAGGGTGGGGAGGGAGGGGAACAGAAGAAAGGAAAGCACTGCAAGAAGAGACAAATATCGTGAAACACATTTTGCAAATAAACATATACCTCTATAGAAGAAACAGTACTTCACAAAGAGACCTTTACTTTGAAATACCTTTTTTTGGTGGCATCCTGGTGGTAGTGTCCTGTTAGAATGGCTCAGTGGATGGCCGGCTGGCTCAAGAAGGGATTGCAGGTTGGGGGTGGAGGTGAAGGGGGACCAAGGTATCAGGTTTGATCTGGCGCACCTGCATACTCCTACCTGCCACTGAACGTCTCCACTGGTGCCATTTCACAGTCTGAAACGTAAGAAGGTACTAATTTCCTCACCATTAAATTTTCATGAATGTTTAGTTTGCCATTTAAGGATGGGAGTCCTCAGGTCGCCAAGGTCACATTTGGGGCTCATGCTTGAAATAAAATTAACTGGGTTCTGTAAGTCTTGTTTGGTCCAAATCTGGTTTCATCTCACCCTGTGCTGCTGCTGCTGCCTGCCTCATTTTTAACTCCCCCCTCCCAGGCTTTAACCTAATTACACATATTGAGGACAGTGTAAGTTCACTCTTAGAAAGGTGAGAAATACTAACCAGTAGGTGCACCTGGTAAATGAAATGAGTAAGTAACGCAGCTACTCTGACACCCAGGAGTTTGGGTTTAAGCAGCAAAGTTATAAAGCATTCAGCCTGGCCATTTATCTTCCATAATGGGAATGTCCAAAAACATTACTCTCCCTTCCCCAACAACTGCATACAGAAAACTTTCCATAAAGAATTTGTTACCATAACTTTTCTTGCGATAGAAAGAAACTTCTACTACGCTCATTTTGGAATTGCAAAAATAAGGTCCATGATTTGAATGAAACACTTTCTGTCACTTTCTGAAAGTGTTGAAATGTCTTGTTGCAAAAGAGGCTGCCTTTTTAGAATGAGGCACTGGCATTCTCTGGTTACTTCGGTGATGGCTGGCTTGGCTTTTCTGACCTCGGCAACAGGATGCAATGTTTTGAAATGGATCCTCTTGGCACGTTTATACCAGAGCAAGCTTTTGGTTCTACAAATCAATTGGTGCACATACAAGATCCTTCTAGAATATATAGATAGATGAGTGTATAATTTTAACATATGCAGTATGGGGGCAAGACCCCAATTGTAGTTGCAAACAAGCTTCATAAGGCTGATGTTTATCTAGATTGTTTCACTTTCCCATATGCTAGATCTTATCTGGAACAGTAAGACAAGCGACAGCTGACGCAAGTGTTCTTAGTTAAAGATATACAGAGTGGTTCTTTGACTTTTGGTCTATGATGAGTTGAAATTCTGTTACTACAAAATTACAGAATCTATAATCTAGAGAGGGATTAATGTGAAAATTGACTCATATTATTAAAGCACAAATAGAAAACAATTCTAAATATTATTCTAACAAAAACCATACTAGTATATATAAATTAACAAAAGATGTTCTATAAGCCCCCTATCCACAAAAGTAATAATATAACATCAATATGTAATTAATGTAATATTACAATTAAATACAGAAACAAAACAGAAAAGCAATATGAAGGCAAAATAAATTAAGCTAATTTAACTTTTAAAAAATTCAATTTATTAAATGATGCTTCAAAGAAAAATTAAGTGGGAAAAACGTTTTGCAATTCTTTTAGTATCTAATTGGACTAGCATATCAAATAAAGATCTCCTGAGTACACATAAGAAAAGAACAAAACACTGAAATTAGGGAAAAATAACAAAATAGATGGATAGATACCTCATATGTGATGATATAAAATGACTTTTAATGCAAATAAATAATGAGCAAGAACATGTATATTGATTTTGGAGAAGACAGAAGCATATAGCCAATAAATTTATGAGGAAAGGAACCCAAACTATTCCAAGGAAACAGAAATCAAGGTCACTGCAGGTATAAACATTTTTACCTATTTGCTTTGCAAAATTAATAAATATGCTAAGGCCAACTATGAGAGAATAAGGAATAAGATCTTTCATATATGGCTGATAAGATAATTCAAATACTCTGTATATCCATCCAAAAGTACACTACAAAGTTGAAATTTGGCTGAACCATGCATGATTTAGGAACTTTTCTACTGAAAATATACACAAAAAATTCTCAAACATGTTCAAGAAGAGACAGATACTAGTCATCTCCCAGCACTATTTATAATAGGATACCATTAAAAATATAAATATGGTCATTAATATATAAATTATGGAATAGTCACAACAAGGTGTAAGTGAATGAACACCTCATGGTGGGAAGGGAAAGGGGGAGAAGGGATGGGGGTATGAGGGACAAGGTAACAAGCAGTACAAGAAATGTATCCAATGCCTAACGTATGAAACTGTAACCTCTCTGTACATCAGTTTGATAATAAAAATTTGAAAAAAAAATAAATTATGGAATAGTCACAACATTGCAAAATATGTCTGTGAAATATTTACAAGGAAAAAATATAAAACAGTAAAAGTAAGTAGTTGAATCATAAATGTATACATAAATGGAAATTAAAAGAGAAAAAAGAACTTTGAAATGAAGAAAATAGCACAAAGACACATAACATCTAGCTGCCATATTTTACTAGAAAGCTGTAGTTATCATTTAAGTATAGTACTTCTTGTCCAAAAGACAGACAAAATCCAGAACTGAACTCATGTAAACAGAAAAGTTATAAAGTGTTCAGTATCGCAATTTATGTTCAAAATGGGGAAGCCGCGTATAATGAACTCTTTTTTTTTTTTTTTTTTTTGCCAGTCCTGGGGCTTGGACTCAGGGCCTGAGCACTGTCCGTGGCTTCTTTTTGCTCAAGGCTAGCTAGAACTCTGCCACTTGAGCCACAGCACCACTTCTGGCTGCTTTCTATATATGTGGTGCTGGGGAATTGAACCTAGGGCTTTATGTATACGAGGCAAGTACTCTTGCCACTAGGCCATATTCCCAGCCCTAAGCCTCGTATAATGAAAAAATATTTGATGTAGTATAAAGTAAAATAATAGGAGAATAAAAAAAACATATTGAAATATGACTATTTCAAGTAGTTCATTAAGATAGGAGAAATAAGCATTCATTTATCCTGGTAATAGTGACCTCTTTGCTGACTACTCCTGTCATAATAATAGTTTTAAAGAAGAAGAAAGTGATCCTCTCAAATTCCATGATCTGACATGTTAAATTTGAAATGTTACTAGGTAATGGCTTCTGTCTTTTTGAACCATTTTTCTGTGCAGAGCATAGAAATCTAGGATCTGGCTGCAGAACAGAATGTGAACACTAGCTGGCAATATGAAAGCTGAAGCTGATATAAATTGAGAAGTGAAATAGAAGAGATTTGGATTGGATGAAAGTAGAGGAAGGAGAATTAATATCTTTCAATCTAAGAGTGAAAAATTTAGAGATTGATAAAAATCTATTACAAAGATCATCAACACAACAATTAAAATAACAAGAACATACAACAGGGAAGGGGGATATGGAAAGAGTGTAGGGAAATAGATCTAGCACCTCATCATTAATATTGAAAACCCAGCTAAATTATTTAAACTCCTATTATTTTACTTTATACTACGTCAAATTTTTTTTCATTGTGTTTTCATTATATCAGGCTCTGGGTTATTCTTTTATTTTTTTTATTTTTTGGCTTGCTTAATTCTTCATTCTCTTAACAAAATCTGTATTCTTCAGCTTCTAAATTTGCTAGAAAGTGACATATGTTATTCACCAATATCCATAAATTTTCCCCTCTAGAGTAAATTTGTCCTTTCCTACATTACTTTATCATATGGTGTATACACTCCTTTATTTTGTTGGAATGTGTCACCAAATAACTTTCTGCCAAACACTGGTGAGAGATAATGTAGGCAATGTATTTTTGGTGGTAAACAGTTTTCGTTAAGGACTTTAAGGATCATTGCATTTTTGTCTACTGGATATCAAATTTTTCTGATACCAGATAGAATCAAATATTTTGTTGTTGTTTTCTTAAATGACTTTGCAATAGTAATGTACGTATGATCACATAAGATGATCCTAAGCAAAACAAGATTTGGAAATAAATGGTTTAACTTTGTTGTTGTCATCTTCAACATACCATATGAAGTTATGTCTTTATCTTTTGTCATTCTTCCCCATGGTTTTACCCCTGGTGTCACTGTAACTGACTTTGGTACAGTGGGTATTGTATGTATATTTATAGGCACTAACGAAGGGGAGAACCAAAATGGAGGGACGTAGGGTTAAAGGCGAACCAATGTAACAACAATACTTACAAGACATTATGCTGTAAACCTACTGTACAACTTGGAGGAGGGTGGGGACAGAACCAGAGAGGGGGCAAGGTGGGAGAAAAATGAGGGAGGAGGTAACAAGTTTGATGAGAAATGCCTTACATTACTCACTGCCTTACATATGTAACTGTAACCCCTCTGTATATTACTTTGACAATAAAAATATATGTGACTTTTTTTAAAAAAATGGGGAAGCCTCAAAACATTACTACATTCTGTAATATGGAGGTCAGACCTGGCCAGCGCCATCATTGGCTGTTGAGGGTGTCAGATTGACTTCATCTCAGACTAGTTAAAGAGAACAGAAGCCAAATCCATCTTCACTAAGATCTCCCCCACCCTATCCAGGGAAGTTCCCCTTTGCTGTGATAACATTGTGTAACCTGCTTGACCACCTGAGTAGTAGAACATTCAAGGTTAAACCTGTGCCCTCCCATGAGTAGGTGTATCCGTCTGCATCATGTGAGTCCTGCCAAATCCATGAGCCAAGTCTAACTAAAATGATAGGTTGGTTCAAACCATTGCTATGAGGCAGACTGTAACTCCATTGGCCACCTGCGTGTGACCTGGAATGCTCTTTAAGTGTTGTGACCTCATTGGCCACCTGAGTGTGGCAGGATTGACCATGTGGTATTTGCCTTTATAATTCGACCCGAGCATCCGGATAGGCGGTCCCAGTTCCTGAGTCTGGGCTGCGGCCCTGGCCCATCGGTATACTTTTTACTTCCCCAATAAATTCATTTTTTGTCTCTTAGTGGTGGACTCTTGGAGGGATAGGCAATTCTCCCACAAAACCCCTGCCTCAGACCCCCTTACACTTTCCTCAATGACTGTGTAGATAAAACTTGCTACAAGGAAACTGATTTTTCTTTCTGCTAACATTAACTTGTATTTTCCCCAAGGCTTGCCACTTGAACCACAGCTTCACTTCTGGCTTTGGGGGAGCTAAGTGGAGCTAAGAGTCTCATGGAATTTCCTTCCTAGACTGGCTTCACACTGGGATCCTCAGATCTCAGCCTTCTGAGGAGCTAGCTTTTAGGCATGAAACATTGGAGCCCATCTCCAAAGAAACTTCTTGTTATTTTCATGTACAAACAAATCTTGGCTATTAAAAAAAAAAGTTCTAAGAGAAAGGATGAAAAGAGGAATGCACTTAAATGATGACTGATCATTCATCCTCAATAGGTACAAAAGACAGGTGTTAGGTGGCGGCTGGTGCCTCATGCTTGTAATCCTAGCTACTCAGGAAGCTGAGATGTGAGGATCTTAACTCTCTTTTCTCTGTCATCTTAAATCAAGGATAACTGGTAGATTTACATGAACTGAGAGAGCTCTTCTATTCAGTGGAGTTTATAGATTCAATGTTCAGAGAAAAGATAAAACCTGTCCCTAGGTAGCGAGTTCATTTTCACTACAAAAAAAAAAGTGTGTTAGATGAGCATATGCTGAGGTATGTCAGTGTCTTGCCTTAGATCAGAACTGCTTAATGATATACTCTTATTAGTCATTTTATACATTACATCAGAATTTCAGTTTGCCGTTACCCCTGACAAAATCCAAACCTTGAATAATACCATACTTTTTCTCTAGGTTGACTTTAAGCTTCTGTTTGACCAACTGTCTGATCTTAGATACCCAAATCAAATACCCAATGAGATTTTGATTGATTCATTTTTGTCTTTCAAAATTGTAGCAAGTTATAATGTGATATTGTGATTTATACTAAGAAATACATGTATTTCATCATTTCAGTTGTAATAAGGAGTCTAAGTGCTTCTTGCAGCCATCCTGGTGCCTCTTGCTGTGTGGAAGGAATTCACACAGTGCTAAAAAGCCTAGAAGTGAGACAGGCCATTCATTGAATGCAGATGCCCAGCTCAAGGTGAGCTAGGAGGGCTCTGCTTCAGAGAAATGCAGATAGCATCCCTTTAGGGAAGCTTTGCATATAGAGAATGCTCTGATTCTGCCTTAATTAACTCCCTAAATGTCTTGAATCACCAGCAGATGGGTAGCCTCTAAGTATACATGGAAGGTAGAGGCCTATCTTCACTAGACGGAAAAGTTCTGCTAGCACCTGAGTATGTCTATGTAAGGTCTAGCATCTTGTTTTCCTCCTTGGGTAATGTGTGTACCTGAATCCCTGGAGACAAAGACATACACTTGGCTGATAGGTTACTAATCATGTCAGTCCAGGGCCTGGGAACGGGAGCTTCCCGTGACCCTGCCCTGGGACCTGATCCTATTCAGGCCCAGATCAACTCAGGTGAGGGGACACCATGCTGCTTGTCTCCGGGTTCCTGTTCTGTCTTCTGTCTCTTGGCTATTCTCCTGTCACCATGGCATCCCACATGAGGTCTCCATTGGAGCTGAATTGGTTTGTTGGTATTGTTTTTGTTCTTTCTTTCTTCTCTGGCCTATTTCCTAACTGTGTTAAGTGTATTTGTGGGCTGAAGGACATTGTAACAATTGGCTGCCTGCAGTGCTAATGCTCCAATAAAGACTCCAAGATTAGGTCCTTCAAAATGTGGCTTCTCCATTTTCTCTCTTTACAACATGGTCACTACATGAAGCTCCTAAGATAGCTGGAATTTTAAGCATGAGAAAAAGGAAAGGGAGCACCTTTTTAAAAAATTCATAACAAATCCCTCTTGATCTCACCTGAATTTATGTCAAATGACATGGCTTTTGGAAGGCCCTTAAGGATGAGAAGGATGGTTCCCAGGGAAATCAGCCCCATAATTAGAGAGTTGGAAATTTCAGCCCAATCTGACCCCTTCCTCACAGGAGGAAAGAGAAAGACTGGACTTTACTATCACTACTGGCCAATAATTTAACCAGTCGGGTTTGAGTCAGGAAGCCTCCAAAAGGGCCAAAAATGACTGAAGTAGAAGAGGTTCTGTGTTAGTGACATGTGGAGGTACAGGAATGATGGTGTACCCCAAGAAACCTTGGGAGCACTTTGTCCCTTTCCACAGACCTTGCATACGCCTGCTCTGGAGTTGGTTGCAAATTCCTGTGTTGTAAACTAATCTAATAAGTATGCTGTTTTCCTGAGTTCTGTGAGTCGTTCCAGAAAATGATAGAACCCTGTTATTTCCAGCCTCCAGGAATTTCCATGGTCAACTAAAGAAGGCAAGGTAAGTAGGGTCAGAACTTAAATGAATTATTGGACATCCAATAGATGTCCAAGAATCTGAATCGAATTGAAGAGAATCCCTCACACATTAATTTGACATAAATACCTGGCTAACTTGTTTCTTTTTTGTTTTTCTATTTTGTAAATGTGTTTGTTAATATATGATAACATACAGAAAATGCACAAATCTCAAGAGAATAGCACAGTAAATTTTTGCAGTGATGAGAACTTCTCGCTCCTTGGCAACCTCCTCCAACTTGAACTTGTTCAAGGCTATGTGTACTCTGGCGCCTTCATTGGCTTTAGGGCTATATCACAATGCATAAAGAAAAAATTTTGCATGCTAGAAATGTTTCATGTCTTTATTTTGTTACTAGTTACACTAGGGTACACATTTGTCAAGTTTCATACCACTGTCAGGAACTATGTAGTCCTCTGTTCCATAATTAAAAAAAAAAAAATCCTGGTTGGAAATATGGCCTAGTGGCAAGAGTACTTGCCTCGTACACATGAAGCCCTGGGTTCGATTCCTTAGCACCACATATATAGAAAAGGCCAGAGGTGATGCTGTGGCTCAAGTGGCAGAGTGCTAGCCTTGAGCAAAAAGAAGCCAGGGACAGTGCTCAGGCCCTGAGTCCAAGGCACATGACTGGCAAAAAAAAAAAAAAAAAAAAGTGATTGTTAAAAAAAAATCCTTATTGGGGTTTTGATTGAGTTGCATCAAAATAAGGATTGTGTTAGATTGGGCCTTTCTTACTTCCCTTAGTATTCAAAAGAGTTTTCTGATAAAGCTTATGGGGGCCTGGAGGGTGGAGGGATATGTTTAGAGCGAAAAAGAATGGATTATAATTACGGATTCAATTTCTTTATTATCTAGAGAAGCATTCAGATTTTCTAATGTTTCTCATGTCTGTTTTGCTAAATTTCTAAAGAAAAAAAAAATCCCATCTCATCTACATTTTTCAGTTCCTTGGCTTTAGGGCTGTTCCATAATGCATAAAGGAATAATATTGTGTGATAGAAATATTCTATGGCTTTATTTTGTTACTAGTTACACTAGGGTACACACTTGTCAAGTTTCGTTGACTAGTGCATTTTAAATAGGTATTTTTTATAACAAGCATTTTTATTAATATACATTAATTCTAAAATGGGGCTTCATCATGACTAATAATTCCATAGATGTACATACTATACTTTAAACAAGTTGACCCCTCCATTACATTCCTTTTACCCCTCTTCTTCCTCACCTACCTTTACAAAAGTATTTTTTTATTTCAGTTTGCTATTTATTTTTTAGTAGTGCCAAGGATTGAATTGAGAGCCTCACACATTTTAGGCAGTCACTCTACCATTTAAGCTCTACCCCCAGCCCATTTTGGAGGGAAAGGTTTTTCTATTTATGTTTTCCATGAAACAACACACACCATAATGGTTAAGAGGGGTCTGCTAAACTTTATGCCTGAGCTAGCCTCAAACTAGAGTCTTTTTTATCTTTAGATCCCAAGTAACAGGTATGAGCCACAAGTACTTGTCTCGTTATGGTACTTACGTATTCATCCAGATAGGTAGGTAGGTAGGTAGGTAGGTAGATAGATAGATAGATAGATAGATAGATAGATAGATAGATAGATAGATGATCCATTTCACTCCAAGAAGTCTGTCCTTTTTCCATATCCCCAAATCCCCCAGTTATTCTTTCTTTTATACTCATGTCTCACCACTATCATATTACCATCAACATCATTTTACAGATGAATGCCAAATATAAGTGTCAATACATGTTATCTAGCTTCTTAAACTTGGCTTGTCTAGTTCAATGTGATAACATCCATTCATTCTGATAAAATGTCATAATTTCATTCTTCTTTATAACTGAGTCATAAATCATGATACACGTCTACATTTTCTTCATCCATTTATTGCTTGTTGGGTACCCAGTCTGATTCCACAGACTGAATATTGTGAACAGTATTACAAAAGCAAGAAGTATCTTTTTGGTATGTTTACTTACACTTCTTCAGATATATGTCCAAGAGTGCTATGGCAGGCTCATAAGATAGTTCTATTTTTTTAACCTCTAAACTAATTTCTATAGTGTTTGGACGTGTTTATTCTCTCACCAGTAAGATATAAGTGTCTGCCCCACCCCACCTGGGGTGATTGCCATCTGAGTGAGCTGATATGGAATCTTAGGGTAGTTTTATGGCTAAGAATGTTGAACATTTCTTTGTGTATTTATTAGCCTCTTATACTTCTTACATAAACTGCTTTGATTAATGGCACCTCCTGTGTACAACTACTTAAACAGAATAAAAAGAAACAAAAGAGCAATATGTTCAACTCATTTATCCATTTATTATTATTATTTATTTATTCATTTATTTTGGCCAGTCCTGGGGCTTGGACTCAAGGACACTGTCCCTGGCTTCTTTTTGCTCAAGGCTAGCACTCTACCACTTGAGCCACAGCACCACTTCTGGCCATTTTCTGTATATGTGTTGCTGGAGAATTGAACCCAGGGCTTCATGTTTATGAGGTGAGCACTCTTGCCACTAAGCCATATCCCCAGCCCCTATTTATTTTTTGAGTGTGTTATATACTAAGGGATATTAAACCTTTATCCAGTGTAAAGGTAGTAAAGATTTTCTCTACTCTGTTCGTTATATCTTCACTTTGGTCATTCTTTGATATGCAGAAAATTTTCAATTGGCTGTAGTCCCATTTGTCTAATCTTGCTATTATTTCCTGGAAAAATCAGAGTCCTGTTCAGAAAACATTTACTTGTGCCTATATCTTCTACTATTTTTCCTGTAGTAGTTTCAAATTTTTGTACCTTACATTAAGATTTTTCAGGGGCTGGGGATATGGCCTAGTGGCAAGAGAGCTTGCCTCGTATACATGAGGCCCTGGGTTTGATTCCCCAGCACCCCATATACAGAAAACGGCCAGAAGTAGCGCTGTGGCTCAAGTGGCAGAGTGCTAGCCTTGAGCAAAAAGGAAGCCAGGGACAGTGCTCAGGCCCTGAGTCCAAGGTCCAGGGCTGGCAAAAAAAAAAAAAAAAAAAAAAAAAGATTTTTCAACCATTTTCACTTGATTTTTATATAAGGTGGGAGATAAAAGGTCTGTTTTTGGTCTTCTGCATTTACATAGCTAGTTTTGCCAGCACTGTTTATTGAAGAGGCTGCTTTTTTGACAATGTATATTTTTTAAACTCCTATGAAAAAAATCAGATGTCTGTATTTGTGTAGTTTTATTTCTAGATCATTGTTTCATTGGTCTTTGGGTCTATTTTTATGTGTGCATCATGCTGTTTTTGTTACTATGATTCTGTAGTATAATTTAAGGTCTAACATTGTGATACTGTCAATATTCCTTTCCTTGCTCAGGATTACTTTTGCTATTCAGGGTTTTTTTACGCTTCCACTTGAATCTTTAGGATTGATTTTTCTATTTTTGAAAAGAATGACATTGGAATTTTGATGAGAATTTCATTAAATCTTTAGATTCAAATTCAACAGTAGATGCTACTAATCCTTCATCTTGCTGTGCCTCCTCTTATTTCTTATCCTGAATTTATTTGTTTGTTTGTCATGGGGCTTGAACTCAGAGCCTGCCCACTGGCCCTGAGCTTTTCTGTTCAAGGCTAGTGCTCTACCACCTTGAGCCACATAGCCACTTCTGGGTTTATGGTAGTTAATTGGAGATAAGAGTCTCACGGACTTTTCCAGCTCCCAGCTGGCTTTGAACCACAATCCTCAGATCTCAACCTCCTAAGTACCTAAGATTACATGTGTGACACCCAGACAGTCGATCCCACTGGGCCCCACACATACTGCCTCCCCCCCCAACGGACTCGCGGGAGGGCGCAAGCACAACCCAACAACCCAGGGCTCGCTCTGGGAGGCAGACCCCGCTAAAGTGCCTGTTGTAGGGGACTCACAGTGCACAGGAGGGCGGGGCCCCGGCGAAAGCGCCCGCTCTGGTAGGCGTACCCTGCACTGGTGGGCGGGGCCACAGCGACAGCACCTGCTGCCGTAGACACGCCTACACAGAAGGGAGGGAAGATCTACACAGACCTCCAGATGCGCAAATCACAAAGAAACATAACTCAGTTCATCAAAGGACACCAGCTCCAAAAAGCAGCACGACTGAAGAGGAGATGGAGAATAAAAAAGCAAATGAGGCCATGTTAACAGGAATAATCGAAAGCGTCAGAAATGAAATCAGAAAACAATTCCAGGAGTTTAGAGTGGAAATCTGGAAGGACACCCAGGAAGCCAAGAAAGAAATGGAAGCAAAACTGGATACAATGCAAGCCTCGTTTAAAGAAATGGAAGCAAAAATGGATACAATGCAAGCCGCCTTTAAAGAAAATCTCCACACCCTGAGAATTGAAATGCATGAAAAAATAGATTTAAAATACAACTCTTTAAAGGAAGAAATTTCCACAATCAGAGCTGATATGACAACCATGAATAGCTCTCTGACATCCATAAACTCCGCAATTGAAACCATAACACAAAGAGTTGACCATATGGAATCCAGAATCTCTCGCCTGGACGATGAAGCAGCTGACAACAACCAGAAAATGACCACACTCCAAGAAAAGGTGAAGCTTCAGGGAAGATTAATCCAGGAACTAATGGACAAAGACAAGAGATATAATCTGCGCATAATTGGAATAGAAGAAGGAGCCGAATATCAGAGCAGAGGGCTTAATCATGTTCTCAATAAAGTTATTGCAGAAAACTTCCCCAATCTCACAGGGGACCCCATCCAGGTAACCGAAGCCTATAGGACACCTGGCAGGCCAGACCCCAGGAAAACCACCCCAAGGCACATAATATTCAAGACTACAGACCTCAAGATTAAAGAGCAAATTCTGAATTCAGCCAAAGCGAAGAAGGAAACTTTTTTCAGTGGGAAGAGGATTCGAATAACATCCGACTTATCCACACAAACTTACCAAGCTCGAAGTGAGTGGAAGAACACCATCCAAGTACTTCAGAATAACAATTTACAACCTCGGATCAAATATCCAGCGAAACTGGAGTTCACATTCGAAGGGAGAACCAGATCTTTCCACACCAAAGAGGAGCTAAAGGAGTATGTGAATAAAAAACCAGCCCTACAGCGAATATTAAGAGGGGAAGCCCACCCAACAGAGATCGTAAAAGACACACAGACAGAATCAGAAAGAAACTTCAATAGCCAAAGTCCAGCAGAAAGACCAGCTCACTAAAGACAAGAAAAAAAAAAGAAAAAGAAAAAAAAACAGGAAAAAACAGCCCAACAAGAAAATGGAAGGAGAAAAAACACCCTTATCCTTGATCTCTTTAAATATAAATGGCTTAAACTCCCCGATTAAGAGGAGCAGACTGGCAGAATGGATCCGCAAACAAAAAGTTGACATCTGCTGTCTACAAGAGACCCACCTTACAGCAAGGGACAAAAACAGGCTTCGAATGAAATGATGGAGCAAGATCTACCAAGCAAATGCACCCACCAAAACGGCAGGTGTAGCCATTCTGATCTCAGACAAGCTGGACTTCTCTTTAAAGTCCACTCAAAAAGACAAAGAAGGACACTACATATTAATACAAGGAAAAATCCAGAATCAAGACATCACGGTGATAAATGTATACTCACCGAACAAAAGAGGCCCGACATATGTCAAGCAAATTCTCACAGAATTACAGAGCAAGATAGATGCAAACACAATCATAGTGGGTGACTTTAATACTCCTCTCTCTCCAAGAGACAGATCCAACACCCAGAGGATTAGTAAGGGAGCTGAGGACCTAAATAACACCATTTCCCAAATGGATCTAACAGACCTATATAGAACATTCCACCCTACAGAGACCCAATACACCTTCTTTTCAGCAGCCCATGGATCATATTCCAAAATAGACCACGTCATAGCCCACACAAAGAACCTCAGCAAATACAAAAGTATTGACATCATCCCATGTATTATATCTGATCACAGTGGATTAAAGGTAACCCTCAACAACAAAGGATACCACAGAGCCTATACACACTCTTGGAGGCTAAACCCCACGCTGCTATCCAACACTTGGGCCACAGATCAAATTAAAGATGAAATCAACGAATTCATAAGCCACAATGACAAAGAAAACACATCACAAAGAAACCTATGGGACACAGCTAAGGCAGTACTGAGGGGCAAGATCATTGCACTCAGTACCCACATTAAAAGAATGGAAGCAGAGCAGGTGAATACCCTCACGATGAAACTAAAACAACTGGAGAAACAAGAAATGACAGAATCTAAAACGACTAGGAGGGGAGAGATTACAAAGATTAAAGAAGAGATAAATCTGATTGAAAATAGAAAGACCATTCAACAAATAAATAAGACTAAAAGCTGGTTCTTTGAGAAAATAAACAAAATTGACAGACCCCTTGCAAGACTCACAAAAAAAAGAAGAGAAGAGACTCATATTCGTAAAATCAGGGACTCCACAGGAAAAATTACAACAAGTACACACGATATTCAAACAATCATAAGGAGCTATTTCCAAAACCTCTACTCAGCAAAAAACAATAATTTTACAGAAATGGATCAATTCTTAGAGAAGTACAAACTGCCCAAACTGAACCAAGAAGAAATAAATCAACTAAATAAACCAATAACTTACGGTGAGATACAAGAGGTAATCAAGAACCTCCCTACTAAGAAAAGCCCAGGCCCAGATGGATTCACCAACGAATTCTACAAAACCTTTAGTGAGGAGCTAATTCCAATACTCCTCAAACTCTTCCGCGAAATAGAAACGGAGGGAGAAATCCCAAACTCATTCTACGAAGCTAATATCATACTCATCCCCAAACCAGGCAAAGATCCAACAAAAAAAGAGAACTACAGACCAATATCACTAATGAACACAGATGTAAAGCTCCTCAATAAAATATTAGCTAACAAGATCCAGAAACTGATCAAGAATATCATACATCATGACCAAGTAGGCTTCATCCCTCAGGCACAAGGATGGTTCAACATCTGTAAATCAATCAATGTAATTCACCACATAAACAGAACTAAAATCAAGAATCACATTGTTATCTCAGTCGATGCCCAAAAAGCCTTCGACAAAATACAACATCCATACCTATTAAAAGCTTTGGAGAGAACAGGAATAGATGGAACATTCCTCAAAACAATAAAAGCCATATACAACAGACCAACTGCTAATATCATATTAAATGGAGAGAAACTTAAATCATTCCCCCTAAACACAGGAACAAGACAAGGATGCCCACTCTCCCCACTTCTGTTCAACATAGTGCTGGAATCCCTAGCCATAGCAATAAGGCAAGAGGAAGACATCAAAGGGATCCACGTCGGCAAGGAAGAAATCAAGTTATCCCTATTCGCAGACGACATGATCTTATATCTCAAGGACCCAAAAAACTCAGTACCCAAACTCCTACATCTAATAAACCAATTTGGCAAAGTAGCAGGATACAAAATCAATCCACAAAAGTCAGCAGCTTTTCTGTACACCAGCAATAGACAAACAGAAAAGGAAATTATGGAAACAATTCCATTTACAGTAGCCAAAAAAAGAATAAAGTACCTAGGGATCAACTTAACCAAGGACGTGACGGACCTATTCAATGAAAACTACAAAAATCTAATAAGGGAACTCAAAGAAGACACAAGGAGATGGAAAGACCTCCCATGCTCATGGGTAGGCAGAATCAATATAGTGAAAATGGCCATATTGCCCAAATTGTTATACAAATTCAATGCAATACCTATCAAAATCCCAGCCACATTCTTCACTGAAATAGAGAAACCAATCCATAAATTCATATGGAACAGCAAAAAACCTAGAATAGCCAAAGCAATTCTAGGCAAAAAACATAGTGCAGGAGGTATCACCATACCAGACTTCAAGCTCTACTACAAGGCCATCATAACAAAAACAGCATGGTATTGGTATAAAAACAGATCGGAAGACCAGTGGATTAGAATTGAAGACCCAGAAATAAAACCGCACTCTTACAGCCAACTGATATTTGACAAAGGAGCTAAAGACATACAATGGAATAAACATAGCCTCTTCAACTACTGGTGCTGGGAGAACTGGGCAGCCATATGCAGAAAACTCAAAGTAGACCCAAGCCTATCACCATGCACCAAGATCAACTCAAAATGGATCAAGGACCTCAACATCAGACCTGAATCCTTGAAACTACTGAAGGACAGAGTAGGAAAGACACTAGAACTTATAGGCACAGGAAGGAACTTCCTGAATAGAGTCCCAGGCGCACAACAAATAGGGGAAAGACTCAACAAATGGGACTACTACAAATTAAAAAGTTTCTGCACAGCTAAGGTCATAGCCACCAAAATAGAAAGACAGCCAACGATATGGGAAAGGATATTTACCAGCACAGCAACAGACAAAGGCCTGATATCTGTCATCTACAGAGAACTCAAAAAACTAAGCCCCTCCAAGCCCAATAAACCTATTAGGAAATGGGCAAAAGAGCTAAAGAGAGACTTCACAAGAGAAGATATAAAAATGGCAAAGAAACACATGAGGAAATGCTCAACATCCCTGCTAGTAAAGGAAATACAAATAAAAACAACCCTGAGATACCACCTCACCCCAGTTAGAATGGCCTACACTCTGAACTCAGGAAACAACAAATGCTGGAGGGGCTGTGGGGAAAGAGGAACCCTTCTCCACTGTTGGTGGGAGTGCAAATTAGTACAACCACTTTGGAGAACAGTATGGAGGTTTCTCAAAAAGCTCAATATAGTCCTACCCTATGACCCAGCCATACCACTCCTAGGCATCTATCCTAAACAGCAAAACCCAAGATATCAAAAGGACATTTGTACTTCCATGTTTATCGCGGCACAATTCACAATAGCCAAAATTTGGAAACAACCCAGATGCCCCTCCACAGATGAATGGATCCAAAAAATATGGTACTTATACACAATGGAATACTACATAGCGATTAGGAATGGTGAAATATTGTTATTCGCAGGGAAATGGTCAGAACTCGAACAAATAATGTTGAGTGAGACAAGCCTAGATCACAGAAAACAAAGGGGCATGATCTCCCTGATATATGACTGTTAACAAAGGGAGATGGAGAGACAATAGAGACCAAGTCTGTGAACACTGTATATTTGCTTGATACATTGTATATTGCATATGGGTCTACCTAACCTAGACAAGGGATGGAAAAACAGGTTGTAAGATATCACAAGAAATGTACACACTGCCCTACTATGTAACTGCACCCTCTTTGCACAACACCTTGTAAAAAAAATTTTATGTTCAATTAATAATAAAAAAAATTAAAAAAAAAAAGATTACATGTGTGAGTCACCAGTATCCAACTTCTCTTGAGTTTCTCATTACATGTTTGTATATATGTATCAAATTATCATGATCTACCCATGTAAATGTGTACAAATGCTACATGTTGCTTTTTTTTTTTAATGATCAGGAAAGGAGAAATAGCAAATGTAGAGCCAAGATTTCTGTTTAAGCAATAACGTATAGAGGGACACACTCTGGAGTAAGGACTTTTTTTGAACAGATTGAAGAAAGAAGAATTTGTAGATATGCTGTCAAATTCTCCTGAAATTTCATATTACATAAGAAAAGTTAGGATTTATTGTAATGTTGTCCCTTTCATTGGCAAATTTATTTCTAAAGCCTAAGTACTTATTTTTAAAATATGGAATTAATGTCTTTTAAGAATGTCATGGTAGGGGCTGGGAATATGGCCTAGTGGTAGAGTAATTGCCTTATACACATGAAGCCCCGGGTTCGAGTCCTCAGCACCACATATATAGAAAAAGCCAGAAGTGGCACTGTGGCTCAAGTGGTATAGTGCTATCCTTGAGCAAAAAGAAGTCAGGGACAGTGCTTTTGCTCTGAGTTCAAGCTCCAGGACTGGCAAAAGAAAAGCAAGCAAGCAAGCAAGCAAGCAAGCAAGCAAGCAAGAAAGAAAGAAAGAAAGAAAGAAAGAAAGAAAGAAAGAAAGAAAGAAAGAAAGAAAGAAAGAAAGAAAGAAAGAAAGAAAGAAAGAAAGAAAGAAAGAAAGAAAGAGGGAAGGAGGGAAGGAGGGAGGAAGAAGAAAGAAAGAAAGAAAGAAAGAAAGAAAGAAAAGAAAGAAAGAAAGAAAGAAGAGAAAAGAAGAGAGAGAGAGAAAGAAAGAAAGAAAGAAAGAAAGAAAGAAAGAAAGAAAGAAAGAAAGAAAGAAAGAAAGAAAGAAAAAGAAAGGAAGGAAGGAAGGAAGGAAGGAAGGAAGGAAGGAAGGAAGGAAGGAAGGAAGGAAAGAAGAGAATGTCATGGTAGAGTCCTTAATGCTTTCTATTAGAGTTTGTATTCCTTCTAATCTGCACACCTTTGACCTTTTTCAACACAAGTCCACTTTGTTCCATTACTTTTATCCTTAATGTTTGTTCTGATTGTAATTATCTGTCTTGCTTCCTTCAGAATGCTTGAAAGTTTTAGATTTATTTCCAACTCCATTTTGCCCTCTATATCTATTACCTTTCCCTTTCCAGATGTTCTTCTACTCTGTGCCTTGGGGTAGCTGCAGCTGTGTGGAATCTTACTCCCTCAGCAGGACTGTTTTACTGCTTTGTATTGCTTTATGTCCTTGTCACTCTTCACCATCCTCCTGCGTCTATTTCTAACACTTCCTGCTGGGTTGGCATCTTGGCTTGCTTGCTTTTATCCACTGTGTGCCACTGATTTGGGGTCTTTTTGAATACTATCTTTACTTTTATAGGCCTTTCTTAAGTCTTTCCTGTGATTTTTTTTCCACTTCAATTGATGTTTTCAGGTAGGCAAAGTATGTGGAGATCTGATATCTTGGGGAGTGCAAGAGGACTGACCCAACTTCCTCAACAACTTGCTTTTAAAAATCCAGCAACTTGGACAAAATAACTACTCAAGAAGGTCATATTTGATGTGAGACTAACTGCGGGTCATTGCACCCCACGATATATAGTTCACAATGCAAATGTCATACTACATAATAGAACTTAAAGCACTTCGTATCTTGTAGCTACCCATACTTTGTTAATCATAAATTATCATGGCTCTCATCTTTCCAGAAAGTCAAAAGTTAGTGGCAGGTAAAAGTTGTGAAGGAAGATCTCATTCCTGTACAACAGAAGTATCCAAAGAGAAATTTTGCCAATACTGCAATTTTTTAAATGACTTATCCACCTGCCTAACTATAAACCTAGTAGTAGAAATTTATCAGACATAAAAAAAACTGAAAACTAAACTCTAATGCATCCTTATGGTTCATTAACAAAAATATTTAGTAATTTTAATTTCCACATTCTATTTCATTTGTGCAAGTTAAAACAATTAACAATTAGCACACAAAACATACCCATACTCATATGCTATGGTGTTTCTTAGACTCTAATAGCACTTTGTAACTTCTTCAATAGAACATAATATTCTGCATCGTTATTGATGTTCTGGTTTCTTCCTTTCTGGTTCTAATGCTGGGGCTTGAACTCAGGGCCTCATGCTCTTGCTTGGCTTGCTCATTCTTGGATGGCACTTGAAGCCATACCGCTAGTCTAATATTTTGCTGATTAATTGGACCTGGAGTCTCACATACTGTTCTTATATGGCTGGCTTCAGACCTCAATTCTCTAGGCTTCAACCACCTAAATATCTAGATAATTCTTATTTTTATTAGCTTCTCATGCTATTGTATTGGGAGCAGAGACAGTTCATTTTTGTTCTTTTGTTTATTTTTTGTTCTGAGACTAGGACTTAATCTTGGTACCCCTCATTGGTTACCAACTGAACCATACCTCCAACCCTTCATCTTTGCTTTGAGATTTTGCATCATTAGTCAGGATGATTGGAGAAAGTAGAAACACAATAAATGCTTCTTTAACTCTGAATCATAAGCATAATTGCCTTTCTTGCAGCAGAATCAGTACCCCTCAGTGATACTTTAATTTGAAAGTGTAGCTTGTTTGAGTAGCAAGATTATAGACTTAAGAATTGGCCAGGCACAGATTCCAAATTCCAGCTATGCTGCAAGCAGGCACTGTGTTCTTGGAATAATTATCCAGCACTCTTGAGACCCCATTGGAATACGGTGACCATAAAAATGCCATGCAGAGTTTTGCTGAATATAAATGAGGAAATAAACACACACAAAGAACGTGGCATATAGTGGCAACTTAATAAGTAGTCTTTTTCTAGTTATTGGTCATTTCAAGATTTTACATTATAAAAAGTTATTAACAAATACAAAGAATCTGAGTTTTACATATTTTTCTTTGTGTCATTAAGTCCAAGAGACAAAGCCAATGACTTTCTGCCTTGGCAAGACTATTTTTCTAAAGCAAATCTAAGAAAAGAATTAAATCTAATCACAGCTTAGAAATGAAGCTTTGTGTTTTTCCACAGGCAAGAGAAATAAAGTTCACTGTAAAATAGCACATGTTATAATCATCTGGTACTTAAGGTTTTTTTTTCCTGTTTGTCCCATTAATATGACTAGAGGTATTTGAAAACCTAAAATTACTATAAATAAAAGTATCATTATCCCTGATGGCAGAAGAATAGAACTTTTGGAACGTGCTCTACTTTCCATTTCTAAAAATATATTCATCTGGGCCACCCTAAGGATTCATGTGAATTCTGAAGGTTGAAAATCAGATCCAAACTGGTGACATGTTTTGTACAAGAGCATGTCCACACGCGCAATATTCACACTCCCCCCATATACTCCAGAAACCCTCTGAGAATTGGCTTCTATTTTACACATTATTGTGATTCATACTTACCTTCTGTGAGCTTCCCATGAAACTCAAAGGCATTTCGCATCCATCTGCCAACCAGATGAACCTGAAGAAAGAGTCACAAAGACAACATGAATGTGATGACACAAGTATTGGAGCAGAATGTATTTGCCAAGAACCTTTTCCCTCTCTCCCTAGCCTAAACATTAAATGGAGCAGGGGAAAATTGCTAGGATGTCAGAGACTGAAATGTACTCAATAGGTGAACTGCTTCAATATGACTTTTTTTTTTTACCCCTTTTTGTCAGATCTGGGCTTTGACGTCTAGGCTTGGGTGTTGGCTTTTAGGTGCTGCTCCTTTTGCTCAAGGCTAGCACTCTACCACTTAAGCTATAGCACCACTTCTGGATTTTTCTGTGATTAATTGGAGATTAGAGTCTCAAAAACTTTCCTCTCAGGCTGGATTCGAGCTATGATCCTTATATCTCAGCCTCCTCAGTAGCTAGAATTTTTAATACAATTTTTACCTCTGATCACCTTCTATAATCATAGGTTCTTCCCAAAGGAGTCAGAGTTGCTCTCCCAAGCAGGGCTCCTCAGATGCTAAGAAATTCCCAACGTTTTTCCATTATAGTTTTCTCAAATCCTAAAAAAAAAAAAAAAAAAAAAAAAAACTGAAGACATGCAACCCCAAATATTTTTAGTAACAGTAGACCTATTTTCATGCTTATGGCTAGTAAAAGAATGTTTCTCAGTGCAACATGGTCTGTGATGATAGTTACAAGATAACTTAGAGATCTGTAAAAGATGGTACAGACAATAGACCCAAGAATGTGACAGGAGTTGAAAACACCTGCTACATCTATCCTTCCTGATCTATTAGTCCTGATTCTGTCTATGTGTACAACTTCATTTACAAATGACATTTGAAATATAACTCTCAAGTCCTTTAAAATGCAAGCCCTTCATTGAATGGCTTTACTCTTTTGTTGTTGTTGTTGTTGTTGCTGCTGCTGGTGGTCCTGGGGCTTGAACTCAGGGCCTGTCCCTGGACCTCTTTGTGCTCAAGGCTAATCCTCTACCATTTGAGCCACAGCACCATTTCCAGCCTTTTTGAGTAGTTTATTGGAGATTAAAGTCTTACAGGAATGTTTCTGTATGGGCTGGCTCTGAATTGCAGCCCTCAGATCTCAGCCTCCTGAGTAGCTAAGATTACAGGCGTGAACCACTGGCACCTGGCTGAAAGGCCTTACACTTGACCCAACTTCCTTCCTTGCCATATTGATTGTTTGTATATATCAATGGCAAAGAAACTCAAAGCAAGTAATGAAAGAAATGGCTTCAAATTTGCACTCAAAAGAGGTAGGGAAGAAAGGCTTTAAGAAACTAAAAAAGACAAACAACTACAAAAGCAATACTTGCAGAACTGCTTGGTGTAAGTGAACTGAACACCTCAGGGGGGGGAAGGGAAAAGGGGAGGCGGGAGAGGGGTATGAGGGACAAGGTAACAAACAGTACGAGAAATGTATCCAATGCCTAATGTATGAAACTGTAACCTCTCTGTACATCAGTTTGATAATAAAAATTTGAAAAAAAATTTAAAAAAGAAACTAAATGAGGTCTTTGTAGTAGAATCAACACACAGGCTGGACAGAGAGGAATTTCTCTCAAAAGCCCCTAGCGACTCATTCACTGTGGCAAAGGAAGTGTTGTTCACCCCTACCAGCCATAACTCAGCCCCATAGCAGCCTTCCAGGAGAGTGAGCTACATTGGGAGTCCCAACAAGCAGGCTAATGAATCAGCCAAATATGACTAGAAGAATGATCACCAGAATTCCCTGGCAAAAGCAAGCTATTCCCCCTGCTGAGTTTATACCTCTTCAATGGAGGCTGTTTTCCTGCAGTAATTACAAGGCACCAATGAGAGCTGACTATGGGTACTATTTTAAATGACAGACTATTGTAATTTCAAGAGAAATAAACAGTAAGAGATTTTAAGTGATTGTAATGACAGACCAAAACAAAAAAACAGAACTGTAACATATTTAGAACTAAAAAACATGGGCTAAAGCATAACATTAAATATACCCCTGGAGATGACCTAGGCAAGCTAGTGTGAAATTGTAGGGTTTGTTATATGATGGCATGGTTTTGTATGTTATTAAGTGGTAGGGGAAAAAAAGTTATGTGTGGAGAATGGAGACATGATATATAGTAAAAGAGCATGGACTTTGATATCATTTCTGTTACCTATTCTCTCACTGCCCCTCTGCAATCTGGTTTCTGTCCCATTACTGCGTCTCGTTTCCCTCCAGCAATACAAACTCATTGTTGCTAAATCCAAAATACACTAGAGTCTTTTCTTACTTGATCTCCTTCCATAGCATTAACTGTGTACAGCACTTTCCTTTCAGAAATACTGTCATTTCCAGCTTCCTAAGCATCATTTCTTCAGCATCTCCCAATGACCCCTCACACTGATTCCTTTTGTTATTAGTTTCTTGCTTCATTCACCATCGTTATTGAAGATGCTGGAGGGGGGGGGGTTGTTCTCCCTTCTCTGTATAAGTTATCTCTGATGATATCATCCACTCAAGACTTCAAGAGCTTTTTCTTTGTGAATGAGCTTCATAAACTATCCTTTTAGGTGAGGACTTCCTCTCAAACTCCATACTACCTGCCAAATATACGTATCAATTATCTAGTACTAAGACAGGTCTGGAGATACATGTCTGTAATCTTAGTACTTGAGAGGCTGAGATAGGAGGACCATCAATTTGAGGCCAGTGTGGGCTACATAGTAAGACACTGTCTCATGAATAAAAAGAAAGTAAAAAGAGTTATCTCTTAGTTACTATATAAATCAATGCCACCACTGCAGAACAGTAACTTCATTCAATGTGAATCAGTTATTACATTTAGAAATCTGGAAGTCAGTGAGGCTCAGCTAAGCAGCTGTACTCAGGGTCCCTCATGCAGCTGTGGTCAAGTAGTGAGTGGAGCTACAATTATCTCAGTCTTCTTCAGTCAAGTATCTATTACCTTGGCTTTCTGATGACTTGAACTTTGAGTCATTTCTGTGGAAAAGAGTGTGTGCCCTCCTTACAGTGGCTCAGTGACCAAACATTTTCCATAAGAGATGAAAGCTCTGAAAACAACAAAGCAGCCCCTCATATTCAGAACTGATCCAACACTCTCAAGTAAGGCCTGTTCCTCTCTGGCTAGCCATAACAATAGTACAGAATATCAACCCTCCCACAAGGCTGCTCTGAGGCCTTGATAAAATGAGATGAAAGAATCCCACTTTATAATCTTGGGTTAAGCACCAACAAAAATAAAGTCATTATGTCAGAAAAAAAAAAATCCATGTATACAATTACCCGATTTTCAGCCAGCATCCAATTTACAACAAATTCTGTTTCCTTAAACCCTCTTTAAAATGATCCAACTAAAACTCAAATACTAAAATAGACTTTTTCTAGTGCCTTATTGAGACAACTGATGATCACTGTGGTGTGTGTTCTTCCTTGCTATAATGAGTAACAAACCTACTCTGTTCAACTGCAGATGAGTTCCTGGTGAGCTTTGGCTGAAGGGTAGGGACAGCCCCTAGAGCAAGTATCTCTAGAGAAGGTATTATGGTTTTAGCTAAGCTAGACCTGGATTTCATACTATCACTTTTACTGTATTCTCTTCATCAAGGCTGTCACAAATGTCCTTCCAGAGTCAAGAGGAAGAAAGAAGCACTCTACTACTTAATAACTTCAAATAGCTTGCAAACCTGTTTAAAACCACCATCCCATCTATAACCAAGTGACCCACAGATACTCAATAGTAGAGTGAATCATTTCTTATAGTGACCTCTGTATATGTTTCTTCTCACCATTCACCCAGACCCGTATGTCCCCAGAACTTGGCCACTTTCTTCATGGAAAATCCAAGTCACTCACAACTATCCGCCATCACTCTTCAAGTTGGTCTCTACAGAAAATACACTTGAACCACACTAAAGATCAGTGAAGAGTTTGGGCAGCTAACACTATCAGTGCTGGCTCCAAGGGTCTTCAAGAAACTTCCACAACTGTTACCTAAAAGCAGTTAATGATAGAGGGAGCAGGAAAGTCTGATTCATTATTGGTGTGGTTATTAGATTTAGATAGTAATAATCTGAAGTTCCTTGTATTCCCATCCAGTAGCCCCAAAGAAGAAATATGAAGGGAAAAATATACTTGTTTTTTGTCTGTTTCATATAGAAGAAAAGATCTGGTCCTCCAGTGTATGCTAGTTAATAAGTAATATTGAAGGGCTACCTATTTGGATGGAATAGAAAACAAAGACAAGAGAAAAGAAAGTCTGAGAAAGAGGTATATGGATGAACCTACTATGAATACAAGGTAGATCTCACATTAATGCCTACCAAAGAACATCTACTACCTAGGACATGCTCAACAAACATCTGTGCCAGATGTTTAGCCTGAGATACTCAGTAAGTCCTATCTTCAGCTACCCAAATGCCCATAAGCAGGGTCCTTAGTGCCACCATAAAGACTTTGCATTACCCAACAATATGGGCTCTTCTTCATGAAAGAGAATCCAACAACTGACACTGCTGAATTCCCAACATGTCAACACCAGGGTTTTATGCCATGACTATAGCCCAGACTTGCCAAGCTGCCCAGTAGAATTTTACTTCTATAAGAACCACCTATCTTGGAAGGGAGGGAATCTCAATTGGTCTCTACATAAATCAATACACACTATGGCCATATATTTGTCTTCCATACTAATGAGTACCACTATCAAGAGTTTATGAGATGCCTAATTCATAAGTGTGGTTTCCCCTTTATACAGCAAAGGAAGTATATCACTTGATGTACTGTATTCATATATGATGGGAGACAATGATCTTGTCATTGACACAAAATACCAGAAACACCCACAAAGATGGGATATCTGTGTGAAGGCCCATTAAAGTCATAATCTTGGAAAATAAAACTTAATTGCTAGGAGATCTTTCAGGATATGTTAGGTATGCAAAACTAATAATAGCTGATACACAATTCTCTGCCAATAACTAAAATACGTGGGTCCAGGAATTAAGATTTAGGAGCATGACAAATCCTATGTATTAGAACTCCCAATGACTCATCACCTCCACCAAATCAAACAAAACAAAAGCTGTGTTATCTCTACTTGAAAACTCCAGTTTTACTAAATTAAGAGTCTTATTCTTGGAACAGGGTGATATTCCTATTAAAGGGCACATTAATTTCCCTTTTTATAAGTTACTCTACAATAGGAGCAAAAAAAAATATGTAAAAAAAAAAATTCTGGCTGACCTAAGGCACCTCTCAATACTTGTGGATCAAATTCCAACAAATGAGCAATTACAACAATATTGAGCCTACAATAGAAAAAAGCAAATAAAATCATTTCAGATCAGGGCTGAGGTCACTGGAATAGACCATCAAAACAGTACTGGCAATATGTGGAGGCGTGGTCATTTATCTAACTCTTTCTTTATTGCTGACCCTTTAACTTCTAACTCATTCCAAGTCCAGGCAGCAGAAAAATAAAGCATACGGCTATGTGAACAGGGAAAATGTAATACCCCACAAATCATTAACTACTAAGAGGTAACTCTAGACTGAAGAAATGTGACAGATAAAGACCAGAAGTTCTCTTTGTCCTGTTCTCTTTGTCCTGGCTACGACTCAAACTTCTTCAAAGAAATAGTGGCTTCTATAGGTATCCTGCAGTGGCAAAGATCCTTGCTTAAGGGTCCAGACTGGAACTCATCTGAAAGAGTTGCTCATCAGCAATGGTGGAATGATGGGTAGTTTAGATAGAATAAGGTTAGTCTATAGACCTAGACATCATGACTAGAATATGAACAAGTTGAAACGGCCCTGACTTAACTGCTGGTAAAGATGGCCTCCTCAAGTTGTCTCTGGGGCCTATGCTGAATTCCAAATCTCTCCAGCACTGTCTCCAAATGAAGCTGAAAATCTCACCAGCTGAAA
This sequence comes from Perognathus longimembris pacificus, assembly GCF_023159225.1. Taxonomy (NCBI): domain Eukaryota; kingdom Metazoa; phylum Chordata; class Mammalia; order Rodentia; family Heteromyidae; genus Perognathus; species Perognathus longimembris. Next base: position 94,986,105 of record NC_063161.1, read on the forward strand.
AAGACATGCAGGGAGAGCCTAGAGCTAGTAATATCAAGTAGGACAAAGAAGAGTGGATGGAAAATGTCATGACAAAAAATTTACCTGGGGCTGGGGATATGGCCTAGGGGCAAGAGTGCCTGCCTCATGTACATGAGGCCCTGGGTTCGATTCCCCAGCACCACATGTACAGAATATGGCCAGAAGTGGCGCTGTGGCTCAAGTGGCAGAGTGCTAGCCTTGAGCAAAAAAAGAAGCCAGGGATAGTGCTCAGGCCCTGAGTCCAAGCCCCAGGACTGGCAAAAAAAAAAAAAAAAAAAAAATTACCTGCCACCGAGCAAATTTACATTGTTGTGAGTAAAACTATGATCAGGGGCTGGGGATATAGCCTAGTGGCAAGAGTGCCTGCCTCGGATACACGAGGCCCTAGGTTCGATTCCCCAGCACCACATATACAGAAAACGGCCAGAAGCGGCGCTGTGGCTCAAGTGGCAGAGTGCTAGCCTTGAGCGGGAAGAAGCCAGGGACAGTGCTCAGGCCCTGAGTCCAAGGCCCAGGACTGGCCAAAAAAAAAAAAAAACTATGATCAATATTGGAATAAGTTTTTGTTGATATCATAACATTTTACATAATATAGATTCTATGAGATGAAATCATCAAGACAAAAATTTAAACAACTTTTCATATATTATAAAAAAATTTACCCCCCCCAAAAAAATTACCCCATAGACTCTATGTCAATTTATACTCACTCCTGCATGAATGAATATAAGAAACATAAGCAAAAGTTGTGGACTTGTAGAGGACTGATGTGTCAGAAAAAATTATTAGATAAGAATATTCTTAGCTGATTGGCCTGCCTTGAACAATTCCTATTCTCTCTTCATTTCTGGCTTAGCCTTCTTATTAAAGGGACTTAATTGGGTTTGCTTATTTACTAAAATATCTATAAAAGCAGAAATAAAACTAAGCATCTAATCATGGGGAAAGGGCTGGGGATATGGCCTAGTGGCAAGAGTGCTTGTCTCATATACATGAGGCCCTGGGTTCAATTCCCCAGCACCACATATGCAAAAATGGTCAGAAGTGGAGCTGTGGCTCAAGTAGCAGAGTGCTAGCCTTGAGCAAAAAGAAGCCAGGGACAGTGCTCAGGCCCTGAGTCCAAGCCCCAGGACTGGCCAAAAAATAAATAAATAAAAATAAAAATAAATAAATAAATAATCATGGGGGAAAAAAAGTAACATGATTTAGTTACCTGAAACACCCAGTTCTTAACAGAAATAAGTTTTGGAAGTTAATTGTCCTATCTAGTTATTTTGATTTGTGGTTTTGGTATCTTAACTATATACATGTCCCTTGGGACATCAAGGCACTAATTTTCAGGGTAAATGTGAGGATTACTTTGCACACAGGAGCCAGTAAATAGTAGCTCTATTTCCTGAGAGAATTTTCATTAAATTGCTAAGAATGCAGGAGTGTGTGTTTTTCATTATCCATGTTTTCATTATGGAGATGTAAATGCACTCCTCACACCCAAGCTAAATCTGTGTTACAATAAAGTGTCATGCTCTGATAACTAGCAGTTATAGATTTGGTAGTATTTCCTCCCATCTTCCTAACACAAACCATTTTGTGTTCTTTAACTGTTTATACTGCAATAAAATCTCAATGTGATGAATAAAAATAGAAGAGAATCACATACTGAATGATCATATATTTGCTTTTGTTCCTAATTGATTTATTTTATATAGCCATTTAAGCACTTCTTCTGCCTTATTATAACCAACAAATTGCATCACCAGCTTAAAAGAGCTCATGAAGCAAACAAGCACCCATTTGGAGGGAACTCAATGTGGCATTGTGCTTTGATTGTAGATGCTTCTTAAATATCAGGGAACTTCTAATGATAAAAATGCTTCTGGGAGTCAAGCAAGTATCACAAAATGAATAAAGCAAGATTAATGTAAAATAATAGGGATGTAAAATGAAATAATAAATATACAGAAATTAGGGACTGTTCCCCATTCAAAAACCACTTATGAAAAATAAACTGATATTAAAAAAACTTGTTAGGGAAAAAATTAAGCTGCATTAGACTAGCAAGCAGCTTATGACTTTTGTGTAAATCACACATAAATTTAACTAGAAACTAAGTAATGTTGAGGAAAACAAAAAGGATTAGTAAGACAGATTCTCAGGCAGAAGTCCCATAGATTCTAGCTCAGTCTCTTCATATTCACTTCCTCTTTGACCATTTCTTTTTGATTTCTAAGATATTAGCACATTCCTATTCTTCATATCAGCCTCTGCCTAGGCCACCTTTGAGGACTTCCTTTGGTAAGTGGTAAAATTCACAGAGCGTATAATTCGGTGTGCAATGCATTGGTACTCAGCCCACTGAATTCCACACTATGTGAATTCACAATACTGTGCAGCTATCACTACTACCCAGTTTTAGACATGTTCAGACTCTATCTGTTAAAGCACGCATTCTCGACTTTTTCCCCTAGCACCAAGAAACTACCAATTGGCTTCTTGCTCTTCTTTACAAGTTTTGTTCAGTCAAGAGGAAAAAAAAAATCATATTAAACCTGAAAATCTGATAAAATAATGCCATGAGAATTTAAAGTCAGAATTAACAACAAAACAAGACCAAAAAAAAAAAAAAAACCAGTGATAGCCCTTTTAATTTTCATAGACTGGTAAAGAATATCATGGTATCCCAAAATAAAAAGATGTGACATTTTCCTATCCTCTCAGTTTTAAGTGGAACTGATTTTTACTTTATCTAATTTTCTTGTCCATTCCTTTTAAGACAACTATTTTCTAAATGACATCATTTTTAGTAGCATAGATGATGATCTAAGCCTAATGAGATGATTTCCTTATTAACATGTCTTTCCTGTTTTTTGATTGGGTGTTTTCTCTTCCTAATTCCCTAAATTGTAGCTGATTATATTTCTTTGCCCCTGTAATTACGTTTGCTTTACGTTTCAAGTCAGTTGAAAAGGAGTTTAAATCTACCTCACTTCAACCTCTTTGCCAAAGCACTTTTGGTATACTGCACTTTTCATTGATGTCAGTCTACTTGGCAAACAAGTAAGGTACTTAGAAGGAGGCCCTCCAAAGCTACTTTCTGTAAAATGATGAATTGCTCTGATTCCTTACAACCTTTTGTACCTAATTATAACCTCATGGGATGTGATGTAATCATGGTGAATCTATACCGGTCAGATCTTTAGTCACTGATAAACCCATCCCAATACAAATATTTCTAGAAAAATTTTGCCATTTTTCACCTGGCTTGGAAGATAACTTTGAGGCTTTGAAGGCATGGATAGAGTATCCAGGTTAACTTCAAATTGATTTGAATTAATCTTTTCATATATTTAATTTAGATTCCAACCAATCTAATTTGAAAAATGTAAGCATGTTTTGTACTTTTGATTTTGTTTTCTTGGTAAAGATAGTCTTTAGCAAATTACTTTACTGGACTTTAAGATGAAAAGGATATGCAAATTAAGTCATTTTTTTCAATGTACATTATGTAAAAATACAAGTTATGTAACTTAAGGATAGGGACAGGAGAGGGGGAACAGAGGAGACTGAAAGAAAAGGATGGCCTTGACCAAGAAGCAATGTACTCATAACCTAATTTTAAGCCCTTTTTATAACTACTTAGTAATAATAAAATATGCAAAAGGATAAATAAATAAAATATAAATGCTTTTAACCAAATCAGTAGTTTTCTACCCAAGGCACTGAATCTTTGAGCCTCATGTAAGGACTATCTGTAATCTGAAAAATAATTCATTCATGGGCTGCTGGGGGTTTTTTTTTATATTAAACTTTTTTCTTTATTTTCAAAGTGTGGTCCCACACACTTTGAGGGGTTACAGATTCATATGAAAGCAAGGGAGTACATTTCTTGTTCAACTTGTTACCTCCTCCCTCATTTTTCCCCTGCCTCCCCCTCTTCTCCTCCCCCCCCCCATGAATTATATAGTTGGTTTACACCAAATGGCTTTGCGAGTATTACTGTTGGAATGGTTTGTCTTTTTATTTTTTTTTCAAATTTTTATTATCAAACTGATGTACAGAGAGGTTACAGTTTCATACGTTAGGCATCAGATACATTTCTTGTACTGTTTGTTACCTTGTCCCTCATACCCCCCTCTCTCCTCCCCCTTTCCCTCCCCCCCCGGCCCCCCGGAGGTGTTCAGTTCACTTACACCAGTTTTGCAAGTATTGCTTTTGTAATTGTTTGTCCTGTTTTACCCTGTGTCTCTCAAATTTGGTACTCCCTTTCAATTTCCTGCATCCAATACCAGTATACATGGTTTCCAATATACTCAGATAAGATTACCGAGATAGTGTAGGTACAACCACTGAAAGGTGATACAAGAACATCATCAATAATAGCAGCTACATATACACATGGGATGTTGAAAGTAGTTACAACTGTGATATAACAATTGTTTCCATAACATGGAGTTCATTTCACTTAGCATCATCCTATGTGTTCATAAGGGTATAGCTATTGGGCCTTGTGATGCTCTGCTATGATGTGCCTAAACCTGTACTAATTATTCCCAATAAGGGAGACCATAGAGTCCACGTTTCTTTGGGTCTGGCTCACTTCACTTAGTATAACTTTTTGCAAGTCCTCCCTTTTCCTTACAAATGGGACAATGTCATTCTTTCTGATACAGGCATAAAATTCCATTGTGTATATGTACCACATTTTCCTGATCCATTCGTCTACTGAGGGGCATCTGGGTTAGTTCCAGATTCTCACGATGACAAATTGTGCTGCAATGAACATTGTTGTGCTGGTGGCATTACTGTGATTTTGTTTGTGGTCTTTTGGATAGATACCCAAAAGTGGGGCTGCTGGGTCATAGGGGAGTTCTATGTTTAGCCTTATGAGGAATCTCCATACTGCTTGCCAGAGTGGCTGAACCAGTTTACATTCCCAACAACAATGAAGTAGGGTTCCCTTTTGGCCACATCCCCTCCAACAATGGTTATTGTTAGTTTTCTTGCTATATGACATTCTTACTGGGGTGAGATGGAATCTCAATGTTGTTTTGATTTCCAATTCTTTTATGGCCAGTGATGTAGAGCAGTTTTTCATATGTCTCTTGGCCATTCTCATTTCCTCATCAGAGAAGTCTCTTTGTAAGCCTTTAGCCAACTTGATGAGGGGGCTATTGGTTCTTTGTGGTTTTGTTTTGGAAGAAGGTAATTTTTTTAGTTCTGCATATATTTTAGATATGAGGCCTTTGTCTGTTGAATGTCCGGTAAAGATCTTCTCCCAATCTGTGGGCTTTCTGTTTATCTTGGGAGCTATGTCCTTTGCCTTGCAGAAGCTCTGCAGTTTGATGCAGTCCCATTTCTCCAACCTTTCTTTGATTTGTAGCCTTTCTGGGTCTTTGTTAAGGAAGTTCCGTCCTGCGCCAAGGAGCCCAAGTGTTTCTCCTACTCCTTCCTTTAGTGTTTTCAGGGTGTCTGTTTTGATTTCGAGGTCTTTAATCCATTTGGAATTGATTTTGGTGCAGGGTGATATATAAGGATCTAGTTTTAGTTTGTTGCATGTGTTGAACCAGCTTTGCCAGCACCACGTGTTAAAGAGGCTATCTCTCTTCCATACTATTGTTTTAGCTCCTTTATCAAAGATTAAGTAGGCATAGTTCTGTGGGTTCATTTCTGGGTCTTCAATTCTCTTCCATTGGTCTTCAGGCCTGTTCCGGTGCCAATACCAAGCTGTTTTTATTACTATAGCTTTATAATACAGCTTGAAGTTGGGTATTGTAATTCCTCCAGCATTGTTCTTTCTGCTTAGGAGTGTTTTTGCTATTCTAGGTCTTTTATTGTTCCATATGAATTTCTGGATTGCTTCCTCTATTTCATTAAAAAATGGTGTTGGGATATTAATGGGTATTGCATTGAATTTGTAGATAGCCTTTGGCAATATTGCCATTTTGATTATATTAATCCTCCCAATCCAGGAGCATGGGAGGTTTTTCCATTTCCTTAGTTCTGACTTAATTTCGTTTTTCAAGCTTTTAAAGTTCTCATCAAAGAGGTGTTTCACTTCTTTGGTTAAGGTTATTCCTAGGTATTTTATGTTTTGGGGGGCTATTGCAAAAGGAGTTGCTTTCCTGATTTCAGCCTCGGTCTTCGGGTCGTTAGCACAGAGAAAGGCCGTTCACTTTTGAAGATTTATTTTATATCGTGCAACTTTGGCAAAGTTTTGGATCAGATCTAGTAGCTTGGGGGTAGACTCTATGGGATTCTTAGGTATAGGATCATGTCATCTGCGAAGAGAGAAAGTTTAACTTCATCTTTTCCTATTTGGATCCCCTTTATATTCTCTTCTTGCCTAATTGCTCTGGCTAGGAATTCTAGTACTATGTTGAAGAGCAGGGGAGAGAGTGGACATCCCTGCCTTGTTCCTGATTTTAAAGGGAATGGCTTTAGTTTTTCCCCATTTAGAGTTATACTTGCTGCTGGTTTGTCATAAACTGCCTTGATTATATTCAGGAATGTTCCCTGGAATCCCAGTTTTTCCAGGGCTTTTAGCATAAATGGGTGCTGGATTTTATCGAACACTTTTTCCGCATCCAGAGATAAAACCATGTGGTTCTTTACCTTGCTCCGGTTGATGTGGTGGATTACATTAATTGACTTGTGTATATTAAGCCAACTTTGCATCCCTGGGATGAATCCAGTTTGATCATCGTGTATGATTTTTTTGATGACCTGTTGAAGTCGATTGGCCAGAATTTTGTTGAGAACTTTTGCGTCTATGTTCATCAGGGAGATTGGTCTGTAGTCCTCTTTCCGTGATGAGTCTCTGCCTGGTTTTGGGGTGAGGGTTATACTGGCTTCATAGAATGAGTCTGGATAGATGTGTCTCTTGGAGGCAGCAGAAAGATGGATCTTGATTTTTGATCCAACTTATGAGCCTATGTCATTTGATTGGAGAATTAAGTCCATTAATGTTGAGAGTTAGGATTGAGAAATGATCGTTTGTTCCTTTCATTATCACTATCTTGTTTAAAGCTGTGTCTTCCCATTTCTTGATCTGATGTTTACTATTTAGGGTTCATTTCTCTGTCTGTATTGGGATCTTGATTATTTTCCCTGTATAGTACATCTTTGAAGATTTTCTGTAAAGCTGGTTTGGTGGAGATATATTGTTTCAGTTTTTCCTTACTGTGGAAGACTTTTATTTGTCCTTTGGCTATGAATGAGAGTTTGGCTGGGTACAGAATTCTTGGTTGGTAGTTATTTTTATTTAGTGTTTGGTATACTTCATTCCAGGCTCTCCTTGCTTTCATGGTCTCTGCTGAGAAGTCTGGGGTAATTCTGATTGCTTTTCCTTTATATGTGATTTTTTTCTTCTCCCTAACAGCTTTAAGGATTCTTTCCTTGTACTCTACTGATCCTGTTTTGATCACAGTGTTTCAGTGGGATGTCCTATTCTGGTCTGGTCGGTTTGGGGTTCTAAATGCTTCTTGTATCTGTATAGGCCTTTCCTTCTGGATATTTGGGAAGTTCTCAGCTAATATTCTGTTAAATAGATTGCGTATCCCATTAACCTCTTTCTCCAAGTTTTCCTCAATACCCATTATCCTTAAATTGGGCTTCCTGATTGTGTCTTGAATCTCCTGTAGCGATCTGTTTTGTTGATTGGACTGGATTTGTATTGATTTTTGATCTTTCTCCATAGAATCTAAGGAATCTTCAGCTCCTGAGATTCGATCCTCTCCTTCAGTTAGTTGGGACTGTAGGCTAGCTACTTGATTTCGAATCTCTTTTCCTTCTGTCTGGTTTTTCCTGATGATTTCCATGTCATTTCTTAGGTCTTGTATGGACTTCTTTACTTCATTAACTTCATTACTTTGGTTTTGATTGTTGTCTCTCAAATCTTTAAGCTGGATAGCTATCTTTTCATTTGACCCTTGAAGTTCATTTATCTTTCTATTTGTGGATGCCATGAAATTCTCCATTAATTTTTGCTTTGCCTCCTCATGCTCTAGAATAATTGACTGAAGAGATTCAAACTTTTCATTTATCATGTTTATCAGTAGACTTTGTAGAGCATTTTGGGGGTTCTCTTCTATGTCTTTGATTGACTGCTCTGCTTCCTGCTTGTTTTGAGTGGGGGATAAGACTTCATTGTTTGCCATCTTTCTTGTGTTCCCTCTGCCCATTTGGATTGGGAATGCCAGTCTACCAGCACCTGTGAGCACCGTTTAAGACCCAAAGCAGCCCTTACCAAGCACTGTTGTGTAAATCTTACAAGTTCACAATTATATACAGATACCTTTTATACCTGTCTATAAAATTAGATTTGGTGTTCCGAAAGAATACAATTCAATATAACAACTGATCCTGGCCCCTGTATTCAGTAGTTACTTATTTACTGTTACAACCCTATACGCAATTCTTGTTTTTATATTAAGTTCTTTTAGGACTGGCTGTCTCTATGAACCCCTTTGATTCACTCGGATTAAGCTGGGATGCCCTCTATCCAATAACCAGTAGTCAGTGGAACCTGGAGGTCTAGGCAGTAAGTCAGGAGGGTAAGTTGGAGGCAGTAAGCAGATTAGAGTAAAATGTATTGGGGGAGAGGCGGTGATTTTGGTTTAGTTTCAGTGACGTGGAAATGTGGAGAAGAGTAGAATCAGTAGAAAGAACAAGGTTAAAATGATAGACAATGGAGAGTTAGCAGAAAAGAGTGGAGGTGTTATTCATAGGAAAGTAATTTTTAAAGAAAGAGAACGCAAAGAGAGAAATAAAGTAAAAACACTGGAAGACAGATGCACAAAACAGAGAAAAATTAGTTAAAAATGAAAAAAAAAATAAAAAGGAGAAAAAAAAACAGAAAAGGAACAATCCAAACAAACAAAAAAATCTTGATAAAACAAACCTGTAAAAATGGAAAACAAACAAACCAACAAACAAACAAACAAAAAACCAACGACGTTTCAGGAGTGAGAAAATTAAAAAGAAAATTTTTTTTTAAAAGTTTAAAAAATGTTTGAAAAGAAAAAAAAAATGGAGTCCTCCTTGTTTGGGTGGTCTTTCCCCAGTCTCTGGTTTCCTTGCAATGGTCTGCAGTCTATTTTCCTGATTGGCTGGTTTGACTTGATTTCAGTTTGCAAGAGGTGGATCTGTTCTGACCCTTCTCCCCTGTTGGTGCAATCCTGGGTCTCTGTGGTTTGCACAGCTTGCAGGCAGGCCTTGGGCGTCCTCTGTAGATGGGGACGTGAGCAGTCTCAGGAACTGTGGCTCCTCTGTCTGCTGTGGGGCCACTGCCTTTGATGCCTGGCTTTGAATAGGCTGTGGACTCAGCAGGGCGGGGCGCCTCTGGGCTGTTTTACCTGGCTGAGAGTTGCTTGCCTGGGGGAGGAGGCCTCCTTGGAGGAGGTGGCTATGGAATGCAGCTCCATTTGGGGCTGGGAATTGGGCTTCCTCTGTGACGGGACCGTTTAGCTGTCCCAGGAACTGTTTGTTCCCCCGTCTGGTGTTTCTGTGCCGCTGGTAGCTGCTGGCCACTTTTGCTTTAAGTTTAGAAATTCCGGCGGGCAGGGCGGGGCACCTCTGGCTAAGCCGAGGCCCAGGACTCGCCTCCCGCAAGGGCAGGGGGCGTTCTCCTGGGCGGAGCTGGCTCTCACTGGTTGGTCCCTCTTGCCCTTTTCAAAGATGGCTCCTTTGACCTCGCTTTCCCTAGGCCCGCTTTAGTTCCTATCTGGTTTGACCCTATGCCAGTGGCAAAGATGGCGCTTTGCTCTGACGGTGGGGGAACGGCTACCTTGCAGAAGCTGCTCTGTGGGCGCTAGTGAGAATATCTTTCGTGGGGTACTCACGCTTTCTCTGCAATTTCAGGTCGTCCGTGCTCAGCCACCGTCTGGAGGATTTCTCCCTGGTCTATGCTGTGTGCTTTAGCTGCACGGAGTGCAGGTTGCTGTGCCGGGCGCTGTGCCAGCTCCAGCACTGGCATGGCGGTGGGACGCCGCCCTTAGCTCAAATCTGTGTTTTCAGATGAGCAAAGTCGATTTTTCCTTCCTGGCCAGAATCCCTGTACTGTTAGAACTTACTCTGGCTGTCTTTCTAGGAGTAAAAGTTTCTATGGGGTGAGAAAACTGCGATGTCGGAGGGAGCTCAGCTAGTGCTGTGCTGCTCCTCTGCCGTCTTCCCGGAACTCTGGTTTGTCTTTTTATTCTTTGTCTCTTGATTTTGGTATTCCCTTTCCCTTCCTTAGTTCTAAAGGCTTCTGGTTTTTAATTACTTTAACTAATTTTTTCACTCAATAAATGTTTCTTATTAGTAACTGTGTGTGTGTGTGTGTGTGTGTGTGTGTGTGTGTGTGTGTGTGTGTGTGTGTGTGTGTGTTATTCCTGGGGCTTGAATTCAGGTCCTGGTTGCTGTCCCTGAGCTATTTTGCTTAAGGGTATTGTTCTGCCACTCCAGCCATCGCTCCATCACTGCCCTGACATTTTAGTGATTAATTGGAGATAAGAGTCTCATAGACCTTTTTGCCCAGGAATGGCTTTGAACCTTAATCATTAGATCTCAGCCTCCTGAGCAACTATGTTTACAGGTGTGAGTCACCTCCTGGTTCAGGAATAAGTATCTTTTATGTTAAAAATACAAAATTATGTGTAAACTGTGGAAAATTAGAAAACAAAGGGAAGATAAAAATCACTTGTAATCCTACCACATTGGTGTAGGGATTATTCATCATTCACTATATTCATTTGCATCCTGCTTTCTCTCTACATGTATTCATACACATTACTTTTTTAAAAATCAGAATATACCTTAAACATAACATTTTATCACTGTAAAAGCCAGTTACATATTCCAAACATATCTGTAAATCATAAGATTTTCTGTGAAATTTAAATGGCATTTCTATATATGCCTACAGTGCTATTTTTCAATAAGTTGTTCACAATGTGTTAATTAGCTTATAATTACTGTGACATAATATTTGCAATAATCAACTTACAAGAAATAAAAGGTTATCTCCACTCACAATTTCAGAAGTTTTACTTCATGGTTGCTTGACCATCTTCTTTGGGGTGTGTGGCAGGATGATATAGCAGAGGAAGACTGTTTACTTCATGGTGGAAGAAAAAGAAAGAGAAAGATAGAGAGAGAGAGAGATACAGAATGGAGGAAGGGACCACAAGCCCCAATGACTCCCTTCCTTCCACCAGGTCCCACCTTCTAAGGTGCTGCCACCTCCCAATAATGCCATGCCTAGAAGCCAAGTCTATAACAAGTGAGACTCCGGGGAATGTTTCAGCTCCAAACTATAACAGATTCTTCCTAATATTTTATTATCTTAATATGGATATACACAGCTATGGTATTATTAAATACAAATCCTTATGAATTATATGTTGCTGATTCAGTGGCTCAAGAGAAGGAAAGGCCCTAGCTAAGAAGCTTAAGAATCTTAGTTCCATTTCCAGTATCAAAAAAATAAAATATAAAAGAAGCTACAAATTAAGGTATATCTCTGGAATTGAAAATAGGAGGATTGCAGTTTGAGGCTAGTCTGAGCTAAATACACACATACATAAATATATATACATATGTACATACATCCATACATCCATACATACATACAGCAAGACCCAATGCCAGGAAACAATCCAGGCACTGTGGTACCTGTCTATAACTCCAACTACTAGGGAAGCAAAGGTAGAAATGACTAGGGCCCAAATTTGGCCTAGGCAAAAGTGGGGGGAAAAATTCACTCCGAAAAAAAAATCAAAACAAAAGAAATGTAAACTGTAAGGTCATAATTTAAAATGCTAAGTAGTGGGAGAAAGATGAAGGAGGTAACAAGTTTGACAAAAAGTGTACTCACTACCATACATATGTAACTGTAACCACTCTGTATATCACCTTGACATTAAAATTTTTTTAAAAGAATGCTAAGTACAGAATTCTGAGTTCAAACCCTACCAGTAGAAAAAAATTTTTTGATTAATGCTCAAATAATATTGATAATGAGGGTCTTTTTAGGAAATCGCTATAGTCTTTTATAGATTCCCTGCTTTCCAGTTTGATAAATATTCCAGGCACATTTTGTTGGTTTTTTTTTTTGTTTCTTTTAAATATATGTATATTTTATTATCAAACTGAATTACAGAGAGTTTACAGTTTCATACATTAGGCATTGGATACATTTCTTGTACTGTTACCTCATCCCTCATTCCCTCTTTCCCCACCTCCTTCCCTCCCCCCCCCATGAGTTGTTCAGTTCATTTACACCAAACAGTTTTGCAAGTATTGCTTTTGTAGTGTTTTGTCTTTTTTTACCCTGTGTCTCTCGATTTTGGTATTCCCTTCCAATTTCCTAGTTCTAATACCAGTATACCCAATTTCCAATATACTTAGATAAGATACAGAGAAAGTGTAGGTACAACCACAGGAAGGTGATACAAGGAGATCATCAATAATAGAGACAACAATTACATATGGCACGTTGAAAGTAGTTACAAAAATCGTTTCCATAACATGGAGTTCATTTCACTTAGTATTATCTTATGTATTCGTAAGGGTATAGCTATTGGGCTCCTGTGATCCTCTGCTGTGACTGCCTAAACCAGTGCTAATTATTCCCTATAAGGGAGATCATAGAGTCCATGTTTCTTTGGGTCTGGCTCACTTCACTTAGTATAACTTTTTCCAGGTCCTTCCATTTCCTTACAAATGGGGCAATGTCATTATTTCTGATAGAGGCATAAAATTCCATTGTATATGTACCACATTTTCCTGATCCATTCGTCTACTGAGGGGCATCTGGGTTGGTTCCAGATTCTAGCTATGACAAATTGTGCTGCGATGAACATTGTGGTGCTGGTGGCTTTAGTGTGATTATGTTTGTGGTCTTTTGGATAGATACCCAAAAGTGGGGCTGCTGGGTCATAGGGGAGTTCTATGTTTAGCCTTATGAGGAATCTCCATACTGCTTGCCAGAGTGGCTGAACCAGTTTACATTCCCACCAACAATGGAGTAGGGTTCCCTTTTGGCCACATCCCTTCCAACAGTTGTTATTGTTAGTTTTCTTGATATAGGACATTCTTACTGGGGTGAGATGGAATCTCAATGTTGTTTCGACTTGCATTTCTTTTATGGCCAGTGATGTAGAGCACTTTTTCATATGTCTCTTGGCCATTCTCATTTCCTCATCAGAGAAGTCTCTTTGTAAGTCTCTAGCCCACTTGATGAGGGGGCTATTAGTTCTTTGCGGTTTTGTTTTGGAGGAAGGTAATTTTTTTAGTTCTGCATAAATTTTAGATATGAGGCCTTTGTCCATTGTATGGCCAGTAAAGATCTTCTCCCAATCTGTGGGCTTTCTGTTTATCTTGCCAACTATGTCCTTTGCCCTGCAGAAGCTCTGCAGTTTGATGCAGTCCCATTTGTCTAAACTTTCTTTGATTTGTAGCCTTTCTGGGTCTTTGTTAAGAAAGTTCTGTCCTGTGCCAAGGAGCCCAAGTGTTTCTCCTATTCCTTCCTTTAGTGTTTTCAGGGTATCTATTTTGATTTCTAGGTCTTTGATCCATTAGCAATTGATTTTGGTGCAAGGATCTAGCTTTAGTTTGTTGCATGTGTTGAACCAGCTTTGCCAGCACCATTTGTTAAAGAGGCTATCTTTCTTGCAGACTATTGTTTTAGCTCCTTTATCAAAGATTAAGTAGGCGTAGTTCTGTGGGGTCATTTCTGGGTCTTCAATTCTCTTCCATTGGTCTTCAGGCCTGTTCCAGTGCCAATACCAAGCTGCTTTTATTACCATAGCTTTATAATACAGCTTGAAGTTGGGTATTGTAATTCCTCCAGCACTGTTCTTTCTGCTTAGGATTGTTTTTGCTATTCTAGGTCTTTTATTGTTCCATATGAATTTCTGGATTACTTCCTCTATTTCATTAAAGAATGGTGTTGGGATATTAATGGGTATTGCATTGAATTTGTGGCAATATTGCCATTGTGGCAATATTGCCACTTTGATTATATTAATCCTCCCAATCCAGGACCATGGGAGGTTTTTCCATTTCCTTAGTTCTGCCTTAATTTCATTTTTCATGTTTTTAAAGTTCCCATCATAGAGGTCTTTCACTTCTTTGGTTAAGGTTATTCCTAGGTACTTTATATTTTTTGAGGCTATTGCAAAAGGAGTTGTTTTCCTGATTTCAGCCTCGGTCTTTGGGTCCTTAGCATAGAGAAAGGCCGTTGATTTTTGAGGGTTTATTTTATATCCTGCAACTTTGCCAAAGTTTTGGGTCAGCTCTAGTATTTTGGGGGTAGAGTCTATGGGTTTCTTTGGGTATAGGATCATGTCATCTGCAAAGAGAGAAAGTTTAACTACATCTTTTCCTATTTGGATCCCTTTTATGTTTTTTCTTGCCTAATTGCTCTGGCTAGGAATTCTAGTACTATGTTGAAGAGAAGGGGAGAGAGTGGACATCCCTGTCTTGTTCCTGATTTTAAAGGGAATGGCTTTAGTTTTTCACCATTTAGAGTTATGCTTGCTTTTGGTTTGTTATAAGCTGCCTTGATTATATTCAGGAATGCTCTCCAGGCACATTTTGTATGTGTTCCTTCTGTATTTGAAGCAGCCAATTCTCCAGAGAGACTCATTTGTTTTCTTGGAAAATGGTTTTTAAACTGATCCATCTGGACACAGGGGTGATTATTGCTGTTGTCATTGGCTTTGTAATTGTTATTAGCTATGCTCAGGAAACTGAATTAGGAAATACTTTTTAAAATAAAAATAATTAAAATTTATACTAAGATTTCCAGGGTTTTTTTAAGTTTTATTAACATTTCAAATTTAATACTTTCATCACTCTTAACCCAAAATCATGATTCCTAAGAAATTGGTAAAATCTTATTTATAAATTATCCTGATATTTGCACATCCACATATAGAAATAAAGCACATGCTAAGCATGCATGCATATAACATGTTAATGTATATGATGAACAGCTTTAGAAAGACCAATCAACATTATTAACAATATAATTGTTGAAAGCTAACAAATGTGTTCTTTTTATCTTGTTTATATTTCACCATGGATATGTAGTCAAATTACTATTTTTTAAAATGTGTGTGCTAGTTTTGGGACTTGAACTCAGATCTTCCTTTTATTGCTTTTTCTTTTTCTTTTCTTCTTGTCTTTTTGCTTGTTTTTGAGATATGGTCTTACTATATCCCTGGAACTCACTATGTAGTCCAGGCTGGCCTCTAATTCAATGTCCTTATTCTTAAACCTCCAAGTGCTGAGATTGTAGAGGTACCTCCACAACACTCTCACTTATGTAAGCAACTCTTTTGTTGGTTAATTAGAGATGGAGTCCCATGGACATTTCTGTCCAGGCTGACTTTGAATCACAATCCTCTGATTTCAGCCACCTTTGTAGGTAGGATTACAGGCATAAGCCACTGGCATCAGTGTGATGTCTCTTGAAATAATTCCCTGCTATGTGATTATGCTACCACCCCAACTCAAAATAAGGTTAATATTCTTATTTTTACTTTCTAGCTAGTATTTTTTATTTGTTTAATTTTTTGTTTTGTTCTGACTGATGAGAAATAATAACTTGGTCTTAATAAGGTTAATGTGCTCATTTTTAGTTTCTTCTTAGTAATTGTTTTGTATCTGTTTTGCCTTTGTTTTAGTTGTTTTAAATAATGGAAAATACTAGCAAGGTTTCAAAGTCAAATAAAGTTATCTATTGAGTCTACATCCTATTCTCTCTGTCTTGGCATTTTAAGAAAGTAAATAATGCTCTTTCTTGTGTTTTTTTAACAGGTGCATACATACATCCTTGTAAAGATCAACTTTCCCTCTGAAGTAAGGATTTCAGGTCTGGCCATCACCATCTTGGCCACATGGTGAATTGTAGGGTCTGGCATCTTGCCTTCATGGTAGGGGAAGGGAAGTCTCACCCAGGTGATGGGTTTGCTTGAATTCCTAGAGGAAGGGAAGTCCCACCCCCAGGTGATGGGTGTGCCTGGATCCCTGGAGACAAGGATGAGCACTTGACCTACAGGTTACTGAATCTCTAAGACCAGTGCATGGAACTGGGTACTTCCTGTGACTCTGCCCATGACCTGACCCTATTTAGGTGCAGACCAGCTCAGGCACGATTACGCAATGCATCCTGTGTCCCCTCTTCTGGCTTGCATCCCTCTTCAGCTTTCCATTGGGGCTGAATTGGTTTGTTGGTATTGTTTTTGTTCTATCTTTCCTCTCTGGCCCTGTTTCCTAACAGTGTTAAAGGTATTTGTGGGCTGCAGGCCTTTGTAATAACTGGCTGCCTACAGGCTGGTAGCATTCTAATAAAAACTCCAAGATTCTATCCTTCAAAATGTGGCTTCTCTGATAATTTACCTTACAACACCTCCACTTTCCTATACTCAGAATACTTGCAAAACTGAGAACTGTATTATTTGCCCTTTAGTTTAGGCAAATAAACGATTTAAAGGTACTGCAGAGCACTAATACAGCCTCAATTACATATTAGCTCTTAGCAGTGAGGTTCTATGATGATCTTCATGATCTTCAATATCGTGTGTGAGTGTGTGTGTGTGTGTGTGTGTGTGTGTGTGTGTGTGTGTGTGTGTAGGTGTTCTATTCAGGTTTCCCTAATGTGTATTATCTAGAATGCAGTAGAGCTAAAATTCAAGCCATTAGTCTATGGAGCTATACCACTATACCATCCAGATTAAACCAGGCTGATGTGTTTTTGTGACTTGAAGACATGGAGGAAGAAACGGTGGTCATTCATCAAGAGAGTTCAGGAATCTTGAATTCAGGTCATCCTAGCCCAGCTCAGCTTTGTAAATCTGGATATACCTTTGACTTTCTAGGTTTCAATTTCCTCCAATATAAAGAGGCTACATTAGATTAATGTAACAGTGCATTACAAGTCTAAAATTCTACAACATTTCTTTCCTGAATAATTATTTATTTATCATCAAAGTGATGTACAGAGTGGTTACAGTTTTGTACATAAGGCAGTGGGTACATTTCCTTTTTTCTGAATAATTATGTACTGTCGAAGTAATGTACAGAGGGGTTACAATTTTGGGTACATTTCTTGTACAACTTGTTATGTCCTCCCTCATTTCCCCTCTCACCCCCTTTCCCTACCCCCGCCATGAGTTGTTCAGTTGGTTTACACCAAATGGTTTTGTAAGTATTGCTTTTGAAGTCATTTGTCTTTTTTATCCTCCGTCCCTCAATTTTTTATGGAAAAATGTTTAATATTCCTAATTTAATTTCTTTTTTTAATAATTATTTATTGTCAAAGTGATGTATAGAGGGGTTACACTTTCATATGTAAGGCAGTAGGTACATTTCTTATACTACTTGTTACCTCCTCCCTCATTCCCCCCTCCACCTTTCCTTCTCCCCCCCATGAGTTGTTCAGTTGGTTTACACCAAATGGAGTCATTTGTCTTTTTATCCTTTGTCTAGATTTTGATATTCACTTTCACTTCCCTCGTTCTAATACCAGTATATACAGTATCCAGTGTACTCAGATGAGATACAGTGGTAGAGCGGGGACAACCACAGGAAGCGGATACAAGAGGATCATCAACAATAGAAGCTATGGTTTCACATGGCATGTTGAAAGTAATTACAACAGTGATATAACACTCATTTCCACAACATGGAGTTAATTTCACTTAGCTTCATCTTATGTGTTCATAAGGGCATAGCTATTGGGCTCTTGTGATCCTCTGCTGTGACTAGCCTAAACCTGTGTTAATTATTCCCTATGAGGGAAAGCATAGAGTCCATGTTTCTTTGGGTCTGGCTCACTTCACTTAGTATAATATTCATTTTACTTAGTATAATTTTTTCCAAGTCCTTCCATATCCTTACAAATGGGGCAGTGTCATTCTTTCTGATAGAGGCATAGAATTCTATAATGTATATGTACCACATTTTCCTGATCCACTCGTCTACTGAGGGGCATCTGGGTTGGTTCCATATTTTAGCAATGACAAATTCTACAACACTTTTATGCAGGCAATATGTTCCATATGTAACAGAATTATTAAAACAATGTTCTTTCTATTATTTTATTTTATTTTGTCAGTCATGGGACTTGAACTTGGCATCTGGGTGCTGTCCCTGAGCTCTTTTGCTCAAGACTAGTGCCCTACCACTATGAGCCACAGGGCCACTTCAAGTTTTCTGGTGGTTAGTTGGAGGTAAGAGTGTCAGGAACTTTCCCACTCCACCCAGGCTGCCTTCAAGTTGCAGTCCTCATATCTCAACTTCCTGAGGAGCTAGACTTACAGGCTTCTCCCTGTTATTTTGTTGTGCAATTTCTGAATCAGTCACTAAGCAGCAAACAATGCAGCCAGGGCAAAGAAAGAATGGGAATTCTGTGAATCTAGGAATCATTTATTACTGAAAGGAATCATTTATTGTTAACAGGATAGGGATTTATTTAAGGATGAGGTTTTTAAAAGAGAAAAAAAATACTATCTTATAATCAGTATGTTGGAGTAGAAGAAGCATTTTGAAAATTATTCAGCCCTATCCATCATTTTGCACATTCAAGTATGTGATTTCCCTGAGATCACACATCTAGTTTGTATTCTAGACAGTATTTATTATTATCTGAGTTATCAAGACACAACATGTCACAATACCCACTAAGTTGTCTTCTCTAACTTGCCACCAAAATATAAAAAATATGAGAACCTGGTTAAGAAAAAACCATGATTTCTGTTGTAAATTCTAAACAACATCACTCACTGTATGATATTGAGTCAACGGTACAAACTCTTGGTGCTTCAATTTTCTGGTGGCATCCCATCTAAAAGTAGAGACAATAATCACACATGTTTTAATGCATGAGGATGATCAAAAATGTAATCCACATAAATTGTCTGGTATATTGTATTGAACATAAGAAATAATACATAAATGCTAGAAAAAAGATTACCCTGGCTACATTTGATTTGATTTTTAAATTAATAATTAAGTCAAAATTTTTCACTAGTAATCCTAATTATTCTAAAAGACTCTTTCAAGAACTGTTAGTCTAGATATTGACTATTGATAAAAGGTTTCACTGATGAAAATGAATTATAAAACAAATTTTAAAAATGTTCTGGAGTGTAAAGTTGTTTACATAGTTTTTTAAGGCCAAGTTATTCCCTTGAATATCTTGTAAAAATGAATCACAGATTTCATACAAGTAATATTTCATGCACTCTTCTCAAGATTTTTATCTCCATTGGTTAGTTGGAAATTTGATTTTTGCCAGTACATACACATTGCTTTAACATCACAGTGTTTAACCAAGAGCTAATTAAATCCATTCAACACTGTGCTTGACTCTCAAAAGGCCTTTGTGACTATTTATCTCATCTATGTGGACTTTAAAAGTTCATAATGTTGATGGCAATTTAAGCCATCTGAAATTTAAGCATCTCTTCAGGGCCACTAGCAGACTGTTCAGTTGAACGAAATTATGATGTCATCCAGACACAGAGCTCAAGGTGTCCTTCCTTTCCAACCTGTGTGATAATTAACAATGCAGGGAAGAAATGGGGAGATGAGGGTTTCATGGTCTTCTGTCATTAAACAAAGGCATTAATTAGTCAAAGGCATTCTCAGTTCATGGAATACTATTGTTGCAGTTTTACTCTGGTTCAATGGTTTCAAGATAATATGGGTTCATTTAAAACTCACACTACAATAACAATCCCATCTTCTCCTTCCTTTTCTGAAACAAGATCCCTAAGAGCATAATAGGACTAGCTTCAGAGGCACATTTCCCAATTTGTCTTTTTTAACTACTTGTATTTCCAGCTGTCATTTTCCCCTCCCTCTCTACATCAACAAAATATCCCCATACTCTACCATTCCCAGGGACCTTTCTTAATCCCATGCATCCTCAACAGCCCACCCTTCCTCCTACAAACATATGCTTTTCAGTATTCTGATTTTGAAAATTCAGTCACTCTTCACACACTCCTAGTACTCACTCCTCCATACACACTCATAACATGTTCATATTTATTCACTGGTCCAAATCTGAGTCATTCACCAGGTAGCACACCTGGGAAATCTTAAGCACACCTAGGAAATCCAAGAAGATATAGATTCAGTGAGCTAGGCAGACATAATTTATGAAATGAGGCATGAATACTTCAATTACCCACCCTAAAAGTCTTCACAGTCAAAAAGAGCAATTTAAGCTGGACTAATAAAATTAGAATGTTGAGATTAAGGAACAAAAAATTTACCAAAAAAATGTGTCACATTTCATAATAAAGTAATACATCATTTTTATTTTCCTTTCTTTTCTTTTTTTGCCAGTCATGGAGCTTGAACTCAAGGCCTGAGCACTGTCCCTGGCTTCCTTTTTGCTCAAGGCTAGCACTTTACCACTTGAGTCACAGCCCCACATCTGACTTTTTGGTGCTGAGGACTTGAACCCAGGGCTTCATGTATACAAGGCAAGCACTCTACCACTAAGCCATATTCCCAGCCCCAACATATCATTTTTCTAAGAAGCATCATTAAATAATTTAAAAACAGAAATAAGAAAATAAAAGCTAGTCCCAACAGACTATAATGGTCACAAAATAAATTAGGTAGCCAGTTGCTGGTGGTTTATGCTTGTAAACCTAGCTATTAAGGAGGCTAATATGAGATCTGAGGTTCAAGGTTGAAAGCTAACCCTTTCAGAAAAGTTCACAAGACTCTTATCTCCAATTAACCACCAAAGATCCAAAAGTGGAGCTATAGTTCAAGTGGTAGAGCACTAGTCTTGAGTAAAAAAGCTCAGTGAAAGTGCTTAAGCCCTGAGTTCAAGCCCTAGGAGACACACACACACACACACACACACACACACACACACACACACCAATAAAATAGATAAATAATGTGATTATTTTTTCCATACAACAGTGACATAACCAAACTGACACTTCCTATCAGCTCCCTCATTAACTTTTCTCATCCTCCACACTATTGATACTTGGGGAAGTAAAGTGATTATTATTGCAGAGTATCCTGTACATTGCAAAATGCTTAGCTTAGCAGTATCACCATATGCCAATAGCGCTTGACCTCCAGGTGTGATAGCCAAAATGTCTCCAGACCATCTTAAATTCCAATCTGAAAACTGCTCTTATAAATACATAGATCTTATAAATGCCATAGATCCAGGATTAGTAAGCTATGGCCCACAGGACAGAAAGAAAAAGCCACTGCCTATTTCTATAAATAAAGTTAGTAGAACACAGTCACACTCATTCTTTTACTTATTATCCATAGCTATTGTCTTAATATAAAGGAAGAACTGCGCCAAGGTAACAATTGTATGGCCCACAAAGCCAATAATATTTGCCATCTGACTCTCTATAAAAAGTTTGCCAGCATCTGCCCTCATCTGCTGGTTTCAAAGTTTTTCATAGTGAGGACAATTTTTTTATAATGAAATCTTACATAAAATTTGGGTCAGACAAGGTCCAGACAAAACACTGAATTGAGTAATTTAAGGAAGTAGAGCATGGAATGAATTATTTATGTGAGTAAGTTTAAAGGCATGGCAAGGCATAGAAAAATTACAAAGGCTAAGAACACTGGGCATTATTACCACCTCTAGGCCTCAAAAAGAAGTTCAGATGACCTATAAGAAGGGCTCAGGGGAAGAATACCTTCCTGGTACCGACTCTTGCTCTAATCTCATGTTAGCACTTCCCTGAACTGAAGTCATATAGAATAGGAGGGCAAAAGGGGTTCGTGTAAGTTTGTGTAGGAATCTTCCCAATCATAGAGAAATCCTGGAGAAGAGAGAGAAGACCTGTGGTAACAAGCGATATCTCATATAAAATCACCGCACTAGTAAAAGCAAAGTTCTTGGAGAGAGTTTTAGGATCATCCCAGGCTATCTCTTTGTAACCAACTTGAGGCAAGAAGCCAGTATAGGATCCCTGGTTGACAGAAAAACAGATATGGAGATGCCCATAAGGTGGAGTTTCCTGGCTTTCAAAGAAAGGTCTGAAGTTACCAAATAAGTCCCACCTAAAAGGGGCTGGTAACGTTGAAGATAAGATTCCTAGAGCCAGAGGAGCTTGTGCCGTTTTGATAACCAGTTGTTTCTTGTTTTTGTTTTATGAATAATTATTTATTGTCAAAGTGATGTACAGAGGGGTTACAGTTTCATAGGTAAGGCAGTGGGTACATTTCCTGTTCAACTTGCTACCTCCTCCCTCATTTCCCGCCCCACCCCCGCCTGCCCCCTCTTGTTTTTGTTTTTGTGAGGTGTTTTGATTTTTGATAGAGACTCCCTTCTCCCATGAATATACGTGTATATCATACAAGAACAATGATCACACACAGTGATCTCTTAGCCCTATGATACCTAGGACCTCAGAGACTGTTCAATCTCCATCGGGAGTTTGTGCAAAAATGCTCATAGCAAGCTTGGGACACGTGCACATGCACATCTGGTACATAATCTACACCTATTTACATTTCAAAGTTTATGCCAAATGAAGAATGCCCCCCTCCACCAACCTGAATAAAACCCCCAACTAAATACAGCATTGGTTCTCTGCATGCTTGCTCAAGCCCGCAAGTCCCTTCCAGGGTAATTCATTTTCACTTTAACAAATGCCTTATATCATTTGCATTATAATTCTTACTTAACTCCTCATGTGGTTAGGAATAATTGAGGTTTAGCGGTGTTAACTTTCCAATAACATACTGACTACTCCAGTCTTGAGGGAACACAGTTTGAATATCCTGCCCTAAATTCTTTGCTGATTTTCTAACTTTATTTCACTTTCTAAAACACATTCTTAACCCGAGGTATTTTTGTATTCTTTTTCAACAAACTTGAATTTAAGTCCATTTCTACAATTTAGGCATTGATTCTTAGTTATCCTGCATGCCCTCCATTCTTCCTTGCCTACTATCTTTTCTGCTCATGTTCTCAATCTGCTAAACATTGATACAAAAATTAAAAATAATGTGCATAAACCCTACATTTGATCCCTGGTATCACATACACCAAAAAGATTTTAAAATAATTGAAGGAATAAAATTTCCCTAGATTACTTGATAATGAATAACAGTTCCAGAAAATATATTTAAATCTGTATCTTGTAGAACATCAAGATGTTTTATGTCCATCCATCGAAATAATTACTTGCGTATTATTAAGCTTGTCAAGTTTTTAACAAAATTCATTGAAGTGCTTTTGTCAAGGTCCTTCAAATGATCATCTTTTAAATAAGCATATAAAACTAAACTGCTGCTCTTTGCTGTTTAATATTTCTCTTTCCCAAATATTTAAGCTACCTTGCTTACAGAATTGTGTTCCGGTGTTCCTTACTCCTTATCAAAAAGGCCTGGTGCCATCCACAATGGGTTTTAGTATCCTGAAGTGCTATGTTCAATTAAAATAACTATATTGTTTAATCAGTTGTTTCAAAACTCTCATTATGACCAGTATTGAGTTTTGTCATTACAGAGTTGATCCTCTGCAGCATTTACAGTCAGACCCACAGAGGGATAAATAATGCTTACAAGTATTTTTTGGTCAAACTTAACTTTTATTCTTAATAAGTTCAATGCAGGTCCTGCTTAAAAACTATTTCTATTTCTATCCTTGTTGCTTAAATTGGAAATTAAAGGGGCTCTTGCCACAGACTCTTATTTGACCTGTCAGTCACCATCCCCCCCTCAACATGGGATTCAGCCAACTGGGCCATGCCATCCCAACAACAAGTAAAAATGCTAAATGGGACACTAACCCAACAAGGAGAAGAGACTTCCAATACCCACCCAAGCAGGGCTAGTTTGGTCAATGAGGGACCATCCAGAGATAGTTGGAAGAACTGCTCAGATGAGAGGGCATGGTGTCAGATCCTGAATGGAGTCACTTGGGCTTGTCCCTACTAGAGTAACTTAAGCCAGAAATTCCGAAGAAAATAGTTGATACACATGCCTATAACTGTCTAATTCCTAACTGGAGAGGAATTTACACTCTTGTCTTTGTTACCTGCTATTTCGGCACCATCCTGGGTCTCTATCCATTCATACTCGGCAGTCATTTATAGCCCAGTTACAGGAAATGATTAAAGCCTCCCACCAGGCTCTTAATCACCCAATCCAGCTCTAGCTTCTGACTGCTGGATTTTTACAAAACAAGGCCACACAGTATCTGGGTGTTATTCTTAACCAGGCCACCATGATCTCCCTACCCAGTTGCCAGAAAACAGGTTTGTGCTCCAAATGGAACTTTTCTGTCTTGTGACCAGGGTATGTTCTCCTGTATCATTCCTATCAATCAGTCCTGCCAACTTGTCACCCCTGTGCAGATCCCACAATCCTCCCCAGGGAAGAAGCCCCACTCATATGGAGGCTTCCCTGACATTCATAGTGCCCCCCACACTATTGCCCCCCCCCCTCTATTAGCAATGCAAGGCACCATCCTCAGAGCTACTGGTATCAGAATGTCACAGGTCCAGTGCCTAGGGCTGACCCAGCAGGTCACAGAGAATATTACCACCTCAACTTGATCAGCCTTAGCCTTACAGCAACAGTTTGACAATTTGACAGTCAGGCTTGACTTACTCATTGTCACACAAGGTGGACTTAGTGCCTCTCTATAGAAATGGCTCATCATGAGGGGAATTACTCCAACAGATATCCTGGTGGCACTCTCTCCTACAGTGGTCCCTTTGGCAAGCCCCTCTAGTAGGATCTTAACAGTCATCCCCTTACCCCTTCTTCTTGGACTCTGTTTTCTTAAACTTTTTCACAAGTTTCTCTTTAACAGGATAACTACACTTACCTTGCCAACCACCACCCAGGAGCAAGCCAAGGCCATCCTATTACTGTAGGCAACCCAAGGTTGTCTTACAACACCTTGCTCTGCCCAACACAGTTCTGGACCCTAAAACCTCCAGCCCCAGTGACCCTTTGATGCTCCTGTTAGCAGGAAGTAGCCAGAAAAGACCACGATGCCCTTCGATCTTTTATATCCCTTCAAGATCAATGATGGGTATCTTCTCCCAGGTGACAGTTGCCTGAATTCTTAGAAGCAGGACAGGCAGAAGACTTAAACAATTGGTTCTCAGACCTGCTAGATCTGTACCATAAACTCTTGAGAGTGAACTCTGCAGTGCCCTGTGACCTTGCCCCCCATTCATGACCCTTTTTAATCCCTCCACCCCTGCTGCCATTACACTATGCTTCTTGACTCCTGACTCTCTTCAGATCACCATGGTAACCCTCTTCAACTCTCAATTAAAGTTAATCGGGTCTATTGAGATCATTTCCTGCTCTTCCTTTATTATAATATACGCATGGATTCAGATTTCCAATGCTTATGAATAAATAGTTTATGTATAACTCTTAACAAAACATAATTCCCTTCCAAAACCTTTTTACATAGTGCTTTTCTCTAAATGTTCCCATTTTCCTAGGCTCAAACTCCCAAAATGAGAACAAAATAGAACTTTTGGAGCTAGAAGGCTCTTCAAAATCATCCATGTCAATGCCAGCACTCAATGGATGTGAATATTGATGTCATCTCCTTTTGCCTTCAGGTAAAGATTCTAAGAAAGTATTCCAGCCCCTGCTTTAAGTAGCCTTTCCTTGGTTTTTAACAAAATTAATAGAGTTGGGGCTGGGAATGTGGCTTAGTGGTATAGTGCTTGCCTAGCATGCATGAAGCCCTTGGTTCTATTCCTCAGGACCACATAAACAGAAATAACCAGAAGTAGTGCTGTGGCTCAAGAGGTAGAGTGCTAGCCTTGAGCAAAAAGAAACCAAGGACAGAGTGCTCAGGCCCTGAGTCCAAGGCCCAGGACTGGCAAAAATAAATAAATAAATAAAATAAAATTTAATAGAGTTGTTGAGGCGTTTCTCTAGTGTGTGTGTGGAGGGGAAGGGGAGATGAAGACAAGCAGCAAACCACAATTTGAATAGGCCCCTGTCTGGCTCCAAGGTCTAGGGAAGTTTGGATGTTGATTAACTCACACTTAGAGCAGAATCTGTGGTCTTTGTAATGCTAGGAGCACTAGGTCTTTCTCAGGCCACTCTTAGCCTTGTGAGAGTCAGAGAATGGTATTCCAGTTCTCTTTGGCAGACCTCATGGCTCTGCACTTACAGATTCTCACAAGGGAACATGTCGGACTCCAGTTCCTAAGATAGTCTTAGTTAGATGGAGGTGTCGGGGCAAAGTGCTTGGCCAGAGCACATAAGAGGAGGGGTGGGAACTGCTGCGTGATAAGATTTTCCCAAGGAGTAAGATTCAAACAGGACTGAGTCACTTACCAGAAGAATGATTTGTGGAAGACAGTATTTTGGGCAAAGCACAAAATATGTGGGAAGAAGCATTTGAAACAGTTGCATAAATGAAAGTGGTTAGGTATTTAAGAACATTAAGAATCATGATTTCCAGGGGCTGGGAATATGGCCTAGTGGCAAGAGTGCTTGCCTCCTACACATGAAGCTCTCGGTTCGATTCCCCAGCACCACATATATGGAAAATGGCCAGAAGGGGCGCTGTGGCTCAGGTGGCAGAGTGCTAGCCTTGAGCGGAAAGAAGCCAGGGACAGTGCTCAGCCCCTGAGTCCAAGGCCCAGGACTGGCAAAAAACAAAAAGCAAAAAAAAAAAAAGAATCATGATTTCCAAACTGCATGAGAATGAAAGTATCAATGTATAATAGCTGCCAACTGTTTCCTTGTATACTTACTAAGGCATTGTCATTTGTCTTTTTCCCTTCCCTTGCCTTCCAAGGAAGTTGTCATACCATCACAGTTTGTGAAATTTTTAATGGAAGGAAGGGGAAGGAAGAAAGGAATGAAGAAGGAAGAAATATTAATAAGCAATAAGATTAGGGCTAACAGATATTTAGGATTATTTTATGGTGGTGATGGTAGTAATATTTTTCTCCTTCAGAAAGAAAATTGTTTGATAAAATGAATACAGTGGTAAAATACTTATTTAAATAATTATTTGGATGGACTTCATGCCTTTCTAATGATGTAAAAGAAATAATGGTATTTGATTTTAACTGCCTTTTTCCCCATTCTTCATTTACTCTTGTAGTTGTTGGGCTTATTTGTTTTGGTGATCAAAAACAGGGCCTGTGCAAGCTAGGCAAGTGCTCCAACACTAACCTATGCCATCCCATAGTTAAGTTATTTTTGGAATTTTCATTTAAACCACAGACTAACTCAAAGACTTAACCATATGTGTCACCACTTCATAAGCATTATACTCATTTCTCCAGTAATAACAATATTCTTCATCTGCAATCGATGCTTTCTTTTGTTTTGGACCCAGCATAACTAAGTGTAAGGAGAAATTCCATTCCCTGGACATGAGGATAGGTAGATGATTAGCATTTGACAGTGCCCACACCAATGAGGTACAAAAAGCTGTTGTTCAAAAATGAAGTTTTTCTATTTCTTTTCTCTTTAAAGAACCATTTCTCTTTCTCTGTGCTTCATAATGAGCCACAGGAGATGCTATTTTAATCCTATATCAATCCAACTTGAACCCCTTTTTTCTCTATTTGCTTTCTGCAGATCCACTAATATTAATCTCCTAAAGCATCATCTTACTGCATAAAAATTTTCTTACTTGCCAGGCACTTGAGACACATGCCTGTAATCCTAGTTACCAAGATGGCTGAGATTAGACACTACAGTTCAAAGCTGGCTTGAGAAGAAAACTCTGCAAAACTCCATTTCCAGTCAAGTAGCACAAAGCCAGACTAGTGATAAGTGACAGCTGTGAACAAGAATACTGAGTTAGTAGAGCCCTAAGTTTGAGCCACAGTGCACACACACACATACAAATGCACATACACACATACTACTTCTTTAGTGACCACACAGCAAAATCTAAACCCTGTAGTCTGATATTAAGATTACTTTATAATCTGACAATAGCCAATGGCCCATTCTTATTCCTTCTGATCCCACTCCCATACAGGTTGCTTTATCTGGAGCTATTGTGGGCAGAAAAAGGGGGACTTCTGATAGTGTTTTCTATTTTCTGGAATAATGATTCCTATGTCATGGTATGCTTTATAGCCTTAAGCTTTAGCTCAAGGCTATATGCCACCTTTCACGACAAAGAAATCAGTATGTGCTTCTTGTCATCATTTTGTAATGCTCCAAAGTAATACGACCTTTCATGGTAAATTCTATTATAAATTCCATATGGCAATGCATAGGTTTCATACAATAAGATTTATTAAATAGCTACAGCATGTAATGCACTCAGCCTTACACCAGGTTCTGAATGAAAACAAGAAGATGAGATAACTAACATGTTTTTAGCATTTCCTTCATACCAGGTTCTATCTGTTTTTGTAATATGTATGAACTCATGCAGTCCATATAAAACAGATGTCATTTGATCCTTACATGTGAGAATCTCAGGAAACAAAGATAAAATAAATTGCATAAGTTGTCACAATTTTTTTTTTTGCCAGGCCTGGGCCTTGAATTCAGGGCATCTTTGTGCTCACGGCTAGCACTTTACCACAGTTTCACTTCCAGCTTTTTCTGAATAGTTTATTGGAGATAAGAATCTCATGGACCTTCCTGCCCCAGCTGGCTTCAAATTGAGATCCTCGGATCTCAGCCTCTTGAGTAGCTAGGATTACAGGTGTGAACCAACAGCACCATCCAATTTGTCACAATTTTTGAACATCAAAATGTACATTCAAACTGCGAGCCTGACATTAACTGAGATTTAACTACTGGCATTTTTTAATTGAGAAAAATTCTCCCCGAGGCACTAATATTTGCCACATTTATGAATTTTTTTCATAAACCTTCAAAATTTTCCATAGGACTCAATCCTAGAAAAGATAGTACCCACCCCCAAATCAGTTATTAGGGGAGCTAAAATATTTCATTGTCATATTTTGCTAAATACTTATATCAACATATGAATTTTTACAGCCTGTTTTTATTTTTAGCACAATTGTTGTTATCTTCTGATATGTATACCCTTGTATGGTCCTACACCACAGGTTGATCTATGTTATCAATGGAATATAGTTTAAATTAGAAGCCTAAATTATTTTGTCTTGGATCGCTGTCTCTCTCTATGTCTCTCTCTGCCTCTGTGTCTCTGTCTCTGTCTCTCTGCCTCTGCATCTCTGTCTCTGTCTCTCTGTCTCTGTCTCTCAGTGTCTCTGTCTCTCTCTGTGTCTCTGACTCTCTCTGTGTCTCTGTCTCTCTCTGTGTCTCTGTCTCTCTGTCTCTGTCTCTGCCTCTCTCTCTGTGTCTCTGTCTCTCTGTCTCTGTCTCTGCCTCTCTCTCTGTCTCTCTGTCTCTCTCTCTCTGTCTCTCTCTCTCTCTCATTCTCTCTCTCTTTCTGTCTGTCTGGCTCCCCTCAACTCAGATGATTTGCTCTGGTGGAAAAACTAATGGCTTTGTCCTGAAGCCTCTTGTAAGCCTACATGGCAAGAACTAAGGGTTTAAGCCATCAGCCAGAAGGATGGAGAATTGACAGGTCACATGTGTGAGATAAGAAGCTTATTCTTCCCCAATCCACCCATCAGATGAGACCATCACACCCCAACTACCAGCTGACTATTAGCTCATGAAAGACTATTAAAAGTTAAAGTGTGTCTCTACCCACAAAATGTATATATTTGACTAACGTCAGTGGCTATGTCTAAAGAAGTAATTAAGATTAAATGGGTATGTTACAAGTGGGTTCAAATCATATTTGACTGTATTTTGTGGATATATTTTGAGAAAAAGCATCCAAAGTGGTGATAAAGGTAAAACAAAGCTTTCACAATGGGCCCCAATCTAATCTGATTTATATCCTTACCACAAGAGGAGATTTAGGTTCAAAAGAGACACTAAGGATACATGTGCACAGAGGAATGACCTTATTCAGAGACAGCAAGTAGGTTACCAACTACAAACCTAGGAGAGAGGCCTCAGGAAAACTTGATCATGAGCTTCAGACTCCCAGAAATGTGAGAAAGCATATTCCTGTTTTCTAACCAACAGTTTGTGGCATCCTATGATGGCCATCTTAGCAAATTAGTATGAAGAACTTGACCCAGCATCATCCAGTTAATCTGCTCCTAAAATTCTGACCTCCAAAAACAATGGGATCATAAAAGATTGTTCTTCTAAGCTGCTAAAATTTAAATTATTTTGTTATGTAGCACCAAATAAGTAAATTCACTCAGTTTCTTAGATTCCTTGATTATGGTGACAAGACATTTGTAATTCTAAATCCATGCTATGATTAAATGCCATATTGTTTTTGACATATGTTAGGGATAATGTTTTATTGTCTCAATTGCCAAAAAAGTTTAGGTTTTTTCCATCCACATCATTTCATTTTTATGGGAAGAAGAAAATAGCTGTCAAAGGCAGTTTAAAATAATCTAAAACAACTTGACAATATTTCCTTTTAATATTTGTTGTATATTTTCTATACCACTGATATTAAAACTAGATTTCTCAGCTATTAAAGTATATACTAATATTTCTTGTTGTATTTTTCTCATTAAATGGAAAATCCCAGAAATGAGGAATTCCTCCTGCCTAAACTTATCATTGTACATAGTACAAACATATTAGAGGTTTTCCAGTTTCTTTTTTTGGTGGTGATGGGACCTGGTCACTCTCCCTGAGCTCTTTTGCTCAAGGCTAGCACTCTACTACTTTGAGCCACAGCTCAACTTCCAGTTTTTTTTTTGGTTTTTTTATATTTTTTTATTATCAAACTGAATTACAGAGAGGTTACAGTTTCATACATTAGGCATTGGATACATTTCTTGTACTGTTTGTTACCTCCTCCCTCATTCACCCCTCCCCTGCCCCCTTTCCCATCCCCCCCATGAGTTGTTCAGTTCATTTACACCAAACAGTTTTGCAAGTATTGTTTTGTAGTTGTTTGTCTTTTTTTACCATGTGTCTCTCGAGTTTGGTATTCCCTTCCAATTTCCTAGTTCTAATACCAGTATACCCAGTTTCCAATATACTCAGATAAGATACAGAGAAAGTGTAGGTACAACCACAGGATGGTGATACAAGAAGATCATCAATAATAGAGGCTACAGTTACATATGGCACGTTGAAAGTAGTTACAACTGTGATATAACGATTATTTCCATAACATGGAGTTCATTTCACTTAGCATTATCTTATGTGTTCATAAGGGTCTAACTATTGGGCTCCTGTGATCCTCTGCTGTGACTTGCCTAAACCTGTGCTAATTATTCCCTATAAGGGAATAATTGAGTCTATGTTTCTAGCCCCATTGAGTCTATGTTTCTTTGGGTCTGGCTCACTTCACTTAGTCAACGTCCAGTTTTTTGGTGGCTAATTGGAGATAAGAATTTCACAGACTTTCCCACCCAGGCTGGCTTCAAATCAACATCCTCTGGTCTCAGCCTCCTGAATAACTGGGATTACAAGTGTCAGCCACAGGCATCAAGATTTTAAAATAATTTTTAGTTCCAATGATGAATAGAAAGCCAATATATTTCATCTGTTCAGTTATTTATTGTCACATATTCATGCAACAAGTATTTATTTGATGTCTACTACATGTCAGTCGGTCATAAACACTGAGATAAAATGAATGAAAAAAATCCCTCTTCATGGAATTTGTGCAGGGATCGGAATAAACATGAAAAATCAGTAAACTTTTATCATGCTAGAAAACTGCCACCCCAGACCCTCAAAATATTCCCAGCTATGGCTAACTCATCCCTGGATATAGAAATGTGACTATATAAATCATTATATATCAATAATAATTATTGAAGCATGTAAAGCTTCAAGGGTGTAGGAGTTATGTTCTTGTCTGTCTCATTTTTATGCTAATCTTGTGATTTCTCTCAATGTAGAGTTTCTTATTTTGCATTTATGTACAAGATTATGAGTGCTTATCAGCAGAAGTGACATATACATATTTGAAAGCTCTTCAAGTGTAACAAATTAGAACTGATGTTAAAGATACATTAGGTATCAATGTTTTCTCTTTAAAAATAAGAGTATCAGTATAAGAAACTGTCATCAAATGATTATAGCCCTTTCTCCTATTATATTCTGCGACCATAATAACTTTACAACTAAAGCTGGGTGCCAGTGGCTCACATCTATAATACTACCTAATCAAGAAGCTGAGATCTGAGGATTGTGATTCAAAACTAGCCCCAGCAGAAAAGTCTGTAAGACTCTTACCTCCAATTACACACTAAAAGCGTGGCAGTGGATCTGTGGCTCAAGTGGCAGAGTGCTAGCCTTAAGCACAGAGGCTCAGAGACAGTACCCAAGCCCTGAGTTCAAGCCCCAGACCCAGCATAATAAACAAGCTAGCAAACAAAAACATCAATAAAGATAGTATTGCCATAGTAAGAGGAGATATTTTATACTTAGCTTTTTAGCACAGAAATCTTTGTTACCAAATCTATCAATGAGAAATGCTGGGCATATGTGTTTATGTATATCTGTATGTGTTTGAGAGAGAGATCGTGAGCCATAGAGACAAAGATTCCAAAGATTCATTGCTGGACACTGTACTTTATTACACATACATGGTTATGATAAGAAAAGAAGACAGGCAAAGAACCAGAAGAATAAGCAATAAAAAAGCATTGGCATGTGGTCAACCATAAAGTTATAACTTGGGCTTTCAGTGACTCAAGAAATGAGTTAATAATCCAATAAAGTATGTGTCCATTTTAGATACTCAAAGGTGAAAGCATTTGAAACAAAGTGATTTACATGACCAATTTCCCCTGAGTCAGGATCTACTCCTATATCCCCAGGTGCTTTAAATATTTATCTGAGGGACTGGGGATATAGCCTAGTGGCAAGAGTGCTTGCCTCGTATACATGAAGCCCTGGGTTCGATTCCCCAGCACTACATAGACAGAAAATGGCCAGAAGTGGCGCTGTGACTCAAGTGGCAGAGTGCTAGCCTTGAGCAAAAAGAACCCAGGGACAATGCTCAGGCCCTGAGTCCAAGGCCCAGGACTGGCAAATAAATAAATAAATAAATATTTATCTGAGCCATCTGTACAACTGAAAAAATAATCTCAACATAGCTCTCAAGACCACCTCCATACACAGTATTGTAAATGGCATGAGATAAAATAAAATTATCTATAGTGGGTGCTAATCTTTCCTTCCTCCTACCACCTCCCCAAAACCAACAGCCATAAACCAAATAGTAGATGCTCTTTATTTTTGTTCTGAGTCAGCAGGTTTGGCAATTTCTGTATAGTCAGATTATTCATTGGCAATGAAGTAGATTTATATCTAAAAATATAACTTTTCACAAAGAGCAACATTCATCTCAGAAGGCAATATTAGTTACAAAACACACTGACAAAATGTTCTCAGCTTTCCGAAGTTTCTTGAAAGGTGTACACTTGGAAGATATAAATTTACTCACTAGAAAACTGTACATTTGCATATAGATTTCTAAATTCCTTCTTTGCACACCACTCTGGCTGAGCAACCTGCAAGGCTGTACTGCTTCATTTTCTTACATTTCAGTATCTTCATTTGTAATGCTATGATACTAAAAATGTCTACATCCTATGACTGCCATGAGGAATAAATCAACTGATCTGAGTAAGCTATTTGGAAGAGGCTGAATATGGAAAATCACCAGCCAAACCTGGTGATTATTATTTCCCTGGGCCAGCAGCCTCCATAGAACCTGGGTACTTGTCAGAGTGCAACACATCTCAGATCCACTCCTGGGGTGCGATTTGCCATCTACTTTATTAGCCCTCCAAGTGAAGCTGATATAGGCTAAAATATAAGACCACACTTATTCTAGCACGGAGAACAGAAAATGAATTCTAATAATGCATAATTCATTATTAACAACGTCTGCTGCCTATTTAAACACAAGGGACTTATTGAGGAGAGAGCCGTTCCCTCTTTAGTTCTGATGTGGGCTCTCTAAATTAACACAAGTGATTAAAAAGAGAAAAATCATAAGAGTTTTCTTCATTTTAGATGTACCTAAGGATCTTCACCAAAGTCTGAAGCCCAAAGAAATGATCAGTCTGATGCTTTTTATCATTTTTAAAATAAAGGACAATGCATTTTTTGAAAGAATGACAGGAAAAAAATGGGTACATGCACTGGGATCATAAATTCTAAGGATGGTACTCAGAGATAAATGGCATAGTTATGTGTGGGTATGGGTGTAGGTGTATGTGACTGTGGTGTGTATAGAAACCAGTGAAAGGTAAAAGTTCAAGTGTCTTTGCTCAGCTTCACTGAAGCTAGTCACACACAGCATCTAATGATGAAGTCTCTTTCCCAGCCTTGCTATGGGGAAGACAGTCCTCTAGAAAGGTTCTATATATCTTTCTGCATATAGAGAAAGTGAGTTCAAACAGCCCTTTCTAAAGTTCCGAATTTTTAACAGCTTTTAGTAATCAACATATTTAGTGTATTTTTTAAATGGCATACATATCCTTAACTTTTTAAGCAGGCTTAGTTGTTGTTGTTGTTGTGCCAGTGGTAGGGTTTGAACTCAGGCCCTGGGCACTGTCCCTGAACTTTTGTGCTCAAGTCTAGTACTCTACCACTTGAACCACAGCTCCATTTCTCACTTTTTTTGGTGGTTAATTGGAGGTGAAAGTCTCCAGGACTTTCTTACTCAGGATGGCTTTGAACTGTGGTCCTCAGATCTCCACCTCCTGAGTAGCAAGGATGACTGGTGTGAGCCATTAATGCCCACCTTTGCATGCTTAATTTTAAGAAACTACATAACTAGAAAAAAGAATTTCAGCCACGACTTGAGAACCATAGGGCTTTTCTAGTATAACTCTTGCCAACTCCATGCTTTACTTTGCCACACAAAGAGATTTATTATCCAACTGTATTTTAAGATTCTATAAAGCCAAACACTTTTAGTGGGTAAAACTAGCTTGAGATGCTACACAGCATTGGTCATACTCATGAGCATGTACATTGAATGCAACTTGTCAGCCACCTTCTTTGTTTCTATGAATAATACTGCAAGACATACAGCCTGTGCTTATTCAGGGACAAAGCTGGACAAATGAACACAAGCAGGACTTATTTCTAAGTAAATTTGTTGCTTGAGTTGAGGTCAATAAGGTATATACATAATTTAAATTTGCCATTAAGAACAAAGTGAACCAAAGACTGAATTTTTCTCACTTTATCCTTCATAGTGGCTCCATATAGTGTTATTTTTTTAAAAGCACATATTTAATCAGGTCTCCACCCAGATGAAAAGAGGTAATTGGCCTCCCTCACATTAGGTACAAAGAGCCTTTGTTATCTAGTGCATCCAGACCAATTATATGGACCCCTATCCTACAATTACCCCTCTTCCCTCAAGCTTTCCTTGACCCCAAACTCCATCAGTAGAGAATTAGTCCTTCCTTCCTCTAACCTTCCAGAGATCTGAGTTGCATATCCCTATTGTAAGTCTTACATCATATTATAAGAGTTATTTAAATGTCAACCTCAGAGAAAGACATTTATTTCACTTGTACTTCCAGCACAAAGTGCATTTTCACTTTTATGCCCCTCCCCAGAAGTTGGCAGAAGACCTAACAAAAGGAATACTTGGTAAATAAAAATGTTTCATAGCCCGAAAGTGTGAAATCTATGCATGAACCAGAGAGATAGGCCCAGGAAAACAGCAATCATCAAGAGCCTTTTTCCAAGGACCAGATTCTTTGAATTTTGAGAATAAAGCTCTGCCACTTGCAAGGCACTAATGATATACCTCATTACAGAACACAAGCTGTATTTCTCAGTCAGAACACTCTATTTGTTGTTACTGTCTTCAGGCAATCATTAGTACTCTTGTTTTATTTGCAATAATCTGAACTCCAAAACTGATATTGGATTGAAACCCTCAACCTTAACCTTTGGCTTTATATCTGAACTTTATAGCTGCAAGACAAGTCAAAGCTACAAAAGAAAAATGGACTTAAGCAATCTTAAAGCAACCAATTCTATATTTGTTGACCCAGTAAGTAAGACTCCTGGCCTTAGCCTTCAAGATTAATCATAATCCTTTGCTTACTCACAACCGAGCTCTCTTCATCTGAGTCCCCTACCACCCCAGCTACCTTTCACATTTCACAACCTCTCAGATTTGCATTTTAAATTACTTTTCCCTTTTCATCATTTGGCTGTGCTCTGTGCCTCTGGTATTTTATTCTTGCTAAATCATTTAACTGGAAATATTTGGCTAAGGGTAGCTGGAACAAGCATCCAGCTATGTAAGCCAATTCTCTCCCTGGAGCACTCAATTTTCAGCAGTCACAGCACCTCAAATCAATCGCATGTTGTTTTATATTCCTATTTATTTGTGTGTTTATGATCACCTCTCTTTACTGGTAGGTCTCTTAAGTCAGAGGAAATATTTCCAGGGCATTATCATTATTATTATTATTTACTTGTACAAAAGAGTTACAATTCCATAACGTCAGGCTGTGAGTACAGTTTTAAAGTGTCTCCAACCAGTGCCTAGATATCACATAATAGTGGAAATTGATCCTTGTAAATACCTACTTCTTTGAGCTCTGCCTTAAGGAACTCATTGACAGTTCCCTGTTGCTGTTACTGAGATGTTTGAGGCTCCTTTCTCTTTCTAAACTTTTCTTTTTTTTTTTTTTTGGCCAGTTCTGGGCCTTGAACTCAGGGCCTGAGCACTGTCCCTGGCTTCTTTTTGCTCAAGGCTAGCACTCTGTCACTTGAGCCACAGCGCCACTTCTGGCCATTTTCTGTATATGTGTTGCTGGGGAATTGAACCCAGGGCCTCATGTATATGAGGCAAGCACTCTTGCCACTAGGCCATATCCCCAGCCCTCTCTAAACTTTTCTAATGTCCTTGTGCAATGAAACTTTGTCTTCATAGGTCTTCTGTAAGGATTCATTCCTGTAATATAAGTAAAGCAATTGGCATGTACCGTACACATGGTTAATAATTAGTGCACAGTATTAATACTATGTATTACTGGATTTCTGTGGCTTCATTGTTTCCTAAAGCTGAGGTAACAAGTAGTAAAAGCTTACTTAAAACAGGAGACATGCACAGCCATTAGAATAGTATGTCATTTACAGGGAAATGGATGGACCTAGAATAAATCGTGTTATATGAGGTAAGCCAAGTTCAGAGACACAAACACAGCAGGTTTTCTCACAGATCTCAAAGCTAGACCTAAAATACACTGGGACATGATAAATTACACAGGATTTCAGGCATTCAAAAACAATGAGACCAAAGGAGGATACTCTTAGGAGAGGAGCACAAAGCACAATGCCTATGTGCACCTGAATATATATATATATGTATATGTATAATATATGTATATATATAATCATAATAAGATTCATTTATCAAAATGAACCCCAAGAAACGGAAAACAAAAGTTATTTTTCCTCTATTGCTGTTTTTGTTTTTCCTTTCTTTCAGTTCTGTTTGTTTGCTTTTCTGTCTTTGGGAGGATAGGTGGGGAGCACAGAAATGGAAGGACAAAGGGTGAACAAATGCCGCACTGGTGCTCACTAGACTGTGCTGAAAATGAACTATACAACTTGTAGGTGGGAATGGGAGGGAGAAACTGGGCCAGAACAAAAAGAAATGTACTCTTTACCTGGCTTATGTAAGTGTAACCCCCTGTACATCACCTTTACAATAACAATTTTTAAGAAAATAGTCATGTATTTTCTTACCGTTCTGTAGTTGGAAGTTTGATATCAAGGTGTTGGCAGAACCATGATTTTTTAACAGCATTCTCTCCTTCCCAACTTTCCTGGCCCTTCCCCTTTGACCCCAGCCCACCCCTTTCCTGGTATTTATTTTGTTGAACTTTGATTTTCTTTCTTTGATTTTTGTTGGGGACAGCTGTGCCTTTAAGAGGGACAGCTGGCTTTAGCCCGTCCCCTCTCCTTCTGTCTTGGACGGGAAGAGAAGCCCCCGCCCCTGGGGGCGAGCACTTGTCTGATGGCCGGTACCCCAGAACCCAATCCTTGGGGGGTGCTGGGGTCTCTGCCCATAGAGGAAGTCCCCTGAAATCACTTGAGGGACAGCCCTTGTGGCCAACCAGTTGCCCCTCTCCTGTGCCCGCCTTTGGGGGTATATCTGTTGGCTCCTCATTTGAATAAACCAGAATGCCCCAGAGGCTTTCTCCGGGACTCCCACGGGCCCGTGTCTTTCCTTGGCCTGGTGGGCATGGGGTCTCGCAAGCACACAGGGAAGGCTGCCTTGGGACCCCGCTTCCGCGATTAATCCCGATTGACCTGGGGACATGAGAGAGCAAGAATGGATCCCACACGGAAGAGGCAGACAAGCCCAGGACCACCCCCCCACACACACGTGGATGGGGGGAGGGGTAGAGCGAAGCCCGGCAGATTTTTATTTTTTGTCAGCCTTGACACTTGAACTCAGGCCCTGGGCACTGTCACTGAGCTTTTCTGCTCAAGGCTAGAGCTCTATCACTTAGAGCCACAAGTCTATTTCCAGTTTTCTGGAGATTAATTGAAG
Organism: Perognathus longimembris pacificus; assembly: GCF_023159225.1. Taxonomy (NCBI): domain Eukaryota; kingdom Metazoa; phylum Chordata; class Mammalia; order Rodentia; family Heteromyidae; genus Perognathus; species Perognathus longimembris. Next base: position 95,024,674 of record NC_063161.1, read on the forward strand.
ATAAGAGCCTCACAGACTTTCCTGCCCAGGCTGGCTTCAAACCTTGATCCTTAGATCTCAGCCTGCTAAGTAGCTAGGATTATAAGTGAGAGCTACCAGCTTCTGGCTTGGCTTTGTCTTTGTAAGGAAATACAAGACATTTTAATCAGAGTCACTCTTTCCCTTCTTTTTGCCCCTTTCTGTGCAGCCCTTAACTATCCTACAGGCCTTTCATAAATAAGACCAGGTCAGCCACTGACCAGCCCTCTTGGGATAAATCTACAAAAGGCTTTTTTCACACTCTTTTTCAGCATCTACCTGATGGAGGGGTATCTATATATCTTTGCCAGTAAAGAGATGGGAATTGCAGGTTATCTTCTTTCCTATTTAATTCATTGCTCTCTTTCTACATCCTCCTTGCCCAGTATCACTTTGTCCCCCCACTAGTAAGCAACTCTAAGAGAAATGATCACTGCTACCACCTGGAGACAGAGTGATAAGGAAACCAATGGTGCAGCATCAGTGGATGTATAGCAGAGAGAGAACAAGTTCAGAGTCCTTGTCCCCAAGAGAAAAAAAAGAAAAGGAAATATTCACAATACAAATTCTTCATTCTTCCTCCAAATATTTCATTTTCCTCTCTTCTGGTCTTCTTGTAATATGGTTTACTTTTAAACCTTGTGAATTCAGGGTTTGTGATTTAGTGGTAGAGTGCTTGCCCAATGTGTGCAACATTCTAGGTTCCCTCCTCAGTACAGGCAGGCAGGCGGCAGGAAGGAAGGAAGGAAGAAAGAAAGGAAGGAAGGGAGGGAGGGAGGGAGGGAGGGAGGGAGGGAGGGAGGGTGTTGGGGTATGGGTAACTGCAACAAAGACAGGACATGGGGGACCTGGTTCTGTGAGAAGAAGACATGTGCTTTATTTTGGGGGTGTCAGGGTTATATAGGGTTAGAGATCAATTCATAATTCCAAGAGCACAACAGAATGATTTGCCACTCCATTCATACCATGAATATCATCACAACAAAAGATCAGATTAGCAAAAGTAAAGCTCTAATTAGCTTCGACAAAGCTCAATTGTCTTGACAATAGAATTCCCTAGTAATGTGAAAGCCCTTCTCAACAATACAACCTGTAAAAGCCCTTCTCCAGAGTAGTTGGGCAAACCCTTAAAAGCCCTTCTCCTGAGTAGCTGTGCAGACAACACAACCCCTGGACTTTCTATTCAGGGAAGGAGAATCTCATGACAAAAGTGGCTTCCTTTGGCCAACAAACAGAGGAAATCCCTTAGTGGGAGTTTTCCCCCACTGGCCCTCTGGTGTTCCAGGAAAAGGCCTCAGAATTCCATGCTAAGTTCCTCCACTGGTCAGAGGAATGTTGTCCTTCCACAGGAGGGAGGGAGGGAAGGAGGGGAGGGGAGGGAGGGAGAAGAGAAAGGGGAGGGGAGGGAGGGAGAAGAGAAAGGGGAGGGGAGGGAGAAGAGGGGGGAGGGAGGGAGGAGAGGGAGGGATGGGAAAGAGGAGGGAGAAGGAGGGGAAGGGAGAAAGAGAGAGAGAGAGAGAGAGAGAGAGAGATGGTTGAAATTGTAATATTAGTTTGGCCTTTATAGCAGAAAGAAGACAATGATAAGAAATATCATGGCCTAAAACCAGGCACTTGGCCTTGGAAAACTCAGTTATTTTGTTATCAGGGCTCTGTGCCCACTGTATATGCTGCACTAGTCAGCAGCCTCCAGGAATAGAAAAGATAGTAGTTATATTTTAGAGATGAGGCCTTTGTCCATTGTATGGCCAGTGAAGAGTTTTTCCCAATCTGTGGACTTTCTGTTTATCTTGCGAAGCTATGTCCTTTGCCCTGCAGAAGCTCTGAAGTTTGATGCAGTCTAATTTGTCCATCCTTTCTTTGATTTTTAGCATTTCTGGGTCTTTGTTAAGGAAGTTTCGTCCTGTGCCAAGGAACCCGTGTTTCTCCTACTCCTTCTTGTAGTGCTTTCAGGGTATCTGTTTTTATTTCAAGGCCTTTGATCCATTTGGAATTGATTTTGGTGCAGAGTTATATATAAGGATCTAGTTTCAGTTTGTTACAGGTGTTGAACCAGTTTTGCCAGCACCATTTGTTAAAGAAGCTATCTTTCTTCTACCCTATTTTTTTTAGCTCCTTTATCAAATTAAGTAGGCATAGTTCTGTGGGTTCATTTCTGGGTCTTCAGTTCTCTTCCATTGGTCTTCAGACCTGTTCTGGTGCCAATACCAAGTTGTTTTTTGTTACTATAGCTTTATAATACAGCTTGAAGTTGGGTATTGTAATTCCTCCAGCACTGTTCTTTCTGCTTAGGATTGTTTTTGCTATTTGTGGTCTTTTATTGTTCCATATGAATTCTGGATTGCTTCCTCTATGTCATTAAAAAATGGTGTTGGGATATTAATGGGTATTGCATTGAATTTGTAGATAGCCTTTGGCAATATTGCCATTTTGACTATATTAATCCTCCCAATCCAGGAGTATGGGAGGTTTTTCCATGTCCTTAGTTATGCCTTAATTTTGTTTTTCATGTTTTTAAAGTTCCCATCATAGAGGTCTTTCACTTCTTTGGTTCAGGTTATTCCTAGGTATTTTATGTTTTTTGAGGCTATTGCAAAAGGAGTTGCTTTCCTAATTTCTGCCTCTGTCTTTAGGTCATTAGATTATAGAAAGGCCGTTGATTTTTGAGGGTTTATTTTATATCCTGCTATTTTGCCAAAGTTTTGGATCGGCTCTAGTAGCTTGGGAGTAGAGTATATAGGGTTCTTTAGGTATATGATCATGTCATCTGCGAAGAGAGAAAGTTTAACTTCATCTTTTCTTATTTGGATACCTTTTATGTTTTCTTCTTGCCTAATTGCTCTGGCTAGGTATTCTAGTACTGTGTTGAAGAGAAGAGGAGAGAGCGGACATCCCTGTCTTGCTCCTGATTTTAAAGGGAATGGCTTTAGCTTTTCACCATTTAGAATTATGCTTGCTGTTGATTTGTAATAGGCTGCCTTTATTATATTCAAGAGTGTTCCCTGGAATCCCAATTTTTCCAGGGCTTTTATCATAAATGGGTGCTGGATTTTATAGGATGCCTTTTCCGCATCTAGAGATATAACCATGTTATTGTTTACCTTGCTCTGGTTGATGTGGTGGATTACATTAATTGACTTATGTATATCGAACCAACTTTGCATACCTGGGATGAATCCAGTTTGATCATGGTGTATGATTTTTTTGATGGCCTGTTGAAGTCGATTGGCCAGAATTTTGTTGAGAATTTTTGTATCACTGTTCATCAGGGAAATCGGTCTATAGTTCTCTTTCCATGATGAGTCCCTGCCTGGTTTTTGGATGAGGGTTATACTGGCTTCATAGAATGTGGTTGGTAGTGAACTTTCTCTTCCAATTTCACCCATTAATATCCCAACACCATTTTTTAATGACATAGAGGAAGCAATCCAGAATTCATATGGAACAATAAAAGATCACAAATAGCAAAAACAATCCTAAGCAGAAAGAACAGTGCTGGAGGAATTACAATACCCAACTTCAAGCTGTATTATAAAGCTATAGTAATAGAAACAGCTTGGTATTGGCACCAGAACAGGTCTGAAGACCAATGGAAGAGAATTGAAGACCCAGAAATGAACCCACAGAACTACGCCTACTTAATCTTTGATAAAGGAGCTAAAAAACTAGGATGGAAGAAAGATAACTTCTTTAACAAATGGTGCTGGCAAAACTGGTTCAACACCTGTAACAAACTGAAACTAGATCCTTATGTATCACTCTGCACCAAAATCAATTCCAAATGGATCAAAGGCCTCTAAATAAAAACAGATATCCTGAAAACACTACAAGAAGGAGTAGGAAGAACACTTGGGTTCCTTGGCACAGGACAAAACTTCCTTAACAAAGACCCAGAAATGCTAAAAACCAAAGAAAGGATGGACAACTTAGACTGCATCAAACTTCAGAGCTTCTGCAAGGCAAAGGACATAGCTGGCAAGATAAACAGAAAGCCTGCAGATTGGAAGAAGATCTTTACTGGCTATACAATGAACAAAGGCCTCATATCTAAAATATATGTGGAACTAAAAAAAATTAAATTCCTCCAAAAGAAAATGGCAAAGAACCAACAGACCCCTCAACAAGTGAGCTAAAGACTTAAAAAGAGACTTCTCTGATGAGGAAATGAGAATGGCCAAGAGACTTTTGAAAAAGTGCTCTACATCACTGGCTATAAAAGAATTGCAAATCAAAACAACATTGAGATTCCATCTCACCCCAGTAAGAATGTCCTTTATCATGTAAACTAAGAATAATAAATATTGGAGGGATATGGCCACAAGGGAACCCTACTTCATTGTTGGTGGGAATGTAAACTGGTTCAACCACTCTAGAAAGTGGTATGGAGATTCCTCAGAAGGCTAAACATAGAGCTACCCTATGATCCAGCAGCCCCACTTTTGGGCATCTACCCCAAAGACCACAAACAAGAACACACTAAAGCCACCAGCACAACAATGTTCATCGCAGCACAATTTGTCATTGCTAAAATATGGAACAAAACTAGATGCCCATCAGTAGACGAATAGGTCAGGAAAATGTGGTACATATACACAATGGAATTTTATGCCTCTATCAGAAAGAATGACATTGCCCCATTCATAAGGAAATGGAAGGACTTTCTGGATTGCTTTCACCAGGCCTCATTTTTCCTAGTCTATCCTGCTTCAAAGCCATTTCAGACTCAGTGGCTAAAACTTTAACATCTCCAACTTTACACCAACATAACCTTGATTGTACATAATGCATGTGTAACAATAGCCCTTATTTTGTCCAGAACTGAAATTGGTTTCAGAGGAGGATGACTCCACAGGATTCAGAGCTCAGCCAGTGTGTCTTGTTTTGAGAGTCATAGTCCCTATGTCCTGCTGACCTGCTTGGCAAGGGTTTTTCCTGCCATGCATGAATAGTGCTCAAATCATTCCTTCTGCTCTATGGGTGGCTAGAACCTTGGACCATTACCCATGGACAATGTGCTTCTCAAAGTAAAGGCAGTAGTAGAAAGTTTCTGATAATAAACTTTTTCTATTAGGAATTCCATCTCTCCTCATCTCAGAAGTCTCCCACATAGAGGATTTGCAATAGTCATCCTGGCTCATTGGCATTAACAGCAAAGCCCTAAGAAGGCTGGGTTTCAATTGGTTTCAAAACTATAGATATATAACTAGTGTGGTTTTGCACACCATCACAAAATGAAGAAGGGTCCTGAGATGCATACTTACAAATATCAAACACTTTTCACAGATCTTAGTGATTTGCTTAGGGTTTTTCCCCAAGCTTTTAAATTTTCTTTAATTGTCTTCCAAAAAAAAGAGAGAGAGAAGAAGAAAGAGAGAGAAAGAAAAACTGGAAAGAAGGAAGGAAGCCTTTTACATTTGAATGAGACAGAGGAGATTTACTGATACACAATTCTAAACTTTTTAAGATGTATATGTAAGTAATGGTAAATAAAAATTACACTCGGTTTTTATAAAGGACAGTGCCTACATCCTTAACATGCTTTGATATAAACCATTTTCTTCCTGAATAGAAAAGCAAATAACTCAAATTATTAAGGGCATATTCAGTGGTAGTCTTTAGTTCTGGTCATGCGAAAAACTTCCCACTTCTCACGTTTGGGCATATGTGGGCTAGGGGCAGAAAATATGATCCATTTCCTGCCTCTTATATTCATGACAGCCTCCCTCATACCAATGGACAGTTTAATAAGAGAAGAAAACTGAAAATTTACTTGAACATAATTTTACATAATACAGGAGCCTTCACTTTAAAGATCCAAGGATCCAGAATGAACTATTTATTTTTATGTTGGGCTCTGCTGAAGCATGATTTGTCATAGATGGAGGTGAGGTGAGTATGAGAAGAGCAGGAAAACAGGAAGGTTAGAGGAGGTTAGAGGTTAGAGAAACCTTGCTTAGCAGGCTCCTTCGGAGGCTCACTGGTGCAGACTGACTTTATAAACCCCAACAGTGTGAATACAATCATAGGAGGCCATGTGTTAGATGAAGCAATGTAATTAGCTCTCATCACAGGGCAACTAGGACTGGTGGCTTCAGGGCTAGAGCATAGAATGTTCCTGAAAACCCTTCCAGGGATCATTGTTTCTTCTGCTCTGAGGACCAACCATCACCATTTCTACTGGTGCTCCATGAAACCAGTCCTGGAGGAAGAGTGACACGTACATTGGAGGAACAGTTGACACAGGAAGCTCTATTTGACCTGCCCTTTTCCAAATGTCCTCCTTAACCAGGAAGAGAAAAATATCCCTGATCAAGAGTGAGAACCTATGCTGCAAACAAACTTACCTTCAACACAAACTAAACAAACTTACCTTCAACTAGCCTTATTCCCATATATCTATCTACTTTGCTCATGTATCTCCTAATGAATTGCTCAAAATATACTGGACTCAGCACAAGCTCTTCTAATTCTTTCACAAATTTATTATTTCCTTGTTTTTTCTAAAAGGCATAAAATCTTTCTGCGACAGCCATTTCTTTTTCCCAAATATATTTTTATTATTTTTAAACAGTTGTACAAAGCATTGGCCTTCTCTTGGGATCAGCATTCTCTCAAGGGTCCCCATGTACAAACTAATAAATCTCAAGGTTTTTCTCAGCCTATCTCATGTCAATTTAACACTTGGATACAGCTGAAACCACAAAGAGTAATAAGAGAATTTAATCTCCTACTCAACAATAGAAATTAGAGACAAAGAGAAATTGCAAAACACTCCCTAGGTTCCTGCCCAGGCCCTTCCACCCTGGCTGTAACTGGGGTCTGCTTACTGATCACCCTTTCTGCCCTGGGTGGGGAGGAGCCACAGAGGAGAAAGCCAATGAGGCTCAACTGCCAGGAAAGGCTGACAAGGCACCCTATGAGTAATATGCTCCTTGATCCATCAGCTACAGAGCACAGGACAGCCTCAGAGAAGCCCAGTCTTTTGCCTGTTCCTGTTTGTCTGTGTTGCTAGTGCTGGGTGGAGATCTCTAACTTCCTTGTTTTCCCACCTGTCATTTCAATAAGCCACTCTTAATTATAAGGGCTTGAGTGTTTCCCTCTTCAAAATACCAAGCCCTATGTTCAATGAATATGTTACTTAAAAAGAGAGTCTATAGTCTTCCTTCTAGAGAATGTACTTGTATTTTTGAAGTTTAAGGAGAAAAAAATGTTCTTTAAAAAATTATTTGCTCCCAGAGCTGCATTGTTGGAATAACCCTGAGCTTAGTCAAGATAAATTTTATATCATTAATTTCCACCAGGTGGCGCTGTTGGTGGCTCATATACCCAGTGTCCTATGTGAAATTTGCTCTCCTGGCCCAGAAAACAACTGCCTCACAAAGTTACCTATGATCCCTGTCACAAGACATCACCAGTTTCAACAACTACTATCTCCTTAACTGATCTACTGGATGTTTAGGAACTCTAAGGCTTTGTTGAGTATAAGATGATGAGATATCCAATGGTACTCTCTCGTAAATACAGAAACAGATGGTAGAAGAGATATCCTTTAGCCTATACTCATTCAAACACATCATGTCAACTCAAGATTTGTGCCTCAAGAGGAAACAAATATGCCTTCTTGCTAACACTGGACACAACCAAGCCTAAAAGAGATGATGAAACAGCCTCTAAGAAATTTAAAGAGAGAGAGAGAGAGAATGAGAGAGAGAGAGAGAGAGAGAGAGAGATAAGCTAAGAAGACACCAAGGAGAGAGGATTATTGCACTTTGGAAGGATCGTGAATAGGAAAAGCTAGAGCTTTAAAACTGAGGATAAAATTGGAAAAAAAAATGTCAAATTAAACCTTTAGTTTAAAGGCTCAAATCCAGGAGTTCCACATACATGTCTAGCCACTCACCCACAACTTCCAATTAAAGAGCCAAACAGTAGCAAAGGACAGAGAAGAGAGATTTATTATGTAGCACAAGTATACCATGGAAAGGGGCAAAGTAAGCATTCCAGCCCATTGTGGGGTACAGACATAAGCTTTAGGTTAAATAAAGGAAGACTCAAGGTATACATAATTGCTAAACACCCCTGGTCACATATGTGGTCTGGAGGTCCCAGGTCTCCCAGTTGCTTCACATCTCAGGCTTGGCCAGGTAGGGCCTTGTTGTAACAGTCATTGATTGTTGCCAGGAAGTAAACACAAGAAGTCTAGCCATCCATTGTGTCCTTCCTGGATTCCAAAATGGGTGCAAGATGACTGCTTAGAGCAAAGAGCACAGCTAATGAAATAAAAACAGAGAGGCCTAACTTATATTCCGATTTAGGTATATCCCTTGGTCATGTTATTTGTTGTTGTTCTTTGTTTTTATTTGATTTTTAGCAACCTCAACTTCTAACTACCTAATCTAAAAAAATAAATAAATAACTGAGTAATCCTACTGGTAAGTCACTGACTTCAAAGGTCCCCTCATTTGTATCATCGGTGTCACACAGGCAGCACTGAATTTATAATCTCTGGTCTGACTCATGAGCTATCTACTGAATATCAATGAATGGCATACAAGTTCCACAGTAACTTACAACAATAAGAACATTCTGAGGCTTTGAATGTTCCTTCACCTCCAGCTCTCCAATCTACCACCACATACTGTTGACCTTTGTCTACAGATCTGTTTTTCTCCTGGCCTGGCATTCTCCAAGTGTAGTCACTGAACAGCCAACATTTACTGTCCTACCTTGCTCCTCCACTAAGAAATGCCAATTGCTAGGTCCCACCAAGACCTACTCAATATGATTCCCAGAAACCTGGATTTTGCCTGGCCCATCAGCAGACTCCACTACACTTACACCCTTGTTCGATCATTGAGCTACTTCAGTCTTCTATTTTCTTCCCCAAAGCTTCCTTCTGTGGTGAATCTCAGGCATGTCTAGCTTTGTTACCTACTAACCAAACTAACTCAGGCTCTCTCTTAGGTGCTAGGACCCAACGTCTCTTGGAAGGCCAAGGTTGATAACCACCACTCAATTTTAATCATTCTACTCTGTTGCTAGACTGGTGTACTTAACATGCAAATCTGGTCTTGCAATGTGCTATTTTTGATAAAGCTCACATTTCTAAAGGCAGACAAGGAAAAACATTGCACAAACCTTACATTTAAAACCATCCACCACTCTGGTCTCCTGCCCCGGGAGTCTTTCCTTCAGGCCCATGCAGGCTCTCCGCCCTTTCTGGCCTTCGAGTTTCTCTCTGCTGCTTGCTCTTCTGCCCTATATCACTCTGCCTTCCTCCTTTTGCCTAGCAATCTCCACTCACTAGATAAATGTTGATTTTATCTTCCCATCCCAGGAAAGCTGTGCTTCTCCTTGCTCATCCCTGTAACACTGAGGTCAGGAGGAGTCCTGTAAAGTACTGGTTTTTGCTAGCTATTCCAGCATAATGAACAATATCCCTTTCACTCTTTAGGATGTCCTGTTTGGGACAAGAAATGACATCATCCTCTCACCTATGCGGTTTCTCAACACATTCTCACATCTCTCCTCTGTGACTCACACAGTTGCAATTTTACCTTCATTTGTGATGATTTGATTGGGGGCCATCTTCCTCCCTGAATTGCAAACTACAAGGTTTTGACACACAGGAAGAGCTTAACCAAAATTTCTGCTGTCCAACCAAGAGACATTGTGAGGGGGACATTAATTCATGTTCCTATTTTATAAAAGGAAGTGAGGCTAGAGAATTTTTAAATATCTCGCCAACATCACACAGCATTTGGTGCTGTGGCTGGAATCTGAATCCAGGTCTTGAGTCTTGCAGGCTCCTAACAATGAAGTTGCTCATGCTTGAAGATAGATATTTCTTGCTGTCTTATTCTGTGAAACTCCTCAGCATCCCAGAATGAAGCTTATTAGAACTGAACTCAGCTTGAAAGCCATACAGTTATTTCCTTTCCATTGAAATTTCAATCTGCTCCAAGGAAATGAAGCTTGCGGCTCTCCAAGTATAAAGGGCAAGGATGTGGGAGAAGCCAGAGATCAAACAGTCAAGTACACTTGTTATAGAATTTTTCATGAGCTGAATTCAAATGCTAGCATTTGAATCCAAGCTTCTCTCCCTGGGATGTAAAAGACTGAGAACAAAGGATGTGGGAAAGGCAGCTGTCAGTGAATAATCAGGAGTCAGAAGGAATAGTTTAGGCCTCGGGACAAAAAAGAGAGGCAGCCAGGGATTGGGACAGAGGTCAACGGAGAACCACTGCAGCAGAAGCTGTTTTCCCAGCACTGGAAAACAAGGCATTCCTTTTCGTTCCACAGTGCACCCCTTCATCTTATACCAGCAGACCTTCTTCCTCCCATATAATTGTGACTTCTAACACGTGAGGACATTTTACCTCCATATGTCCATCTGCAAAATGAGTAAGTTCAATCTACATAACTGCAAAGATGTCAAAGTCTATGATCCTCTGACCCACACAGGGCTGTTAGGATTCACTGGAGAAAATAGAAACTTTGATGAAAATTGGTAGCAATCCCTTTCACAAAATTGTTCTGCTCCCTCAACCTTTATGGCATCACACGCTTGATCAAGCACTTCCATCAAGTGCAGCATGCTCTGAGATCTCATGTGTACCACAGAGGTCAAAGCAAAATAAATGCCACTAAATTTCAAATAGGCCTATCATTGCAAAAACATGCACTTAATTAACAGACAAAATTTGGTAGCAGTATTTTTTTTAACATTTTAGTAACTTCATTGGTTTGCATAACAAATTCATCATGTGTAATCTTAGGCCACAAAATCAAAATAAACCCAGACTACAGTTTTCAGTTGTGAAATGCACTGTATTCAAAGGCATTTTCTTATTGGATTGAAACATTTCATGAGATTTATGTCAGCACTAGGAGACGTTAGGAGGTAGGGACTGGTAGAAAACTGAGGTGACTTTAGCTCTTATGCTCCTCATGTTCCGGCTCTTTACTTTGTGTAGAGTGCATGTTCCATATGTTCTTCCTAAAGAAATCTTGGCCTTTCTTCCTGTTGTCATCTACTCATCTTAAATTGTGGTTCCCAGATTCTTCAGTGTTGCTCCTCTCCAAGTACAGGTTCTAGCTTGCCTTGCCTTAAAGGAGGCCTCCGTTGTTTTTTGGTGAAAAGAATATGGTGGGAGTAATGCTGCACCCGTTTCTAGGCTTGGCTTTCAGAAATTTGGCAGCATTTCCTTTCTGTCTGGGAACCCAGCCACCATGCTATGAGAAAGCCAAACTGCCACATTGAGAAGCCACGAGTCGAGTCGGTGGTCAGAGCTGACAGTCACTGCCAGACACGTGAGAGAGTGATTCCATTCCACCCTTCCAGCCCCAGCCTGGAAGTCACGCCCCCCCCCCCCCAGCCCCCGGCGGTGAAGTTTTTCAGGCTAAAGCCACTTGCTCTAGAGAGAAGTTCCCAAACAACCCTGTTCACAATGCAGCTCCATGAGCACTGTAAGGGAGTGTTGCCATCTTGATTCTCTAACTCTGGCTGCTTCTTCTTCTTCTTCTTCTTCTTCTTCTTCTTCTTCTTCTTCTTCTTCTTCTTCTTCTTCTTCTTCTTTATTGTAAAAGTGAAATATAAAGGGGTTACAGTTCCACATGTAAGGCAAGTCCATTTCTTATCCAAATTGTTACCTCCTCCGTCATTCCCCCTGTCGTCTCCCCCATCCCCACTTCCCTTTCCCCTCATGAGTTGTACAGTTGGTTTACACCAATTGGTTTTGCAAGTATCACTATTACAATGGTTTGTCTTTTTATCCTTTGTCTCTCGATTTTGGTATTCCCTTTCCCTTCCATAGTTCCAATACACATACATACATTATCCAGAGTACTAAGATCTGTTACAGTAATAGCAGGAATAAAACCACAGGAAGGGAATACAAGAAAAAAAAAGTATGGTTTCACGTGGCATGTTGAAAATAACTACAACAATGATATAGCACTCATTTCCATAACAAGCAAGACCACACTAAAGCCACCAGCACAACTATGTTCATTGCAGCATAATTTGTCATTGCTAAAATAAGGAACCAACCCAGATGCCCCTCAGTAGATGAGTGGATCAAGAAAATGTAGTACATATACACAACAGAATTCTATGCCTCTATCAGAAAGAATGATACTGCCCCATTCATAAGGAAATGGAAGGACTTGGAAAAAAATTATACTAAGTGAAGTGAGCCAGACCCAAAGAAACATGAACTCTGTGGTTTCCCTCATAGGGAATAATCAGTACATATTTAGGTTAGTCATAGCAAAAGATCACAGTAGCTCAATAGCTATGCCCATATGAACATACAAGATAATGCTAAGAGAAATGAACTCCAAGTTACAGGATATTTAAAAAACAAAACAAAACAATATACAGCAATCAATAACAGGAAGAAAAATTTTCCTTAAATTCTCACAGCATCCACAACTATCAATATCACAGTCAAGAGGACTGGCTCAGATTGCTCTCATTCTCTCTTCCTTCAGTATGTAAGTCACAAGTGTACTATTATAGACTCTCCACTTTTTTTTGTCCATCGTAGGACTTGAACTCCAGACCTGGTGCTATCCCTGAGCTCCTTTTGTTTAAGGCTAGCACTTCTACCACTTTGAGCTACAGTGCCACTTCCCCTTCTCTTGTGGTTAATTAGAGATGAGAGTTTCACGGACTTTTCCTGCCTAGGCTGGCTTTGAACCATGATCCTCAGATCTCAGCTTCTTGAATAGCTAGGATTACAGGTATGAGCTGCCAGCACCCAGCTTTTCCCCACTTTTAAACATAGGCATATTTACTGATATATCACAGTCTAGGAAATGTGCTTAAGTAAAGTGTAAGTTGATTCTGAAGGAAGCTTTAAAACACAGCCTGTGATCCACCCAGATGCCTTCTCCTGTCTCAGTGAGTGGTGAAGACCACATTGAAATGCATTTCCCACTGACCAGACTCCCTGACAAGATTAAAATGAGGAAGGCTATGTTGTATAGTGGGCTAGACACAGAGCATCAGTACAATGTAGGTTAAAAACTTGGTCCTCAGTCCATAGCACAATAAAGAAAAATGGGACATTTAGGAACTGGGGCCTAGTAGAAGGAAGTTACAACTTTCCTAACTAGACTATGAAGAGTATTTCCCAAATCAGACCCTGGCCTTCTCTACTTCTCTTTCTCATATCCAATGGATATGAGGGAAACACTTGGCTATACCATGCACTCTAACTATAGCACATTTCCTTCTTCCACCTGAGGCCTAAACACAATGACTATGCCTCATATTTCCAGTAGGAATCACTGTAGCTGCTATTTAGGAAATCTTGCTGGTTCTGCTCTACTACTTCTTCTTGATGTTATAAAATAATCCCCAGGGGCTGGGAATGTGGCTTAGTGGTAAAGTGCTTTCCTAGCATGCACAAAGCCCCGGGTTCGATTCCTCAGTACCATGTAAACAGAAAAAGCTGAAAGTGGTGCTGTGGCTCAAGAAGTAGAGTTCTAGCCATAAGCAAAAAGAAGCCAGGGACAGTGCTCAGGCCCTGAATCCAAGCCCCAGGACTGGCAGAAAACAAAATAATCCCCAAAGCCAGACAGTACAGGAGAGGGACAATGTCAGTAGGAGTCCACCCTTAACACGGTCATGGTCCTCACCTCCCCAGTGTCTCTATGCCCGCCTCCCAAACCCTGCACAGCACCTGTCATTGTGGTGGATGGCTTAATAGCATCAAAACTATGCTCCTATTAAATCATCACCAGTTACTACTCTGACAGCACAATTGTGTGACCCATCAGCTTCCCCACAGCCATCTTTCCCCAGTGACATCATGTGTCATCTCAGCCTTCCTTCATGTTGGTAAGATTCAATGCAGAGCAATTCTATCTTGAAGATTTCCATATGGCATTTATCTTCTATGCCTTCTTTTTGCTTCAGAACCATCTAACTCATTTCTGTCATTGTGGTTTATTCTCTTTTCATATTATCTTCACGGGCCCCCCTTTGCTTAATGACAAACTATTGTTTAGTAGGCCATATTTATTGTTTAATAGACGTTGTTATTTCTGGCTGCAATTTAGCAGTGTTGTATTTTCCTCCTATGGCCTTCTTGGCTTGGAGTGACCTTTGCTCCACTGTTAGCCTTTGAAAAACCACCTTTTTCTTTCAAAGTCCTGCAGAATAAACTGTCCTCTGCAGCCTCAGCATCAAACTTTTTATTGCTACCTACCATTTTTCTATTTTGTCTTGCATTATTCACATTTTCCTCCTCTCTTCTAGACTCAAAGATACGAGAGAGTGTGAAAAGTACTAACTTTCATAAACTTACAAACTACTTGCCAATAAGGCAGAGAAAATGTATATGAAAGTGAAATAAACTAGGAATCTAAAGACCAGTGCCAAGTTCTAGCCTGAAAAATGCATTATTTGTCAAATGATTGGCTTATTGACTTATTAATACTCTATTTTCCACAATAATTTTGACAGCCTGCTACAAATATAGCCTAGTGGTAGAGTGCTTGCCTCACATACATGAAGCCCTGGGTTTGATTCCTTAACACCACATATATAGAAAAAGCCAGAAGTAGCACTGTGGCTCAAGAGGTAGAGTGCCAGCCTTGAGCAAAAGAGAAAGCCAGGGACAGTGCTCAGGCCCTGAGTTCAAGCCCCAGGACTGGCCAAAAATAAATAAATAAATAATTTTGACAGCCTATTGATGCTTGCATTTATTTATTCATTTACTTATTGCTGTATAATGCCAGTACTAGAGTTTTAACTCAGAACTTGACTTGGATGCTGTCCTTTAGCTTTTCACTCAAGAGTATGCCTTTACCACTTGAGCCACAAATCCATTCCAGCTTTTTGGTGATTAATTGGAGATAAGAGTCTCAGAATTTCTTTCTTGGGCTGGCTTTGAATCTCAATCCTAAGATCTCAGACTTCCAAGTAGCTGGGGCTGAAGACCTGAGCAACAGGTACCTGCTACTTCCATGCTTGCTTGCTTATAATTACATATTTTGTAAACTAGACATCATGACTAGACATCATGATAAAGGTCAGTGTCAAGGAGAAAGAAAGTGTCCCACTATATGGTTTGTAAGATGTTACATACCTATAAAATTTGGGCTAAAAGTCTGGTTCCAAGCTTTCTGGCAACCAGTCAAAATGCAAAAGGAAATATGTCCAATTTTATGGTTCTCACTGTCCAGGAGAAAACATGTCATTGGTTGAGGAAGCAAAATTTTCCTGGTGCTTAAGTCATGAAACAAATGTTCTTGTATAAGATTTCTCATAGGGAATGTCAAGACAGTTGTCTGGGTTAGATTTGAGTGCATAATTTATTTGTTCTTAGGACTGATAATGAATAGTTGTGAAAAAGGAATCATAGCAAAACAGGATATAGTAGTTCAGCTACTTTATCTGTTTCTCTTTTTAATAACAAAAAAATAGGACAAGTTAACAAATACAAAGCGTGCAAAGTCTCACAGTGCATCCCAGACACAGGTGTGAAAATGATTTCATAGCTGCCATTGCTCTTCTTTATAACAAACTGAAGGCATTTATATATGTTTCTGTGAAAACTTTCAATGGGAAATTGTAGCTGTAGTTTACTGATGACCTCTGAAGTTGGCCTGGGTTTAACAAGTGAGATATTAAAAAGGCATTGAATACCTTACATTGAATTATTAAATAAGGAATGAACTGAAAATCATTTCCCCTAAAATATCTAATATAAAGTACTCATATTTCCAAAACTCAAAGGTTTGATCAAATTTGGTTGCCCATATACATTGAGATTGAAGTCCCAGAGAATCATGATTCTAAACAGCAGATTAGCATATGGAAGGTAAGTATCAACAAGAAGAAAAGAACAAGATCATCACCTTCTTTGCAGTCTGCAAAGTCCTGAGGTGAATTTTGCTTTGAAAAGTAGCTCAGCCTTGGTATGTTAACTAAATCCCAAGTTAGTATACAAACCACCTGCCCAAACCAAGAGGAACTGTGTTTTAAATTTAATTTTAAACATTCAGGGGAGTGAGTAAAGTAAATCAACTCTGTAGCAAGGATATTAAAGCATAGTCTAATTTTCAAAATGTGTTTTTCTCACAGTTTGACAAGATTTACAAATCCTTGTACATTTATTATTAAATATAAGACACTGTGATTCCCTCTGAAGTTATTCAACATGAAAATTGACAGCACTGTTTTCCTAACTCCATTTTCTGCTATGCATCCCAAATTATTATCTATGGGAGAGCAGGGGCGATTGCGGGATTGCTTATTTTTCAATGCTGTGGAATATAACAATGTAAAATGTGAAGTATTCTCCCCAAGAATAGTTTACTAATGAAAAATAACCAGATTTGAGTCATTTCTCATTGTTGCTTTTATTTATAGAATTCTGTGCTATTACTCAGGAAAAATCATGCAGATGAGATGGCAGTACATTGCTAAGCAAAATGTATCAAGAATAATTTGAAATTTAGGTACATTTGAGTGAACTACACTGCTGCATGTTGCAAGGTCACTGTGCGATGACACAGTAATTCTTCCTTTAGTAATAAAGCTGCCTCAAGAGCTGGGAGCACTAATCCAGTGAGGACCCATTTAGAAAAGAAAGTGGAAGTTAGAAATGGGTTCAATGCATCTCAATAGAACTTCAGCTCCAATAGGTGTTCATTTCTGCCAGCGAGCGGTTGAACAGAAAACCAAGAACATTACACAGGGTCAAGGGCAACAATATTTATTCATGAAATATTCTTGTGAAAGATGGTATTAAAGAAACAATCTTGGGAGCTGAGTACACTAAGATAAATCATGAGCACAGCATCGTGGGAGTATCTCTGGCTTAACTTGAGTACCTCTAACCTTGAATGGACTGATAGTTTTGAGAAGATGGCCAGGCTATCCATAGATTCATTTTCAATATCCTCTCCTACTTCACTTTGAAGAGACAGTGCAATGCTAGACAAAACATTTGAAAGACCCTAGGTATTTACATTTCTTTAGGAACCTTTTCTTGAAGTATAATTGCCAGCAAAAAAAATTCTCAGCTGTGATGTATGAATAGAAGCATGCATGGACAAGCTGCATTCTGTGGACGTGTTCTTTGTGTTCGAACTTTCAAAACCACTTCCAGGTTTAGAGAAGGGTCAGGAAGTCAATGTCTTCAAATGTTAAAGGGGCCAGGTGCTGGTGGCTCATGCCTGTCTGTAATCCTAGCTACTTAGGAGGCTGAGACCTGAGGCTTGTAGTTCAAAGCCAGCCATGGCAGGAAAGTCCACGAGACTCTTACCTCCAATTAACCACCAGAAAACTGGAAGTGGTGTGTTGGCCCAAAGTGGCAGAGTACTAGCCTTGAGTGAAAAAGCTCAGGAACTGTGCCCAGGCACTGGTTTCAAGCCCCCATGACTGACAAAAAAAAAAAGTTCAAAGACTTAAAAGTTTAAAGACTAAGGCAAGATAAGGCAAAACCAGACCTAGGATTCTTGCACTCAGTATAGTATTGTGAAGCAGTAAAACTACTGCTTGAGAAAGACCTGAGTGAGGCAACACAGTGAGCTAATAGCAGAGTTTCTGGGAAACAGTAGTTCTTCTGAGCAATGTAATTTTAAGAAATAGAAGAGACATGATATTGTAATAGGAAAATACATGGCAATCTAGGTTGATCCTTCTTAAACTTTGGGCAATCTAACCTTTTGAGCTTAACCTTTGGCACTTAAACAGCTTGATCAAAAGATTTTTCTGGACTCTATCCCCAAAGAAACTGGCTCATTCGGTCTGGGATAGTAAACAAGTATTGGCCTTTCTACCAACAGCACAGGTCATACTGATATGCCAGGCCATGGACCACATGTGTTTAAGTGGCGAAGCTGACAGATCTGAGGCATGACCCTTGCTCTGCCACTTTGTAACTGGGCACTTTTAGGAAATGATCCAGTCCCCCTATATCTCTTTTTATTTTCATCCTTAAATTAAAAGATGATAATATGCTCTGTGTGTGTGTGTGTGTGTGTGTGTATGTGTGTGTGTGTGTGTGTGTGTGTGTGTGTGTGTGTGTGCCATTCCCAGGCTTGGATGCAGAGGCTTGAGCATTGTCTTTAAGGTTTCTTTTGTTCTAAGCTATTGCCTTACCACTGGAGTCAGAACTCCTCTTCTAGGTTTTCTGGTGGTTAATTGGACATGAGAGTCTCAAGAACTTTCCTGTCCAGGCTGGCTTTGAATCTCCATCCTCAGATCTCAGCCTCCTGGGTAACTAGGATTAAGGGCGTTAGTCATTGGTGCTGGCTGATAATATGATATTTATTCTTATGATTGTCATAGGCATTCAATAAAATAACATAAAGCACCTGGATTATAGTAGCCACTTGACCAACTCTTCTGTGTAAATCCCCTCTAAGGGCAGAGGCAGGAGAAATGGGCTCATGGCCTGGAGAGGCGCCAGGAAAAGGACAGGAGGCTACAAGGTCAAAAACTAGAGCAGTGGTTCTCAATCATAGGGAGGCAACAGATCCACCTGGAGAGATATTTAGAAGTGAGGGACTCCATGTCTTCCTTGAGATAAATGCATGAATAGTTTGTAGGACTCAGTTGGAGCCCAGGTGTTCCTCAGAATACAAAACTTAGAGAAAGGCTAGAGTGACATGATTTCAGTAACAAATATGAAAAAAAATAACCCATGCTATCTTTTTTGACTATACTTCATGCACCTTAATATGTTGAGTAGCTTTGAAGCCCTCCTGTGTTAGAGATCCTCATTTCCGCAAATGCTTTCATAGCATCCCCCTGTCATTCATCACTCAGCATAAACAACATAACTATGCCCTATAACCGGTCTACTACCTGTGTCCTGTCTATCAGCCTCATTGCCAGGATCTGGGAAAAGAAGGCCACACTGTAAAGGCAGAGTTCAGACTCCAAAGCACTTCCTGTTGGAAAGAAAACTTCAAGAGCACTTCTTGTTTGTCAGCTGGCTTTCATCACTCATGTGGCTAATAAGCAAAAAGTATGTTAATGACATGGGCACCCTCACTTGGGATTTTCCACCCCTTTTTTTTAAAAAAGATTAGAACACACACACACATACACACGAGTGAGTGGAGATAAATTAGTGTTCAAAAGAAAATGGCATGCTCCAAGTCCTGAAGAGAAAACCTTATTGGCATGAGATAAAGATGAAAACATGCCTGTGTGTAGAACCATAACTCAGCTGGCTTGTTTTCCATTCCAAGCTAATATTCCTCTCCCTTGAAGCTTCAGCTTGTAAATGTATTTATAGCTGCTCACGCATAACATGCTGAATACCACAAAAACACTTAGTCATTGTTCCTGGTAAACCAGTTTCGCAAGAGTTAACCTAATACTTCATATAAAGCTGAACATAGTTGGCTAAAAGCTGTAGCCAGGAAATCACCTCCTGCCCTAAAGGTTAGCTGATTTCATTTATTCCTTCCAGAAACTCACATATTATTTATTTACAGGGTGAGCTGTCTGGGATCTGTCTAGCAATGAAGGCCTTAGGGATTGCCCTCAACTGTATCTGTGTTCTTGGATGAATTCACACCCCAGGACATACTCTTTCTGTGTGTGTGTGTGTCTCTTTCTGTCTCTGTCTCTCTGTCTTTATCTCTCTGTCTCTGTCTCTGTCTCTTTCTCTCTCTCTCTCACTCACACACAAAGGTTGAGAAAGAATCCAATTTTCATATCGCAAATTAAGAATGCCCAGTCTAATAAGTAAAAGTCTAATAAGTCTAATAAGTATGCTTCAGGAGAAAGAAGTAAGGTTTAAGGAGTGTCTCACTGAGCCCACTAAGCCATCCACTGATGCTAGGCAGGAAGTAACAGGGAATTCATTTTGACGTGCCAACTCTCAGCACTGTGATTGTGTGGGAGTCCCCATACTTGTTGAATCAAAGCGACACTGAACACTTAATAGAGTAAAGTAGGGCAGAAATAAGGACTGGAAAGATGAAGGGAAAGAAGAGAAGAAAAAGAAGAGGGTGAGAAAGAGGTAAGGAAGAAAAGAGAGATAGGAAGGAAGGGACAGGAAGGAAATGGAAGAGAAAAAGGAGGCCCTAGAAAGACTGAAAAGACCATGGCACACATGGTACACAAGCTGAGATCATCGAGACTATTTATGGGGTTCCTCAGAGTTCAAGTATATTTTTAACCTCTTGGCCAACAACTCCAGTTTTGGGATGTTGCCATAATCACAGCTCTTGTGCTATAAAACTGGGCTTTTTTTTTCTTTCCTTCTAGAGCTGACTAATCATGCAGATTGTTTTGATACTGTGTGTGTGTGCGTGTGTGTGTGTGTGTGTGTGTGTGTGTGTGTGTTGCTAGAGTTCCAATTCAGGACCTTTTGCATGCTAGGCAAACAGTCTACCACTGAGCTGTATTCAATGTATGCCCCTGTAGACATTACCACCAAAAATCATTTTCCTGGGCTGGGGATATAGCCTAGTGGCAAGAGTGCCTGCCTCAGATACATGAGGCCCTAGGTTCGATTCCCCAGCACCACATATACAGAAAACGGCCAAAAGCGGCGCTGTGGCTCAAGTGGCAGAGTGCTAGCCTTGAGCAAAAAGAAGCCAGGGACAGTGCTCAGGCCCTGAGTCCAAGCCCCAGGACTGGCCAAAAAAAAAAAAAAAAATCATTTTCCTGCCCACCGTCCTCTGACAAGTTTGTCCTGTCTTTAGGGATACATGTTTGACATAAAGACAAGCATGAACCCAGGTTTAATTAGAGACACCAATCAGAAACAAATGTCACCACAGACAGCTTTGTCATTTGTCCCCTTTTTCTCTCATTCTGGGACATTTTGGGAGGTAGAATGCTGGCACAGTATGCCAATGTCACCATGTACTAATCATTCCACTCATGGGTAGATTTTGAAGGTGTACATTTATACTATGTTTTCTTAGTCTAAAATGTCTATTTGTAGAACACACTGTCCATCTGCCTATACCACCTTTCTTTATTTTGAATTAGCTTTAATGTTTCCCCTAAAATATATTCAACATTGTGGATTTAGAACTAAATATGAGATGATATACTTAAAGTTCAATATCAGAAAGAGAGAATTATTGGATAGGCAATGACTAGACACGCATCGAGTGGGCAGCAGATACAGACAGAAAAATGCATGAGGAAACCTAAATAGCTGATAAAGGTGTGGGAAAATTGTTTAGCCTCCCTAGTTACCAAGAGAAATACCTGGTAGAATAATGAAGTATCCTTTCATAACCAGCAAGACTGACAAAAAGCTATTTATACCAAAAAAAAGAACAGGTAATCAAGAATAAAATTAATGGAATCAGGAAAGCATGCAAACTACTACTGGAAATGTAAACAGGCATCACCTTTGGGTGACACATTTCTTAATAGACAGTGGGCTTGAGAATGTCTCTCCCATAGTTCTATGTCCATGAAAGGCTTTCAGAGTTGACCCAGTAGACCCATTTCACACCTATATGTCCCTGAAATAAGTGGGACAGAGAAACAAATGTTGTATGAGAGCAGATATTTTAAAGTAACTGGATGGAAAACATAGATCTCAATAAAATATTTAATCTAAAAAAACAAATTGCAAAACTTTATAGCATATACCATGAATATAAACTACTTAATAAAAATGACAGCAGAATAGCAGATGAGATATTCATAATAGGATAATAGTAGATACATTTGTATAAAATTATTTCAAAAAAATAAATGTGCTGGTTTATACCCACTTCAGGACAGTACAGAAAATTTCTGGGATACAGAAAGAGAAAATTAGGAACAAGAAATTTGGGAAAAGGCAATATGGAAAAGTCTTATATTCTTTAAATCTAAATGGTAAGTATATTCATGACATTAAATTGCTTTTCCATATATTTGAAGTATCTCAAATTAAAAATGTGAAATATATATTTACACAGAACACTAGCATAACCCTATAAAATGTAGTAAGTGACTTTATGAAATAATACATTAAAAGTTAAACAAATAAAACAACAACAACAAGCCCAGAAAAACATTACAATCAAGACCACACTAAAGCCACCAGCACAACTATGTACATCGCAGCACAATTTGTCATTGCTAAAATATGGAACCAACCCAGATGCCCCTCAGTAGATGAGTGGATCAAGAAAATGTGGTATATATAAACAATGGAATTCTATGCCTCTATCAGAAAAAAAATGATACTGCCCCATTCATAAGAAAATGGAAGGACTTGGAAAAAAAATTATACTAAGTGAAGTGAGCCAGACCCCAAAAAGGCATCAACTCTATGGTCTCCCTCAAAGGGAATAATCAATACATTTCTAGGATAGACATAGCAGAAGATCACAATAACTATACCTATATGAACACATAAGATAATGCTAAACGAAATGAATTCCATGTTATAGAAATAAGTGGAATATCATTGTTGTAGTTAATTTCAACGTGCCTTGTGAAACCATACTTTTTTTTTCTTTTATTCTCTTCCTGTGGTTTTACTCCTGCTATTACTGTAACTGATATTAATACCCTGGATAATATATATATATATATATATATGTAAGGGAACTAGGGAAGAGAAAGGGAATACCCAAATTGAGAGACAAAGAAAAAAAGACTAAGCATTGCAATAGCGATACTCACAAAACAAATTGGTATTAACCAACTGTACAACTCATAAGGGGATGGGAATTAGGGAGGGGGAGACGGGGGAAAAATAAAGGACGTGGTAGCAAGTTAGATAAGAAATGTACTTCCCTTACATATAAAACTGTAACCCGTCTGTTTATCACTTTGACAATAAAGAGGGGGGAAAAAAGAAAACTATAGACCAATGTAAAATTGTTAAGAGTACTTTAATAGTTTTGTTCTTTGTTCTTTCAGCTTTATAATTTGTTTTTAAACTCTTGCCATGAATTACTTTTATAACCAGAATGATCTATCAACATATTATAAGAGGGTGAGAGGTAAGGAAAACTATAAACATATTTAATAACTCTTCCCCCCCCAAAAAAAATCCTCAAGCCTTGTCCCCTGGTGTCATTTTTCAAGGAAACACTTGTTTGTTTTCTTAGAAGCCAATAACTGAGCCCCAATCTTGCAATTATGCAATACCTGCTTCCATTTCTGAATATTCACTAAAAGCTAAAACTGGGCTTATTGCATTCTTCTGAAATTTACTTCTTTTCTTTTATACTCTCAATGAAAGTGGGACTATAGGACTGTCAGTCCTGTCTACCACCTTAATAAACTTTATACCCCTATACTCATCCAAAAATCATCATCTAAATTTAAGCTATCTCACACATGGAACATCTGGCTTGCCCCTGGGCAAATAGAACTCACAAGACCATCCACGTGAAAAAACACATTTGATTAAATCAATTCTTTTCTCAATCACATCCCCAAATATATCCAATCATCCTTCTTACAGACAAGATTATACATATGGACTCTTTGGAATAGCTTCCAAGGCCAAAACCTTTATAAAATATTCTTGTCGGGCTGGGGATATGGCCTAGTGGCAAGAGTGCTTGCCTCCTATACATGAGGCCCTGGGTTCAATTTCCCAGCACCACATATACAGAAAATGGCCAGAGGGGGCGCTGTGGCTCAAGTGGCAGAGTGCTAGCCTTGAGCAAAAAGAAGCCAGGGACAGTGCTCAGGCCCTGAGTCCAAACCCCAGGACTGGCCAAAAAAAAAAAAAAAAAAAATTCTTGTCTACTTCATCATAGTCAGCTGCTCTTCACACATCAGCAATATACTCTCTGCAACTGACTGTAGACACTGAACTTTGAACTGTATTTTATTTTGCTAACTGAATATACTTAGAGAACTAACAGTATGTTTACTTTACCAATAAGTTTGGTGCAGCACTTGCCTTATGAAGTCTTTTCAAATTCTCATTCAAACATACATACCACACACACACACACCACTTACCACATTACATAGTCACACAGGCCAGTTTTTTAAATTGCACCCCATTGTCATTTGGGGCTAATTTCTTAGTTCTTTCTGATATTACTAAATACAAACTATTGTTGGTTATAATTTTACTTTGTTAGTTCACGTCTGAATGTCTCAAATTACTTCTGTTTTCTCCAGAAGTCAATTTGGTAGTTGCTCAAGTCTCACAGTTCTGTTGCTTACTATTCAATTCATCTTTCCTTTTTAAAAATATTTTGTCTCTTATCTACAAATTCTATGCCTTTCCATTTGCTTTGTAAATTTATTTAATTTTCATCTGTTTTTTGATTTCAGGAAGGTTTGAAAAACACCAGGACACAGCACTGTAGGCCTTCAAAGTCTGTGGGCTGCATATCCCTGGACTCATTGAGTAAGGGTTTAACAACTTTGTGGGGAATACTATTACTTCTGAAGAGCCTTTTGTCATTGGATCCTTAAATAATAAAAATTTATTATTTTACAAAGCATTTCCATTGTATCATGTGTTATAATTAAACTAGAGTTTATTGCAACTATATAGGATTATAGGTATAGATTGTATTCAAATTCTACACCATTTCACATAATGGACTTGAACATTTATGTGAATTTTGGTATTTGGGGGGTAGAGAGGTTATAAAACTAATCCCCAACAAATTGTCAGTCTAACTAATACCTTGGATTACAAAGGTGGTCAACCTCTTTAGATTCCAATGAATTGGTTAAGGTGAGAAAAAAGCAAACAGAAATTTTAGGACATAAAAATAAAGGTTAAGAATATAATAGTTTAGTAGTTACTATTTTGTAATAACTGTGCATTTTACCATGTAAGCCAATTTGAGGAAGATCATCCTAGTGTCTCTCTGTCTTTGTATGGGTAGTGCCCAGACATGCCTAAGTCATAGCAAGTCTTTAATAAATAGTGGTAGACTCAGGGAAACATTAACAGAAGTTCTTTAAGTAATCTTCTTGCTTTTGTTCTGATTAATCCACAAGTAGAGTAAGGTTCTAATCTGGTTTGCCATTATAAATAGAATACAGAGAATGTAGACGGAGCTAAAAGCATACAGAGCACATTTAGAGTAGGGCTTCTACATTCGTAATTTCAAAGGAATATGTTTTCTCAAAGTTTGATGACCAAGTCTTGAAGATGCATCAAAGAGGGAAATGTTTAGTCTGAAGTGTGAGAAGAGGTAGAGTAGGAAGCAAAAAGTGAAAAATAAAAACTGTGGAAAGGAGCTGACCACAAAATCTAAACTATTTTTTTATCAGACAGATATTGAACATCTCTTTTTCTACCAGAAATTCTCAAAGAAATGATGTTCAGCATAAGCCCCATATCCTCTACTTTTTTTCTTACACTTCTATCTACTTACACATCACATCTTCTGCTCCAACTTCAATTGGTACTCACAGGCAACAAACGTGGGGATTTGAGTCTATTTTAACTTAGAAACATCTCTGAGATTGAGATCTCCTATAAGATTATTAGCAACCTTCACGGCCCTAGCATCAAGTCTGAATTATTGAACAAAGATGTAAGAAGTAGAATTATGTGTTGTACTGTATGGATAGCTCTCTTCAGATGAACA
This sequence comes from Perognathus longimembris pacificus, assembly GCF_023159225.1. Classification (NCBI taxonomy): domain Eukaryota; kingdom Metazoa; phylum Chordata; class Mammalia; order Rodentia; family Heteromyidae; genus Perognathus; species Perognathus longimembris. The sequence goes on from NC_063161.1 coordinate 95,050,213, forward strand.
ACTATTTTGTGGGTAATGCATGTTATCTATAGTTTAGATCTTTAATATCCTCAAAAAGCTTATAGTCCCCAGTTTGTGTTGCAATAGGGAAATGACAAAACTTTTAGAAGATGGAGCCTAATTGAAGGAAGAAGATTCTCCTGATACCACATCCTTTAAGGAGATAGTGGGACCCTGCCCCTTGCTAATTCTTTCTATTACTCTGGGAATCCATGAGATGAATGGGCTCCTCTGCCTGCTACTCCTACTCTGAGATACTGTTACCACCAGGGGTCGAAAAGAAATGGCACCAAACAACCAGGAACTGAAACCTCCAAAGTGTGAAGCAAAATAAACCTTTCTTCCTGCTAAGTGGATTATCCCAGGTATTTTTGTCACAGTGATGGAAAGCTAGCTGGCACAGTGGGTGGAATGTATCCATTTCATTCAGAAAAACTAGCTTTTGTGAGCTACCAAAGATCCTCCTTGTTGTGGCAAAAGGTGTTGCAGTGATAAATAAAAAAGATTCCCTTCTTCAGAAGAGAACACAATCAAACAGGCCAAAAAAAGTTGTGGTCAATCCTACCAGGTGTTGTAGGAACGTGGCAACTACATTTAGAGTGAGGAGTTAGAAACACATTTCAGATCTAAAGGAGGAGTACCTTATTCCAGGATAAGATTAGAGGAGATGCGCCATGGGAGGGGAAGAGAGAGTGAGAGAATGTGCTACAGGCTAACACACATAGATGGAAAATTTGCCCAGTCCCACAATGTTGTTAGGTCTGGAACGGAGTCCAGTTTCCTGATTCTTGCTCCATGTTCTTCTCATTAGACCTTGGGGAGCTGCAGTGGAATGTGTGTTTAGGGGGGATGGAAGCCTTTCACTATAGAATCTGTGCCCTAAGGACATGTTCTTCCTTGGTGCCAAAACAAATGCCAGATCTTTTCAATGTTCATGTGCCTTTGTGTTGGATGGAAAAAGTTGTCTTTTTTTTTCCCCCCAGCACCACCTATCCCATTATCCTGTTTTGAAAGGGAATTCTGTTGAGCACATCAAACATTAAAAGCAATGGGAAAATTCTGAGGTTTGTAATGTGTATATTTTTCTTACCAATTAAGTCTTTACTCCTCAGCTATCAGACCAGAGAGAAGAAATTTGTTTCTCTCCTTCCTTTAAAAAAGAGAGAGAAAAAAAAGCTTTTAAAACCCTTGGCAGAATCTACTAGGAGGAGTGGAGAAATAAAAATTTCAGGCAACATCAGATGAGAAAGGCAAAAGAACACATGTGTTCAGGATAATGTTTGTTTTCCTCTCAAGCTAAAATATTGCTGTTTCATGATTCTGAGCTATTATCATTACAGCCAGATTGTAGTCAACAATTTTATGAACAGTTTTCTGCTTTTCCCTTGGTCATCACAATTAGGAAAACAAAACTGGGGGGAGATTTTAACAGATTGCATCGGATAACAACTACCAAAAATGGCCGTGGTAAAATTACAATTTTTCTAGAGAACATACTAAAGGGTTGGTATGTAAGACCTGACAACTTTTCATTACACACACAGATGTGTATGATTAAAATTATCACCAGGGTTGATATGATCACCTAGGAAATAATACTTTAAAAGAGTACCACTGAGTGAAGCCTTTTGATACCCCACTAGGAAATGCCAGTTGCAATTCTGTATCTTTCTGCCTTTCTCAGTTATTCTCCTTGCAGTATACCTCTTAGCAAAAGTACCATCAATCACTGAAGGGATTAAGTCCTTCTTTGCCATCATCTTTTCTTCCTACCCTCTAGAATGGTGTTTCAAATCCTTTCTGAGAAAATAAAAATAAAACATAACTCCATACCCTGAATTAAATCTCTCTGGATTCAATGGCCATTGTTAATTCTGGCATTCCTTGTCTCTTGAGGTATTGGCAGATGAAGTTAATGAATTGATCCCGTCAAGCCTGTTCTGATCCAGCTCCTTTGTGTTTTGTTATGCCAAGATAAATTTCACCATTGTAAAATATAAAGATGATGATGGTTTAAAACATTCTGTAGTTCCTAGTTCTCTAAATAAGGAAATTTTTATCTGATCTGGAAAATTCTTGTGAACTCCATGTCAATCCACTCCCTAGCCTTTCCCCATGGTCACTCACTGCTATAACTGTAGCAGTAAGCTTTAAGTGCTGGCCATCCTTAGAGTTCTCAGAATGTTCCTCTAAATGCCATCAATTTTACACTGATTCTATGCCTTCATGGATGCCATATTCTCTGTTTATAAATCCCACATTTAACTTCCCATTGTTCACCTAGTGACTTCCTTCTTTCTGAAAAAAGAGGACTGGTGGCTCACACCTATAATCCTAGCTCGTCAGGAGGCTGAGATTTGAGAATCATGGTTCAAAGCCAGCACTGGGAGAAATGTATGTGAGACTCTTAGTTCCAATTAGCCACCAGAAAACCATAAGTAGAGCTGTGGGTGAAAGTAGTAGAGTGCTAGCCTTGAACAAAAGAGCTCAGAGAAAACGTCCAAGCCCCAAGTTCAAGCCTCATGACCAATCACAATAAAAATTAAAAAGCCACATCAAACTTTAATGTCATGCACTGTTTTTTTAAATGATCCTTCCCAAATATTTATTTGATTCTAATTTTCTTTAATAGTACCGAAAATTTAGTTACATCTTCCTCCATATCTCCATACTTCCGTTAACGAATTGTTCTTACCAATTATCCTGTAATATGATATATTTTACTAGGAACTCTGTTTAAGTTCCTTTTTAAAGATTTTAGCTGGCCAATAATAATTAGACATATACTTATGAGGTAGGTATGAAGAATTTTGATAGATTAGGTGGTAGTCTTCTTAGACTTCCAGTTCCTAATATAATATTTGAAAAAAATGGGATTTAAATGTTTATAAGCCCAATTAAGTTATCTAACTTTTCCTTAGTAAAATAAATGTAAGTTATTTTCATATATGCTCTCTTCAGTTAGACTTTCAATCATCAGAAAGGTTTTCAAACAAGATACCATGGTAACATAAATTCATCTACTTCCATGTCTGTCGGGCAGCAAGTTGAGCAGATATGTCTAAGTATAGGATAAACTGAACTTGGTACAGGCAAAGTTTAAAAAGAACAATGTAATGCAAAGTCAGTGAAGGAATAAACTAAAAATAATTGCTATTAGAGCCTGCAACACCTTTTCTTTGGAGCATGTAAGAGAATACAGTCAGGGATGAGGGTGGTTTTTTAAGAATGAGTCAGTGTTCAACTGAGCAGATATTGTAACTGTGTGTACCACAGCCCAGTGAGATGTGCTTTGACAATAGTAACACTCATGTAGAGTGACTGCTTGTTTTCTTGTGGCCTTGAACATCTACAATTCTGTGACTGAAACTGTGTTTGAACTTTATCTACAAAACAGAGAAATGGTTGAGGCAGAATTGTTGTTCACACTAGAGATTTAAAACAGGACAGCCAGGGTCTAAATTTCATCTCTGAATTCTTAATCTATTTTGAACCTAACCTTTGGTCTTCAGATCCACTGTGTAATATGTGATAGGGCCTACTAAATAAGGTTATGAGAATTATATTGTAAACTCTGCCGGGCTTGGGGTATTCATTGTTAGATATTATCTACTGCTATTTGTTAATGTTGTTATTTTTTATTACTTTGGCTCATAGTAAGCCTAAAGCTCTAGCTTCACTTATCAGCTTTTCCTATGACCTTCTAAAACTGACAGCTGTACTTGCTTAGATCTGTCTCCTACATTTCCATAAAAACTTAATAAATGTTTCAGAGAAACAGGGCAGAAACAAATGTGGTGATGTCATCTTCTAACTTACTCATCCAAACACAGAGTTGAGCCCTTGTCATTATTCTCTATAAACAGGAAAAGCTCATTGGCTGGAAAAATCAAATTTAAGCATCTTTGGCCAATGAGTATTCCTACAGAGATCTAATGCAATCAGCAAAATACTCTTTGGACAGTATCATGAAATGTCTACAACTTAGTTGATGAAATCTAGCAAAATCTTTCAAAGCATTTGGAAGCAGAGAATATGTCAACACCCAGAGAAAGAAAATGGCAACATGCCAGGCCCTGGTGGCTCATGCCTGTAATCATAACTACTCGGGAAACTGAGATCTGAAGATCAAGCTTTAGAGAAAATCCCATGAGATTTTAATCTCCAATTAAGCACCAGAAAACCAGAAATGGAGCTGTGGCTCAAAGTCATAGAGTGCTAGCCTTGAGTAAAACAGCTCAAGGACAGTGCCCTGGAACTGAATTCAAGCCCCACAGCTGATGAAAGGAAAGGAGAGGAGAAAAGAGGAGAGGGGAGGGGAGGGGAGGGAAGGGGAGGGGAGGAGAGGAAAGGGGAAGGGAAGGGAAAGGGGACAGAAGAGGAGAGGAAGGGAAGGGAAGGAAAAAGAAGGGGGGAAGGAAAGGAAAGGAAGGAAAAAGAAGGGAGGAGAAAGGAAAAGAGGGAAAAAGGAAAAGGAAAAAGAAAAAGAAAAGGACAATAATTTCATTACAGAGATTTACAAACTGAGAGTATATCAGGGCAAAGTTCATGGAGATAAGGCAAGGCACACTCAGAATATATAAGGGCAAAAAAGGACATTATATTCATATGATCAAAATTAAATAAATGAGATAATGGTCTAAGATATTTATATATGTATGTGGAATCTCATGGTACATCTAGGTATTACTTCTGCAATTAGATACCTGTGTAATTTGGCTCTCTGGAAGTAAATAGTAATAAGTATGACTCAAGTCAAAATTGTTTTCGTACAATCATCCAAGATTGACAGTTGCCTAAGGTAAGTGTTTACATCTGCCTTGGTAGATTTTGAGATAATTAATGTTTTCAACAATGTTTTGAACTGTAGAAAGCTAGGAGCAATATAGGGGTAATATGTCATGGCTTTCAGAAAAACTATTGTTACTATTTTTATAATCAAGGACACATCAAACTCTAAGGCTCCTGCTAATGTACTTATTTAAAAATGAACAGGTATTACAATATTACTCAGGTAAATGAATGCTTTCAGTGTGATTCTTCCCTAAATTCAACCTGTAAATATTATATACCAATATAACTAATCCCTCCTAAATGCATTAAAATCTATTTTTATTCCTTGTGTTATTTTATTAGTGCTAGTTTATTTCTTTGATGCTAAATCTATCTGGACTCTGTGGTGTCCACAGCATATGAAATTCTATTCATCACTACCTTGTTGGGTGGGTGGCATTTAAAAAAAATTTTGTTGTCAAGGTGATGTACAGGTACATACTTAAGGTAGTAAATACATATACATTTCTTGTCATACTTGTTATCCCCTTGTTAGGTAAATGGAGGAGAAAGGAAAAGGAATAGGCCAGACTCAATCATCAACAGGACTTTTTATTGACGAATAGCAGGGGCACAGACCTTCCTGTGGGGTTGGAGATTGTACGAGGGGGTGAATTTGGGGCCAGGCTTATATGGGGTCTGAGCAAGGAGGTAGAAGTTCTTTGACCCGCAAAGGATTGTTTACAGATTGGCCTAAGTGAGATGTCCTGTCTGTGTATCAAAGCAGGTTCTCATTTCCTCCTGGTGTCTGTATGCATCTGAAGCAATAGGGTGGGGGTCAATCCCTCACCCTTCCTCATTTTTCTCCTGCCCTCCCTCCCGCCAGCCCACCACCCTTTGCTTTCACCATTTTTTCACCTTTCCAATGATGGACATCATCATTAGTCTACCATGCTTATAAACTTTATGATTATTAAAAAGAAAACAATTCCTCCCCAGTTGGGTGATATATACATTTCTTTCCTTTTGCTTAGTGTAATCTATTTCTTCTTTTTCTCTCATTTCTTCCCTCCCACTGTTGCCCTTGAATTGCTTAGTTTTCTCTCATCAGTGTCCATTGCAGCTGTTGGGCACCCTCTGCTGTGTTTTTCTCACCCACTTTCCACTCATTCTGTGCCCTCCTCCCAGCTTCCCTCAGATGTGCACATGTATATACAATTAAGTGAGGTAAAGAATACAGGGTCCTCTAAATACTATAAGACTAATTAAGAAGTCCTTTGCTTCTTTATCTTTGGAGTTCTACTTAGTCTGGATATTAATTTAGGTACATACGAAGTAGTGTTTGGGTTTCACTTTTTGGTGCCTTTCTCCTAAGACTGTCCTTTTTTGGTCTTGCTGTGAATTGGTATCTTGGGTCCTGTTTTTATTGTCATGTCTCTTGTTATTTAATTCTAACACCCACGTACCTGGGATACCATGCCCTGTTTGTATCTCTGTCCTTGGCTTGTCTAGCTCAACATGATTTGTTATGGGGCGGGGTGCGTTTTAATTTCTTTTATTCTTTAATGTGTTTCTATTCCGGTGTCAGGATCTTGCAAAGATAATTCGTCTTTGTGCCAATTTTCCCAAATGTTATTTTTGCAACCCCCATAATATAACATGTTCAGAATTGGGGTGCCTACCTCTCAGCCTATCCTTCTGATTTGTTCTGATATGTGAGTTTCCATTATTGCAACAAATCCCTGAAGCAATCTATAAATAGAAAAGGCTTTGTTTCAGAGTCCCCTCCAATGATTGGCTGACCCTATTGCTTGGGGCTGGTGGTGAGAAGGCTCATCATGAACAGGAGCAAGTGTCTTGGCAGAGCAGATGCATTCTTGCATTCTCACTTATCCCTCATCAAAGGGGATAAGAGAGAAAAGGAAAAGGAGGTTATGAGTTGCAGTATCTACTGTCCCCAATAATTAGAACATACCTCAAAAGGCCCCACTTTTCTACCATCTGACAAGGTGCTGGTTTTTCATGCCTGTAATCCTAGTTATTTCAGAGGTTAAGAATGAGAGGAGGGGCTGGGAATATGGCCTAGTGTCAAGAGTGCTTGCCTCCTACACATGAAGCTCTCGGTTCGATTCCCCAGCACCACATATATGGAAAACGGCCAGAAGGGGCACTGTGGCTCAGGTGGCAGAGTGCTGGCCTTGAGCGGGAAGAAGCCAGGGATGGTGCTCAGGCCCTGAGTCCAAAGCCCAGAACTGGCCAAAAAAAAAAAAAAAAGAATGAGAGGAGCATAATCCCAGGGAGGCATGGGCAGAAATGTCTCTAAGCCTCCAACTCTACTGAAAGTAGCTGGATGTTAAAGTGCATACCTTGCCTCCCAGTGAACACAGGGAGCCTCAAGTACATTTTCCTAAAAATAACCAGTGATAAACAGGGATAGAAGTATAGTTCAGTGGTGTGACTCCTGCCTACAAAGTCCAGCATCCTGAGTTTGAACCTCAGTACCACCACCAAAAAAAAAAAGAAAGAAAAAATAACTTTTACCACCTTCCCAGAGTGCCCAAATGGGGACTAAGCTATTGACATCTAGGCTTTTCCAGGACATTCCAAACTACAGAAGCTTCTTGGCAAGGTTTTATTCTTTCCTTCCTGAAATGTCTGTTATATAGCACTAGTATCCATCAATGTGATTCTATGTGACAAACAATCAGTGATAAAAGATCTCAGAACACATTTGGTCATTACAGAGGGTATCATGAATAAAGGGCACTTGAAGAGTTCCTTAAGAACATAGATGAAAATAGACCTTATTAACTTTGTGGTACAAAATTGAAGTTACATTTATATATCTCTATTTCTCATTTTATAATCCATCCCAGCTTACTGGTTATAAATGTTACCTTCTAATGCAAATTCATTTGGTTTTCATTTCAGTGTCCTAATTTAAATGAACTTTGCACTGAAGAATTACAGAAGATAAAAATCCATTAGGTTCATTGTTTATATTACAATGTGTTCATATGAACTTAATAAGTTATCAAGTCACAATCCAGTGTGATTTCAGTAGTCTTTGCCTTTTTTGAAGATTACCCCATGAGTGGAGTAGATTCTTCCATGATGAAAGAAGCACTTTTGTTTGTATTCTTTATAGTCAAACTAATTGCTGAAAAAGAAAAATTTACAACTGCCTATATAGTTTTATAAAGGGACTTCCTATAAACATAATTTTGTAAAATGCACCTTCTTACAAACACAATTTTCAAACTCAAGACCAGAAAAATTGGCCTAGTAAAGGTATAGATTTTAACAGGTTTCCCAAAGGGGACCAGCAGTGTCACATCTGCTTGCAGTTTCAATTCACTCTATATTTTTATATTTCTAAAGGCCTCTAAAATCACTCTTGATGAGCCCATAAACCAAATAACTGTTAGCACCCCAGTTCTTCAAAGGATGAAGTGGAAACAGAGATCAGTGAAGCTAGCTGCTCTCTACCCCCCCCCCCAAAAAAAAAAAATAGCAAGTGGTGTCAGATTAGAAATCATTCAGCCTGAAATTCCATCTGGCTGTTTAAGTCGAGGTCTGTAACCACCAGTTAGATGTGTGTGTCTCAACATTTGCCAAATTTGAACAAAGCAGTGCATTGTCATGACACTGCACCCTGAAAATTCAAATCAGAATTTCCCTTCTTGGAATAGGAATTTCGCTGCAACTGGGGAATCTTAAAAACAAGGTATCCTGAATTGATTAACAAGCTCTTAACTTTATGCTTATCTGCTGAACTGGGCTCCACAGGAAAGACGGAGATTTTTTTTTCCATTTCTTTATTGTTAAAGTGATGTCCAGAGGGGTTACAGTTTCATACGTAAGGCAGTGAGTACATTTCTTATCCAACTTGTTACCTCCTCCCTCTTTTTCCCCTGCCTCGCCCCTTGCCATTTCCCTCCCCTCCATAAGTTGTACAGTTGGTTTACACCATATAGTTTTGTATTGTATATATGTGTATTGGAACTAGGCAAGGGAAAGGGAATACCAAAATAGAGAGACAAAGAATAAAAAGACAAACCAAAGAGATTTTTAATGCACACTTACTTGGGCTAAGGTAAAATCATGAGAGTGACTGGAAAGTTTTGCTTAAATAGATGCGTTGAATTTTAGTTTAATTGGCATGGATTTTTCCATGTCTTAATTTATGGAGACAGAGAAGGGGAGGGAGAAAGGAGGAGGGAAGGAGGGAGAGAGAAAGAGGGACAGAGAGAGAAGGGGAGGGAAGGAAGGAGAGAGGGAGGGAGAGAAGGAGGGAGAAAGAGAAAGAGAGGTTTCCAAGTTAGACAAGTTTCCTTACATCTTCAATTCAGATAATTCTTAAGGAAATGTTCTATTTCACTCCTATCTTATGTTGCCAGGAAAGTTTCTGTCTCTGAATACTACCTCAAATTTCACTTATCAATCCATTAGCTCCCCACTTTAGCCAAGATTCTACTTACCAGGATTTCACTGACTCAAAGTCAACTGTCAAAAATAAAGGAAAATTTCTAGAAATAAATAGTTCATAAGCCTTCACTTTTGTCACAGTGTATTATCATATTTGTTCTATCTTCTCACTGTTTATTATTGTTAACTGATTACTTGGTTGTAGGTATGAGTGCATAGGAAAAAATATGGTTTCAATATAGGGTACTATCTGTGGTTTCCACCATCAACATTGGGGATCTTGCAATGTTTCCCTAAGGTAAGGGGGATGCTGTAATGGTCTTCCAGGGGCCGTTCCTCAGGGTTCAAAACTTCCAGAGTGGTCCAGCTGTAGAACAGCAAAGGGTACCACACAGGGATTCAGGTGTTTCGCAATGACAGCACAAATCAAAGGAAAACAAAACAGCCTATTTTTTCCTTTTCATCCTCTCACCAAAACACGGAAGAGTTGAGCCAGCAGAGCAGAGAATCCACTGGCAAATGACTCAGTGGAAATCTTCAATGTTTACAAAGGTTCTCTTCAGTGCCTGGAATCAAAGAGGCTGCATTGGAAGGCCTCCTCCCACCATGGTTCCTTGACTCATAATGTAGAAGCCTGCAGGCAGGCTGCCTCTGAAGTCTGCTATCAGAGACTGGTGACCTAGATCTGGGAAGATGTTTATTTAGCTGGTGATGATGTTTCCTTTTTTGTTCATAGGCTTTGTTTATTTAATGGTTTATAAAAATAAAAACACAATATTAAACATTTGGAGAGAACTTAGAAAAATTAAAAGTGGTAAAAAAAAAAAACCAATCATCCTAATCCCACCCAGAAAAAAAAAAAAAACATTGTTAATACTTTCAGAGCAGAGTCTCTCTCTCACTGTCAATACAACTACCAAGTTGGATTGTTTAGTCATATGGGGCTGCCCTGTGCATTGTGAGGTGCTTGGCAGAGTCCCCACCTCCATCAGTTGAACGTCAGTTAGTACCACTACACTCCCACTCCCCACCTCTAGCCAAAACTATCCAAAACGTTTCCAGATACCTTTAAAAGTCTGCAATTTGCCATAGTTGAAGACCACTTGGACAGTATGCTTGTAGCAAGTTGGAATGTTGGTTTGAGGATTATATATGGAAAAATTTTTACAACATTCCTAAGGGAGGACTCGTTCCAGAGGAAGATCACCCAATGAGCTATAACCAGAGCTGCCAAGTTCACAAACGACTGGTCTTTCCACTCTATATGTTTCCTCTCTCTCTCTCTATGTATTGGAGGGTCACATATTAGATCACAAAACCACAACTGTCTGGCTCTTGAATTCCATCTAATACAGTACTAAGTATGAGGTATGATTCTTTTTGCTCAGTTCTTGTTTGTTCTTGGCCAGGAACCATTCAATGGCTGCCTTGGTGATGACATATCTACTTTTTTGAAAGGAAATTTGGTTTTCCTGACTTAAAAATCCTCTGTTTAGAGGAACTCAACTGTCTCTCTTTGCTTCTCCTTCTATTTTTCTGTTTTCACTGAGCAATTATCCAAGATGTAAGGTACTTTTTTCTTTACTCTTTTTCCCCCCTGGATCTTTTAATAAAAACATAATGTCCAAAAAAAAAAACATAGGGGCTGGGGATATAGCCTAGTGGCAAGAGTGCTTGCCTCCTACACATGAAGCTCTCAGTTCGATTCCCCAGCACCACATACACAGAAAATGGCCAGAAGTGGCGCTGTGACTCAAGTGGCAGAGTGCTAGCCTTGAGCAAAAAGAAGCCAGGGACAGTGCTCAGGCCCTGAGTCCAAGGCCCAGGACTGGCAAAAAAAAAAAAAAAAACAATGTCTTCCCCCTGTTAATTATGGGGGATATTATAAGTGAATCTTTAAATGAATGTTCAAAACTATGGGTAATACTGAACTCTAAACTGTGGTTATCCCCATATGTACATATCTACAATAAGTTTTACTGTAAAATTAGTAAAAATAAGCCATAAATAACAAGAACTATTAATAAGATAGAAGAATTATGGTAATACAATGTGATCTAAATTTTTTTAGAATTATGAATTATTTCTAGAATTTTGATAATTTTTTTGGTCAGCCATGGAATTTGAACTCAGGGCCTGGGTATCATCTCTGAGCTTTTGTGCTCAAGGCTAATTTTGTACCACTTTGAGCCACAGCTCTACTTCTGGTTTTCTGGTAGTTAATTGGAGATAAGTGTTGCATCACTTTCCTGCCCAAGCTGACTTCAAACCATGATCCTCAGACCTCAGCCTCCTGAGTAGCTAGGATTATAGGCGTGAGCCACCAGTGCTCAGCCTTGTGCAATATTTTTGTATCCCAGTTGATAGACAATAATTGAAAGTGTTTATATCAACCCTAAACTTCCTTTTTAGGAAAATTCCACAGTGCCCTTCAAATCTTCAATGTATTTCATCCGGATTAAAGAAATAACCTCCAAGGAATGGTCTCTTATTATTCTCTCACCATTCTAAATCCATTCTTCACAGAACTCTTACCTTTCTGAAAGGTAAGTCTGATCACTCTCAACTTCATATCCTTGCATGGCTCTCCAGTCTGTAAGGTCTTACAAATCTTGGAAATGCTTACTTCTATTCCAAACAGGCTTTTCTCAGTTCTGGGTACCTCAGTGTTTACATGCCTTCCTTTTTCTCCCCTTGGAATACTCTTCCTCTTCATACCTGTGCTTGGAGTCCTTCTACTGGTTTTTTATTTCAAAACTCAGTTCTTCAAGGAAGTCTCCATTCCTTTAGTGTAGCCATTCCTGTCTGTACCTTAGTCACTCTGGATCTTATTACTCAGTTTCTCTGCTTTCATAATAATCCTTGGAGTTTTTGTTGTTGCCTTGTTGCCTTTTTGTGTTTGAGATGAAATCTTATTATGAAGCCCAGGCTGGCCTCAACTTGTGATCCTCCCGCCTCAGCCTCCTGAGTGACAATATTATACACATGTGTTACCAGTATTTAGTATATTAATTTAAATAATAAAGTATATTCATTTATCTTACTCTCATTTCCCTAGTCCCCACAAACACATCCTTTTTTTTCACTGTTATTTTCCTATTTTTCACAATAATACCCAACAAATACTGGGCATGTGCCCTCAAAATCATATTGAATGAATGAGAAGATGAGAATAAACACTTCTGTCAACATAATTTACAATCCTTAGCAGCTTCCTTAACAACCACCAACCTTATTCTTCAAATCTGCTTTCCTACTCCAGGCTCATCTCTACTGTACTACATCTTACAGAGTCACACCCACAATACTAGCACTCATTCAATGACACTGATTTCAGTACCTATGCTCCATGATTTTGAGTGAGTCACCTAGATTTCACAAAATTTCCCAATTTTATAAGTCATCACTGATAAACCTAACTTGTTTTCCAAGTCTCATCAGGGGCTCATTTACATGAATAACATGTAATAGCCAAACCCAAAACAGCCCAAAGAAGCAGAACTACTAAGAAGACTCCATTCATTTGCATGAAGTTATTACTACCATGCACATCACCCGGATGTTATGAGAAAAAAATGAGATATTATCTATGACTCTAATAAGAAACACACACACACACACACACACACACACACACAGTGCAGCTATTAATTTCCTATCAATCCAATGTGTTGTCTGCATGCCTTTTTTTAAACTAGTAATCCCAGTAAGGAAGGTTGAGCTTTGCATAATTCTCCTACATTAAAGGAAATCTCATTTCTTGAGATAGTTGTCCAATGAATCTGTTCCCAAGTCAAGATTACTTAAGAATAAAAGGGCTGAGTAAATTTCAGAAATTTTCTGTATCTCTGCACTCATTATCTGTCCTCACAAAGCATGAAAGGTTAGATAGCCAGGAGACCCTTATGAAGTCTTTTGTTTTACAAGAAAATAGCATTCCACAGCATCATCTACCAAAGTCCTTCAAGCTTATGGGTGATTGATGCCAGCCTAATGCCAGCTTCCCTTACTCTCACTGTGTGCTATCCCATCACACATTTTCTTTCTCCTATGCTGTTATTCTATTACCCACGTCTACCTTCTGAAGAAGGTCAGAATGGAAACCAGGAAGAGAGAGTAAAATGCTGAGAACAAGAAATTATCAAGAAAACAATTTTTACAATTTTGTCCTATGATTTCCAGCTTTGGGGCTCTGGCTGTGAAATTCCACTCTTATTTAAAGTATGCAAATATTCATCTGCAAAACATTCAGGTCAGAATAGTTAATATTTTAAAAGCTTGGCTAACCTGGACACTAGCTTTCTGAAATGTTCAGAAAATTAGAATAATCCAGGATGCAAATGTAAGTCTGATGGGAAAAAAAAAGCTTAGAAAATATTTTTAATGGTGTGAATCTGAAATGTCGCCTTGGAAGCCATCTGAGAAAAGGTTGGTATCCAGCTTCTGAGCTTTTTGGAAGTGATTGAGCCATTAGGACTCTGACTTCATCAATACATTATTCCATGGATAGACTCATAATTTCATGGTACTATTGAAAGGTGATAGAGACTAAGGAGATAAAGTTTAATGGAAGCAAATGGTTCACCAAAGGCATGGTTTGGAAGAGCATATCTTATCCTTACACCCTCTACATCTTCCTGCTTCCCAGCTACCAGGACGTAAGCAGCTTTGTCATGCCACACTTCCTACAACTATCAAGCACTACACCATCACAGCCTCATAGCAGTGGCCCATAGAAAGCCAGCCATGGCTTTCTGAGACCTCAAGCCTCTGAGACCTCAAGCCCAACTAAATATTTCCCCCTTTCAATATTTGTTTTTCTAAAGCATTTTGTTACAACAATAGAGGGGGCAAAAGTAATATATTTTTAGCAGAAAAAAATCCTTAATCATTCAACAGCAGAGAAAAGCTAGAAACTAAATAAAAGACAACAATGAATAACACACCAAGACTGAAAAATCTAGAGTCAAGAGTGGGTGTGTGGTAAATAATGTGCTTTTACTCCTTGTTTGAAGATCTGGAGCGATCGTAGGTACATTGTTTAAAATTTCCATTGTAGAAGTTCTAATCTAGAAATACCTATTGTAATGTATAATGAAACTCTGATACCTTGTCTACCCCTTAGCCCCCATCAAACCCATTCTCTCTCTCACACTCATCTCAAAAAATAACAATAACAATAGCCCTATTACTCAGCCAAGTATTTGGGGATAATCCCAAATCAATTTTTGTGTACTCTTGGGCTATCTATCAGAACATCCAGTTAACACTAGCTATATCATTTGTATCAAATATAACCAATGCAACCTGCCTTCCTCTCCCCTTCTCTGTTACTTTAACCAAACTAAAGTGGAATAATTCTCTCATTCTTTCTTTCCTTCTTTCTTTCTTTTTTTTTTTTTTGCCAGTCCTGGGGCTTGAACTCAGGGCCTGAGCACTATCCCTGGCTTCTTTCTGCTCAAGGCTAGCACTCTACCACTTGAACCACAGCACCACTTCCAGCTTTTTCTATATATGTGGTGCTGAGGAATCGAACCCAGGGTTTCATGTATACAAGGCAAGCACTTTACCACTAGGCCATATTCCCAGCCCCCCTATCTCTTTCTCTCTCTCTTTCTCTCTCACTTTCTCTGTCTCTCTGTCTCTCTCTGCCTCTCTGCCTCTGTGTCTCTGTCTCTGTCTCTCCTCTCTCTCTCTCTCTCTCTCTCTCTCTCTCTCTCTCTCTTTTCTGTGAGCTTCTTTTGCTCAAGGCTAGCACTCTACCACTTGAGCCACAGCACCACTTCCACTTTTTTCTGTGTAGTACTAAGAAATCAAACCCAAGGCTTCACCCATGCTAGGCAAGCACTCTACCACTAAGCCACGTTCCCAGCCCAGATGGTGTAATTTCTAAAGAAAAGAAGTGCCGTTAGGTTCAATGCTGGAGCCTGTCTTCCTAGAGCATGGTACCAACAAGGACCTTGTACTGCTCCAACTCACGGAAAAAAAGTGGGAAAGCAGACAGTGTATTTGAAAAGGAAATAGTACAAGGGGTAGGCTTGCTTATAGCAGCCTATTCTTGCAATAAATGACACCTGCTCCACAGGACTCTATCCACTTACTGGAGAATCAGCTCACCTTTATGAGAATTGACTACTCATAAGAGAATCTACCCACTTAGGCAACAATCTATGTATTAACAAAAAATCCAGTTGATTTGAAGGCTAAATGTGTTTTCAGATAGCCACGAGAATATACCATTGCTTAGACACTTTTAGTACAGATGCATTGAAAGCATAAACTGAGAGCGGATAAATTGAGATAATTTATAATAGAACTTGAAGCATTATTTCTAATCATTATGTGTCTAGGACCACAGAAATCCAATTACTTCTGAGACAAAAATACTAGATGGTGGTGGCTAGAGTAACTTCTATATGCTGAGTTGACCACTTCTCGCCTATTAATATAGGAGAGATAAATATGAAATATCCTTTAAAAATGTCCAAGCTAGAAGAACTATACATCAGCAGCACAGGAAAGTCTTGACAAAAGTAATTCTACTCTTCTATTTAATGAATTATTTCATTCCTGTCCTTCTAAAACTTAGCAGTAAAGTACAGAGAATATACAAATTGCTTTACAAATAACTGATTTTTAAATATAGCTGAATTTAAGTGGGATGTTTAACTCTACATTCAGTTTCCTTCATCCTGAGATGATTAAAATGGCAAAATAAATAAATAAAAGCATAGAAACTCACATGTGAATGTATTTTGTATCTTTGAACTTTATATTTGCATTTTTAAATATATAGAATTCAACCTTAAAGAGCACGTTCATATGCAGTGCTGAGAACTGTGTCTGTGTATGTTTAATATAGGCAGCTTAAAATAAGTTTATTGTATGTATAGGGAAGATAAATACCACTGGGATTTTTTCAGAACTAGATCTCTTTTTTGTTTGGTTTTGTTTTTAACTGTGTTTTTTTCTTTCTTTCTTTTTTGGTACTGAGGATCAATCTTAGGACATTGCACTTGCTAGGCAAGAGCTTTGCCACTGAGCTCCATCTCAGACCCAGATTTCATTTTTATATAATAAGCACTGCAGCCACCTAAATTAGAGCAGAAATAATGACAATATGCTAACTAATTATTGGGCCAAAACAATCATAGGTGGGTAGTTGGGGTTTGGTTTTGTTTGTACAAATAGCAAGAGATCTGATGCAACTCTCATTTTTTTTACTCATAAGTATTCTCTCAATCTCTAATAAAAACATTAGCCAAGTCCAATCAGATTAATGCAAACATTGCACTTCTGTGCTCTTCTGCTTCACCTTAACAGAATCCTGCTGCAGTTCAAAGTACAATACAGATTCAATTACATTTTTCAAATATGGTGTTTCTGCCTCACTCCACCCTGCATTCAATCAATAACAAGTTCTGAGTCTCTGTTCTCTTCATAGATTCTAATATCCTTCTTTGTTTAGCAGCATTCCCTTTGGTGGGATTCTTTTGTAGCCTGGGACAGGGTAAGAGGCAGCCCTAGGGAAGCATATGCCAATCTTCCCAAAGCACAGACTCTCTGATGACACTGATCTTCAAGAGTTGACTCCTATTGATGCTCCTCCAGTGATCAGGCCAAGATCTTTGGGACTTTCCATTTCTTCTCCCCTGATGGTACAGGTGTGGGTTATAAAGGACAAGGACTGTTGCTCCTTAGTTGGATCAGTTTTAATTACTCCAAACACAGTGGCCCAAGATGAAATTACTATGACTCTAGGTATCTTAAAACAACCCAGATATCTTAAAAACAACAGGACATTTATGCTGTCAGAGATCTGAATAATAGAAATCGAAAATTAAGGTGGGTGTCATCAGGATTATATACCCTTCTGTTTCCATGGGGATTATTGGTTCCAGGAGTCCCTGCACACAACAGAATTGATACAGATGCTTAAGTCCCTACAAAACTGCATAGTGTTTAATTACAACCTATTTATACTTCCGGTGTGCTTCCTATCCCCTCTATATTACTTATATTTATGAATACAATATAAATGCTTTGGAAGTAGGTATTATAGTAGGTTGTTTAAGAACTAATATTTTTTTAAGTCTATTCATGTTGAGTTCAGACACAACTGATCTCTCTATAGCAAGTCATTTATACTTGAAATGGATCAATACAGTAGCTACTAAGCCATAAGACTGGACTCACTCTAGCTAAGCTCTTCAAAGGTCTGTTCATAAAAGCAGAGAATTCAGAAAGATATTCTGCCGCCATTAAAAATGCAGTATTGGACAAATTTGATACCTTTTCATGATTAAAAAGAAAAACCCTTTACAACACAGAATTTAAAAAAATGCAGTATAGTGCTGAACATGGAGGGTCCTATCTGTAATACTAGCATTTGGGAAGCTGAGGCAGGGGAATCATGGGTTCAAGTCCAGCCTGGGCTACACAGTAAGCTAAAAGCAAATCTTGGCTAAATAACAAGACCTTGTCTCAAAAGAAGCAGGGAAGAGGGTGGTTCTCCTTTCTGTTGTAAGAGTTTGAATGGATAAATACATTTAGCTATCCATACATGTTTCTAGATTAGCCTTATGGGTTAAGCACAATTTGAGTTTACTTTAAGCTCTCTTCATTTCTCAGACTATGGGCCTTTTTCTGACCCCTTATTCCTCCTGTTTCATAACCTGTTCAAATGTAATGTGTTCAATTATATCCACAATGAAGATAAAATTTGAAAGAACTTATTCATTCTGTGTTTCTTTTCTGTTTCTAGGAAAACTACTTTTGAGCTCATTTATGAGTCCCAACCCATGTGGACATAAAACTCTATCGCCATCAAGAATAAGGCGATGCAGAAACTATGTCCAATGCTTACTATAAAGTTTGGGTAAAAGCCAAAGGAGCTAATCTCTAGTTCTTATTGGTGCTTTTTTGCAAATATTGCTCCAAATCTTTGAAGAGTTCACTCTTTTAGATATGTTTCTTCATAGGTGACTTTTTTTGAACACTGGAAAGAATTTATCACTTTTTTGTATCAATTTTGAGAAGATTCATTGATGGGAAGGTAACGGATTGTAGGGCTGATAGTAAAAGCCCCATGAAAAAGCTCTTCTAAACACAACAGTGTTCATTTTAAAGTTGTACACATATTACAGACAAATTTTGAAAAATTAATTCCAACCTTTGAAATACTATACAATCCCAAAGAAAATGTACTCTCTGCTAAAGCTAGTTTCCTTTCTTTCCTGGGTTAGCTTATTTTCTAAAGTCTTTGATGAGGTTAGACACACACACACACACACACACACACACACACACACACACACACAAACACAGACTCTTCCAAAGACACAAAATCAACTTTGAAAAGTGCACATGAAACATCAGCCTTTAACCTTTTTTCCTAAGACAAATGCATAAAACTTTTGGAGGAAGCAAGTAATTCTACAATGTAAAAAATGAGAGAAAATAAATAATCACGTAGGAAAAGAGATGCGAAGTTTGAAGACCGGCATTAACAATATAAGCAGATCTGACAATACCAAATAAATAAATAGAAGATGATGTTTGAATGCATCAGACATCCCCAAGAACTAGGATAGTATTGAAGCAATGAATTAATAATGTTCATGATTTCTTTTAATCATTCAGTTATTTTTTCCTTTGAATTTATCAGCAGGGAAAAAATGTGTGTGTGTGTGTGTGTGTGTGTGTGTGTGCATGTGTGTGTAGATATAGATATCCCCAATATAACATTTTGAGTAACTTTTTAGTCATATGAGTGAAACTGTTTTGAGTGGAACACATTTGTAAATCACGATAAATGATCTGAAAGAAGTAGAAACATTGCCAATTTTACAGCTTCTGCAAACTGCTGGATTTTTATGATTCTACCAAACATATCCTTTGAAAAAAGACTTTCTAAATTACTTTTATGAATAATGTTTCATGTAAAAGAAAATTCAAATTTTAAATTAATGAAAGTATTTTTAATTAAATAGGGTAAATAATTAACAAATTTGCATATGCTATGAATTGAATTTGATTACTCAAAAAGATCAGTGTTAATTAAGTCATTGATCTATTTTCCAAAGGTAAGTCTTAAGGACAGAAGTCATTAGACTGTTCTATGTTATTGTGACAGCTCTATACTTACATAAATGGGGCAGTTCCCTTTGTTAAAATGTGTTGATGTAATTATATTGAGAGGATAGTCATTCGACCAGCAGGTCTAAGACCATCCCATTTAGAGAAGCATCAAGCTCAAGACCAAGTCATGAAAGAATATAGAACATTTAAAGAATGAATCTGAGCCAGCATAAAGTGGAAAGTGCTTAGATAAGCCTTGAGAAACAAGCAGAGACCAGACCATACTGAATCCTACAGGCAACAGATAAAAGTAAATTTAAGTTGTAAAAGTTAAACTTTATATTAAGTATGAAAAGAGACTATTGAAGGATATTAAGCAAGAAAGTGGTTTGACCAAAGATATGTTGTTGTGGTGTTTTGTTTTGTTTTTTTTAAGATACTTCTGACTACAGTACTGGAAATAGTTACAAGGAAGTTAATATGGGAATGTGGGCACCAATAAGAAGATTATTTCCATAAACTAAACAGGAAGTGGTTATGGCTCAGAAAGGATGGGTGGCAAGAGAGGCTAAAGAATGGTGGATAGAGATGGGTCTGATCTCTTTGGGATCTTTACTTAGGTAGAACAGTAGGGTTTGTTCATGGGTGATGTAAGGAGGGAACAGGATGCACTGCCAGAAAGTGTCAAGTCTGTTCCATTAGAAGATATTCTTAGGACAGGATCACAAAGGTTCAATAACTATGTGCATGGGATCACATAAAACATTATTTATCCAAATGAAATCCAAGAAATGAAAAGAAGTATTTTTTATTCCGTTTTTTTATTTTGTTTCCTTTTTTCCTCCTTTGTGGCTATTTTTGTTTTCTGTACCTTTTGTCTTGTATGTAAGTTTATCTGTTTGGGGGACGGCAAAGTAGAAGCACAGAAATGGTAAGACAAGGTGTGAACAAATGCAGTAGTGATACTAGACGCCATGCTGAAAATGAACTATACAATTATGGGGGAGTCGGGAGGGAAAAAATGGAAGAAATGAGGAAAAGGGAGACTGTTCAAACAGGAGTGTACTCATTTATGTAAATGTGACCCCTCTGAACATCACCTTTACAATAACAACATGTATATATATTTTTAAGTGTCAGATCTCTTGCTTAAAAAGTTGGTGATGGTGGGCAGTGGGAATGAGGGTGCACAACACACTAACTTACTAAGGAAAAGCTTCATCTCAAGGCCAAAGATAACCTCAGTAGACAAAGTACAAAGAGAGCGTGAATGTAAAACAACACTCCGATGTTTTTTAAAGAAAAGGGAAAAAATACTGTATAGAGGAAACCCAGAGAAAATCTAGTTCATATCTTCATATTACACACTGGAGAGCAGAGGCCTGCAGAGGCTCATGGCTTAGACAATGCATCAGAACCTGGATCAGTATTCAACTCCCAGCTCAAATTTTTTGGCTCTGGGTTGAGGTTTATAATATGCTGAACACCTCACCCAGGGTTTTTCCTAATCCTTTCTGTTTGCACCCTCTTTGTTTTCAAGCTGTCTGCTAACAGAGCCTATGACCTCACTTCTTAGGTGCATAGACAGTGCACCTAAGAAAGTTCACTTCTAGAAGGCCAGTCATGGGGTTGCGGGTGTGGCTCAGGTGGTAGGGCGTCTGTCAATGAGCCTCAAGCAACAGATAGGGAGTGCATTCTCGGTCTCAGATGAAAAAATAATGAAATAGAAGGCCAGTCATGCCTTGTTCTGAATGCACTGACTGCTACGTGGTTAGGAGTTGTACATTCTTCATGTTTCCTCTTCTGAAGAAAACAACACTTCCCCCCAAACCATCTGGAAGGCTTCTGGATTCTCTAAAGAGAATTTTAGTGATATAAATAACTCTTTCAGACAAATACTTATGCAGTAGCTACTTTCTGTAGATTGTGATTCAGTCAAAGGTATAATATTTGATTCTAAAACATCAAGAAAAAGAAATTAAGTGAGGGAGATGCTGCTGCTGCAGGATCGTGACCAGAGCATCTGAGTAATAGCTCTTCAACTCTACAATTAAAAATGGCCTCTAACAAGACTACATTGCAAAAAATGGGAAAGAAACAGAATGGAAAGAGTAAAAAAAGTTGAAGAAGCAGAGCCTGAAGAATTTGTTGTAGCAAAAGTACTGGACCGACGTGTAGTGAATGGGAAGGTAGAATATTTCCTGAAGTGGAAGAGATTTACAGATGCTGATAATACTTGGGAACCTGAAGAAAATTTAGATTGTCCAGAATTAATTGAAGCATTTCTTAATTCTCAAAAAGCTGGTAAAGAAAAGGATGGTACAAAAAGAAAATCTTTATCGGACAGTGAATCTGATGATAGCAAATGAAAGAAGAAAAGAGATGCTGCTGACAAACCAAGGGGGTTTGCTAGGGGTCTGGATCCTGAACAAATAATTGGTGCCACAGACAGCAGTGGAGAATTGATGTTTCTCATGAAATGGAAAGATTCAGATGAAGCTGACTTGGTGCTGGCAAAAGAGGCGAATATGAAGTGTCCTCAGATTGTGATTGCTTTCTATGAAGAGACTAACTTGGCATTCTTGTCCAGAAGATGAAGCTCAATAATTGTTTGCATTGCTTTTTATATATATTTATACATATATATAAAATCCGAGTCTTGGTTTTTGAATTAATGGTGTGAAACAATAACTACATTCTAATGAAAATCAAGTATTACATGTTGGTTTGGAAAGTAGTATTGGGGGAGTTGAGGTTTTTCTTTTTTCCTCAATAGCACTGGTTACTTTGAACAAATATAATAAAGGCTTTCTGTAGTTGCTTTATCAGAAAAGAATGTTTAATACCATGGTATATTTCCTCTGCATTCAGAAACAGATTGTGGCTTTTTTAATATTAGGCAATTTTGGGGGGGGTCATTACTTAATCAGAACAACTTGTCTTTAACTGCTATGTTGAAGGAACATCCCGAATTTTCTTTTTTGTGTTTGTGTGTGTGTAAACAAAATACTTACATAGGTAGTTTTTTGTTTTGGAGATTTTGCTTGTTTAGAGGTGTTGGGCATCAGACCCACAGCCTTGCATATGTAGGTAAATGATGTATCACTTACTTACATCCCTGGCCCTTGTTTTAGTTTTTTGTTGATTTTTGAGACAGGGTCTCTAGGCAGCTCAGGTTCACCTTGAACTTCCTAGGTAGCCAGGCTAGCTAGCCTCGACCTTTAGGTCCTCCTGCCTCTGCCATAGATAAGCAAATGCAATAGCTTTGCAAAACTTCTTGAAAGGAAAAAATTTAAGCTAATAACAGCTTCCCTCACCCAGATGAGAAAAGACAAATCTTGATTTCCTTTCACTAAAATTTTCTGTAGTGAGCATTCCTTTACAGAATACTGGGTCATGGGCTATCTAACACTCAGCTCATGGAAATGTAAAATCAGCTGGTTAGAGATGTGACTATTTAGGACCTACTGGCCTAAATGAATGGACAGAATTTTATAATTATTGACCTGCATGCTTTTTCTTTATCCCAACTCATTCCTTACATGTAGGCTCAATTGTTTTCAGTATTGGGTTACTGGTTCCACAAAAGCCAGAGAAACAACTTTGTAGTAATCAGAATGTTACCCAACTGTATATTGTTTACTTTATTGTAAATAATGGTGAACAGTGGTCAATAAATAGTTTTATATTCCTTTAAAAAAAAAAAAAAGAAATTAAGTGACCATGGTAGTCGGTGAGAAGATTTGGCATCAGAATTGTTAACACAAGGGCTAGGATATTTCAGAAAAGTAGCAGTTTATGTGGGAAGGAGAAGTAAAGAATAATGATATCCAGAAATGAAAACCAATGACCAATTCATTTTTTAAGAGGAAAGGAACAAAAGAAGATCAGGACCTAGAGGAGTCAGAAGTTATTTGATACGGATCAATTGTTGATTAGATTTAATAGCATTAGAATAACTAAACTGAGAATAATAAATAAATTATACTTTTATGAACTCACATATCACTACAACTCTCTAAGAGGTACTGTCCAGCTCCATTTTACAAATAAGAAAATCAAGGCACAATGTTATTTTACTCATCTCAGTTACATAGCCAACACACTGTGGTGCTGAGTTTCCAGGTCTGCTGTGGGGTTGGTGCCTCTGATTGCCGTAGTCCGTGGCCTCACACAGAAGCACAGTGGTTTGTAACAGTGCAAGATGGTAGCATCAAAATGACCATGACAAAAATCTTAGAATGATGGACAAACATAAAACAACTAACTACACAGAAGGTAGGATCAGATTGCAAAGACACGGGGGCTCAAGCGGCAACTCAAGTCAGTAAGAGTAAAGATAAACACTGACAAGTTTTGGAAAAGCTCAAAGGGGCACTGGGATGAAAAGAGTAAAAGTCACTGGGCAAAAAGAGCCCAAGATTAGCCTCCCTGAGATTCCCAGCAGAAGGCTGATCTGATTTCTCCATTCATGGATCTGCCTTTGATCTAGCATCTTAAAGAAATCATGCCAGCCTCTGACAGAATAAATGGACTAAAATAAAATAGGGCAGTCTGAATATAAAGTACTTAGAGCTATCTCCCACTTGTGAAGGGCAAAATTCAGTAATAGAAATTAACAACCACAGAACACACATACAAAAGAAAAAAAAAATAAGGCCAACTAGCTATACCAGATGTAGGGACACTGAAATTTAGCATGAATGGCAGGAATTTAAGCTTAGAGATAATATGGGGACATTGCTAGCTTATTTCTTTCTTCCTTCCTTATTACTTCTTTCTTTCCTTTCTTTCCTTCCTTCCTTCCTCCCTTCCATATTACTTCTTTCTTTCATTTCTTCCTTCCTTCCTTATTACTTCTTTCTTTACTTTCTTTCTCTCCTTCCTTCTTTCCTTCTTCCATCCATCCTCTCTTTTTTTCTTTCTTTTTTTTTTTTTTTGGTTGGGTTTTTTTAAAACTGTATTTTTTTGTCTTTTCTTTTTTGGTACTGGGGATCGAACCCAGGACGTTGCTCTTGCTAGGCAAGCACTTTGCCACTGAGCTACATCCCAGCCCTCTTTCTTTTTTTTAATGGTGGTACTAGTATTTTAAGTCAAAGTCTCATATTTGCTAGGCAACATGTTAACCACTGAGCCCTGATTCCAGTTCTGATTTTCCTAGAGACCTAATTATTTGTTTGTTTTCTGCACCAAATCTAATAGTGTGTTTCACAGTCCTCATTCTCTTGGTGGCACATCCAACTGTTTGCAGTCCCCAACTTGTCTTCCTGTAGCAAAGCAAGGTGCATTTATTTAGGTAAGAAGAGATCTCACAAACTTTTCTGCTCAGGTTAACCTTAATCAAAATGCTCCCAAATTCAGCCTCCCAAGTATCTAGGATTACAGGAATAAACCTTCATGCTCCATTCTTGAGGAAGAACAGTACAGAATTTGCCATCCCAAGTATGATTATCTGACTGTGGCTTAGAAGTTGGGTTAGAATTCAAAAGAGAGATTGTAAGTGCTTATATTTAAATACATCTAAGGCAAGAAGTCTGATAATCTTGGGTCAAGAATCTTTAAGAAAGCCATTAAAATAGTGATGGAAATGCATGTTTA
The DNA here is from genome assembly GCF_023159225.1 of Perognathus longimembris pacificus. Lineage (NCBI taxonomy): Eukaryota > Metazoa > Chordata > Mammalia > Rodentia > Heteromyidae > Perognathus > Perognathus longimembris. Next base: position 95,075,092 of record NC_063161.1, read on the forward strand.
TAAGAGACTTCCAAACTCTGAGGCATGATTTCCAACCATTCTGGGAGAAATTGTCCCTGCAGTGCTGGTACTTTAGAAGGTACAAGGTAGAACAACATATTCAAAAGATACATCCCTAGGAACAGAGGTAAGCTGCGTCTTTTTAGGTAGACTCATAGATTCCCCTAAAAACATTATTTCAGCCATGATAAATATAGCTTTAAGCAGGATCCAATGTGATTCATTCATACGGCTGTAACATACCCTATAACTTTTTCTTTCTGAGAGATTCCATGAATCAGCTGCCTTTGTCTAAAACCAGAGACAACTGGCAAGGATTGGCTCAACAGATAATAGATAAACCTGAAGCATGAATAGTGTGATACTGGAAATAAACCATTTCTGCTCTTATATATGAAAATTATTAATACTCTTTTCCCTTGGTTGTATCTATATTTTGGCCCTAGGATTTGAACTCCAAATCCCCTAATAGTTAAGCAACAGCAATACTGCTGAGCCACACTTCTAACACTGTTTTACACTGGTTATTTTTAGGATATGATCTCACTTGTGCCTGAACCTTAACTTGTCTTCACTTAGGCATCTCCCATTGTGGCTAGGATCACAAGTGAGTACTAATGCATCCAGCCTTTCTCCAAAAAGATAAAGTCTCATAACCCTTCCAATCGTAGACTCCTACGAAGGTTGGGATATTGTATGCAAGCCACTCTGCCCAGGCATTGATTGAGAAGGAATCTTGCAAACTCTTCTTCCAAAGCTGACCACAAATTGTGATCCTCCTATCTCAGTTGTGTAAGTGCCTCCTGTCCAGAGCTACTGGCAACAGGCTTTGCTACATACTTGAATATGCTTGACCTTTACTAGGCTTCCAACTACTTTATTGGACACAGCTATCTTTTTCCAAGTGGTGGAAGTGTACCATACAACATTGGGAACTTTGAGTAATTATAGTTGCCCATTTGTGCATGGAAAAGTAGGAAAAAATGGGAGGGGGTGGGAAGAGAAGCATGAAACTAGTTGTACAAAGGACAAAAAGTGTTCAAGTTTCTGGAGCAGCTCATTTCTGAGATTAAGCTATTCTCTTTCTGTATTTTGCACCTATTCTGTACCTTTATTTTCCCTTTGCTTTCTGAGCTGTCTCAAAGGTGTCTCTGCTCTCTGTTTGTCCCTGCAGACCTCAGGTGACATGCACTGTCATGCTTCTGGACTGTGGCTCCCTTTAGATATGACTCTTGTGGCTAGGAGACAGATTTTCTCCTGGACAGAGTATGTCTAGGAGAAAATATGGAGGAGGGAAGCCACGTGGCTATAATCCTAACTGTTTGGGAAGCAGAAATGGGGTATTGCCATTGAACTGCCAGGACCAGCAAAAAGTTCATGAGATTTCATGTGGACCAATGACTGGGTTAAGTGTGTACTTGTCATCCTCAGCAACACAGGGAAGCACAAATAGGAAGACTATAGCAAAACCCTGACTCAAAAAATAACCTTTGTGGGCCTAGGAATACAGTCTAGTGGTAGAGTGCTTATCTCATATACATGAAGCCCTGAGTTTGATTCCTCAACACCACATATATAGAAAAGGCCAGAAGTGGTGCTGAGGCTAGTCTTGAGCAAAAAGAAGCTAGCGACAGTGCTCAGGCCCCAAGTTCAAGCCCCAGTACTGGCAATAAATAAATAACCTTTGACACGTCAACAATAACCACAGTGAAAGCAGGATCAGGTTGAGCACCTGCCTAGTCGGTATGGAACTCTGTGTTCAATTTCTAGTACAGGAACGAAAGAGAGAAAAGAGAGGAGAGGAAGGAGGGCGAGGAGAGGAGAAAAGAGGAAAGAAAAAGAGGGGAACTTATAAGCTACATAAAGCCGTAGCTCACAACAGTGATTACCAGCCTTTTAATGTAACCCCCATTCTTTGAAACACACAAAGGTATATCACACTGCCTCCTCCAAGTTTTCTTTTTCTTTTTTTTTAAGAGCCATGGGGCCTGCCATGTTCTCCCAAGTCTCTACAAAGCTAGGGAGAGCCAGGTCTTACTATAGAATGTAGTTTCCTCCAGCAAAGTACAGAATCTCCTTCTCCCAGCCTCCACCCCCACATGTATCCCAGCATGTTAAGAGAAGGGCTAATTTATCACAAGGATCCTCTACTTCAAGTGGCCCAAGCTTCTAGCTTGACTCACTTTGGGGAATTGAAAAGCATGAACTCATTAAACAATTTCCTTTGCCTTTTCCTTCTTAGGTATTCCTCAAGGATTCAGAAATTATACACTCAACCACGAGCTCCAACAGACCACATTTGCATTTTGCCTTTATGAAGAATAATCTGAATCCACCCAAGGCAATTAAAATAAACTATAGCATTCTTCCTAAAGCCTTGCTATAAGCTATGGTCCAAAATCATCCCAGGCTCAAGTCACGATGGCTTCTGAGGATCTCCCTCATCTCTCCTATTTCAGGATCCTGCACCTCATCACAAGATGACTTGGCTTTAACTCTGATAAAAGAAAAAAACATTTTTAATCAAGACTGCTTCTGGTCTGGCAGACTAGATGCTTCAAACCAAATCCTCCCACAAAAGATGGCTAGGAGAACTGGATGAAATTTTAGAAGATTAAAAACTTGGAAGCATTAGAGCACTAACACATCAGTCTCAGATACAGAAGTGAGAGGATTCAAGATAAGGAGGCTCCACACTTAGGGCACGTTTGAATCAGGTATATTTGGCAATTAGAGACAGGTGGTCAAGATGTCAAGCTGGACTTTTGGTGCCTGCACAGAGATGGGTGAACAAAAAGCAGTGCCTAGAGCCACGTGAGGTAGAAATTCAGCTTGGAATGGAGGATCAAAGGGTTGAACCCTGGAAATAAAAATAAGACAGAGAGAGAGAAAGGAAGGAAGGAAGGAAGGAGAAAGAGGGAGAGAAAGAGATGAAGAGAAAGAAAAAGGAAGTAAGGAAAGAATGTGGGAGGGAGAGAAGAAAGGAAGGATCGAGTAGAAAACATCATTTTGGGGCTCAGCTACCTACCTCAGAAACCCAAAAATTTAGATAAATGCTGTGTACTCTCTAAAAGAAGTGCCCCCACAGGCACAACCATCAAAACAAAAGGTGTCTTAGTTTGAGCTGTTGTAATAAAATGACACACAATGGGTAGCTTATAAACCCCAGAAATACTTACTAATTCTTGTAATTCTGCAGACTGGAGAGTTCATTGCCAATGCACAAGCAGACTGGGATCTGCAGAGATCCTACTTCCTCATAGGTGTGTGAGACCTTCCTCTTATTGTATCCACACACAGAAAAGGAACTAACTAGGTCTTTTGGTCCTCTTTTATAAGGACCCTAACCCCATTAGTGAGGACTCTCTCCTCATTACCTATTTATTTCCCAAAGGTTCTGTCTGCTAATAACATCACCTTGGAGGTTAAGATTTAAATATATGAATTTGGGAGAGACACATACATTCAGATCATAACAGAAGAGCTGCCTTAAATTCTGGTCAGCTTGGAAATACCACAACAGAACAATGATACTGAAGGCCATGGGTTCCTTCTCAGGTTCAGGAAACAGGTAAAGAATTTTCTGGAATTATGGAGCCCCTAAGCCCACATTTTGGGGCATCACAGTATTGCTTCCACTTAATGACAGATATTTGCCCTAGCAAGTAGAGGCAGAACATATAAAGGATATAATCTCTCCTTTTTGCAATAAAAAAACAGCTCAGTGATTGCACAACTAGCCAGAGGCCCAACATGTAAGATTCATTTACCCCAAAGAAAGCAAACAAAACTATGATGAAAGAAGATAAAATCCACATATCAGTGTTGAGAAGATGGAAAGCAAGAATTTTGGCCTATCTACCAGGTTTAAATACAGGGAAATCAGAGCAGAGGCTCCAGGGTAAGTATATTTAAGTGGTTATGGTCCAAGTGTGGCCTGATTGGTCATTATCTCAGTTCTAGTTCTGCAAGATACTATAGTTCAACAATTTCCTCACAGCTTGGGGAAACAGTCAGATTCCGATAAGATGACTGTTGCTTCTTCAGGGAAGGCACTCTGAACTTATGATGAGGTGATCAATCAACAAAGCTCTGCTGTTCCTGGAATCTATGGTGACTGTCAGTTTGGGACAATGACTAGAGATTTGGGGATATCTTTTCAGTGGTCTAGAATAGGACACTGTAAAAGCTCAAAGTGATACTTCAGTTACTTTGCCTTCAGCCTTCAGGGGGTGATGATGTAATTTAAGTATCAGAAGGTTTGAGACAGACATTCCTTGAATGATTAAAGTGCCTGTATATAGAGGTAAGCAGGATTCTGGCCCCTAAAGGAGACAGTTAATAAATGCAAGGGTGCAGGTATGTAGAGTATCCTGCTTTTAGTTACTTTCTGGGCCAAATGAGGAGTTGAAGCTTTTTAGCCAAAGCAGCTTCTCCTAACTGCTATAATTGCAGCTTTATAGCAGTGGCAATCTGAACTATTAGTTCTACAAGTCTGGGCGACAGGACCTATGCTAGCATTTAAGGAGCAGGCAGTGCCTACAATGAACAGCAGTGGCGTTGGCAGCCAGCAATAGAGCTGTGAGTCACTGGGTGGGGAAGGCAGAGGAAAGAGGCAACTCTCCTGCTGGTAAATATCCCCAAATGAGCAGAGCCAAACCAGGAAATGTTAGGATATAAACCTGTGGTGAGAGGGCAGATTCCTAGGCCCTACCACAGAGTTTACTGCATCAGAATATCTGCTGTAATAGAATTGACGCTTTTTTTTTTTTGTCCTAGTCCCAGGGCTTGAACTCAGGGCCTGGGCCTCTATCCCTGAGTTTCTGTGCTCACTAGAGCCACAGCTCTACTTTCTGGATTATTGCTTGTTTGTTTTTGGTGGTAAATTGGGAGATAAGAATCTCATAGACTTTCCTACCCAACTGGCTTTCAAGCCTGGACCCTTAACTTCTTAACCTCCTAAGTAGTTAGGATTACAGACAAGAGCCAGCACTGGTACCTACAGAATTTTCTTTTTTTAAACAAGGTTTTAAGAGAATTTTTTAAGTGGCACTTTCCACAGATCTGAGCAATTAAACACCTTTCCCTAGGCACAGATTTTGAAGACATTAGCATTCTCACAGAACAAAGGGGGCTAGGAGATGGAGAGAACATTCAAAGGGATTCATACTCACCTAGATTTTCTGCTGATATGGAAACAGGACCATTGTGGAGCCTGATTAGACCTCCTGCCCTGTTCTGTTCTCACATTGGCCACACTGCTGGGTGTACCCAACAAGGATTCATCAAGCACAGGTGCTTGAGGGAGATTAAATGGAGATTAAATTTGCACATGGCGCTGATGTGCAGACCTCCCAAACTAGACAAGAGTAGAAGCCAGAAGAGAAGAGCAGGCCTCCTCATTCCCCATCTCCTCTGTACTTGCATCTCCCACCCACCTGTGATAGGGACACCTGCTGGCTAACTAAACCTTTGCTGTATTTGGGGATTATATTTTAAGTTCCAAAATTTGAGGTGTTTTGTTTTGGTCCTTTCTTTGTTTTTTTTGTTTTGTTTTGTTTTGTTGCCAGTCCTGGGGCTTGAACTCGGGGCCTGAGCACTGTCCCTGCCTTCTTTTAGTTCAAGGCTAGCACTCTACCACTTGAGCCACAGCACCACTTCCTGCTTTTTCTGTATATGTGGTGCTGAGGAATCAAACCCAGGGCTTCATGTATTCGAGGCTTCAAGGCAAGCACTTTACCCCTAGGCCATATTCCCAGCCCCTTGGTCCTTTCTCTCCTTCTTTCTTTCTTTTTCTATTTCTTCCCTTCCTTCCTTCTTTCCTCCCTTCTCTAGAGCCACAGCATCACTTCCTGATTTTTCTTGGCTAATTGGAGATAAAGATTTCACAGGCTTCTCTGCCCAGATTGGCTCTTTTTTTTTTTTTTTGCCAATCCTGGGGCTTAGGACTCAGGGCCTGAGCACTGTCCCTTCTTCTTCCTTAAGGCTAGCACTCTACCTCTTGAGCCACAGTGCCACTTTTCTGTTTAGGTGGTGCTAAGGAATCGAACCCAGGGCTTTATGCATGCAAGGCAAACACTCTACCACTAAGCCGTATTCCCAGCCCCCCAGACTGTCTTTGAACCTTGATTCTCAGATCTCAGCCTCCGGAGTAGCTAGGATTACTGAGTAGCTAGGATTAACTGTTGGCACCCAGCTACTTTATCTTCTCAGTAAGCCCTATAGAGGAATGAGGAAGAGCACTGGGTCACAATATCAATTATAAGTTTAATCCTAATGTCATTGTACAAGTTTTCTTTTTATTATTATGAAGTTTGGGGGAATGAGTCTTGAATAATTAAGTGGTATCTAAAGAACACTCTAAATCCATATTTCAGCCTAAATAGTATTTATCAAGTATTTATTCTGTAATTCAACTAGGTCCAACAGAGGATCAGGAAGAGATAATGAATATCTTCAAAGTAAAGCCATTGGGATAATTCCAGTTGCACACATGAAAGGCCACTGTAATTGCTCTTCAGGGTAGTATGTTATTCTGTGTGCTGAGAGCCTTCATATTATACCAATTGTGAGAATTTAACTGATCTTCAATGAGAGCCTTGTACCATTCTCTCACACACTCACAGGCATGCATACACTCAGACTCACACATCCCCTCCCCCCCAAATGTAAATCTAGAGTATACAAGTGACACTATGGCACATCATCACTTCATCTTTAGTTAAGGATTGTTTTCACTGTGTGGGCAACATTTTCTTCAGGGGTAAAACACAGCTCAGAATGTATTTTCAACTAACTCAGCCATGATCCATCCACCCACTGAGCCTTGTCATGAAAACAAAGCCCATGTGTCAATTGGAGATGGCCTTTGATAGGCTGAGTCTTATTGCTCCTTTCTGGGTAGAATATGAAGTAACACAATTTCGGGAGAGATTCAATTATTCATGCTGTTATTAAAGTAAGACATTGGCCTTGCCTTAAACTTACCCCAACAGAAGCGTAAAGCATGAGTCAGAATGCGCAACTACCTTGGGCTATTGTGGTATCTGTCATTTCTTTGCCAATAAAATATTCCTCCAAGGACAAAGAACAGCAGAGGCAGGAAGCAGCCACAAGAAGTGAGCTGGAAATTCCAGCTGCCCTCCTGCCCTACTTATAAGGAGTAGAGATGACTCATTCTTAGATGCAAACAGATGTCAACTTGGCTGATGAAATTCTATACAAAACATAACCTCTCTTGGATCTTATTTCCTCTTCTGCAATAAAAGAAAGAGAGAGAGAAAGAAAGAAAGAAAGAAAGAAAGAAAGAAAGAAAGAAAGAAAGAAAGAAAGAAAGAAAGAAAGAAGGAAAGAAAGAAAAAAAGAAAGAAAGAAAAGAAAGAGGAAGTGAGGGAGAGAGGGAGGAGGAGAGGGAAAGAGGAAAGGAGGGAGGAGGAAAAAGAAAGAGAAAAGAAAGATAGTTAAAAAGAAAGAAGAAAAAAGAACTCAGGAGAGAAAAGAGAAGGAAAAAGAAAATACACTATTATATTTGCACACCTGTTATATGCCAGAATGAAGGAATATACACACTTAATTTTCTTTTGAATGTGCAACTTTTCATGTCCTTGCAGTCAGCCTTTCTTTCTTTCTTTTTTCTTTTTCTTTTGGGAATGCAATCATCTGAAAAATACAAACTATGCTAGAAGAGTTTTACAGTTCTAGCTGCAGCTGGGAAGATGTGATGTTGTCTGCTGCTTAGAGACACATGGAATTTTCATGTAAAATACTGATTACTCAATCCTCATATGAACACCAAAACACCAGAATGGAGAGTCCTGCTCTGTTTTTGTTTGTTTGGTGTTCATAATGGGACTTAATTATTCAGGGCTTGGGAACTCTCCTTTCGTTTTTGTTGTTGTTGTTGTTGTTGTTGTTGTTGTTTTCATTTTAACAAGCACTTTACCACTTAAGCCATGCCTCCACACTCTGGTTTTAGGTGATTAATTGTAGAAAAGATTCTTACAGACTTTTCTGCACAGCTATCTTTGAGCCATGATCCTCAGATCTCAACCTCCTGAATAGCTAGGATTACAGGTATATGCTCCAGCACCAGGTCAGCTCTAGGTTCTGATGTTGGCTCTGTCCTGAATAAGATATGTGGGCCTCAGTTTAGTACCTGGAAAAATCAAGAGGTTGACCCCTTTTATTAGTCCATAATCTCAAGATTTAAAAAATAAGACTTTGGGGGCTGGGGATATGGCCTAGTGGCAAGAGCACTTGCCTCCTATACATGAAGCCCTCGGTTCGATTCCCCAGCACCACATATACAGAAAATGGCCAGAAGTGGCATTGCGGCTCAAGTGGCAGAGTTCTAGCCTTGAGCAAAAAGAAGCCAGGGACAGTGCTCAGGCCCTGAGTCCAAGGCCCAGGACTGGCAAAAAATAAAAATAAAATAAAATAAATAAGAATTTTAATCAATTTTCTCCCATTGTAATAGGAGGAAGGTATGGTTGTGGGAACAATGGGACAAGAAATAACGTATAATAGACTTGAAAACAATTCTTTACTTACCTCACTCCCTGATAATGATTACATGAGATCACATCCTTAATACTGCATATTATTATGATCTACAGAAATGTTATTTCTATTACTAATAATAAAATGTAAGCATAATTACCCAACAATCATGGTTCTAGCACCTTCTACTTATCTCTGGACACTGCGCTGAAAATTAGAAAGACATTCATCCTGTTTTCCCAGGGTTTACAGGAAGTCAAAAGCTCAGCTAGAGTAATGACAACATTTAACCTTCAAATTGTTTTTTTTTAACCTTCTTGAAAAATGTCAGGCTAAATAAAGAATCAAACTGCTAAAGCTATTTTTGCCCTCTATTTTTTTTCTTTTTTAATATATCATTTTAAGTGCCTCTTCTGCCTCAAACCTAAAGAAAAACATACCTAAGATTCTGCAAAATTTCAGCTGGCTTCAACAATAGAAATCAATGATGCTACAGCCTATTAACAGTGAGGGGAGGGGCTGGGGATACGGCCTAGTGGCAAGAGTGCTTGCCTCGATTACATGAGGCCCTGGGTTCAATTCCCCAGCACCACATATACAGAAAATAGCCAGAAGGGGCACTGTGGCTCAAGTGACAGAGTGCTAGCCTTGAGCAAAAAGAAGCTAGGGACAGTGCTCAGGCCCTGAGTCCAAGCCCCAGGACTGGCCAAAAAAAAAAAGAAGAAGAAGAATAAAGGGGAGTATTTAATGGAATCCTCAGTATGAACAACTGAGAAATGGATGATGATCGCATCTCTGTAAAGGGTAATGGAAGACAGGCCTGGTGCAGTGAAAAATTGTGTTTTGCTCTCTGGTGACTCCCAGCTCAATGCCCACTTTCCCCCTCCCCCTTCTCACTTCATGCTTTAATAGCAGTGCACTCACCATCCTTGGGCTCCTTGAATATCATATACTGCTTCAATCCTTGTGCATTTTCTCATCCCTATTCTTAGCCGACAGCCCACAATTCCTCCTAACCCCCTGCTCTTGCTTCCTCCTCCCTCCTTCTCTATATCACTTCTTCATTTCTCCCACCTGATAACTACTACTAAGTACTCAAGTGTTGCAAACCTCTGGGAGCGCCTTGTCCCAACGCGGCTGGGAGCTAAGCAACGATGGAGACCGGACCGTGGAACCGGTTTCAGGGTACCAGGGGATCTGCTGCCTGCCTTCAGCAACAGATCCAGAGGGTCCTGTAAACAGGGATTTTATTAAGCATCAAATAGGGGAGTACGTGTAGAAAACAAGGTAGCAGTCTCTTTGAAGTTACTTACAGCAGAGTTGGGGGAAACAATCCTAGGATAGGTGACTTCCTGAAAACTGGAGGTGAAGGTGAGCAATAAGCAAACACCCTTTGATTAGGTTCCTGCCAGGCTCCAAGGTCTGGGGGAGTTCGGAAACTAAATAGTTTACACCTAGGGGAGAATCTGTGGTTTTTGTAATGTCAGGAGCAATAGATCTTTCTCAGGCCACTCTCGCCTTGTGAGAGTCAGAGAATGGCATTCCAATTCTCTTTGGCAGACTTCATGGCTCTGCACTTGCAGGTTCCCACACTCAAGAATCTGCTGATTTTCTCCTTGAAATCTTTCCAAATATCCCTTTATCCTTCTCCCCTGTCCTCACCATCCAAGCAAATTGAGTGCCACTACTCGCAGTCCCGTGGCAGTACATTTGTGGATAAATACCTCTGGCCTTGCATCTATTCATTTCTTTCACCAGCACAGTGCTTTTTAGCTGTAGGCAGTTTTGTTCCTCAGGGGACATCTGGCTGTCTGGAGACATTTGCGCTGTCATCACAGGGCATGAGTGTGTACGCATGGGCGGGGGGAGAGGGAATGGTCCTGCGTTCTACTATGCTTTTTGGATCCTGAATACCATCAGTGCTGAGGTGGGGAACTCTACTAGAATGAGCTCTTTTAAATCAAGACTTTAAAATCCATTTTACCAGTGCCAAGCATAATGCCCAGTGCTCGGGAGGATTTCAGTTTCAAAATTAAGTTAAATTGGGAATTGTAACTGAGAATACTGAACACAATAACAGGCAATTGAACACATATAACAAGTGAAAGGACAATCAATATTCAGCGGTAAGGGTGAGTGACATTTCCTTCTATCTGACTCTTTCCATGTTACTTATTTTTTTCTTTTCCACCATGTACCTGTTTGTGTTCCACTCTAAAGAAGAAATTTAGCCAGAGGCTGGTGGCTCATACCTGCAATCCTAGCTGCTCAGCCTCCTGATATCTCTGAAAGTCTCAGCTCAAAATCAGCCCAGACAAGAAAGTCTGTGAGACTCTAATCTTCAATTAGCCACTAGAAAACTGGAAGTGGAGCTATGGTTCAAAGTGATATTGTGTTAGGCTTGAGCAAAAAGAGCCAGGGATACTGCCCAGGTCCTGAGTTTAAGCCCCATGACTGGGTTGGGGGGGTAGGGTGATTTAACCATTGTATAATAAGTGGTTCCACATGTTTACTTTAGTCATTCATTTAATATAACTTTAACATTTAAATGTATCAATTACTGAGTAACCTGCTGGGCACTGCAAGAAACACAAAGATGAATAAGAAATAGCCTGTCCTGATGGGAGAGGTTTCTGGGGCAATAGAATAGAGAAAATACAGTTTTATTCTCATCAATGTGATCAAGGAATGTTTTCATAGATAATGCTTTTGCTTAGGTCTTCACACATGTTTTATAAGGCATTTTAAGCACTTTTTTATATTTCCTTATCTAGCATCTGGCCAGCTTAGTTATAGGTGTTCATTTAACCATTAGGGCAATGATTGTTGAGCTTTGCTGAACTTTCAATGCCTTCTCCAGTGGTCATTAAGGCACAGATTGCTGGGTCTCTTCCTCAGAGACTGAGTGGGTTTCTAGCAGAACCGAGGATTTCTAGTTCTAATGAGGTCTCAGGTGCTTCTGCTGCTGCTGCTGGGTGCTCTGACTGTATTTCCAGGGCTGCTCCTTCAGGACTCTCAAATATCAAACCCCACACCTGAGCAATGTACATTCTTCCCTTGAACAACAAATGTCCACTGTTCACAAAAAAATATGATTATGGATTACAGCACACCAGACAGATGTCTCGTTTTCTTTCTTTCTTTTTCTTGAATATTTTTATTATCTTTAAGTAGTTATACAAAAGAGTTTCCATTTATCAAGGCAGTTTATTAATACAATGTATCTTGATAAATGCCATCCTTTCAACATTCTCATCCACCCCTCTTAACCCTCCCCTTCCCTTACTTAATTTTAGATTTTATATTAATTATTTTGCCTTTTAACAAAGTAGCTTATGTGTAAAATACATCTTGATCTATGTCACCACTGCAGTATTGTCACCCCTTTCGACCCACTTCTTTGCCATATGTTTTTCAATTTTGTAATATTTATAAGGAATTCTTGCCTGCATTCTTCTTCCCTCCCCCTTCTTTCTTTTACCCCCTCTCCTTTTGTCCTCATCCTCTATTCTTGCAAGTACCCATTTCTTGGTACTTATTTTGTTGGGTTTTGACTTAGACTTCTTAAAGAAGTACTCTATTTGTGCTTTCCATAATGTATTACAGTTCATGTCATTCATTTGTAACTCCTTGCTTACCACCCAGTATGTTTACTTGTAGATTTATAGGCACATTCTAGCTACCTCAAATGAGGGAAAAGATGCAACCTATGTTTCTCTGGGTCTGGATTACATTAAAGCTAGCAGCACAACCATGTTCATTGCAGAATTATTTACCATAGCCAAGATATGGAATTATCCCAGAGGCTCCTCAATGGATGAATGGATCAAGAAAATGTGGTATAGACACACAGTTGATTTGTACTCATCCATAAGAAAGAATGATTTTTGTACCATTCATAAAGAAATAGAAAGACTAGGAAAAAATTATATTAAGAGAAGACTAATTTCCTAATCTGTTACTATAGCAAAGGAAAGATAACTTTTTCAAAGGTGAGTTTATTTTTAGACTCACTTTGTCAATTATTGGGAATAATGACTAATGTAATATTCACAACATAATTTTCTTTAAAATCTTTATAAATAGGAATAAAATATTCTAATTGCTGATGTGTTAAACACAAATCTCTGATATCTATAATTGCCTTTTTATAATCATAATAGATGTTTGAAATGATATCAACACTTTTGGCTATTTTATTCAAGAAACATTTTGAAGTCTATTTCTAATCCAATCCAATGTTTCCAATAACCCTTCTATTATTTTTCTTCTTAGCACCTTTTCAATCTATTGTCTTCTTTCCTGTGCTCTATGTCACTTTCAAATTTTCGTAAAATCTTTATAGGCTATTCATTCTCTCACCCAGTCTTTTATTGCCATGTCTTCAGCATACTCCCTTTTGCATCTGTTGTTTGCTAATGTCAACAATTAAACCTTATAGGTGTGGTTTCCAAGACATCACTGGACATACATGTATTACTGTTTCAGATAGTAGTACATAAGCCACTCTGAGAATATATCAGTCTTTTTCAATCTTGAATGTATGACAAAGGTCAATATGTTAAAAGGCTTAGTGCTCAGCTTGTAGTGCTATTAACCGTGGTGGGACCTTTAGTAGGTAGAACCTCGAGGAAAGAAGTTAGGTAATTGGAAGGATGCTCTTAAAAGGGATACGGGGACTGCAGCCTTTTCCTACTTCTCTTTGGTTTTTGTTTTATTTTGTTTTTTGTTTTTTCATTTTGTGGCCACCATGAAATGAATAGCTCAATTCTTCTTTCACAGATTCCTTCCTATGAAGCTCTGCCACAGACTTGTGGCTATAAGACCATGTGGCTAAAGACTGAAATTTCCGAAAGTATGAACTAAAATAAATCATTCCCTCTTGCAAAAGTATTTTCTCATGTACTAGGTCACAATAGTGGAAAACTGATTAATGCACTGAATGTCTGGGAAATATACGTAAGGATACACATACACTAATATTACTACCAAAAACATAGTGTTGTCCTCATTCTCTATCCACAAAGTAGATTTAAATTAAGCTTTTCTTCATTTAAGAAGTTAAGAAAGAGGAGAAAATGGGAAATTTATTGAAAAAAATACCTTTATAGAGAACATGAACTAGCAGATGACTTTAACAAAGCCTTCGCCAACATTTTTCTTCCTATTTTGTTTTTGTTTAACTTTTATTATTACTAAAACAAAACCAGCAAATGAAGTAAAGAAATTTCCAATGCCATTTGCTATGATAAATTAATAAATTACAGAATTCATTTATTTTTTATGTCTCTTGCTTAGTATAAGCTTCTTCAGATCATCCCTCAAAATTACACTAAGAAACTTAACAACTCATTTTCTTTGTTTGTTTCATTTTCTTTATTGCAGATACCTTGTGTGCTGATGTCATATTTATGTACATGTCTGGTCTTCTCTGATTTTTATAACTTAGAGCCCTACCTAATTAGTATTACCTCACTCTGCTGCCATCTTAATTTTCATCACAGTTCAGGGATATAAAGACAATAATAGATATTATAAAGACTCCCAAACTCTCACCTATTATATACAACTGAGGAGCTATGGTTTAAACCTTTTCTTTAATATTCATATTTAGATATATTGGGGTCTTTTCAAAAGCACATCTGAGGTCCTTTAATTCTAATAGAGAATATACTACAGTACCAAAGGTGAGGGTTGCTTCTTCAGTCTTCTTTGCCCCTTTTAAAATTTTACTGGACAAGGCTTCTTAACTATGTGTATTTATTTATCAGCCACCAACATCTGCTGGATGTTAGCCATCCATAGTCAAATTCTTTAGGCAACACTAAAGAGGTGGGTGTTGTAGTTAGATTCCTTTTCTGGATGAATGGAGATTTGGTATCTTATACAAGGTCATATGTTCAGTGGGTGGCAAGGACAAAGTCTGAATCCAATCTAACACCACAGCTAAAGTTTGAGCCAGAGTTGTATTACCTTGTCTATATCCTTTTCCTAAACCCTGGTTATATCATTTTAAATAATTATTCTTGCTTAGAAAATCCTCTGTCACTATGGATTTGGAATTCACTATCCTTAAATCTGTTAGAAGATGAGGGAGAAAAAAAAAAGCTCTGTCCTCAAATAATACAAGAATCAGTACAGACATATCAAGCAACAGAGTCCCAAAAGTCAGAGCAGGAAAACTCATTCCACAGCTGCTAGATAAATGTCTGTTGAGCTGAATTTGGAACCAAAGGAGTTATATGAACATTACAGGAGTCCAATTATCGGTCCAAACAACATTACTCATAAAGAGTCTATTAATAAAATCTAGCTATCTTCCTTACAAAGTGACCAGTAATTCCTCATATCACTCAAAACTTCCTAAGTGCTTGTATATATGGAATGTTAGAAAACAAATTATTACAGTGACAGTGTTTATTGAATGCATGTATGTTTGTGTATGTACATGTATGTATACATACACTGCAATGAATATTTTGGAGCTTTAATTTGGTCACAATATTGGAAAAAATTTCTATAAAAACTATTCATACTGTGGTCACCATAAAAATAGTAACCATGCAATACCCATTTATTTCTGCTATTTAGTGTTTTAAATTTAAAGCAAACTGACTGCTTCAAAAACATAGTCTTTAACCTTGTTTCCTGAACTTGGTATGTTTAAAAATATACTAAACCCAAAACAGGCTCTGGAATCCCACATGTCATAGTAAAATCATTTGGATATAGAGTCTTCTTCCTTCAGAGGGAAACTCTAAAACCTTTTGCTTTTCAAATAGTCCAACTGTATTTAGAAATTCAAAAGATGCCATTTTCTCACCATGAACACTAAAACATGTTTCCTCCTTTAAAACATGACCTTAGGAGACTGAGAATCTATACTTTACCATATTTTTATCTTAGCTAATACTTAAAAATTATCTTGGCAAAAAATACCAAAATATAATAAAAGAATGGGGTTCATTCTGATACTTCTATATACCATGCATACAATATATTTCATCAAATTCATCTATTACTTTATTCCTCCTTTCCCCCTACTAAAATAATTTAACAGGTTGCACTGTTCTATTTTCATATATAAATACAAAATATTGTGATTAAATTTGCCCTAATTCATTTACTTACTCAGAAGCAAAGTTATAGAAACAAAAGTTATAGAACCAGAAAATATAGTGGAGTGAGACAGTATGAGTTTGCAAATAATTGTTTTTATATAACTTTGAATGCAAGAATGAGCTGAACTATGTTTGAGTTGTGCCATGGTCAAGACCTTTTCTGCAAAGGTCATCATGAAATACTAAAAATATTGAGAAATAATACCCAACTGCCTATTTACTTTATTACCTTTTGGGTTCAAATAGTCATATTTTCAGCTAATCTCAGACATGCTCTTGAAAGAATTCCAATTCCTTTTGAGTATTTCTCACCATTGTGCCAGAATCTCTAAGGAAGGTCTTACAAATTATTCCTTATTGTCACACACTTGACACTTATATCAGAGATACTGTCAACCATGTCAGAAATATGAAGACCACACTCCTTCAATGCTTTGTGCTAAGATTTCTCCCAGGGAGAAAGAGGTGGAACAATGTACCCTCCTTTTTTCCTGAATGATTATTTATCTATTGTCAAAGTGATGTACAAAGGGGTTACAGTTTCATACATAAGGCAGTGGGTACGTATCTTGCACAATTTGTTACCTCCTCCCTCTTTCCTCCCCCCTTCCCCTTCCCCTCTTCCCCCATGAGTTGTTCAGCTGGTTTACACCAAATGGTCTTCTAAGTATTGCTTTTGGAGCCGCCCCATTCATTAAAAAAATGGAAGGACTTGGAAAAAAATTACACTAAGTGAAGTGAGCCAGACACAAAGAAACATGGACTCTATGGTCTCCCTCATAGGAAATAATTAGTACAGGTTTAGGCTAGTCACAGTAGAAGATCACAAGAGCCCAATAGCTATGCCCTTATGAACACATAAGATGATGCTAAGTGAAAAGAACTCCATGTTATGGAAACGAGTGTTATATCACTGTTGTAATTATTTTCAACATGCCATGTGAAACCGTAGCTTTTGTTGTTGTTGTTGTTCCTCTTGTATCCCCTTTCTGTGGTTGTCTCCACACTATCATTGTATCTCATCTGAGTACCCTAGATACTGTATATACTTGTATTAGAACAAGGGAAGGGAAAGGGAATATGAAAACCAAGAGACAAAGGATAAAAAGACAAACAATGTATCCTTCTATTATTCTTGGGAATTCTCAGACACTGGAAAATGCAAATGGGGAAGAAGATAAAATTACTATGGCTCAGGGTTGCAAAAGACGGAGCCAGCACTGTTTTTACTTCTTTTCTTTTCTTATCTATTTCTTTCTTTCTTTCTTTCTTTCTTTCCTTCTTTCTTTCTTTCTTTCTTTCTTTCTTTCTTCTTAGAGAAATGTTCATGGTAGATTCATCAAGACTGATTTCAAGGAGCAGCTATTACACTTTAACATCTTTCACTCTCATGAGACCTCCAGCTTTTGATCCATAACTGAGTCTGACTCATCTAGATGAACATTTTACTTATCACAAATCCTGTGTCTGAAACTCCATCTGCAAGTCCATGAGTTTATCGTCTTGTACTTCCACCTTCAATACCTCCATACTCCAGCCTCAAATCTACAAGATCTGTACCCCATCTGTGAACACCTGAACCCCCATTGTGAACTTTACCCATGTTATCTTTCTGGAAATTTCTAATCTTTTTACAACCTGGGGATAGTAGGATAATCTAACTATATGTCATCAAAGTATCCCAAACATCTTTAAATTATAGGTGATTCCCTTCATAATAGCAACCATCACTATAAGAAATATTTTAATTATAGGCATTTCCAGCTTTGGAAATACAGAATTGTCCTGCTAAAGCAGATAGAGTGAGAAAGGCTAAAAATGATGACCATGAAAGACCCTCAAACATGAATTAGACATTTACTGGAAATTTTGATGGTAGATAAGTCATGAAACCAAATGAATTAGACTTTCTCTAGTGTAACACAATTCTCTTTTTTTCCTTATTTGACAAATTTTGTATTTCATAATATAGCTATTGTATATATTAAGCATAATTTAAATGTATTATTTTACGTATAGTAAACATACTTAAAAAAAACTTCCTCCTTTTTGGATGGACAGCCTGTTCTGAACAATTTCCTGTAGGCATGCTATCTATGACATGTATACATTGACTGTGATGTAATATATTCCATAAGCTGAGGTTTTTAATTCAAAACTTTTCATTCTATCATTGAGACTTCATTGAAGATAAATGAAATTTGCTGAATTTTTATAAGTTCATCACATTGAAATAGTGTGTATGCCATTCCCAAATTACAGACATAGCTCTTCCCACTGCACTTTGAATTCTCTGGTTTTATAATGGGTAAACAACTCCTCTTTGAGTACAGTATTTAGCTAAAGGTCAGATACCTCAATTTATTGAATAGAAAAGCACTAAAGCAATTTTCTTTCCAAAGGAGCTAAAATAGTATTCATTATTGTTTGTGTATCACAATAATTGAATTTACTAAATCATTTATTTTGCATGGTTCCGTAATAGGTCAGATCAAAATGACACAAATGACAAATAGAAAGTCCAGTTGCTCAGAGGGCAAATAGATTTATTTTTCTCTTCCCAGTGTTTTTGTATATTATAGTGGTATGGAGTAGGAATATTTTCATCTTGATTTTGATTTTTGTTCAATCTCTTTATTGATCCTCCCAGTTAGGAAGATATTCAAGGCTCAGAATGACAAAGGTCCTGTGTTCTCTCTCATTTAGGGATGTCACACTTATGCAAACATTTATGTATATATATACATATATACATTTATGATCAATCTGATTAAAACTTGCTATCCAATTCTTTGATGAAGCCCCTTTGAACAATTAACATTCACTTTAACACAAAGAACATTGGAAAGTTGAGGCATGTCTGGACTAAGGTATGGGTACTAGTGGAAGCGGGCTGATGGATAGAGGGGAAAGGAAAGCAAATATATTCATACTGATCTAGTACAAGCTTGATAATGGAGCTAGGAACCTCAGTGAGAGTGCTTGAGGAAGGAGGAGGAGGAAGGAGAAGGAGTCACAGAGGGAGAAACAATGGTCAAGGTGCATTATATATAGACATATTAAGGGCTGGGAATATGGCCTTGTGGCAAGAGTACTTGCCTCCCATATATGAAGCCCAGGGTTCGATTCCCCAGCACCACATATATAGAAAACGGCCAGAAATGGCGCTGTGGCTCAAGTGGCAGAGTGCTAGCCTTGAGCAAAAAGAAGCCAGGGACAGTGCTCAGGCCCTGAGTCCAAGCCCCAGGACTGGCAAAAAAAAAAAATATATATATATATATATATGTATATATATATATATAGAGAGAGAGAGAGACATATTAAAATGAAATATATAGACATATTAAAATGAACCCCCTTGGACAACTAATTGATGTTAATAAAAATAATAACATATCAGATTTGTAAAAGGAGGAAGAGGAGGAGGAGGAGGAGGAGGAGGAGGAGGAGGAGGAGGAGGAGGAGGAGGAGGAGGAGGAAGAAGAAGAGGAAGAAGAAATCCGAAAGTAGAACCATTATCCATCCATTTTCCTGTAAGAAGAGCTCATAGCCAAATAAATCTGCTCACATTCTGATAGGAGAGATTTTCTTGGGGAATGTATATGGTCTTATCTTCAAAAGGAGCTAAGTCTTCAGTCTTATTACCATTTTTTAATGCTTCTCAGTAAAAATAACTGGGCATTAGCAAAATTATAAGGAAAAAATGCCCCAAGATTCACCAAGCAAAAAGGATAATAATAGAAACAGATAGGCAGACTTATTGTGTGATTTTCTACATATTAAAGCCTCTCTCTGAGTCTGTAGTAAATATAAATTAGTGGTTATGCAAAAGAAAAATTAAGTATTCCTCACATAATGTCAAGTACTCAGAGGCAGGATAAGTAAAATAATAATAATAATGTCACATTTACACTGTATTCAAAATATAAATATCTGTGTGGATAAGCATTCAATTAAATTTGTGTAATGTTTGACTTTTCCATGCCAAGTAAATAAAATCAAGCCACTTATTAATCAATTAGGAAAATAAAGGGCTTAGATCCTAAGTCTGGACATAGGGGAAAAAAACACGAAAAAATATTTTCCCAATGGCTTTGTCTCTTTTAATAAAGTCAGAAAAGGATAGCATGAATAAATTTGATTAAAACCAAATAAAATCCATAAGACTGCTGTTTCCAATTAAGCAGTGAAATCCCAGAAACAGAGGTGTGGCTCAAATTGTATAGTGCAAAGTGAGAGCAGAGAACAAAACTCTAAAATCTAAGCCCTTGTACTCTATTTAAAATATAACATACATATGAAATAAGATACAAAGAGAGGGCTGGGGATATGGCCTAGTGGCAAGAGTGCTTGCCTCCTATACATGAGGCCCTGGGTTCAATTCCCTAGCACCACATATACAGAAAAATGGCCAGAAGTGGCACTGTGGCTCAAGTGGCAGAGTGCTAGCCTTGAGCAAAAAGAAGCCAGGGACAGTGCTCAGGCCCTGAGTCCAAGCCCCAGGATTGGCCAAAAAAAAAAGATACAAAGAGAAATGAAGTCAGTCCCTCTGAAATCCTTCTTTTGACTGTATTTTAATGTGCTATAAATTTCATACATTCATCTTAGACTGTCTACTCTGGCCCATGTCACTCCCACATTCCTCCAAAAGATAAAATTCTATAAATGCTATATTTGCTACTTAGGGGGCTGGGAATATGGTCTAGTGGTAAAGTGCTCACCTCATATACATGAAGCCGTGGGTTTGATTCCTCAGCACCACATATATAGAAAAAGCAGGAAGTGGTGCTGTAGCTCAAGTGGTAGAGTGCTAGCCTTGAGCAAAAAGAAGCCAGGGACAGTGCTCAGGCCCTGAGTTCAAGCCCCAGGACTGGCAAACAAAACAAAACAAAACAAAAGCCTCGTATATTTGCTACTCAGTCTTTTAGAGTAATGTCAACAAAAATTGGAAAGACTTCTAATATAATCTAAGCTGTGGCATTGTTTTCAACTATAGTGAGTCACATTGGTGTAATACTTCAGGTTTTACAATCATTTCTAGTTTGAGATTCAGACAACCCAGTGAAGCAGATAAAAGAGCATTTGCCATATTCCCTTCAGACAATGGAGGAAAGTATGCCTTCCAGAGGCCAACTGGTACCTAATGCCAGCGAGCCACGAGGTGAAAGGGCTAATTTGTCTCCTCTACTTCATGTTTTTCCAGCTCTTTCTTATATGACTTTCTGCCTTTTACATTTCTAGCATATTGGATATATTTTCCTCATGGAGCATATGTCAGATGGTGATAAGATAAATAGAGGAAAGAATTTAGAGAATTCTTTGCATATATTGCCCTAGCTATAAGTAACCACTAAATCTCTATCAAGATTGCACATACAATTTTATTGAAATATGATGTGTATCACACAGCTACAGCTCAGAGTGAGCAAATATTCAAAGTAAGATAAATGAATAGCCTAGGAAATTGTTCTTAGATGCTATGGTGAAGGCCTGTAGGCTTGTGTCAAGATAGAATCTCTTGCCTTTATTGATGACATGCATGCCTCATCCTTGTAGCTCCAAAAATATTTTAGACTTCACATTTTTTTTGCATTTTATAAGCCCATTAAAGCTTGATCCCAGGTTTGACTTATTTTTATGTAATTGCAGATGAGTACAATGCTTTGAATGCAGTAAGTATTCAGAAAGTATCAGGTTTGTTGCTAAGCATTTGACAGATACTTATGAGCCATCAAAAGTTCTAATTTATGTCTAATTTATGTCATTTGTCTTTCAGCAGCACATTAAATGAAATTTTATCTTTGTCCTTACTGTATACATAGGCATGATTTAGTCTTTAGTCCAGTCACTAATAAAGGTTATGCTTATGAATTTATTTTTAATTGTAGTATGAAACTGAGTACCTAACTCACCAACCCTTAAAAACTCAACAATGCACTTCGCTATGTGTATGGATGGATGGATATAAAGAGATGAAGGAAACTAATAATCAGCATGTGAGCATTTCTCTTATCCCCTTCATTATTTTTACAAAAAAAAAACAGTTCTTAGCCTAATATATTTGCTTAATCTTGATAAAAAGTAAATTTATATTTAGGATATTATGATGCAAGATATGTAGGCACGTGTTTGTACATTTTTTTATTTTGTGAAACAACCGTGTAAAGGAAGTATTCAGTGACTCTACTCATTACTATTTTCTTTTTAATCTAAAGATCCATCAGCAGCATGTACAGATATTATACACACACTCAGGAAACAATGTACCCATTTTAATTTTTCAGTCAAAATTATAAGAAATCACTTCAAGTAAGAAGGGAAATTTTGTTATGGAGATGTCAGGTAGCTTACACATTTCAGCGGTACACAGAAAATCAACTTCAAACCAGGAAAGTATATTCTAATCAAAAACCACTGGATATATTTCATGGTTGGCGGCATTTATGCTTCTGTAGCTTTTCATCAGAACTAGAACCACTGTGTTAACATACGTTAGGGCAAGTCCAGTCTCTATGAGTTCAAGTTTATAAAAATTTCAGTCAGTTCTGATCATACTTCCTGGGAAGATCCCAGACATGAGGCAGCTGTTGTTACTTCATGACAGATGGAACCTCCCAGATTTTTAAGGTTTCTCCACTTATATTTAGAGCAACTTGTAGTCAACAAATACTTATGAAGCATTAATTACTGTCATGTCCTGTGCTTGAAATGAGAGGATACAATAATGTTATTTCTAACCTTCAAGGAACTCACACCAAAGTAGGAAATAGATAAGTAATAAAATGTTTACATTTTATTTAAATGTTTATTATCAACATTTATATCTTAATAAAGTATGCTTACAGTATGATGAAGATAAGCAAAGGGTATTATGGGCACCAGTGAATAAGCAAGTGGCAGAGGGTGGGCAGGAGTTTTAAGGGGCTTCTAACATTTTCATTGCAGGCTTAGTTTTTGACTCTACATAGACTCAAGGGCAAATGTCTACAACTCAAAAGGAAAGGCAAACACACAAAGGACACCTGTGAGATAACAGCTGGGTGTATTTAATTCCATCATCTCTGTGGGAGTAGAAACACTTGACAACCTAATTAAATACATACATCAACCTAATAATATTGGGACTGGGACTGTGGGTTAGTGGTAGAGTGTTTGCCTAGCATACATGAAGCCCTGGGTTCAATTCCTCCGTACCACATAAACAGAAAAAGCCACAAGTGGTGCTGTGGTTCACATGGTAAAGTGCTGGCCTTGAGCACAGAGAGGCTCAGGGACAGTGCCCAGGCCCTGAGCTCAAGCCCCAGGACCTGGAGTAGAAAACAATAATACTATTTACTTGATATTTTAAAAACAGGTCCAGAGAAGGCTAGTAGAGATGTCAGCAGAAGGTGCTACAGCAAGAGGAAGCAAAGGAGCTCTTCCTCAGGGAAAGTCTTCTCCCCCTTTGTCCTTTCAAAATTCAAAAAACATAGCTTTAGTATCCCTCTCATAGGTTCACAGATGTGGAGCCTTTAGAATGCTCTATGTCTTGAGCTTTCTCTGTTTTCTTTGTTTGAAGTCCTAGACTAGATTGTCCCATATCTGCATAATTCAGGCTCCTTATTCACACTCTAAAAACATAGGATAAAAGATTGATCCTCAATTTCTTCCATCTCCCCTTTTCCTAGTCAAACAACTAAGCCTCACCAATCTCCTCAGGCTATCTCTCTGATCATAGCTGGCTGATATGAAGTAGCCACTGACCATGTGAAACAGAGCTTTTTCTCAATCTCACACTTGAGAAAATATGACACTTCCTCAGATGTAGCCATAGGTTCTCTGTCTAGAGATTCAACCAACTACAGATTGAAATTTTTTTTTATGTTTATGTCTAAGCCTAGCACCTGTGACTCATGCCTATAATCCCAGCTTCATCGGGAGGCTGAGATATGAGGATGGTCAGTTCAACTTAGACAGAAAAATCCATGAGACTCAATCTCTAATTAACCCACAACAATGCTAATTAGAGGTATGGATCAAGTGGTAGAATGCCAGCCATGAGTGGAGAAAAGTGTTTACATCTATAGTGATCATATACAGATTTTATTATTGTCATTAATTCTTTAAGCAATGAAGTATAGCAATTATTTTCAATCTTTTGCATTGTATTGTGTATTCGAAATAATCTAGCTGGAGGTGTGGCTCAGTGGTAGAACACTTGCCTTGAAAGCATAAGAGCCTGAGTTCAAACTCCAGTACATCCAAAATTAATTAGAGAACTAATCTAGAGTATAATTTAAAGTAGACAGGAGTACACATGTGGTTTCTATACGAATGCTGTACCACTTTATATAAGGAACTTGGTCCATCACTCATTTTGGGATCTGAATTGATCAGGAGGAAATATACATATATATATATATATATACATACATACATTAAAAAAGCTGGTACAATCTCATTGTTTGAAAGGAAGAAATTTAAACCATGTCTAAATGCAGCTCTAAAGTCTTGACTATATCAACTCTCATAAACAGCTTCTTAATTGGCTTAGGTGATGGATAGCCTGCATTGTGTCTGGACAGCATAGTAATATTTGAAAATCCGAAGCATTTTCTGTGCTTAGGTTTGGATAGATATGTTATTTAAATGTAGGGAGTATAAAAGGTCACTGTGGAAATTAGAATGTAAAAGAGCACATTTTCTGAATCATTCCATGTTGATAATTATCTCACTGTTTTCCCCCCTGGGGATTATATTTTAATATGTTTATACATATTTTATATATGTGTACATATTTTATATATTCATATGTAAATATATAAAACTTTCACACAAGTCTGTGAATTTGTCACTTCAGGTGCTTGGTTATCCCAAGAACAGCGAAGAAGTCTGTATTTATTCATTAAATGTAACATATGTTCCTAGGAGCCTTCTATTTATTCAGAGCAGAAAAGAAATCTGTATGTACTCATTAAGTATGTTCCTAGCAGCCTTCAGTTTAGTTATTCACTCATTCACTCAGAATATTGCTCAAAACCCTAAGCATACACCACACAGACACACACACAGACACACACACACACACACACACACACACACAGTTTTTGTTATCTTTAAGTAGTTGGACAAAGGAGTTGCCACTCACAAAAGCAACTTATGGATGCAATGCATCTTAATCAATGTCACCCTTCCAGCACTCTCTGCCATCCCTCCCAACTCTATCTCTTAATTTTGTCTTATTTTTGTAGGATATGCATTCAATTTTATAACTTTCATTCTGCCTTCTTCCTCTCTCCATTTGTCTACTCCACTCCCCTCCTCTCAACCCCATCCCTTTCCTTTCAAGTACCCATTTGCTGGTGTTTATTTTGTCTGACTGTGAGTTAGCCTTTCTAAGGAATCACATCATTAAATCATATTGAAGCTAATCCATTACTTTCAAGTTACAAGAAAAAAAAATCAAGTCACTTCAGAGAGGGAGAATAACTAATAAACAACTGTCAGGAATATATACAGGCATAATTACATGAATTCTAACAGCTGCCATGCAAAATCAGAACTCAATTTTAAAATAATTATTATTAATCACATTGATGACTGGCATTAAAGAAATAGCAATTAAGACAGAGAAGTAGGGAAATGGGCTCTCCAACTCATAAATTCAACCTTGTTAACCTGGTTAACAGAGATGATTGGTTGCTTAGGATAAAATATTTAATTATTTTTGCAGTTCAGTGCTTTGGATCAATCCTAAGCATTGTGCCTGCTAGGCAAATGCTATGCCACTGAGCTACATCCCCAGCCCAAAAGATCTGATATAATGGACATTTCTGCTCAAGTTTTAGAATATGTACACATAATGGTCCATGTTCTATGTACAGTCTGAATAAATCTAAAATATCTGGGTAAATAAGAAGATGAGGCCTGATCTGTAGCAGAAGTCTGCTCAAACCCAAGAAGGTCATCCTCCCGTCCTATCAGCAACAGCACAATTAATTAGGTGTTGAATTGCCCCATAGCAAAAAAGAGGTCTATGTATATTTGTCAAATATAAAATGTGTTTCTTAGGAGCCTTCTATTTATTCCTTCATTCCCTCATTCATGCACTTAGCCCAAGAAGGCCCAAGAGATATAACCTGGGTCATATGTTGTAATTTTCCCTGCCTGGATAAACACTCAGTCTTGTGCTTTTTTGCTGAAGAGACTCTATGTTGGTATTTATACACATGCTTTTCTAATATTTTTATTGACAGAAGATATATGACTATGGATTGATATGCCTACCTCATATTTCATATGACACTGGTAAAGGGATATGGGTTTTTGAAACGTTGATAAAGACAGATAATTGGTTTAATGTCAAGTCTGACATTAGTAACTATCAATAGGGCTCTCTCTTCTACTTCTCTGAGCCTGTTTCCTCCTCTCTATAACAAACTAAACTCCTCTCTGTAGTGAAAGTAAAAAAAAAAAAGGTAAAGGTTTCCTGCTGTGGAGTCAGTAGTTCTAGATTCTAGCTGTGCTTCTGCCTCTCTAGCTGGATATTCCTGAACTAATTATTTAATCACCTTGGAACTTAACTTTCTTCATGTGAAAAATAGAGAGAAAAATAGTAGCAATTTCTTCAAGGTATATTCCACTAAGAAAGGCACTGCTTGCTGCCTTAGTATAAGAATTTAGCATGGTATAGTTGGCTGCTGGTGGCTGACACCTTTTGTCCTAGTTACTCAGAAGGCTGAGATCTGAGGATCAAAGTTTGAAGCCATCCCAGGCAGAAAAGTCCATGAGAATCTTATCTCCAACAAACTACTCAGCAAATACCAGAAGTAGCACTATGGTTTAAGGGGTAGAACACTAGCCTTGAGCAAAAGCAAGCTCAGGGAATGCATCCAGGCAGGGGAAAATTGCAGCTCAAGTTCACTGTCAATAATAAGGTGATATGTCTGCTGACTGCAAACAGGGAGTTGCTGTTTTAGTCAGCTACTGATCTAGTTGTAGTCCTGGTTGACTGGCCACGGGAAGTTCCTGTTTGAGCCTACTATAGAATGAAAAAGTTGTTCAATTCAACTGTCTTGTCAGGAAGATCGAAAGGTTGTTCACTGACAGAATTCCCTCTTGCTTGGAGGTCAGCTGTTTGTTTCAATCAGGCCTTTAATTCTTTGGATGAGTCCTGCTCACAAAATGGAATGGCAATTGGCTTTACTCAAAACACATCCATATAAAAATACATCCATATAAGCATACCCCTTGTCCAAAACACCCTAACCTAAATGTTTAGAGTATTGATTGGTTGACCAAATATTCTAGGCACAATTTGACATATAAAATGAGCGGCCACATGCGGTCTTTCCTCAGCAGGTGTGCATCCCTGATGTCTTTCTGTAGGTCTAAATTCCCTCTTGTTTTAAAACTTAAACTTTTTTCTTTATTGTCAAAGTGTAGTACAGACGGGTTACAGATTCATATGTTAGGTAGTGAGTACATTTCTTGTACAACTCGTTATCTCCTCCTTCATTTTCCCCTACCTCCCCTCTCCCCCGGTCTCTCTCCCCCCAAGAGTTGTACAGTTGATTTATACCAAATGGTTCTGTAAGTATTGCTTTTGGAATGGTTTGTCTTTTTGTCTTATGTCTCTCAATTTTGGTATTTCCTTTCCCTTCCCCAATTCTAATACCTGTATAAACAGTATCCAGGGTATTCAGATGAGATATTCCTCTTTTTATGAGGACACCAGTTAGAATGGATCAGGACCCATACAAACAGCCTCATGTTCACTCACTTCCATTTTTTTTAAAGGTCTTATCTCCAAATACTGTCATATTCTGAGGTGTTGGAAGTTAGTGCTTCAACATGTGAATTTTGGAAGGGTACAACACAGCCCATAATTCTGTGTTTCAACTACATTTTACTCTCACTAACAATTCCATGGCCATTACTACTGCTATTACCACTATTCTTCATTTTCGTCATACTACTAATACTACCATAAATGTCTTACTTATTCTATATTCCTGTTCCTATAACAGAAATCTACAAAATAGAATGTATACAAAGTGTCTCTATGAAGCTCAGAATTTCTACCAAGAAAGTTCAGCTGGTGTCAGTTCATGGAATATAGTGTAGATGGCTATTGGCACATATTTCAGCACACAAGAATTTTGGTGAAGGAGGAAATGCAAAGCTATAAAGAAGTTGGCTAGAAAGATGGCAGAACAGCTCGCCCAAGAGGAGCTTCAATCTGTCAGTGGTTACCACTTGGAGAATAATTCTGTTCATGGAGCCCAGACATTCTAACACTAAAGACAGAGCTGTAGATTTTGTTAGATGTCATGAAGTTTATCAGCTGATCAGCCATTCTGGTTTATCTCAGCAGAGAGAACCTGAGAAATGTTTACCTCTTATGCCTTTTTCTAAGCATTAACTTTATACTTTTATTTATCAATTTTATTTATATTGAGAGTGATGTATGAAATATTAAATTATAATGGCAGATAGTCACAATACAACATATATGTATTCATACGTCATAGACATCAACAAGCCAGGACATGGTGTGCTTTTCTCTGTTTCATTTTATATTCCATGTGAATTAAATTGTACAAAGGCAGTAAGTTTTCTCAAGATGAAGTCTGAGTTATTCTTAAGTTTCTGTCTTTCATTGTGTCTCCTTTAGTGTTTTCTACATCATCTCTGTAGACGTTCATGAGATATTTGCTGAATTTAGTGGAGAGAAAACTTCTCCAGTTCTGGTGCCAGCTCCATGGCTGCTTTCACCATCACTCAGAAATATGTACCAAGCTCAGCTACATTGCTGGACATTGGCCAAATAGGAGCTACAATGTGGACTAACTGAGGTTTGAGTCTATAACTCAGCAAGCAGTTCAAGTCAGCCCAAGTCATTTACTCAGCCTGTGCTGTGTAAAGCACTGTAGAGCTTCTCATCCATTATATCAAACTGTGTTTGTGTACATGAATATCTACAATTCAGGACAAATTTCTCCATCAGTAGAGATATAAATAATGTACTGGGGATGTGGAAGGAACACGGTCAGAATAAAGCAGGAAACTGAGTCTCATGCCAGATTGTCAAGCAGTTCGAAGCAGAGCACCACCCTAATTGCTACTGGTAAATCCTCCTGTCATCATACTTGAAGACTGAAAAATATATGGATGCACAGAATCCTGAATTTCTCTTACTAACCTAAAAGGCACAGAATGAAGCAGTGTGATAGTACTCACAATGCTTCCAGAAATAATACTATGTCAGGGATAATGCCCAGCTCATCCTCCCTAGAGCACACTGTCCTAAACAATTGTATACCAAGACCTTTATTCTTTCATCAGTATCAATAAAATAAGACACATTTAAAACTCATCAATGATAACCTCCCTGTTCATCATCTTTACAATAAATTATAAATAAATAAAGATTGAAAAGGCATAAATAAATAAATAAAGCTCATTAATGTCGAGTGCAACAAGATAAAAAAATTGTTAAAATGGAAATATTACATAATTCCTCCCAAGGCCATATTTCAGTAATTACAAGAATCGTTGACTCCTCCCCTTCCATCTATTAGATTGACAAGTAAGGAGGAGAGAAAGAATATAATGAAAGAGGGAAAGGAGACTAAAAGTGCTGTGAGACAGGGAGGAGAACAGACAGTGAGTGAAAGACACATGAGCTGCCCTGGAGAAAGGGGTTGGGTAAGAGATGGAGGGGAATGGGAAAAGAGAAGTTTGTGAATAATGATGATATGGAGGCTGGACACCAGTGGCTCATGTCTGTAATCCTTGCTGCTGAGGCTGAGATCTGAAAATCATGGTCCCAAAACAGCCCAGGCAGGAAAGTCTATGATATTCTTCCCTCTAATTAACCAGCAAAAGGTCAGAAATGGAGCTCTAGCTCACATGGTAAAGAACCAGGCTTGAATGACAAAGCTGAGGGACAACACCCATGTCCTAAATTCAGACCTCAATACTGGCACGCCCCCCCCACACACACACACTAGATAGATACGTGTTAATCTATATCTATATGGAAAGGAACAAAAAGGACATATGGCTGTGACTAGAGCCTCCAATTAACAACCCTTAGAAAATACATACGTGTGAAAAGTAGATTTCCTTCTTAATGAAAGAAAGTCAAGGCTGAATACTAAATTGAAGTTATTGAATGCTTAAACTATACAGAGACTGTAACCTTTTGGTTCCTAGTGGAATCTACAATATTTTGGTAAACAATAGCGAATTTCAAAGACAATACTTTTATACCAGAAATTTCCTAAGTAAATAATTAAATTCTGATTTAACCCAGAAAACTGTTTTCTTAACCTACTGGTACAATTTCCAAGACAATGGATATGAAAACAAAGCATGTGGGGGATTTTATTTAGGACATAGGTTTTTGTTGTTAACTGTCTACCTCATAGTTTTCCCAGGAACAAGCTACCTGAAGTATCTAGGTCAGAAATTAAAAGCTCTGAGCATCAAGTGAATCAAAAATGAAAACAGTTAATGCAGGCCTCATTTCTTTATAATCTGCGGAACTCATTAGCCAGGTAATGTTGATCTTTTGCAGTGCCATGTGTTTTATTTGTAATAAAAAGTTATGCATAAGGGACTTATATGGTCACATATATCAAATTTATTTAAGCATGCAATAACCACAATGTCACACATACAAAAAATCTCCAGGAAGCTTGTAATTTGTTCTTTTTTGTTGTTGATATCTAATATAGAGAGTTCCTGGCATCTCAGCTTTAGGACAAGTAATTTTAGCACTCACAACATAAACACAATTATTTACTACTTGATACTTCACAAAATCTATACCTCCTCATTCAGTAACAAAATTAAAATTTAGCGGTCTAAAAAATGTAAAGTCATGTTGTAATACTCAATAGTGTATTGAATATTTGTACCCAGACCTAATCAATTGCTCTAAAACAAGGAACAGGTTAGTTAAAAAAAAATCTTCAGGCAATAGCTACAAGTCCTGAGCTCTTGACATTCACAAAATAAGGATGAGAATCGAAATATAAATCAGATAGGAAGCCCCTTAAAGAAATAGCTATGTTGCAAATGGCTTATCTTTGTGGCTTGTAACATAACATCATTTAACAACCAACTTGACAACCAGACAGCAATTGCTCACTCAAAAAGTACTTTTTAGATTTGCAAGAACTAATCAATAACTTATGTAGATGTATCTATGGTAAACATAAAGTATGGTAGGAAATCCTTTGCAGGTTCAGACAATATCCAGGGTACTCGGATGTAGTACAGTGGTAGTGAGGGTGCAGCCACAGGAAGGGACTACAAGAGAAACAAAACTAGACAAACTGTTCAGTCAAACAAACAGACAAGGAAAAAGAGAAAAAAAGTAGTATAAATTCACACAGTATGTTGAGAATAATTACAACAGTGGTATAGCTCTTGTTTCTGTAACGTGGAGTTCATTTCACTTGGCATCTTCTTATGTGGTCACATGGGAGTAGCTATTGGGGTATTTTGATCTTCTACCATTGACTAGCCTAATCATGTACTAGCTATGCCCTATCAGGGACACCATGGGGTTTATGTTGCTTTGGGTCTGGGTCACTTCTCTTAGTATGATTTTTTCCAAGTGCTTCCATTTCCTTACGAATGGGGCAGTATCATTCCTTCTGATGGAGGCATAGAATTCCATTGTGTGTATGTACCACATTTTCCTGATCCACTCATCTACTGAGAGGCATCTAGGTTGGTTCCATGTTTTAGCGATGACAAGTTGGGCTGCGATGTACATAGTTGTGCTGGTGGCTTTAGTGTGTTCTTGTTTGTGGTCTTTTGGGTAGATGCACAAAAGTGGGGCTGCAGGGTTGTAGGGGAGTTCTATGTTTAGCCTTCTTAGGAACATCCACACTGCTTTCCAGAGGGGTTGAACAAGTTTGCATTCCCACCAACAATGTAGTAGAACTCCTTTTTGGCCACATCCTCTCCAGCATTCGTTATTATTAGATTTCCTGATAATAAACATTCTTACTGGGGTGAGGTGGAATCTCAATGTTGTTTTGATTTGCATTTCTTTTATGGCCAGTGATGTATAGCACTTTTTCATGTGACTCTTGGCCATTCTCACTTCCTCTTCAGAGAAGTCTCTTTTTAGCTCTTTAGCTCATTTGTTGAGAGGGCTGTTGGTTCTTTGGTTGTTTGTTTGGGAGGAATTTAACTTTTTGAGTTCTGTGTATATTTTAGATATCAGGCCTTTGTCCATTTTATGGCTGGTGAAGATCTTTTTCCAATCTGTGGGCTTTCTGTTTATGTTGTGAGCTATGTCCTTTGCCCTGCAGGAGCCCTGCAGTTTGGTACAGTCTCACTTGTCCAGCCTTTCTTTGATTTGTTGGATTTCTGGGCATTTGTTGAGGAAGTTTCTTCCAGTGCCAAGGAGTCCTAGAGTTTCAAGGAAGAATTAATTCTTCAGTTAAAGCTAAATATAGTTGCAAACTTAAATCCTTCTATTCTTTAAGGGTTAGGGAATGGGACACGACTCTCTTCATGAAGACCTCAGTTCCTACTATTCTGTCAATTCCAGTCTTTCCTTGAGAGGAAAGAAGACAGTAATGATATGTCCTGAATTTTTGGAGTCTATCATTGATCTATAACTTCAACCCACTGTAAACTCTTCAATAACATGCCCCCAAGGACCTAAGCCTTCCACTAGATATTACCTCTGAAAGGGGCCACCACTTTCTAATAGCATGATTCACAGGGTCTTTGGGAGATTTTCTAGAATCAAACTATAGCAAGCTCTTCAAATTGCAAATAGCAGAATTGGATTCTTCCTGCCTTTATTTCTTACTATGGCTAAGTAAACATGTGGCATACCTTACTCCAAATATGTAGAAAAGTATTACAAGAAAAGTGTTACAAAGTTTTACAAAGAAATGACTCCAAAGAAACTGAGTATGCAATTAGGTGCCTCCAGCAGATGAATAAAATAAACATAAATCCTTGAGACCAGAGGATGTCCACCCACCATCTGTAAGTCCCTCTCATTTCATTCTCACTTCAAGCCTAGAGAGAGGACCACGTGTTTCCTTTATTTGGGAATAACACAAGATGTTTGCCTGATTCCCACTAGAGGCCTCTAAGGCAGAGTAGATGGTCCATCTGAGGAAACATAGAAGGTAAGGTAAATTCAAGTGCAAGAAAGTGTTGGAATTCTATAATTACTCCAAGTTTGCCTAAACAAGAGAATTGGGGGAGGGGTGCCCTTTGTTATTCTATATCCTATTGAGTTGAACCCCATAAGAATGTGATATGAGGTTAGTCAGTGAAGCTAGATGCAAATCACAGGTAGCAAAATACTGAGCAAGGAGCCTCTAATGTATACCTGGGTTACAGAAGCATTTGTGGAGGCAAAATGAAGTACTTCCAAGACAGTGAGGAACAGGAAAGAAGAGTCCTTGAAAATGTCATAATAGAGAGTCCATTTTCACTCCATATTCCTACAGTCAGGACACCTAGAAGCATCTGCCTGTGACCATCTGCCAGGTCAGGGAGCCAAAGTCATCTAACCAAGTGACAATGACCTTATCCTTTTATGTTTCTTTTCTGCCTCCCCTGCATTTGATCCTAGGAAGGAGGTGAGCAGGAAAGGAGTAGGAGGAAGAGATAACTTGTCTTTGTTCTTACTGTAGGCCTCAGACTGAAACAAGACCCAGCTAGGTGGGAGAAATTTAATATTAGGTTATATTTGGAGAGTTGGCCTGGCATAGAAGTACAGCATGTTAGGACTGAATTAAGACTGTGTCTGTGACTTAAAGTGACTAATAGGAAAAGTGTCTTTATCTTACTCCAGAGATATGATATAGATTAGCTCAGACACTCATTCAGGGTTCGGGGAGAATTACCTCCCTCTCCAAATTAGGAAGAATAAAGAGAGGATAGGAAACATAAAAATGCATTTGAACAAAATCAACACATTATGTCCCAAATGAATGTGCCATGGAAACAGGTATTAATACTTGTATAAAGCAGTGTTATTTTCTCTTTCTGAAAAGCAGATTTTAATAGTAAACTAGTATTCATTTGCCATAGTTGGCTTTTCCAACTTCATTAAAGAAAATATCTGATATTTTATATAAAAAGTCTATTTTCAGCCTACTGATAGAAGGATAATAATGCTATAATACGGTGCAAATCCCAAGGCTCAAGAGTTAACAGAAAAACCTTGATAACAACTTTATTATGGATATTTGTGCCTTGATAGTGCTACTGGAATATAGGAACAGCTTTCATATCTCTACATATACTATAGGGACTTGAGATCTACAATAAGAAGCATTCAAGGAATCTTTCAAAAGGAGAACTTTAAGATGTTAAGCAAAGATTTATTTTAGTAAAATAGGATAACAGAGTAAGAAATAAAAATGGGAACGAGAAACATCTCTTTCACATGTAGGAAATGGAAGTAAAGAAAATTCAAAATGGTGATTCTTGTCTGGAGGGCTTTATACTTTCCGAGCTGGGGACTTCATCTTAAACTCTCATGTAGATATGTGGTCACAACTCCTACCAACGCTTAATCATTTTGCTAAGTTTTCAAGCATAGATGATTCTATTACCAAAAACATGGTGACATCCATTTGCTAGAATATGCCATTTTGATTTCTGTCCATATTTATTTAAGGAGTTTATAGTATTTTTTTAGAATACACTAGTTTTACAAGAAAGATTTCCTTATGACATTTCCACACATGCATACAATCTTTCCCAATCATCCTATCCTCTCCATCACTTTCCCTTCCCCTCTCTCTCCTCCTTAAAACAATTCTGACAGGTTTCATTGTTCTGTTTTCATACATGCAAATAAACTATTTTGATTACATTCTTCTTCATTGTCCTTCTTTGTTAGCCCTCCTCTCTCCTATTGATACGCCCAGGATGTAGTCTGTTTTATTCTCTTGTCATTCTTTTTTTTTAATGTATACTGATTGCACAAGGCAAATGTGGAATGGATAAAGTTTTTTTGACAGCTATTCAACAGATAAAGGATTAATACTCAAAATACTAAAACATTAAACAGCAAAAAGTAATCCAATTGAAAACTGGCAAACAAGTTCCACAAGCTGTTTTCAGAAGAAGAAATACAAATTGCTAATAGATATTTGAGGACATGCTCACCATCATTAGTCATAAAGAAATACAAATCAGAACTACACTGATTCCATCGGACTCCGGTTAGAATAGCAGTCATCAAGAAAATAAACAACAGGGGCTGGGAATATGGCCTAGTGGCAAGAGTGCTTGCCTCGTATACATGAGGCCCTGGGTTCGATTCCTCAGCACCACATATACAGAAAATGGCCAGAAGGGGCACTGTGGCTCAAGTGGCAGAGTGCTAGCCTTGAGCAAAAAAGAAGCCAGGGACAGTGCTCAGGCCCTGAGTTCACGGCATAGGACTGGCCAAAAAAAAAGAAAATAAACAACAGGCCAGGATTGAATTGAAGGAAAGAAAAACATTCGTGTGCTGTGGACTAGAATATAACCTAATGTAACCACTATGGAAATCAATATGGTGGTTCCCTGGGAAATTAAAAACAGACTATCTTATGACTTGCCATACTACTATTGGGCATATGTCAAAAGGTGTGAAAATCAGTACAATGAGAGAAACCTGAATACCTGTATTTACGGTAGCAGTTCTATCCACAAATGGTAGAGTCACTTGAGGACCAACAGCAAATAAATTGATAAAGAAAATATAATGTGTGTACAGCATGGAAAACTACCTAGCCATAGAAAAGATAAAATTATGATATTTTTCAAAAAAATAGATATAATTGGAGAACATCAAGTTTGAATGAGATCAATCAAGCTCAAAAAGCCAAGTAGCATGTTTCTGCTCATATGTGGAAGCAAGACTTAAAAGATGTACATATTCATAAATATTTACTATTTACATATACCTACATATGTAAATTTAGGTATATACATACATGACACTAACTATGGGCCCATTTAGGAAGATGAGGAAAAGTGAGAGGGGAAAAAGAAATATGGAAAGTGAATGATTTCAAAATACATTGTACCTACTTATGAAAATGGCATAAAGAATCTCAATAAAAGCTGCTGATTAATAAGGGATGGAAGGCAAAAAAAGAGATCATGACATTATTGTGAGCCAAATATAATATAGGAACATTTGAAACATAATGGGGAAACCAAGTTTACAGCTTCTTAATATCTAAAAGGAAAGGCAGGTAAGGTTCCCTCATCCAGTTTCCTTAATCATGGAGATTGTAAGGAGAAAGGAGGCTGACTGGAGTAAAACTTCCTACTCTGAATTTCAACTTTATTTTCTAGCTCAGTTTTAATTCCCTTTTGTTTTTTTATCATGTGAATTTTTCCATTGCCTCATTAGTAATACTGATTCTGTCATCCCCTCTTTGAATTTTAGGACTTCATTCAAATTTTGGAAACAGACGCAGTCACCCTGTCATGCTACATGCCTCAGTGCTCATGTTCTTGGGATCTGTCAGTCAAGGAGAATCCTTAGAAACACCAACTGGCCCCACTTGGCAACAAAATCAAGTGTAGATTGAATAATTACATTATGCACCTGTGCTTCTGCACCATTCTAATGAAGATTCTAAAATTGTTCCCCACTTTACCCAGATGTCCCCTTCACCATATTATTCACAGAACTTATATCCTACATAAGAGAACAGGAAAACCTCACAAGGTTTTAAATAATAATTCTCCTCAAGATTGTCTCTTGACTATCTCTAATTTTCTAACCTGCCTATTAAGTTATAGTATGGTTAATGTGGCATAGTAGCTTAACCTGATATCTCTTAAAGAAATTATTCAGTTTAGACCTTTATAATAGCTACATTTATGTGTATGTATGTACATATGTGTGTGGATGTGCATGTGTGTGTGATATAGATTATGCATAGAATACAGGGAATAATTTTTTAAACAACAACATAGCATTCCAAGGGTAGACATTATGGAAGAAAATGTTTTGTTTCCTCTAAAGATATTCTTCTTGATTTACTGATGCAACCCTGACTTTGATTCCTTTGTTCTCTCCTTCCTACTCCTGCACTGTGGAAAATTTTAAATTATATTTTCATTATCCTTAAGTAGGTGAACAAAGAGGTTACCATTCCACAAATCAGTTTATAAGTACAATGCATCTTGATCAATGTCACCCCTTTCATCATTCTCTTTTCCATTCCTGCACCATGGAATTTTTAAATCTAGATCTGTTTAAAGATTGATGAAGCATCTTTCACAACCACATCTTTCTAAACCATAACACTTATCTTTCAGACAATTACAGCTGCCTCTTCACCCCTGTCCGTTGCATGGACAAAATGTTTAAAAAGCAATCACTTTAGTGTCATGATAATCACTACTAATTAAAGTCAACCAGAGTATTTACCGAATGTTTGATAGCTACGCTGTATTGGACATTCTCCTAAGATCTTCTTATTCCTAAGTGAATTAAACCAAAGGACAGCAGATTGAGCCTCAGGAGGGGATTTTCTTCAGTTTGCATTTTGGTTATTAATCTTATAGAATGACTCTTGACCATTTGCTGAAAAAAAAATCTTAAAAGAAGGTAGAATTTGCAGTGGAAGGTTTACACTTGGGGAATGCTGATATTTAGTTAATACTTACCAGTGGTACTTTAAAAAATGTGTGTATGCAAATAGGTTATGTATTTAATCCTAGAGGTTTCAGTGGAATTGGGACTATGAAAAGAAACGTGTTATAAATCCATTTGAGAAACTACATCATAGTATTTGCTTAAAAGATATAAAGCATGGGCCACACTTTCAGAGTTCAGGCGACCTAGTTGAATATATCTAATCTTCTGGGTTTTATTGACTAGTAATTTTTCAGAGAAAGAAAAATGAAAGGGACAGACGAGAAATATCAGTTTTTCCTTTTGTTGGTCTTGTAAAAATGAGTAACATAGAAAGCTTGATTCATTTTACATGGAACTTTCAGTAAACCTCTGAAACTTTCTATGCATATTTCCTGCTATCTTTATGTCACTCATATTTTCCAAGCAAGCAAACAAAGACACAGGGAAGTCAATGTGGCCAGTAGCTCTGATGTACCACTGTGAATACAAACAGTTTGATCCTCCAAACCCTAGCCAGTATGTTATTCCATCAATTAACTGAATGATCCAGCTTACTAACAAAAAAATTCTCAAACTAAACAGAGTATCAGACCACCCTTGGGCTCACAATGTCCTCAGAATCAAAACAATAGACATGAAATACCATCGTGACCAACAATCTTTTATTTTTTCTTCTGTTGGTACTGGAGTTTAAAATAGGACATTATAAATGCTAGGCAAGTGCTCTACCACTTGAGCTATAATATACCGCAGCTCTCACTGTTGAAAGTCTTTACTCTCCAGAAACTTCCATTCCAGGGGTAACACACTTAAGTCAAAGTCAACTTGGAAAGATCCCTAAATTTCAAGCTTGGTAATTCTCATATTATCTTCTGGCTAGTGAGCAATGAGTTGAATTTTACTATTTGTTAATCTAGGTCCCCTGACATACTAAAAAACAAACAAACAAAAAAAAACGGTTTCTTCATTGGATTTCAAGTTTTTATTTAATCAACCTCAGCCCTTGAGTCAGTCATAAGGTTTCTGTGAATAGGGTAGAAGGAAATTAAAGAAAGAAAAAAATCTTCACCTCATGTCCTTTGATTGCATTTTATGCATTCTTAGGGTACATTTTATGTAATGAATTCCTGAAGACCGCAAGCTCCTTCTTACCCACTCAACTCAGTTTAGCTTTCCCAGTCCAGTTAGTAACATAATTCCTACGTGTGTGTGTGTGTGTGTGTGTGTGTGTGTGTGTGTGTGTAAAAGAAAGACATGTACAGATAAAAACAAAAAGAGAGAACTTGAAAAGTTTTAGTGAAAGATTTCAGGGAAAGGATGGAGAGACTGAGTGGGAGAGGGCATATGGCAGGAAAGTACAATCCAGTCGTTACTAATGGATCATTAAAATTTTCCCTCATGCAAACATTTTGTGGTCCTCACCCCCTCTTATACTTCATGCAATGTCTTGGCATTCAATCAGCACTATCAGAGGCAGGTCCATTAACAATTTCATCCCTCAAGGGTACCGTTCATACCATTCAGTGCATTTCTGGTACTGTACTCTCCAAGTAAATGCTAAAGGCATTCACGGATGTTATTTTGTTCAATAAATCATCATATGTTGAACAACTCCTTGATGGCCCCAATGAGAAGAGTTAACTTGAATTTCTCTGTAAATATAATATTTCTCTGGATCCAATGGGTTGACTGAGGAAGTATAGATGATAGAGCCCAGTAGCTCATTAACTGGCACAGAATTATGGTGAAAGAATAAAAAAAAAAAAGTAGCATCTTTAATATCAGTGAAAGAACCAAGAACCCTAAGAAACTCTAGTTAGAAAAATTCTGCTGGGCACCAGTGGCTCATGCCTGTAATCCTAGCTACTCAGGAGATTGAGATATGAGGATCACGATTCAAATCCAGCCTAAGCAATAAAGTCCATGAGAATCTTATCCCCAATAAACTACTCAGAAAAAGCCAGAAGTGGTGCTCTGGCTCAAGGGCTAGAGCACTAGCCTTGAGTACAAAGAAGCTCAAGGACGAACAGTGTCTAGGCCCTGGGTTCAAGCCCCAAGACCAGACAAAACACACACACACACACACACACACACACACACACCCTTACAGAATTGTTTCCAGGTCTTCAAATGTTTTGCCTGGAGTTCTGCCCATAGCTTTCTCCAAACTCAGACTCATGGGGAAAGAAAGGTAGGTGGCAGATGGAATTGGGAGAGGGCAAAGGTTAATACAGATTCCCAATGATGGGCACTTGTGAATCTGTAATTCTCTGACTTAATTTCTTCCATGTCTCTGAAATGCAAATGCTGGTCTGTTCCACTATAACTCCTACTTGGATGAAAGAGAATTTTAAGCAGAGTCTATAAATCCATCCCTGCACCATTTCCTTCCTGGTCAGCGGCACAGTCACCTCTGACCACACCAACCTCAACAGCCTGTGTATATTTCACCTCAGTTCCCATCAGTATGTTTGCAACTCTCCCAAGTTTATTTTTCATCTCTCTAGAAAACAAGGACTCTTAAGAAATAAGAGAAGACAAGGTCAGAACACATCCTCTCCAGCTGTCTCAACAGAAAGCACCACACGATCCTGGGCAAGCCTGAGTGGGGACTGCCCAGGCTGCCACACGGCTCATTTGCACCTTGGCATTGCGATTGCATTCCATTTGAGACAAAACTCTCAATTTGGATATCAATCTGTGTTTGGAGAGGGGACTGGAAATAAGGCATGTGGGGAAATTATCTATGACCAAAATTCCTCATGCCAAAGTTAAAATAACAAACGTCAGAACTGGGAAGTGAATTTAGACCTCATCTGGTCCAAACCTCATCTACCACCGAGGGAACTGATGTAAAGGAGTGAGCTGACATACCCAGAGCCACATGACTTATCAGTCACAATTTATGGATAAGGGTTTTGAAGTCAGAAGGAGCAGAAAGAAACTCATAGTTAAGATGATGAAGCTTTAGTTTAAGGACACATCAGGCTGGGATGTCAGTGGTAATCTGGCCGAAGATCACTAAGTGCTAAACACCGTAGGCTTAATCTTCAATCTCAACTCTTCACTTTGGCCTCTATTTACCTGCTTTATTTCTTTATACTGGAGGACACTACTCTCTACCTTTACTTTTAATGCTCTTGCTCATAAGTACTCTTATCTCCACATGTTTCTTTTTCTCAATTGCTTCATTCCTGCTTAATCAGAGCTTCTGTTTCCTGTGGAGGCTTTCTGACTTTTCTGAGTGTCTTTCTTCTGCCCATCTACGTTTCTATTCTGGTTCTATGAGGCAGAATCCCATAGTCACAAAACTGTATCTCCATAGCAGATCTACAGAGTTTTGGGACCAGACCTTGAGGTTATTACAAACACTGGCCTTATCCAAGGAAGTGTCCATCCTGATTAACTAGGATGGGGTGGAGAGATAAAGTTGAGTGATTATCTTTATTTTTAAGGGAGTAGCAGTATGAATTATTGAACACACAGCCTTGTACTCTTGCTTGGCTTTGTTTTGTTCAAGGCTCGCACTCTACCATTTGAGCAACAACTTCAATCCCACTTTTTTGCTGGGTAATTGCAATGAAAAGTTCCTTAAACTATTCTGCTGGAGCTCACTTTGAAGCTCTATCCTCATGTTTCATCCTCCTGAGTAGCTAGGATTAAAGGCTATAGAAAACATTTGCAACTTGGGTCATGGAAAACACTTGGAAAATAACAGATTTCCTCCTAAAATTAGCAATACACTATATTAAGAAATATACAATACTAGTGCATATATATGTTCAATAGTAAGAAGCCCAGGTTTTAATGCATTAAGTTATATTCTAGGCAAGTTACCTTCCCTGTGTAATATAGGGAATATAGTATAGTATCTGTTTTATAGGGTCATAGAACACTAATTTATTCACAAAATGTATTCAGTAGACCTGACACATAAGAACTCAATAAATACTAGATATTATGCTCTTTGTATAGCTTGTGTCTACAAATATATATGTCTATACATTTCTTCACACTTTCCCACAAATGACAGCATCTAAAACTCTTTCCTTGAATAGAGTCCACATTAGCTACTAGATTTTAAGGAGTAGACTACAACGAGGGTCTATTTTGGATGGAATCCTAGGACTCACATAGAAACCTAACCAGCGGCCTCAGTGAAAGTCTCAGCAGACAACCAGCATCAACTATCGCTTGCCACAGAATGAACTTTCAGGAAATCTTAGCTCTACCCTTCAAGTCTTTTACCCAACCTCATGGCACAAAATATTTAATTTTATGGACTTCTGCATTCTCAATCTACAGAATGTATATATGCCATTAATGATTGGTTTACACCATCTAGTGAGCAGGTAATTTAGACAGTCATAGCCGTTATTTCTATCAATATGAGAGTGCTGTTTGTGGGTACTTTGACAGAACTCAGAAAGAACTATGCTATCTTTACAGCTTGGTCTGCTCTGCAGGGCACGCGCACATGTGAGCGGGGGGGGGAGGGGAGAGAGAGAGAATATTAAATTGGGCTAGATGGGGCTGGGAACATAGCCTAGTGGTAAGAGTGCTTGCCTCATATACATGAAGCCCTGGGTTCGATTCCCCATCACTACATATATAGAAAACGGCCAGAAGTGGCACTATGGCTCAAGTGGCAGAGTGCTAGCCTTGAGCAAAAAGAAGCCAGGGACGTGCTCAGGCCCTGAGTCCAAGCTCCAGGACTGGCCAAACAAACAAACAAACAAACAAACAAATAAATAAATAAATAAATTGGGCTAGGTACCAGGCAATGTAGTATCCTGACTCAGTACCAAATCACACACGTTTAATCTGAAAATGTTTCTCATTTACTTCAACAAATTTTCACAGAAGAAAGAAAAACAGTGGTGTGTTGGAGGGCAATAACTGAGGACTTTGCCCATTGAGTAGAGACTGATAAGTATCTGTATATGCCCAATTCTTCTACAGGGTTCCTTGAGAGGAAGACCACATTTGCAAGTCTATAAAGAATTAGAATGCTTGGTGTATCTGGCATGTGAACATTGCATGATGGAATCCAGATCAGCAATGGAAGATGCCAAACTACAGTGCGTCATAGTGAGCTCTCAATAGATGAATAGCAATCATCTCAACTTTTCCCTTCAATACCTGAAGAAATGGGAATAAAACAACAATGTCTCCTGTCATCATTTCCTTTCTCAATGCATTGGGTGTTCCAGCCAAAAAAAG
This sequence comes from Perognathus longimembris pacificus, assembly GCF_023159225.1. Lineage (NCBI taxonomy): Eukaryota > Metazoa > Chordata > Mammalia > Rodentia > Heteromyidae > Perognathus > Perognathus longimembris. The sequence goes on from NC_063161.1 coordinate 95,117,566, forward strand.
ACATAAGAGACATCCAGACCTGGAAGGAAGAAGTAATGCTATTTGTATTTGCAGTTGATATCACACACTCAAAATCCTGAGCGTCACCTGTACCTTTTGGGGGCCCTGAAAACTGAAAGGACTTTTTCTCAGTCTCCCCCACTTTCCAGGTCTGTAACTCCCCAATTCTTCAGTGTGCAAAATATTAAACACAAATATATAGGCCTAACTATCTGAGATTCTGATGTCCAAGCTAAGGAAATTTTCTTTTTAAAGAAGCTCCCTAATAAAAATAAATAAATAACCCTAAGTCAGGAAGAAAGTAAATATAAAAGAGCACCCTAAGAAAGTTTACTGCAAGCGAACTTCAGATTAAACTCTGTAAAACACAAAACTAAACCTTTTAGAAGTCATTGAGCGGGGCTGGGGATATAGCCTAGTGGCAAGAGTGCCTGCCTCGGATACACGAGGCCCTAGGTTCGATTCCCCAGCACCACATATACAGAAAACGGCCAGAAGCGGTGCTGTGGCTCAAGTGGCAGAGTGCTAGCCTTGAGCGGGAAGAAGCCAGGGACAGTGCTCAGGCCCTGAGTCCAAGCCCCAGGACTGGCCAAAAAAAAAAAAAAAAAAAAAAAAGAAGTCATTGAGCCCAATGACTAAGAATGTACCGCCTAGAATGCTATCATCTAGGTTCAGTTTCTGGCTATTCTACTTCACAGTTTGATAAATAACCTCATTGCTCCTCAGTTTCTCCAACAGCAGACTTGAGTTCATAATAGTGGCCTCATTCAAAAGTTTAATGTGAGCTTTGAATTCATTAACATATGAGAAGCAGTTAGATTACTAGCTAAATTTATTATCATTATTTACCTGGGAGGAACTATTGATCATCCTTCAAGCTCCCTGTGCACACTACAGCAAAATGCAGTACTTGTATGAAAACACACCTTCAGTGTTTCTGTCTCCCCTCTTTTCTTCACTCACTTTATCCCCTCATGAGAGATGTGACAAACATACATGGTTTGTTAGAAATCAAATGAAGACATGAGCAAGCCAGTCTTCCTCAAATTCTAGTTTTCTACCTTAGAAGATGGTTTCTAAACTCCAATGAGATTATCAGAGATGGTTGAATTTTGTTTTTATTATATGTATTTATTCAGGTTTGTGAATTTGGATTTCCATTTTGCCCAAGAATCTTGTGTTTCACTAAGAGATCATTTCCATAGAAAAGCAAGAACTAAAACTTTATGACTCACAAAATGAACTATTCTCTCCCTTCACCACCATAATAGCAAATCTCTAACAGATTGCCTAGCTGTAAAGGGAGGTAGTTCCCAGTGCTCACATACAGTGCTCACATAAATAATTTATACTAATCAACCCTTGCTTAAATGAATGGAAATGGTGATGTACAGAAAACATTCCACGATATTTTCAAGTCTGGTTACTGAAGGAACCTCAGATACCCCTAGATATACACAGAACTAAGCTGATGGTTGCTAGGTGAACCATACACAGCAGCTTTGTTTTTAAACTAAGCCATAAACACAGTTTTCTCACGGTTTTCTCAATAGAGCAGTCTATTTCATACTAGATATAGTCCATACTTCACAGACAAGTGGCAGAAATTGCTGGTTGTGTGGAGCTGACTCAGTTTTCTGTCAGCCAACAACTATTGTTTCCTGAAGCAGCAAATGACTGTAGGTGAAAAAAATGAAGCAGTTCAGAGAGAAGGAGTAATGGAGTGGGCTAGTGATTCATGCATCCTCAGGAAGAAGGCTGGTCATGACCTCTTAAACATCTTGCCACTCTGTTGCTGTTTGTTTTGTTTTGCTTCCCCCCCCCCACAACTGTACTCAAACACCAATTTATATTCAAATATCAGCTGCATTTGAGAAACTAACAAAAAAGTAAAGTTCTGACTTCAAATTTCCCTCTCTAGAAACCTAATCAGACATAGATAGAAGCTAAGTTTAAGCCATCTTATTCATAAAGTCATTTGAAGCTGTTAAAAGTCATAGAGTAGGCTTGGGCAGAATTAAAGAAAAACTCCAAAGACAGCTCTGGGAGTTAAAGTCAGTATTTCACCTAGGTGTAAGATAATATTTGCTACTAGGAGTGAGAAGAAAGGGTATATCTTTAACCTTAAATGACCTACTCTTGATCCCTTGTAAACATGGATGGCTGGCACCTGGGTATTTGTGTGCAAAACTCCACCCCCTCATTGCATGCCATGTTTGGAAGAACTCAGAGACACTTCCTGTTTAGGGTCATGACCCAAGGCCAGGAAGTGCTCTTTAAGCAGAATTAGAGCAACTCTATCAGCCGCTGGAACTGACTCCTCCTTGACTAGGATTTACTCCTCCGTAAAGCCTTCTTCCTTTCCCAAGACTAGAAACTTCAAAACAACCTGGGAAGGCAGTAGCAGAGAAGCTGAGGAACTTCATTAAAGAGACAGAGCCCTTTCTTGTGCTCTTTATTGCTGCCCTAGTTCACTTCCCCAAAAGCTCATTTCTCTGTACCTGATGTTCCTCCTCTCTCTCACATACATTCATGTGGACAAGAGAAACAACTCAGACATAGAATTACCATTCTTTGACTGGTAACAACCTTTATAGATCTGAAGGTAAGTTTCTAGAACCATCAATTAAAAAAAAAAAGAATCTTGGGAACTGAACTTTATAGAATCAATCCATCTAAGAGCTACATAGCAATAGAGGCATAAGAAGGGAATGTATCTTGAAGAAGATGTTTCTAAGCTTGAAAATTACCTAATTAATCCAGGAACTGTAATAACTGAACTAATTGAAAACCAGAACAACATTATGAAACAAAACACTTGGTCAGCTATTTTTATCAAGGTGATTGCTAGCCTAATTGCCAAATCTCATCTTAATTTGCTCCATGAAAACCAAGACAAGCCTATTGGAGACATATGTATACACACACACACATATATATGGCATACATACATGAATATGTATATATCCTTGTATTAATAAGCAAGCGTGAGCTAAGGACAATATTTGTAGTCAGAAACTTTATTCCCTAGGTCACATCAATTATAATAAAGTTTTATTGTTTTCAAATATCAATAAGAAATTTGTAGAAAGTTAAGATTTGTACAACTTCAAGTTATGTCCAATGGTGATGGAAATTTAACAAATTCCTCCCTTTAATCCACTGAAGACCAAATGAAACCTTTAGCTCTCTCAGGACTTGACAAGCTGTTCTCAACTCTTTTTTTTTTTTTTTTGGTGGAAAAAAATCTCTATTTATAATTAGCCAGCTGGATTCAGTTTATATGATTCCAATTTTGTTGGTAACATCTAAGGCATCATAATCAGGAGCCAGTCCAACATATGCTTTCTTCTCTCCATCAGGTCTGAACAGGGTATTGACCTTAGCTACATCAATGTCATAGAGCTTCTTCACAGCCTTTTGATCTGATGCTTGTTGGCCTTGACATCCACAATGAACACAAGTGTGTTGTTGTCTTCGATCTTCTTCATGGCTGACTCAGTGGTCAGGGGGAACTTGATGATAGCATAGTGATCAAGCTTGTTTCTCTTCGGGGCACTCTTCCAAGGGTATTTGGGCTGTCTCCGGAGCCGCAGCGTCTTGGGCCGCTGGAGGTGGGTGAAGTGCATATCTTCTTATTTTTGTGGCTGTGGACACCTTTCAGCACTGCCTTCTTGGCCTTCAAAGCCTTTTCCTTTGCTTCAGCTTTAGAAGGGGCCGGAGCTCCCTTCTTCGCTTTGGGCGCCATCTTGGTGAAAAGGTGTTCTCAACTCTTAATCTCTATGAGTTCCAAAGAACTGAACTATTAAATCTCCTCAACAAGTGGCTTTCTGTTGAAGTCGCCTGAGAAACCTCCAAGCACATCTATGAAATAACCATAAATTTTGATCTGTTATTCATAATTTTATCTTCACATATCTAGACATAAATGGGCACACATGTGTTCCATACTTACCCATCTGCAAACAATACTCAGCATTCACATTCACAGTGATAAACCCTAGGAGGTGAATCTTGGGAGTTGAACTTATCGTTGTAAGTAGATTGAAATACCCCTAATTTTTTTCCCTTAACTAGTTGGTTATTTTGGAGACATTTTACAGTACAATTGCTTTATTATTACTTATAGGAACCACTATAAGTAAGAACATTGTACATAGAATTTTAAACTAAATTCATATGTGATTACTAAAATATAAAATTAAAATCTTATTTAAACACTAATAATTATATATGATATATAATTTATATGATTATATGTGATGTATTTGTATAGGGTATATCTATACCAAGATATGATGTTGGATCTATAACATATAACATATTTTATATGCTGTTATATATGTTTATGATATACATATAACACATATGTTATGTCATATATAGCATATATATTTACCCAAAGTAAAGAATTAACATTCTTTTATTCAGAATTATGTTTATGCTCTATAAACACTAGAATCGGAGAGTTTGAGTCATACAACTGAAATAGCATGGTCAATTTCCACAACCTGTGTGAGGTAAGCAGATGCTCGGTAACAAACAGTGAGCCTATACATGTGTATCATTCTACAATGATCTTTTGAAGTTTAAATGAAAGAAGAATCAATGGGTTGACTTTGGCATTATATATCATACTAAAACTTTCATACCTTATATTGCACTAAAACTGTCAATCCAAAGTAAGTTTGCAGAAATGGAGAAAGCTGTCTAAATTAGAATGTGAATGAGAGATATTTAACATAAAACAGGACTTTTGAGACCAGACAAGTAGGTCCTGTCCTGATTTATACTGAAATACAAAACTGTTGAGAAAAGGTACGTCTAATGTTCAAATGCATATTCATTATGGATTAAGAGTGTATATAATATGCACACAAGTGATAGTCCACAGAGTATTAGTTGTAGAATTGAAGAAATCTGCAGTGGAGCTATATTTTTCCTGTCCTCACAAACAGCAGACTTCATTATCCTGTGCAGTTGTTAAAAGGGTTTTCAGTGTTCTGAGAACTGGGAGTCATTATGGGATGCACCCTGAAAATAGTTGTTAGTGCAGAATGAGCTGGATGCAAAAGGCCGTTAGTTTCGATCTAAATGGTTCTAATGGGATTGGGTCAGTTTCTCTCCTAGAACATTATGTTAAAAATGGCTTCCTTTTTCTTACACTGGAATCTTCTGCTGCTTAGGAGCAGAATAATGGCATTTGAAACTCCAAAAGACCAAATGTAGGTATCATGGTTACAGACTGAAGAATAGACTTGAATGTTACATGTTCTAGCACAAAATATCTACTAAACAACTGAGTCTGTTCAGATTAAATTTGGAGAAAAACAGTTTAGTTTTAATGTATTATTGTGATTCTTCTTGTCTTCATACTCATATATCAGTTTTCATCTTTAATTATGAAGCAGTTACAACTACCTCTAACTAAGCCAATCTTGAAACCATCTGTACTGCATGGAATTCAGCTCTGAAATCTGACAAATGCCAAAACTATATCCTATCACTGTCCATAGTGTTTAAATGACTTTGACTAATTTTCATTCCACTCAGCCTTTGTTTCTTGACCTTTAGGAGGCTATTAGTATATACTCTGAGGATTAGCAGATTTAAGAAGAAAATCTTGGTTTAAAATCGTCAAAATTAATAGCAAACACTTTAAGACAGATCGTTAGGTTATAGACCATAAAATCACTTTCTTTTTTTTTTTTTTTTTTTTTTTTTTTTTGCCAGTCCTGGGCCTTGGACTCAGGGCCTGAGCACTGTCCCTGGCTTCCTTTTGCTCAAGGCTAGCACTCTGCCACTTGAGCCACAGCGCCACTTCTGGCCATTTTCTGTATATGTGGTGCTGGGGAATCGAACCCAGGGCCTCATGTATACGAGGCAAGCTCTCTTGCCACTAGGCCATATCCCCAGCCCCCATAAAATCACTTTCTAAGAGAAGTATATAATACCTATAAAGAGGAAATTTGTGAGTTCTTAAAGTTAGTCACTGCATTTGCTTGTAAAATAATCATTTTAGTACTTACTAGGTTCAAAGAGAATGTAGGTTGTGAGAGAGAAGCAAGGGAAAAGAAATAGGAAGAAACAGTGGGATAACTGCAGTTCCTTGTGGAATTTAAAGTCTAGCACTGGGGATGAATCATGATTTCAACACTTCGGTGCCACACAAAAAAAGAAAAGATAAGAAAGATGGAAAGAAGAGAAAGAGAAGAGGGAGAGGGAGAGGTGGAGGAGGAAAGAGGGAGAGGGAAGAAGGAAAGGAAAGAAGGAAATAAAAGAGGGATAGAGGGAGGAAAGAGGGAAGGAAAGGAAGGAAGGAAGGAAGGAAGGAAGGAAGGAAGGAAGGAAGGAAGGAAGGAAGGAAGGAAGGAAGGAAGGAAGGAAGTTAAACCTCCAGTAGTAAGCAAGGAGATAAAATTAGTCAACAAAGAACAATCAGAATCAAAGGTTGTGCCTATATTCTATTTCCTTTCACACTGTGACCCTAAACTATGCCTAATAAAAGCAACTTTTTCAATATACACAGTTCTACAGTTTTACAATTCAAGTATATTCTTGATAGTTTGTAGTTCAAAATCCTATATGTTACAGATAATGAAAACTTGGACACAAAGGTGTTAGCAGGCAGCCAAGTTAGAATAAAGCCAAAACTTGAAGTCATCTATTATGTTCCTCCTATCCCACACAACCTGTAAGTTTTCTTTTTCTGAGTCAAGTGGAAATACCCCTTAAACATTGCATGACTCTTCTACTAGAGGAAGGAAAGTTTAAGTTGCAAATGAAAACCCTCTACTAGTTTATATCAGCTTTAACAGTTTATAACAGGCTTCTTGTTGTTCATAGCTTGTCCCACTCCTTTTTTCTCTAGAGATTTTCATTTCTACCTAGAGTACAATGATTTTTCACCTATGAATTTATTTTCTTCACCCATAAATGTATTGCCTAACAAGCAAGTCACATGTGCTCTAGCCAATGACTTCTTTAATTCTTTCTTTCCTTACTTGGTTCCTTTCTTCCATTTCTATATGGATCCGAAAAACAGTAATGTGGATCTAGTGTTTGGATTGGCCAAAGATCACTGAAGTCTGAGTAGCAAACATCTGAAGAAATACTGGCCAAAGTATTCATCTCAGAATGATCAGGTGTAGACAGAAACCGATGTGTGGCAGGACTCCTCTAGTAGCTTAGTGAGATCCTATACCTGTGTCTCAAAACTGAATGGGTTAAGAATACTAAATATCCATTAGATTGAATCTCCCAAAAGTTTATATCAAGGCAAACTGAAACAGAAAGGAAGGAAAAAAGAAGGAAAGTTTAGTGGCAAAAATGAAAGAAATGAAAGCACACATCTCATATACTTAAGTTGTGGGCTGACAATCATGGCTACTACTTTATAAAGTATAATAATTCTATCGTTAGCTCTCATGAGAAGATAGTTTTCATTCAATAGCAATAGTGCGATCAACTAAGAATAAAGATGTAATAATCACTATGGTTAACATCAACTAGGAGCTTTCTCTATATGACTTAATTCAACCAAAACAATCACAACAATCCTGTAACTTGATTTTAGTATACCTCCTTTGCAGATGAAAGAGACAAGTCTGAAAATATTCAAATAACGTGCCTCAAGCAACACAGATGAAAAATGATGGAACCAAGATTAGGAGCCATGATTGACAAATACCACAATCCATCTTCCCTCCCCTCTCCTCTCTTCATCTAGGACCTGAAATTAAGAACTAATTAAAGCATACTGGCTGGAAATTTTTGTAAGCTGAGTTCTTTGTATTTACTTCAATTCTTTTTTTATTTATTTGTTTATTAATTGAACACAAATTTTTTGACAAGGTGTTGTGCAAAAAGGGTACAGTTACATAGTAGGGCAGTGTGTACATTTCTTGTGATACTTCAATTCTTATTCACACTCTTCTTTATAATTTCCTAAAACATGGACTCTTGTGCTCTTTTTATCCATGTTTGTATATTTTATTGTGCTAATTCGCTATTTGACTATAACCATATCTCACCACTGCTACCACCACCATCTCATGACCTCCTGTCAACACTTAACCTGTCATGTGATCCTGCCCATTCTGGGGTTTCTTTTGCTATTCCTGTCTAGTGCTGATATCTCATAGGGCCATGACCCATTGTCTGACACATCTAGGAGGCCAGTCAGAAAAGGTGAAAATGACTACAAGCTTCAGTTATAAGGAAACATTCATTGGGAAGGGAGTTTGACAGTACTAAATCATTGAATCATTGAATTAAGTTAAAAAGAAGGAAGATGACCATTGCATCCAGGAAATCAGGGAGAAATAATAGTTTAAGAATATACACAGGGGCTGGGGATATAGCCTAGTGGCAAGAGTGCCTGCCTCGGATACACGAGGCTCTAGGTTTGATTCCCCAGCACCACATATACAGAAAAAACTGTCAGAAGCGGCGCTGTGGCTCAAGTGGCAGAGTGCTAGCCTTGAGCAGGAAGAAGCCAGGGACAGTGCTCGGGCCCTGAGTCCAAGGCCCAGGACTGGCCAAAAAAAAAAAGAATATACACAGTAAGAAGATTACAATGATAAAAAGAGATTTTTGTCATAGTGGAAAGATAACTTTTAAAAAGTAACAACATTTGTAAAATTGGGTGTTTAACCACAAAAAGGTGAAATTTAATTTCATGAAAACAGATGAGCCATCAAAGGAATAGCAAAGAAAAACCCAGAACTTATCAGCACAACCTTGAATCTTCTAATATCATGTTAAATGAACAGTAGAGGAGATCACTGTTTTTAGATTGGTCTCTTCCTTTGGGTTCCAGAAAACCAGAGTATTTCAAAGCATACCAATAATGAGTGAGATAAAAAGATATGGCAGGCAAGATCTAGAAGGAGCTTTTATCTCTGTGAAGAATATTGCACCATCCTCCTGGCATCTCAGTAAATTCTTGGTAAATTCTTGTTTGCTTTTTTGCAAGCTTCCACATGTTCATCAGTCTGGAAGTCCTGAACTCTATCCTTCTGGACTTTGTGAACACTTCATTACATGGGTATGGCTGAAGCATGGGCAGCCATGTTGAAATGAGATTGCATGAGGAGGGTAGAACTCAATGCAAACAGACCTGATGGAAATCCAGCAAAGCCTGCCTGGGTTCTTCAGCATTATGTCCTAATAGGTATGGGACAGAATCCTTCTGAAATTGGTATCTCATCTGTTATCATACAAAGGTAGGTCAGTGAACTTAAGGTTAGAGTATTAAAGACTGGCAATGAATCTCAGTAGTAGAGTATTTGCCTAACATGTGCAAAACCCTAAGTGCAAACCAAAGCCCTAAAAAACAAAAAGTGATTGGAATTACAAAGACTTGCTTGGAAAAAAAGATATCCTAGCTGGTAATATGGCCTAGTGGTAAAGTGCTTCCCTCATATACATGAAGCCCTGGGTTCAATTCCTCAGTACCACATATATAGAAAAAGCCAGAAGTGGTACTGTGGCTCAAGTGGTAGAGTGCTAGCCTTGAGCAAAAGGAAGGGATAATGCTCAAGCCCTGAGTCCAAGCCCCAGGACTGCCAAAAAACAAAACAAACAAACAAAAAAGATATTCTAATGTCTGTCAGACTTTCAAAAGAACAGGAGCAAGTAAATGGAAGGTAGGAGTTAATCTCAGAAAGAGATAGAAAGAGAAGACTCTACTTTGTGAGGTCTGTTCCAAAGGCCCTAAAGTATTCCAACATTATTCTAGTTATTTATGACTAATAAACCAGAAATTATAGACAAAAACAAAACAAAAAAAAACCACAAATTACACAAGACAGAGCAATGGGAAGATCATGGTTTAAGGCCAGAACAGTCAGAAAAGTCAGTAAGAGTCTATCACACACACACACACACACACACACACACACACACACCAGTTGTAGTGGTATAGGCCTAGAAGAGACCCTATCTGAAAATAAACTAAAGCAAAAAGTATTAGTTATGTAGCTTAAGTGGTAAAGTACTTGCTTAGTAAGCTTAAGGCCCTGAGTTCAAACCTCAGTACTTCCAACAAATAAAAAAATAAGCTACCCAAAATGTTTTACATTATGAACAGTAATTCCCAATCCCTTTATGAGACCCTTTCAATCCTGAAAAACAGTTTTATTTTTTTGTCTATGAGTTGGGCTATTCTATAACTATTCTATATGAATGCAATCACAGAAATTTTTTTTGTGACTGGCTATTGCACTTAGTATAATGATCTGGACGTTCACGTATGCTATAGGATGAATCAGAATTTTCTTTTTGAGCCTGAACAATATTCCATTACATACAAAAACCAGCTTTGTTCATTCATTCAGTCTTTCAGGGTTGCATCCACCTTCTGGCTATTTTAAGTAACATTGTTGAGAACCTGGCTGTACAAATACCTCTTTGAGAGCCTGCTTTTAATTCTTTGGGAGTATACAGACAGAAGCTGGACTGCTAGGTCATATGCTAACAATATTTTTGTTTAAGAAATCACCACACTATTTTCCAGAATGCTCACAGTACTTTGTATTCCCACCAATAGTACACAGGGTGCCAATTTCTTCAAATATTTGCCAACATCCATTATGTCCTTTTTTTTTATCCATTATGTCCTGTTTTGGTTAGTCTTGTTTTGTTTGGTAGTAGCTCCCTTACTGGGTATAAAGTGGTATTTCATTGTGGTTTTTATTTTATTTCCCTGGGGATTTGTAATGGTGTGCACATTTTTATATGCTTATAGGCCATGTTTATATATTCTTTGATAAAACTGAAGTCTTGCCTTTTAACCAGGTTGTTTATTGCTATTATGAGTTGTATTAGTCATATAATCTGGATATTAAGCTGTACTCATATATATAATTTCCAAGTGTATATTCCCATTCTATAGATTGCTGTTTCACTGTACTTGCTATGGCTTTTGTTGCATAGAAATGTATTATTTTGATGTAGCACAACATACCTATTTTTTCCTTTAATTGTCTGTGCATTCGATGTCACATTGAAGACATCATTGCCAAATCCAATATCATAAGGCTGCAGCTGGTTAATTTTTAATAAACTTGGTAAGGTATAATTTACATGCCATAAGGCTTACCCATCATAAGTGCCCAGTTCAGTGAGTTTTTATTAATTTACTCAGTTATGAAAGCATCACTACAATCCAGTTTGGGAGGATGTTCAACAGCCTGAAAACATCTTTGCATCAATTTCTAGTCAAACCTGACAGCCACCACCAGCCCCAGGCCACCAATGATGCCTTTTCTTTCTCTGTAGACTTGCCTATACCTGATTAATTTTTTTAAATAATAATGAAATTATTTTCAAATCATAATTCACATAATTTAGTGGCGAAGACATGTCTCACACACACACACACACACACACACCCATCTATATGCTCTTTACAAATTTCTTTCCTCTAACCTACACTTTCTAGTATTGTGTTCTATTTTTACCTTAAGCTTTTTCAAGAGAACACTTGAAAATTGACCTTGTTGATGTGCAGCACACTGAAAATATGCAATTAGCATATTATTGAGTCTCTAAACTGTATCTGCTTTCCGTAATCTCATTTCCTTCTAAAATAAGGCATGACATTTCCACTACGGCACCCAGGTGAGTGATACGCCTTTGCTAATCAGCTGCCACCTGTCATGATCTAAACAGGTTTCTAGACTGTTTATATTCTCTCTTGCTCCCTCCCTAAGCCAAGACTGAACCACTTACTGTTCATGCCAGTCCCATGCACTCTGAATACGCTACCATCTGTGCTTGGTGGAATTCAAGGTTCCAATGGAACCTTAAATACCCTGTAAAATGAATTCCTTTAGGCTTTGATATGTAGAGACTCATACTCAGCTTATTTTTTTCACATTAGATTCTTACCGAAAACAAGGTTTTGAAGATCAATGATAGAGAAAAAAGTAGTGTACAAAAAAGAAAAAAAAGCAAGGTGTTTTGTTTTTTTTTGTTTGATACCCAAGTCAAATTTAGAACATCCATAGCTGTTTCTTTTTTTAATGGTCAATTCAGATTAAGAACTTTGCATTGAGTTCATCCGTGAGACATGCATAAGTTCTAGTGAGTTTCAGTGGATGATGCTGCTTTTAATAGACGAAACCACTTAAATTTAATGTTAAGATTAAGAGTTGAATCCTACCCTGCCAAAGCAAGGTAACGATGTGGGAGGGTTATTATTACAGAAGTAGTTGTTTGTTGTGAGACAAGATACCCCGTATCACCTTTGTATGCCAAGAAGGAATGGATACATTTGTCTAGAAGCCACATAGTCCACAGAAATGTTCAAAATATTCAAATCATAGCTAATGAGTTTCACCATGGTTTCATAGTCACAACTAAGATCAGTAGACAGAAAAGGATCATAAGAATTACCTCCCAAAGGAGGAACTTACTATATGAGAAATGCTCAGTAGGCCGGTAGTCTGGATTCAACATCATTACCTACACCAAGAGACTTCTAGATACAGTGTGTAACTGAGATAAGCTGCAGTCCGATAGTCCTCCACTGTTATCAAGTTGGTTTTATGCATGGCTATGCCTGGGAATATCATGGCAAGCAATCTCATTGCATTCCAGCCATTAATTGATATAAAGTGATCATAGCCAAGTATCACGCTTCAGAGGAGAGTTCTCTATCTCCCTTCACACTGGCCCTGAGATATTACTGACAAATCATTATAATGACAGGACATCAAGTCACTGAAAAGATCCCACTACTCTCTCCCTGAGTTCTTTGGCAGCAAGCTTGAGAAAGCTTCCTCTCTGGATTGTCTACCAGAATCTTTCTTTTATTCCATGATAGCTAAAAAAATAAATTAAAAATGTTAAAATATTATGAGCTATAATTTTCTATTCAGGTCATAATTTAAAAGGAAACCGTTTGCTTTGCAAGAGAACAAATATAAGGTCTCGTTCTGTGTATCACCAGAGTGGCCTGCAGGTGACAATTTACTTATTCTATATTAATTTTTTCCTATTCAAGGAGTAGATAAAAGAAATAAAAGATATTATATATACCTTCAGCTCTAAAAAGAGCAATGTATAATTAGTGATTGTTTCAGCCGTTGGTGTTTCTTGCACAACTCTGGTGGGAATGCTCCTATTCTCCTAACAAAACACAGGTGTCAGATACTGATCACATGAAGCTGAATAAGGAAGATACATGCCCTAATCCTTTGGGATAGGCTAATATTCTAAAACTTCCCAGCACTCAAGAAGAAGAGTATAGCCAGTCTGGGATACATAGTGAGACTGTCTCAAAACAAAACAAGATTGGGGTGGGGAGGCTGGCTTGTGAAGAATGATTTAGAGCCTCAGTTTTCCTGTGACATAGCTTCATATCATTTTGTTCTTTGGACTTCTGTGTGAAGACTTGATCTCAGAATCCACATATGAGAGAAAATGTGGGTTACTTGCTTTTCTGAGTCTGTCCACTTAGCATGGTCATCTCTAATTCTACCCAGTTTTCTAGAAACAATGTGATTTTGTTTATTTGGGGCTGAATAATAGTCCATTGTATGTATCTTACTTTCTGTATCCATTTACCCATTGAGGACCCCCTTAAGCTGAGTCCATGCTTGGTTATTGTGAATAGTGTCACAATGAACATACATGTGTAGGTGGGTATTTCTGTTGTAGCTGACTTCAAGTTTGTTTTTTTTTTTTTTTTTTTTTTTTTTTTTTTTTTGGCCAGTCCCGGGCCTTGGACTCAGGGCCTGAGCACTGTCCCTGGCTTCTTCCCGCTCAAGGCTAGCACTCCGCCACTTGAGCCACAGCGCCGCTTCTGGCCGTTTTCTGTATATGTGGTGCTGGGGAACCGAACCTAGGGCCTCGTGTATCCGAGGCAGGCACTCTTGCCACTAGGCTATATCCCCAGCCCCTGACTTCAAGTTTTTATGCTCAAAAGTGGTACAACTATATCATGATAGTTCTACTTTCAGTTTTTTTTAACCTGCATGGATTTCCATAGTGTCTGGACTAGTACACAATCCCACCAACAGTCTATAAAAGTGCCCTTTTCATACCTCCTCATTCACATGTGTTTATTATTATTATTATTGTTGTTGCCATCCTGACCATGCCAAGGCAGATTTTAATGTAGTCTTGAGTTGCATTTCCCTGATGGCTAAACACATTGAGCATCTTTTTATGTGTTTATTGGTCACTTGTGATTCTCCATTTGAATCTTCATTTTTTTACTGGATTGTGTTATTTTGATGTTCATTTTTTTAGTTCTTTATCCTGTATTTTAATCCCTTGTCAGATGGATAGCTAGAGAGCATTTTCTTTCTGTAAGCTATTTCTTCACTCTGAAAAATAAGGAAATAGAAAGAAGAAAGAAAATAGAAAGAAATGAGGGGAAAAAAAGAAAGAAAACAAGAAGAAAGGGAAATGCACAGTCTTATTTGTCTAAGGTCTAAGTTTTTCTTAATGGTCCTCTCGGCTTTATTGTTGCAAAAAAAAAAGGGCAAAAAAGTATCATTGTATAATTTATATTTTAGAACAATAAACAAGGAAAAGATCCTAAGGGGATTTTAGAACTTGAAAAGATAGTGATTGTCAACTGTGTGACAGAAAGATGACTGGGCATGTTCTGGTGTGTGAGCAGTCTGGGCATGCCCATGCAAGCATCTGAAACAGTGTGAGTAGACTTGGAATCTGAGCTAAGGGTCCTAAAATATCAGAGCAATTTGTGTTATCGTTTTGTGCAGCTCTCTTTCAAAGCCCATGCTGCTCAGCAGGGAAGAGCATAAATGGCTGAGCTGATAATACCATAAGATGAAGGGCCAGAGCTCCAGAAGAAAATTGGTGGCCACAGCAGAGCCTAACAGTAAGGGTGTTTAGCAGTGATTCTCCAAAGCATTCGAGAGTGAAATTCTGGTACAATAAACCCCACACACTCACACACACCCTCAAGGATCTAGATATCCAAGCGGTTGGAAAACCAGGAGGACAATCATGTATTTCCTGCTAATCTGCAGGTGGAACCTACAGCTAGTTCCAATTCATGCTGAAGAATAAGGAAACATAACATAGTGCTCGTTGCAAAGCATAAAGCATTCCCTATTGATGAAATAAAAACCAACATTGTACCGATTTGGGGTTTCACAAAAACATTGTGTTTACACCACCATTTAATCCGCCAGTACATCATTAGGGGAATGAGACATATACAATGCTTTGTGAGATCTCATTTGTGAGGCACATTTTCTTGTTACAAGCAACATAATGAAAAGAAGTAGATTATACAATTGAGACACTGACAGTGAGCTGTAGGAACACCACATTACCTGGGCCTAAGTCAGAAAGGAATGTCTGAAAGGTGTTAACATTTGATTTCAGTCTTGTAGCATTGGAAAGAGATTGTTCTTACTCTGGTCTCCAGTCCCTTTATGGAGACACTATGGCTAACACAAGTTCCCACCAGGATCCTAACTTGGATTCCCCTTGTGTTCCTTAGTCATTCAGACAAAATTTTGCTTTGACTTTAAGTTCTGCAGCTCACAGATTTTTATATGCTCCTTCCAAACCAAGAAGTATGATAATTATATCACTGTTTAGGAGTTACTATTTCTAATAATTATGTGGTATGTCCTTCAGATATAAAGAGGTTTAAAAGCATACATTGTGCCAGTGGAACATACCTGAAACCCCAGCACTCAGGAAGCTAAGGCATGAGTTCGAGGCAATCCTGATTTACTTAACAGGTCTCTGTCTCAAAAATACCTTTAAAAAACCCACTGAGAATTCATGAGATGGTTTATGCAAAAGGCCTCATATATGACTAGCATGTCATAAGCATAAGTAAATGCCTGCTTTGGATAGTTGAAATATAAATAGAAAATGTGTGATTTTTGTAGCTACTCTTTCCTGCCTGAGATTTACTGACTAGCATAATGAATGCCATACACATTATACCATTTCACACATTCAAAGCTCACGTGTTCTTCATCTTTATGTAAAAACCATTATTAAGATACAAATTAAGGGGGGCAGGCAGGAGGAAAAATGAGGGAGGAGGTAAAAAGTTGGATAAGACATGTATGCACTGCCTTACATGTGAAACTGTAACCCCTCTGTACATCACTTTGACAATAACGAAATTAATTTTTTAAAATATACAAATTAATTTTTATATCTAAAATTGTTCCAAATCTATTTTTCATTCTAAATTTCCCCCAAGCTACTAATTTTTCATTCGAAAGGTCTGTGATTAAACTTTTGCTTCAAGAAAAAAAACACCTTCAGTCACAATATCAGAGTTCAGTCTATATCTGAGGCAGTTATTGAGAACTCTTCTCTAAAATATTCAGACTGCAAGTATGTGAAATTCAAGTCAGTGTCACTCAAATAATGAAATCCTTACACAGTTAACTTAAGTGTACTCCTGCTACTTCGTGCCTCCCTCAAGAATTGTTTCCACAAGTGTGTCAAGTGCCAGTCTGTTTTTATGAATGCTAATTATCATTGGCACTAATTTGCTGCTGGACTAGGAGAAAATGGGACACTCTGACATTTGAACCATGTCAAGGCTAGGAGCTTTGCATAGGAGACATCCTCCTTAAATACAGAAGAAAGTTGGAAAGAGGCCTGACTCTCTGGCCAGTCTAGTAGCCAAGATTACTTTTGAGATTTTAGTCTTGAACAAATAAACCCAAAAGAAAGAACCTCTGCAATTGAGAGGAGAGAGAAAAAAAAGAACAAGTGAATGCATGTATTGACTTCACAGTTAGAAACTATGGTTGTTTCCAGGTGAGGAAAATATTGAGTGGATATGACCCTTAAAATGTAAAGTTACAATAGTCCCTCTTTTCTAATATGGCAGGGAAAATATACCACAGACCTTCAATGGTTGCTTGAAACTATAATTGTACTAGACCCTATATATACTAGGTTTTCCTAATCACACATATCTATAGTAGAATTTTTTTTGCCAGTCCTGGGGCTGGGACTCAGGGCCTAAGCACTGTCCCTGGCTTCTTTTCACTCTACCTCTTGAGCCACAGAGCCCATTTCTGGCTTTTTCTATATATGTGGTGCTGAGGAATTGAACCCAGGGCTTCATGTATACAAGGCAAGCACACTACCACTAGGCCATATTCCCAGCCTCTATAATAGAATTTAATTTATAAATTAGGTACAGGAAGAGATTAATAACAATAACTCTTCCCCCAAATAGAATGATTATGGAGATACATTATGCTTAAAATGTATGTGACTATAATCTCTCTCTCTCTCAAAACATCTGAACTCATCCATCTTCCTGGGATAAAATTATGAAAGACCTGTGTGGTTCAAAAGGAACTGAGAAGAATGAGGTTAGGCATTGTGACATGTTGTTTGGCTATTAGGCAAGTGTTACTTGAATACAAGCATTGGGATATTGTGACTGTGCATCTGATAACATATGGCTACTAATGGTGACTAATGGATTGTGAGGATGTAGGGTATGATTCCCTGGACAAAAAAATATATACATATCTATAAACTCACTGGGCAGACTTGTGTGGCATGAGATTTAATCATGCTATTTAGAATGCAATGCTACGTAAAACTTACAAATTGTTCATGGAGACATTCATTTAGTATTTTCAAATTACAACTGATGATGGGTAACTGAACCCTCAGAAAGCAAAACTATGGATCTAAAATGACTATGACATATATCTATTTTGGCTACAAAAATGACTATAGTATCTATGACTATAGATTATAATAATCATGACTATACAATAATTTTATTTGAACAACAGGTAACATACAGTAGTGGAGGTCAGTTTGCTGTCTATGAACATACTGCACAAGCAAATTTAATAAGTAACAGCTCTGGCATTTAAACATCTAGAAATGACACTAGTGTAGAAAATGTAAAATATATAAACAAGTATATGAGATAAATATTTTACTAGAATTGAACATGCATATTCATTGTACAAATTAATGGATTTACCATGACATTTCCATGCATGAATAGATTGTGCTTTGATCATTGCTACTCTCTCCTGTGCTTTCTCTTACCCTACCTGTTCCCCTCTCCCTATGGATCCATTTTTCTTATACTAAAATAAACACTATACAGAGGAGCATATCAAAGAAATATCACAATTGTTTTACTCTATTGGAGCCTCAGTAGATCAAAAGAAGTTCAGTCAAAGAAATAGCCAGGTAGCAACAAATCAGATGTCCCTGCTACAGCATAGAATCCACACATCATTGGTCCTTGCACCTATGACTAAGACAGGTTTTAAGCACTACCATATATATGTATATGTATATATGCAATAATACATATACATATATGTGATATATATTATATGTGTGTGCATATTTCTATAAAATTATATTGGCAAGTATTTATGTATATATTTTATTAGATATGATTCTTTTTAATATGATTAATTATATTATAAACATATTATATTGAGTATATATCAAGCCAGGCACCGGTGGCTCACACCTGTAATCCTAGTTACTCAGGAGAATGAAATCTGAATATTGAGCCTAGGCAAGAAAATCCATGAGACTCCTATTGACCACCAGAAAACTGGAAGTAGTGCTGTGGCTCAAAATGGTAGAATGTTTGTCTTGAGTGAAAAAGTTCAGGGACAGTGCCCAGGCTCTGAGTTCAAGCCTCATGGCCAAACAAAAAAAAAAAAAAGAAGAAGAAAGAGAAAGGAAAAAATATGTAACAAAAGTACACAAATAGAAATGTTTAAAAGATAAACAAGAGAAATAATACTTTAATTTTTAATTGCCATATTAATTTACAACAGAATCTGTTTTCACATTAGCAGATAATTGATACTATTAAATTTTTTATAAACAAATTGAGATTTAAGATATTTAATTATCTTAAAATATCTTTATGACTCCATCTGACATTATGTTAATTTTTATGACTTTACATTCATTCATTTTTAAAGCTTGTCATAGCTAACATGATAATTTTTAATCATAAAAGTATATATAAAAAATAAAGCCAGGAGCCAGTGGCTCACACCTATAACCTGGCTACTAAAGAGATTGAGATCTGAGGATTGCACTTCAAAGCCAACCTGGGAAGGAAGCTCTGTGAGAGCCTGTGAGACGCTTATCTCTAATAAAGTAGCAAAACAACAACAACAAAAGCCAGAAGTAGAGCTGTGATTCAAGTAGTAAAGCACTGGTCTTGAAGAAAAAAAGCTCAGGAACAGCACCAAGACCTTAAGCTCAAGCCCAGAACTTATATTTGCATTTAAATATAAATATATGTGTGTGTTTGTGTATTTGTGTGTGTATATTCATACACACATACATTTATATACCTATGTGTGTACGTATATCTCCTGTGTGTATATATTTGTGTGTATATTGTATATACATTTCTGTGTATGTATATATGCACATATATATCTCCTTTGTATAGTGTGTGTGTGTGTGTGTGTGAACACACACAAACTATCTCATTGCTTCTCCCATGAATTAAGTCAAAGTACTCATTTTAGCCCCTCCATCTATGTAAAAGATTTTGTTTTTGTTCTGGTCCTAGAACTTGAACTAAGAACCTAGGCACTGTCTTTGAGGGTTTGTTTTTTTTCCTCTGAATGCTAGCACTCTACCACTTGAAACATGGCTCCACTTCTAGCTTTTTGCTGGTATATTGGAGATAAGAGTCTCTTGAACTTTCCTGCCCCAGCTAGCTTCAAACCACAAACCTTAGGTCTCTACCTCCTTAATAGGTGGGATTATAGGCATAAGCCACCTGTACTCCTCTAAAAATTTTTGTTTAAGATTTACAATGACAAAGAAAGCAAAATATATGATTGATAGATAGATAGATAGATAGATAGATAGATAGATAGATAGATAGATAGATAGACAGACAGACAGACAGACAGACAGATAGATAGATAGATAGATAGATAGATAGATAGATAGATAGATAGATAGATAGATGATAGATTCTTTTGATCATTTAAAAAGGATTTTGAATTTATAAATTCACTTTTACCTTTCCTTTTGTTGCTGAAGAACTGGCTCCAAATGACTAATGGTCACCTCTACCTTTTCCTCATTATTAAGCAGTACATGAATTATTATCTTCAATCTTAGTTTTTTTGAAAGAATGTTTTTAGTCTTTCGTGTGAGGTATAGGTCAGTGATAGCTCAAATGGTAAGCCACCTATCATTTTGTAAAGCAGACAATGAAATCCAAGACCCATTTAACTAAATAATATGGAAACCTTTATGTGTCTCAATACACTGTAATCAAACAAGCTAGAACTCCACAGTTAATCCTCTGGAATTGGGTAACCTACCTAACATTACATTTGTGCAAGAACTGGGTCTACTTCAAATGAAATGTATTGTGAAGTTTGATGTCTTCTTTCTATCTATTAATATAAAGCCATAAGTTAGAATATCTTTTCCTCTTACTGTCATGTGGTCTTATTCATACCTTGAAGAACATGTCTTCCATTTGAAATGAAATTTTCTACATTAAGGCCTATTTCCTCTCTCCCTACAACCTAGGTAAACATGTGTTTTATGGCTTATGAATAGTTCCACTGGGAGGGGGGGCAGGTGTAGGCCAAAAATTGCATAACACTACTCAAGAATTTGCATTCCTAAGTTAATTCATTTTGTAGAAAGTTCAAGTAGGAATTATGGTCATTTACTTATTTCATAGATATGCAGCAAGACTCTATTATCTTTAATTTCATTAATTTCAAATTAATTATCATTAATTTCACAGAAAAGTAATTAGAAAAATCTAGGATCACCTCTAACATAAACCCAGGAATTAATAAAAGGGAAGATAATAAGCTGTTTTAGTCTGGCCGATCATATTAAGTTCATTTTGACACTCAGCTCTACCACCGTAGTAGAGAAGTGGGCCAACACACATGCTTAAGTAAAAGAACAGACATCACTGTGTTAAAGAAAAAAAAAGGCCAATCATAAAAACATACAGTGGAGCTGGTTCCTGGTGACTCACGTCTATATACCTAGTACTCAGGGGGCTCATATCCTAAGAATCATGGTTTGAAGCCAGCTTGGGCAAGGAAGTTTGTGAGACTCTTATCTCCAATTAAGCACCAGACGACTGAAAACAGTGCTGTGGGTCAAAGTGGTAGAACACTAGCCTTGAGTGAAAGAGCTCAGGGACAGCACCCAGACCCTGAATTCAAGTCCCATGACTGACAAAATATATTTTTATATTTATATATTATACGTAAGATATAGACATAGACAGATACAATGATAGATAGATAGATAGATAGATAGATAGATAGATAGATAGATAGATAGATAGATAGATAGGTGACTTGACTTGTGGGTCACAGCTTGATGAGTTCTAATCTATACCATAGCTATATTTACTTATTTTTTAATTTAATTTTGTTGTCAAGCTGATGTATAGAGGGGTTAGCGTTGGATACACAAGGTAATGAGTTCATTTCCTGTTGAGCATTGTTCTATGGGGCTATGAATTTTTTCAGTTGTCTGACTTTTGAGTCATATTGCTTTCCTTCTTTGAAAAAGTAGGAAAATTAAAGGAAGCCAATCATATCATGATACCTATTCAGACATTTTGCCCTTTTCAGATACCCTTTCTACTGTTGAGGAAATGTTAGTCTCTTATACCTTAGAAATTTAATCTGATAGAATCAAAAGGAGACTTCAAGGACATCATTTGCCTATGAAAGAACAAAAGTGTCTTTCAGCAACATCTGCAAGGATGGAAACTTCAAGTGGCTCTTGTTTGCTTTATGTGTGATGACGTCCATGTCAAATGCTCTTGGAGCAGTAAAAGCAACTAAGCAGGAAGAGGATTAAGTTCTATTGAGTGTACTCTAAAGCCTCTTCTAACTCACATATTCAAGGCTCTCAAACTGGAGTGTCCAGAAGTTTTACCTTGGAAGTTAACACAGCACTGAACGTATGCCACTTTCCTGGAGTTTCATCTAGGAATCTGTCACCAGGAACTCCCAATGATTATGTATGATAAAGCCAGTCAAATGTTACTGAATTCAAGGTCCTGCCTGTGAAACTAGAGTGAAGATGAGTAAAAATATATCCAATGCTTATACTTCAAAACCTGGCAGATTGTGTGCACTCACTAGAGCAATCTAAATAGTTTTATAATTATGATCATACTATAATCACTATTTTGTACATATAGATATCTATGTATCCTAACCTATGAAACAAAAGTATTTACAACAATTAAATGAAAAAAGGGAGATAATTAAATTTTTGAGCCCCAAAATAGATGCCTCTGGGAGACTGATAAAAGTTCTTAACTGCTGAATCACTGGGTAATTATTAAACCAAACTAGAAACAAATAATGAAGGGCTTTGATAGCTGCTTGCCCAGATGTCACAGAATCAAATCAAAGACATGTTTATTATCAGGATCATCTGGATCTTTCACACAGTTCTCCAGTTTTCTTTGCCTCGATAAACCTAAATGTAAGACAGTAAAATGGGGAACACTGTATAACTTAGAAGAAGAAAAGAAGATTTTTCAAGCCTTAGCTGAAGTCAGAGTTCTTCCATTCTAAACAACTTATTGCCCTCTTTCAGAAATTCCCAGAAATGAATAGTTTTACCATTGGCAAAAGATAATTTAGGCTATTTTCAGGGCATCTGGTCCTGGTTCTTCCACCCATTTGTTTCTTTCTTTATTCAACCAATATTTAGTGAGCTCATATACCAAGAACTGTCTAAGGATCTTGAGTATATAAGTAAGCAAATCAGATTATGTTCTCTGATCTTAGAGAATTTACATTGTAGTGGACAGAAGTTGTAATTATGTTTTATAAAAAGGAAAGATAAGCTGAGTAAAACCATTTTGGGGTGTAGAGAGTGGTAAAGATAGATTTTACAGGGAAAGTGAGATTTGAGCAAAGGCTGGAAGGAAATGAGGGAGATAAGCAAGTAGCTATAGGTAACAGAGATGCCTCAAGAGAGAACAAAGGTCATATGGAAGAACATAAGATTCATCCTTCCTTCTTTCCTTCCTTTCTTTCCCTCCCATCTTTATCCTCCTTCCTTTCTCCCCTCCATCATGTTTTGTTTCCTCTCTTTCCCTCTCCTTTCTTCCCCTCCTCTCCTCTCCTCTCCTCTCCTCTCCTCTCCTCTCCTCTCACCTCCACCCTATTCCCCTCCTCTCCCTTCTTTTTCCCTCCCCTCTCTTTCCTTCCCTTCTTCTTTTCCCTCTTTCCTTCCCTCTCCCACTTCCTTCCCCCTCCTTTCCAAGGAAGCTAGTATGGCTAGAGGAGAACAAATATGAGCCCCATCATTTGAAAGCCACAAGTAATTACTAAAAAAATTTTTATATAATATATATATATATGGTGGTTTCTAAACTGAAATGAGAAGCTTTTGTAGTTTGGAACATGGAAGTGACATATCAGATTTAGGCCTTAAAGGCTCACTCTTGGCTTCTGGGCAGAGAAAGCTGGAGAACAGCCAAATATAAGTCACATACTTGCAGTAATCATGGTGCACAGTGCTTTCCTCATTTCAGCACTTGGGAGTTTTTTAGTAGACCATGCTGTGCTGGATCACTGATCCTTAGCTGAAAGTTCTGCTTGCAACTCAGTTTTGACCTCTGGCTACCATGTATGTCATCTGATTACAGGGTCTCATTGTTCCTGTTGTTCTCTCCAATATGATTTAACTACCACCAAAAGGTGCATGAAGTTCAGTCTATTTTGTCAAACAATTTCCAGAGCCTATCATTACATTAAAAATCAACCAGAGAATAGAAGCACTAGAAATCTAGTTTAAGAGGGAAGAAAACAATACCACATCTACTGATTCAACCATGCTTTATGTGTATTAACAGATAATCCTCTTAGCTGGTGCCATTATTATCGTAATGTCTCAGGAGTAGAAGCCAAGTCTTGAAAACATTAAGGAATTAGTAAGAACAAGAGGCAGGACACAAACACAGAAAAGTGGTACTATTACTCTATCATATATAATTAACTTTGAAATAAATAGTTCTACCTCAAATGCCTAATTGAAACAAACAAAAAAATGTTTCCCACGATCATACTCTCACTGTCCATCAGTACAGTACATCTTGTTAATATTAAGAGAAAAAGAGTCCACCTATGACTTCAATCTGATGAATTAGAATAAAATCTCTGGAAGCAAATACAACCAGGACTGACCATTAGTTGGTTAACAAAAGTGAGTTAACACGAGTAAAAATAAGAAGTCATAAATGTATACATAAAATTTTCTTTTCGCATGAATCACCATTGGGGCATTCATTCATCAGCCTTTTCTTGGAGAACATTTCCTTACAATCTGATTACATCCTTACATAATGTATCACCATTGATCTCCAGGTTCACTTTCTTTTTTTTTTTTTTTTGGTTAGTCCTGGGGCTTGGACTCAGGGCCTGAGCACTGTCCCTGGCTTCTTCTTCCCGCTCAAGGCTAACACTCTGCCACTTGAGTCACAGCGCCACATCTGGCCATTTTCTGTATATGTGGTGCTGGGGAATCGAACCCAGGGCCTCATGTATATGAGGCAGGCACTCTTGCCACTAGGCCATATCCCCAGCCCCTGGGTTCACTTTCTTTAAAGTGCCATGGAAAGACAAAGTTGGTCATTAAGAATCATGAAAGAAAAAAATTTTCGGTGTTTATAAATACTTAACAGCTTGTCTTATGCATAATTAATTTTATGGCACACCGGTGCCCCTGATCAAACTAAAATTAAGACTCACTCAACCAAGATGTTCTAATTCTTTTGGAAACCATGCTCGCTTGTGTGTTCTCTCTCTCTCTCTCTCTCTCTCTCTCTCTCTCTCTCTCTCCATCCTTACATTTCTTAGGCTTGGATAGTGTTACCAATTACATAATTTTAATAGCAAATACAATTGGTAGAAACAGATCTGGAGATAAAGTCAGTCCACACTTGGAACCATCATTTGGACACAGTTTGTGTATTCCAAAGGGTCATGTGTTGGAGACAACCACAGCGTGCTGGTGTTCAGAAGGGATAGGACTTCTTCAGGGCTCATATCCTTGATAAGGATTGACCATGTTTCTGGACCGAGTCATTTATTCCCACAGGGGGGTTTTATAAAAGATGAGGTTCTGGTGTCCTGTCTTGCTATGTAATTTCTCCCCTTTACATGAGTTCTTGACTGTCATTGTAATATTACTGGCCATGAATTTTTCACAGAAGCCAAGGCTCAAACTGTGAGCTAAATACATCTCTTCACTTTATAAAGAACACTAGCCTCAAGAATGTCATTATCACAATGAAAAACTGAGGAACACACTTTTTAAATATAAAGCTCAACTGACAGAGGCAGAAATAAAACAGATATGCTAGAACAATCTTTGGCTACAAGAAATCTGTAACACATATCATCTAACATGTTTTTCAGGGAAATGGAGAGCTGCATTACTCTAGCAGATTGGCTAAGTGGATGTTGATTAGCTGAGCATTTAGGGTATAAATATTGAGTGAGGACTAGGGTCTAGCTCAAGTGGAAGAGCACTTGCCTAGCAAGTGCAAGGTCCTGAGTTCAAACACTAGTGCCACAAAAAAAGAAAAAAATATTGAGTGACACATAGTGAAATCTTAACTTATAATAGCAGAGCATAAGAATTATAAGGAAGAAGAGGAGAGGAAGAAAAAGGAGAAGAGGAAGAGGAGGGAAAGGAGGATGAGGGGAAGGAAGGGAGGGAGGGAGGGAGAAGGAAGGAAGGAAGGAAGGAAGGAAGGAAGGAAGGAAGGAAGGAAGGAAGGAAGGAAGGAAGGAAGGAAGGAAGGAAGGAAGCAGCATTAACTACTTGTTTAACAAAGGAGAAAACCCAGCTGGTGAGAGTTAGAATATTGTCCCATGATCACTTGGTTAGTAGGGAGAAGAGGATACTTCATGCTGTTTCTTCTGATCATAGCACCGCTGGATAAAGCTATGTAAAAAACCTTATGTTCTCTTTACTCTTGTCCTCTCACATGCAAATACCATATAAAGAAATTTTGTCATGTCATACTAAAGTTTTTATTACCTAAAAAATTAGAGATATTTTTACTTTGAGATTTCCAAGTAGAAAATGATTATTCTCAAAAATACATTATCAAACAGACACTAGTGGCTCATGCCTGTAATCCTGGGTACTGAGAGAGGCTGAGATCTGAGATCATGAGGCCAGGCAAAGAAAAACCATAGAACTGTTATCTGGTTCAATTAACTACCAAGAAGCCAGAAGTGAAGCTGTGGCTCAGTGTTAGAGTACTAGCCTTGGACAAAAAAGCAAAATGGGACAAGGCCTAGGCCCTAAATTCAAGTCCCAGTATGGGCACACACACACACACACACACACACACACACACACACACACACACTGTAATTTATTCAACATTAGTGTTTAAGTTTCTTTTCAAATATGAAAACTCAAGACCAAATTTTTCTTACCTATATAACCCACTATACTAACAGAAACTCACATTTGGTTATTTGACAAGGACTAGGAAAATAGCTTGAAAAGTAAATCAAGATGGCTAAAATACTTTTAAAAAATTAAAAAATAAATATGAAAACAATCTGGCAGCTAAGTTTTCTAGATATTTTGCCAGGATGCCCAAGGACATTGGTAACGACTCAGTTCTTGGGTAATACTATTAAAGCTTTCAACCATAGAAATAGATCAGAAATTGTAATGTTTGCTTTGCAAAAAGTACAAGGCTTTGTATGAAAGCACCCATGTGTATTTATAAAACTGGGTCATAATACAATATCATGAAAGGTTCAAACTAGAACTGGAGAATTAGAACCAAATCCTTTAGTCTTTTATTATTTTTTTTCTGCTAGGAAAATAGGTATAAAAATTGATTTGGAGCCGGGCACTGGTGGCTCACGCCTGTAATCCTAGCTACTCAGGAGGCTGAATTCTGAGGATCATAATACAAAGCCAGCCCAGGCAGGAAAGTCCAGGAGACTCTTATCTCCAATTAACAACCAGAAAACTAGAAGTGGACCTGTGGCTTAAGTGGTAGAGAGTTAGCCTTGAGCAAAAAGAAGCCAGGGACAGTGCTCAGGCCCAGAGTCCAAGGTCCAGGACTGGCAAAAAGAAAGAAAAATCCCAAGTGAGTAACCAGAGTGCCATTTCATTTCACAGGCTAATGTGCATTTTTATTCGAAGAACTAATAAATGAATGGGGTTGGAGGAAGATCAGAAACACTTCCCTAAGGAAAAAGTTCCAAAAATAAAAGAGTTAGGGAGAAGATTAGTTACTGAAAGATGTAAAAAGGGCTTATGATACATTTTTTTCTTACACTCATTAAATGAAATCACAACCACCAACTAACTATTGTGTTATGAGTTTATAAAGTCAGCTAAAAGATTTCATTTCTGATTAAATCAAGTACAAGCAGTACTAAAAGCACCAATGATAAAGTCAGCGTCTCAGCCTGCTAAAACGTAACAGGATCCACTTTCACAAACCTATGTCTTTCTTTGTAGGCAGAGTCTTCCCCTCTGAAAATATGTCAGTAATCATCCTCCTCTCCTGACCTTTTGTAACTTTCTCCAGGGCAGTAAACTGTGGAGGTAGAACAATGAAGTCTTTCATGTGGAAGGAATAAAAGAAAGAAAAGAAAAAGCACTGGGTGTGATGGTTATTCTCCTTTTCTTTATGATTATGAACATAATAAAGGAAACAAAAGGAAAGGATCCACTCCTTTTCCAGTGGTCAAAAGGTATTTCAGAAATAAAGGGAAAATCCTTGAGAATGGCTTGAGGTCTTATCTGTTCTTTAGTTTACTGTCACAGACAGCATGTGTTAAACCCCTTCAAAGTCAGAAACCCAAGCTCAGAACAGCAACCAAAAAAGTCTGAAGAGATTCCTTCTGAAAGACAGTGAATGTCATTTGGCTAAGAAGACAGAGCCCTTGACATTACAGAGTTCTATAAGAAACACTGCTGGCATCTCTGAGCACTTGAAATGTTTATACAGGCAAATGTAGATAATCTCCTAAACTTGATCTTACTTATTGTCATTTCATACAATGAGTGGTGAGATATAGGAGCTTACACTGAACTTCAGGGTGAAGAAATCAGCCACAAAAAACCACAGGGAGTTGTGAAAGATTACATCAAATTGAAATCTCAACTACCTCCTCTCCTTCATTAGAAAAAAGTAGAAAAATCAAATTATGTGTCAGAATATTTACAAGTAGGATTGTGCATGAAGTAGAATCATTATTTGTTGTTTAGACTTCTAAAGTTATTTAACAAAAGAATTAAGAAGAGACAACTATTTGGGAAATATAAATCTCATGGTAATGTAAGCTAAATCTTTTTCTATCAAAATAGGAGCACAAACTTTATAAAGTATTCATAAACTGCTTTGTTAAACAGCAATGCCTTTGTACAACTCCTTAAAGATAATAAATAAAATTATATACAATCATTCTGCTTTAAAAATAGAAACAACAGAAGAATTTAATTACTGCACAGTTTTTAGTCTATTCAAGAGGTGAAGGACCAGTCCCCTTTGTCAGCTACTTTGGGAAAGCACATTGTTCCTGCTAACTCTTTAATCTATAGATGCTTTTTTAAAGAGGTAAGCACTATATTAAAAAGTGTTTTTTATTTGTATAATATTTTACCTATTAAAGGGGCTTGAAGAATTTATTCTTCCTTAGCTCATCTTTTCTTCAGCTCCACACAGGTAGATACTATTAATGGGCCTTTGTAAGATTGCTGAGTATACAACTGAGGGTCAAAACACTGGGAAAATTAAGAGCATTAGAAAAAGGATCATGTCTTTCCAAGTGGGAGAGTCATAATTAAAACTCAAGTTTTTCACTTAAAATTATGTCACCATATTTTTTTAAAACTATGCATAAAGGACATAAACAACTAGGTTCTAGAAGGAGCCAGTATATAAAATGAACCCACTTTAAGTCCATTATATGCCGAAGCAAAGCTTTTGTCCAAGAATCTCCATCCAAAACCACCCTGAGCAAAGGAGTACTGCTCCAGGAATGAGCACTCATTAGTTAGGTTAATTATTAACATCTTCATTTGTTTTACCACAGACTCCCCTATAAGGTCCCCAATTAAAATCCCCCCTTCCACCACTTCAAATGGTAACAGCTGATACCAGTTTTCATATTACTGATTTACTAGCCAAAAAGAAAAAGAAAATTGTCTGGTTGCTTTGCCAGGAAGGCTTATTTCAAAAGACAAAGGGACTAGTCATAAGGAGTCTTTGTTCTTGACTTAGTTGGGGTAACCGAAAGTCACTAGAGGGACAGTCACAATTGAAGCATGACACATAATATCTTCAGTCTACCATTAGTGCTCCATCAGCTTTAAGGCACAACCCAGTTGAGCTCTTCAAATTTCTATGTATCTAAATTTAAATGTCATTTGTTGAATTTTTTTTTTTTTTTTGGCCAGTCCTGGGCCTTGGACTCAGGGCCTGAGCACTGTCCCTGGCTTCCTTTTGCTCAAGGCTAGCACTCTGCCACTTGAGCCACAGCACCACTTCTGGCTGTTTTCTGTATATGTGGTGCTGGGGAATCGAACCCAGGGCCTCATGTATACGAGGCAAGCTCTCTTGCCACTAGGCCATATCCCCAGCCCTATTTGTTGAATATTGACAATGCTTTGTAATAGATGATGTAAGAAGGTAAATATGAATTATATTGCATCCTAGATCTTGCTAACATAGATATAGCCTCTTCCTACCAAGTCATTAAAATTATATCAAGGGAATAAAAAAATTAGAGAGTAGGTTTAGAAAAAGATTGACTAACTTTAGTAACCTAACTTTGCTCCCACAAAAAGCACTATAAAATGATAGATAGGTAGATAAATAAATAAATGCATAGACAGATAGATGGTATATAAACTTTAAAGACATATATCCAAATAAAATCCGTAATGTAGCTGCACAAAATTTAGGAAATCAGGAGAACACACATATGAGTGTTAACTAAAGAACATTATAGAACTAGCAGGGCAAATTCTAAAATAAAGATGAAGAAAACAAGTTCGTAGAACCAAATGCCTCTGGAACTAGAGATGGGATGGGGGTTGAGCAGGGAGTAGAATGGAAATGAGAATTTTAAAAATGAGTTAAAAATTAATAAAATCTCCATTTAGTAAAACTAGAATGAATTTAATAAAAGTTAAATTAAAGACATCTTAAGAATTAAAAAACAATTGAGGGCTGGGAATGTGGCTTAGTGGTAGAGTGCTTGCCTAGCATGCATGAAGCCCTGGGTTCAATTCCTCAACACCACAAAAAGAAAAAGTCAGAAGTAGCACTGTGGTTCAAGAAGCCAGGGACAGTGCTCAGGCCCTGAGTCCAAGCCCAAGGACTGGAAAAACAAACAGACAGACAAACAAAAGCAATTGCGTCTCTCTGTCTAGATGCTTATGACTGAATTATTTCCCTCCTTCAACAATTGCAAACAAACAAATAAACGAACAGAAACCTCATTGAATGCAGTACAGAGGCTCAGGCCTATCATCCTAACTTCCTGACAGGCTGAAATCTGAAGATATTGGTTTGAAGCCAGCCCAGGCAGAAAAGTCTGGAAGGCTCTCATCTCCAATTTACCAGCAAAAGTGGAAGCATAGTTCAAGTGATGTGCCATCCTTGATCAAAAAAGCCAAGGATTAAACAAAACAAAACAAAACAAAAAACAGAGGAACCTGGTAGGAGTACAATTGGGGTAAAAAAAAGATGCCAACTTACATTATATTAGAAAGGATCTGAATCAATAAGATATAGCATATGCTGTATTTGAACTGTTGTTGATAAAGTTATTACAGGTATTATTGAACAATTTTAACAGTTTTGTTTGTTTTTTGCCCGTACTGGGACTTGAACTCCTGGAGTGCTAATATTTTTATGGCTGGTACTCTACCACTTGAGCCATTCTTACAGATCTAGCCTCATGCTGGTTAGTTGGAGATAAAAGCCTCATGATATGTCTGTCTAAAATGGCTCCACCACAATTCTCAGATCTGAGACTTCTGGATAGCTTGGACTATAAATGTGCACCACTAGCACCTAACAATTTTGATATAATGATGCACGTATACTGAAATAGTACAAGCAAGTAAATGGCATGAACCAGGATTTTTGTTACTTTAGTGAGAGTTTATAGGTAAGAAAAAGAGGAAACTAGAATGATCTTTGTAATAATAAAGCTGGAGACACCAATGTGAATTCAGGTTTAGCTTAAAACAAAAATATTATGTACAGAAACACTTATATAACATTAGTTAATAAATTACATGTATGAGCTTTGCTCTGTTGTCTGAGAAAATGTACAAACAGTCCAGTAGCAGCATGAACAAATAAACCTCAGATCTTGATTTCTAAGATTATTCTCCAGTAAAAGAAAATAAAACTTCTTGAATAAGAGGTCTAATTCAAGGACCAGGATATGAAATAAACAAGATGAGCCCTGAATATATTATAGGGCAAGAAATTAGGAAAAGAAACAAAAACAAACACACACAAACCCATAGTATTGGAAGCATGTCAAAGGGACAAAGAAGCTGCTCCAAAGAACTCCTAAGAGCCAAAACTCAAATAATTCCAACAACAAAATAAAATAGTATTTTGTTATAAACCAAAGCATGAAATAAATATTCATGGGTCCATATTGCTACAAATAAATAATTGAATAATATAAATAAATGAGAAAGAAGAGAAAAATATTCCATACAAGAGAATTTTAAATAATTTATATAAACACTTTGCCTTCAAAGAGTTGGAATATAATTCCTCATCTAGAATACAGACTGTACATTATAAATTGCCAATATTCTCACCAAAAAAATTGATATAGTAAGGGGATAAAATATAAAAATTAATATGCAGAATCCTAAGGAATCCTACTTCACATTGGTGATAAAGTTAGTACCAGTAGTGGTGTGATGTTTATAATATAAATGATGAATGGAAATGGGGTATTTCCTCTGTGGCCCTCTTTCTAAAAATCCATAGTAACAATCTGATCATAGTCAACCAAAGATGTTATAGAAAGAGGGAAGAGAATAATAGAGTAGTAATGAGAGAAATAATGGAACAATAACAAGAGAAATAGAATAATAATCAAAATAAAAATAAAGAGGTCAATTGGTAATTGACCAATGTCTACAATTCTAGCCTGGGGAAGTTGAGGCAGGAGGGTTAAAAGTTCACAGCTAGCTACACAGTGAAACATTGTCTCAAGGAAAGAAAGACAGAGAGACAGAGAGAATTTTCTATTATTGATAAGACTTCAAACTAGGAAGGCTATTGGCTATATAATACATTATATGTAGAAGAAAATTTACACTCATGTGTGTAATTTTAAATCACCATAACTTTGGTTGAGCAAGGGGTCTCAAATGTATGACCTGCATGAACTCAAACCACAATTGTCTCAACCTCAGCCTCGTAAGAAGCCAGGACTACAGGCATAAGTCCTCAGCATCCAATAGTAGAGTTTCAGCCATTTTAGAATGTAACCAGCCAATGTTCAAGTAGAAATCTGGGAAGAGGGTATTCAAGAAAAAGTGAAATCCATGTATTTAATCCCTGAGACACTAGACAAAGATATTAAAGGAACAATCAATACAATAAAAATTAAGGCAATTAGAAATCCTAAACAAAACAGAAGTGTAAATTAAAAAGTCATACAAGTAGGCCATAAAACATACAAAGATAGTCATAGCAATGTAATCACTATTTACTGGCATATGGTGTTGAGAATATATTTATTAAGATTATACAGGGCTGGGAATATGACCTAGTGGCAAGAGAGCTCGCCTCGTATACATGAAGCCCTGGGTTCGATTCTCCAGCACCACATATATAGAAAATGGCCAGAAGTGGCGCTGTGGCTCAAGTGGCAGAGTGCTAGCCTTGAGCAAAAAGGAAGCCAGGGAGAGTGCTCAGGCCCTGAGTCCAAGCCCCAGGACTGGCAAAAAAAAAAAAAAAAAAAAGATTATACAAAAGAATTAATTACATTTCTTAAAAAGAAATCAAACTATTCACTTTAACCATATAAAAGTGAAAAAAATAGGGCTGGGAATGTGGCTTAGTAGTAGAGTGCTTGCCTAGCATGCACAAAGCACTGGGTTCGATTCCTTACATACACAGAAAAAGCCAGAAGTGGTGCTGTGTCTCAAGTGGTAGAGTCCTAGGCCTAAGCACAAAAGAAGCTCAGGGATAGTGCCCAGGCCAAGTTCAAGCCCATTTTAGAGGATACACAACAGAGTACATATAATGTACAGAAAAAGCAAAATAGTTATTTTTCAATTAAAGCTATTCAACCAAAGAATTATAAAAGAGACAATTATTTGGGAAGTAGAAATCGGATGGTAGTATGGATAAGCTAAATCTTTTTCTGTCAAGATAAGGACACAAACTTTGCAATTTGTAAATCAGGAAATATAGTTAAAGATACTTTTAAACAAATTGAGATGATGCTAGGATATTTAAAATTCAAAATTGTAAGAATTAGAGATGATTTTCTCTGGAAAATGAGACTGAGGTGTGAATGGATAAAGGCACTATTCTTTTGTATTACTTGACAATTTTAGTTGCCAAATACATGTATCATCTTAAGAAAATAAAACAAAAGTTTCTTTCATTTTATTTATTTATTTATTTATTTATTTATTTATTTATTTATTTATTTTTTTGCCAGTCCTGGGGCTTGGACTCAAGGCCTGAGCACTGTCCCTGGCTTCTTTTCTTTTTACTCAAGGCTAACCCTCTACCTTGTGAGCCACAGCACCACTTCCAGTTTTTTTCTGTTTATGTGGTGCTGAGAAATTGAACTCAGGGCTTCATGCATGCTAGGCAAGTACTCTACTGCTAAGCCACATTCACAGCCCCAAATGTTACTTTTTTTTTTTTTTTTTTTTTTTTTTTTTGGCCAGTCCCTGGGCCTTGGACTCAGGGCCTGAGCACTGTCCCTGGCTTCTTCCCGCTCAAGGCTAGCACTCGGCCACTTGAGCCACAGCGCCGCTTCTGGCCGTTTTCTGTATATGTGGTGCTGGGGAATCGAACCTAGGGCCTCGTGTATCCGAGGCAGGCACTCTTGCCACTAGGCTATATCCCCAGCCCCCAAATGTTACTTTTGTAATGGCAAAGATTCAAACTTTGTTTTGAAGAGCCTTGTAATCTACTTGGAAAAAAAAAAAAAAAAGCACGTTACAGAAATGTAAGGGAAAGAGAAGTGAAAGGAGAGGAAGAAAGGAGGTGGCAAAAATTTTATTGCTATCTCCTTTGGTCTATGCACTTTGTTGGGTGATTTATATACAATGATCACACCTAATCCTTCTACCATTCCAATGATTTCTCTCATTTTTCTTTGCACAATGAAAAAGGGAAATATTAGATAATTTATCCAAAATCACAACATTTGTATGTGCTAGAAACAAAAATTAAATTTACATGTAGTAAGATCTACATTCGTATACTTTCTCTTAAGGAAAGAAGTCATGGAAGTGCTAATGATATTTAAGTATCAGTGAGATCTTTAAGAGAAAAGCTGCTTTCCCTCTAGAGGAAGTCATAGTGAAAGGCAGAGTTACCTAGCAGATCTAAGACCCAGCAGGACAGGGCAGGCTCCAGCCCTTGGTGAGCCCTCCCCCAGAGGAATAGACCGCTGAGGGCCTGTTTTTGATGTCTATGTCCATCTAAACAGGTTCAAAACTCTTCACAGCTGGGGAGATGAATGATTCATCTGGACCCAACCCAGGAGTTCTGAAATCTTGCCCTTTGTTGCCTGAGACACATGATTAACCCAGGAGAGAGAGATGGCCTCCCACAAATTCTCATTATAGTCAATGTTCCCAGTTTCCTTTTCCACTTCCCTGCACTCATCTTTGAGCCCTGGATCTAGTATAAATCGGTCATACTATTTGAAGAAACCTGACTCTCCCTGTTGGAATTTTTTTAACATTTTTGGTCATCAACTTTTAGAGTAATTGTGTTAAATTCTCACCAACCCTTTTAACTCTTAATTCCTCTTCACCTGTCCTCTTTCTGTCTCCTTCAGCTAGCAATGGCTACTACATCTCTATTCCTAGACAAAAACAATCTCACATGATTTTAAAAATCTATTAACCTAATCAAACTCTATATACATCCATTTTTCCTCGCCTTCCATGATACGAGTTCTTCTCCTACACAAGGGTAACTCTTCTTTTACTTTTTTAAAGCACATTTGCCCATGTTTCTCCTACAATCTATCTCATCTCATCTCTTTTCTATCTTTCCATTCTTCCTCATCCACGAGCATCTTTCCCTTATCCTAAAGCATAGTTAAATTTATGCCACCATTGAAAAGCTTTCCTTCCTCTCTGATGTGCTTTTTATTTCCCTGATGTTTCTGGAACACCTGTTATATGCTCAGACACTGTTCCAGGCAGTGTGAGTAATTTAGGAAATGAAGCAGGCTTGACTTCTGCCTCATGGAAATTTAATTTTCACTAGTAAATAAGTAATCATATAAATACAAATTTACCAATTTACAAAAGGAAGGCACAGTAATAGAGAATAAAGGTTGAATCCACTAAGTTAGGGCAGCCAGGAAAAGGCTCTTAGGTTTGCTCCGTGACTAGAGTTCAGGCTGCTATTTGCACTTGGGTTTAAATGAGGTTCAAAGATCTCTTAGTTGAATTCTCTTATAGCTGCCCTTTTCATATTGCCCACATATTGCTATTATAGTTACATATCTAAAACAGATTCAACCCTGCCATTTTTCTGTTAACTTTCAGAGGTATCTTAGCACTTGTAGTATTAGGTACCTGAACCAAACATTTTAAAACACCTCAGTGGTTAAAGGGACCATGAGATGTCTCAGTCAACAGAGACAAGTCCTATTTAGCATCCTCTGGAGAACTGCCTTTAGCTCTGTGTGTGTGTGTGTGTGTGTGTGTGTGTGTGTGTGTGTGTGTGTGTGTATACCTACTTTTATTAGTGAAGCAAGTCCTTTAGAATAAAGGAAAGAGCTGGGTCAGTATGTTGTCCTCCCATGAAGACCAGTGAGTCCTAAGAAACAAGGTGAGCTATGTAAT
Source organism: Perognathus longimembris pacificus (assembly GCF_023159225.1). Taxonomy (NCBI): domain Eukaryota; kingdom Metazoa; phylum Chordata; class Mammalia; order Rodentia; family Heteromyidae; genus Perognathus; species Perognathus longimembris. The sequence continues at coordinate 95,153,662 of NC_063161.1, forward strand.
CTGTAAAGTGGAGGTGATTGAGACCTTAGAGAAAGAAATGGATGCACAGAGCAGAGAAAACCAATCAGCATGATAAACAGCAACAAAGGCATGTCCACTTAGACCCCTAGACAGGCAACCATCCCCTCTCTTTTTTTTTTTTGGCCAGTCCTGGGCCTTGGACTCAGGGCCTGAGCACCATCCCTGCCTTCTTCCCGCTCAAGGCTAGCACTCTGCCACCTGAGCCACAGCGCCCCTTCTGGCCGTTTTCCATATATGTGGTGCTGGGGAATCGAACTGAGAGCTTCATGTGTAGGAGGCAAGCACTCTTGCCAATAGGACATATTCCCAGCCCCCAGCCCCTCTCTTTTATCCCTTTGCCTCTAGCAGCTTCAGGAGGTCAAATTTAACATTCCTCTTTAAAATGCTATAAGGAAAATTAGCCAAATAAAATAATATAAACATAAATTTGGTGAATATTTTTATTTGATGGATTAATTTCTGTAAATTGGAAATTGAATTTATTTGCTCCATAAGTCTAGGGGATTTTTTTTTATATTCTGCCTGTGAAACCAATTCCACCAGGGGGGAAGTGAGTTATGTGGGTCAAGGTTAATGCCCAGAGCAGAGACACTTCTGCCCCACTTCCTCTTAGTTGGCAATGTACTGTGTCACTAGTTAGTTGCCTCTGTGTTAACTTGTGGATAGCAGAAGGTAAGCCTGAATTTGTCTCCTCAAGCTGGCCCTTAAAAGAATATGGAACTTAGTGAGGGTTTGGTTAGCAGCTTGCCAGGAGCTTTCTTGAAAAAGTAGACTAGGTAATAGGCAGTGGTGAGCCACAGCCAAGTCACTGGCTCAGAAATGGATTATCAGACTGTTAGAACTTTTGTTGAACTCATGGATAGGGGGCTGTAATAGCTTAGTGCTTTAAGTCCATACAAGCATGTAAAGGCCTTGGTTTCAATCCTCACAAAGGAAGAGAAAGAAGGGGGAAGAAAGGGGGTAAAAGGGAGGAAAAGGAAGGAGGAAAGGGAGGAGGAAGGAAAGGAGGGAAATATTTTGCTGTCACACATAGCATTTTAATTGAGTTATTTAAAATTAAATCAGCTCTAAATGGCTAACATTATATTATCTATGCTTTTGACTTTGTTTATATCTGTCACATCTGTAAATTGTGGCTTGGTCCATGTTTGGGTTTGATGATATTACTTTAGTAACTTGATAAGCAAAGGCTGGAAACATTACACCACCAGGCTGTGGATACTCCAAATCCAGAATCAATTGCTAATCCTTTTGCAACATACCACTGCCTGTGGCCTACAGCAGGGTAAACTACCTACATAAGGAACAAGGAAGTCCCTCTGCCTTTCTGCAACACTGACAAGTAGGCCTATGTCAGCAAAGATAAAAATGGTACCTGAGCCATACCAAGGGCAGGGGCTTGAGTGTCAGGTAACAGCAGAGAACCTCAGGGTAAAACTAATTCTCCTCAATGTACACTAGTCAAGGGAGCAAACCTGATCATCTGTGACACAGCACAGATGAGCAATGTCTAAATGCAACTGTGATTGTTAATCTTCTATGTCAATATCACTGGATTAAGGAATACCTAAAGTATTAATGGAGCATATTTCTGAATATATGTGTGAGGGTATTCCTAGACATTAAGTGAATGGTAAGTGAATGATGGTGGGGGAAGGGCCACCCTGAATGTGGGTGCACCATCCAATCTGAGTTGGAGGCCCGTATAAACAAGATTGGTCAAAGAAGCAAAAAAATACTTAACCTCTTTCAGCTCTTCCTCCAGAGAAGATAACATTTTTTGCTGCTACTGCTGCTACTGCTCTTAGGTTTGAACATCGCAATTTGTGTTCTTTAGTCTCTAGATTCTGAGGCTAGTGTTAATATCCATCTAGGGGATCTCAAGCCTTAAACCTCAAACTAGAAGCTGCACCATCAGCCTCTTCAGTTCTAGCTTCATGGACCAAATACATTAGCAGCTGTCAGGCAGCCATCATGGATCTATGAAGGCTCTTGTGACCAGGTGAGCCAATCTAAGAAATCTGTTCTATTCTTTCTATTCAGTTCTAATTCTATTTTTGTTCTTCTATTTCATTCATCCTGTTTCTCCAAGAATCCAGACTAATATAAACATCAAATGTCCCATCTTTCTCTACTACACTTGAGAACATATAAGCATCACATTCAGATAACATCTTGGAGAAAATGGGGAAAGAGCTAAAATCTGCAAAACTGGGACCTTGACTCCCACCCCCAAAGATGAAAAATTTGTTCAAGTGAATGGTTTTCTCTGCATGGCACTGGTGGCTCACACCTGAAATCCTAGCTACTCAAGAGGCTGAGATCTGAGGGTGACAGTTAAAAGTCAGAGACTTTTTATCTCCAATAAATGACAGAAAAAGCCAAAATTAGTGCTGTGGCTTAAGTGGTTGAGTGTTAGCCTTGAGCCAAAATTGCTCAGGGATATCAACCAGACCCAGGTTTCAAGCCCCAGACTGACAAAAAAGAAAGTCTTTATAGAATTGCACAAAGTTGTTTTTCCAGTGGGACTGAATATGCATTCCAAGCCCTTGAGGTCTGGAGTGGTAGAGGGAGATTTTTAGTGAAATAGACTTATGATAGAGGAATGGAGTCATATTTTGTTGTGACTTTTGAACATTTACAGACAGTAGCTATAAAGTACTGCAATCGTGATGTCAAACTTTTAATGAGTGGTAAGTACTTCAGGCCTCCCATCTGTAGATGAACAAATAAAGGTTCAGAAAATGTCTATGACATAAATGAAGTCACGGGGCTGGGGATATGGCCTAGTGGCAAGAGTGCTTGCCTTGTATACATGAGGCCCTGGGTTCGATTCCCCAGCACCACATATACAGAAAACGGCCAGAAGTGGCGCTGTGGCTCAAGTGGCAGAGTTCTAGCCTTGAGCAAAAAGAAGCCAGGGACAGTGCTCAGGCCCTGAGTTCAAGGCCCAGGACTGGCCAAAAAAAAAAAAAAATGAAGTCACACCACTAGAAAAGGTAGGAGGCAAATCTTGAAAGGAAAATTGGCCTTGCTGCCAGGTCAGAGCCCTCATTGTATCTTTCTGGAAACAACTCTATTCAAGCTTTCCTCAGCCCTTTTTGCTGTGTAAGTATAGCAACAAGAGTGGGACAAACCTAAGAGAAGATCTAGGAATGTTGCCAGAGGAGAGGAAGAGAAAAGGACAGATCTCTCAGTTATTCATTTTCCAAACAAATAAAAGGATCCATTTAACATCTGCAGTGAAGAGCATTTCAAGGGCTCTCACACAAAGAAGAGTCTTACAAAGCAAAAGTTTTAGAAAGGATTTTAGTATAACAGGAAAGAGTAGGGAGAAATAGAAAAGGAGAGAGCAAAAGCAATATTTCCTGCTCCCCACACAGAAAATGGGATCATTTTTATCTGGGCTCCTAATAAGATCTGAACTGGGGGAATATATATTGGCCCATTGTCTCTCAACCTGTAATCAATCATTAGAAGCAATAGTTTCCAATAGCCAAGCTGCTATTTATTGTTTAAAAACATGGAGATGTGATCTAGGTTTACTCAAATCATAAGGACAATAGATGAGTTCAGGGCTTCCATTTGCCAGACAGACCCTCCAGTTTTCTCATTCTCTGCTTAGTTCCTTAAATGGTTCTTCTATTTGGTAAGTTCTTCCTAAAATTAGAAAGGAGAAAACTGATTCAGAGACCTTTATTTCTCCTTATTCTTGTAATTTAACATCTAAAAGGAGATGGTGGAAGAGGAGATTGTTGTTCTGATTTTTAGTGTTTGCTTCATACTTCTGATTACCCAGTCTGGACTTAAAAAAAAAATTTATTGTAAAAGTGATTTACAGAGAGTTTCTAGTTACATAAGTCAGGTAATCAGTAAATTTCCTTTTGAACAGTGTCATCCCCTCCCTTCTTCACTCCCTAAATCTAGACTTTTAAAAATATTTATTATTTTAAATTTCCCTATTATCTCATTTATCTGCCACACTTCAGGAATACATATCATGTTACTCAAATCAGGAAGACTCTTACTTTAGAGGATGACCTTAATCTTTTGGTTCATATGCAGAAATGAACTGTCATTGAAGAGGAAGTTGAAGTCAGGTGTTAAATATGCAACTCATGAAGAAGGTAAATGGGCAATAGCACTGAAAACCTGTAGAAGTGAGGGACTGAAGTGATGACCCAGCAGACTTTGGACCCAGAAGAACTAAATCCAGGAAAATTGAGATGGCTTTCTTCTTCTCCAATGTCCAGCTCATCTTGCCAGAGTAGCAGTATCCTTATAAAGATACCAAAGCAGACACAATAACAACCTTTCTCCAAAGTACAATGATTACACATGCATTTCCTTACACTGGCCTTGCCTATCCCAATACTGCCTGTCTCCATATGACTCTTAGTTGTTTTGAGAAATAAAAAGAAGTATATTATCAAAGTAATGCATGAAGATCACTTTAGATTCAAATAATAAAAGAATATTTAATTACATAAGATTTAAATTCAAATAATATAATAAAAAATGAAAGTCATTCATACCAACCCACCTCTCTTCCAAGTCTCCAGTTTGCTACATTTTGTGCTCAAGTTCTGTAATCTTGAATGGCTCCATGCCCTCCCAGTGTTTCTCTTCTGTTTTTATGATCCCAAAGAGGGTGGAGAAGCCTAGCATAAAGTTCCCAAGACATAGACCCCTGTGTAATGTCCAGAGCAGGATAGGGAAATACGGAGTGTGTCTGCCCAGCCTCATATTGTCATACTGATTTCCATGGGCAGAGGGATGGTTTCTCACCATTGTTTAGAGTGCACTATATACTTGCCAAATCAAGGCAATGAGTGAGCATCTCCCTGCTTTTTCCCATCCTCCACTGACAATGCAGCCTTCTACCACCTTGTTGGTTTCCCTTAATTCTGAGAAGGCCTTCAAACACACCTTGAATTTGAAAAACAACAACAACAACAAACAGCTTTCTATCTGGATGACCAAAATGTATCCTGGGGTCTGGGGCTGGAATGACTCAAATTGCCCTTTGTCTGCTCTCCTAAAGAGCATTATTCTTGCATTCAGTCAAGAAACATTTGCTAGATAGCAACTCTACGCCAGGCATATGCTAGCACACTGGACACAGTTTAAATATAGAGCCTGTACTCTCACATTCTAAGGGCCACTACAAAACTATGTGGTAAGAGTTGTCAAAGGACAGTTGCTAAAGGGAGCATAAGGAAGGATGTTGCATCCTAACTGAATGGTCAGAGACAGCTTTTTACAATGGGAATACTGAGGTGAGTTTTAGAGGTCAAGCCTTAGTTAGGAGTCAGAGGAGAATATCTAGGATGCTGAGTGTGCCTAGAGCTATTTTCCTGTGATCAGAGCCCCTGAAACACTAATGGATAATTGCAACTGGTGAACAACATGTATCCATCTTCAAGGTTAACATCCTAAACCTTAACTGTTATAAACTAGTTCCCCAGTTTACTTCTATCTATGGACCCAGATCTTCTACAGGGTTAGACAAGGCTACCTAGGCCTCTGCTCCAGTTCTGCTGCTTCTGAAGATCCAGTTCCAATGTTTACTACCCAGTTGATTCCTTCCCTGCCATAGAACCCAACACTACAAGACTGAAGGAGGAAGTCAAAACTTTGATCCCTCTGATTCCAGAGGCTATATGAAGGAGAAAGGAAGGCTTATAGTACACATGGAACTTCTTCAAATTTCATCACAAAAGTTTACTTTGCTATTTCATTGCTTTATCTGGATACTTTGATAACTTCTAAAGTGAGACCCATCCTAAAATAATAATACTTGAAGTTAATAAGGTATAATTTTTGATGGAAAAGTAACCAATAACACTGGAAAATAAAAACATGTGAAAACCACAGAGAAGAAATGATCCAAGTCTAAAAGACTTGAGAAATCAAATGTTCATTTTGCCCAAGATTATTCTTGCCTTTAAACAGAGAGAAGGGGAAAAAAGGGTAACTTTAGAAGGACTGGGGGCTGGGGATATGGCCTAGTGGAAAGAGTGCTTGCCTCGCATACAGGAAACCCTGGGTTTGATTCCCCAGCACCACGTATATAGGAAAAGGCCAGAAGTGGTGCTGTGGCTCAAGTGGCAGAGTGCTAGCCTTGAGCAAAAAGAAGCCAGGGACAGTGCTCAGGCCCTGAGTCCAAGGCCCAGTACTGGCAAAGAAAAGAAAAGGACTGACAGAGCTAAAAAGTATGGAAGAAGCCTGGACAAGAAGGAAAAGATATAATGCCCAAATAGGGCCACATAAGGGACAATTCTATAGAAAATATTTGTTAAAATAAGTATTAATAAGAAGCAAAGGAAGGCTGGGGATATGGCCTAGTGGCAAGAGTGCTTGCCTTCTATACATGAAGCCTTGGGTTCGATTCCCCAGCACCACATGTACAGAAAATGGCCAGAAGTGACGCTGTGGCTCAAGTGGCAGAGTGCTAGCCTTGAGCAAAAAGGAAGCCAGGGACAGTGCTCAGGCCCTGAGTCTAAGCCCAGGACTGGCAAAAAAAAAAAAAAAAAAAAAAAAAAGCAAAGGAGGCAAGATAACAAAAGTGGGTGGGTGATAGCATATTAATCTATGGACAATAATTTTGGCTTAAGCTAATTACTAAAATGAAATGTCCAGCAAAAGTCTTATCAAATGTTCCACACAACTGCTTCCTCCTCACCCACCACCCATCTACTAGATCTGCTCCAGCAGGAAACGCCCCTATAAGCAGGACAGGAGTCTCTCCTCTACCTCTCCAAACGTCTCTCAGGAAGGGGGAGTTGGGTGCTGTAGCTTCCAGAAGTTCAAATTAAATTTCCACTGTCTGCTTTTGTAAATTCCTTCTGAGTTACTCCTCCACCCCCTCCTTATCTCATTTTCTGAGAAGAAATTGTCAAATGAACAAAAGAATCCAATTCTTTTCTATGTGTAGGACAAGGAGACTACAAGTTTTTTTTTTTTTGTGTGTGTGTGTGTGTGTGTGTGTGTGTGTGTGTGTGTGTGTTTGTGTGTGTGGCCGGTCCTGGGCCTTGAACTCAGGGCCTTAGATGAGAAATCATTTCAGAATCAAAACAGAATCAAAACTCGTCATGAAACATTGTTCTCTCACTCTCTCTGTCGCTGTCTGTCTGTCTGTCTCTCTCTCTCTGTCTGTCTGTCTGTCTCTCTCTCTCTTTCTCTCACACACACACACACACACACACACACAGCCTTCTAAGATCTTCCATTCTGAGAGAATTTCCACTAATAATCCACTAAAAAGAAAAGGCAAATTTCAGCCTGGATAAAGTAGATATTCTCAAGTTGTCTACCAGGTACACATGGTTGGCTCTTTTCTACATTTAATCATTGAAGCACCCAACAAGAAATTGAAGCTTAGTATTTTAGAGACTAGAACCACTGGCATGCAAATGGTCTGTTCAAATTATTTATCCAGTATTAGGAAGCTTATCTTCCCAACACAGAGAAAAAAAAAATCACGGAAGGAATTTTCTACCCATGTGAGTGTATTTTGTCTCTCCTGACAAACATAAAGGAAAAAAAAAATTATTGTGGCCTAGAAGTTTCAAATAAAGCTGGTAAGAGCACACAGAGGTTTTTAAAGTATCATGGGGGCTATTTATAGACTTACTGGTAAGCAGTAAATTTGGAAAACCACGTTACTCTGAAAACATAATTTATTTTTCTCCACGAGCTTTAGAAAGTATTGATTTGGAAATACAGATTTATTTGCCCTCTGAGTCTTCTGGAAAACATGTTCTGGTTCTCTTTATGATCCCAGTCTGTTCTCCTGGCTTTATATGGAAATTAATTTCTTTTGGCATTGTACCCACTTCATCTAAGGCATGTATAAGGTTTAACTACATCTCGCCTGAGTGTTGTAAATACTGGTACTGAAGCTTCTTGGAACAGGACAAATTTTAACCCCACCTGGGAGAAACTGGGCAGCAAGAAAGCTGTGGGTTACTTTACAAGAAGAATCTTCCCTAGGAGCAATGGGGAATTCATTATGCAAAAGCACATTAGGACAAGCATTGAGACAATTAGAATATCTAACAAATTCTTCAGCTGAGTACCAAAGAATATATTTTAGGAGACATATAAAAGAATTACCCATGTATCATCATTTGTTTTTAAATTGTTTGAGCTGTAAAAGGTTTATAATGATGAAAGTCCTTAAAGCCATACTCAAGAAATCATCTCTGTTATGGAGGTTTATAGCAAAGTTCTATTTAAGTGTGGGCTCAAACAAGAGATTCCTTATTGGCTTGCATGAGTGCTACTTTATCTAATCCTGGACCAAGAACTTGGAAAAGTAACTCTAGACTAATGTGTCCTGCTTAAGCATGAATGGGATATTTTTTGTCTTTTTTTTACTGTTATTATTAAGTAGTTATAAGAAGAGGTTACAACTCCATATGTCTCATGTTATGATTATAAGACTTCTTGGACAATGTCACCTCTTCCTTCATTCTCTCCCATTTACCCCTTACTGTCCCTACCTACAAGATACATAGTTAATTTTTTACATAGTGTATATTGAATACAATGACTGGATTTGCTCACTCTTTATCCATTCATGTTCCCCCACTTTTGCCATCCTCCAAAATGTGTTTCCATTTCCTGGTATGAGTGGTTTATTTTTCATTCAACTAACATCTTTATTTCCAAAAGAAAGACATACAGAGGAATTTCTATCACTCAATATGCAGTAACTTTGCTAGGTAGAGAAGTAAACATGACTTAATGTAATGAGCAATCTACCTTTGGAGGCAGAATCAAATCCTTGAGTTGACTGTGGCTTGAACAGGATTTGACTCAGAAACAATATTATGCAAGGTTTTGTGACACATCTGTAATTCTACAACTTTGGAGGCTGAGGTAGAATCACAGATATTAAGTTAGCCTGATCTCTTTTAGAAGATTGTCTCAAAGCATTAAAAACAAACAAAAAATTAGTTAGAAGCAGTGTAATTTGGATTGTATCAAGTTTTACAGAAAAGATTTTGTTGCAGTCACTTTTCTTAAAAGGTTATTTGACACAAAGATAAGTAAGATAAATTATTGTAGCACTATTCACAATAGTGAAGCTATGAAAACAGTTCAGATAATGCCCTACGATCAATGAATAGATAAAAAATGTGATATGTCTGAATATATAAATAAATATATACACACATATGTAATGGAGTATTAGCCACAAAGAAGAATAAAATTGTGTCATTCATTTTCTGGGAAATGGTTGGATCTGGGGATAATCATATTAAGTGAACTAAAGATTCAGAAGAACAAATTTCACATACTCTTCCTCATACATAGGGTTAGATTTAAAATATAATCATAAACATATTCATAAACATACAAACACATATACACATGTATGTCATAAATATCATGTATACATCATATACAATTTCAGTATAGAATATGTTTGTGTGAGATACCAAGGTGAAACTCCTTTGAAAACTTAACATGCATTTCAGAAGAAAAGAATATTAGGAAATTAAAATTATTTTCCAGGGTATGAGTAGTAGTTGGGAGAGGAGAGGCAGAAAAAGAGAATAAGGAGAAAAATATACTCCAAATACTTCATGGACATATGTGAAAATGAAACAAGGAAACTAGTTGACATTGGTTTGGGAAGGGGAGGTATCAGATTAGTAGAGGGGGTGACTATAATCAAGACACTTTGTGTATATAAATGCACATGTTAAAATAAAACTTCCTTGTACAGCTAATTGATGCTAATAAAAATAGGTAATAGACAGATATAGATATGGATAGATAGATTGAGAGACAGGTAGGTAGGTAGATAGATAAGTAGGTAGATAGATGGATGGATAGATAAATAGAAAGATAGATAGATATACACAACACACATGGCAAAGTATTATATGCTCTATGTACAAAATGTCCATCTTAAACAGGCCAAGATTGGGGAAAATATGAACCATTTTCCAATATACAAACCAAAGAGACAAAATAATTCTGCTCTTAACCATTAATTTTGTTAATTCAGGCTCAGTCAGTTTGGTGTCCCCTCTTGGGATTGTGAATCTTGAGAAATGATCCAAAGAAAGGGGGACAAGTAAGAAGGAGTTTAGTCACAATTGTTTTGAGAATTCCAAATCAAATATATTGGGTTTTATAGAGGATGCCAATGATAACACCTTAACTTTCTTGTCCTGTGATGATAAATGTGCTATATCTCCACTGTGCAGACAGCCTTCACCAACCCTAGTTCTCCACCCTCTCTCCTGGGCCAGGATTCTCTATAACCTTACAACAAAATCTGTTTCTGTCTACATTAACTAGAGTTAGCCTTTATTTGTGTAACTACACCATGAGTAATAAAGGAGACAAACTGAAAGCTCCCAAAATGAACCAACATATGTGGAAAATAAATGAAATTGTCCACCTCACCCCACCCTGAGTAATTGAGGAAGCGCAAGTAAAGAGAGTAACATAGGCTCTTCACTTCACCAGCAGCTCAAAAGAATCAGTAGAATCCAGTGCTGGCAAAGGTGCAGGGAAACAAATAATCCTGAGTCTTTAATGGGAAATAAGTTGATTAAACTTTTCCAAAAGGCAGACAGAAAATGTCTGCCTATGTTTTAAATGTACGTTCTTTGTTCAACCGTCCCCAAGTAAGCAATTTATCTTATTCCTTTCTTTCTTTCTTTCTTTCTTTCTTTCTTTCTTTCTTTCTTTCTTTCTTTCTTTCTTTCTTTCTTTCCTTCCTTCCTTCCTTCCTTCCTTCCTTCCTTCCTTCCTTCTTCCCTTCCTTCCTTCTTTCTTTCTTTTTTCTTCATTACTCAGGACCTTCAAACTTAAGACTTCACATTTGCTGGGCAATTGCTTTACCCCATAAGCCATGTTCCAAGCCCTTTGGCCTTAGTTTATATTCCAGGCTTGACTAGGCTAGCCTAAGTCTTTGAGATCCTTCTAAGATTAAAATTGTGTGGTACCAAGCCCCACTGCAAAGTGATAATTAGCAAAGGGCCAACAGTGTATTTATAGTAAAACAAATCTGAGAAGCAATAGTACAGGCATCTGTTCAGCATATGTTGAAAGTCATCCTATAGTAGAAGCTAGAAGGGCAAGAGCCTGTGAAAAAGAAAGAGAATGGGGTTGATCTCGTATTTTTAGCAGGAACTCACTTCTGAGATATCTAACCCATTCCTGCAATAATATCATTAACCAATTCATGAAAGCAAACTCGGCATAACCTAATCACTCACCACCACAACTGCATTGAAAATTAAGTTGCCAACACATGAACTATGGGAAACATATTCAAACCATAGCACCTAATTTCCCATCTGTATGTCTATTCTTAGCGTCTCTCTATGTCATGATCTCATGTTCTTATAAGGAGATCAATAGCCTGTTTTAAGTTACTTTTCTAAATAGTCTCTCTCCCAAAGCTATCATGTTCTGAGGTACTGTCAGGGCTTCAACTTATTAATTTGGTAATTGGAGCAATAGAAAACTTAATTCAGTTCATAACAGCTATAGAACAGAAATTGAAACTAATCTATTCCCATAGTTAAGCAGGAAGAAATATCACCTGCCTACACATAATCTTCATAATAAAGTGGTACTGTGATTGTTCAATAGATTTTCAACCTGACACTATTGATTTAAGGGACTGACTAGTCTTTGTTGTGGGTAGGCTGGCTTGTGCTTTAGAGAATGGTCAGAACCACCCCTGGCCTCTGCTCAAAAGATGTCAGTACCATCACTCCACCACTCCACCCCTGAGCTATATCAAACACATTTTTCTCTAAACATTGACAAATGAGGAGCAAAATCACAACTCTAGAAATCACTTCATTAAAGTATTCAGTCAGGGTTAAGAAGCAAAAAGAAGAAAACAAATATGCATAGCCTCCCTTATACTGGTCAATAGCTACAAATTTTCAACACTTCAGTTGATTTTTTTCAATAAATGGCTACGACAATCCTAAGCGATTGTTATTAACACCATCATTGTTACAAGAAATAAATTTCAGGAGATGAATGACTTATTGAAGAGATAATGCATCTGCTAAACATTAGCATAAGGTAACAAATCTTAGCATATACCCAACCCCTGAGTTCAATTGTTAGGAGCAGACATGTACATAGAGAGAGAAAACATACTGACATGCATTCTCATGGAGACTAACATCCTTTGGTAGGAACACACAGATACACAAAGATATTGCTTTTGAGTCATGAGCGGGCTAGAGAGTTTAAAGATTAATAACAATAAATAGGGTGAAATGCCTATTTCACTGTTGATGCCTCTTCTTGTGCACCAATCCTACCTCTTCTTGGGCAACAGTAAATAATTGCTTGAAAACCATATTTATGGCTGAGAACTAGGAGCTAAAACTGAGAGCAAGGGGTCTAGAGTTCAATAGTTACACTTTCTGGTCATGTTCAAACTCAAATTGCTGTATTCTGGGAGCTTACCAAAGACTTCAATTTCTGAAATCTGGATTTTCCACACCTAAGTGAAATAGCAGAATGAATGGTAAAGCCATTTTTACTTTAATGTCTGATTTCTTTGTCAGACAAAAAATTCAAAAGAGTTGGTCACTATAAGTTATTAAGGCCTTGATTAAAATATATACAACTAAAATATAGAATATCAATATAAACACATTACTGAACACTTAACAAGATTTGAAATAAATGTGTGCATCAGATGCCACTGAGAACAAAGATTTAGGAAAACTCTTAAATTACATATGTCTTACTTTCATTATTGATTAATTCTAAAAGAACAAACGACTACAAATTTTCAACACAAAAAGTAAGGCATCATTTTTTCATTCACATATTTGGTGGGGTTCAGCTGACCTACGCTGGGCTCTAAGCCTTGAACTGGGTATAAATCTGGTTCTGTGTTTATTTTATTCTTCTTGGACCAGTACCTAAAACATGCCAAATTTTTGCCAGTCATGTTGGGTAATGACCCTTTAGTTAGTCAGTCTTGTGACCAAACCTAAAGCTAAGAAGCAAAAAACCATCCTTTTCCAAACCTCACGATATGGCAAATTTATAAATATAGAATATTACTATATCAAAGATTTAAGGAGAGGCTGAGAATATGGCTTAGTGGTGGAGTGCTTTCCTAGCATGCATGAAGGTTTGATTCCTCAGTACCATATATACAGAAAAACAGGGAGTGACAGTAGAGACCAAGTCTGTGAACACTGTATATGTGCTTGATACATTGTAAATTGCATATGGGTCTACCTGACCTAGACAAGGGATGGAAAAACAGGTTGTAAGATATCACAAGAAATGTACACACTGCCCTACTATGTAACTGTACCCTCGTTGCACAACACCTTGTAAAAAATTTTTTTTGCTTAATTAATAATAAAAAATAAAAAATAAAAATCAAAAAAAATAAAATAAAAAATCAAAAATAAAAAAAACTAAAAAAAAAAACAGGGAGTGGTGCTGTGGCTCAAGTGGTGGAGTGCTAGCATTGATCAAAAGAAGCTCAGGGACAGTACCCAGGCCCTTAATTCAAGCCCCAGGACTGGCAAAAAAAAAAAAAAAAGAAAAGAAAAGAAAGAAAAGAAGAGATGGACAGGAAGGGAGGGAGGGAGGTAGGGAAATAAGGAATCACAACCAATAATCATAATCTACAACATTGTGGCTGTCCCAAAGAGAATGTGTTACTTATGATTAGAAGGCATATATATATATATATATATATATATATATATATACATAAAACGCTAAAATAAGAAGTAGGAGTTTATGATCCTCAGAACTGGAAAGAACCTTAGTCTAACTGCCTTACCCCATAAATGAGGAAATTGAGGCCTCAAAAGAGGAAGAATCTTTTCCATAATTATATGACTAGTTAAGATCCTACAAGGTTTAGACTAATTCATACACTACATGACAATGAAACATGCCCGAGGAAACAAGACAACTCTCCCCAAACAAACCAGTTCATCTTAGTAAAAACATACAATGGTCTTTATAAATTTTTTAAGTGTTTCACTGAGACACAGAAGTCTTTGAGCTTCCTCAATATTTTTTGTGACTACAAATATTACATAAACAGTTTCCAAATTCACAAACTTCTTTTTTTTTAAGTTTTTATTATAAAACTGATGTACAGAAAGGTTACAGTTTCACACGTTAGGCATTGGATACATTTCTTGTACTGTTTGTTACCTTGTCCCTCATACCCCCCTAAATTCACAAACTTCTATGATTAAATATTATGCCTGACTTAACAAAGAATGTGTTTTCAGTATGTACTCTGTAATCTGTATCCCTTCTCAAATGAAACCAGAAATGCCATAAATCATTGCCAAATTTATTTGAAGTTGGTCTTTCCTTTGATGTGACCAGCCAGTCTGTCTTTTTGACAGTCCCTAATACTCCAAGATTCATTGTATGGGTTTATTTTTGTGGGGTTTTTTTGGTTTTTTTTTTTGTTTTTTTTGCCAGTCCTGGGCCTTGGACTCAGGGCCTGAGCACTGTCCCTGGCTTCTTTTTGCTCAAGGCTAGCACTCTGCCACTTGAGCCACAGTGCCACTTCTGGCCATTTTCTATGTATGTGGTGCTGGGGAATCGAACCCTGGGCTTCATGTATACTAGGCAAGCACTCTTGCCACTAGGCCATATTCCCAGCCCCATACTCCAAGATTCATATAATACGTTCATATCAAGTCATCTTTGTGTCTCATGACAGTTTAATGTATGTCACTTTTTCTCTACACATTAGCCACTGATCTCCACAAAAGTGCATTTATACTATTGTGTATTCCTATATTTTTAGATTTTGAAGGTACAAATGATTTGGCTGAACAGTTTAACCCCAGGGCCTCAAAAGGGCCAGGCACAAGCACAATGTCCTGATTTGCTAAAGTTAAATAGTAAACTCTAATGGCTTCACAGAGGTGTGCTTACTATTCCAATCCAATAAACTTTAAACCAAAGCTATCCTTCCCTAGGCCTAATTATGTCATTCTGGGCTAATGGGAACATATAATAAGTAGCTCATAGGAATTAATGCAAAAGATTGTCACAGGTAAAGAATAAAGTCCCAGTGTACCACTTCAGTAAAAAGAGGTTAGGATATAGTAGGAAAACTGTTCTAAAACTCTGGAATCATCAAATATTCAATGATTTATCCATAAGAAGAAAGAAAAGTCTTATTTGGTAAAGCTCCCAGAAAACAGAGTTAGGACAAGTAAGGTATAGAGGAAGAAGAACCATATTGGGGAAGACACTATCGTTATTTAACTATGGCCACAGCAGGGCAAACACACAGTGGTGGGGACAGATAGGTAGCCAAAGGAAAGACCTACTCTAGCACTCTTCTTAGCATGCCTGGTTGGATGGGCAATGACATAAAGAAACATGAGGATTTGTATACTTTAGCTCTGCTCACAGCATTCATTGACTCACTGCAAACACTTGGATGTACTGTAATACTTTCCCCAGTGTGGACTCCACTATCACACTGAACACCACCAGCTGGAAATATATCCAGTTGCCCACTCTCCTACCTTATTACCAATACACTGAGTCTCTCTCTCTCTCTCTCTCTCTCTCTCTCTCTCTCTCTCTCTCTCTCTCTCTCTCTCTCTCTCTCTCTCGCTGTCCCTGAGCATTTTCGCTCCAGAAAAGCATTCTACCACTGCACCACTTTCCTGAAATCATTTCTTTAAGGAGTATCTGTAAGCTAGACATGGAAAACTATGTTCATTGGATCAGGCCAGGATGAGACTCTTCCAAGAACAGTGCTTTGGTTTGAATATATATTCTACCATTAATTCATGTTAGAATTTATTTACTTGTTTATCTACTTATTTATTTGTTTGTTTTGCCAGTACTGGAGCTTGGACTGGGCATTATGCTCTCAGCTGGCTTTTCACTCAAGGCTGATTCCTTAAACACTTGAGACACATTGACAATTCCAGAGTTTTACTGGCTAATTGAGAATAAAAGTCTCTAGGATTTTTGTGCCTGGGGCTGGCTTTGACGCAGATCCTCAGATCTCAGCCTTTGGAGTAACTAGGTTACAGATATGATCTCATGTCGGAATTTAAGCTCCAATATGTCCCCTTTGCTGCTTTCATGGTGTGCAGAGATGGCAGCAAAGAAGTTCTTCCTTAGAAATCCATATGCTTGCAGAAGTTCGTCCTTAGAAATCCATATGCTGGCATCTGACTTGAGCACGGAGTTCCCAGCCAGAATCACAAGAAATGCATTTCTGTTTTGTGTAACTTACCCAGTCCTAGGCATTTTGTTTTGGTTTCATTTAGTTTGGTATGGTTCATTGGTTTTTCTTTTTTTTGGGTGGGGGGCCAGGGTGGTTTGAGATGGTTGCTTAGTATAGAGCCCAGACAAGCTTGTAACTCACTCTGTACCTCTGGCTGGCCTCACACTCATGATCGCCTTCAGCACTTCCTCAATGCTGATGTTACAGGTTTATACCATAATGCTTGGCTTCAGACATCCTGTTATAACACTAACAGACTAAGAGCAACTGCTTTCAAATATCAAAGGGAAAAGGAAAGCATGCCAAAAAGATTCTTTTTGAGCTGTTTCCTTTTGTTTTCCTTTATATTTGTTTTCTAAATTATCTTTAAGTAGTTGTACAAAGGAGGTGCCATAGAGCAAAACAGTTTATGAATACAATGCATCTTGATCAGTGTCATCTTCTCCACATTCTCAACTCCCTTCAACCCACCCCTTCCCTTGTTTGTTTGTTATTGCAAAGTTGACATACAGAGGGGTTATGGCCACATCAGTCAGATAAAGAGTACATTTCTTTTTTAACAATGTCACCCCTTCCCTCACTCTCTCCTAGTTTTTCCCTCCCAAATGCAGCAGTGATAGTCACTAGACACTATATCGAAAATGAGCTATACAATTTGTGGGGGCTTTCTTGATGTATGAACACTCTTGACTCAGCTCTCCATTCCGGCTTTTGACGCCACATTTATTATTTCATCCCATCAAGAAATCTAGAGCATTCGCTGCCTCCTGCTTTCCTGACCCCAAGCCTCCCGCCTTCCAATGGTTCATTTCCCATATCTTCAGTTCACAGCACTTGCCTGACCTTTTCTATCCTATCAGCTCAATTATGTACTTCACTGCTATGCTGTGTAGATTTGTTTAACCATATTTAGGCTTAAGCTCCTCAGAGAAAGTATCAGGTCATTTCTGCTTTCACTTTGTAAGGTACCCTGTATATTCCCAGGTAAGTACAAACAATAAGGCAGGTTAAAGGAGGATTTTTAGAGTTTTGGGGTTTTTTTTAATTTTTATTGTCAAACTGATGTACAGAGAGGTTACAGTTTCATATGTTAGGCATTGGATACATTTCTTGAACTGCTTTTTACCTCCTCCCTCATTCCCCCCCTTTTCCCTTCCTCCCCCATGAGTTGTTCAGTTCATTTACATGACTTGTTCACTTTTGCAAGTATTGCTTTTGTAGTCATTTGTCTTTTTTACCGTGTCTCTCGATTTTGGTATTCCCTTTCAGTTTCTTAGTTCTAATACCAGTATATACGATTTCCAATGTACTCAGATAGGGCTGGGGATATGGCCTAGTGGCAAGAGTGCTCGCCTGGTATACATGAAGCCCTGAGTTCGATTCCCCACATATGTAGAAAAGGCCAGAAGTGGCGCTGTGGCTCAAGTGGTAGAGTGCTAGCCTTGAGCAAAAAGAAGCCAGGGACAGTGCTCAGGCCCTGAGTCCAAGCCCCAGGACTGGCAAAAAAAAAAAAAAAAAAGTAACCAATGTACTCAGATAAGATACAGACATAGTGCAGGTACACCACAGGAAGGGGATACAAGAAAATCATCAATAATAGAAGCGACAGTTACACATAGCACATTGAAAGTAGTAACAACAGTGATATAACAATCATTTCCATAACATGGAGTTCATTTCACTTAGCATCATCTTATGTGTTCATAAGGGTATAGCTATTGGGCTCTTGTGATCCTCTGCTGTGACTTGCCTAAACCTGTGCTAATTATTCCCTGTAAGGGAGACCATAGAGTCCATGTTTCTTTGGGTCTGGCTCACGTCACTTAGTATAATTTTTTCCAAGTCCTTCCATATCCCCATATCCTTAAAAATGGGGCAATGTCATTCTTTCTGATAGAGGCATACAATTCCATTGTGTATATGTACCACATTTTCCTGATCCATTCATCTACTGAGGGGCATCTGGGTTGGTTCCAGATTCTAGCTATGACAAATTGTGCTGTGGTGAACATTGTTATGCTGGTGGCTTTAGTGTGATTTTGTTTGTGGTCTTTTGGATAGATACCCAAAAGTGGAGCTGCTGGGTCATAGAGAAGCTCTATGTTTAGCCTTCTGAGGAATCTCCATATCACTTTCCAGAGTGCTGAACCAGGTTACATTCCCAACAACAATGAAGTAGGGTTCTCTTTTGGCCACATTCCCTCCAACATTTGTTATAGTTAGTTTTCTTGATATAGGACATTCTTACTGGGGTGAGATGGAATCTCAATGTTGTTTTGATTTGCATTTCTTTTATGGCCAGTGATGTAGAGCACTTTTTCATATGTCTCTTGGCCATTTTCATTTCCTCATCAGAGAAGTCTCTTTTTAAGTCTTTAGCCCACTTGTTGAGGGGGCTATTGGTTCTTTGCGGTTTTGTTTTGGAGGAATGTAATTTTTTTAGTTCCGCATATATTTTAGATATGAGGCCTTTGTCCATTGTATGGCCAGTAAAGAACTTTTCCCAATCTGTGGGCTTTCTGTTTATCTTGCGAGCTATGTCCTTTGCCCTGCAAAAGCTCTGCAGTTTGATGCAGTCCCATTTGTCCATCCTTTCTTTGATTTGTAGCATTTCTGGGTCTTTGTTAAGGAAGTTTCCTCCTGTGCCAAGGAGCCCAAGTGTTTCTCCTACTCCTTCCTTTAGTGACAGCATTTTTACTATATCTAACATTAATGCTCTCATCTACTAACAATCATTTTATTTTCATATTTTGTGGAGAAGGAAAATATCACATCTTAATTTAAATCTACTCTAGTAATCTTTTAAAATGAAAATCATTACTTGCAACTCAAAAGTGAAAAAAGAGGTCATTGTGCAAAAATTTCAAAAGCCTCTTTCTTTCTCTAGTACATAATTTAAATATACAGCATTCTCTTTACTGAAGTATAGAACAGGGTAGGTATTTGCTGAATAAAAAAGCAAATGAGGGTCCATGAACTTCATGGCAAGACAAAGACAGTTCTCTAATGCAATAGTTCCCTAATGTTGGCACCAAGAAAAGAGAAGTCTTAAAACTGATAAATGCCATGGCTGTAATTTGAACTCAGATATCTTTATTGAGTTCTAGACAGATTAATTTGGTTCTTCTCTTTACACATTTTTTTAACTTGGACATTCCCAAAACACCTTTAAAATACTGCCTGATGTACACACAGCTACAATAGAATTTATCTTACTTTTCTAGTTAAATTAACTCATTTTGTTATTTTTTTTCTTTGTGCCATCCTGGGGCTTGAACTCAGGGCCTAGGTACTGTCCCTGAGCTTTTCTTCCTCAAGGCTAATGTTCTACCATTGATCCATAGCTCTGCTTCCAGCTGTTTTGATAGTTTATACTACATATATGCTCTGTTGTATTCTTTCATTTTATCTTCAGAACAACCCAGAAAAGTAGATGCAAGAACATTCTTTTCCAAGATGAAAAAACTGAAAGTAAAGATATTCAATTTTACATTTATAGAAGGATTTGAATAATATCTTCTGATTTCTATTTTAACGAATTTCCCTTTCAGAGTGATACAGATAGCCTGTGATCAATAGTGACCCTAAAAGTGCTTTTAGGGTTTTCTTTTTTTAACCTTTGTTTTTAGATTTTGTTTTGTTTTGTTTATGAAGCAGTACATGAGAACAGAATTTCGCAATAGACTACTTTTCTAAGGTCCCATTGGGAAAAGGCAAGAAAGGAAAGGAAAGCCTTGATGTACTTTGTAATGGCTTCTACCGCCAGCCTGTTGGGTTGAGAATCATTGTCATCTCAGGCCAAAGAAAATGGTCAATAGGTAGACAGACAGACAGATGTTTTCAGATTCCTGCTAAGAAGAGTTCTTCTAAAATTCCTTCCTCTAAAGTCCTGTTTACTTTTTACTTTACTGCCTCTCTCGTACCTACCATTAAGATTAAGAACATAATTCAGATGTCAAGGATATAATGTGTGAAAAAGATTAAATCACTACACTTCAGGATTCCGCCTACCTAAGTTCAGACTTTTAAAAAAGATTAGCTAACTCAAGTTCACAACAACCAATTTATTATCCTGAAATCTGTAGGTCAAAATTAGTTGTAAATAAACTCTTAATTTCTTCCTTATAAATGATTCCCCAATACTAAAATGTAAGCACCAATGAGATTGTCCTGATACTACTTGAAATAAATAAATGCCCTGGATTGATACAATCAGCAAGAACATAATGTTTTCATCCTTCAATGTTTACATAAAATATTTGCTAGAAAAAATTTAAATATTCCTTTTATAAGTGAATGCAAAGGATGTGCATCTTGGTAATTGCAAAGCCAAAAAAAAGAACAGTGAACCAATACATAAGAATGGAGAAAGATATGCTACCTATAGGAGGTAATGAGAGCCCTTGGTTTATTTGTAAAGCAATGCTCTCCCAAGCAAAAGAGCTGAAAAGATTTTATTTGGGGTGCCTATATATATTCAGATAAGAATATGTGAGCCCCCAGTACTAAAATGAGTGAATGAACCTATTTATATAAGAAAAGACATGTTGGAGCACACATATTTTTGAGTATTTTCAATTTAAGGCCTAAAATACAAATTAAAATTCATATGTTTGGGGTATAGACAAACCACTTTAGTTTTTCATAGATGTTCTTAAGATCCCAGTTCTTAACACCCTCTCTTAGTCTATTTGGAGAAACTTAAGTATTCCCAGCCTAGGTTTTGAGACCACAGGACTGGCAGGGACCTAATAGGGAGCCTAGAAGGCCAAAAAGTATACAATTAACTTATTATTAGCCTTGGTATAAAAAGCACCTAAACAATTCTGGCATTGAAGAATCTATTGCATTGATAACCTTTTTGTTTTTTGGGGGTTTTTTTGCTGGTCCTAGGGCTTGAACTCAGGGCCAAAGCACTGTCCCTGGTTTCTTTTTGCTCAAGGCTAGCACTCTACCACTTGAGCCACAGCACTGCTTCTGGCTATTTCTATATATGTGGTGCTAAGGAATTGAACCCAGGGTTTCATGTATGTGAGGTGAGAACTCTACCACTAGGCCATATTCCCAGCCCATTGATAACATTTTTGCATTGCATAAGGATTGGTCTTTTCAGTTAGAGATGATGAAAGAGAAAATAAAATGTGCTGCTGCTATGATTTTCAAGTTGTTAACAAAACAGGAATACATGGGCTGGAATAACAAAACAGGAATATGGCCTAGTGGTAGATTGCTTGCCTCACATACATAGAGCCCTGAGTCTGATTCCTCAGCACCACATATATAGAAAAAGCCAGAAGTGGCCCTATGGCTCAAGTGGTAGAGGGTTAACCTTGAGCAAGAAGAAGCCAGGGACACTGCTCAGGCCCTGAGTTCAAGCCCCAGGACTGGCAACAACAACAAAAAGAATAGGACTACATGTCAGCAATACCTGTGAATTGGGTAGACTTCTCTAGCTTTCAGTGCAGCTGATACATAAGAAATAAGAACTTGTTACCTGAACAAATGGTTTTGAATCTAAATCCAAAGTTGGTTCTTTTGTTTGTTTGTTGGTTTGTTTTCTGGTAAAGGGCTAGATAGTAAATTTTCGACTTTAAGAGCAACTTCTTACTCTGCTGTTTTTGGACACAGAAAGCAAGTGTAATTTATAAATAAAAGATTGAACGTGGCAATGTTCCAATAAATTGTAAACTTTATATACTTATTACCTACCAAAGAAAACATATTCTAATTATTTTCAACCATTTAAAATGTTGAAAAAAATGTTCTTAGCACACAGTTCTCACTAAACAGTAACAGGTCAGACTTTGCACCTAGGTTACAGCTTGCCAAACCTTTCCATAAACAGCAGATATTGAACATGTTAAAATCTGGTTTGCTTTTGTTTAGTGAAAAACATATTACCTCCAAGTACAGGAAGAAAACAAAAAGACCCAAATAGAAATTTCTTGAAAGAAGATATATAGGACTAGGAATGTGGCCTAGTGGTAGAATGCTTGCCTAGCATGCATGAAGGCCTGGGTTTGATTCCCCAGTACAATATACACTGTGGCACAAGTGGTAGAGTGCTAGCCCTGAGCAAAAGAAGCTCAGTCAGGGACAGTGCTCAGGCCCTGAGTTCAAGACCCAGGACTGGCAAGAAGAAGAAGAAGGAGAAGTAGGAGAAGAAGGAGAAGAAGGAGAAAAAGGAGAAGAAGGAGAAGAAGAAGAAACAAATGGCTAACTAATGTATGAAAAAATGTTCAGTACCACCAGGTATCCAGGAAATGAAAATCAAAACCACCAAACAAGCTGGGAATGTGGCCTAGTGGCAAGAGTGCTTGCCTCATATATATGAGGCCCTGGGAGCACCACATATATAGAAAACGGCCAGAAGTGGCACTGTGGCTCAAGAGGCAGAATGCTAGCTTTGAGCAAATAGAAGCCAGGGACAGTGCTCAGGCTCTGAGTCCAAGGCCCAGGACTGGCAAAAACAAAACAAAACACCAAACAACACCTCACTTCAATTAGAATGGCTGTTATACAAAAGATAGGAAAATAAGAAAAACTAGTGAAGATATGGAAAAAAGAGAACTCACACATTGTTGGTGAAAATGTAAATTCATACAATCTTTGTGGAAAACAGCATGGAAAATTCCTCAGAAATTAAAATAGAACTACCGTTGGGTCCACTAATACCACTCCTGGTATATATTCAAAGACAATGAAAATGGGATCTGAGACATCTGCACTCCCATGTTTACTGCAGATGAGAAATGGAAGCAACCAAATGTCTATCAACTGATGAATGAAAGGGTTACTCTTCCATCATTAGAGTGAAAGTGAGAGAGAGAGAGAGAGAGAGATGCTATCATTTGCAACAACTTGGATGAACTGGAGATCATTATGGTAAATGAAATAGCCAGTCACAGAAAGACAAATATCACAGTCTCTCAGTCATATGTAGGATCTACAAAAGTGATGCTACAGCTTTCGAGAATCAAACTAGAGGTTCTTGACTATCCTCTAAAGGATCTTGTGTTGAATGCTTGGTCCCCAGGTCACAGTATTTGGAAAGAGTAAAACCTGTAAGTGGTGGTACCTAGCAGAAGGAAGTTAGATCACTGATAGTGTGTTCTTAAGAGTATTGTAAGACCCTAGTCCTTTCCAGTACCTTATTGCCTCCCAGACACTATAAGGCCCACAGGTCTCTTCCACCATATGCCTCTAGCATGATGTACTGAACATACATAAGCACAAAGCAGCAAGGCTAAGAGAATATTCACTGAAATAAGCCTACATAAACATTTTCCCTTATTAATTTGATTATATTAGGTACATTATCACAGTGGTAGAAAGATGATTGAACACAAAAGCCGAGGAGATGGGAGGAAAAAGATGACAGCAAGCAAGGTATTTGTCAGTTTTTTACAGTTACTGATAAACACAAATTCTTATGTTTAATGGCATATTAGGTTGATATGGCTAATGTATATTTCAAGATAGCTAGAAAGAGGATCTCGAATGCTTTTACTACTGATAAATGTCTGTGGCGTGAATATGTTAGCTATCCTGACTTAATCATTTTACAATAGCTACATGAATGAAAATATACTATACCCCCATAAACATGTACAAATATCATGTATTGATTATAAATAACAAATTGCATAAGCACTATATCCACTTCCTTATGTATGAAACTATAGCCCCTCTATACATCAGTTTGACAATAAATAAGTAATTATTTTTAGAAAAGAATTAATCAAAAAAAAAGTTTTTTCAACAAGAAAGAAAATTCAATTCTATGGTAACTCTGTTAGATTGTTTAAATGTATAAATAACTGGTTCATACAGCTGCCAAAATTTAAGAGGGAAAAATTGAAAGCTTTCACTCATTTCTTGAACAAATATTTATCTAGTTCCTAGTATGTCCCAGGTATTGGATGAAGTACTAGGATAAAATAGTCTACAAATTTAATTCCCAAAACAAACTTGTGAAAATTACTTTATAATATTTCTTTAATCAGCTTGAAGGTTTTAAATTTTAAAGTTAGAAATTTATAGTGCACAGAAATATTTGACTTCTGTGTTTATTCATCCTGCCTAACCTCTTCAACATTATGGAGAGTAATAAAGAAGAAATGCTGTCAACCCAACCCCAAGGTATTATTAACTAAAAATAAGACAAAGAATAGCATTTAATGTGGATGAAAATAAACCCTCATGTTAAAAGGAGATACAAAATCAATACATATTTTTACCATGAACATCAATGGTCGTTTAATGAGAGTAGCTATAGTGCTGTAGGCTGAAGAAAGGATACTTTGTTACTTACCCATCCCTAATAGCATGAAATCTATTTTTAGTTGCAAAGATTAAGTTTAAGTTTCCATCTTTCAGGAAAATAATGACCATATAGTTAATGATCATAATAATCATAACAGGCTTATCTACTACAAGTCAGGAACTGGGGCTTTGCAGTGGTAATCTTATTAGCAGAAGACAGCTACTAACTGCCTCTTAATTACCTGACTAGGAATATTAGTTTGCTTCATTTTCATTCTGAGTATATTTAAATATACTGATAAGCTTCTGGTAGAAGTTAATGTTCACCGCTGTTTCAGCCAGAAACTGTAAAATTAGAAATAGCTTCAATGTCCAATGAAACTATATCATAAAACCATCACCTAATAGAATATGAGCATTACAAAAGATTATTCTAAATCAACAACCAATACTGAAGACAGACATCTGCAATATATTCAAGAATTTTCTATTTTTTTAAAGTGGACTACCAGACATGCATATATCACAACTTACATAAATAACTTACATACATTATTATATTGATCTCTAAAAGCTCAGCATCCTAAGAATTTTGGAGATGAAATCCATATCACTCATCCTATAAATAAAGGATCTGAGACCAAAGGAAGGAAGGAAGGAAGGAAGGAAGGAAGGAAGGAAGGAAGGAAGGAAGGAAGGAAGGAAGGAAGGAAGGAAGGAAGGAAGGAAGGAGCCTGGGAATATGGCCTAGTGGCAAGAGTGCTTGCCTAGTATACATGAAGCCCTGGGTTCGATTCCTCAGCACCACATATGTAGAAAAGGCCAGAAGTGGCACTGTGGCTCAAGAGGCAGAGTGCTACCCTTGAGCAAAAAGAAGCCAGGGACAATGTTCAGTCCCTGAGTCCAAGCCCCAGGACTGGCACAAACACACACACACACACACACACACACACACACACACACACACACACACACAGAAAGGGGGGAGGGAGGGAGGGAGACAGTAAGAAATGAAGAAAGAGAAAGAGACAGACAGAGAGAGACAGACAGAGACAGACAGAGAGAGACAGACAGAGAGAGAGACAGAGAGAGAGAGGATCTGACCAAAGCTCCACATGTAAGGCTTGCCAACACAATCCTTCACATTTGCCACTCACAGTTAGGTAATTTGACCCCATTATCAAACTTTTGTGGTCTCCTAGAACTCCTACACATTCATGAAACTTATGCTAGGACTGGTATAGCATTTAGCCTCTTTGCATTCATAGAGCTTTGGAATGTAGGCAGCTGAAAGAAGAGCCCAGAACCCGAGATACATATCTGTGATGCTACATCTCAGCAAAAATGATGAGGCATGTTGGCCTCAGGGCCCTGAGCAGTAGACAGATGTGAGGGGAGATGAAAAGAAGCCTCTTTGGCCTAGATAGCATTGAAAAGGCATATAATATGCATTTATACAGAAGTTCATATGTGGCATTTAGTAACCATGTGTTAGTATAGGGATATCATATATTACGGATATTAAAACGCTTTTTGCGGGCTGGGGATATGGCCTAGTGGCAAGAGAGCTTGCCTTGTAAAATGCTTTTTGACTCCTTACTTGGGCTCATGAATTAATTTAAAGCAAAGGAAAAGTGTGTCATCCTGGCTTTAATATTAAAGCTTGAGGGAATGAAAATATTCAGTCAAAGATAATGAAAACTACCAATAGCTATAATTTATTATGTATATTTACTGAACATTTCAGATAAACTACTACACAAAAAAATTTCACTAGGCCCTCACAAACCTTGGCTAGCCAATTCATTCTACTGTGTATCTATAGGGACAGGCTAGACTGGTAACAAAAGGCCTCAGACACAAGACAGTAGAGAAGAAAATGTTTAAGAGAAGGTAATTATGGCTGAGTGGTACACTGAAGTATTGAAGGATGAAGACAACAATGAAGGCACTGTATAATTGGATAGTGTTTTTACATGTTCAGCATTCTGAAAATTTGATTCTCCATTCTGTCATCTTACCATGAAGTTTGACCCTACACTAGTAACAGAATTTAGTTCCAAATTTTGAATGGATTCTGCTATAAGGGTAGTATTTTCTGGAAGTAAATGATTCATCTGATTAAAATGATTCAACTTCCAGGAAGAGTTAGTATTTAGCACATGTCCTAAGTTTATCAAAGTAGTTGTAATCATTGATTGTCACCATGATTACATTGTACCGGCCGCTTACTTAGGTGAGGTTCATCTATAAAGTCCATAAGCATGCTTTGTAAATCATTCTCTGTTTCTAACCCGTTCTCACATCTCTACCTTCTTGCCTAAAGCAATAATGATTACAGGTAGTTCTCAGAAAGGCTCAGTGATTCTCAGAAATTATCTACTACTACAAACAGGTGCAACTTGAGCTTGTTTCTCGGCAATTAGCCTACCTCTGAACTACTTTCTGTCAGGTACAAATTCCCATTTGTAGTAAGCTTATTATCATTATTTCCCTCTAAAGTTCTTGTTTGTTTGAATGTGCCAATCCTGCCTGGGGCTTGAAGGCTTGAACTCTTGGCCTCTCATAGCCCCTGAATGTTTGAGCTTTTACTTCGTTGTTTATTTTTGCTCAAGTGTAGCTCCCTAGCACTTCTTGAGCCATAGCTCATGATTGATCGATCAGGTTTAATTCTCACAAATTTACAAAGAAACATCTTAAAAAATAATTCAAGTAATCATCAGATATCTTCCAGGAGTGGCAATGGAGAGACAATGCAGTTTTGTACTTTGAGACACGAAAACATTAAAATCATTCATGGGTATAATATGGTTTAATAGTGCTACAGGTTGAGCACCCAAAGTATTCCACTTAGATTTCCTTCAGGGCAGAACAAACCACCACTTGATCTTGATCGCTTGGACAATGCAAAGGGTAACCTCTTGTTGACTTTTCTACTCAAATGAAAAAGAGGGATGGAAGTAAACAAGAGAGGTCACAGTGTGATCCTAATTGTGAAAAGAACTGTCCTTTCTATCAAAATGGGTTGCTTAAAAGTTCTCATTTTGGTGTAATAGCTTGGCTTTTGTTTATTATCTGCTAAGACAGTATCAATAAGTAAAAAAAAAAGGAAAAAAGAAATCCTTTTGAGATAAGGAAGGATTTTGGAAATGTAAGGTTTTGTCTTAGCTGATTGCTCTAAAATGGAATGCAGACTCATTTCAGAAGACACACCTCAGATTGTTCAAGAAATAGCAAAGGGTATGGGTATGTTTTGAGATGGCTTTTGTATTGTTAATATTATTTCAAAGTATTTTTAATGGTCACCTATGTAAATACAACTTACCCTATTCGAATTAGCCAATTGAAAGCAGGTTGGGAACCTGAGCTCAATCAATCTGAGCAGAAAAGCAGGGCCAGCTGTGTTAGGGATTCAAAGCGGGGCAACTTGTCTGTTTTGTGTGCTTGCCTGCGAGATTTTTGGTTGATGGTACACCCTTCTGCAGAAGTAAATTTTGCCTGACTGAGACAATTCTTGTTTTCAAGTCTATTATTGTGATTCCAGTGGTTCCTGGAAAGCATATTTATAACAGTATTACATGGACTACTCAGGAGACTGATGCCTAAGGATCATGGTTCAAAGTCAGCCCAGGCAAGAAAGTCTGTGAGACTCATCTCCAACTAACCACCAAAAAGCCGGCAGTGGAGCTGTGGCTCAAGTGGTAAAGCACTAACCTTGAACAAAAAAGCTCAGGGACAGCAACCAGGCCAACTTCAAGACCCAGAACCAACACTAAAAAACAAAAACGTGTACTTGTGTGCGGCACACACACACACACACACACACACAGATACACATATATTCCTTTAGATTCTCATCATCTCATCAATATGTCCTAAATGATTCATACTTTACCATTCATACCATGAGTAACATATTTATGTAGAGGTGGAAAAATATGAAATCCTTGCATTTTCCTAAGAATTTTAAAGTCATACTTTATGCTACAAGCAACAAAGTTATAATTTCCATAGGTAGATAACTTTTGCAATTTGTGATGTTTTTGGCACCAATGCACTGAAGTTTAACACAGCTGTTCTGTTTCAGTTAAATCAAATTCCATAACAAATAGTGCTTTCGATAAAATGGAATAAAAAAAACAAGTAATTTTGTCATTCATGTCTAAAAGATAGAATTTACATTCCTGTATATTCAGATGTCCATGCTATTTTCTTTAAGTAGGGAAACACTTTCAATTTAAATAATACAAATTGCAAATGTTATCCATATTAACAATGAGATTAATAAGTAAGTTTCTCAATAAGCAGCTATTCATAACTATACATTTCGATCTTTGTGAATCTGAAAAAGAAAATTCTTACAAAGTTATCAATGTTTATGAATACACTTATGGACAAAATGTTCTTGTGAAGAAACTGGAAACCCACAATCTTGTCTCCTTCTTCACTTCAGTATTCACCAAACACCTGATTTTTCACTTCAGAGCTTTTGCCCTCCAACAGTATCTT
Source organism: Perognathus longimembris pacificus (assembly GCF_023159225.1). Taxonomy (NCBI): domain Eukaryota; kingdom Metazoa; phylum Chordata; class Mammalia; order Rodentia; family Heteromyidae; genus Perognathus; species Perognathus longimembris. The sequence goes on from NC_063161.1 coordinate 95,182,712, forward strand.
CAAGTTTGTTAATGTAATATGGAGGTCAGATCTGGTCAGCGCCAACATTGTTCAGGGGTGTCAGATTGACTCCATCTCAGATTAGTTAAAGAGAGCAGAAGCTGATTCCATCTTCACTAAGATCTCCCCCACCCTATCCAGGGAAGTTCCCCTTCGCTGTGATAACATTGTGTAGACTGCTTGACCACCTGAGTTGTGGACCAGTCAAGGTTAAACCTGTGTCATCCCATGAGTAGGTGTATCCGCCTGCAACATGTGAGCCCCACCAAATCCTTGCGCCAAGTCTAACTAAAATGATAGGTTGGTTCAAACAGTTGCTATGAGGCAGACTGTAACTCCATTGGCCACCTGCATGTGACCTGGCATGCTCTGTAAGTGTTGTGACCTCATTGGCCACTTGCATGTGGCAAGCTTGACCATCTGGTATTTGTCTTTATAACCTGACCCCGAGCATGGCCCTGGGCGGCCAGTCCCAGCTCCAGAGTCCGGGGGTGGAGTCCAAGCTGCATCCCTGGCCCACCAGCCTGCTTTTTAGGATTGCGGTCCCAGCTTCTGAATCTGGGCTGTGACCCTGGCCGGTCAGTATACTTTTTACTTTCCCAATAAATCCATCTTTTTACTTGAGACTGTCTCTGAGAGGTGGACTCTTGGAGGGATGGGGGAATCCCCACCTTGGACCCCATTACATTGTGGTCCCCTTCCTTGGAGGGGCCCCATTACAGTTAATGTAGGAAACCCCTAAAAGTCAATGTAATTTTGTAGAAACTTATAAATGTTGATTTTTGTATGTCTTCCCCAGGAATCATAACTTCTACTCACAAAAAGTACTATTCAATTAGTTATATAGAAATCTAAATAGACATATGCCATGTTCAACCTCCACAAAAAGACAAGACAGGCAACTTCAAAGATTTTCTCTTGGTGCTTTCAATGGAAAGAAATGGTCAGGTGAGAGGCCATGTATGGTCTCTCATGAGTTAATACATGGTAAAAGATGAAAAAGAAAATCTTTTAATTAAAATAAAAAGTGAACTTAATTGTAGAAATCCCAAGTTCACTGCCTTTTTTATTAAACTAGGAAGAGATAAAAATCATTTCATATCAATCATGGCACATCTGTACTCCCTGGGAAGAGATAAAAATAATTTCATATCAATCATGGCACATCTGTACTCCCTGGGAAGACTTGTTTTGGTTGATCTTCAAGAATTTCCATTGGTTCTTACTTGGTTTTGCTTGGATAATCTATTTAAGCAAGTATTTTTGCTTGTTTTCTACCCACTGTGCTAAAATAATGTGGTTACTACATGTACTTTATGTTCTTTAAAAGATCATTTTAAGTAAAAGTGTTTTGAGACTATAAACTTGCTTTTAATGTTTCTAAGTTATCGTAATCAAAACGTACCTTGAAAAGTACTCAATTAAACAATGGAATGTGGGAAGGGAATTTTTAAAAGATGGTTGAGTACTGGACACATTGACACTTCTTGATTTCAAAAGTATGCTATACAAAAACTGCCCATGATACAATTCTGAGTGAAAAAAAAAGATAATTTGCAGATTTTATTTTAAAAACAAAATAAAGAAGTGAGTGATCTGGAATAAAAGTTGTTAACACAGATGGTAAGAAAAGAACATTCAGTTTTTGTTTTATAGGTTTCCATATTATATAACTATAATTCAATAAACTTGATAACTTTATTTTTGAGTTAGTAAACTTTAAGAATATTTTGGTAACTTCTTTAAGCAAGTAAATTGACCACACGATTTACAAATGGGCAATTAGAAATCATAGAGCATATACAAAATTGTTTACTAGAAAAATGTGCTCCATCAAAATAGAGTGAATTTTTGGAAAGCTGTTTGATATTTTATGCTTTTTTCAATCTTTTAAACAAAGTCGAGCTAGGTAGATTAGTCTGGCCTGGAATTCACAATCTGGCTTTAGACTTCCAAGTGCCAGGATTACATGCATATCCCATAATAACTTTTAACTCTTAGGTTCCTTTCCCCACATAAACTGGACCTTTGCTTTGTATCTCACAGGAGGTCAATAAATAGTTATAAATTTGATCATTAAGTTGTCTTTGCTTTTCCTTTCCTTCTTATTCTACTATTTTAGCCACACAACTTTAAATGTAGATGTCAATTTAACAAAAGCTACTCAATAACTAAAGGACTATGCTGGAAAAAACAGTCAAACATGGAGGACCAGGATAGTGATAACTATGAATCTCAAAGGCAATATCTAAAATAGGCATTGCGGCAACCAAGTGTACATCCAGGGTTGAAAATAAACCAGGGAGCCTCTTAAAACCGTAGCATACAAACCCAACAAAAACCCCTTGTTTGCAAATCTATGGAAGAATAGATTCTTAAAATCTCTCCCAGAGTGAGAAATCTAAACCTAAATCTAGGGTTGGGGCTATAGCTAAGTAATGAAGTGTTTGCCTAGCATCTGCAAAGTTTATAAGGTTAATCCTGCCACAGCAAAGAAAAAAAAAAAAAAAAGACAAAAAATCGGTAGCCAAATCTAGACCATATATATACATTATTACAACTGAGGTGACCTAAGCTAAATATATAACCTTATATCTTTAATTGGAATGTAAATAATGTATTAAAGAACAGATAAAGTTTCAAAGAAACTTATGAATTCTCTTTCTTGAAACTCTTTGAAAATTAAGACATATGTGCCCACTGTCCAGCATGGCTTAGGCCAGTTCTGCGCAGAGGTCTGCAGAAGACATAACTGGTGCTATAAAGTTGTAGGTATATTCGGTGACAAGTTAAGTAGACCTATGATGGTCTTCCTGCAATCAAAACTTATAAATCAGAGAGTGAGATCTAAGTCCACCAGCTGGTTCTCCCTACACATAACTATTTCCAGTATTATTCATGTTGATACTTGGAACTAAGTAGCCCATGACCTTTCAGATATATTATATATTTGGACACAGGAGGAAGATAAAAAGGGGTTTCTGGGGAAACTAGAAAGTGCTGGATTTTCCTATAAGGTATTCTCAACCTGGCTTATTGATACAAATGACCTCTACACTTGACCTCAAGAAAAATTCTTATTTGAATTCTCATAGTAATACTCATAAATATAATGACGGTTTACAATTGTAATTACAGATCAGACCAATGAATCCTCTAGACTAAGACTTTGGTACCATCCAGTCCCTGTCACTTACTGAGACTACATGCATTGTTCAAAAGGAGACTGGTTTTCAAAAGCTAATTTTGGATCTAAAATTGTTTACACACACACACACACACACACACACACACACACACACACACACAAATGTAGTTGAAGCTGGCCACAGTGATTCATGCCTATAAATCCCAACATCCAGGAGGCTGCAGTGAGTAAATTGTGAGTTCAAGGCCAGCCTAAGCTACCCAGTGAATTCTGGGCAGCCTCTGCTATATCACAGCAAGATCCTAGACCCTGCCTCTACTTGAGAGAGCTAGCCATCAATTCTTGTAGTAGCTGTTTCTTTAAATATATATTGTTTGAAGGGTATGATACATGGCAAAGGTACACACAAATGAAAAAGCAGACAAAGGTGCTTAGATGATATTTAGATACCAACTCACATAGAAAACACATTCATTAATGTCACACATTAAGCTTGGGGGAAAACTGTGATACTTTAAAAACTGGTTTCCTGCCTAGCAAAAAGCACAGGCCTGTACACAAACAAAAAATCCTAGTTTCTTCAATATGAATATAAGACTATTACATATAAATTTGAGTCTTTAAGATATAAATACTATTATAAATTTAATAACAATGTTCATTTATTGGAACTTGCTTGATATCAATTCTAATCCTGAAGACAACCCTTAAAAGTAGGTACTATGTCTAGTTTGTAGGAAATTTGTCAAGATGAATTGCTAGGGCTAGAGATACAGCTGAGGGGTAGAGCACTTGTCCAGCACTCACAAGGCCCTAGATTTGAGCCTTGTTACAACAAAAAAGATAGTTTATCTGTACGATGAGCAATTTATATATTCATATACAAAATAATAATTGAAGGTTAGAATATAGCTCATGTAATAGAATGCCTACCTCGCAAGCTCAAAGCCCTTTGTTCAAATCCCAGGACTCCAATCAATGTGGTAAATTGAGAACCCCCTCCTAATAATAATAATAATAATAATATCACATTATTGTAAACAATATGTCATTTCATGTCAATAGATAAGATTCATTCACAGTAAGAGTGGTTATTGATTATTTTACTGCATTAGATCCTTTACATTTAGTGTTACATTTAATTCTGACAATAACTTTTGGGGATAGATCCTAATGTCCTATATAACAGATACAGAAACTGAGGCTCAGAAAAGCTAAGTAATGTGCCTCAAGTTATATAACCTGTGAGGGCCACTTCTCAGGACTTCCAATCTGAAGCTGTTTGACTCTCACTTGTACTTCCATGAGTAAACTGACCCCATGCACGATTAATATCCACTTCTCTGTGTCTTTAATCAAGATATCCCCTTTGTTTAGAATGACCCTCCAAACCTAACTCAGTCTTCAAGGAATCAGATTCTCCTTCCTGAGTTCGAACTACAACAGGCAAAATGTGTGAGTACACACAAGGTTGTAATCATTTCTATGTATTTCTCTCCCATATGAAGTTGAAACCTTGAGACAAAACAATAGTTTCTTATTCACATTTGATGTTCCAGTGCACAATACATAGCTTAGCAGATAGGTTGGCACTCAATAAGTTAATTGGTGGCTGACTTCACAACTAATGCCAACATACTCCAAATTAAAACTCCTTCCAAATGCAGTGACAGAATCAGTTCTCTTGCCTCTATTTGAAAGTCATATTGTCATTTATTTTTACTTCCTCTTTTTTTAAAAAAAAAATTATCTCTTGTAAAGATTGTTAGAAGGGTGAGTGCTATATTTTGTCTTTCTTGTTCTCTGTAATTTTCCTAACAGGTCAGACTAGCCTACCCATGGATGTTCTCTGCGTAAATTCTGCCTTCTCATGTTTAAGAAAACACAAAATGGGATTTCCACTGAATCTGTGGTAATTTTCTTGGTTCTGGATGCATAGTGTAGATAGAAGCCTTTTTTCTGTTAGTGAAAAATGTGAGGGCCACCACAGTCTCATCAGGAAGGAACAAGTGAACCAGCGTATTGGACTTAGATTTTCAAGAATTGATTTAGGTCTTCAGATCTATTGGCAATGCTTCATTTTCCTATACACAGAAAAGTGAATAAATTGATTGTCACATTGCAGCTTAGAAAACTAAGGTACAAAAAAATAGAAAAAAAAAAAAACTTGACCTAGACTTATTTGCCCTACAGTCTGAAATTTAAGCTAGAGTTCTCATCTTTTACACTACACTCAAATCCAAAGCCAAATTTTCAAAGATTTCCTTTGTTGGTTACTTTTTGGAGACTTTGCTGAAGAGAGCTAGCTGTTCACAGGCAACTAGCAATTCGGCTTACATAGACTCATTCAGTCTGTAAACATAGCTGCTTGTCCAAATTAATTCATGACATTTCTTATAACTACAAGGATGGGCTAGCTGCTATTTCTATAAGAGAAAAAGACATGGCATCTTAGAAAATAGATATTATAATAATGTGTGTGCATGTGTGTATTTGTGAGAGACAGAGACAGAGACAGAGAGAAAATGCACACACACATTTAAACAATTGCTCAGGACTTTCCAAAATATCCCATCATCATACATAAGGTGCACATTTGTCTTCCAAGATCAGATTGTCCTTTCCATATCCAGCTATTTATCAACAGCATTGCCACACGAGAGAGCTCAAGATGTACTATAAACAAGGGTGCCAAACACAGCAGATGACTCAGAACTGATTTGAAAGTATACACTTGTAATTTGAACTTAGTGCCTGCAGCTCATTATTTGTAAACCTTGTTTTAAAAACAGATCAGTTGACCTTTGTGCCTATATCTAATTATCTTCTAAATACATTTCTGAAATGCAGGAAGACTTAATCAATGTTTTTCATTCTGTAGAAATGTGGATTTGAAGTGCGAAGCAGCACTGAAGTCAACCCATCAAGCCAAAACAAAAGACCAGAAGTTGACCAGAAGTGAGAGCAGACATTTGGGTAACTCCCATAGGCAGTGGGTGTCTTTACTATTGACAAGCAAAATACTGAGACATTACAAGACAAGTTAACAACTGAAAAAAAAGACAAAAATAATTCCAAATTTTAAAGGAAAAAAATCCAGATGTCTCAACATACTTTCTTCAAAAGCAAGTTTACAGTGCACAAAGAGAAAACTGATTTGATTTCTATGAATAATTGATTGATTGCTTCTGAACTCCCTTGGGATGACAGATTGTTCAGAAAAGTGTAATCTTTATTTTTCTATGTTAGCTAAAAATTGAAAGAGAACTAGTGAGTTATAATAAGACTTTTCTTCCCCTTTCTAAGCAATTAGGATTTCTGGGCTGGGGTTATGGCACAAGTGATAAAGCACCTCTCTAGCAAGCTCAAGCCCCTGAGTTCAAACACCAGGATCATCAAATATATGTAATTTCATCCAGGTGTATGCTTGTAGTATTTCAGATAGTATATGTCTGTAATATCAGCAACAGGAAATAAAAGAAGGCTGGCAAATTCAAGGCCAGCCTCAGTAAGATCTTGTCTGAAAAAAAATTATGAAAATATTGTGTAAGATCGTAAGATCGTATCCTCCAAATAGAAGTTAATTTTACAGAGTAGACTCTCAACTTCTAAATTCCTTTATTTTTCAAACATTATGTGAATATTTGCCTGTTTCGTACTACTTTGTTATTTTTATTTGTGGCCAGTCCTGGACTTGAACTCAGGGCCTGGGAGCTATGGCTGAGCTTCCTTTGCTCAAAGCTAGCACTCTACCACTTGAGTCACAGCTTTACTTCCAGCTTTTTATTGGGGGTGAGGGGGGCTAGTCCCAGGTCTTGAACTCAGGGCCTAGGCACTGTCCCTGAGTGTCTTTTGCTCAAGGCTAGCACTCTACCAGTTGAGACATAGCACCACTTCCAGCTTTTTCTGCTCAAGTAGTACTGAGGAATCCAACCCAGAGCTTTATGTATACTACTAGGCAAGCACTCTACCACTAAGCCACATTCCTAGCTCACTTCCAGCTTTTTTGTTTTTGGTAGTTAATTGGAGATAAGAGTCTCCCAGACTTTATTTAAATGAAAACTTGAATATCTTTTCACACTAAATATACTCCTCCTCCTCTTTTACTACCCCCTCCTCCTTTTTCTTCTTGCCAGTTCAGGGGCCTGTACACTGTCCCTACAGAGCTTCTTTCTGCTGAAGGCTGGCACTCTACCACTTGAGCCACACCTCTACTTCCTATGTTTGCTGGCTTAGCACCTCAATCATCAGATGTCAGCATCTGGAGTAGCTAAAATTATAGGCATGAGCCACCCGTGCGAGGCTGTAAAACTTTTTTTTTTTTTTTTGGCCAGTCCTGGGCCTTGGACTCAGGGCCTGAGCACTGTCCCTGGCTTCTTCCCGCTCAAGGCTAGCACTCTGCCACTTGAGCCACAGCGCCACTTCTGGCCGTTTTCTGTATATGTGGTGCTGGGGAATCGAACCTAGGGCCTCGTGTATCCGAGGCAGGCACTCTTGCCACTAGGCTATATCCCCAGCCCTGTAAAACTTTTTTGACATGTGGTAATCACTTCCTTGATTCTCTTTATATTTTTACCAACAAAGAACACATCAGTCAACACCATAGTCATTTTACTTGTTTTTAATTGTATATAAAAAGAATCATATACTATGCCTTTTTCATTTTGCTTTGTCCTGCTTCATTGTCATTTTCACATCAGGGATTTCTTAGCTCAATATTATGTGAGAAGGAAGGAAGGAAGGAAGGAAGAGAGGGAGGGAGGGAGGGAGGGAGGGAAGGAGGGAGGGAGGGAGGGAGGGAGGGATGAACTTGCTAACAGAAAGCTACCATTATCTTCTAGGGTAGAGTAAGGATCGAAAAAAGACTTGCACACCAAGGAAACTCACCAAGAACCTACATATTGAGTTTTCACTGACTACGTAGACAAGATTAAGGGCCCAAGCTAATTTTAGTACCAGTTTACAGTGAGTCAAGGTGTGGCCTAAAGCCCTTTGTTTGGAACATAGCTCCTCCCTAAATCACAAGGTTACTCTCCAACTAGCCCTAGGACTCAGGCACACGAAGACTCCTTCCTCTGGTAGCACATTCCTCTGGTGCAGAGAGAACCCTCAGAAGCTCAAAGCCAAGGCCAAAATTTGGAGACAAGGTTAAATTCTGTGTGTGTGTGTGTGTGTGTGTGTGTGTGTGTGTGTGTGTGTGTGTGTGTGTGTTGCATGTGTTGATATCAGGGCATGAATTCAAGGCTTTACAATCTTACTTGGCTTTTTTCACTTACAGCTAGTGCTCTACCACTAGAGCCACACCTCCAGTCCAGGATTTTGCTGGTTAATAGGAGATGAGAGTCTCTAGAACTTTTCTAACTCAAGGTGCCTTTGATGGAGCTCCTCAGATCTCAACTTCTGTTATGGGGCTTGAGGGGAGCAGTGTTGGTCCTTCCAAGAGTCCACCACTCAAAGACAATCTCAGGCAAAAAGACTGATTTATTGGGGAAGTAAAAAGCTAACTGACCAGCCAGGGATGCAGCACAGACTCGGGAGCTGAAAAGCGGGCTGACCAGCCAGGGACACAGCGCAGACTCCGGAGCTGCCACTGTGACCTCGAACATTCCTCAAATTGGGGTTTATAAAGGTAAAAGCATAGCACAGATGTAGGGGGTTAACGCAGGGAGTAGGGCAAGTGACAAACAAGTGAAGCAAGCCATTTACAGAAGCAGAATTTTGGGTCAGGTTGACCTAATCTACTCCCCCCATCATTTCCTACCATGTTTCCCTAGTCAAGATGGAGTCAGCTCTGCTCCCTACAACACTTCCTAAGTAGCTAGAATTAGAAACAAAAGCCAAGCCACAGGGACCCAGTCAAGCTAAATTCTTTTATACCCAACCGTATATCTTCCTCTCTCTTGGTTTGCACATCCTCAAATAAGAATGCATAAAAGTAGATTTTCATTTTAAATCTTTGGTCTTTTTTCACATTGAGCTCCCTACATATAGATTTTTATGTTTTTATCCTATTTGACTCAAATGTATCCTTTGATCTGGCAGATGACCCTTCAGTTCTGGACACACTAGGTCTGCAACAATTCATCCTCTCTATTGAGTGCTTGTCTTTCCAGAGTTTCAACTAGTTAGCTACTGGACATATTGGACTGATGCTCATTCTCTGAGTCCAAAACTCTTCTGGAATCTTCTGTCCCTGCGGTCCCCTTCTGGCATGCTACTTCCTCCTCTTCTTCCTCTGTACTCATAAACTGACTGCTCTTTTTTCATCTACTCATGACCAGTATCATTTTCTACATTTTTATTAGCTATCTTTTCTTATCCTTCTTTATTTTGATGCTTGATTTTTTTGAGACAGAGTATTGTTATATTGCTCAAGCTGGTCTGAAACTCTGTAGCCAAAGCTAGCCTCAAGATCATAATCCTTTTACCTCAGTCTCCCTAGTGCGATAATATCTGACTTATTCTGATATTATTTTAAATTAGTCTTGGGCATACAGAGTAATGAGTATGCCCACCTTGTCTGTTTTATTGTTGTTATTTGAAACAAGGTCTGGTTACAGCCTGAGAGAGCCTGGAACTTAAATTTTTCCCAATTCTTCTGTCCAATTGCAAGATTACAAGTGTGTACCACCGCCCTCATCATTTATTTTGCTATCTTAAACTAGAAGCTACTAAAAATTTAAAACGTATTTTATTTTATTCTTTATCTTTATTATAAAGGTGATGAACAAGGGGAGTTACAGTTACATAACTAAGGTAATGAGTACATTTCTTTTCAAACACTTACTTCCCCCCTCATTTTCTCCCACTTACTCTTCTTACACCCCTTCCCTCCAAGTTGTAAGGTTCATTTCCACCATAGTGTCTAGTGAGTATCTTTGTTGCATTAGTTCATTCTTGGTCATGCTGTTTCTGTGATTCCCTTTCCCTTACATGGACCAGATAAATTTATGTACAAAACAAAGGGTAGAGAATCAGGTACTTCTCTCAGTGTCTATCTGTGACTAAGCCAGTCACATGAGAGCAACAATACTGCATTCCTTGGGCTCAAACACATAACAAAGGGTAGGAGCATCTTAAGAGAAATGTGTGCCACCAGCCTTCTATGATACTTTCCCCATCATCCCATTCCATATCCAAGGTAACCAGGTATGACAGATGAAGGAGAAAATGACCTAAAAGTGACTTCATTTAAAAAATGTTTTCAAGCCCATTCCTGCCTAAAGAGAAACAGAAGACATAAATTAAAAACTTGCCAGGCTCCAGATAGCAGCTGTAGTAGAGAAGAAAGAACACTGGCTTTGAGGACTGTTTCTGCCTTTGTTATCTTCATAACTTTGTTGAGTCGCTAAACTTTTCTGGGTCATAAGTTTCTCTTCTATGGCAGTACTATAATAGATACCATTCACCACTGTTTCAAAGCTGAAAAAAAAAACAACATAAAATAACTTTTATAAATTGTAAAGTCAATAGAAAATAAAACACATTCTCCAAATGACTTCATTCTTCAAGGGCAATTTCATGCAGAAGTCAACAGAAGCCTGTGGTTTCAGGGTGAGAAGGGTTAAATCTCTGTGACCATCTCCCTTATTCTGGACAATATAGAAATAAATTACATAAAACCAACTGAACTTCCTACAGATTCTGTTTACTATATAAACATACTCACTGAAGATGACTTTAAACATAGAAGCTCGAATATTTTATATAAAATGATCTTCTCATCCTGAGTTTGTTCATTTAATCTCTCCTCCAAACTAATGAGAAGTGCTACCTGAGTTGAACCTTAGAAAGTGAGCAGGTTTCAACTGGCTTAGATAAATGAAAGGACATTCTGGGAAAAGGGAACTGTGCTCAAAGAGGTTACTGATACAAAAAAGTAAGCCTTTCTTCTAATTATTGTGAAAAGCCTGGATGGCTTGAAGAATAGGTTCCACACAGGCAGCATGAGACATCGGTTGTGGAGATCTCTTGTTACAAGCATACTGAATGTTATTCTGTAGACCACAGGTGAGTTTTGAAGGTTTTCATTACCGAGAGTGGTAAAATAAGTTGAGCTTAATAACAAGAATATTTTATTTTGAATTAATCTTCATCCTTTATAAATTGTGTTTACATACATGATTGAACTTAACTGCCAACAAAACTCTACAGTACTGTTATTATTTGTTATTTGAATAAGCTTTACATCAGATCTTGAGTTCAAGTGGTCTCTCTCCAAATCCAAGACTCTCCAAATCCACTTCTAGGTATGCACGAAATGCACTAAAGGGAGTAGATCCTGAAGTTGGTAAGACATTCCTGAGAACTTCAGAGACAGTAGAGTTAAGAAGCCCGGTGTTTAGAGGAAAAAAAAAATCCAAAATCCAAATAGGCTCCTCCTTTATCTAGATTCTGTCAAGATGGCAGAACAGGATTGCATAGTAATCTCATATTCCTTTAAAATCCACTCTGGGGTGCTAAGCACTGAGGCAGGCACATAAGATGGCCAGGTACTTGAGGCTTTCACCCCTCCACTGACTCACATCTACTCAGTTTGTTAGAGGGCCAATGGGGAGTCCTGGAGACAGCAGGAATAGAAGCTGAGAGCAAGGTTTCCCTTAATCCCTACAGTGTTCTGAACGGTTCTTAGTGTTCCCAACTACCCACTTCAAACTCAGGATTATACCATTCTGCCAGAATTAAATTAATCGCCTCTTCCCAACAGAACAAAGATATGTTTGTTGAAATGACAACTGTAGGATTCCCCCAAGGCCATGTAGACCATGTGAAAACCCTGACTGAGCACAGAGCCCACAGCTGTTCATTTCAACAGTCAACAGTGGACAACTGGAGAGAATCCAAACAGTATTTTATTGTTTAAATGGGGGTACTGTTGTTCTTCTAATAGCTTCCTCCAGAATCATGGTAATTTGGTGTATAAAAATAAGGGTTTTTCAATAAGGATCTTACATATGTTAACCAAAACTTGCTTTTCACTCCAGTTTTCTGACACTGAAATGTTAAGTAATTAAGGTGAAGATTTCCAAACAGTCCTATTACTTTTAGAAGAGTTAAAACATTCAAGCCCTTTGTTTCACATGCTCTTACCCCATTCTGATCTGGGGCAAGTGAAACCAGTTTAAAGATTAGAGAGCTGCCTTATTCAGTTCCGATTCATCTTCCTGGCTATTGAGAAATGATGAGAAATAAGCATAATGAAGCAAGCCAGGTGCCAGTGGCTCATGCCTGTAATTCTAGCTACTCAAGAGGCTGTGTTTTAAAAGATCTCAATTCAAAGCCAACCTGGGCAAAGTCTGTGAGACTCCTCTCCAATTCACCAGTAAAATGCTAGACTGAAGGTATGGCTCAATGGTAGGAACCTCAGCTGTTTGCAAAGAAGCTATGGGGGAGTGATAGGCCCTGAGTTCAAGCTCTAGCAACACACACACACACACACACACACACACACACACACACACACACACACACACGGGTGGGTAAGAGAAAAAGAGGAAGAGAAAGAGGAAGAAGAAGAAAGCAAAGAATTAACATCCTTTACAGTAATTCCCTAAAACATTGTTGTTTTTTTCTCTTTTGTTTTCTGGGTTTTGTTTGTTTATTCATTACTATTTAGTTTAAGAAATCCTGTCTTACAAGAAATTGACATCAATATTAGATCCCAAGATAGGAAAATGCTAAAAGTCAAAATTGTAGATAAAGGAGACTCAAGGAAAAGGGATATAAGAAAAGTGGAAATTGGATCATTTATCCTACCTTTTCCCTAAGTCATGAATAAAACTGCATATGACTAAAACTACTGACCTTGAGGGTTTTGAGGGTACTTAGAATTTGATTTTCAATCTTAAGAAATTCAGAGCATAAAAATACTATGTTAAGCCAAGCTTCTTTAAATAACAAAACAGTCTCTTTGACGAATTTACTCATTCATTCTCTCTATAATTATTCATAAAGTATTCATTCCTAATGTGATAATAGGATGAATAGGAAGAGAAGTAACTTAAGAGAAAAGTACAGAGAGGTTATATTCTTGAGGGCATTTGCATGTCCCTGTGTTGGGTGAGAGATATGGTCTCCTTTTGAAAGTGATCTTCCACTGAGTGTAGTGATATATAATATGCTTGTAATTCCAGATACTTGGGAGGCAGAGATAAAGACGATTGTGGTTTGAGGCCAGTCTAGGCAAAAACTTATGGAGATCCCCATCCCAACCAATATGCTAGGCAACATGGTTCATACTTATAATCCCATTTACTCTGGGAGTAAAAGTAGGAGGATTGTGTCTCAGGCCAGCCTGGGCAAAAGGCAAGAAACTACTTGAAAAAAAAAAGCCCCAAATGGGCTGGGGATTTAGCTGAAGCAGAATGGCCTGTCTGTGAATACTAAGGCCTCAACTTCAAATTGTAGCACCATCAAAAAAGGGAAAAGTAATGGTTAAGGAGGAAGTAAATTGAGACATCTGATGCAGTAAGTGTAAAGATTCTGAAGCAAGAGAGTGGTTGAGGAAAAGCAAGCCCAGATGAGGAAAAGTGTGAGCAAGGATGACAGCAGTAGAAAGTGATTCAGGAACATGTAAACTCCTCTAGGGACGTGGTCAGGCCACCCTCAGCATTGGTCTCTGGGGATCACCAGAGGGATGTAGTAGCTTTTCTATCATTGTCTATTTTCTGTTACGAATAACACTTTATCACAGGCTGATTCACAATCTGGGTCAAAATGGAAGAGTCACATCTGGTAAGGGCCTTTCATGCTGGCAGAATCCCAAGACGATGGAGTGTACTTCGTGGTGAATGACAGGGTGTGTACAAGAAACCTAGCCAAACTAGCTTTTATAGCAGACCCACACTCAAGATATGCCTTTAACCCATTAATTTACTAATCCAGTAATTGCACAGATTAAACTATTCATGGGGGCATAACCTTTTAATATAGCATAAGAGGGATTAAAATTCAACGTATGCTTTGTCTTGTTTTGCTTTGGAGATGATTTTTGGGGGGTGGGTGGGTGCTGAAGGTTGAACACAGGGCATACCCAGGCCAACAAAATAGCTTTTGAAAAGGATAAATCAGGGGCTGGGAATATGGTCTAGTGGTAGAGTGTTTGCCTCATGTACATGAAGCCCTGGGTTCAATTCCTCAGCACCACATATATAGAAAAAGCCGGACATGGCGCTGTGGCTCAAGTGGTAGAATGCTAGCCTTGAGCAAAAAGACAGTGTTCAGGCTCTGAGTCCATGCCCCAGGACTGGCAAAAAAAAAAAAAAGAAAGAAAAAAGAAAAGAAAAGAATAAGTCATCTTTAAATCATAGCAATGTGCAATAACTGTGTTGAATGGAATCAGAAAGTTTGTTCTTTCTTTGGTGTGTAGAATGTGTTTGTTTTGTATTTTTTAAAAGCCTAATTTCTTCATTCTTCTCTCAAAAATCTGGGGTGCCAAAATTTTGTATTTGTCTGGTTCATAAACTCCCCATCTCTTACAGAAAGTACTGTCTCCATCCCTAGTGTTCCTTTTCTTGAGAACAAAGTGTTCTCAGTACTTACAGAGCTACATCTCCCACCATATTCCCAGACTCCCTTTCTGATGTTCTAACTGCTCAAGTTACATAGTATGGTCTGTTCCAGGGAAAATGATGACTGGTAAAAAATGAATGCCATTAATAGATTAGATCCCCTGGCACATAAAAGTCACTTGTTGTTTTAAACCAGAGACACAAAATGTTGCAAAAATCAGTTACTTCCTACTTTAACTCTGAACTTCATAGGACTTAAGTCAACATAATTTTGGCCAATGATGTCATTCACTTGGCCACTTAGTATTGCATTTACCACAATTTCAGTGCTAAATTAATGTTATAGGGGTGAAATTGGTTGGCTCTTGATTTGTTTGGAGGGGATGAGGCCATTTTTAGCACCATTTCTTAGGTGGAACACGATTTAAATGAGGCAATTTTTTTTTGGCTCTTTTCAGTTTATTGCATGAAGGAGTTACACTAGTCCAAGTTAAAAGCGGACCCCAAATGGTTACATTATACAAGCTGTGAGGTTTTTAAACTTGTGACAAGGGACAGGAGGGAAATTCTACTCTTCAATGAGCCACAAGCACTTAAAACCCATGAACCTTCAGCTGATCGTCCTTAGCCAGTCCAATCTCTACCAGGAACTGGCATATGTTCTTTCCCTGGTCACCCTGTAGCTGAATTACTTCTCCATATTCTGGATGCTCAATTACAGTACCATTGCAGGCAAATTTCTTCTTAAACGCCTTCACTAGTTTCTTTTTATCATAATCATCTGCGATCCCTTGGACAGTAGTAAGGGTCTTCCTGCCGTTTCTCTGTTTAATTCTTATGTGGATATAATTCTTATGTGGATATAATCCTCAGTGCCACCAGGAAGCAGGTCATCACCCTTACTTGAGCAAAGGGGTCGAAAGAGTGGAGGTTCTGGATAGCGGACATATGATATGATTCTTTGCGGCTGCGGGAGAAGGCGGGCAGGGGCGGGGTGGGGGGGACGGAGCGCTGGGAAGCAAGGGGGTGGCAGCTGAGTCCTCGGCGGCGGCTCAGTGACTGGGTAAATGAGGCAATTTTTGTTTTTGTTTTTATGGCCAGTCCTGGGGCTTGGACTCAGGGCCTGAGCACTGTCCCTGGCTTCTTTTTGCTCAAGGCTAGCACTCTGTCACTTGAGCCACAGCGCCACTTCTGGCCGTTTTCTGTATATGTGGTGCTGGGGAATTGAACCCAGGGCCTCATGTATACGAGACAAGCACTCTTGCCACTAGGCCATATCCCCAGCCCAAATGAGGCAATTTTTAAGGCAGGCTGAGATCTTAACAAACAGTCCTGTGTCCGGTGTTTCCTTTATAAAGCCTGCCTTAGACAGCAGACATCTGCTAAGAAATGTGGCTCAATTCTGTTTTTCTCTTTACAATTTCTGAGGTTTTATAAAAACTTTTGAGGTTTTACAAAAAATGTTATTTTATTCACAATCCCAAATATGTTAAGATTATTACAATGTTCAAGAAAAAACTCAATCTTTGCCTTTAAAATATTTATTTTTTTTAGATAACAAAATTTTATCTTACAAAGACATTTATTTTGATGAAATTAGTTTAATCCCAAATTCTGTCACATTCCTCCTTCTGAACACAAACACAGTCACACACACATACACAGACACACAAATTTATCCAAGATCAATTAAATAGCTTGAACTATTTACTATAATTGAACAAGAAAAAGTATATTTTGCAGGCCTAATACTTACACTAGTAAACATCTGTTGTTCCATTATGGACAGGGGCAGGACATTGGATTTAAATGGCTGATATTAAAAAACAAAAGGGATAAAGCCTTTTGCTACAGGGTTCATATGATTAGGTTCTATGTTAGTCAGCTTTCTGTCACTGTGACACAATTCCTGAGATACACATCTTAAAAGAGGATTTAAGGGCTGGGAATATGGCCTAGTGGCAAGAGTGCTTGCCTCGTATACATGAGGCCCTGGGTTCGATTCCCCAGCACCACATATACAGAAAACGGCCAGAAGTGGCGCTGTGGCTCAAGTGGCAGAGTGCTACCCTTGAGCAAAAAGAAACCAGGGACAGTGCTCAGGCCCTGAGTCCAAGGCCCGGGACTGGCAAAAGAAAAAAAAAAAAAAAAAGAAAGAAAGAAGAGGATTTGACTCATGATTTCAGAGGGTTCAGACCGTAGTCACTTGGCTTTGTTGCCTATATGCTTTTGGTAAAACAGAACATCATGGTAGATAGGCATGGTGGAAAAAATCTGCTCACCTCATGGCAGCTAAGGAGGGGGTGGCAGTGGTCCTGTTATTTCCTTCAAAGCCATGACGTAAATGATGATACAACTTCTTTCTACTGGACCACAACTCCTATATGTTCCACCACCTCCCAAGTGTAGAAGGCAAACCTGTATCCCAAGGGCCTTAGGGGGAACATTTAAGATCCAAACCATAGCAGGCTATGATCCAGCATCCTTAGTTGCCATACAGATTTGAGTGTAACTATTATTTCTTGTCCTACAGGGTAACATTGCAGAGAGGTAAAGCAGCCTTGAGTGTACTATTATATTATGACCACTGAATTTACACCTTAGCAGTTCAGGATGAAGGTCCTAACAACACTCTCTGGTTACCATGACATTCACCGGCTCCACCTGCTTTCTCATCCTCTTTTTTTCAAAACAGACACATCTTGAACTGGGATGTCCCATCATGTAGGTTTGCTCCAGCCTGAAGGTCTGATTGTGACACAAAAACTGTAGTGCCCAAACTGAGAAGATCTCAGGCAAAGCAGAAGAGTTCATCACCTAACAAGAACTCCCTCCTATAAAGAATGAACAGTTGTTGACTGGCATTGTGGAGATTTGATCCTTGATGGAGTTGCTCTGCTCCCTCTTACCATACAAAGACTAAGGCTACAAAGGTCCAGACATTTGAGATCTACCACAGGGAGATACTCTTGCTTTTCTACTAACAGTATAATCTCTAGCTATTTCCACATGAGAAAAGTAGGGATAATAATTATACCTAATTCTAATCCTCCTATTAGGATTAAAATAATAAATGAAACATGCTGACAAAACCTTATACAAGTTCAGTGCTTAACAACTATTACTTATTAACTTATGGGTAGGGGAAGTATGATGTAAGACTTCATTCTGTGGTTGGTTTTCATCTGGTGAATCTTACTAGGAATGTCTTATGCTTTCAAAATAAGATATTGGAGAGAGAGGAAGAAAAGATGGGAGGGAGAAAAGAATGGAAAAAGAGAGGGAGATTTAATCTATATTCACTTGAGACAGAAGACCTTCCTGCCTGTTTTCCTTCCTTCTTTCCTTTCCCCTACTTCCTCCTTCCCTCTTCTTTCCTCTTCCTTTTCCCTCCCTCTTTCTCTTCCTTTTTTTCTTCCTTTCACCCTTCTTTCCTTCTTTTTCTTTCTTTCTTTTATTTATTTATTTTTTAAGTCTAGGCTGCCTCAAACTCATAAACTACCTACCAACCTCCTGAGTGCTGGGATTACAGGCATATACTACCCTACACCTCTATTTTCTTTCTCAAAAATTAAATCTACCTACAAGAAGTGACATAGATATATAGGTAAAGTCCATGTGAAAATATTTCAAAATGCAAGGAATTTGCATTAATGTACTTGACATTTTCAGGAGAAGCAATTTCTCTTATCAACACTATTTATAATAGGCAAGAAATGCAAGCAACCTAAAAACTTATCAGTAGTGATTAAAATAACTAAGTTATGTATACTCTGTAATTTGTTAAAATGAATACTGTAGACTCATATGCATTGATATTGAAGAAATCTAATGTATGTCAAACATATGTAAAACATGTCATGTAAAACAAACAAATCACAAGAATTTCTTTTGCTTTACATATGTGTATATATGCAAATGCAGGAAACAGCTGGAAAGGATAGACACTTAAGTGCAATAGGATTAATTCCAAGAAAATGGGGGAATGAGATGGGAATGGATCTTAAAGAAGAGACTTACTTTGACGTCAAAATCATATGTTGCTTGAAATTTTTACAAAGAGTATATTCATATATTATTCATACTTTGTAATTTTAAAAATAGAATACTTCAATAAAACAGCTGCAGGAGAGAACTCCACGGAAAATTCTTTTGTTGTTTTATCTCTCCTCATTTTCCCTTACCCTTAATATCCCTCCAAAAGAAGAAACTAAATTTGGTGTATGTTCAAAAGTATCCAAATTGCTATAGCTGAGGTACACAGCATAAAATTCACTGAGAATGAGAGTTGACAATGGTGAAGTCCTCAGAAAATTATAGCCACATACAAATTAAAAGAAATGAGTAAGACTTACCATTAAATTAAAAAGAATACATTCTTTTGGCTGTTTTAACCAATTCAAATAGAAAACTGAAGTTCCATTTTTCTGAGGTCTTTACGATCTAAATATAGGCATGTTGCTTAATGACAGGGAAACATTCTGAGAAATGTGTCATTAGGGGATTTTTGTCACTATGTGAACATCAGACTACACAAATCTAGATAACAGCTTACTCCTCACCAATGCTACATAGCAATAAGCTACACACATACATACACATATATACATGTGTACACATACACATACATGCACATTACATATGCCATATAGCCTATTGCTCTTAGGGCCATGATGAACAATCAACACAGACTTAGTCAAGCACAAGAGAAAAAGACAGTCAAAAACTTCCATAAGAAGGGCATAGTAGCATACTTTTGTAATCCCAGCTACTTGAGAGAAGGAAGAAGTATCTGGAGTTCTAGGCCAGCCCAGGCAAAGTTAGGGAGAGTCTGTGTTAGAAAGAAAATAAAATAATAATAATAATAATAATAATAATAATAATAATAATATGAGGAGACATAGAGCAAGAGGTAGAGTGACTATCTAGCATGAACAAAGCCCTGGATTCAATCCCTAGGCCCAAAGGGAGGAAAAAAGAAAAATACTGCTAGTAGTACTACATACTAGTATTGATACATTCTTTTTCTTTTTCTCCTTCTTTCTTCTCTCTTTCTTTGAACATCAGTTCTCAGATCTCAGCCTTCTAAGTACTTATAATTATAGGCATGAGTCACAGGTGCCCAGCACATGCTTTTATAGTAAACTTTATTTATTTATTTATGGTGTTGAAAATCAAGCCCAGGGCCTCACACAATGCTAAATATGGCCTCCATCATTTAGCTTTTCTCCCTGAAGTGCCAGACTTTGAAGTTGAACCCCACTTTACCACGTGAACCTGAGATAAGCAGGCCCTGTGAGCAAACCCACGACAAGCCCATTAGGGCCCAGCCGGTCAAGAACTCTAACCGCTGGGAATGCTTAACTCTGACTGCCCCCAGAGTGCCTCAAGCCCTGAGCCAATCAGATTTATACCTGTGTTCTAATCTTGCTTACTTGAACACCTGATTGTTGTAACTTTGGTTTTGCCTTTATAAGCCCTGTGTCATCACAGCTCGGGGCTCCCTCCTAACCTCCGCTGTGTCGGTGGGTAGGACGAGGCCCGAGTTGCAGCTCGCTTAAATAAAGCCTTGCCTTGCTTTTGCATTTCAGAATGTCTCAGTCTCGGTGGTCTTCTTGGTGGTGGTCTTGCGACTTGGCACAACATCCCAGCCCAGGAAACAGCTTCTAAGAAATATTAAGACTATACTGTAAAATAATCACAAAAATACATAAACTTGTAACATAATCATTTCCCATAATCAAGTATACACTGGACATAATTATATGTGCCATACTTCTCTAATGACTGGCCATGCTGTAGATCTGTTTACACCAGTACTGCCACAAACAGGTAACAGGTTGCATTGTTACAGGTGATGCTCTCTAGGTAATAGCAACTTTTCAGCTCCATCGTGGTCTTATGGAACCACTACCACATATTTGGTCCATTACTGACCCAGAGTATCCTTGTGATAGCGGTAATAAACTGGATTAAGTCTTACGTTAAAATTCTAGTGAAGCAGGACTAGATCAGCCTTATGGAAAGGTGAATCCTTTTTCCAGTATTAGCACAGAATCTGAATGTGGAAGACCCCATTTAGAGGGTTGCTTGAGTATGTGAAAGACTGATGGGTACCAACTAAGAGCCATTACAAGTACTGGCTGCTTTGGCAAGAAATTGAGGTTTGGAGTCTGATTGACCTGAGTTTAATCTTAAGCTAAGAAATCAATTAGATGATTTTAGCTATGCTATTTCTATCCAGAGCCTTACTCTACCTCTAGGATGGAAGATAAACATCAAGACTTTAAGGGATAAGGATTATGAAAACACAAAATAACTGTAAATACTGTTATTTGCAAGTTACATATAATGTACTTTTAAAACCTTATGAAGTTGTATTGTTACATTGATCTTCATTATAAAAATTTAATTATGAATTTCTGACTCTTCACCCACATTAAAAATTACTCACCAAAAGCCAGGTACCAGTGGCTCAGGCCTGTAATCCTAGCTACTCAGGAGGCTGAGATCTGAGGACTGTTGCTTGAAGCCAACCAGGGCAAGAAAATCCATTAGACTCTTATCTCCAATAAACTACTTAGAAAAAGCTGGAAGTTGCTCTGTGGCTTAAGTGGTAGAGCACTAGCCTTGAGCACAAAGAGGTTCAAGGACAGTGTCCAGGCCCTGAGTTCAAGCCCCCAGATCAGCAATGTAAATAAATAAACAAAAAAATAAATAACCCAACATAAAAGCTTAGTGATTAAAAAAGAATAAAACAGTAAAAAAAAAAAAAAAGAGAACCTATTAGATGAACTACAAGTACACTCATTTAAATAAGAACTGAAGGCTTTATGATTTCCACAGACTCTAGAAGTTATCTGGCTGAATCCAACTCCTATTTTATGAATCTTTTATTTCATCCTTTCTTCCTGAACACTGCTCAAAAAGGAACATGCTTCTTAATCTCTCAAACCAGAAAAGGATGAAGTCTCTGAAAAAAAGGGTGGGAATAGAAGATAAACTACAAACTACATGTATAAAGGCTCCTATAACTTTGAGTGCTCTTTGGGTATTACAGGCAGCATACAGTAACCTTTTCTTCTCTCATTTTGGGAAAGCTGGAAGTAACTGAGTTGGACCAGCCAGAATGTTTACAAGACTTCCATATCTGATGAGATGTAGAAGAGAACATTTGAGTTCAGGGAAGCTGGAAGATCGACTTCCTTCAAAGACCATGGCAACAATGGATGCTTAAGTTATTCTGAGGTTCTTCTAGGCCATTTGTTGGAGCACTTCCTCACCTATAGTGGCAATCTAGCCTTTACCCTGAGAATACATTATTCTCAAATTTCTGCATTTGAATGCTTTCCATCACTGATCAACTTGAGTTGATCAACATGCAGGAAAGAAAGGTTAATTTGGGCTCACAGTTTCACTTTTCCATGACTGCTTAGTTCTGGAGCTTTGGGGCCTGTGGTGTCAGGAACACATGGCAGAGGCCACAGAAGTAAGGGAGGCAGCCAGGAAGTAGAGAGAGAGGGAGGGGCCTGGTATTAATATATAACCTACTTCCTCCATGTAGGCCCTACCTCCTAAAGTTACCACTATCTCCCAATAGTACCATCAGATGCTGATCAAAACTTACATGAACCTTTAGGCAACATTTTAGACCCAACTATAATAGACATCTTGGCCTGGACCTCTAGAACTTTGAGCCAAAGCCAGGTCCTAGCCCAACTGTAATTCTAACTTCTCGGAAGGCTGAGATCTGAGTATTGAGGTTCAAAGCCAGCTGGGACAGGAAAGTCCGTAAGACCCTTATTTTCAATTAACTATCAAAAAGCTAGAAGTAGAGCTGTGATTCAAGTGATAGACGGTTAGATTTGAGCAAAAATCAGGGACAGTTCCAGGCCCTGAATTCAAGCCTCAGGCCTGGCACAAAACCAAAACAAAGCAAAACAAAAAACTGCAAGCCAAAGTAATGCTTTTCTCATGCTTGGGATCAAACGCAGGCTCTGTACACACTAAGCAAACAGTATACCGCTGAACTGCAATCCCAGCCCCATTTTCTTTTGTTTAAAAGTTACTCTGCCTCAGGTGTTTCCCTATAGTGACACAAAACATACTAACACAGTTTATTTCTCCATTCACCTACTGAATGATGCCTTCATTGCTTCCCAGTTTTTACAATTATGAATAAAGCTACTATAAACATCTGGATGCTATGAACATCTGGATGCAGGTGTCTTGTGTTGACATACTTTCATTTTTGTATTGACATACCTTCATCTCCTTTGGGTAAATATGCCTGCTAGATTACACGTGTTTAATTTTGAGAAAGGAAGAGAGACAAAGAGAAAGAGAGAGAGGGAGGGAGGGAGGGAGCAAGGGAGGGAGGGAGGAGAGGGCTCTTACAAAGTAGCTATATTATTTCCCATTCCCACCTGTACTAAATGAGAATTGCTCAATATCCTTTCTAGCATTTAATTACTCAGTATTCCGGATTTTAGCCATTCTAATAAGTTTTTAGTGCTATTTAATAGATTTTCTTCTGTTTATTTGGAGGTAGGGCATAAAAATATAGGCCAAGTATAGGTTTAAAACTTGCAATTCACCTTCCTCAGTTTCATGAGTGCTGAGATTACAAGTGTGCCTAGTCTTATTGTAGTTTTGACTTGCATTCCACTGATAATAAATGGTGTGTAGCTTATGTTCATTTGCCATCTGTACACACTTTTCCTTTGTAATTTTATTTTTTTATACTTATTTATTGTCAAAGTGATGTACAGAGAGGTTACAGTTTCATATGTTAGGCCTTGGGTACATTTCTTGTACTGTTTGTTACCTCCTCCCTCATTCCCCCCTTCCCACCTACACACTTTCTTTGGGAAGGCCTTTTCTTTCCCCTGTTTCAGTTTGTTTTATCACTTTTAATTCTGCAGTAATATTTTTCTTTACACACTTTTCAGTTCACATAAAGACATTTACTAATAACCAATGGACCTGCTCTAGAACTCCAAAGCTTTCACTTTATCTTAGCTACCTTATAGCCACTGATCCACAAATAATAAAGATAAAGTGATCTTTATTTCTAGATCCTCCTACTTACTTACTTATCAGCAATGGTGGTGGCTTACTGTGCATTTATCTTCCAGTGGCACAGTATAACTTCAGTATAAAAAATAATAAATTGAGGGCTGGGGATATGGCCTAGTGGCAAGAGAGCTTGCCTCGTATACATGAGGCCCTGGGTTCGATTCCCCAGCACCACATATACAGAAAATGGCCAGAAGTGGTGCTGTGGCTCAAGTGGTAGAGTGCTAGCCTTGAGCAAAAAGGAAGCCAGGGACAGTGCTCAGGCCCTGAGTCCACGGCCCAGGACTGCCCCCCCCCCAAAATAATAATAATAATAATAAAAATAATAATAAATTGAGATGTTTGTAAAATGTTAAAATAGATATATCTTTGTGAAGAAATTCATAAGTCAAACATTCAGGGATTAAGCACAAATAGCATTTAAATATTTACTTTGAGGATTAACCCATCATTTCGGAGTTTTTCATAGTTTGAAAAGCATTGATTTTTGTGGTTATCCAATGCCATGTTACATGAGGTGCCTAATAGTATTTAATTTTTTTACTTGAACTTTAAACCATTGGGCACATTGTTTTCCATCAGTGTAATTCTCATTGTCTTCTAAACACATACAAAGACATGTTGGGAAACTCATAACCCATCATATAACCTAAGGAAAAGCTGAGTTCAAATAGATATAACCATTTGAAGACTGTGTAAAATAGAGAAACAAAGAGTACTGAAGATCTTGTCCTAAGAAATGGCAACATTAGACAGAGGGAGGCCTAGAAATCAGCAAAAGAGATTCAAAAAGGAGTTACCCATTAGGAAATTTCTGTTAAGAATAAATCTTACTGCTGCATATAACAAATATACAAAGATAAAGGTGTTTAACCTCACAAGAGAAGTACAGTTTAGTTGTGAACTAAATGAACAAAGCTGTCCTGGAAAGATAGCAGAATGCTGAACTAAGGAACAGAAGGCCACTCTCATACTAGACATATGATAATGTCAGAATATGTAGTTCACCCTCAGCCTCAATTATCAACTCTTCTGCAAAAGAAAACATGGTATCATTTATCTCAATGGACTGTTGAAAGAATTAATGAGTTTGAATACACATTGGAAATAAAAAGGCATTGCCTAAAGACACTTGTCCTTAGTTCTCTTCCTCGAATATGGATTCCTCCTCGAGGGGTCTGCTCTGTCCCCTTCTCTTGCCAGTCTTCAACCTGAATTCTGCCCTTTTTATAGTATTTGCCTACTTTCTGTGATGCTTTTTTGCTGCCCAGTAGCTACCAATGAAGCCAACTGCTCACTGTCCAAGCTCTGTACCACCCCATGGATGGGCACAAGCCGAGTCACCAATCTGCTTCCTAACTAACTTACTGTACTATTCTATCACCCAAGAACTCAGGTTATAAAATATGCTCCAAAGTGATGTTGCTTAGGCAACTCCAGGGCTAAGTACTAGGTACCTAATAACCCACACTTGGCTTATTCAATCACAAAAAATGTAGAGTTTGGAGATAAAAGTATAATGTTAATCTTAATGTGATATTCACAGCAAATTATACATGCATTTAAGTCATGTTTCCCTTTAAGTTTTTGTTTTGCATAAGTAATATTTTTTTCTTTCCCTTATGTTTGTTAGACAAGTATTCTTTCCATTTGAATCACACACATAGTCCATGATTTTGCTTTCTAAAATCTCAAAATTACATATAGCTATACTGCTGCTTTCCAAAATGTGTCAGAAAGTCTTCTCAAATCTGGTAAGATCTTCATGCTGTTTGAAGATTCTTCAATCAAGTTGTTTTCTGTGAAAATAGTATGGCATTTAAATTATCTAAACTTCCACATAATAACTGCTCTTGCTTTATTATGTTGTTGAGGAAGAAAGAAATTCAGCCAAGCCCTTGTTATGCTGGGCCCCAAATACCACCCATTACTAAATTTATTGATACTTTGCCTGTCACTTAGTCATTCTGTATTAAATAATTTTTAAAAACAGAATGTTCTACCTTGACCTTTGAAATTTCAGAAGAGTATGAAAAAGAAAAGGAAGGAAGTCACTACGTATAAAGAGAAAAATGAATAGTTCACCATGACAAGATATGATAATAATTCCACTGAAGTAATTCTTGTCTCTATAATAGAAAGTTACATGCCAAGATAAAATAACCCTGGGTCTTTTATATTCTATAGTGGATTAATAACTTACCTTGCTATGTTTAAGGGATGACAGTTTGTCTTTGAAAAATTTAACTATAATTGCTCTTCTCCAATCATCAATCCCCTTTTCAATCCTTCCCCTACTTTACAAAGAGAGAGGTAAGTGAACCTACAGTAACTTCACTAGAGTTCTTAAGAAAAATACAGACTATAGGAATTTGCTCATATAACATGCTCCTTTCCTATACACAATTCTATGCAGAACTTTTACATTTGGAAATAAGCCAGGCTCTGCTGAGGATAGAGACTGGATGGAACTCAAACTTAGCTGAGGCTTTAGGTCCCATACTCCTATAGGGCACAGGGCTTTCAATTTATCAGTTCATAGTTACATATTTGTGAGATGATTTCTATCCCCTTATACACACTCAAACAGCGTAATATCTATATTTTGACCAATACATCTTCCAGCTTCCAGTTCAGCTGGTGCTTAAAATGAGTAGAAGGTATTAAGGGTTAGCACTGCTCACAAGGAGCACTTAGAAAATGGAATAGGGACGGTGAGTTGGTATGGCTTATAAAATGAAATTCTATGAAAGATAGTTTTGAGGGGCTGGGAATGTGGTAGAGTGTTTGCCTTGGATGCATGATGAAGCCCTGGGTTTGATTCCTCAGCACCACATAAACAGAAAAAGCCAGAAGTGGTGCTGTGGCTCAAGAGGCAGAGTGTTAGCCTTCAGCAAAAAGAAAGCCAGGGGCAGTGCTCAGGCCCTGAGTCCCAAGCCCCAGGACTGGCAAAAAAAAAAAAAAAGATATTTTTGAACAATTGATGGATGGTATCACATTTCAAGCACACCCAATTTTCTTTATTATCTTTAAAAAAAAAACATAAAATGGCTTCTTTTTGCTCAAGGCTAGCACTCTGCCACTTGAGCTTCTGGCTGTTTTCTATACATGTGGTGCTGGGGAATCGAACCCAGGGCTTCATGTATATGAGGCAAGCACTCTTGCCACTAGGCCATATTCCCAGCCCCTTATTATCCTTTTGTACAGCATTTGAGTTTAGGCCATAATATGAAGTCTGTCTGCATGATACAACAGGAATATTCTACTACACATTTTGTATATATGAGGGAAAGGGTGTTTTTGTAGTACTGGGAATTGAACCCAAGTGCCCTACTACTTGAGCTATGCCCAAGTCCATTTGGTGTGTTTATAAAGCAGTTTGTTATTAGAATTAAAATTTAGAATACCAGAAAACAAAAAATAAAGCCAAACAAAAACTTATTTGAAAGCAATTCCCTTAATCTGTTAGACTAGCAACATGAAACAAAGGCTTTTTAGCTTTCACCTTTCATCTTGACTAGAAGTCACCTGATGGCATGTATGGTAGAGTAAACCAATAGTTTTCAAACTTTGTATGAAAATCATCTGGAGGATGTGTTAAACAAAACACTTATGGTTGTGTCAGTCCTGAGTCTGGGATTGTATAGGTTTGGTTTTGAAGCTTAGAATTTGTTATTTCTAACAAGTTCTCAGTTAATGCTGATGGTGTTGGTCTGGGTACCACACTCTGAAAACTAATAGGAAATAGCTGCTAGAATCTTATCCCATCTATGCTTAATTTTAGCAATATTCTTGATTAAAAGTGTTATAGAGAACACTATAGTGGGCTGGGAATATGGCCTAGGGGAAAGAGTGCTTGTCTTGTAGAGAACACTATAAATGATTAGTGTAGAGCATGAATTATCAGTACTATATAACATATAGAATGTACACTGCCTAATGATTTTACTTTATTACCCCAGTTTTTTTTGCACTACTCTTCTTCAGGGATTATTTCATGGCATTTGTTATAAGTAAAATTCTGTGGGGTGGAAACCACTATGTTTATTTTTCTTCACAAGAAGACTCACCTCCACAACCTCCTTTGCCCTTAAGGGCTATCAATCCTCTTTAGTCCATATTCCCTTATCTTTACAAATGGAAAGAAAAACACCACCTTATCACAGTAAATTACTGTGATGAATTCACAGATTCTGAAGGGAAAATACTTGGTATTGAAGATGGTCTATAAACGGCAGCTGCTGTTTCTATTAACTTATTTATTAATAAATGCCAGTGGTCTTGAGATCAGTAACCCAATCTACTTAAATCTATAATAAATTGGTTATTAAAATAGCCTTGAAATTATTCTTAATGTTCAGTTTTGTTCCAGGTACTCTGCTTAACTATGGCAGAAAGCCATTTGGTTTATTAGTGTTGGTGCAGAACCCCAGAATGTGCCCCCTAAAATATACAATAATGCAAGAATCACCTAAATACAAGTTCTTGGGTTCCATCCTAGACTTACGAAAACTATATCCTAGGGAGGAGGCGGCAGAGTGGGTATGAAGGGCTAGAAATAGTCAACCACCCCCAGATGATTTATTATTATGACTATTATTATTAGCCACTTTGGGAAACGCTAAAAGGACTTCATACTCCATCCCAATGTCAGCTGATACAACCCCACACATCATTTCTATGTGTAATCCAGATCTATGTGTTTCCAGGGAATTTCACCAGTCCTTTCTTTCTTTCTTTTTTTTTTTTTTTTTTTTTTGGCCAGTCCTGGGCCTTGGAACTCAGGTCCTGAGCACTGTCCCGGGCTTCTTTTTGCTCAAGGCTAGCACTCTGCCACTTGAGCCACAGCGCCACTTCTGGCCATTATTTGTATATGTGGTGCTGGGGAATTGAACCCAGGGCCTCTTGTATGAGGCAAGCACTCTTGCCACTAGGCCATATCCCCAGTCCTTTCTGATTTAGTGATTTTACTTCGAGATGAAGCCCGCTCGGACCAGTGGAGACATCCATCAGTCGGATTTACTCTGTTTTCCGAGCCTCCCCTGGGAGAACTTCCCCCGGCTTCACCTCGGGAGGCGATCTCGGCCTCGGCCCTAGCTTGTTTTGCCCCTCCACTAGAACATTTCCTCAGGAGAACACTGGGTGCTTTGCTGGAACCGTCCATTTCCAGGGATTTTACAGAGACTGGCCAAAACAGTTTGTTCCGAACAGCGCCTCCCGGCCTGGCAAAGACCCGGCCGAGCGAGACGAGGCGGGCGCGCCTCTTCTGACTCGGCCCGGGCCGCCCGTGACCTTGGCGGAGCCCGCCCCGGCCCAGCCCGGAGAAGGGCGTCCAGGCGCAGCTGAACTTTGGAACCGAATAGACGAGGTGGCGGGGCGGGGGGGGGGGGGGAGGCCTCGTAAACAACCGTAGAGACGAACCCTTCTCCTTCCGGGTGGGGACGAGGTGGGAGGGCCGGGAAACCAAGCGTGAGAACCCAAAGAGGGTGGGAAGCGGGGGTGAGGCCAGAGCAGCGCCGAGCGAAGGTGGAAGGCCGACCATCACGTTAAAAATAGAAACGCACCAGCCACCGAACTCGCTCCACCCCAGGGCCGTGCGCCTCGCCAGTGACTCGGCTTGGCCAAACCGCGGTTCCACTACCCTCAGCCCCGCCCCTCGACCTTTCCCTCCGCCCAAGCCCTAGACTAAAGGGAGAGGAGGGCAGGGTCTAGCGCCGTGACGCCACCACGCTGCCGGCCGCCGCCGACGGGATTTTCGCTGACGCACAGGCCCCGCCCCCAGCCCCGCCCCCTTTCCCCTGGGCACGGGAGCGGGAGGGCGGGCCGGCGTCAGTCGGCCGGATCCACGGAGAGGAGTGCACCTCGGTCGAGGTTCGCTCGCTGCCGGGAGCCGCGCTGCTTCCCCGGCGGTGGCAGAAGCAACGGAGGACGTCTTCGGCGAGCTTTCTCGACGCCCAGACCTCGCGGCGCCGCGCTCTCCTTTCACCCTGCTTTCTGGACCCGCCCTACCTCCGGTGGAGACGTGAAGCGACGACCGGCGAACGCCTCCGAGAGCGTTAGCCGCCGCGGCCTCGGGTCCTTCCTCCTCCGCTCCCCGCCCTCCCCCCCCCTCCGCCGGCCCCGCGTCCCTCCTCCCCCTTCCCGAGCTCCAGCGTGTCCCGGCCACGCTCGGCGCTACTGCAGGAACAAAGGAGGACCCCGCGGCGGCGGAGGCGGCGGCGCCACCTCCGCCTGCGGCTCCGACTCGCTCCGTCCAGCCTGCAGCGTCGGCTCCGGGGCGCCCGGCTTCTGCCTTCCTGAAGGCCTCAGGCCCAGCCCCACCGCCCCGACGTCCGTCGCGCGCGAACTCGGCGTCTGCATCCGGGCCCTTCGCAGGGTGAGTGGTGCGGGGCTGGGGACAGGGGCCGGCTGTCGGGCCGATCAGGAGTAGGGACCGCAGGGCCTCGGGCCTTCCCGCGCTCTTCCGCACGGGGCCGCGAATGGCGGCGTCCGATGAGGGAGGGAGGAAGGGAGCTCGCCCGGGAGGCTCAGGAAGCACAAAGACGGAGGCGTCATCCGGTTAGTGGGCCGGTGCTCGCCCAGCCGCCTGCACTGCCGGGCCCGCACGGTCGGGGAACAATGCCCGCCGTGCAGCCTCCACGGGGCCGGTTCCCGAGTGGCTCGCGCCCTCGGCGATGGCGCTCAGCGTGGGCAGCCCGGCCCGGAGAAAACAAAGGCAGGCGGCGGAGGTGGCGGCTGCGCCCCCCCTTCCACTCCCCTCCTCCCGCCGGGCCCTGCCCCACGCCGCGCTCGCTACCCTGGTCTACCCTTTCCCGTGAGAGCCATTCGGGGCCGGGCCGGCGCGTGGCTGGGTCGGCGGCGGAGCTGCTTGCGGGCATGACTCAGTGGTTTTTAGAGAAGGCCCTGCCCGGCTTTCCGGTGTGAGGCCTCGGCTTGGAAGGGGGTTGGAGGGCGAGGGGGACGGGGGACCAGGGACCAGAACTTGTTCTAGATCGGCTGGAACCCGGAGACCAGGCTTGCATTTTGTTTTCATCGTGTTTTACTTCTTCCTACCTCGCCTCTCTACTCCCAGACCATTTCACGGTGAAACTGTGCACTTTACAAAACCTTTGTTTCCAGTATGTACATAGACGAGTATTAGAATTTTTAAAATAACTATTACTTGAACGCTTTCCACTCGTTTCCGAGATTTAGTTTGAAAAAGGATCCGGTTATCTATTGATTGAATCCCTCCAGAAAGGATTATTACCTGAGGTCATGTTTTAAGATGAAGTGGTATATAGGTCACAGGTCCCGGTTCCTACATTCGTCTCCAATAACTTAGACATTCTAAGATCCAACATAATTTTACTCTTTTTAAGATAATTATCAGGGGGACTCAATCCTGATCGGTGGGAATATGGCAATATTTTTCAAATTTCTTCCTTAACCACCCCCTCTGTGACGAATTTGTTTTAGTTTTCTGTTTTTGTTTCTTAGGCCCGATAGTAAGCCTTGAAAGAAGCTTTTAAAAATCTCTTTGGCAGAGGAAACTTCAGTAAGATTTGGAGAATAAAGAGTTGCCCAAGGTCACTGGCTTAGTTAGTGACAGATCCTAGAATTCTAGAACTCAGGGCTCCCCCCAGGTGAGTGGGTGGGTTGGGTTTTTTGGTTTTGTTTTGTTTTTGCCATCTTACATCTCATGCACCTAAAATAACTTGCATAGATGTAAAGCTATAGATTTAGAGTGGTTAGGTTATTTTACACACCAGGGTATTTTTGCAAAAATCTGAGGTAGAGCCACCACTTATTTTTTTAAAAAGTAGCGTACTCATCTGAGCCTAGTAAAGCTGATACATGAATGCTTATTTCTTGAAAAATTAATTTTTCTATACAAATGAATTCAATACCTCCCTCCCTTCCCCAGTAATTGCCACTTAATATAAGGGCTCTTTGTGCCTCCCTGCGCTCCATTTTCCTTAGTTTTGTTTTTAAAATAAACAACCTTGACCATTTTTTGGCTTTGGTGATGTGTTTATTTAGGTCTTATAGATTAGATTTGAAATTGGTCTTCAGTCTTTCATACTCTTAAAAAAAATGGGCAGCCTTAATGCTTTTTTTTTTTTGCTTATGTTAGATATATGGATGCTGCTTGGGATTGTGTAGGAGTTGGCAAGCTCTGAGATATAAATAGAAGCTGATTTCAGAGGCCCCTGTTGACTAGGCTTTATGTGAGAGAACCTCCATCCAGCTCAGCCTGTCACATTGCAGCCTTGTGACAGGCTGAAGCGCCCTCCCATGTGATCTCAGCTTCTGAGAAATATTAAGGCAAGCTGTACATGTGATGGCATTTATTTAAAAGCTGGCTTTCTAAAAGGGAAAACAAATCTAAGATGGGAAGCCATATAGAAGACAATCTGAGTCTGCACACGTGTTTTCAAGGTTAAATTCCAACGAATGGAAGGTTGTTATAGTTTCTCTGTTTTATTTCTAGGAATTTTTTTCAGATTGTCAGTCTTAAAATTCCGGCCAATATGCTTTTAAAGTCATAGCCAACTCACTGAGTATAGAAAGTAAGCTAGCATAATTCATAGGGTCGTTTTAAGAAATGGCTCACCTTTTTGTGCACCATGGGAATGAAAATACATACATAATTTACTGCTTGAATCATTTTTTTGCTCCTGTTCAATATTTTAAAACCTCAACTAGCAGTTGATTAAATTTCATAAGTGATGTTGAAATGTTTACCCTGCTCTAAATGAGTCAGCTAAACTATTTAAAGAGACAGTGTCAACCTAAATTAGTATTGTTCAAACTAAGTTGTATCTTGTACTTTTTACTTCACCCAAGCTTGAATTACTTTGAAATACAGTGGCCTTTTGCTTACAAAAGGAAAGAGATTGCTATCATTTCAATGTTTAGTGGAGCAATAGCATTCTGATGATGTCAAATTTGTTATAGCCTCCCTTTTCTGTAAAATTTTGGCAAGAGTTGATATGCATTAAAAAATACTTTAAAAAATTCAGTAGAGAGTATATTCCAGTATAATAGTTAGAAAACTGAGTGAACACAAGTTGTGTATAGCAGTTTCCCTTTAATTAAAAGCTCTCAAATACACAATTTTCTTTCAAAAGTAATGTCCCTTAATGTCTATTTTCTCTTAACCAGAGGAAAACTTGGTATATTTACTCTAACTTTTATACTATTTTTGTACTCATTTTAACAGGATTTCTGTAAAAGCCAAGGTATGCTTGCATAAAGTTTTCATCTAGTAACCTAGCAGCATTAAGTTAACCATTACTAAAAATGATGTTTTCATATTGCTTAATATATCAAATTCAACCTTAGGAAAATAATGGTTTTCAGTAGGAGGAAGACAAATGCTTATTGATACTCTGGCTGAGAAATTAATGGCTGGTGGTTGATGCTGTACACACATTTTTGTCTTTAATTGAATACAGATTGCAGATTGCCTGCCTTAGAGCAAAAATATTTGTGGCACAAATGTGTCCAAGTTTCAGATTTGATTAAAATTTAATCCTTATGACCAATAACATTTTCAAACATTGAAGACTAATAAGTAAAACCATCATTTTAGTAATTAAAGATAGAATTTCTTTATGTTCCTCAATTTCTTTCTTTTATAAAAGTAACAAAATACTGAGCTACATCTTTTACGGGGTTGGTCATGGGGTTTGAACTCTGGGATGAGCAATGTCTGTGAGCAGCTTGTTAGTGCTCTACCACTTTGAGCCACAACGCCACTTCCAGTTTTCTGGTGGTTAATTGGAGAGTGTCAGGCCTTCCTGCCTTAGCTGGCTTTGAACCTTGATCCTCACATCTCATCTATTGGGTACCTAGGATTATAGGCATGAGCCACCAGGTTAGATCTTTTTTATGATTAATACAATTTGGACGTTTGCTAGTTAGTGACAGACTTAATATTTGGAAATACAAAGGTACAGTGATTATTTTAGTGACTTAATTTCTGTTACTAATGTCTAAAATTTTGCTTTGTTCATAGAAGAAAACATGGCTCAGGAGACTAACCAGACCCCAGGACCTATGCTGTGTAGTACAGGATGTGGCTTTTATGGGAATCCTAGGACAAATGGAATGTGTTCTGTTTGCTACAAAGAACATCTTCAGAGACAGCAGAATAGTGGCAGAATGAGCCCAATGGGTAAGTTTCCAAGGAAAAACATACTTGAAGAACTTTGGTGGAAACAATATAGAGCCAAGAATGAGGGCCCAAGACTGAGAATTCTGAAAGTCCAAGGAGAGAAGACCTGAGAAGCACTTACATTTAAAGCAACATCCCAGTATTGATGTGACTGCCTCAGGAAGGAATACCTACAAGTATCTTCTAGCTTTTTTTGTTTTTTTTTTTTTTTTGAGGTGTTAAATGTTCACTGGATATAACTTCTTAATTTTTTTGTTTGGATGCTCACACTTCTTAAGTGTAGGATTGCAATGCAGTGAGAGTGCTTAAGTCACTAACCAATTGAATGCAGGTATTATTACTCATTAAGTCAATACTAAGCAAGCTTTTGTAGTGTTGATTTGTTATTTACAGATCTTTCATTTTTCTTACATAGGAACAGCTAGTGGTTCCAACAGTCCTACCTCAGATTCTGCATCTGTACAAAGAGCAGATGCTAGCTTAAACAACTGTGAAGGTGCTGCTGGCAGCACATCTGAAAAATCAAGGTAAGATGGAAGATTAGGGGGTATTACAGGAAGAGTGAATCAGGATGTCTGTTTTCTATGTAGTAATAAAAATGTTGATATATTAAATGCCCTTGGCTTTGTATTATGCTGTCAAGGGTTCCAGTGTTGTCTAATACCTCACTCTTGGGTCATTGAATGAATAAAGCTGTATATCAGAACATACTTCAGATTTTCTTCGAGAATACTGTTAGAAATGTGTGTTTGGTTTTTGTTTTTTTTAACAAAGAAAAAACTTGTTTCCATTTCTGGAGTAAATTACATATTTTTATTTCCTTGTAATTGAGCTTTAGGGACTGTACAGAAGGGAGACTGCAGACTTAAAATTCCACACAAGATGTTTTTGCACAGATGCTTCTTTTGTCCTTAGTTATAGGCACAGATAAAAATTCATTACTGGTTATAAGAGAAGATCTATACAAATATGCAGCCAGCGTTTATTAAATTACTTTATTCTCAACCATTTATGATGGGAATCTATTTTTTCCAAAATTTGAGGTTATCTAGTTCCATTTGATTATGTCGAAAATACACACAATTTAAAGTTGAACTGACAACTTAATCTCAAAAAGGAGTACTCTTAACATCTTTAAAAATAATTGTTTGCTTGAACTCAAATAGAAATGTGCCTGTGGCTGCCTTGCCTGTAACTCAGCAAATGACAGAAATGAGCATTTCAAGAGAGGACAAAATAACTACCCCGAAAACAGAGGTGTCAGAGCCAGGTATGCTTTTTGTTTAATACTAGTTCAGTTCTGGACTTGGTAGTATGAGAAAGAGTTGGTGGTGGGATTCTCTCCTTCCAATTGAAAGGCCAAAGAAAAGGAAGAGTTTATAAAAATACAGACCAAGCAAAGGACTGCAATCTTCAAGTATTTAGTTGTGTTCCTTACTCTTTACTTATCCCCTCATTACCCTCAGGTCTACAAATCAGCAAGTTTGTCATCTGGAGATTGTGTTGAACTTTACAGTTTCAAGGCCCTAAAGAATGCTTATAATAAAAAGTAACTTTAATCTTGGTATCATCAATGTATAGAAAAATTCAAGCAAGAGAATATACTGAATACCAGAAATTGAAAAAAAGTGGAGTTAGATATTCTGGGAGTTTTTTTTTTTTTTTTTTTTGGCCAGTCCTAGGGCTTGGACTAAGGGCCTGAACACTGTCCCTGGCTTCTCTTTGCTCAAGGCTAGCACTCTGCCACTTGAGCCACAGCGCCACTTCTGGCCGTTTTCTGTATATGTGGTGCTGGGGAATTGAACCCAGGTCCTCATGTATACGAGGCAAGCTCTCTTGCCACTAGGCCATATCCCCAGCCCTATTCTGGGAGTTTTAAAACTCATTAGAATTTTAAAACTCATCTTTTGTTTTCAGTAGGCAGTAACTAACCTTGAGGTTAAGCATATATTATAGCACAACTGGAAGTACCCATGTGGTAGCAACAAGACTGACTTAGAATTATCTGTGTGCACATAGTTTATTCATTCAAATCAATTTGTTGGTAGAATGGCAACTGAAAGCAACATAGAAACAAAATGGTGGTAGGAGCGATATAATTTGCTTTAAATTTTTTTTTAATCTTTTTTGGTAGTGAGGATCAAACCCATTGCACTTGCTAGGCAAGCACTTTGCCACTGAGCTACATCCCAGTCCTGTAGTTGATATTTTGAAATGAGTTTTTCATTCTTTTAATAAAACTGACTAAATTAGTATCTGTGCTTGTTTTACTCTATTTTATTTTATTTTGTCATTTAAGGTTAGAGAATAATTGTTATTACTTGATAGGCATTCTGTGGTCCAACGCTCTTAACCTTCAGAGTTTTTTCCCTCCCCCAACTTCTTCCTTTTATGTCCCGGGATTATTTACTGTTTTCAGGTAGGCAAGGAAATGACTACTACCCATACCCCTAATTACTTAAAACATCAGGAAAAGTTGTATTAAGGTTGTAATAGTGGCTTAATAGGAAAAAGAAGTAGGTAAGGGAGCATTTTGCTAATCCAGCTATTGAACATACTACTGTATGTAATATGCCAGTGCAATAAATTTGGTTAAAGTTGACCAGTCTACTTGCTCTAGAGGTTTGACTATGCTAATACTATTAGTCCTAGCATATTGTTTAAACAGTGAGATTTTTTTCTTAGCATTTCATATGTGCATTTGCTACTAGGATGTAGGTTAATATTAAGGATTTATGGTGTTTAAGAGATAATGGGGTTTTTTGGGGGGCTGGGGATAAGGCCTAGTGGCAAGAGTGCTTGCCTCGTATACATGAGGCCCTGGGTTCAATTCCCCAGCACCACATATATAGAAAACTGCCAGAAGTGGAGCTATGGCTCAAGTGGCAGAGTGCTAGCCTTGAGCAAAAAGAAACCAGGGACAGTGCTCAGGTCCTGAGTCCAAGCCCAGGACTGGCCAAAAAAAAAAAAAGAGACAATGGGGTTTTAAAAACAAATGATTTTTGGCATTTTTTTTGATCGATTAGTGGAAATATAGGCCTTAATGCGGTCAACAATTTTTGTACATTGTGACATTTTGTCATTGTCAAATGTGAGCTAAAACTTTGGGCTCTAATAAATGGAGATGTACTTTATATTCGTTAAAGTTAATAAAGTAGACATTTTAAAATACAAAGTATTCTACCTCTAGGGTGATTACTGTTTTATATCAAAATATCACAAACTCATCAGATTATTTGCTTGTCTTTAAAAGACAATTTGAAAAATCTTCCAATCAGCCATGGTGTTTGTACCACTTGAGTCCAGCCTTTCAGTAGGCAGCAGCAACAGTGGGTGAGGGGAGGGGAGGTTAGTCATGAGGTTGAAGTTACCTGGAACAGATTACCCTGTCTTAAAAATAACAAAAAAGTGACCAAATTTCATATACTTTCTGAAAATGACAAAATAATTACTTTGGAGCTTTGAGATTTTAAACTTGATTTAGGTATTAATAGTTTATCTTTGTCAAAACTGACTGCATCAAGTTTTTTTTTTCAGTGACTTACTGTCCAATCCATTTGGCAGCTATGTTACTGCAAAGTAATAAATTTGAATTGCCTTAAAAATAAGAAACGAATGTGAGGGGTAAAAAGCATTTTAGTATCTTTCAGGTCTTTAAAATGGAATTACACCTTTATTTTCTCATAAACTAGCTGTTAGACTGAGTTTCAAAAAATTTAGTCATAAAATTAGAGGAGCACTTATTATCATGGACTGGAAGGAAATTTTCTCACTGAAAGCCTAATAATAAGAGGAAAATGTTTAAGGTTCATATTTTAAGATTAAGTGCTAACCATACATTGTCTTAAGATGAATGACTTATTGATTCTCTGAATCTTACTGATTCTTTGGCTTTTTCTTTTTGTCTTAGATCATTTTCAGCTAGTGACTTCAAGACAATTTGTAATGTCTAACCTTATTTTTCAGTTGTCACTCAGCCCAGTCCATCAGTTTCTCAGCCGAGTACTTCTCAAAGTGAGGAAAAAGCTCCTGAGTTGCCCAAACCAAAGAAGAACAGATGTTTCATGTGTAGAAAGAAAGTTGGCCTTACAGGTACTAAGAACACATGAGATAATTATGTATATACTGCCTACAATTAACAAAGAAATCTTAGTCTTGGGCTTTCTCCATAGGGACTGATGAATCTTAAACAAAAACCTTAACTTTTAGACTCTGCTCAAAGGACAGAGATGGGGAATAATAGACTTATGAGCCCAGAGGAGTTTAATTTCAGTGATTACCACCATTTGGGTGCCAGTAGTTCATAACTATAATCAGTCTTAGCTACCTGGGAGCCTGAGGTTGAGAGGCCAGGCAAAACAGAAATTGTTGAGATCTCTATACAACAGAATATTGAATGTGGTGGTATGTACCTGTTATCCTAGGCAGATCATACTCAGGCAGGGTCCAGGAAGGAAATGAGAACCAGTCTCAAAAATAACCATTGAAGCCTCGGCTCTGGAGATAGGGCTTGGTGTTGAGACCTTGAGTTTAAACTAAGTACTGCTGAAACAAAAAAAATACTACCATTAAATTTGCTGTCAGATCATGATTATCATAAACCTCTAGCCTAAGTTTTTCTTTATTGGATTGATATTAAATAAAGCTTATCCTCTCTGATTCATGAAATTGTTCTAGATGCTTTTTGCTTGCTTTAACCATTTGTTATTTAACCCCATAAGGTTACGTTTTAAATTCAGGTCAGCCTGACTCCAAAACCTGTAACGTCTGAGAATCAATGGAAGGAAATTACCTCATAGGATTAGGCTAGTTGACAAATAGCCCATCTTACTTTATGTGGTTTCACTTAAAGCCCTTTCCTTCATAATCCCTGCTAAAGTTTGGAAGAAAAGACTAAAAATCATTAGTTACTTTGAAGTTTTTTTTTACCATGTTAAAGTTAAATTAAGCTCTTTCATGATTTAAAGTGACACTATCAAGAGTGGACATTCTTTAATTTTGCAAAGCAGTGAAAAAATACAGTTCCTTTTTTATAAAGTGACTAGGACTCTTCCTCTTCTCCCCCCCCCCCCCCTTTAAATGGTGACAGTTCCCAAGTGATAAAGCCTCTTCTTGTCTGTACAGGGTTTGACTGCCGATGTGGAAATTTGTTTTGTGGACTTCACCGTTACTCTGACAAGCACAACTGTCCATATGATTACAAAGCAGAAGCTGCAGCAAAAATCAGAAAAGAGAATCCAGTTGTTGTGGCTGAAAAAATCCAGAGAATATAAATTACTACTTGTGAAGAGACTGAAACTTTGTTTTTATTTTAATATATCGTAGGAAAACATTAAAGAGCAGATGCATGGCCATTTTCCTTTGATGTTCTCCAGAGTTTTACTTTACACTTGTCTGTCTTATAATTGATAATTTAGGATGTTTGGGTGTTTGTTACAGGCAGAATTGAATAGATACAGCCCTACAAAATGTATATGCCCTCCCTTGAATAAAATTGGATGAGAATCTGCACAGTAAATTGAAATGCAAAGATGGATAGGGACAAAATTTAGTTCCCGTGTGCCAAAAACCAATCTCTGCATGTTTGCAGCATACCTGCCTTTTGGGAATGTAATCAAGGTATAACCTTTGGCTAGTGTTACGTGCCTGTATTTTTTTTTTAAATGGTACACCAGAAAAGGACTGGCAGTCTACTTCTACCATAGTTAAACTCACCCTCTTAATTTCTACATGTTGCTGGAAAGCAGGAAGAAAGCCGTAAAAGAGGATCAGACCTTTCAGTGAAACCAGTATTTGGCGCCATACATAAGCCTGGTTAAATTGGTCTTCTAAAAGCTATCCTTTAAGACACTGCAAAAGGTAAACGTCGCAACTGGCTATAAGTAAAACCATCAAGCCAACAACAGGGTCTTGAGATAATCTTTGAAGCTTATCCTGGCCTGCACCAGAAGATACCTGCATTACTCTCATTAGTAAAAAGGTATAGCACAGAACTGCACTAGGATTGATTTGTTTACAAGAAGAAATTAGAACTCTACACGTTTGGTTTCATATGCAGCAGCTTTATTGAAAAACATGCATCTGATTTTTAAGTTGCAAAGGTATCTGAACAGTTAATTTTTCACATGCATCTTTTGTTGAATGGTTCAAGAGAGAATGTTTATAAAGCTTTTTAAAGACTTCAGTTTTTAATGTAACTGTACCCTTCTGCATGGAAAAGCATAACCAACATGGCTGCAGTAGACTTAGTGGTATCCAGCACCACTTGCGGAGGGCTGCTTTATCATATTAATTGTACTTGGGTGTAGGACTCTATAGTGTTCTTGGGTGTATTGCATGGGCTGCATTATCTACAGCATTGTACAATAACAACTAGAAAAGGCAGTATACTTCACTGATGCTTGTCTGGTAATATCACTTCTGTGTTATAATGGAAGGGTTTTTGTGATGTATGAAACGTGTTTTTTATATATAAATGAGTATAGTTAGATTAGTGTTGTGGTAATGCCTGTTTTCATCTGTAAATAGTTATGTATGTACACAGGGCACATTTCTGATTTATTGTAGTGTTCAGTCATTTTTTCAAAGCATTCAGTTTTGCTTTCAATTTTATGTACCTTAGTTCTGAGTTAGATTTACAGATGTGTACAGATAGTTCATATTTATGTATTGCACATAATCATGCTATTCAGCATTGATGCTATATTGTATTATGTAAATAATAAAAGCCATGTACAGAGGGACAATTCCACTTGTTTATTGGGTTTTTAAGCCTTAGAGTCCTAGTAGAAGGTTATAAAGTAGAAAACGTTTTATATTCATTCAGCTTTATAGTTGCATATGTAGAATTTACATGGCTACGAAACTTTTCCATTGTCATCCTTGAGTTCGTATGTGGCCAGGTGGGAAACATGAAATGATGTTGGAAACATTTTCAGGAATGATACATGATTAGCAATTTTTAAAGAACTGAATAGGCGCCTTTAGGATCTGAACAGTCTTAAAACTTGAGAACAAAATTAAATTTAAATAATGAATTGCCTGTACATCCCTTTCTCATGCTGTGCTTTTTTTTTTTTTTTTTAACCAGTGGTTTGTGACGAAAATCCTGTAAAGTGTATATGGCTTTGTTTATAGGAATAATTGTTTCAATTGCTGCTTGGGCTTTGCTTCTACTGTCTGTATAGATGGAACCACGTATTTGGTCTTGTGCAGAAGTTGTACTAAACAGTAAAGATTGAGCAAGCGGTAACTGTTACATGCCAGGTTTGCCCACAGGACAACTAAATCAAGAAAAGAACCATTGCTTCTCAGGGATTACTTGGGGATGGAAATGTTTAACCCAGGTTCACTTTTGTCTGTCAGTTCTACTTTTGCTTCAAATGGAGATGTGCTGAGTGTGAAGAAGAGTTGAGTAGTAGAGGGGAAATTTAGTATTTTAATGTTAGGTGACTTTACTGCCTCAGTTCACTGTCAAAAATACTTGTAGTTTAACATTTTGTGGTGAGGATTGAACTTCTGGGCCTTGAACATGCTAGGCACTTTACCATTGATTTATATCCTCAACTTTTATTTCAAATCTTAGGCATTTTGAAGTTACAGACTTAGAACATGATGGACCCTCAAACTCAATGAAGATAGTAGCAACAGATTGTAGTAAATGTTCACATCACTTTTTAAAGTAGATTTAGTTTAAGACCACCTAACACTAGACGGGAACCAAAGTATGAAGCACCTCGGAAGACTTGGGTTTAGACCTGAATGTTTGTTTTTTGGTTTTTTTTTTTTGGCCAGTTCTGGGCCTTGGACTCAGGGCCTGAACACCATCCCTGGCTTCTTCCCACTCAAGGCTAGCACTCTGCCACCTGAGCCAGAGCGCCCCTTCTGGCCGTTTTCCGTATATGTGGTGCTGAGGAATCGAACCGAGAGCTTCATGTGTAGGAGGCAAGTGCTCTTGCCACTAGGCCATATTCCCAGCCCCTCTGAATGTTTCTTTGGAAAACGGGCTTTTTAACTTTGGAACGCTAAGGCATTAAGACTACCATATTTCCCATTATAAAATTGAACAAATCTTTAGCTCTTAACACCCAAAAGGTTTTGCCTAGGACAGGCCGTGGTGATATAAATTAAGTGTGGTCCTTTTTTTTAAAAAATCTAACCTGACACCAGGCCTCATCTGTAGAGCTGGAGTTTGAGACAGTCTTGGCTACCAACACAGGCTAATTCCTAAAGGAAAGTTTGTGTTTGGTTTTTTGCCAGTCGTGGAGCTTTGGACTCAGGGCTTGAGCACTGTTCCTGACTTTTTTTTTCCCTCAAAGCTAGCACTCTACCACTTGAGCCTCAGGTCCACTTCCAGCCTTTTCTGTTTATGTGGTGCTGAGGAATCCAACCCAGGGCTTCATGTATGCAAGGCGAGCACTCTATTGCTAAGCCATATTCCTAGCCCCAAGTTTGTGTTTTAAACTACGTTAAGGTCAAAGTCATGCACCCTTAAAACCAAGCCATCATCTTGGGCATGTTACTGTTGGCCTGCTTTGTTAATGAGACTGGTAACTATAAAGAAGTGTGAAGAAACCACTGAAGACTGCCTGTCATTTACTGCTGTTAATCTACATTAATCTGAGAATGTGAAGAGAAATTTGAGAATGCAGTGGATTATACCAAGCTGTAGTGAAAATGCAAAGATCTGTAACTTTTGAACTTGTTTTTAAGTGATTGGATTCCCTCTTAAGACTCTTTTCAAGTGTCTGCATTAAATAAAGT
This sequence comes from Perognathus longimembris pacificus, assembly GCF_023159225.1. NCBI lineage: Eukaryota > Metazoa > Chordata > Mammalia > Rodentia > Heteromyidae > Perognathus > Perognathus longimembris. Next base: position 95,225,373 of record NC_063161.1, read on the forward strand.
TCCTAGCAAATAGCTAAAACTGGGTAAATGTCTACTAACATAATAGCAAGTTAAGTATACTGTTGACTTATTTTTGGTCCATAGTAAATTCATACTGTTCCAAAATAAATTTATTGGTGTATTGAGAAGCATCTGCATCCTGTCTTGTACCCTGTGCTTCAAGAGATTTACATTTGTTTTTGGTAAATTTCCATATTTAGGAAGGTTGTTTTAGTCTCTTCCACTTTGTAAGCATTTGGCTATGTACAATATAGTTGGCACCTTTACTTGAATGTGAAGTCTTTATGTTGCATTCTGTTCACAGTTTTAGTGTGATGTTCCTGATTTATTAGTAAGACTGTCCTTAAATACCCTCAAAGTATGAATGATATAGACTTTAAATGATTTTCACAAAGCAATTTTTCATGTTTGTACAATGTGCTTATAAAGCTTTCCCACATAGAAATGCTAGTTTTTGGTATGTGTTTCTCTAGAGTAATTTCTGTTACAGTCCTACAAGTACAATATTTTGTGGCACGAATGCAAATCTATTTTCACACCCCAGCCCTTTTAGAATGGGTACTGATGTTGCTAAGATTGTTTTTTGGTGTTTTGCCAGTCTTGGGGCTTGAACTCAAGGCCTGGGCACTGTCCCTGAGCTTTTGCTCAAGGCTAGCATTTTACCACTTGAGCTACAGTGCCACTTCTGACTTTTTTTGTGATACTGAGGAATCGAACCCAGAATCCAATGCTAAGTTTTATGTAATTAACAGCAAATTAATGGAAATTTTATTCGAATATTTTCTTACTTTCATTGACAGTGTCACTACAGAACCTCAGACTAGATATTTGAGAAATGTATCCAGCTGTTCAAGAGTTGAGGTCCTTTGTCAACTTAGACGTTAGTGAGAAAGCTGACATCAAATTTGTGGTCGAGGAACTTAATGTTTTTGGAGCTCAGCCAGGTTGGTGTGTGTGTGTGTGTGTGTAATACTAGCCTGCTTGTGCTCAATTTAAACAGTGTCTAAGTAAATGTCTTAGACGTCCTGTGTATTTCATCCACAACAGATACCTATTCCTGGCATCCTAACATGCTTCTGCCCTCTTGTCCTTTTTTATGACTAACAGGATGTCTAAGCATGGACAATACAATACCACACATATATATGTACATATATGTGTGTATATACACATACACATATATACATATATACACACATATATACATATATGTATATATGTGTATGTGTATATATATGTGTACATATATACACACACACATATCTTTGGCATTACATCTACCCTTGTGTGAAAAGAAGCACTTTTAATTCCTATGAGAAAAGTACTTAACTGAATTGGTGTCTCCTTCAGAAACCCCTCCTAGATGTTCCCCATGGCAATGGTTTAGACAATTACATGATAGAGATATTTGCCTCTTAATGTTATGCTTTGCAGTAATCATTGCTATGTGAAAAGTCATGAGTGAAATACATAAAGAATGATTAACATCTATTTAGTGTCTGTAATGTCCATAAACAAGTGCTAAAAAAAAAACCCTGTGTTTAGATAACTTTATTTTTAGCTGCACTTAGATTACTTGGTTGGCTTGAAGATTGCATATGTTTTATAACTGTCATGATTATATCACATGAGAAATAGTGTGGCATGTGACTTCATGCTCAATAAACAAAGCAAGTGCAGACATCAAAACATTTTGCATTCATATTCAGGCAGGGCTCTTCAGTATTTAGATTACAAGCATGTTTGAAACTTGGAAAGAGTAAGGCTTTTGAAATGAGCTAAAGTAGCTTTATCAGTTGCTTGGTAAATTGGGACTCTTGCTAACAGCAAATGTGTTAGTAACTATGGTGTCCATTCTGTTAAAAAAAAAAAGTAGGCATAACCAATATGTAATAATACTAAAAAGGAGGATTACACCAGTTAAAAATACTTTGTGAAGTTCTAAGAAGGAGATTTTGCTATTCTAGTATATTTGAATTAGTTTGAAGTCAAAACATTTATTTTTATCTGTCCTATCTTATACGGTGATGAATTCTAAACTCTGATTTTATTGGAAAATATTTTATAGGAAAATGACTTTCAACAAAGTATGAATCTAAAGCTTTATGTTAATACCATGATACAATTTTTCCTCTTAAGGTTCTTACAATTTCCTGAATATTGGGTAACACCTGCTAAGAACAGTAAAGTTGAAAGCTAGAAATGGTGTGAATTTGCTCCTAGGAAACTTTGAATGGGAATTCATACTCCAGTATCATGTTTTATTTCATTAGCTTTTAGTAATAGCCATTAAATCCCTTGAGTTGATATGTAGCCATTCTTGTTTGGTGTGTGTGTGTGTGTGTGTGTGTGTGTGTGTGTGTGTGTGTGTGTGTGTGTGTGTGTGTGTATCTTGAATGAAATACAGCCACTGTAAGAACAAAGAATGGCTAGAAAGTACTTGCTACAGAAAACCTAAGTGCTTTAGGATTTGACTTAAATGCTGACTTAACATCTCAAACTACTTTCTGTCCAAGTTAGAAGAGTTTCTGACAATTCTGAAGTAGAGAGGGAATAGCCACATTAAAAACAGTAGCCAGGCACTAGTGGCTTAGGTCTGTAATCCTAACTATCCAGAAGGCTGAGGTTGGAGGATCAGGTTCTCAGGGACAGCACCCAGGCCCTGACTTTGAGCCCTAGGGCTGGCACCAAAAAAAAGAATTTAGTGTAATCCATTATGCCAAATGGTGTCACTTCAATATGTAATCAAGATAATTTGTAATTGTATTATCTTTAGTTTTTTTGAATACATCCCAAGACTAGTCACGGTTCAATTGCTCACTGGTCACGGGGCTATTGGCTTCTATTATATAGTTTAGGGCTAGATGCTATGTAGGCATCTTTAAGGACCTTTAGCAAATTGTTAACAGCTCATCAAATCTGCCCAATTATGTGCAGCCCTTACACAGAAGTCCTTGGATTGGTTTGAAAATAATACTTGGTGCTGAATTACAGCATTTTGAACTTAATGTTCAGTGGCATATATTTTTATGGAATCAATAGGTGCCTCTTAAAATAGCCTACCTTACATGTATGATACCTGCTAGTTGGAAGCAAATGAAAAAGTTGAAATTGTTGCAAGGGGGTTCTCATGGTTTGTATTTGTGGAAGACTATGTCATCTACCAGGAAGCCCAAAGAAGGTACTTCGAACTGGAACAATTACTCACTCTTATTCTTGGATCACACTGAAACATACAGGCAAGATATTGTATTTGGGGGCTGGGAGTATGGCCTAGTGGCAAGAGTGCTTGCCTCGTATACATGAGGCCCTGGGTTCGATTCCTCAGCACCACATATACAGAAAATGGCCAGAGGTGGTGCTGTGGCTCAAGTGGCAGAGTGCTAGCCTTGAGCAAAAAAGAAGCCCGGGACAATGCTCAGGCCCTGAGTTCACCGCCTAGGACTGGCCAAAAAAAAAAAAAAAAGATATTGTATTTGATTCTGACAGCATCTTTTTTTTTTTTTTTTTTTTTTTTTTGGCCAGTCCTGGGCCTTGGACTCAGGGCCTGAGCACTGTCCCTGGCTTCTTCCCGCTCAAGGCTAGCACTCTGCCACCTGAGCCACAGCGCCCCTTCTGGCCGTTTTCCATATATGTGGTGCTGGGGAATCGAACCGAGAGCTTCTTGTGTAGGAGGCAAGCTCTCTTGCCACTAGGCCATATTCCCAGCCCCTGACAGCATCTTTTGGTGGCCTGATCATGCTGCATGTGAGCACTCAGGATCCATAGTTTGGACTTTCACAGAGGTCACCAACTACTAAATGGCCCATGCTAATTCTATAACTGAGAAAATAAACTGTTTTGTGAGGATGAGTGGTTAGAGATCTGGCTTAATTTGGTGTATCACTAGGCTTGGCTCATTTAAAGCTGAGAGTTTCTGTCTGTGACCTCAGCACTAGGAAGATGGAGATAGGATTGAGAGCTCCCTACTAGCCTGTTCCATATTGTGATACTGTGAAATCTTGTCTCAGAACACACACACACACACACACACACACACACACACACATTTACTTGAATACTCATGATAAAATACCATATGAAAACTGTAACTGTTGTAAAGTATATTTTTCATTCCAGAGAAATCAATGAAGCAGATGATTGCTAAATGCTGGCTTTAAAATATGTCATTCAAAAACAAACTGAAAAAATTATTTAACCTTATCAAAGTGCCTTTATCTATCCAGACTTTAGGGATTAGAATGCTGTGTGTAGTACATTTAATAGTATTTAGCACATTGCAGCAGCTGAGTACAGATTGTTTTGTTCTGTGACAGGATCAAAACTATATCATCTGTGTTGGCCTCCAATTGAGAATCTTGCCTCAGCCTCCTGAGTGCTGGAATTACCTACGTGCAACACTATCCCTAGCTTTGCATATTATTAACCCATGTAAAAGGCTTTGTTCACAGAAGTGTAAGAGGTCTGATTCTGACCTCTGGAGTCAGATAAGTCTTTTTGTAATTAACTGAAATTCATTTGGTGGAATAGAAATATGTTGTGGTCACTTGTTACTGTATAATACTTGGAGTTTTTAAACTGCAGTACATAAATTCCTGAAACTGTGTGCTAATTCTTTTGGTAGACACAGAGCTTCAGGATCTCAGTGGCCCTCTGATGAAGTTGCACGAGTGTTTTCAGATGAAATTAAGTGTTTCACAATCCAACTGTATCAAAGTGACCTTGTTTCTCTCAGACAGTATTAGAGAAAACTAATACTGTTATTTTTATCTTGTTAGAGGCAGCAGTGTGGTGCCATCTACTGAAGGAGGAAATGAGTTGTTAGGGCATGTACATGGTCCCCTGCTTGATCCTGTTTGCCTTCCGTTTTCTTAATATTCCTCTCCAATACAAACCAGGGGCCCAATAGGACATGTTTTGCATAACACCAAGCCAAGAAATGAGAGTTGTCAATGTCACCATATGTACTGATTATCATTCTTGTAATTCTAACTGGCTTCTATAGCCTTGGCTGAATTGGCAGGGCACTATTCTATGTAGGAGATAGAAACCAAAACCATCCTTTCCAACTGTTGTTTCCAGACTAAAATAATACAGAAGTTAAATTGGGTATGAGTCTATCATTAATGGATCCCTCTTCTGACATATACTTTCTTAAACCAGCCTGCTATTACCAGAGGCCAATCTTAGATCAATCTTTGAAGTTCTTCTAATCCCTCCTAATCCATTGATCCAGATGCTGAAAATGGATGAGATTTCATTAAATCATGCCTATGAGTGAAAAAGTTGCCTAAATCATTTAGCAAAGTCATCCTCAAACCTGTGGATTACCAAAACCAATGTGGGTGCTCAACATACATGTATTCTTGGGCCTCAGTTTATTCCAAGTGAATCAGAATATGTGGAGGAATCTATATTTGACAGTTCTCTACATGATTCTGGGGGATGGGGGTGGTGTTTGTTTTGTGTTTTCTGGTTTTTGCTAGTCCTGGGGCTTGAACTCGGGGCCTGGGCACCATCCCTGAGCTTCTTTCGCTAAGGCCAGCACTTTACCACTTGAGCCACAGTGCTACTTCTGGCCTTTTCTGTTTATGTGTTGCTGAGGAATAGAACCCAGGGTTTCATGCGTGCTAGACAAGCACTACCACTAAGCCACATTCCCAGCCCATGATTCTGCTTTTAAACATATTTGAAAGACACTTAGAATATACTAATCCTGTCCCTACAGCTAGAATGATACAGCAAAAGAGAAGTGAATTTGGATCATTCAGTGGCTCAGATATGTGAACTATTATAAAATATAGCTTTTGGTACCTTGTATTACCCTCGCTTTAAACTGCATGTGTTATGGTTGGGGTCTGGAATGTTCCCCCAAAAGCTCCCATGTTCTAGGTTTGGTCTTCAGTGCAACATTGTTCAGATTTGGGGCCTCTGAGATGTGGTTGTTATTATAATGAGGTCTCTAACCTAACCAATGGATTAAGACATAGATAGATGGAAGGGACTACTGGGAGGTGATGGGAACTGTAGGAAGTGGAATCTATTTGGAGGAAGCAGTTCAATAGAGGGCATACCCTTGAAAGGGTATAGCTTAACCCTGGTCTGTTGCTTGCTGTCTCTCTTTGCTCTCTGATAGCCATAAGGGAAACAAATTTGCTTTTCCATGCCCTATACTGTGATGCTCTGCCTCATACCACAGCTCAGAAACAACACAGGCCCAGGACTTAAATCTCTAAAGTAATTGGCCAAAATGAATCTTCCTTTTTAATTTTTTTGTGCTGGTCCTGGGGCTTGAAGTCAGAAGTGCTGTCCCTGAGATTTTTTGCTCAAGACTAGTGTTTTATCACTTGAGCCACAGCCACACCTCCACTTTTGGATTCTTTTTTTTTTTTTTTTAACTAATTGGAGTCTCCTGAACTTTTATGCCCTGGTTGGCTTGGCCCTGCAATCCTCAGACCTGTTTCCTGGGTAGATAATATAACGTGAGTGAACCACCAGCACCAAGCAAATCTTTCCTTCTATAAAAGAGTTTTCTCAGATGTTTTGTTACAGTATTAGAATCTATACATGCATAGAATCACATTAGTTTTACAAAATGGTGACACAAAACCAAGCACACTTGGATTTTAGCCTTATGGTTTCTTCTCAAGCCTAACTCAGACATTTTACCTAGAAAGATCTAAAAAGTAATATTTGTTCATATTGTTCCTTGGCATTCTGTCAAATGTAGCACTAAAACTCATACCAGTACTCCACCCATTTTACCTGCTTCTTCATTTATACTAGTTATTTACCATCCTTAAAAGAAAGCTATTTAAGGCTTTAGTCACTCTCCCCACTCTGGAGAAAGGTTAAAGAAAGGCAGTAGGAATAAATAATCACATTTCAGCTCAACTGTATGAGTTACCTAGAAAAGTTGAGCAAGAATCTAGGACAAAGAAATCAGTCTCCCGCAAACCCATTTCCCAGTCTTCCTGGCACTACTTCAGGATCTTGTTGAAAAGCATTTTCAGAACAATAGGCACCCATTTCATTAAAAATAAGTACATAATCAAAAGATAGGTATAAACATCTAGTTAGGTCTTGGCTTCATTCCTCTAAATGCATGCCAGGGCCACATAGGCACATACTAAGAAATAATAAAAATTATTGAAATGGCTTTGGTCACAAGAGATAAAGGATAGAGAAGCGTGCTTCTTGATCTTCTCATGACATGCATGGCAAGAGCACTAATGCTAGAGTGAGACAGAGAAGATTTTAATGGACATCTCTTACTGAGAAATGTAACAGGAAAAAAAAATTAAAGACCCTTGAAATTCAGTTGACCTGGAATCCGACCTTTGTTTCCATCCTATTTGTGTAGTTTGGACAAATTGTTTAATGCCTATGTTTCTTCAGCAAAGTGTGCCTTTCTTTTTCCCCATTAAGTAAAATTGCATCCAAAGAGCTAAGCAGTATATTTGCCCACAGACTACTGATGCTCAAAACCGTGTACACACTTTTCTTTGCCTCTTTACCTTCGTATGTCCTTCCCTACTCCTTGGCCCAAGATAAGAAAGACGAGCTGGGAAGGAGTATAGGAGACAACAAAAACAAGTTTTCTGATGATAATGGCATAAACAGAACTAATCATCTCCCTCCTATGGAAGGAAAGGGCTCTAATCATTGAGAAGAACTCTGGAAAGCGCCTCTGATGAACACTTACCTAAGTGAGCAATCAGTGTTGCAAGTCCAGGCCTTCAAGCTACTGGAGCTCAAGATGGGCGGAGCTAGGGGGGGGGTCTAGGTAGACTTTAGTAAGATGTTCAGAAGGCTCCTTGCCGTTCCAACTTCAGAGAGTAGACTTCAGAAAGTGAGTCACAAAGGGGCAAATATAAACAAATTAGGCTGAATGACCACATGCATGATAAAAGAGCGCTCCTTGAGATATGATGACCTACTGAGGGGAAGGAGGAAGGATAAGTTATTGTGACATATGTTACAACTACTTACTGGCTTCATTACAGTCTTCTTGGAGCTTTCTTTGTTTCCCTGTCTTGTGATTTGAACTCAGGGCCTGGGCCCTGTCGCTGAACTTCTTTTGCTCAAGGCTAGTGCTCTGCTAATTTGGGTTTCTTCTGAGTAGTTCATTGGAGATCAGAGTTTCATGGAATTTTCTGCCAAGGCTGGCTTTGAATTGTGAGCCTCACCACTGGTACCTGGCTTCTTAAAGCTTTTAGACCTGAGTATTTCCTAGATGCCCCACCATTTTGGAGTTTGTGTTGACAGCACTTCCCAGGTGACTTGTATTAAATGGACTACCATGCACTTCAGTGTAACCTTAGTTGAAAATTATCTGTAGCTGCCATCTCACAGGATCCTTAATAGAATTGAACAGGATTTGGCTTTATATACCAAACCAGGGTCAACTCTTTTAAAAAATCCTCTTTATCCTAGAGAAATGTATCACAGTACTTATTATTTGAACAGACAGGTTTAATGTGCTATTTCCTACCTGGGCTACAAAAATCAAGCCAATGAGAATCACTGACTTTTTTTTTTTTCTTATAATACAATCCCTAGTGGGAAGCCTGGAAATTGAAAGCAACAGTTAATCATTTCCTTAGTGAAGTTAATAATTGAACTTACAACAAAAGCCATAAATTATACACTCATAGAGTCATAACCCCACTATAAGAGCTTAATGATTCTTCTGTATGAGCTGACGGTGAAAGTGTCTTACATTTAGCAGATGTAAGCAAAAAGGGCAGTTCTAGAAGCAGTCAGACATTTTTCAGCTTTCTTACTTAGCTGGCTTTCTTTTTCAGCACACACACAAGAATGGTCTGCCTATCCTTCTTCATGAAATGATTGTTCTAACCAGTGGTTGTTTTGGTCTGAATTCTGTGCCCCCCTCAACACACATGCATTAATTGCCAGTGTGATTGGTGTTAGGAGTCAGAGCTTGTGGGGTAAAGTCCTTGTCCATGGTATTGATGCCTTACAAAAGAAAACCCAGAGAGCCAAGTTGTTTTCATGGTTTTCCACCATGAAAGGTCATAGCAAGAAGATAGCCCTCTCCAAATAGATACTCTGGAGCTCTGATTTTAGATGTCCCAGCTCCCAGAACTGTGAGAAATTTCTGTTGTTAATAAGCTACCCAATTAACCCAATTAACAGCTTAAGTCATTCCAAATCAAACATCTCATCTTAAGTATGGAACAACTGCTTTGTCTGGCTTTATAAAACCATCCTGCATCACAAAGAAGTGTTTTTTTATTTTGTTTTGTTTTTAAATTTTCCCTACTTGCCCAATACGAAAGGATTTCCAGACAGTATTAACTGATACTTAGGTTTCTATCTTGTAGCCACATTCTAAAATATCAAAGTCTTAGTAAACACTAAAATATCCCTATTGCTCCCTGAAGACTTCAGGATAAAAGGATAGTTCCTGCACTAGATAGTTTGTATAATATCAGGACCATAGTTATTGTCTCAGAAGGTTTCAGCTAAGCAATGGGTGCTGTTGAGCTGAAATGCCCTTTGACTTTTGGAGGAAGAATGAAAAATAGCCATATGAAACACAGCTTAAATATGGCCTAGTGGTAAAGTGCTCGCCTCGTATTCATGAAGCCCTAGGTTCGATTCCACAGCACCACATATATAGAAAAAGCCGGAAGTGGCGCTGTGTCTCAAGTGTTAGAGTGCTAGCCTTGAGCAAAAAGAAGCCAAGGATAGTGCTCAGGCCCTGAATTTAAAACCCCAGGACTGGAAAAAAATAAATAAAGACAATAAAAAAAAAAAAAAAGAAACACAACCTGACATTGTATGAGTTCCGTCTGAGGACTGGAGATTGTAAAGGACAAGAATTCTTTCCCCTATAGAATTAAAAAATGTCTATTTACATGTTTTCCACTTTGATTAGTTTCTAAGCCTGTCATAATATCTTTGTATTGTCAGCCCAACAGTTCTCATAATCTAAACATCCTCTCTCTCTCTCTCACTGTCTCTCCTCTCTCTCCCATGCCCCATCTTCTTTTTACTTGTGTTTAACTTTTATTCATTTTTAAAATTTGAGTGTGTGTGTGTGTGTGTGTGTGTGTGTGTGTGTGTGTGTGTTGGTTCTGGGACAAACTGGGCATTGTCTCTGAGCTTTATTGCTCAAGGCTAGTATTCTACCACTTGAACCAGAGCTCCGCTTCTGGCTTTTTGCTGGTTAACTGGAAACAAGAATTTCATGAACTTTCTTGCCCCAGTCTGGCTTCAAACAATCCTCAGATCTCGCCTCCTGAGTAGCTAGGATTACTGGCCCATCTATCTCTTTTAAGACATTATAAATTCATCAGAAGCTCATTTATAAGTGAAATGTGCACATTCCCATGAAAAATGACTATATGTCCCAAAAAACAACTCAAATTTATTTTCTTCCATTTCTGGAGACTACAGTATGGTGTAAAGAGGGCAATAGGGTTCACTCCTTCTGGAAGCTCTGAGAGAGAATCCTTTCTATGCCTCTGTAATTTCTAGTTGTCAATAACTCATCTTCTTTTCTTCTTTCTCTTCTTCCTGTTGAGCCTGGAACCTAGAGCCTTGTTCATGGTACACAAATGTTCTACCCTGAGATAAACCCCCATCATTCAGAAATTCTTGAAGTTTCCTGACTTGTTGTTTCATATCACTCTCCACCTATGTCTTTTTGGCCAGCTTTCAAGTGTGTCTGTGCCTCTATTCAAGTTTCTCTTCTTAAGACAGCAGTCATTACATCTAGAGCCCAGCTTCATTGAGTATAACCTTGTCTTAATTCGCTTACACCTGGAGAGTTCCTATTTCTAAATATGTTCAAATTCATAGGCACTGGGGTGTAGGCCTTGAACATCTTTTTTTAGGAGACAATCTAGATAATTGCATAACTGGTATCATAAAGAGAAGAATGCTTGGGCAAAGAGTCTTGTTTTGACTCATAATAGGATACATAAAGAATTGTGTAGCCTAAAATTCAAGTATATATTTACCCACTTTTTCACAACGGATTTGCTCAGGTGCCGTGAAAAACCACCTCTAAGTCGAAGCCAAAATGGCAAAGAAAAAGACTCACATCAACATTGTCGTCATTGGACATGTCGACTCCGGCAAGTCCACCACTGCGGATATCTGACCTACAAATGCGGTGGCATTGACAAGAGAACCATTGAGAAGTTCGAGAAGGAGGCTGCCAAGATGGGAAAGGGCTCCTTCCAGGACGCCTGGGTCTTGGATAAACTGAAGGCTGAGTGCGAATGCGGTATCACCATTGACATCTCTCTGTGGAAATTTGAGACCAGCAAGTATTACGTGACCATCATTGATGCCCCAGGACACAGAGACTTCATCAAGAACATGATTACAGGCACATCCCAGGCTGACTGTGCTGTCCTCATTGTTGCTGCTGGTGTAGGTGAATTTGAAGCGGGTATCTCCAAGAATGGGCAGACCCGTGAGCATGCCCTTCTGGCTTACACACTGGGTGTGAAACAGCTCATTGTTGGTGTTAACAAAATGGATGCCACTGAGCCACCCTACAGCCAGAAGAGATATGAGGAAATCGTTAAGGAAGTCAGTACCTACATTAAGAAAATTGGCTACAATACTGACACGGTAGCATTTGTGCCAATTTCTGGTTGGAATGGTGACAACATGCTGGAGCCAAGTGCCAATATGCCTTGGTTCAAGGGATGGAAAGTCACCCGTAAAGATGGCAGTGCCAGTGGAACCACCTTGCTTGAGGCTTTGGACTGCATCCTGCCACCAACCCATCCCACTGACAAGCCTTTGCGCCTGCCCCTTCAGGATGTCTACAAAATTGGTGGTATTGGTACCGTCCCTGTGGGCCGAGTGGAAACTGGTATTCTCAAGCCTGGCATGGTGGTTACCTTTGCTCCTGTCAATGTCACCACTGAAGTGAAGTCTGTTGAAATGCATCACAAAGCTGTGTGTGAAGCTCCTCCTGGGGACAATGTGGGATTCAACGTCAAGAACGTGTCATTCAAAGATGTTCGCCCAGGCAACGTGGCTGGTGATAGCAAGAACAATCCACCCAGGGAAGCAGCTGGCTTCACAGCTCAGGTGATCATCCTGAACCATCCAGGCCAAATTAGTTCTGGCTATGCCCCTGTGCTCACACCGCTCACATTGCCTGCAAGTTTGCTGAGCTGAAAGAGAAGATTGATCACCATTCTGGTAAGAAGCTGGAAGATGGCCCTAAATTCCTGAAGTCTGGTGATGCTGCCACTGTTGATACGGTTCCAGGCAAACCCATGTGTGTGGAGAGCATCTCTGACTATGCTCCTCTGGGTTGTTTTGCTGTTTGTGACATGTGGCAGACAGTTGCTGTGGGTGTCATCAAAGCCGTGGACAAGAAGGCTGCCGGAGCTGGCAAGGTCACCAAGTCTGCCCAGAAGGCTCAGAAGGCTAAATGAATATTACCCCTAACACCTGCCACTTCAGTCTTAACCAGTGGTGGAAGAACGGTCTCAGAACTGTTTATGTCAATTGGCCATTTAAGTTTAGTAGTAAAAGACTGGTTAATGATAACAATGCATCGTAAAACCTTCAGAAGAAAAGGAAAATGTTTGGTGGACCATTTTTTTGGTGTGGCAGTTTTAAGTTATTAGTTTTTAAAAATCAGTACTTTTTAATGGAAACAACATAACCAAAAATCTGTCACAGATTTTTGAGACCCATTAAAACAAAGTTTAATGAGAGAGAAAAAAGAAAAACCCAATCAATTTGTACCACTACCTGGAAGTGACAGATTCAATATGAAACAATTCTTTTTGAGAAACGCCATAACATAATGATCATGAAAGCATTCATGTTCTCATGGCTATCAGAAATATGGTATTTGTTTTAAATGCTAATACATATTTGGAAAAATTAGGAAGAAAATGATCTGTGGTTATTAAGCAGAAACAAAATGTTTAGGGCTCAATACCAACGATTTTATTTTCCTAGACCAAATACCATTCAATTCCCTATGCTTTTATTCAAGTAGGCCTCATTCTTTGGGGTACTCTCTAGAACCCAATGATAGCAAGAATGCCGCTAAGCTACACTTTATCCATAATCTCCCATCTTCGAAACCTGATTGCTTTCAATATGTGAGCAATTGGGGCTAGGAATATGGCCTAGTGGTAAAGTGCTCACCTCGTATACATGAAGCTCTGGGTTCGATTCCTCGGCACCACATATATAGAAAAAAGCCAGAAGTGGCACTGTGGCTCAAAAGGTAGAGTGCTAGCCTTGAGTAAAAAGAAGCCAGGGACAGTGGTCAGGCCCTGAGTCCACACCCCAGTACTGGCAACAAAAACAAAAGAAATAAACAAATCAATATGTGAGCAAATTCCTGATCATCCATCAACTTCCAAGTTATGTCTGATTCTGCTTGACTTGTCTTCAACAAGACTCTGATGTTTCTTCTTAGTAACCTTTTCTCCTTTCCTTTTCCATCCAACAATCAAAGTCCTGTTTCATCAATGTTGTATTTATAAGTTGAGCCCTATCTCCTACATTATTGTGAAACTCCATCACAGTACTTGCTGTACCTGTTAAATAGTACTGGAATGTCTGCTGTTACAAATTAACAAGTGTTATGGATAATTTTTACTCAAACACTGCTCCACAGCCTATCCCCAGCACACAATTAAGACAATTCCCAGGTTTGCTTGCAGTCAGCATGTGTCAGAAACTGGCCAATGAACTGATGATGGAACAGATGTAAACCACTTTCAAGTCTGGCCCTTAGAAACATTCTCCTTGAACATCCTTTCTCTTGTTTCCCTGCTAGGGTGACTTTGGGACTACATTAACAGTGATGTAATTACTATCTCTAGGCGGGCTACCTGCCCATACTTCAGTATGACATAAATAATGGATGAGGTTTTAACCCTGTTACTGCCTCATTGCCCAGATCCTGTGTGCAGTTGATAATGGACCAGGCAAGTTTATACAACCACCTAGGGATAAGAAAATGGTTATGTATCTTTTCATCGTGGAGCTTTATAAGCACATTCCAAAGTTTATATAAAGAAATAGATGTGCAGAGTCAGCCAATGTAAATTTGAAAAATGTATTTCACTGATGTCCAATCTTGTTCGTTCTGGAAGCTGGAAAGTACAGGAGTGTGACTTCTGGCAACTGCTCAGAACCTGGTGAAGGCTTTCTTGCTGTATCATAACACAGCAGAGGGGTCACATGGCAAAAGAGCAAATTGTGTGTGTTCAGAGCTTCTGGAATTAACTTGCTGTGATGCATTTATCATTGTACTACCCTGGCACTTTTCACAGCACGTGGAATATTGTAACATTTGCTTTCCTTTACATCAGCAATTGATCTTCAAAAATTACTACAAGTACTTTTTTTTAGCCTATCATACATTCTAATACAAACTCCTTGTTTGGCATCTTATTTTTTAAATCTACTTGAAAGTGAAACAATCTACCAGGACAGAAAACAAAGCAGGGCTGAGAATATGGCCTAGTGGAAAAATGCTCGCCGCCTATACATGAAGCCCTGGGTTTGATTCCTCAGCACCACATATATAGGAAAAGCCAGAAGTGGCACTGTGGCTCAAGTGGTAGAGTGCTGGCCTTGAGCAAAAAGAAGCCAGGGACAGTGCTCAGGCCCTCAGTTCAAGCCCCAGGACTGGCAAAAAAAAAAAAGAAAAAACAAAGCAATGAATCCCCACCCATATATCCAGCTGTATGTTGTTAAACAAGTAAAACTTATTTACTTATTTAGATGTTTATGTATAGAGGGACTATATAAGCCAATAAAGGTAGCAAATTGTCCTGTTTTTTTAAACCAATGGCCTAGTGGTTATTATATGAAAAAGTTTATCAATATATTGGAAACAATCATCCAAAAGGAATTTTATTAGACCATGTAATATTCTTAAAGGGAAGAAAGGCTGTAGTAGCCCTACTACAGCCAATCTAAAACAATGGCCATTTGATACTGAGTGTCAGGTAAAGGTGCAAGAGATCACAAACTGGCATTTAACAAACACCAGTTCCAGGGTGATGGCTGGGAAAGCTGGAAAAGGAGATTTGTAGGGTGTGCAGCCAAGGGAATCTTAAGCAAAGTGACTAGAGAAATAAGATGAACAATTATAACTGACAGATTGGAACAGCCTGTTCTGATAAGCTAAAAATGAGCCAGGTCTTCAGGGTGATGACAGTTTTGACAAAGAACTTTAGTAATGACAATGAATGGAAAAGCATTTTGTGCATCAACACAACTGTTAATTCAAGCCCACAAGGGGTTGGTACATTTAGCAAATGACTTTTTTATGCACCTTTTACCTTTCAAATGTCTCAATAAATTGCCAACAAACACTAAAATCTCATTTTTATATTCTTGCAATATACACATACAGCTGTTTTGTATATGCATATATATGTGTATATACATATGTGATTTTAACTTTTTGTATATTGAGCTCAGGACCATATTACATGTATTATTACACATTATATATTATGCTAGCCAGGATATATATTCCTAATTGACACACAATAATTTTACATATTTATGAGTATTGCTTGACATTTCAATATATGTTTATGTACAGCATCTGATGTTTTTCTATCCCCTCAGAGGTATGCTAATCCTTTTATAGAAAAATACACGACAATTATTGTGCTGATCATAAATCCATTTTATCCAGTGACCCTGACTCCTAGCATTTTTGTTTTTTACTCTAGTAATCTCATTTGTTGCTATTCAGTCAACTTGATTTCTTTCAAAATATTCTATAATTCAGACTTCCCTTTTTCTCTATGTAAATAGAGTGATGTCTCTTTATTTTAAATTTAATAATATTTGGCTGGATATAGAAACGTTAAAAAATAATATGCATCTGTCTAGCACTGAAAGGTAATATTTCCAAAGATAGGAAATTTCATAGGGTAATTGAAAGTGATAAATGGAGGTAATGTAATTCATTGGGTCTATGCTTGATGAGCAGGGAGGGCCATGACCCTTTTGAGGGTTTATGCACCATGTCTAAATTCCTCTAGAAATAAATCCAGCCAGTCACTGATGGCTCATGCTTGTATTCCCAGCTACTTTAGGAGGCTGAGATCTGAGGGTAATGGTTCAAAGCCAGCCAAAGCAGAAAAGTCGCTGAGATTCTTGTCTCCAGTTAACCACCTGAAAACCAGAAGTGGCACTGTGGCTCAAAGTGGTAGAGTGCAGGCTTTGAGCTGAATTGCTCAGGGATAGCACCCAGGCCCTGAGTTCAAACCCCATGACCAACAAAAAACAAACCAACAAAAAAAAATTCCTATTATTTAACTCAGTTTAATTCATGTATGGGCAATAAGGTGGTGGGGAGTGAGCACTTCACTAGAAGAGACATGCAGAAGGATTTACACAGTCCACACATGGAAATGTACAGTGGAACAAATTACACAGTCCACACATGGAAATGTACAGTGGAACAAATTCTGTTGGTGGTGCCCCAAAACCACACAAGTGCATGAAATGAATCTTAACAAAGTAGAAAGCAAATGAGACATAAACACAATCAAAATAAACAGAAAACTAGTGGACATTCAACTCTAATAAAAATATTAAGTATAAGCCAAGACAAACGTGGACACAAGGGGAATCAAGAACTGGGGGCGGGGGCTGGGGATATAGCCTAGTGGCAAGAGTACTTGCCTTGTATACATGAGGCCCTGGGTTCGATTCCCCAGCACCACATATACAGAAAACAGCCAGAAGTGGCGCTGTGGCTCAAGTGGCAGAGTGCTAGCCTTGAGCAAAAGGAAGCCAGGGACAGTGCTCAGGCCCTGAGTTCAAGGCCCAGGACTGGCCAAAAAAAAAAAGAACTGTGGGGCATGCCCACATGCCTTGCTTCAAAGGAAGTCCCAGCCGGCCCACCTGTTTCCCAGCTCTGGGGTCACGTGTGACTATTATGACCTAAAAGGTGGTTCTAGCTGGCCCTGCCTCCCAGCCTTGGGACCACATGTGGCCAAGATGGCGCCTGGTGGTGAACCCAGAGGCAGTCCTGTGGGCTGTGACATAAAATAAGGCCGTCTAGACGGACAGCTCAGGCCTCCCCTCACAGTCCCTAGATAGGTGCAGGTACACCCCTCCCCTTCCTGCCGATTGACCTTTGACCTGATTGGCTCCTGTGCCTTATTTAATAGAAGGTTCTACCTCAATAAACTAGACTTTGCACTGACTTAGCTCCTGGACTTGTCTGTTGGCCTCCTGTGAGGGAGGGCTGGGTGCGGGCAGTCTGTCGACCCTTTCCTCTTCTTGGCTCGCCCGGGGCGTGTTTCCCCATCTCTTCCGCAGGTCAGGACAGTGTGGGAGGCTAGAGACCCCGACAAAGAACCAGTCATCTAAGGTAAGTAAGAATTTTCTGGAACATACCAACTCAAAACACATTTGTAAACTAAAGAATTCCTGGCTGGGAGTGTGGCTTAGTGGTAGAGTGCTTGCCTAGCAGGAGTGAAGCCCTGGGTTTGATTCCTCAGCACCACGTAAACAGAAAAAATCTGGAAGTGGTGCTGTGGCTCAAGAGGTAAAGTGCAAGCCTTAAGCAAAAGAAGCCAGGGACAGTGCCCAAACCCTGAGCCTTAGGACTGACAAAACAAAAACAAAACACAAGAATGTCCTCTATTACTAAGGCCTTTTGCTTAGACCCAGTCTCCTTACTTCAGCAGCCCATACTTGTAATTTTAGCTCTTCAGGAGGCTGAGATCTGAGGACTGTGGTTTGAAGCCATCCTGGGCAGGGAAGTCTATGAGACTCATGTCCATATACCCACAGAAAAATGGAAGTGGAACTGTGGCTCAAAATGGGAGAGCGCTAGCCTTGAGCAAAAAACGTCAGGAACAGCACCCAGACCCTGAGTTCAAGCTCCACAATCTATAAAAAAAAAAAAAAAAAAAAAACCCAAATCAAACAAAACACCCAATTATGTGTACATAACTTTTAACCCAAAAATAAAATCTTAAGCTTGTTGTGGTGAACTCTTTTTTAAAGAAATATTTCTATCACTAATCAAGATGTATTTTTGCTAAAAAAAAAAAAAAAAAAAAACAACTAAAATATTTTGTTGCACCTTCAGTTAAAAAATTTAGTCCTTGGGGCTGGGAATATGGCCTATAGGTAGAGTGCTTGCCTCGTATACATGAAGCCCTGGATTCGATTCCTCAGTACCACATATATAGAAAAGGCCAGAAGTGGCACTGTGCTCAACTTGGCAGAGTGCTGGCCTTGAGCAAAAAGAAGCCAGGGACAGTGCTCAGGCCCTGAGTTCAAGCCCCAGGACTGGCAAAAAAAAAAAAATTTAGTCCTCCTTGCCTCTTATACATTATTCAGATATAATTATCTGAAAAGATACAATCCTTGATTTTCTCTTCTTCATGATGATTAGAAAATAAAGGGTTTTCACACATTATTTTTGTTCAATTATCCCATAAAGCATGCATGTATCACACACAATTGTCTTGTCCCTCATACCTATGTGCAATTATTATTTGTCAATTCAAAATATGGCTCAAGTAGTAGAGCACCTGCCTAACAAAGCAGGGAGCTGTAAATTCAATCTCTAGTATACCAAAAATAAAATAAATAAATAAAAAAAACAGTGAGAGAATCCAGACCACTAATATACTGGCAATAATATGTTTTATTCATTTAAAAAGGCACAAAAAATGAGAAGGCTTTCAGGATTGGTTGTCTCAAGAACATATCCTTGACCACTGCTACAGTTGAACCTTTAAGATCCCTTAAAGGCCCATTTGTTGAAGTCTGGGATCCTTGGCTCAAGACACAATTGGGAGTTGATAGAGCCTTGAGGAGAGAGAATGAGTCTAGTAGGAGGAGGCCTCAAATGGGGATATTGGAATGAAGCCTCCTCTTTCTCTTTCTCTTTTTTTTACCTCAACCAACTACCATGAAACAAACAGCGTCCTCCTGTCTGCTTCACCACAGGCTCCAAAGCAATGACCCACCAATCTGCAGACTGAAACTCCTTAAACAGTAAGCCCAAATAAACCTTTCCTTCTTCTAAGCTGATTATCTCAGGTATTTGTATAGTAACAGAAACCCAACTAAAACAACAAAAAGAGCATTCTCTAAAAAGAATGAATTGTCTTTCCCTGGACCAACACAGGATGCTGCCTCCACACAGTCCTCAATGCCCTGCTAGCTTTCTCTTCCCAGAAGAACTATTTGCAGCTTTCTAACTAAAGATCCAGTATTTCCTTCCTCATTTTCCCCATCAGACCCTGAAGCAGAATGTATTTCTGCTCCCAAATATCTCCAGCCTTGGATCACTGATCTTCCCATCAGCTGTCACTAAGAGATTTCTTACACAGCTAAATTTGAAATCCTTCTGATAAAGATAAATCAGAAATCAAGTCATGGTGAAGCAGCTCCTTGCACATGGCAGGTCTCTAGTTCCTCCGCTCCCTCTCTGCTCTGAGAGGCTTGGGTCTAGAATGGAGATTGGGTTTCAGTGACAGATGGCAGAGGATTATCTTTCATTTGGTCATAAATTTGACCCACAGAGGGGTCTGAAAAAGCCCTTTCTCTTAGCAAATGGCTGGCTTTCTATTTGCTTGCCTTGAATTAGGGGTGGAGAAAGCTCCTTTCTGATTTTCAAGCTGAAACGCATGCCATTTCCACTAGGCTAACCAACCTTGTGAGACACCAGAACAAAATGTGGCCTACACTTTTTAAAAAATGTTTCTGAGTGCCTTGTGAATTTTAATTAACAATGATGGCACTGTGCTGAGCCCCAGCAATAAATAAGAAGATGGAGCTATTAAAGATAATCCAATAAACAAACCCAAGAAATGCTATTTCCCAGTGTTATTCATTGCTATTTTTAAAGAACATAGAAGACTAAATGATGTACAATGCTGAAACTAATTTTTTAAGGTGGATCAACAAGGTCTATAAACATGAGTAAAAATGTCTTTTAAAATCTTATCCTGGCTAAGAAATCACAGGCTTATATCCAGATGAAGAATTTGTTTTCTTCTTTGAACAAGTTCAGCCAAAGGGCTTATGATTTAATGAGTGGTAAATTCTTGCACTAGAAATCAGCAAAAAGCAGAAAGGATGCATCATCGAGAGCAAATCACTTCAACTTGAATCATTAGATGTCAAAGACACCAAAGACAAAAAATCAACAGGGTAAGTCCTGTATGTTTGGAGATCATTTTAGAGAAAGCTGGATGTGATGCCACACACCTGTAATCTCAGCACTTGGGGAAGATGAAGTAGGAAGAGTTTGAGTTCAAGGTCAGCCTGTGCTACATATTGAGATCTAGAGAAAGGGGAAGAGAAGGAGGAGGAAATGGAGGAGGGGGAAGAGGAGGGAGGGAGGAGGAAGGAGGGTTGAAAGGTGGGAGAAGAGAGGGGGGAGGGGAGAAGAAAGAGGAAGAGAGATGAAGAGGAAGAAAAGAAGGAGGAAGAGAAAGGGAGGAGGAGGGGGAGAAGGAGGAAAAAGGGGGAGGAGGAGGGTGTTTCAAGTATTGTGGGAGACAGAACATTAACTCAGAGTAAAGGCAGTGTTACAAGGAATAAAATGTCTGGGCCTGATGCCTGTGCTACAGGCGTCACACTGGGACTTGAAGCAGTAGTTATAAAGGGAATCGCTCTACATAAAGGAGAGGAAGCCCTTATATGGCTTTGGTACCACGCACCACTGTATAGAGAGACCTGGATTATATCAGAATCCTGTGCACAATGAAGCTATTAATGCACATGTTGACCAGCTGCTCTTGTACTTTGACAACTTTTCCAGAGACATAGAATAAAAATAATCTCTCTGTAAGGAGTAAAGGTGAAGAAGCTACAAGGAGAGATAGAACAATAGGGCAGCAATGGCTCTACTTTTTTTTTTTTTTGCTTTATTTGTTTTTCATATAGGATCTGTTGGTTTTCCACAGGGCTGGCCTTGTATTCTGATCCTCCCATCAGTGCCTCCCATGTAACTGTGTTTAAAGGTATGATCCACCATACCTTGCTTGTTTATTGAGATGAGGGTCTCATTAAATTTTGTCTGTCTAGCCTCAAACTCTGATCCTCCAGATCTGTGCCTCCTGAGTAGAATACTAAGATTTATCTTTTTAATTAGGTACTGGTGACAGAAGTGATCAGACTACAATGCAGACTAATCCAGAATAGAACACAACATATATTTTCCAAAAATCAAGTTAGAGAGATATAGAAATCCAGACTCTTGAATTGCTCACAGTAACTGCTAAACATGATATCTATCCCATGTTGGTACTCAAAAAATCTTTATTAACAAAACAGATTCTTAGGAAGAATAATCACAAGGCAAATATCAGGAGAGTCAAATACGATCAAACAGAGGGAGAAAAATTCTTAGAAGGAAGCTATGCTGTGTTAATTCCAATGACACAGGATCAATGGAGAGAAGAAATGAGAGGTGGTATTCAGATGTGGCCAGAAGTTTGTCAATTACATGGCAGTAGCAATCATTATGTACTATGATGAGTGCATGTAATCCCAGGAAGACAGAGATAGGGGGATTGCTTGAATAGAGGCTATTTTAAGCAACATCAGGAGATACCATCTTAAACATATACAATATATATTTATATATAATATACAAGCATTTATATATAAATACATAATATATAATACGTAGATATTTATATTTTATAGAGATATTAGTGCTACACACACATACACACAATTGAAATTGGAATTGGATTCCAGTAGGGTACGGGTAAGAATGAAGGCACAAAGGGAAATTCTGCAGGATGGGGAAGCTGACAGATCATGGTAAAATGCTTTTAGTAATGGATAGGTCAGCAAGACAAGTGTATTCATCAGTGTTCTCCAGAGGAATATGAACAGTAGAATGTAGTTATGAAAGGATTATGCAGATTGGCTTACAATCACAGGCTCACAACCACTGTCTACAG
The DNA here is from genome assembly GCF_023159225.1 of Perognathus longimembris pacificus. NCBI lineage: Eukaryota > Metazoa > Chordata > Mammalia > Rodentia > Heteromyidae > Perognathus > Perognathus longimembris. The sequence continues at coordinate 95,247,317 of NC_063161.1, forward strand.
GCTGCAACCCAGGGACAATGAGTAGCTGCTCCATCTCAGAAGCTGGAAGCCTTAGCACAAGGAGGTCCAATGGTGCAGCTCCCATTTGAGGCTCAAGGCCTAGAAGTTCCCTGGGGGAATCACTGTGCTAAGTCTGTCTTCAGGGCTGAAGTCTGGTATTTGATGTCCTGAAGCAGTGGCAGTGGCTAAAGCCATTCCTGCTCAAGAAGAGTCCGGTGGGTTTTTTTTTTGTTGTTGTTGTTGTTGTTCCATCTGGGTTCCTCACTTCTCAGATGGCACTGCTCACATTCTGGATGGGTCTTCTCTACTCTGTTCAGTTGCCCAGCCCTGGGAACCCTCAGAGACACAGGCAGACATGTGTTCTAGCATTTCCTAGGCATATTTCATTGAGTTAAGTTGACAACCAACATTTCCCACCATAGTAAGAAAACAAACGATGTAGAGATCCAGTGATACTATATGTTGCTTGAAGATTCAAGGCCGTGCTTCCACCTTCTACAAATGCATACATTTGGGATTTCTGAGGAATCAAAATCTATATGTTGACTCATGGATTTTATAATACCAGCTTAAACAATCAATTCACTCTCCCTGGGTCTTAAGCCTTCAACAAACAAACCAAATACAATCAATGGGTAGCATTACTATTTATAACCACTGTTTGAAGAAAAAAAAATCCGTACGGGACCATATATAATGAAACATAAAAATGAACTCCAATAATTGGAAACAAGAGGTTCTTATTATATCCTGTATGCTGTTATTTGTAATTTTTTTCTTTCTGTTTGAGTTTTCTATACCCCTTGTCTTGTCTATAAGCTTATCTGGTCCATGGAAGGGAAAGGGAATCACAGAAACAGCAGGACAAAGGATGAACTACTGCAACAATGATACTTACTAGATGGTTGGAAATGAACTTTACAACTTGGGGGCGGGGAGTAGGGAGGGGTAAGCAGGAGAAAACCAGGGGTGGCAATGTTTAAAAAGAAATGTACTTAGTTCCTTACTTATGTAACTGTAACCCCTTCACAATGTTTTTTAATTTTATTTTTTAAATCTTTACAATTTTTTAAAAATCCAAATGTGTAAATCTGTGTCAAGAAGCCAGAAGGGACTTTGAAAGTAAGACATAGGAAACTGTGGCATGAATGTGTGTGTTATCATGTTGAGAGTGTTGAGGGGCCTACGGGCTCCATTCTGTTTTAGTGGATCCTTCTTTTAGTTATAATTGAGGTGCCAGACTTTGAAGTCAGGCCCCACCACGTGAACCCCATTTTAGAATCGAACCCTGAGCCAATCAGATTTGTACCTGTGTTCTAATCTTGCTTGCACAGCTGATTGTTGTAACCTTGTTCTTTGCCTTTATAAGCCCTGTGTAATCACAGCTCGAGGCTCCCTCCTAACCTCCGCTGTGTCGGTGGGTAGGACGAGGCCCGAGTTGGCAGCTCATTAAATAAAGCCTTGCCTTGCTTTTGCATTTCGGAAATGTCTGAGTCTCGGTGGTCTTTTTGGTGGTGGTCTTGCGACTTGGCACAACAATAATCACTTTTTCTTTTTTTTTTGCCAGTCCTGGGGCTTGGACGTAGGGCCTGAACACTGTCCCTGGCTTCTTTTTTGCTCAAGGCTAGCACTCTACCACTTGAGCCACAGTGCCACTTCCGGCTTTTTTCCCCCTATATATCTGGTGCTGAGGAATGGAACCCAGGGCTTCATGTATGCGAGGCAAGCACTCTACCACTAGGCCATATTCCCAGCCCCACCACTGTGACATTTCTATACATGCATATTGTTAGGGAGTTCGAGGGAGGAGATTCCACATCCCCCCAAGAGTCCACCACTCAGAGACAGTCTCAAGCAAAAAGATGGATTTATTGGGGAAGCAAAAAGCGAACTGACTGGCCAGGGACACAGCACAGACTCGGGAGCTGAAGCAGCAACCGCGAAAAGAAGGCTGACCAGCCAGGGACACAGTGCAGACTCAGAAACTAACACTGTGACCCCTAACAGTCCTTGAGGTGGGGTTTATAAAGGTAAAAGATGCACAGATGTAGGGGGTAGAGCAAGCAACAAACAAGTTAAGCAAGCCATTTACAGAAGCAGAATTTTGTAGTCAGATTGGCCTAATATTTAACTTCATTTTAACAATTGCTATCATGTTTCCCTAATCAAGATGGAGTCAGCTGTATTCCCTACAATATTCCCTATATTGTGCTTCTTTCTACTAATGCTATTGGATATTCCAGTGTTCCACATTTCAGAAGATAAGCTATGAGACCTGGTTGATACAAGGCAAGAAAAAAAAAATCAGTGTTCTTAATAGTATGCCATCTTTGAAGTGAAGGATTTCAGTTATGAAGAGGTCACAGCAGAAGCAGCAGAATAATGATGTCTCTCTAATCAGTGGAAATACATTGAGAGAATGAAGGCTTTGAGCAAACCCAGGAATCGGGGTGGGCGGGCAGAATTAAATGATGAGGATGGCTCTAACTAGATGTTCTTGCTGAGGAGCTAGCAAATATCTTGGATCAATTAGATTAAATTAGATAAATTCTCATGTTTCAAGCCACTGCATGCCCCTTAACCCACCAGGGAACAAGGCAGTAAGGGAGACCAGATCATGGAATTGAGGTCTGGGGTACCTGAGAACCTACAGCCTTCTGCTAGCTTCAGATTTCAAGGTTCCAGTCACCAAGGTTTTAATTGGTTTTGTACAGGGAAGTGTGTGCAGAAAGTAAGGTATAAATATCAACATGTGTCAATATTTTGTATACAAGTGGTAGAAGACCTCCTTATCTTGGGGAATGAGAGCCAAACAGTAAACAACTTACAATTTGCATAAACCTTAGGCTACCCCCAGGACCGCAGGCAGTTCAGAGTAGAATTAGCCCACACCCAGAATAGAAATCTGAATTCCTGTTAAGCCAGAGCTGATTGGTTTTTCAGGAAACTCTCAGTGTTCTGAGAATATGTTGGGAGGTTTTCCAAACTCCTAATCCTTTCAGTTCTCACAGCTCGGCTTTGTGGGCTCTCACATTCTCAAAAACCATGTTTTCTTTTCATTATTGTTTTCTCTTTGTGCAAGTACTGGATCCTGAATTCACAAACTTGTGCTTTCACTTTATCACTCAAAGCTGGCACTCTACTACTTGGGCCACAGCTATGCTTTTGGCTGATTAAATGGGGGGGAAAAGTCTCATGAACTTTTCTGTCCCCACTGGCTTCAAATCTCAATCCTCAGATCTCAGGCTCCTGGTAGTTTAGGATTACAAGCATGAGGCACCATGCCTGGCATTTTTTTTTTTTTTTTTTGCCAGTCCTGGGGCTTCATTGAACTCAGGGCTTGAGCACTGTCCTTGGCTTCCTTTTGCTCAAGGCTAGTGCTCTACCACTTGAGCCACAGCACCACTTCCGGCCTTTTTTGGTAATTATTTTTTTAAAGAGAATTTGTATAATTATTGTTCTTCTTTCTTTCTTTCTTTCTTTCTTTCTTTCTTTCTTTCTTTCTTTCCTTCCTTCCTTCCTTCCGTCCTTTTTTCTTTCTTCATTCATTCATTTGTTTCCAGTACCAGTCCTAGAATTTGAACTCAGGACATAGCCACTCTGAGAATTTTTGCTCAAGGCAGTTCTCTACTTCTGGCTTTTATTATTGTTGTTTATTGGAGATAAGAGTCTCTTAGAGGGCTGAGAATATGGCTTAGTAGTAGAGTGCTTGCTTAGCATGCATGTAGTCCTTGGTTTGATTTTCCCAGTATAACATAAACAGAAAAATCCTGAAGTGGCCCTGTGGCTCAAGTGGTAGAGTGCTAGCCTTGAGCAGAAGAAGCTCAGGGACAGTGCCCAGGCCCTGAGTTCAAGCCCCAGAACTGGCCAAAACAATAAGTAAATAAATAAAGTCTCATAGATTTTCCTGCCCAGGATGGCTTCAAACTGCAATCCTCAGACCTCAGCCTCCTAAGTAGCTAGGATTACAAGTGTGAGCCACAAGTGCTAATAGATGTCTTATATTTATTCTGGACATTCTTATATTTATTCTTGCCAACTTACTTTGGGTCTCCATATAGCTTCTCAAAAGTTAATAAAGTGGCAATATCATTTCTAATACAAAGCTGTTACACTGGAGGCAATGAAAAGGAATGAGGCAGTTAACACCTTTGGTCCAGTTTTACCACACCCTGCCATAGCCACCACTTGGATGACAGTGAGAACTTACCTTGCCGGTGGTTCACATGAATGTGGCCTGAAGTCCTAGACTGCCAGTAAGAGACTGAAGTGCCAGACTTTGAAGTCGAACCCCACTTTACCACGTGAACCCCATTTTAGAATCGAACCCTGAGCCAATCAGATTTGTACCTGTGTCCTAATCTTGCTTGCTTGAACACCTGATTGTTGTAACCTTGTTCTTTGCCTTTATAAGACCTGTGTAATCACAGCTCGGGGCTCCCTCCTAACCTCCGCTGTGTCAGTGGGTAGGACGAGGCCAGAGTTGCAGCTCGCTTAATAAAGCCTTGCCTTGCTTTTGCATTTTGGAATGTCTGAGTCTCGGTGGTCTTCTTGGTGGTGGTTTCGCGACTTGGCACAACAAGACTCCAATCGCTGATACTCTCTAAGTATCTACATAATATCACAAGGGGAAAATTCCACATCTGGCTTCTTGTAACAGATCACAGTCAGAATGCTGGCACCTCTGAAAAATTCATAAAATAAAAAGCAGGGGATGTAGTTCAGTGGTAGAACACTCTCCAGTATGCTTGAGGCCCTGCATTTGATCCCCAGGAACACACACAACACACACACACACACACACACACACACACACACAATACTACAAAATTGTCTTCAGACTATATTTATAAAATGTATATGAAACAAAAGAATTTCATGTTTTTAATCTCTCATATACACATGTGACTATATTATATGTGTTATTGCATTATAGTATATAATATACTCTATTATACTATACTATTATATTGTATTATAGTATATATATATATATATGTATATGTACATATAATTCCAAATTTCAAAAAAATTTTTTTTTTTTTTTTTTGGCCAGTCCTGGGCCTTGGACTCAGGGCCTGAGCACTGTCCCTGGCTTCTTCCCGCTCAAGGCTAGCACTCTCCCACCTGAGCCACAGCACCCCTTCTGGCAGTTTTCCATATATGTGGTACTGGGGAATTGAACCCAGAGCTTCATGTGTAGGAGGCAAGCACTCTTGCCACTAGGCCATATTCCCAGCCCTCAAAAAATTTCTGAAATCTAAAATCTAACACACTTCTGGTCCAAAGATTTGTGGGTAAGGAATAATGTATTTTCTATTAAATTAACCTTATCATCTTCACTTTGGTGAAAAGGAAGCTAAGATTCAAGGAGGTTTATTTGCACATGCTACATAACACCAGAATGTTCAAGCCTAGAGCCAGTGGCTCATGGTTTGTTTTTTGCCAGTCTTGGGGCTTGAACTCGCGCTAAGCACTCTTCTTGAGCTTCTTTTTGCTCAAGCCTAGCACTCTACCACTTGAGCCACAGCTCTACTTTCAGCTTTTTCTTTTTATATGGTACAGAGGAATCAAGGCCAGGGCTTCCGGTTCACTAGGCAAGCACTCTACCACATTCCCAGCCTCATGCTTTTAACCACTGTGGTATCTTGCTTCCCCAGCAGACCCCAACTGATAGTCACTTTGGATGGCCTGTTTGTTCCACAGAATGTTTTCCCATGCAAGATCTTAATGGTCATTAGGTATTTTCCTATCCATGACTCATCCAGCAGCAGGGGGGCATCTGTATTGCTGACATCTTTCCAGGGATGTCTGGAGTTGTGATTCTTCTTATTTTCCTTTCTGGAGAGTAGAAGGTGTGGCTGTTAAATATATTCAAATATTGTTGCTCAAGGAAACAGACTCTCATGAAGGCCATACTCCTTTAAAGGGCAACAGAAGTCTTTTTCCTTCCCCAATCAGAGAGGATGAAGGATGGAAGTAAGGAGGGGGGAGGGGATAGAGGAAATGAGGGAGGGAGAAAGGGAAGGTAGGAGAGAAAAAGGGAGAGAATAGTCTGAGCACTTGTGACTATCCTTATTCACCAAATGCTGAGATCAAAGAAATCTGGTTTTGGGAACTTGGTCTCCCAAGAATGAAGTCACCAACCCACTCCACCCATCCTTACCTTTAACTTTTTTGAGATAGGGTCTCACTATGATGCCCAGGTTGATCTCAAACTCACCATTCTCCTGCCTCAACCTTCTTTTTCTTTTTTTTCCTCAACCTTCTGTGTGCTGGGATTATAAGCATGTAGCAACATGCCTTGTCCCTGGATTTTAAAGTATGAAGACATAGGGAAAACAATTAAGAAGAATTTATCCAGTAATGAGAGAAGATTAAGAAGACAGAATTTAAATTGTTTGAATCCATGTGGTTCCATCACTAATTTGTGTAGTAAATTCTTGTGCAAATTATTCAACTACTCTGCACATCAGTTCCAGAGGTAATAGTATCTACTTTATTAAAATTGCTATGAAAGCTTAATATTATCATCTATGAAAACCTTGGGGTATATGAAATGCTAAATAAATATTAGGAATTACAGTTTGGGTTGTGCTATCTTCCCTATGGAGGCTTAAAGAGGGAATCCTCCCTTGGCTTTTCCAGCTTCTGGAACTAGCAACATTCTATGTGATTGTATTGTTTCAATCTCTGCTTCTATTTTCATATGATCTTTTGGGGGGAGTCTTCTCCTTTCTATTTCTTATATGGGCAACTTGATATTGGATTTAAAGATCAGCTGGGTTGTCCAGAATGATCACGTCTCAAAATTCTGAACTTAATTACATTTGAAAGGCCCCCCCTTTTTTTTTAAACACAAGGTCACATTCACATCAGAATGTGGACATACCTTAATATAGGATACCATTCAACCTATGACATACCTTTCCATTTTTCTTTCAGTTATTTTCACTCTAATTGTGGCTGGATAAAAGTTTGGGAAAAGTTTATATTCTGTTTCCTAGATAGTGCTTCCTTGGCTCAAACTCTGTGTTAAGCTCAATGTCACAGAGGATATAAAGATAAAATTCCCTGAGCTATAAAATAATGCAAAATAAACCAACTGGAGGCCAGTTTATTTTATTTTAATAGAGGTACAAGTCCTTAAAGGACAAGAGATGCCTTTAAAAAGAAAGGTAGTAACTGAACCAGGTAAAGAGAAGAGATGGACACATAGGGACTGAAACATAGGATTCCCAAACAAAACATGGGATATGCATTTTTATGACATATATTGCCAATTTTGGACTTTGAACTCAGGTTCTGAGCACTGTCCCTGAGGTTTTTGGTTTAAGGCTAACAGTCAGTCTATCATTTGAACTACAGTTCCTCATCTGACTATTTATTTATTTTGTAGTTCATTGGAGATAAGAGTTTCACAGTCTTTCATGCCCAGGCTAGCTTTTAAACTCCAATCATCAGGTCACAGATCCTCTGAGTTGCTAGGATTACATGGATGAGCTACTGGTACCCTGCTATTTTGTTTGCTTATTTGTTTTGCCAGTCCTGGGGCTTGAACTCAGGGCCTGAGCACTGTCCCTGAGCTTCATTTTTGCTGGAGGCTAGTGCTGTCCTACTTAAGCCATAGCGCCACTTCTGGCCTTTTCTGTGTATGTGGTACTGAGGAATCAAACCCAGGGCTGCATGCATGCTAGGCAAGCACTCTACCACTAAGCCACATTCCCAGCCAATATTTTGATTTTGTGTGTGTATGTGTGTGTGTGTGTGTGTGTGTGTGTGTGTGTGTGTGTGTGTGTAAGTACTGGGGCTTGAACTCAGGGCCTCAGGCTCTCACTTTTTTTGTTTTGTTTTTTGCCAGTCCTGAGGTTTGAATTCAGAGCCTGAGCACTGTCCCTTGCTTCTTTTTTTTGCTCAAGGTTAGCACTCTACCACTTGAGCCACAGTGCTACTTCTGGATTTTTCTATATATGTGGTGCTGAAGAATTGAACCCAGGGCTTCATGCATGTGAAGCAAGCACTCTACCACTAGGCCATATTCCCGGCCTCACTTTGTTATTTTTGCCCAAGTCACCCTGCCACTTGAGCAACAGATGCACTTCTGGCTTTCCACTATTTAACTGGAGATAAGAGTCTCCTGGATTTGTCTTCCCTGGCTAGCTTCAAACTTCCGTACTCAGATCACAGCCTCTTGAGTAATTAGAATTACAGACTTGAGTCACAAGCTCCAAGCTCATGGGGATACATATTTTAAATAGTAATTTGTTATTGTTGTTGTTCTAGAACTGAAGTCAACAAACTGTAACCTGTATAGCCCATTATCTGTTTCTATAAGTACTACAGGCTAAGAACAGTTTTCATATTTCTAATAGTTGCAGAGAAACGATGAAAAAGAATGCATGACTTGTAACATTCATCTAAAATTCAAATTTCATGGCTCACAATGAAGCTTTTATTGAAACAGGGCCATACTTGTTTTCATATTGTATAGGTCCGTGATCATGCAATGTCAGACTTGAATTAATTGTAACAGAGGTTCAATGGCTGCTGAGCCTAAAATGTTTTCTTTAGAGGCAGGTTTTCTGACTCCTGCATTAGAAGAAACTGGGGGCCTAAGAGAAAATACTAGAAGAAAATATATATGGTGGTCTAATATATCCATTCAACCTTTGGTAAAAATCGATGTTCTTGACTTTAAAGAACCATCTACATGGTTCTATATCTCATTCTCTCTAGAACCTATTTGTTTCTCTGTGTGTGTGTGTGTGTGTGTGTGTGTGTGTGTGTGTGTGTGTTTGGTTTTTGTTTTTTGCTGGTCCTGGGGCTTGAACTCAGGGCCTGGGCTCTGTCCCCGAGCCTCTCTGTGCTCAAGGCTAGCACTCTACTACTTGAGCCACAGCACCACTTCTGGCTTTTTCTGAGTAGTTTATTGGAGATAAGAATCTCATGGACTTTCCTGCCCAGGCTGGTTTTGAACCATGATCCTTAGATCTCAGACTCTTGAGTAGTTAGGATTATAGGCATGCACCACCAGCTCTATTTAGTTTTTTTTGCTGTTACCTAATAACTAATTTTTCTATCAACCTTAAGGTGTGATTGACTCATATCCAATTAATGCATAATTTGTTTCCCTTCTACAAAATGTATTTGTCACTTAAGGAAACCCATACTAAAGAATTATTGCCTCTGCATTTGCCCACCCACCCCTACTTCCAGAAAACTGGTTGGAGAGGTACTTGAAAAGATAAGTCTTTTTTTAATCTTTAAGTCACAGTACACAGACAGCCACTTCTACCTACCAAAAGCAAACTTAAGTTGTTATAGTTTTGCTATTTACCTATTTGATTGGTTAAGAGGGAGCCATTTACTGCTGAATTGCTCCTTGGGGGAAGAAAAAAAATGGTAGGAATTACCTTGGTGTAATTGCCAGCCACTGAGAGTTGAATCTCTGCCTTCTTAAGTTAATAAGGCAGCTCTAGGAAGTTATCATTAAGATGGAGACTTTTTCCATGAAGGAGAAAACAATTCCCTGATGGATTCGAGGTGAGATTAGATATGTTGGAAGCAGTGTTCTCACACTTTAGCACAGGGAAAAACTGCTAGGAAACCTGTTAAAACACAGATCCTCTGGTGTCACATCCCAAAAATCTGTGGTCCTCTAGAGGTACTCAAGAATTAAAAACAAAAACAATGTACCTCATAAAAACAGTCATTATATTTTGTTGCTTGCTCGTCCTGAGAATCCCTGCATTGTTAAAGTAATAAACAACATATGTAGTCAGGAGTATTGTTTTGAAAGATGCTCCTAGTCTTTCATTCTGTTTTGCTTTATTCCTAGGCAATGAATATGAATCAGGCCCAGTTTATGTAAGAAAGAACTTTATTTGAGAGAAGGGCTTAGTCTTTCAAGGAAATATGGAATAGAAGCCAGAAGGAACTCTGGAAAAACAGAAGCTGCCTGATTCAATTTTCATATTTATTGCCATCTCTTTGTGAGCTGGAATGACATCTCGAATCTCTCTGTGTCCTGAGTTCTTCCTCTATAACATGGGAAAAACAATAGGATCTGTTCTTTTTTATTTATTTTATTTTATTTTTTGCCAGTCCTAAGGCTCGGGCTCAGGGCCTGAGCACTGTCTCGGGCTTCTTTTTGGTCAAGGATAGCACTCTAACTTTTCTTTTTTTGGCCAGTCCTGGGCCTTGGACTCAGGGCCTGAGCACCATCCCTGGCTTCTTCCCGCTCAAGTCTAGCACTCTGCCACCTGAGCCACAGCGCCCCTTCTTGCTGTTTTCCACATATGTGGTGCTGGGGAATCGAACCAAGAGCTTCATGTGTAGGAGGTAAGCACTCTTGCCACTAGGCCATATTCCCAGCCCAGCACTCTAACTCTTGAGCCACAGAGCTACTTTCAGCTTTTTCTGTTTATGTGCTGTTGAGGAATCGAACCCAGGGCTTCATGTATGCTAGGCAAGCACCCTACCAATAAGCCCCATTACCAGCCCAATATAATCTATTAAGGTAGTTATGAACATCAACTGAAATTCTATCCTATGTAAAAAGCACAAATTAGAGCCTTCTCTGTATTTCAGTTCAATAAGTAATAACATTTATCAGAGAAATTCTTGTGTGACCTCACACATCTCATAAGACGTCAGGGGAGTAAGACCATATCCCTTCTGAAGCAAGTTAGGATCATTCTAATCACTTTAACTTAGCCTTAGAGGCCACCTTTGTTTTCCACATTTGTCCATGAACTTTATCTCTATATTAACAAATCTCAGCTTTCATGTTTTTATGTTTAGTTATGAACATGTTGGGGAATCCCTGGTAAAGAGAACATTGATGAGGACATTATATGTTTTACATGATTTATTCATTTATTTCTTGTAACAATCCCATGAAATAAGTACTTCTACTGGCTCCAGTTTTTGGACAAGGACATTGATGTCACACAACTACTACCCGCTGGTAAGATGAGGCTGGGACTCTAATCTAGGTCTTCGCATCTCCTTCATTTATAAAAGTAGTTCTCAACCTGGAGGAATTTTACCCCTGCAAAGGACTATTTCCACATCCAAAACATTTCCACACCTAAAACTCAGAACTTAGGGTCAGCTGTGGTGGTGTACACCAGTAATCAATGAGGAGGATGAGTCAGGTGGATCATGAGTTGAAACCAGTCTGGACTACACTTTTTACCTGGGTGCCAGTAGTGGTTCATGCCTATAATCCTAGCTACTCAGGAGGCTGAGATCTGAAGATCATGGATCAGAGCCATCTTACACAGGAAAGTCTGCGAGACTCTTATCTCCAATCAACAGCAAGAAAACCAAAAGTAGCACTATGGCTAAAAGTAGTAGAGTACTAGTTGAGTTCAATCTCCATGACTGACAATAAATAAAAATAACAACAACAAAAAGAACTTACGTTACCTTATGATACAAATAACACTTCTTGAATACAATTAAATTAAGGATCTTAAGGTGAGGGAAGATAAGCCTGAATTGCCCAGATATGCTCAATTTAATCACAGTAGCCTTTATTAAAAAAGAGGGGAGGCAGACCAAGGGAAATGATGACGGAGGAGGCAATGATATCCTAGTTTGTTTGGAGTGATGTATTTTGAAGACAGAAGAAGAGGCCATAAGCCAAGGAATGTAGGTAGCTACAAATGCCCAGCAAATAGTTCTTCCCTCTCAGAGGCTCAAGGGAGGAACTAGCTCTGCCATGGCTTTGATTTTACCTTCATAATACTTATTCAGAACCTCTAAGGCTCTGATTTAAGAAAGTAAGTGTGTGTGTGTGTGTGTGTGTGTGTGTGTGTGTGTGTGTGTGTTTTCCAATCCTGGGGCTTGAACTTAAGACCTGGGTACTGTCCCTGAGCTTCTTTTGTTCAAGTGTAGCACTCTACCACTTGAGCTACAACACCACTTGCAGCCTTTTCTGTTTCTGTGGTACTGAGGAATTGAACCCAGGGCTTCATGCATGCTAGGCATGCACTCTACCACTAAGCCACATTCCCAGCCCAATTTGTGTTGTTTTTAAGTGACTAACTTTGCCCTACTTTGTTACTACAGCAATAGAAATTAATATGGGTCTCCTGAGGACATGTGGCAGTGTCTGGGGACATTTTTGTGTGTCATAGTGCAAGGGGCAGTAATACTGGGTAATAGAGAGTGAGGTCAGGGATATAGCTAAACCTCCTCCAATGTACAGGGCAGGAGAGCGCCCAAGAACCATCCAGTCCAAACACCACTAATGTGAAGGTAGAGAAACCCTGCTGGAGCACACCAGAACAATAAAGCCTGAGTGCAATGCCAAAATACTCTTTTTTTTTTCTGATCCACAGTTTAATTGTCTTTTTTTTTTTTTAATGGTATTGTCAAGGTGATTTACAGAGGGGTTACAATTACATAATAAGGCAGTGAGTACATTTCTTGTCATATTTGTTACACTTTCCCTCGTTTTTCTTTCCCTCCCCTAGCTCAGATAAACATATATACAATATCCAGTATACCAAAATTGTATACAGTTACCACAGGGGGTAAGCCATAGGAAACTCACCTAGTACATTAAACATAACGACAACAACAAAATCCTCCTGTTTCCATCTCTTGGAGTTCATTTTGCTTAGCCTCATCTCATATAATTCTATGTGCATAGCTGTTGAGCTGTGTGATCCTCCGATAGGTCTATCCCAGACATTTTTATGTTTATTTAGTAATTGTTTGGTTACATGCTGTAAAGTCACTGACCAAAACATGTAGAAATACTATTTGAAAAAAAGTTTGTTATTTTACAGACATGATCTCTGCTGCCCGCGCGCCCCCCCCCCCCCCAACATCCACATACCAGGGAGACCATGTGCTTTTGTTCTCAGTGTTCTAGGCTTGTCTTGCTCAACATTATTTGTTCAAGATCTGACCATTTCCCTGCAAATGCCATTATTTTGTCATTTCTAATCACTATGTAGTATTCCATTGTGTACGTGTAGCACATTTTTTGGATCTATTCATCTGTAGTGGGACATCTGGGTTGTTTCCATATCTTGGCTATTGTGAACTGTGCAGTGATAAACATGGATGTACAGGTACCCTTGTGATATCCTGGATCCTGTTGTTCTGGATAGATGCCTAGGAGTGGTATGGCTGGGTCATAGGGTATGTCTATGCTGAGATTTTTGAGGAACCTCCATATTGTTCTCCAGAGTGGTTGTACTAGTTTATACTCCCACCAGCAGTGGAGAAGGGTTCTTTTTTCTTGGCATCCCCTCCAGCATTTGTTGTTGCCTGAGTTCAGAGTATAGGCCATTCTAACTGGGGTGAGGTGGTATCTCAGGGTTGTTTTTATTTGCATTTCCTTTACTGCCAGGGATGTTGAACGTTTCCTCATATGTTTCTTTGCCATTTTAATTTCTTCTTCTGTGAAGTCTTTCTTTAGCTCCCTTGCCCATTTAATAATTGGTTTACTGGGTTTGGGGGGGGGGTTACTTTCTTGAGTTCTCTGTAGATGATGGATATTAGGCCTATGCTTTGCTGGTGGAAATCTTTTCCCATATGGTTGGCTGTCTTTCTAGTTTAGTGGCTATGTCTTTAGCTGTACAGAAACTTTTTATTTCGTAGTAGTTCCATTTGTTGAGTCTCTCCCCTATCTGTTGTGTCCCTGGAACTCTATTCAGGAAGTTCCTGTCTATGCCTATAAGTTCTAGTGTCCCTCCTACTCTGTACTTCAGTAGTTTCAGGGTTTAAGGCCTGATGTTGAGGTATTTAGTCCATTTTGAGTTGATCTTGGTGCATGGTGATAGGCTAGGGTCCACTTTGAGTTTTCTGCATATGGCTGCCCAGTTTTCCCAGCACCAGTAGTTGAAGAGGCTGTTTTTTTTTCCATTGTATGTCTTTGGCTCCTTTGTCAAATATCAGTTGGCTGTAAGTACGTGGATTTATTTCTGGGTCTTCTACCCTATTCCATTGATCTCCAGGTCTGTTTTTTGTGCCAGTACTAGGCTGTTTTTGTTATGATGACTCTGTAATAAAGCTTGAAGACTGGTATTGTGATACCTCCTGTGCTGCTTCTTTTGCCTAGAATTGCTTTGGCTATTCTAGGTCTTTTGTTGTTCCATATGAATTTGGTTTTACTTTTTTTTTTTTTGCCAGTCCTGGGCCTTGGACATCTTTTTGCTCAAGGACAACACTCTGCCACAGTGCCACTTCTACCATTTTCTATATATGTGGTGCTGGGGAATCAAACCCAGGGCTTCATGTATACTAGTTGAGCACTCTTGCCACTGGGCCATATTCCCAGCCTGTTGCTCCATATGAATTTATGGGTTGTTTTCTTTATTTCAGTGGAGAATGTAGCTGGGACTTTGATGGGGATTGCATTGAATTTGTATAACATTTTGGGTAAGATGGCCATTTTCACTATATTGATTCTGCCTACTTCTGCTTGTATATTGCTGGTACACAGAAAGGCTGCTGATTTTTGTGGATTGATTTTGTAATATGCTACATTGCCAAAATGGTTTATTAGTTCTGGGGGTTTGGCGGCTGAGTTTTTTGGGTCCTTCAGGTATAAGATCATGTCGTCTGCGAATAAGGATAGTTCTAAAATATACTTGATGGTCAATTATCTTTCTGCCTAGAACAATTCAGGCTACTCTTTAATGTGTTAAAGACATATAAGTTGCATTCCTGCCTTATCATGAACCCGTCTACATCTATTACAGAATTATATAAAGCTTTTCTCCTTCGTTTTCTACAGAACATGGTTCAGACTTATTCACTCATGAAGGCCCATCACAGCTTCCTTCAGCCTACTTTTCCCAGATTATTTATTATGAATCTCAATCACAAACCAAACTTCTTGTGACACAAGTGTGAAAGCTATTGAATCATTTCCTGAGAGAAATAATTCTATGTGTCTCAGCCTTGCTCTTCTACGTGAGATTCAAATTCCACAGGAGGAATGGTGTTACTCTACCTTGGTCACGTGTCCTCCTGGGAGCAAGCTGGTCATTTTATCAGGTGAAGAAACACTGGAGACTATCTATTTGTGGGATTCTCTAAAGCAGTTACTTTAGAGCCTTGAACATATGAACATGAAAGAGTTAGTTGGTTGGATGCGTGACAGAATGAAAGACTAACTTTTTCGGACTCATAATCCCGCCATCTATCTCTCCATGTCTTATTTTCTAATTATAGTGTGTGATATGTCATTTCAGTGACAGATTTGCTTGAAGCATTTGCATCAAAAAACTTTTAGAATACCTAAAGTTCCAGTTCTGAAATATACTAATATTGATTTCATATCTTTCTTCCTCAAGATAAAAAACAGACAGGTCCAGGAATGTGGTTTAGTGGTAGAGCACTTGCCTAGCATGCATGTAGCCCTGCATTCGATTCCTTAGTACCATATACACAGAAAAAGCCAGAAGTGGTACAATGGCTGAAATGGTAGAGTGCTAGCTTTGAGCGGCCCTGAGTTCAAGCCTCAGGACTGGCAAAAAAAAAAAAATAGACAGACAGACAGACAGACAGACAGACACACACACACACACACAGAGGAGTATAACACCTTAGTCAGGGATCACTACCTACATATGTTCAAACTAGTGAATATTTTCATTTATCTTAGATTATGACTGTTAGATTATGACTGTATCAAAGGTTGGAAAATTATAGTCCATTGACCAAAAGTGGAAACTGGGAAATTTGGCCTATAACTTATAGACCAAAAATTAAAACTGGGAACTTGTAGTGGAACATGGTAATGTCCATTAAAAAGAAATAATTTGCTTGGCACTGATAGCTCATGCCTATAATCCTAGCTACACAGGAGGCTGAGATCTGAAGACCACAGTTTGAAGCCAGATAGGGCAGGAAAGTCTGAGACTCAAACCTCCAACTAACCACCAAAAAGCTGAAAGTGGTGCTGTGGTTCAAGTGGTAGAGCACTAGCCCTAAGCAAAACAGCTCAGGGACAGTGTCTAGGCTCTGAGTCCAAGCCTCACAACCAGCACAAATGAATAAATAACCAACCAACCAACCAAATAAATTATCTGTTGTGGCTTTAGTGCTACAATGGTAGAGTTAAATCATCACAGCAGATACTCTGTAGCTCTCAATTTCTAAACTATTTGTGATCTGCCTATTTACAGATGCAGTTTGTAGATCCTAATTCATATCCTATAAAGCTTTCTATCAGTGTTGTCCTCTCAGTTTAAGAGAAAGTACAAAGCTGGGCACCAGTAGTAGCTCACACCTGTAATTCTACCTACTCAGGAGGCTGATCTGATTATCCAGGTAAGGTTTGAAGCTACCACAGGCAGGAAAGTAAGATTCTTGTCTCCAATAAACTATTGAGAAGAAGCCAGAAGTGGCACTATGGCTCAAGTGGTAGGTCACTAGCCTTGAGCACAAAGAGGCTCGGGGACAGTGCCCAGGACCTGACTAGGAGTGGCACACACACACATATACACACTTACAGAGAGAGAGAGAGAGAGAGAGAGAGAGGGGGGGGGGGTCCCACCTTTCTCCCTCTAAGAGAAGAGGATTGGGATCTGAATGAATGAATGAATGAATAATAGATGAAAGGTACACAAGGTTTACAGTGACACTTTTGTTGGGAGGGGGAAAACAGCCAAGTTCTTTTCCTAATCATGATTTATGTCCTCTCTTCTCTTGTTGTCTTAGGAGATGGACTGCAGAAATGAAGTGGGCCCAAAATGGAAACTGGGAGAAAATGCTACAGTGGTTTATGGCAGATTTAGGGTTAAGCCCCCAACAGAAAGGTCAGAGAGGAGTCTATGCAGTCCTGCTGATCAGGCCAAGCATTGAGGACATGGCTAGGAATAGAGAATAAGCTATCACTAGTACTGCCATAATGTCTTTTCTCTAATTCTGTAGTTTCCTTCTTGCATTGAGGAGAAATTCTCTTCACTGCCATTGGTTTATTCTTCTGGAGCTTTCTTTTGTGTGTTATAGGTTGAATTGTATTCATATGTTCAAGTCCTAATTCCCAGTGTTACAGAAACAAGAATCTTTAATGAAAAAAATTAAGTTAAAACAGGGTTGTCATGGTGGGTCATGATTCAATAGGATTACTGCCCTTCTAAGAAGAAAATGAAGGCATGTACGCACATACACACACACACACACACACACACACACACACACACACACACACACACACACACACACCCTTCTCTTCTTCACTGAATATCAGAGGCAACATTATGCATTCAGTCAATTCAGGTCCTGAGTGCCTGTGTGGGTTACAGGTTCAAATCCAATGTTTATGCTTGTGTTTACTGTAGCAGCTGTTATGGATTTAGGTGTTTTCAGCTCCTCTGTTCTCACCTGAGAGATGAGGAGGCCTTGAACAGTAGTGGGTCCTGTAGGATAAAACACAAAGTGTGCCAACACGTGGTATGGTACACATAGGCACTGAATGCATACCAGCTCTTTATGTTGTAAGGTAAATCTCAGTCTCAAATCAAGTAGCAAGAAGCATTTTGAGAGGTCAAATTGGGAGTCTTCATTGGAAAGCTGGTGGCTGCAAGTGGACTCCTGTCACAAAGACCTGCAGCTCCTCAAATATACTTAACACTGTCAGATAACTGAGCCATGAGAGCAGGAGAGGAAAGAAAGAGCAGGGAACCAATACCAGCAAACCAGATCAACCTCAATGGAGAGCTGAACTGGGATGCCATGGTGACTGGAGGAGAGCAAAGAGACAGGCACCACAGGAACAGGAGGCATCATGGCTCATCATGATGCCTGAATTGGTCTGAGCCTAAATAGTGTCAGGGTCAGGGGACAGGGTCACAGGAAACTGGAAAGCCTCCCAAGTTCAAGGTACAGAACTGAGAGGTCCAGTAACCTACCGTCCAATTCCCTGCCCATCCCCACAGTTAAATCTGATTTCCTATCCACCATGTGCTCAAGATGGCCTAGCCTCCCCATTTCATTTACTATGATAAAAAGAGCAGAAAAAAGCCCAGTTCTCCTAAGAGGAATTATTAAGAGAAGGCATTTGTTCAGAAAAAGGAAGCAGATAAAAACTAATCCTAGACTTCAGGTTGTATAGCACTTATTTCATTGTAACCCCTTTCAGGTCAGATTTTACCAAATCTGATCATGCAAGGTCATTTGTCCAAATATTCCAGTTTTAGTGTTGGAATTTTCTCCTACCAGAAAAAAAAAAATCTTTTGTAAGTCCTTCAATGTAGAACAGACCAAAATAAAAACTTTGGGGGAAAAAAAGGAGAGGTCAGGTCATATGTTCTAATTTCCACATCGAGGCCTCTGAATGTTCTAGAAAACACTGTTCCAACACAAACCTAACTGGATAAACAAAACCCAAACCAAAACAGAACCAAAAAATAAAAAGGACTTTCCCCCAGTCCTAGGAAGAGGGGAGGCAGTGTCACTAGAACCCCAGCCTGGTTTGAAGGGGGGATTCAATAGCAGAGGGCCCAGGGAGGAGCAGCTGACTCAAAGCTCCTGAGCTCCTGAGGAGCCCTGACCTTATTTGAGCTGAAAAGAGCACAAAGGGATTGTCTTCCAGCAGCTGGGCCTCCTCAGCCTTGACTACCCCTTTGTTTACCATTCATCAGCAGGTGGCAGTTGTGCACCCTGCTTTGATTTCCATGGCTTGGGAGCAGTGCTAAGACCTGAGCTGCATAAACAGCACTTGTGTCCTTTGGCACTGGCAAGATTCTTGGTAGATGGGGCCAGGAGAGGTTTAAGAAGGATTAGGTTTAGCTTGGGAAAGGGGTTGAATTAGTCCCCATCCCCGCTCCCTTCCCTCACTGTGGTCTTCTAAATGCCTCAGGGTTTTTGTAAGAAGAGTGGGCTGGGCAGCCTCAGCTCAGCTGTTGCAGAAATAAAAGGCTGATCCTGGTGTTCTTTTCTAGAAGGTCTGCTTGGAGGGGTGGGGGGGGGTGGGAGAGAGGAGGGGGCTTCTAGTAGTAGTTTCTGCTGAAAGGGTCCTGATCTCTGGGGGGAACTGGCTGAAGGCGTGTGTGTGTGTGTGTGTGTGTGTGTGTGTGTGTGTGTGTGTGTGTGTGTGTGTGTGTGTGTGTACTCAGAGACCCTGTTATTTTTGGAGGTCCTCAGGCTGGAGAAGTCTGATAAGCAACACAACTCATTCACCAATGTCTGTACTTTCTCCAAGTGAGCCAGGAGACTGCCCCACCAGGCTGTGGCCCCGAGTCCCTTCTCAGTGACCACTGCCACACAGAATGGACTTGTCCCCATGCCAGGGTTTCCTTGGCAGTCTGGCCTCCAGCAGCTCATAGCGGCCAGCTGGGGGCTTTGGCATTTGCTCATGTTTATTACACAAAGTCTTGCTCCACTCCCTGGAGACAGCTTGCAAACCCAAACTATTTCGTTGCCCTGTGACAAACAGGTAAGAGGGGAGAAAGAGAGAGAAGCAAAACAAAATAAAGCAAACAAAACAGATTTCTTTTCAAGGCCCTACTTCCAGTAGGTTCTAGAATAATTCTTTTATTTTCTACCCTAGTGTTCTCCAGCTGTGGCTTTGTGTCTGGGGTGATTGTGCGTGTTTCTGACTTTAATAAAAGAAACTTCTGGTTGAGAGTTTTCTTCATTTTTCTCTCTGTTGGTGAGAGCTTTCACCATTTAAAACAAAACAAATACAAACTTTTATCCCCTAACTACATGCCACCATCTTTTTGTTTGTTGGTTGGTTGTTTTGTTGTTTTGTTTCTTGGTTCTACTGGGTTCTGAACTTGGGATTTCATGTATTTTCTAGATAGTTCTACCTCATGAATCATACTCCAGCTATTTTTGCTTTACTTATTTTTCTATATTGAGTCTGAGGGTCCTTGTCAGGATCCAGCTGGAGTAGCTAGATTACAGGTATGAATTGCCACACCTGATCCAGATGCTTGGCTTTAATATTTGGAAAACAACTACAATCTGTACAAAAGAGAGAGGCAGGGGAAGGCTAGTGTTATGTCTGTGTGGGAAAAATGGCCCCTTCCTTTGTTTTCCCTCAAAGTACGTGGCCCTTCCCTAAAAGTCCCCTCCCAACATCTATGTAACCCAGGTAATGGTGCACCTGGGGTGTGTGTGTGGCAGTGGAAGGTCCACCAGGCTCTGAGGTCATCACTGTGGCCACACTTGCTCCCCATCCTCTCCCTAAAAAATCAGTCTCTCAGTCACTAGTTCCACCCCCTTTTCCCCTTGCAGCATTTCCCTTCTCTTTCCCCATGCTTTTTTGCAGCTTTTCCCTTTCTCCTTCGTCCCTTGTAGCCCGTGCCCTCCTCCATCTTGTGAAGGCCAGCTGTATGCTCCCCTTGACCTCACCCCCTCTAAAGTCTTTCCTACCTGAACCACATAGCGGTCTCCTTTCGGTAAACCTTACAGCTAGGAGAAGTATTTTTCTCTATCTGGAAACATTTTCTATCTCTCATCTCTATTATACTCAATTCCTGGCTGAGAAACCTTGCAGTCAAATGTTGGTATCCATTCTGCTGTTCACTATTGTGTGATAGTGAACCAACCACACAACCTCTCTGAGTCTCCCTCCACTTTCTCTTAGGATTAAAATAGTGCATGCTGGATAGCACAGCAGAGAGAATATGGGCCATATTGTTAGCAATTCTTTGAGTCAAAGGGAAAATTCAGGAACTGTGTCTTTAACATTGTAAGCAACTTCTGATGCTCCAAAGGAACATGAATTTCCTTCCACAAAAACCACCTGACACTTCCATAATCTGAAGGTCCACTCCCTATGTTGAAACCTAATTCCTAATGTGATGGTATTAGGAAGCAATTAGGGCATGAGGGTAGGGCCCTCATGAATGAGGTTAGTGCCCTTATGAAAGAGTTCTCAGAGAGTAAGCCTTTTCCACTTCCACCATGAGAGGACATACATAACAAGAAGGTACCATTCATGAATCTTAAAAGTGGCACTCGCCAGACGCCAGACGTTGAATTATCTACTTGGGAGTTCTAATTCTTTTCCCTCCCTCCCTTCCTTCCTTCCTCACCCTTCCCTCTCTCCTTGCTCTCTCCCTTTTGCTCACCAGTGCCCTCTCTCTCTCTCTCTTCCTTTTTTTTCTTTTTGTCCATAGTACCAGGGCTTGAAGTCAGAGTCTTGTGCTTTGCAAACCAAGCCCTCTACCACAGAGTCACTCTTCCAGCCCTGTTTTGCACTGATCTTTTTCTTTTTTTTTGCCAGTCCTGGGCCTTGGACTTAGGGCCTGAGCACTGTCCCTGGCTTCTTTTTGCTCAAGGCTAGCACTCTGCCACTTGAGCCACAGTGCCACGTCTGGCCTTTTCTATATATGTGGTGCTGAGGAATCGAACCTAGGGCTTCACATATATGAGGCAAGCACTTTACCACTAGGCCATATTCCCAGCCCCCTAGCTCTGATTCTTTTTTTTTTTTTTTTTGGCCAGTCCTCAGGGCCTGAACACTGTCCCTGGCTTCCTTTTGCTCAAGGCTAGCACTCTGCCACTTAAGCCACAGCGCCACTTCTGGCCATTTTCTGTATATGTGGTGCTGGGGAATCGAACCCAGGGCCTCATGTATACGAGGCAGGCACTCTTGCCACTAGGCCATATCCCCAGGCCCCCTAGCTCTGATTCTTAATAGTACTCTTCACATGAAGATACAGAACATGGTATGTACAACTTAGTCCTCCCTGTGGTCAACCTATTTAAAAATGTTTAGATTCTGCTCTTCACTTTAACATCACTCTCGAGTCAATGGAGAAGATTGTATGGTTTTCTGTAAAAGTTAGTATTTTTTTTTTCAGGATATTCTCTATGTTCTAGTAAATTTCCCAAGGAATATGTTCAGTATAATCTTTCCAAATGCCCTCTCTATAGGTACTACTGTTATCAGGGTCATTCTTTAAATCTTAACAGAATGTCAGGCTGGTTGAGTAAATGGCCCCAGATCTTAAAGCTCTTAAGTATGAGAGCTGATCCAGCCTCTTGACTAAGTATCTGGTACTGTGTCTGTGTGTGTGTGTGTGTGTGTGTGTGTGTGTGTGTGAGAGAGAGAGAGAGAGAGAGAGAGAGAGAGAGAGAGATTGTTTTGCTTCTTTTTCTAGTCCCTACAATAATAATTCTCACTTGAGAAGTTCGTCCATACTGGCTTTGATAGGTCTGACAATCCCGCCAGCAAAAGTCTCACATGGCTTAATGCTGTCCAGAGCAACCTCAGCTTTAGATTTATTTAAAGTTGCCTTCACATTGCTTATAAAAAGTGCTGGAGAATTTATTTTCCAGTCTCCACACAGTGAAAAGCTGAATAAGTACATCCCTCCTTCAGTGCTCATCAATAATTGTGTTTTCTTGTATTATCCCCAGTGTTTGTTATTAAGCATAAGAGTTCCTAAAAGCTATAAAGGCTCACTCAGGGGAGATTTTGTAAGGATTTATATCATTGTCTCTAGTTTGTTCTCTCCTTTTGGTTAGCCTCAAGAAGCAGGTTTGGGATCTCAACTCAAATTTTCTATCTAATGTTTATATTTTCCTCTTTCTGAAAGCACTGTATGTCCATTGTAGGAAATTCAGAAAATACAAAGGAATAGAAAGAGCCAATAAAATAGTACCATATTTCTCAGTGTTTAATGTAGGCCCAAAGTCAAAATTCATAATTCAATTGAATAATTCCTGTTGTAGCTGTTTTTGTGAAGAACTACAAGGAAAAATCCTTTGATGCCAGGACAATTTAAAGATATGTCAATACATCATTTTAAAGCAGTTGTTCTATTTCTAATTATTTTGTGTGAGTCTGTAGGCCATTGTTGGATATAAATGCTCTGTACTATGTGGCAAGCTGGATCCTTGCCTTCTTTCAACTTCTAGAATGACCTAGAATCTTAAACTTTTGGAATTGTAAAAAGTCTTTGATAGAAATGCTGATTCCAAGTCCCTATTTCTCTCAATAGTTTTCCTATTTATTTTTTTAAAAATTAAAATATTGAATCTAAGAAAAGAAACGAAAAAAACCAAGCTTTCCATGGTTACACTTGGATATTTGAAGTAGGTAATATTTGCATCTTAGCCAAATGTGACTCAAAAAACAAGTTACCCCATATAGGCTTCTTTCTTCATATACTGGCTATTAAATGTTTTAATTTTCTTTCAGAGCCTTTTTTAAATGTTGTAGCTACAGATGAGCATATCATAGAAAAAATATAGTAAATCTTCCCTTTCTTACTGTTTGGTGGTGGTAGTAATGGGGTTTGAACGCAAGGCATGAGAGCTGTCTTTGAGCTCTTTTTCTCAAGGCTAGTACTCTACCCCTTTGAGCCACAGCTTCACTTCCAGTTTTCTAGTGGTTAATTGGAGATGATAAGAGTCTCACAGATTTTCCTGCTGAGGCTGGTTTTGAACTGTGATCCCCAGATCTCGTCTCCCTGAACAGCTAGGATTACAGGCATGAGCCACAAACACCTGGCTAAGTTTCCATATTCTTAAATCAATTATATATAGTTGACATTATGTGTTTACAATGTGTCTAGTGGTATGTAAAAAACAATAAGAACTAAGCAAGTTGGGACCTTATTTTCTTCTATTTCTCTTGTTTCCAAAGTCATCGTCAGGTAGGTGCTGGTGGCTCACACGTGTAATCCTAGCTACTTAGGAAGTTGATATTTGAAGATCACAATTCAAAGTCATCCCAGGCAAGAAAGTTTATGATTACTCTCATCTCACTGTTATCTAGTTAACTAGCAAAAGTCCAGAAGTAGAGCTGTGGTTCAAGCAGTATAGCACCAGCCTTGAGAGAAGAAGCCGATGAGAACATGATGAAGTCCTGAATTCAAGGTGTAGAAAGCACACATGTACACACACACACACACACACACACACACACACACACACAATGTCAGATCAGAGAAGAGTTGATTTCCTTTGGAACAGCATCACTCCCATATCATCTGTGGACCTGAATCCTTTAAAAAAAAAAAAAACGTTGTTTTCAAATTTACCATCCACAACTCAAGTGGCATTAATTGCTTCGTAATTATTTATGTAATATTTAGTTGTTATCACTTCATCTAAGAATGTCAATGAGGTTCATAAATATTAACTTATGGTAATTGTATTTCACTGTAAGAATTAGTAATTATAAATCACTATTATTCGCTTTAGAGTTGACCAAGAATGCTGACATTCTGATTTGTGGTGTGGCTTATCTCTCTACCTTGGAGTGAAATCATTACTGTTTCTTTGCCAGTGATTTGCTATTATACATTAAAAGTTTGTTCTTATATTCTTAAAGATTTCCACTATTTTCCTCTCAAAGATATTAGGAAGATCCTGAGCTAGATATGTAAGATTTCTTTCTTAAGGTTCTGTAAGTAACTGATAACAAACTTCCCAGGGTGACCTTCAGGAACCAGACAAGGAAGCAACTATACAAGCAGAAGTCTACTATTTTAAAAAAGCAACAAGGAAACTAACATTGTTACCATAGCTAGTCTATCTGCCTAGGTTTGTTCCTTTACCCTTTACCCTTCCATGGAATGCTCCAAATGTTTCTGGCTTTTTTCTTTTACCTTCAGGTCTTTGAGCCATGATGTTAATTTTCATGTATCTCCTGTTGTATTTAATTCTCTTAGGGTAGAATAGTGCCATGCTTTGAAATATATTAACAATAACTTGTATTTTTGATGTTCTACTTTTTTATCTAACATGATTTATTGCTGACCTTATTTATTTTAACATAAGACATGATGCCTTCATATTTCAAAACTACCTTTTGATCTTTGTGGGTGTTGTTTCGTTAATCTTAGGTGATAGATCTGATGATCCACAAGTGAAAGGGACTGGAAAATAGGTTCCCAACACACAGTGGTAGCTGCCATAATTCAACAGGCAGGACATGAAGCTGACGTAGAGAAGTGCTCAGAATAGGAGCTTGTTTGGACTGTAAGTCTGAGTCACTGCCTGATCTAGTAACACCCATCCTGCCTCTGCATCTAGAAAAGGGTCAGCCTGATTATATAGTGAATAACAACTCTGGTTTTCCACAAGAATGAAGAGAGATAAAAGACTCTCCCGCATCTATTTTTAATTACACACTTTTCCTAGCAATATGCTAATTTAATAAGTGAGTACCTGTATATCGAGTGAATACCTGTCAATAATCTTAGTCACACTCATGCTAGCATGATTAGATGATAATGATGGTATCATTTCAGCCTCCTTAGTTTACAGACTTATAAAACAGATAATGGATTCCAGATTTCTGTTGTCCTACAAGATGGGAATTACTTATCTCAGGTTAACCTTGGGCTCTGTAATTTTCTTTTTTTTTTTTTTTTTTTTTTTTTTTTGGCCAGTCCTGGGCCTTGGACTCAGGGCCTGAGAACTGTCCCTGGCTTCTTCCCGCTCAAGGCTAGCACTCTGCCACTTGAGCCACAGCGCCGCTTCTGGCCGTTTTCTGTATATGTGGTGCTGGGGAATCGAACCTAGGGCCTCGTGTATATGAGGCAGGCACTCTTGCCACTAGGCTATATCCCCAGCCCTTTTTTTTTTTTTTTGGCCAGTCCTGGGCCTTGGACTCAGGGCCTGAGCACTGTCCCTGGCTTCTTCCTGCTCAAGGCTAGCACTCTGCCACTTGAGCCACAGCGCCACTTCTGGCTGTTTTCTGTATATGTGGTGCTGGGGAATCGAACCTAGGGCCTCGTGTATCCGAGGCAGGCACTCTTGCCACTAGGCTATATCCCCAGCCCCTCTGTAATTTTCATTAGGATTAATTCTATTAATTGGTTGGAGACTTATCCCAGTTTCTGGGATAACTTCTTTGGAGGTAATGGAATGGCTAGGAATGGTGTTGTATACCTGTAATCTTAGCACTCCAGAGACTGAGGCAGGAAGACCATGGCTTCAAGGCCACCCCAGCCTACACAGTGAGACTCTATCTTCAAAACATAAACTAAATCAAACTAAACAATGAAATATCCTACTGAGGTAATATAGACTAATATTTTTAAAATTAGTGTTACTTTTGAAGAGTCCTCAGTAGAAACAGAAAGGTGACCATTTTCCTTCCTTGTTACTTATTTCCTAATTTACAGTCTAGTTAAAAGGAAATGTATTGAACACAAGTAACGGTAATAGCAGGTCAGAATTAGCAATGTTATAACTTTTACCTGTTTTTTCTTTCTTTGCTTGTTTATTTTTGTGCAGGTCTTAGGTTGTGAACTCAAGGTCTGAGCACTGTTCCTGAGCTTTTCTTGCTCAAGACTAGCACTCTACTACTTGAGTGAGTCACAGCTCCACTTCTAGCTTTTTTGTAGTTCATTGGAGATAAGAGTCTCACAGCTTTTCTGCCCAGGTTGGCTTTGAACCATGATTCTCAGATCTCAGTTTCCTGAGTAGCTAGGATTATAGGAGTGAGCCTCTGGCACCCAGCATAACTTTTACCTTTATCCAATTGGAGATCCATCCAACTTCTGCACCATGGAGGCCATGGAAATATGCCTGATGGAAAAGCACAGGCTTTGGGTTAAGATTTACTGTATATGAACATGGCTCCATCACTTTTCCTGCTTTGACCTTGGTTGACCAGGCTAAACTTAGTTTCACCAAGAGTAAAAAATGAAAGTTAGCCAATAGTATAGTGGTGAAATTCAGTCAGATAAGAAATGCAAGCAATGTGCATTTGATTTATGGTAAACTTGAAGAAAAACATCTTTTAAAGTGAAGAAAAATTCTAGAATCCCATATACTAGCCTGATTAGATTTTGATATATTCATTTCTTTACTACAATTGTATGTGCATGTGTCTATAGTGAAGAAACTCTACAAATGGAGAGAGTTTCTTGGAGAAACTCTACAAATGGATACAAGTTAGTAGCTACTCTTTCAAATATTTTAATCATTCTTATTAAACCTCTTTCCCCCTCATTCTCTCTAGCAGCTTATGAAAACAGTAAGTTTATTGTGATAGATGCTTTACAAAATGTGTTACAAGTGCTAGAAACACTCTATCTTGATGGTAGTGGTTACATGGTGTAGACATAAACACTCATCAAGCTGTCCTTAAGACATGCATTTTAGTATGTAATTAGTTTGATTAGACCTCAATTTGCTTTAACAATTTTTTTCTTCAAAATTACTGGCAAAGGCCATTTGAATTGGGGTATAATAATCAAGCCAACTATATCTGGTTAATAATCAAGCCAATTGTCTTTGGTTATTCTCAACTTTATTTAGCCAGAGATCATCAGGGTAGGAAACACAATACAGCTTTAGGTTCAAATTCTAGGTTGCATTAGTGGGTATATCTCTTCTGGAAGATTATATATATATATATATATATATATATATATATATATTCACGAACCATGTACACATATATTCATGAGCCATACAATGTTTACATCAGTAATAAATCACATAGGTGATAGTGTTTGTATACTGTTGACATTGCAGCCATCTTAATTTGCATAAGTATACCCTATGATGTTCCAATAATGAAATCACCTAACAATGCAGCCTCCCTTAGAATGTATCCCTGACATTAATCCATGCATAACAACAAGCTTTCCCACTCTAAATGGTCAGTGGTTAGGAAAATGGCCTCTGTTTCTGGACTTAACTAGGAAGGTACTGCAATTAAAAGCCATTAACATACAGGGAATCCTTACCTAGTCAAAGGGACACTCTAAACAGATTCCAGACTTCCATTGTCCTCCAAGAATATGGGTGTGGGTCAAGCCTGTGCTGCATGTTGCTGTTTCTAGTTGTTACTCTTTCTATGGGACTAATAGCTGCTTTCTCTCCGATGAACCACACTCCTTTGCAAAGGTTTGAGTCAAACTAATCCCACCCCTGAGGCTCCAGGATTGGATGAAGGGAACTAGCATACAGCAATGAGCTTTCTGTATGCCTTTACCACAATGATAGGCTCCAGGCCAGGTGGGGAGACTGCCACTGAAACTTTAAGGGTCAGAGAGGAGGCCCACCCTTATGATTGGTATTGAATGTTAGAAAATATTAACTATTAATATAAACATCTTGCAACTATGAACAAAAGACATCTATCTGAGAGGAAACCCTTATCTGGGGGAAGAGACCCAACAGATTGATCAAAGGAAAGCTGTCTTTGGACTTTCTCCTCTATCGGGCTTTCTCCTCTAGATCTTAAAGGACAAGACGACCTTCAATTAATTAGGGGTCATTTTATTCCTAAGGCTATTTTCTTAGCAGTATTATTACTTGCTGGCAAGGCTTTTCTCAGCCAATTCTACATTTCTATTGAATAAACCAAAACAAAAAAAAAATCAAAAGTTTTAAAAATCTGCATACACACACAGTGGTAAGTCATTTTTCAAATGTCTTAAAATAAAGAACTTCAAAACCAACAAATTCTCCTACTTCACTAATTTGTCAAATCAAAACCGGCTTCTCAGCTTGGAATATGACCTAGTGGTAGAGTGCTTGCCTCACAGACATGAAGCCCTGGGTTCTATTCCTCAGCACCACATATATAGAAAAAGCCAGAAGTGGCACTGTGGCTCAAGTGGTAGAGTGCTAACCTTGAGCAAAAAGAAGCCAGAGACAGTGCTCAGGCCCTGAGTTCAAGCTCCAGGACTGCAAAGAAAACAAAAACAAAAAACTGGCTTCTCAGCCTCCAAAGCCAAACTCCTTTATTTTGTGGCATTTAATGTAGCTACCTGCACACATTAAATGTAGACCTACTCAATTTAGCTCTTCAGGTTCCGGAAGTTATTTGTTAGCCCCAAATCAGGTAATTTACTACTTAATGTGAAATGCATGCATTCTCTACTCCCTTCATCCCATTCCCGCTTGGAACTGTTACCATTTCATTAAGCCATATTAAATTCTACTTCATTAGATGTTCTATGAGACAAACTATTAAGTAGGCAGCATCTATGGTCACACAGACATGATCAACACATTCTGAACTTCCAATTCCAACAGCAAGAAAGCAAGGGCATGTGGAAGCTAAGGAAAAGGAGATATTGCAGGTTGCATTCTCAAGGAAACAGATTCTGAGGTGGAGAGCAGCAGGCACATAGCACACTGGAGGTGTTCTCAGGATCAAAACATGCAGGAGGGAGGGGAAGAAAGCAGGACTGCCCGAAAAAAGAAAGACAAAGGCAACACCACAGCCTGCTACGACTCAAGGGGAACAGGAAAGCCAACTCAGAATCAGGTAGTCTTGAGTAGAGAGGAGGAGGCTAGACTTTTAAGCTCTTCATGGACCAGTCACTGGATTCTGGCTTTTCCTGGAAGAGGTGAGAATTTGGTCAGGGCAGCCCTGAGGTCTATCAGCTAACATCTTTCTCAGAAATAGCTGGAAGAATGAATCATTTGGTTGGGAACAAGGATTCTAGGTGGCATAGTGCACAACAGCTACATGCCCTAAAATTATTTATTTATTTATTTTTGCCAGTCCTAGGGCTTGAACTCAGTACCTGAGACTGTCCCTGGCTTCTTTTTGCTCAAGGCTAGCACTCTACCTCTTGAGCCACAGTGCCTGGCTTTTTCTATATATGTGGTGCTGAGGAATGAACCCAGGGCTTCATGTATACGAAGTAAGTAAGCATTCTACCACTAGGCCATATCCCCAGCCCCATGCCCTAAAATTATTTAAGGCTCTACAATCTGTCAATCTGGTGATGTCCTGGATGTATTAGTTCTAGATTTCTTTTTCAGGGTACAGGGAATAGGAGTGAGTCTCCTTCAACTGGAGTCCTTTATATATTTTGTTACCTTATAAACCCTCTGACACAATTTTACAAGAAGGGGAAACGTTTTAGCCAGACGGTAACTACTCTGCTTGGCTAAAGCGAATATTAACATGAAAGAAAAGAAATTAAGAGTTGGAGAATAGAATTGATGTCTTCCTACTGAAACAATCTAAGTGCTTTGCACATTATTAACTCACTGAACATACAGAGGCGCACCTGAGATGCCATGGCATCCCTATGAGAGGTAATTTGAACATCTAAAGAGTGTGCAACCGAGGTCATAAAGACAGACAAATTAAATAATAAAATTCCCTTCCAGGAACTTGAAGATTGTGTCTTATAAAAGAATACTTCAGCCAGGTACTAGTGGCTCACACTTGTAATCCTAGTTAGGAGGCTAAGATCTTAGGATCACAGGTCTGTGACCCTCTTAACCCTGATTAACCACTAAGGAGCTGAAAGTGGAGGTGTGGCTCAAGTGATAGAGTGACAGCATTGAGTGGAGAAAGCTAAGGGACAGTGCCGAAGCCCTATGCTCAAGCCTCAGTATCAGCACAAAAGGAAAACAAAAGAACAGAAAATAAAATGAATATTTCATGAGAATCCTAAATGTAAGGTCCTAGTGTGATAACTTTTTTCCTCCAAAACACAGAAGAAAAAGATTAATGTTTTACTTGTTAAAAAATCTAAACTCTTTTCTTCATTTCTTTTTTCATGGGATTGTTGCTGCTACTCAAGAAACATGGAATAACTGCTCTTTTCATGTATTTGGAAGATGTGGCTGGAACATGCCTTATGTGAGGAAGACAGAAGCAATTCTCTACATTGTTGCTCAATTAACTAATGACTTTATGGTTCCCAACATATTATAAAGCTGTCACCTCACAAATGCTTTCTTTCTGTAGCAGAAGTAAGTGAAATATCCCAACAGAGACAGAGACCACGCGAGGCCCTGTACTGACTCAGTGCACGGTCATCTAAAAACAATAAGGAACATCAGATGTTCTTAAATGGACATTTTTCTCTTCTTTATAGAAAGATGGCTTGCCATATTCTTGTCTGAGAACCTCAGTGGAGTTTGTATTGAGTTTGGAGACAGCTCTGTGAAGTTAATCATAGCCTGCTCTGTTGATTATAGTATGCATTCAGTTTGCTTGTCACATGAGGGGAGAGAGAGCTTTATCTTCATGACACGAAAGGGCTGGACGTGCCAGAGAATTATGTATTGTGTTATTTGTTAAAATTTAGAACTGAGATCAACACTTAATGCTGAAAACCTCTAATCAGCATTGAATTGTTCAGACTCAAAGTTGTGTTTATAATAATAGTAGAGTAGCAGGCATGTATCCCTCATTTGTAGATCCAATAGAAACATACATTGGAAATGAAAGCCCCTTGAAATTCCCCCAGATGAGCTTATTGAGAAGAAAATGGGAAACAATTTATTAAAATTACTTACTGGGAACCCTCTTTGTTCCTAAGGAACTTTGAGGAAATATTAACGCAATGTAATTCTTCCAAATTTAATATATTCTTTAAAATAATCGATGAATACCATCTGAGGAAAATTAAGATAACACAGGTACTACACAAAGTAAGGTAGAATGAAATAATACTTCCCTTCTTCCTAAAAATAGATTACCCAGGAATTTTTTATGTTATCATAGTTAAGGGTACTAAAAATCAGGCTTTCAGGCATGCTAGAAAATATTTAACAACATGTCACATTATTTGCCTTTTTGATAGCTTTTACTAGTCATTTTTTATGACAGTAAGGGGTTCATTGCATTACCCTTTTCAGCAGATAATTCAATTACTTTTAGCATGCTTAAAATGATGGACAAGTTTAGAAGACAGTTGTAAAACTCATCAGCCTGAATGTAGTATCTTTGGCTTAGAAGATTTGTTTTGCTTCTGTCTGAGTTTGCCTTTGTTGTATCCTCTGTGCTATCAGTGGCTTGCCAGAGAGGGGTCTGGACAGATACAGTAAGCTATGACTTTATCCTTCAATCTTTGCTTCTCCTTAAGTTCATCTCACCTGATCAAATAAGTCAGAAAGTAAATTAAAAGAATCTCAAAATAGTTTGATGAATTTAGGTCATTGACAGCTTAAAAATGTGGTTTTCTCATTTGAGGATTCAATTAATTTGTTCAATTGTTCAGTTGGTCAAACAAGTGCATATGGAGAAGGCATATGTTTCAAGTTTCGCAAGACCCTGGGTGAATATCAGAATGATGGGGAGCCTGCCTCTGACTTAACAAGTGAGAAGAAATTTCTGTCTTCTCTCCCCTGCCTCATATTTTTTCACCTTTTCTGATTGCCCAACACAGACACAGACACAGACACCCTTCCCCCCACCCCCTTACACACAAAATGACCTTGACATCTATTTTTTTTTCCTTAGGCCCCACTCTACATCAGTTTGATAAGGTCATTTAGTAGTGTGGAGTGACAATTGTTTAGGAATATTCTTAGTGTGTGTGTGTGTGTGTGTGTGTGTGTGTGTGTGTGTGTGTGTGTGTGTGTGTGTGCTGGAGCTGGGGCCTGGGCACTGTCCCTGTTCAAGGCTATTGCTCTACTTGAGAAAAGCTCCACTGGCTTTTACGGTGGTTAGTTGAAAATAAGAGAGTCTTGTAAACTTTACTGCCTGGGCTAGCTTCAAAACATAATTCTCAGATTGTGAGTAGCTAGGATTACAGATATGAGCCCCTGGCACCCAGCTCTTAAATGTTTTTAAGAAATTAATATTCCCTCGATAGCACACATTTCTGGAATTCATGTTTATATACAGTTATTTGTGGCCAATCCATAAATGAAGAATTCATTTTCTTTGTATTCCCTGTAGAACAAAAATTAGCAGTTCCTTTGTGTTACTCCTCTAGAGACTTACCCAAACACAGTGATATAAAACACAGCCACTGTTGCCAGTGTGGCAGTCAACAGTGTCACAGTGAATGTGAATTTGGAAGCTAGAAAGAACTGGATTTTAATCAAGACTCTGTCACTTAGGAGCTACCTTACCTTACCAAGTAATTTGCCTTCTCTAAACTTTGGTTTCCTCCTCTGTAAAATGGGTGATACTGCCTGACTCAGATACACTTGGTAACAGTTCATTAGACTCTAGTTCAAGTTGTCCTGGGCCTCACCATCTGTGGGGCAGGAAACAGATGTTAGAGATCAAGCTGCCAGAATAGAGTTCCATAGGCTGGGATGACTTGTACCCCAGAAATTTGTCTTCTCAAAGGGCTGGAAGTCCAAGGTGAAGGTACCAACATTGTTGCTTTCCTCAAGTGGCCTCTCCTTGGCTTGCAGATAGCCATCTTCTGTCTGCCTATTCATGTGATCCCGCTCTTTCTTCCCCCTCTCTTTAAATTCAGGTCCATGCCCTTTCCAAGACAGAGGCTCTATACCTTGAGCCAAATCCCCAGCCCATTTTGCTTTAGGCATTTTTCAAATAAGGTCTCTAATTTAGGTCCTACCTAGCTTAGATCTTAAACCTATTTATGCTTTAAAAATAGATGGGATGGAAGGAATGTACCATTACACTCTGGTTTTATTGGTAAAGATGGAGGTTTCAGTAACTTTTTCCCTGGGCTTTTCCATTAAACTATGATCTTCTCAATCTCTACCTCTCAAATAGTTAGAATTATAGGCATGAACCAACTCACCCAGCTACCTCGTGTGTGTGTGTGTGTGTGTGTGTGTGCGTGTGTGTGTGCGTGTGTGTGTGTGTGTGTGTGTGTGTGTGTGTACATGTATATAGTAAGTAGTACAGGGGCTGGAACTCAGGGCCCCTCACTCCATTTTCTTGCTCATAGTTGACACTTTATCATTTGAGCTGTGGCTCCAGTCTTGTATTTTGCTGGTTAACTAGAGATCAAGTCTCATGGACTTTTCTTCTTGGACTAGCTTTGTACCAAGATTCTCCAGATCATAGCCTCATCATTGCCCCATTTGTTGTCTTCTTATAAGAACATGAATCTTTTTTGGGTTGGGGCCCATTCGAAAGTCCTCATTTTTAACTTAATCAGGTCTATGAAAGATTTATCTGCAAATATGAGATACTGAGAGTCGTAAGTCCAGCAAATGAATCGAGGGAGCAGAGAGGGGTCACAATAGAGTCCATGACAGAGAATAACTTAGATTTCATCTGCTTGTATTTATCTGCATGCTAATTCAAAGCATAATATGAATCCCAGGACTTCTATTTCTGCTTTTCCCAGGAAGCTTCATTGAGGGCTCCTCCCCACAACCCTCCCATTCCAGGCTAGGGCCGAGAACACACAGGTCTGCATGCAGAATGCCCTGCCTACTGCCCAGAACACCTGGCCACCTATGCGCCCTGTGTTTCAGTGCAGCCAGTCCCAGCAGTGGGCTCTCTGGCACATGCAGTCAGCCACTATGCCTCCAGCCAGGCTGCAGAGGCCTCTGCACCCCCAGAGGCCGTTGTGAAGCATTGCTGTACATCAACTGCCTACAGCCTCTTTCTCTCTAGGGTTCACACTGTGTAAAACCAAAGTCCATGCTGTTCTGTTCCCTACCCTGGTTTTCCAAAGCAAGCATGTGGGCATGACACCCCTCCCAACCCCAAGTTCAGCCAAAAACTTCCCTGACCTTGACTTCTGTCTATCTTCTCACTGGGCCATTCACATGCTCAGACAGATATAAATCCAATTGCACTTGCAGGAAAGATTCCTTTCCTTACAAACCCTCCTACTTGCCTGCCATGCTCAGTAGGTACCTTGCAGGGGACAGGCTGCTAATATCTGGAACTATTTTCTTTACCACCCAGAGTGCTTCACTGGTTAAGCAAGAATGTTCTATAGACAGCTTACCTGAAACAAAAAATCCTATCCTATTACCTTGGATAAATACTTATCTTCCTTATGCTTCAGTTTACTGATCCATAAAAGAGGTATAATAATAGTGCTCACCCTATAAGTTTGTAATCAGTTAATAATATATGTACAGGGTATATTACTGTGCTTGTAATATCAGGTTTATCATTATCCTTTAACAGTGTTCTGAATATATATATATATGTGTGTATACATATGTATATATGTACATATACATATATATGTATACTCAGGTACATATATACATATATACACACATTTCGTCTTATTTAGTTCTCAAAAAGTCCTACTTTGTAGGCAAAGAAACAGTTAAATCCATAGCCCACTGTCTAGTTATCAAGTTTTTCTGGCAGGATTTGAACCATTTCAGTCTGATCTCACAAACTGTCCTCTTTGCCTCTATAATATTTATCAGTTCGGATAAATTAGTCAACAGATTTTATATAGATACTCAATATACTTCAGTAGGTGGAGTGAGAAATTACAATTGTGCAAAAGAAGAAATAGCATGTCCTTTCTAGGACTTGGTGTTTTCTTTTTGTTTTAGAGACAGAGTCTCATTCTGTTGCCCAAGCTGGCTTAAGATGACTATGTCAAAGCCATCCTCTTATTTCAGCCTTTTGAACAGTTGGAGTAACAGCTCTGCCACCATGCCCATCTTTTCAAGACTCTTATAGCCTTATTAAGAAGATTTGATCTGTATGTAAGAGAGTTGAAGTAACTAGACACAATGAATGCAAACAAATGGATTGGATGAAACATACTGTGAATTTTTTTTTTTTTTGCCAGTCCTGGGGCTTGAACTGAGGGCCTGGACACTGTCCCTGAGCTTCTTTTGCTTAAGGCTAGCACTCTACCACTTGAGCCACAATGCCGCTTCTGTCTTTTTCTGTTTATGTGCTATTGAGGAATCAAACCCAGGGATTCATGCATGCTAGACAAGCACTCTACCACTAAGCCACCTTCTCAGCCCATAAACTGTAAATTCTAAGGAGGCACAGGGAAGGGCCCATGAGAAGCCAGAGTAGTCAAGGAAGGCTTCATGGAGAAGGTGAACTTAGTGGCGGGCATATAAGAGAGTTGTAGATGCCTGATGATTGAGTACATTAGGTAGGCATTAAGAGACAAGTAGACTCTGTAGAAATGGAGGCGAGAAAGAAGGAAAGGCACATACATGAGACTCAGATGAGCAAGAAAGCTGCCTAATAGGAGGAAATGTCAATATAACTCATTTTAGTAATTTAGAGTGAGTCTAAACATGTGTTTGCATCTCCAAAGCAATACTGCTTTGCAAATTCCCTTTAGAAAATGGTAAGGTGTTTTTTAAATTTTTGTTTGTTCTTGTTTTGTTGTTTGTGCCAGTACCAGGGTTGTATTCAGGTCTTTATGCTTCTACTTGTTTTTTTTTTTTTTTCTCACGGCATGGTGCTCTACAACCTGAGCCATACTTCCAGCCCAGCATTTTTTTCTGATGAAATAGAGATGGAGTTGCAGGGGTTGTTCTATCAGAGCTGGCTTCTAATGGCAGTCCTCAGATCACAGTCTTCTGAGTAGCTAAGATTACAGGCATGTGGCAGGAGCTCCCAGGTAAGGATGACATGGTTGATGGCACAGGGTTTTCACCAGCAGGCTTCACCGGCTGCTAGAAGACTGAAAAGAATGAATGTCCTGGGATTTTTTTCCCTTGGGTATTGATGTGGCTTTCCCACAAATACTATGAATTCTCTTTCATAGGCTGAAAATATCTACAGACTATCAAAAAGTACACTGGTTATTTTTTAATCATTTTGCTAATTACCTTAAATGTTATGGTTCATGATGGAATTCTAATAATTCTCATAATTGAAATAAACTTCAGAACAAAGAAACTAAAAACAAAGCAAAACAACAAAAAAGGAATGAATATCTTGACACCCAAGCCAAGAAGTTTCACTCTCATCTGCTTAAAGAATAAATAGTTGGGAGAATAGAAATGCTGTACTGTTTCTCTGCAAGTTTTTACATAATTAACTAAACTGAAAGTGTCTAAATATGATAAGCCACATGTTATCAAACAATTCAAGAAACTGTGTGATAAATTTTACATGAACCCAATGATGAAGCAAGTCCCAAGATTTAAAAATAAGATGATAGAAAGCAGGCCAACTGTGGTTGAAAATTAATAAAGACTGAATGGCTCTTGAGCTTAAACACTCTACCAGAAAAAGTCAATGACAGTTCAAAAGCATTTTATTAAGTGCCTAACCACACAGAATTAGGTTTTATTTAATACATTTAATACATGCACATGCATGGCAGAACGTGTTAGACAGCAACACTTTGGCTGCTGCCTCTAAGGCTATTTGAAAGAGAACTTTCTATGAACTTTGCATGGTTAAAAAATTGAGTGAATCCTGTCTTGGAACACAGAACTAAGGAGTTCTGCTTTGGCTCTTCCCAAAACAAGAGCAGGGAATTGGTGAGGCCAAAGGAACATGCCCAGGTGAATCTAGCAATCTTCTCCCCACTTTCAAATATCTTGAAGTTTATTTTGGGGGTCTTCACAGACCTTGATCCATGCCTACACTTTGGAGAAGAAACTACATCAATGACCTGAGTGTAACCAGGTGCTATGGGAGTAACATTCATAGGATAGCCTCAGAACTGAGAGAGGCCCCATTCCACCATGGTCTATTTAGGACCGAGAGTTCAAGGGCCGAGGCGAAGCTGAACTCTGCCTTTCTAAGGTATAGTACCACCCTCGAAACTGGGAAAACAGATGATTCTCAATTCCAACCAGAGCCATGAGGTCATTATAAAGTGCATTTATCAAGTTAGACCATTTATTTGTTGCTTACTTGATACGTGAATTTGAATAACTCAACCTCCAGTATATGGATCTCTTTTTGCCCTGAGCCCCGGAAATGCTTGTAGTAGGCCTAGAATTTAAAAAAGAGTCTGATAGAAAGGACAAAAGGGGGCTGGGAATATGGCCTAGTGGCAAGAGTGCTTGCCTCATATACATGAAGACCTAGGTTTTGATTCCTCAGCACCACATATGTAGAAAAGGCCAGAAGTGGCACTGTGGCTCAAGTTGGCAGAGTGCTAGCCTTGAGCAAAAAGAAGTCAGGGACAGTGCTCAGGCCCTGAGTTCAAGCCCCAGTACTAGCAAAAAAGAAAGGACAAAAGGTTACAGGTGTGGGAATTTGTCATTCAAGCTCCTCTTATTCCAGGCCTGGGAAACCAAGACATAGGTGGGGCTGGTGTGGGCTGTGTGCACTGCAAAGTCTGTGCCTCTGTGTTTCTTCCTCCTCTTCTTTGATTCCCCTCCTTGCATCCATACAAATGGATGACAGCCCATGTCCACTTTGGGTACTGCCTCTGTTCTTACCAGCAGGTACCAGGAGATAAATCACCCAGAATTTTAAAAAATCCAACAATTTACCCAAGGCCCAGTCCTCACTCTATGGAAGATGAGTGCCCACTTCACCTCAAAAAACATGTTTTCCTTGCTCTTTTCCCCAATCTGGCTAGTTTGAGGCCTTAAGAGTAGAGTTGGCTTCATATTGGATTGTAATGGAGATCAATGCTCCTCATTGCATTTAAATCACCATGTACTATCATGTTTAGTATTAATGCCTCTTGCTTTACACAGAGATCAAGCCAAAATCAGTGTTGAAGGTTCATAAACCTAAGCATAGTTTTTACTTAAAAAAGTTCTCTCTCCTACGCTTCTTATATTGATTTTATTTTTCTTTATTTGAATTTTTTTTGAGGTTCTGGGGATGGACTTGAGTGTCTTGCTATATCTCTGAGCTCCCACCTCTAGCCCCACGAGTTTTTTGAAGTTTATGTTAGAGATAACAGATTTTGGGTATAATTTATATCAAACGCTTGGCAATTACTAATTTTCTTGACCTTTAGATTGTAAACATTTTATACCAATTTAAAGAGAACACATTCTAAAATTTGCTCATATTTAAAAAATAACTGTAAATAGCCAGATGTTGATGGCTCATGCCTATAATCCTAGCTACTTAGAAGGCTGAGTTCTGAGAATCACAGTTTGAAGCCAGCTTGGGGAAGAAAGTGTGTGACTTTGATCTCCAATATAACATTCATGCGCTGGCTTGCACACACACATGTGTGCATAGGCACACACACACACACACACACACACAGAGCTGGAAATGGAATTGTGGCTCCAGTAGCAGAGAGAGAGAGAGAGAGAGAGAGAGAGAGAGAGAGAGAGAGAGAGAGAGAGAGAGAGAGAGAGCCAGTCTTGAGCCAAAAAGCTAAGGACAGCACCCAGACCCTGAGTTCAAGTCCCAGTACTGGCATACCCAAAGAAAAATAGCTTACATGAGTACAGCTTAATTATTTTAAAAGTTTCCTTTATACGGACCATCTCACTTGATAAGTTAGTTCAAAGGACCAGTGAGATAGTCAAATAGTACTATTTTGTTCTCCAGAAAAATGAGACCTAAAAAAAGAAAATGACTGAGGACTAACAATGAGGGAAAGACACAAAGCAATGTTAGGTCCCTTGAGCTCTCATCAAATGACCGAGTTGCCCCA
This sequence comes from Perognathus longimembris pacificus, assembly GCF_023159225.1. NCBI lineage: Eukaryota > Metazoa > Chordata > Mammalia > Rodentia > Heteromyidae > Perognathus > Perognathus longimembris. The sequence continues at coordinate 95,286,451 of NC_063161.1, forward strand.
TCATAATGAATGCATGTGTCTATAACCAATTCATTGTTGGATTGTTATTTACTTGTAGAAAGATGTTTGGTTAAAAAAGAAAAAAAAACTTGTTATTTTAAAACAATGATTTGGATTAAACCAATGCATCTCCAATTGACCATAAATACTCCCTCCCCAACGGCATTACTATTGTATAGATTTTCTGAATAATTGTCTCATCTTTCCATTACCCGTGGTGATCGACTGTGGCCTTGAGGATTCTTAACTGTAAGAGTTTATTACCATACACTTTCATTCAGTTGGCAGTAGTGTTCCCTGAGCAGTCCTTATTTATGTCTGTGGATACACCTTGTTTTATATGCTTCCTTCTTGCTGCATCCTAAACACATTATGGCAAGTGATAAATCCACCCAATCTAGTCTGTGGAAAAGAATGAGAGATCTTATTTATAAAGGAAATTCATTTAAAAAGTGTGACCTCTGCTGGGATAATGGCATCATAACAATAGCTGTGACATAGCGGGCAACATTTGAAATAATGTGCAGTTCTAGTTGGACATATGTTCTTTGTGAAAGCTAGAATTTATACATTTATGAGTAAACATATATGAGTTTGTATGCAGGTATATACAATTGTATCAACTGAGATATTTTCCTGGGATAATTTAAAAGGTCTAATTCCCTTAGAATAACAACTCATAGTCCAACAAAATGAATACCAGGAAACACATTCAAAAGGTGTGGGAGTAGGTAAAGGGAAGGGAGGTAGATGAATAGAGAAGGTGGGGGAGAATATAGTCAAAATATTCAATGCCTATCCTATAAAAGTAGGAAAATGGAGGAGGGTGGAGTTGGTAAGGAAGAGAGAGATTGATGGAAGGAGTGACATCAGTCAAGATGCATTGTACTCAGTAAGCGATTAGTACAGTAGTAACTCCTCTGTACAGCTACTTAAAGATAATAAAAATGTAATCTTTATTTGTACAGATCCTAGGATTTGAACTGAAGGTCTGGGTGCTGTTCTGAACTTTTTTGCTCAAGAATGGCTCTCTACTACTTGAGCCCCAGTTCCACTTATGGCTTTTTTTTTTTTGGTGGTTATTTGGAGATAAGAGTCTCATAAACTTTGCTGAGCAGGCTGGCTTTGAACCATGATACTCAGATCTCAGGCTCCTGAGTAACTAGGATTACCGGTATGAGCCACTGGCACCCAGCAAAAAGTAAAATAAAAAATCTACATATGTATTTAAAGAAATATTATTAGACATTTCTGAGGCTTAGTTCTATAAAAAAAAACTCTAACATTACAGATCTTACTACCTATTCAAACAAACCTCAGACATATACACAGTCCAGAACGTTTCTAGTTCAGTAACAAGATAAGAATGCATAATGGCATTCTCTGTGTATACAGAATTTCATCTTAAACTTAGAGATTTTTCTTCCACAAGTTATAAATGAGAATGGTGGAGAAGCAAGTATAAAATTTCCTTTAAAAATGACAGCTTATACATAGAAAATCCAGTAGCAGAAATATACATTAAAAAAAAAACAACAACCCCAAACCTCTCTGCCCACTGTAACTGGCAGGCTGCTATTCGCCTCACAGGACTCAGGTCCACTGTCCTCTTTTCCAGAAGTTCAATCATAATCTCACAAAGATTATTTCTTGCTTTCTTTTTGGGGCCCCTTTGTATTTATCACGGTACATAGAGCTCATAGAGCTCACCAAATAACCTCAGAGACATTGGATGAAAACTAGAACACATATTGGAGCAGGGGAACAGGGTGGAAATAGGCAAAGGCCCTGACACAAGGTTACTGGAGGCCCTGGATGCCCTGTTCACTTAAGGGACCTGTTTGAGGTTGTTTGTTCTAATTTATTTAAGCTATAGAGATGATAGGGCCAAGATCCCCTCAAGCTTCCAAGGAGAGGGAAGAAGGGGGAGCTCTTTTTTTACGTTGACTTTTTTTTTCTACTGTTTTCCCTTTTTCCTTCCACTCCATTTGGGACCCTGGGAGTTTCAGTCATCTCCCATTTGGACCCACAGACTGTCTTTCTTTGTCTCTTGATTCTAACTTGTAAATAAAGAAAATATTATTCAAATTTTGAAAAAAAATCTAGAACACATAGTGTGGTCTCTTTAAATCTGAATTTCCTATGGCAAGTTAGATAATAATGAATTATTACCGCTGGAAGGTATCTATCTACATGATTATAAATTCAAATATACTGCCACCAAGAGCCACCTTCAATCCATTGAAGAAACAGAGCCTGCTAAGATGATATACGACTACATAAATTCTATCATTTAGGCATATCAGCCCTGTCCTTTGATTCCAATCAGTGTTTTTCTGCCATGAGCCATTTCGATATTGATAGCATCATTCTCTCGCCATACAACGTTATCAATGTAGGCAGAAGGCCGTAGCCATCCAACAACAAGCATATAAAAAGTATGTGTGTCATTCTTGCCATGAAGCAAATGGCCCACAGATCTGACCTTCCCTGCCTCTGCTAGTCAGAGACCGAAGGGGGAAATTTTGAAGGTATTTTTCTAGCCGTGATGAGTAATATGTTTTTACACCTCATATACAAGTTCTAGCAGGTGAATGAGAGTCAGTCCTCAGCAGCAATATGATCACAGCCATAAAGTGAGCACAAAGCACAGCATTCATCTGGGATATTTATCTACTTTATCTTGAAGTCTGTTCGGTCTAGGGCTCCTTTACAGCACTGTTATCCCAACACCTAGATTAGGATCATGGGGGGCAGGGCAGGTGTGACATTTTAAAATGTTTATTCATAAACCACCTTCCTGTATCAAAGAAATCAACTTTTCTGTGAGTGTGATAGTAATGTAAGAAGCTGTATTTTAAACAAACTCAAGATAATTCTGACATGAAAGTTGAAATCTGTTCCTCCAGTCTCTAACCTTCAGCTGCTTTTTGTCTTTATTTGCAATAATGATTGAGAACAACAGAGGAAAACTTCTAGAAGAAACATGTCAAGTGTCTCAAGATAATAAAAGGAAGGGGGGGGGCAGAGGAGACAAAGAAAAAAGAAGAAGAAAAAACAGAGATGTCAGAACTTTAATCCCAGTTAAATGTTTTGGCCACTAGGTTGACCTCATAGTTTAGCTACCACAAATAGTGTTGTAATAAAGATGAACTTGTGGTACTTGGGATATAGGGATTTCATTTCCTTTGTTTTTATTTATTTGGGTTTTTTTGTGCTACTAAGAATTGAACTTCAGGCCTCATACATGCTAGACAAGCTTTCTGTCCCTTGAACTCCACCCTCAGGCCTTGTTTCCTTTAAGTATATTCTCTGAAGTAGAATAGATAGATCATAAGGCAGATCCAATTTTAGTTTCTTGAGGAATTTTCCATTCCATTCATACAACTGTACTAATTCATATTCCTACCAACTGTACAAAAGAGTTCCTTTTTCCTCCACATCTCTACCAGCATTTGTTACTTATTGTATTATTTATAATAATGTTTCTAACTGAAGTGAGATGATATATCATTTTACTTTTGATTTACATTTCCTACATTGCTAATTACATTAAGCATTTTCATGTATTTACCAGCCATATGTATTTACTCCTTTGAGAACTATCTATTCAGATCAAATTTCCATTTTTAATTAGATTACTTGTTGGGTGTTTTTTTCTAAGTTTTCAAAGTCCCCCATATGTTCTAGATATTAGTCAATGTGTACAGTATGCAAGTATTGAAATATCACACTTTATCTCATTCATATGTGAGACTAATATGCATGTTTATATACATATATAAATATATATACATATATATATATATACTTTTTTTAATTTAAGGATTTAAAGATCCTTAGAATCCATAGAGGTACCCAAACTTGACCCACAGCATCCTAATGCATATGGGTGTTGGAGCAAAGAGCCTTGGACTCCCCCTAGAGAGCATTAATAATAAAGACAACAAGAACAGATGGTAGTTTAGTGAGAAGCAAGGGAAGTGAAATGCTATTGGAAAGGTGAAAGGTAAAGAGCTTAATAACCAGTTCGTCTGTCAGTCACAAACAGTCTAGCCTTCCACAGGGGGCAGTTTTGAAGTGTAGACCAAGACCTCAAGGGCCAGTGGGACTTCAAACTATGAAGTCAAACCTGTTTTCAATATACAAAATGTGCTATTTTTGCTCTCATCATGAGTATGCAGTTTTATTTCCAGAGGCTGTATGACATGTGCAGATATGAAACTACAGCTAATTTTGTTGTGGTGTTGTGGAACCCAGGACCTCAAAAACCCAGTACCAAGTAATTGTTCTACTACTTGAGTTACAGCTACAGCTCTTTTGTTTTTCTGTTCTGTTTTATTTATTTATTTATTTATTTATTTATTTATTATTATTTTTGGCCAGTCCTGGGCTTGGACTCAGGGCCTGAACACTGTCCCTAGCTTCTTTTTGCTCAAGGCTAGCACTCTGCCCCTTGAGCCACAGCGACACTTCTGGCCATTTTCTGTATATGTGGTGCTGGGGAATTGAACCCAGGGCCTCATGTATATGAAGCAAGCACTCTTGCCACTAGGCCATATTCCCAGCCCCTGTTTTATTTTTTGCCTTTCCTGGGGCTTGAACTCAGGGCCTGAGCACTGTCCCTGGCTTCTTTTTGCTCAAGGCTAGCACTCTACCACTTGAGCCACAGCGCCACTTCCGGCTTTTTCTGTATATGTGGTGGTGAGGAATGAAACCCAGGGCTTCATGTATACGAGGCGAGCACTTTACCACTAGGCCATATTCCCAGCCCAGCTCTTTTGTTTTTAATATTGTTTTTGAGATACAGTCTCACTAATTTTTCACAGATTGTCTCTAAGCTGGAATTTCTTCTGCCTCTTCCTCCAGAGTAATTAGAATTAGGAATGTATGTCAGTAGGCTGACATTTCAACTGTTTTTAACTAAGACAGATAGTAAAGTGATTTATTTTCTATTTGGTTGTTTTATTGTTGTTGTTGAGGATTGAACCTAGGGCTGTAAATATGATAAGCTAGCACTCTAACACTGAGCCATACTTTCAACCTTAAAATACCCTATTCAATATTTCTTTTGCAAATATAACTAGTTTTTCATTGGAAAACATTATTTTAACATATTATGGTTTTGCTGCTACTTTTAAGGGAATGCATACATAAATATTTTCCATGTTAATCTCTAAACCAGCAAATATCTATATGTGGTCCAAATAAACTAAAACTCTGTGATCCTCACTTAAAAAATCGTTATGCAGTTGGACAAGAAAGTTGCCACTTAATAAAGCAGTTTATGAACACGATGCACTTTGATCAGTGTCACCTCTTTCATTATTCTTCCTCATCCCTCCCTACCCCCCCTTCCCTCAATTTTCTTAATTTTTTAGGATATGCATTTAAGAGGTCTAAGAAATTCTACAGATAAAAAGTGTTAGTTACTGCACTCAGATTTGGCTGTACATTGTAATCCATCTAGAAAGACTGAAAACAAACAAGCAAACAAATACTGACCCCTGGAAAGGGTTTTATTGGATGCCCAAACAAATATGGCAAGACCAAGCATGAGAAAGCAAATACAGGGGTTGGATTCATGGCTCAGTTGGAAGAAAGCTAGCCAGTGAGAAAAAGTATCAGGTTCTGAATTTGACTCCAGATTTCAGACCTACGAAAGAGCTAGGGAGAGGGAGGGAGAGGGCAAATACAAGTCCTCAATAGTGTGGGGAGAAAATGGACAAACAAGCAGAGCCATCAAGTTATTCCCAACAGGATAAGGGGCATATTTTGCCATTGATTTTTTCTCTTTCCTAGGATGTTGGGCTTATTAATATACCACTACATATATTTAAGGCCACTCAGAAGAGGAGTTGAAAAGCTTGACAGACTTAGAGTAATAACTTCTATTCAGATAGCTTAAATGAATAAACCCAAGCCAGAGAGATTATTGGGATACCACCCTGGTTCTAAGGCTGGGTAAAGGCCTGGGATACAAAGGGGGTGGTGGATAGAAATGTAGATTTGGGATCATAAGGAAACAGACACCTCTAGTGTGGCAGACATAGATGAGTTTTTATAACCTCTACCTGCTCTCTGATGACCATTTCTTTGACAATCATAGGGCTTGAATTCAGGGCCTGGGCACTGTCCTTGAGCTCTTTTGCTCAAAGCTAGCTCTCTACCACTTGAACCACAGCATCACTTTCTCTTTTTTTGCCAGTCCTGGGCCTTGAACTCAGGGCCTGAGCACTGTCCCTGGCTTCCTTTTGCTCAGGGCTAGCTAGCACTCTGCCACTTGAGCCATAGCGCCATGTCTGGCCACTTTCTATATATGTGGTGCTGAGGAATAAAACCTAGGGCTTCATGTATATGAGGCAAGCACTCTTGCCACTAGGCCATATTCCCTCAGATGACCATTTTTTATCAAGCTGGCGTCAGGAGAGAATAAAATTAGAACTAAGCCCTCCAAGACAGGGGTAGCTCACATTGGGTGCAGAGCTATGAATGCAACCTGAGAAGGCTACCAAACTTTCAAACAATCTGCTGCTCTTTGAAAACCTTAAATTCTTTATTAGATGCCAAATATGCTCAGGCTCCTTGGGCAATGTGCCCACCTATGACTGTTAATTAGTATGTAGATGCCATGAAGATGGTGTGACATCCGGCAGAAGAAAGCAAAGAAAGAAGCTCACAAGAAGAGTAACAGTTAATATTTATTCAACATTTCTTATCTGGGTAATGTAGTAAGATTTTTTTTAAAGAACCAATTGTGAAAAATAAAGACAAAAAAGGCAGAAAAATAAAGTGTATATATATAATATATATATATATGTGTGTGTGTATATATATATATATATGTATATGTATATGCATGCCAGGAGCCAGTGCTAATCTACCAGCCATGTCAGTGAGTCCCTTGGAGACTGCTCCACCCAAGCATGTAGATGACTACAGCCAATATCTAATAGAAACCTTTTCAAAGATCTTGAGCCAGAACTGCCCAACAGCTGTTCCCAAATTCCTGACCCATAGAAACCACTTGCTTTTCATGGTCATAAGAGAACAAAGCCCACACTGCTCAGGGAAGCAATCTTGAAAATGCACCCTTTCTAATGGGTTCTTTTTTCTCTTTTCTACTTCATTTTCCCAATTACCCTCCTTCATTACCTGGGGTCACTTCCCAATTAAACACTAACAATCTACACCCAAGTTCTTTTTTCAGGGTGTTTAGGGGGAGAATCATAGTAAAAAATATAAGAACATGCTAAACTTTTTTTTTTCTTTCCTTGGCACATTTAGGTGTTGTTTTGTTTAGAGCATATTAAACAGGGAGTTTAAATTTAGGGAACAAGACCATTCCTATAGAGTATTCTTGTTGTTGATTTTGCTTTTCCTGCCAAGAAAATAGACATAGTAATTCCTGAAATTCACTGAAGTTCATGGGCATGACAAGGTTTTGTGTTCACTCTCACTAATGCTTGTTACTAATTTTCAGGCACAGGCATTTTCTACCTGCAAAGCTCATCTTGCAACCTAGTTTGTGATAAAAGATAAATAAATAACATTTAAAAAACCTCTCTCAGGACTTCAAGAGCAGATTCTCTGACAACTCGGTGGACAGGATGACCTCTCCAATCTCCCTGGAAGGAAGTTTGGCCAGAAGCCAGAAATAACCAACTTTTATTAAAAAAAATTTCAAAAGCAATACACTTGCTTTTGTTGGCTCTTTTCTGGGTCAGCAATGACTTCTTTTGGCTTTTAGCAAAGTCATAAAACTTTTCTTGAGATCCTTGATGTACTGGGTTTGGGCTCTGAAAAATATTGCTAAACATGATTTCAGTGAAAGATGTCATACATTCTTGTCAAGGTGTCTGTGTCTGTTCTACTTAAAAGAGAGGTGGTGGGAATGAAGCGAGGGTGCATATGTTCCAAAAGCTTGTCTCCAGAGATTGCATTCACTAGGCTGATGTGAAATCAATGGCTTGTAGCAGAGAATGTATTTTCTACCCCCAAAGAAACAGTTATTTCCAGGATGATCAAATCCTAATATCAATCAGATCACTTTGTTTACCCAAACCTCCCAGCCCTGGGAAACCAAGACAAATGTTTACAGTATGTATTAATGCCTCCAGACAAGTCCCTTGAAATAGCTGAAATTTAATCCTGTGTCCTGGATAAGCTTCAAATCTTGGGTAAGTTTTAAGTCACAGATAAGCAATGACCAGTTAGGAGGATGATTAGCAAACTTACTGAGCAGTTTAAGATAGGGTAGCATGAGAGAGTTAGGAGACCTTTCCAGAGACTGTAGTGGGCACAGAGCCACAATTCAATGAGGAGAGGGAAAGGAGATTCTTTTTTTTTTGTTTTTCTTTTTTTGTTTTTTGTTTTTGTTTTTGTTTTTGTTTTTTTTTTTTTTTTTGGCCAGTCCTGGGCCTTGGACTCAGGGCCTGAGCACTGTCCCTGGCTTCTTCCCGCTCAAGGCTAGCACTCTGCCACTTGAGCCACAGCGCCGCTTCTGGCCGTTTTCTGTATATGTGGTGCTGGGGAATCGAACCTAGGGCCTCGTGTATCCGAGGCAGGCACTCTTGCCACTAGGCTATATCCCCAGCCCCTGAAAGGAGATTCTTAAAGGAGAGTGACTCAGAGGTCTAGGCAATATTGTCAGGGTTGCAAAAGGCAGCATCTATACTAGGTCTTAGAACTAGCTGTAGGTGAATCTTCTGTATGGGTAGCAGTTGTTTTGTATGGTTTTATGAAATTTTCAAAGCAGACAGGCTCTAAATTAGGAGTGGGAGACCTTTATACTTCCAAGACCAATTGGATATTTATGAAGATTTATTCTTGGGCCATACACAGTGGCCAATACAGGCCAATGGCAGTGGGCAGAGGAGTGGAAGCATCCGTGTCTGTTCTGCTGGGTACCAAATGGTTTCCTAGGCCTCATGGGGTCTGTCGGGGTGTGAATAAAATGTTCTCCGTTACTGCTAAATGGCTAAAGTGTGCTTACTGGTAGGACATGTAAACCAACATGAGGTGTAAGAATTTGAATTTCATGCTCAAATGCTTCTATCCAGCTCACCACCCTAGTTGACAATAAAGATGTAAACACAAGGCCCAATCCTATTACACTCACAGATGTCTAACTTTGGATGTCAGCATAATGAGAACAAGAAACTTCCTCTGGATATGTCCTCTGTCTTACCTCCTCGCATTGTTATTATCTTTTTTTCAGGGGTGGTGGTGGTGGTGCAAATATTGGAGCTGGAACTCAGGGCCTGCATACCATCCTTGAGCTTCTTTTGCTTAAGGCTAGCGCTGTACCACTTGAACCACAGATCTACTTCTGGCTTTTGGTAGTTAATTGGAGAAAAGAGTCTCATGGACTTTCCTGCCAAGGTTGTCTTTGAACTGTGATCCTCAGATCTCACCCTCCTGAGTAGGTAGGATTACAGGTGTGAGCCACCAGTGCCCAGCCTTTCCTCCCATCCTTGCTTTGTCCCTCACCTGACCTGGGGAAAAAGGTCCAAGAGGAAGGAGGTAGTAGTGCAGTGAGAGGTAGAGTTAGAGATAGATCATGAATGCTGAGATGAAATGTTGAGACAGGATTGAGGCAGTAAATGTGACAAGAACAAAACTGTTCTGAAAGATGAGAGGAACTAGAATAGGCAGTACAAGTCAGACCTGCCTTCATCAGAAAGATAGTTTGTTTTTAAATTTATCGTTTATTCATTTACACAGAGGACAGGGTTTCACTATTTAAACCAGGTTGGCCTTGAATTTTTTAATATCCCATACTGGTCTTGAATTTGTTTTTTTTGTTTTTTTTTTTGGCCAGTCCTGGGCCTTGAACTCAGGGCCTGAGCACTGTCCCTGGCTTCTTTCTGCTCAAGGCTAGCACTCTGCCACTTGAGCCACAGCGCCACTTCTGGCCGTTTTCTGTATATGTGGTGCTAGGGAATTGAACCCAGGGCCTCATGTATACGAGGCAAGCACTCTTGCCACTAGGTCATATCCCCAGCCCTGGTCTTGAATTTGTAATCCTCCTATTTCAGCCTCCAGAGTGCTGAGATGACAGGGGCATGCTACCATACCTGACTCAGTTTTTAATTTAGTCTGTCTCCATATCCCAAACTTTCTATTTGTTTATGTATCTATATTTACTTATTTGTGTATCATCTTTAAGGAGTTGTACATGTCCCTTCTTCTATTTTCAGAAATCCAGCCCTCTCTGATAGCTGATGATTTTGGGGTACAATGATGGTGGCATTCAGTGGTAGTAGTATTGATCAGTGCTGGCCCTGGCCTCTAGAATTGCTCTCAGCAGGGCCTGCACAGACTATTTGCATTGCACGTTTGTGTGTGTGTGTGTGTGTGTGTGTGTGTGTGTGTGTGTGTGAGTGTGTGTGTGTGTGGTTGTGGGGCTTGAACACAGGGCCTGGGCACTCTCTCTGAGTCCTTTTGCTCAGGGCTAGTGTCCTACCTCCTTGAGACACAGCTCTACTTCCAGTTTTTGAGTGGTCATTTGGAGATAAGAATCTCACAGGGACTTTCCTGCCAGAGCTGTCTTGGAAGTGCATTCCTCAGATCTCAGCCTTCTGAGTAGCTAGGATCATAGGCATGAGCCACCAGCACCCAGTTGGTTTTAAATGTGGGTTTAAATCATTTAGACTCTCATTGCACCAACTTGATTTCAGACTGACTCTTCAGCTTCAGCCTCAAACAGCTGTCCTTAAATTTGTCCAAGTCGCTTACAGCAAAGACTCTTGATTATGTTATGGCCTCCTTTTTAACCAAAAGTTGTAAATTTTTTCATATGTCCAGGAAAACCCAGATCTGTCTTGAAAGGCTTTAAAACACAGGCAGATCAAGTTGTGCACTCTTAAAGGCAAGTTCTTTGAGAAGGTTATCAACCCTTCAAATGTTATGAATGACTTTGATTACAAAAAGTGTATTTGTATGTCTCTCCCAAGAGACAGAAAACAAGGACCTCCTATCAATTAAAAATGAGAAAACATTTTTATTAACCTAGAGATAGAGTGATTTTAGGGAAGCAAAACAGTTGACACTGTATTCCATATCCTTGTGAAAATCTTTATAATGGGATTGAGTGACATTGTTAATGACTCTTCAGATATATATGAATCTGGTTGTACACTCCAAAATTTGTGGAGACATTGCGATTTACTATGCTACATTTGCTTTTTGAGTTTAGCTATTGGTAATATCCCAATGATATAAAAGATCCAGATGTGTTCCTGTTTATATTTTTACCCACAAAACGCTTTCCAGTTCTGACTCATTGACATCATTATTTAGCAGAATGATGATGTCCACCATTTCTTCAAGGAGAGGGCATTATTCATTTCCATTATCGACCCACTGAGTTGACACAAAGGAGGATAATAATCTCACATGATCTAGAAGGTCAATATCAAACTTTCTAGTGTTGGCCTGTTTGGTTTGAGCAAAATATACTTAGTTCTTTCTATATTTTCTTTCTTTTCTTTTTACAGTGCTGAGGATCCAAATGAATTGCTGGATCAAAATTTCGTTTGGAGACAAGCTCTTGCTATATAGCTTAGGTCAGGGCCTCAAACTTTTGCTCTTCCTTTCTCTGTCTCCCAAATGATGGGATTACTGGCATGTGTCACTTTGCCTGGCTACTATGCAGTCTAACTTTTCTTCCTTTCTGCAAGAAGATAGTGTCCATGGCATTATGCTGTGTGATTTTTCATTTTCTCTATTATTGTTAAGTTGGTATGTATGGAAGATTATGTTTATGATTTGGTGATAGGATATGAGGAATTTGTTTATGAGCATCTTACATGTGATTGCAAAAAAAAAATCAGTGACTTGGGATCTGTGTGAGATCAAACCATAGAGAGCACATTGCAGATAACCAGCCATTCAAACAGTAAAGAAGAATGGAAAGTAAAAACGTAATCATCCTCCTATCTGGACAAATTTGGGGAGAGATGCAGATTTGATTAAAAGAACCTTGCTATGGCCCATTGACTAGAGAAGTTCCCTGGATGGGAACTTCAAAGCTGGTCCATAGTGTCTGGGTAAGCAGGACACAGTCTTATAGGGTACAGGCCAGTCAAGGCAGGAAGACAGAACTAGAGCGTCAGTATGATTATAGAGCCTGGTGCTCATAGAGCCTATGGGATGCAGGTAAGATGAGGCTGACAGTTCATCCCTTTAAGGAACTAGAGCACTTTTGTAGATGGTACTGGAACTAGGAGTTGGGGAGGTCTCTTCCTGGAGGGACTCATGGCACTTTTGAGTTGAGCTTGGGCTCCCTCTTAGAATGTCCTTCTAGTGCCTTCTACCAATGAACTGCAGTACTATGTCAGCTGCTAAAGGAAGACTGTGTGAGAGGCCCAGTTATGCTTTTTTTTTTTTTACAGATCAGCACAAATAGGGTACAATTTAAAATAAAAAGGCAATGAGCTGCTAATGTTTATGATATTGCAACTTACTGTTCTGCTTATTTCAGTCATCTATTGTGTTGGAAGGAACCATCTTAAAATGTAGTGGCTTAAGGTGGGTGCTTGTGGGTCACACCTATAATCCTACCTACTCAGGAGGCTGATATCTGAGAATCACAGTTCACAGCCAGCCCAAGCAGGAAGGTGAGTGGAACTCTTATCTCCAATAAACTACTCAGAAAAAGCTGAAAGAGGAGCTGTATTCATTGGTAGAGCACTAGTCTTGAGCAAAGGAAGCTCAAGGATAGCACCTAATCCCCAAGTTCAAGACCAAGGACCAGCAAAAAGAAGTAGTGGCTTAACACAACAACTTTTTCATTTAATTCATGAGTCTACATATTGGTGGAGCATTGAGCACCTAAAGGCTCAAGTGGATTAGTGTTTTTAAGATTGTTTGGTAAGGACACTGGAAAGCTGGACTCACTTGAGATGCTGGAAATGCTAAGACTCTCTCTCTCCTTCCCTTCTTCCATTCTTATCTCTCTAATATTAGAACATCATCATCTTCATGTGCATTCTGCATGTTTTTTTTCTTTTTCACATGTTCTCTGCAATAGATACTTTCATGTAAATTTCTTATATGATCACAAGAGATTTCCAGAAAATCTTAAAGCTTAGGCACAGTACTAACATAGCCTTGCTTCTGCACTTGTTCAGGTGAACCACAGGGCCAGCCCAGGGTTAGCACGTAAGAGTCAGCATGAATATGGGGAGCCAAGGTTCACTGGACATCATCTTTAAGTTACTTGTATGTCCACTTGGTTTTGTTTTCTATAAAATGGATTAATATTGCCTCTCAATCGCCATACTTTTAGGCATCATCACTGAATAACAAAGTTGTAAGGATGAAAGAAGAATGGGAAAATTAGACTATTCTGCTGAGCTGGGGTGACTTTGGAGACTTGTTTCTCAGGCCTCTATTCATGCCTTAGCCACTAGGTGGCACACGGGTTAAACATTATCTCCACCTCCAGAGACTACCTGCAGACTTTATCTGAAAAATGCCAATTTTCTATCTTATAGCAAAGGTCAATTTCATTCACTTGGAAATAATTGTATTTTTTTCTCCTAGCACTTGGCTCACAAGGAACCATATTTCTAGGTGTTAATTACTTTTGTGTGTGTATGTGGGTGATGATCCTGGGGCTTCAAACACAGGGCTGGGTACTATCGCTGAGCTGCTTTTGCTCAAGGCCGGTACTGTACCACTTGAGTCACAGCTTTTTATTGTGGAGGTGATGGACAGAGGGATTACAGGTACATAAGTCAGGTAATGAGTACATTTCTTGTCAAACACTTTTACCTCCTCCCTTTTTTTCTCCCATTCCCCTTCCCCCAGACTATTGTCCCCACCTCCAACTTCTAAAGTTCATTTCCAACATAGTGTCTTATGAATATCACTGTTGCATTGGTTCATTCTTTGAACTTTATGGTAGCTAATTGGATATAAGAGTCTTACTGATTTTCTTGCCTGGGGTTGGCTTCAAACAGCAGTCCTTAGATTTCAGCCTCCTGGTTAGAGGTTTGAGCCACTGGCTCCATACTGTTAAATACTTTTTAAATGATCTATGCTGTTATATAATGAAATGAACTGGCTAAAATGAATTTGCTATCAATGGAACTTTATCATTTGAACTTTAATATAAGAAACGTTAATTTAATGTTTTTATGGCCAATTACAAATCAGCAAAAACTTCTTGGTGAATGTCTTGATTTTGTTTTCCTCTTTGTGTGTGTGTGTGTGTGTGTGTGTGTGTGTGTGTGTGTGCGGGGGGGGGGGGGGGAGCTTCTTCAGCTTGGTAGATGAGGTGCCAGACTTTGAAGTCAGGCCCCACCACGTGAACCCCATTTTAGAATCGAACCCTGAGCCAATCAGATTTGTACCTGTGTGCTAATCTTGCTTGCACAGCTGATTGTTGTAACCTTGTTCTTTGCCTTTATAAGCCCTGTGTAATCACAGCTCGGGGCTCCCTCCTAACCTCCGCTGTGTCGGTGGGTAGGACGAGGCCCGAGTTGGCAGCTCGTTAAATAAAGCCTTGCCTTGCTTTTGCATTTCGGAGTGTCTGAATCTCGGTGGTCTTCTTGGGGGTGGTCTTGCGACTTGGCACAACATTTGGGGTTTCGTCCGGGATAGCCCCAGAGACCCCGAGATCCCAGACTCCGAAGGTAAGAAAACAGCGCTGTTCATTTGTCTTGTCCTGTCCGGGATAGCCCCAGAGACCCCGAGATCCCAGACTCCGAAGGTAAGAAAACAGCACTGTTCATTTGTCTTGTCCTGTAATTTGTCTGTTTTGCTTTTGCTTGTAGGGCGCGAGTCAGTTTGGTTTTTGGCCGGAACTGACCAGGAGGACCTCCTAAACGAGACTCAACCCGCCCACCTTGTACTTGGGTCTGCTCCTTCTGCTTATCTGGCAGGAGGTTGTGGGCCAACTTGGGTCCACTCCTCCCGTACCCTGGCAGGAGGTTGTGGGCCAACTTGGGAAATCTCCAACTCGTAACTCGGGTCCACTCCTTCTGCACCCTTGCAGGAGGTTGTGGGCCAACTCGGGTCCACTCCTTCTTACAGGAGGTTGTGGGCCAACTCGGGTCCATTCCTTCTGCACCCTTGTAGGAGGTTGTGGGCCAGCTTGGGAGATCTCCAACTCGTAACTTTTCTTAGGCCTGTGTGTTTTCCTCCTTTTGTATTAATTGTTTTGTTTTTGTAGCCTTTTGGAAGAAATTTGGAAGTAAAATTGTCCTAAATAATTATTGCAAAGTGAGAAAAGGAGAATTATGGCTACCAAAATGTTTAATTGCCATTCCAGCTTCTTTGTAGGTTTTTTTGTAACAGTTTCCAGCAGGCCCACAGAGAAGCACAGGTGATTCCTACAAGTTTGTCAAGATCTAATACTGACCCTTAATAAGTTCCAGGTAAGAGAGCATGCTTAAAAACTACTTCTGTGTGGACCACCTTGTTGCTTATAATTGGAGTAAAGTGGCCCCTTATAAGACTCATTGATCTGAATCTGCGGTTCGAAGCCAGCCCGGGCAAAGAAAGGTCCCTGTGAGAGACTTGTCTGTAATCAGCCAGCAGAGTGCTGGGAACGGAGTGGTGTGGAGCTCAAAAGTGGTACGGTGCTAGTCTTGAGCTGGAGAGCTGAGGGACAGCACTCAGGCCCTGAGTCCAAGTCGAAAGTCACTCCTCCTGGGACAAAAGTGATGGAGCATCCAGAGGCAGTAAGCCACTGCTTGGATGGCAGAGATGGTGTCAGATCCTAGAGTCACTACTGTTGGCCTTTCAAAAGTTAAAGCTGGGAAGTCCTAGAAGAATAGTTCGTAAGCATGCCTTTCCAATGCCCATGTCTGTCTACTGGGCAGGAATTTGCCAGTCATCTGTGATAGTGGTTAGTAAGGGTAAGTTTGTCAAATGAGAGGATAGATTAAAATCTCACCCCCCGCATTTACTCAAAGCCCTGACTGGCAGTGAGAATTTTAAGCTCATACATCTGTTTAGTAAAGAAAGCTTGTAGACCTGAGATTGTGTCCTTATTGAGATCTGTTAAAGGCCTGTCAGCTTGCCAATGCCCCCAATCAACAGATTACTAAAGGAGCTCGCCTCTGTGGGAATAGGCCAGGTGTGTATTGGGAAGTAGATTTCACAGAAATTACAAATATTTGCTAGTTTTTGTAGACACATTTTCAGGATGGGTTGAAGCCTATCCAACAAAGCATGAGACTGCGAATGTAGTGGCTAAGAAGATCTGGAAGAAATCCTACCCAGGTATGGCTTCCCATCCACCATTGGGTCAGACAACGGACAGGCTTTCGTCTCAAAAGTAAGTCAGGGAATAGCTGCAGCACTGGGGACGGATTGGAAATTGCATTGTGCTTATAGACCCCAGAGTGCAGGACAGGTAGAGAAAATGAATTGGACTCTAAAAGATATGATTCTGCTTCTGTCCCTACCCCCCATTTATTCAGACCAGGGGACTGAAATCCTAAGAACCACGGTGGAAGGAACCCTAGACGGCATCGCCACTTGGGTTCATTGCTTCTACGCCAGGCCAGCTGACCCCTTTGCCCTGGATGACAACTACCGTGGTGGAACATGGGAGGTCTCCAAGCACCCAACTCAGCCGCTTCGCCTTCGCCTCAAGAAAAGAAAGTTAGACTGAATATTGTTATAATTTTCTTTTTGCCTTCTTTCCTTACTACCCTGGCTAGTGTTGATGTTATTTTGGCAGCTCACTCCAAAGTGAGGTGAATCCTGCAGTCCCTTGGTAAAGTAGACTAAGGTTATAGGTTCCTGGCTAGGTAAGGTCAACGCCCCTGAGTCAGCCTGAAGAAATTACAGAAGATAGATGATCTTCACCCATCAGCCCCCCTTTAAAACCGAGGGACCAGAGTTATTTTCGGATACTACTTTTGGCCCTACTGGCCCATGCCTTACCTCTATATCATCCCCTAGACATGCAAGCCATTGAAATGGACAGAATGGAGCCATGATTGGCTCCCAAGGTACCAAAAAGAAAAAGGGGGAAATGAGGTGCCAGACTTTGAAGTCAGGCCCCACCACGTGAACCCCATTTTAGAATCGAACCCTGAGCCAATCAGATTTGTACCTGTGTGCTAATCTTGCTTGCACAGCTGATTGTTGTAACCTTGTTCTTTGCCTTTATAAGCCCTGTGTAATCACAGCTCGGGGCTCCCTCCTAACCTCCGCTGTGTCGGTGGGTAGGACGAGGCCCGAGTTGGCAGCTCGTTAAATAAAGCCTTGCCTTGCTTTTGCATTTCGGAGTGTCTGAATCTCGGTGGTCTTCTTGGGGGTGGTCTTGCGACTTGGCACAACAGTAGAGACCTATTGTTCTTTGCTCTCTGTAATCCTTGCCTACCATATGTCTAAGATTCCTTGGCTTCCTCTATTGAGCACCCTTAACTCTTACTGACTTCCTCATCTAAACTCTGTTTCCTATCATCCCAGATTGGTGAACTCTTCAAAAAGTTGACTTTCATACTTAATCCTCAAAACTATCTTGTGCCTGGTTTCCAGTATGTACTTGAGATACTGTATAAATCAATGTTCATTAAGATTCACTGACCTGATGATAAATTAAGCATGACTTAGTAAGACATTAATATGTGCTTTCTTCATGTATAGCTTTCTATTGCTAAAAGAAGTTAGTGATGGGGCTGGGAATATGGCCTAGTAGCAATAGTGCTTGCCTCATATACATGAAGCCCTGGGTTCGATTCCCCAGCACCACATATATAGAAAATGGCCAGCAGTGGTACTGTGGCTCAAGTGGCAGAGTGCTAGCCTTGAGTAAAAAAAAAAAAACAAAAAAGCCAGGGACAATGCTCAGGCCCTGAGTCCAAGCCCCAGGACTGGCAAAAAAAAAAAAAAAAAAAGAAGTTAGCAATGTGTGGAATTTTACCAAGACATGAAAAAACCGTGAGAATAACCATTTGCAATCTGATGAACTAATTGAATTTATTTGGATTCGATTGTGCTATGTAAAATACTCTTTGGTTCTACAAATGACATTAAGTGAAGGTTCTGTGTGCATTTATATTGACTTCTTTATTACATAATACGATCAGCAATTTTATAGGAAATACAAAGTTTTTTTTTTTTTGTGGGAACTCTAGGGCCCCATGGGGTGTATGACTGGGTATAGGAGATTTGACTGGAGTATTTAGAGAATGCGTGATGCCATCAGAAAGCCACTGGCTGCATGATTGACCTTCTGCAGTAATCCTGTCAAAAGACAGGAATGAGTGCCTGCGTGTAGTTATCTTACTGCCTGCTGATTTTGCTATCTACCTCTTGGAAGATGTCTCTTGAATCTGTTCCCTTAAGCCAACCCCAGGGACAATCTGACTGAATAAAACAGAGGGTAGAGAAGATATATTATCTTTAAGCTTGTCTGTTGGTTAAACTCATTCCTCACCCCATGATGCTATTGGAATATTAATTATTTAATATTATAATATGAAATATGAGATATTGCTGTATTCCTTCATCTGCCACCCTGGTAGCTGCTGGACAGGACCAGTATTAGGTGGGTTGGTTTTTTTTTTTTTTTGCATTTTTTAATGCTGTAATTTTCCCCCCTATAAAATAAAAATTTTAAGTCCACCCACAGTAGAACTACAAGCATTGCTCAAATGGTACAGTGCAATCTATGATCAAGAAAAAGCTGAATGAAGGCATGAGGTGCCAAGTCTAAGCTTTAGGATTGTTGCACACATGTGTGTGCATGCATACATACACACACACACACACACGTCCACAAGAGATTCCAGAATTGTCCTGAGCAATATAAGAATCTGTTATTAAACTAACCAATTACCTGTCCTTCTGACTCAGTGTTTTGAGATTTGAGTGGGTACAGTCAATGCCATTGCATCCTCCTATGACCTATTGTTAAGGCTGGAAGGTATGCCTGTGGTTATGTAAATTACTCTGAAATATAAGAGTTGCTAAGTGCAATCCATTTTGTACAGCTGTAAGAAGGAAGTACTCCTGAGTTGAAATATTTGTGCTGTTTTTTCTGGAGCTTTTAAATTCATCCTCTTCAATAACAAAAGATCCTCAACCCCTTGATTTGCTGATGTGGTCTAGTCAAGGTTATCAAAATGCTCTCCAAGCACAAAGCCAGCCTGAATTTGTTCTCTAGCTCAGGTATGGCTAGAACTGACTTGCATTACAATAAAAACAAAAGCAAGCACAAAAACAATCAAGGCTATTTAAGATGTCTCAAGTATTTCAGGACATAGAAGTAGAAGACAAAAAAATGAACTCTTCCTTAGGACATTCATTTATGGGCCGTGGCTTTGTTTGATATTGGTTTCACAAAAGTCTGCTTTAGAGAAATTCAGCCAAGAAGCAACAAGTTCCAGTTCTTAAGCAATTTGTAGAGAGCCTGTGACTGCTGACTGATAATGGTTCCATGGTCTTTCTCACTTTCATTGCATGCAACATTGGGTTCCCTTTCAACAGGAATGAGAAGGAGTGAACATTTTCTTATTTTCTAGGCCGTATATGGGGAGAGCTTGGTATTTGGTAACTACACATGTAATTTGTCTATTTTTCAAAATCATTTTTTGCCTGGTTGTGGGGAAGATGGCACAGTTCTAAGAAGGAAGTATTCATCAATAGAAAGTGCTCATCTGAGCCAGGTGCTGGTGGCTTATGCATGTAATTCTAACTAATTAGGTGGTTGAGGACTGAGGATTGTGATTCATAGCCAGCCTGGGCAGGAAATTTGGTGGGACTCTTTCTTTTTTTAAAATTTCCAATTAACCACCAGAAAACTGGAAGTAGTACTGTGGCTTAAAGTGACAGAGCACTAACCTTGAGCAAAAATGCTCAGGGACAATACCCAGTTTCTGAGTTCAAGCCCCAGGACCTACAAAAGAAAGAAAGAGGGGGGAAAGGGGGAGGGAAGAAGAGAGAGAGAGAAATTTCTCAACCAAGTTTTCTCCATATTCAACTCACCATATACATTTGTACTCCAAAACATAAATTCAACTATTATGACAACACAGTTGAATTTTGGGTAATTTTACAATGATGATCCAAATTACAGGCAGGATTGAAGTTCATATATTAAGTAATATATGAACTAATGGAAAAACACATGTATTACTCTTTATGATGCTTCTTAAAAATTGATTTAGTAGAAAGAGAATATTCCCCCCTTATTATTTTAAGGAAAATTAAAACAATATCAAGACAACAACAGAAAGCCCATTCCTGTCGGTAGCAGTAATGTGTAGTTTCTGCTCCATTAACCCAGTAGCCTCTTCACAGACGCTTGGAACACCTATCAGAAGTCTTATTTTATAACAGGCAAGTATTTTATTTATGTTTAACTCATATTTAAGTTCCTAGTTTAGGACCACATAACAATTGTCATGTGTCTATCAATTATGTATCATACAGGCTTTCTTTTTTTTGCCCACAATTGCAAATTAGACACACATCATTGTTCATTCATGTCCATGACATTTCTTGTCTGTGTATTGGACAAATTTCTTTTTTTGGTCATTCCTAGGGCTTGAACTCAGGGTCTGAGTGTTGTCCCTGTGCTTCTTTTGCTCAAGGCAAATGCTCTACCACTTGACCACAGCTCTACTTCCTGCTTCTTTGGTAGTTTATTGGAAATAAGAGTATCATAGACCTTCCTTCCCAGGCTGGCTTTGAATCATGATCTTTAGATTTCCATCTCCTGAGTAGCTAGCATTACAGATGTGAGCCACTGGTGCCTGGCTATACTAAATTAAGAGACAAAACAAATGTTTAGTAAGTTGTATGAAGCAGGCTCACACATGCCCACTGTATCTTTGGCTACAGTTTCAATCAATTGCATATGTTTGGTCAGATAAAATAAATCATACACTAAATCAAATGAGACAACTTTATTATTACAGATAGAAAGCAAAATACCATTCTAGAATTTGCAGTGAAACAGTTCCCAAGGCTCAAAAAAATCTTCCCAGGGTGGATTAAGTCATAGTTCAAGGACTTCAAAAGTACATGGTGCCCTTGGTTTTATATAAGAGGGAACTGGACATGCTAAGCTAAATCACTGGGGACAAGTCCCTTTCAGGACAGATAGACACAGAGCCTGGGTAGCTCCAAGCTCTCTCAGAATATTACATTTCCAGTACGTTCTACAGTTATCGGAGGATTCAGCAAGAAAGAATAGAAAAGCTAAGTCACTAAAGCCACCTAGTACCTTTCTCAGACATTGAGAGTGAATTTGTAGAATACATTCACTGTATGTTTTGTATTAGAAGTAAAAAATAAAGAAAATACAATAGCGTTGAAAAAAATCATAGATGGGATATGTGTGTAAAAGAAGAAACCAACTTTTTTAAAGTTGTTTCTTTGTGTTATTTCTTTAGTTTTTATTTTATTACTTTCAGTACTGATCTTTATTTTTTGCTTTTCCCTCTATCTGCTTGGAGTTTGTTCTTCTTTTTCTAACAATTTATATGTACCATTAGGTTATTTATTTGAGATCTTCCAGATTTTTTAAAATATAGGTACTGATATCTGCAAATTGCCCTCTTAGAACTACCTCCCTCTGCTGTGTCCCTGTGAGTGGATACTTGAAGAAAGAAGCACTTCTTATTCTAGACTGTAACTTTAAAAGTAGTAGAAACCAAAAGCAATAGCAATCTGGTCCTAAATGCATGAACCTGATAGCTTAATTTAAAAAAGCTTTGACTATTATAGGATGGAAGATGAATGTTGTCCACAGCTAATTTTTTTTTTTTACAAAAACATGCTAAAAAGAGAAAAGCATTAAGGATTCTTGTTCCTTCTAGCAGACTGATAGAATTCACAATAACACCAAACAAAGAAAATTCACAATGTAAGAAATGTGAACACAAATCCCATTTATTTTTTCTGAAGCACAAAGAAGCTCAATTATCATAATAACAAGAAAATTATACAAATGCTGACAGAAAAAATGTCCCCATGACTACATATATATGTGCATGTATATATTTATATATATTCTTATGAGCAGCAATAAGAATTTCATCAACAGTGTAAGGTGGTTTTCACTAAAGAATGCTTTCTGACAGGCTTTTGGGTAAGAAATGGACAGAAAAATCACCTTCATATAACAAAAATTAAGAATGACATCTGATATTCAAGTACTTAAGCCTGAAAGATTGTGAGAGGTGCTTTGGCATTTACATTTTATTTCATTATTGGCCAGTTTGACTTGTGTTCTACTAAATTCAGACTTGATCCACAAACTAACTCCGCGATTCTCCATCTTGTGCTCAAGACTATTTGGAGGAAAGGGAAGTAAGCTTGTGTATAAAATATTCATGGTATCCAAGGTCAACAGCATCTTTTCTAACAGTATCCTATATCTGTATAGAGATAGTAAAGGTGATGAACAGAAGGGTTATAGTTATATAAATCAGGTAATGAGTACATTTCTTTTTGAACAGTGTCACCTCTTCCCTCATTTTCTCCCAGCTTCCCGTGCCGCCCCCCCCACCCCGAAGTTATATAGTTCATTTCCAACATAGGGTCTAGTGAGTATAGTATCACTGCTGAATTATTTCACCCTTTGTCCCACCATTTCTGTGCTTCCCCCCTGACTCTCAACAAATCAATGCTCTCCATTCCAGGTCTCTGGATATTTGTTTAATGTCCTTCCTTTGTGTACTTCTTTAACTCCTCTAGAGACATTTACAAAGTATAAGGTCAAAAGTCATACCTAAAGTAGCTAGTAGGTTTGAAATTGCAAGCTTCTCCTTTAGGACTTTAAAAAATACCTTAAAATTCTGATCCTAAAAATAATTTCAACTCATTACCCATCAGACAATTCTTAGATGACCTTTTAATAACCTAGGGCCTTCTTTTTAATCAAGTGAAGGTTTTCTGCAAAAAATATTTACTTAAAAAATGTGTACAGCACTGAAAAGATGTCCAAATAGCTTATGAAGCATCTAGTTTGGGGTATCATCCAGGTAGATGCAACAAGGTAGGATTAGTACAACATGCCTCCCAGCTCGTGTCTGAAGCTTTCCATATGTTTGGTTCCAGGGTGAAAAAAAAAAAAAAAAGGAGCTTAAAAATGGGAAGAGTTTGATAAAAGAGTGAAGACTCAAAACACACTGCTATATATCTCACACTCATTTTGTATCTTCTATGATCTCATTGCAGCTGCCAACATGGGTATTCATAGGGCACACTTCACAACCAGCCAAGTACAAAGGGAGATTTTTCTACCATTTCCTTCTCACTGAAATAGAAAAGAGATTCAGTGTGTTTTCCTGCTAGCAGCATTAACTCAGAAAGCCTCTGCCCTGCTTGACAAGAAGAGTGTGAGAGTGATCCAAAATATCTTCTTGGATTCTAAACCTTTGACAATTTCAATTGGAGATGCAGCTGGAAAGATATATTGAAAAGAAGTATCCTTGGTCTTAGCAAATGTCTAGAGTGACCTCTGACATCCTTAATCCTGTATCTTCCATGTTTCCCTCTATTTTGTAAATCCAAAATAGGTATTTTTGAATATATTTGTATCCTTAAAAATGTATCTAGAAAGCCTGGCACCGGTGCCTCATGCCTGTAATCCTAGCTACTCCGGAAGCTGAGATCTGAGGATTGAGGTTCAAAGTCAGCCTGGGCAGGAAAGTCTGTGAGACTTAAAATGCTGGAAGTGGTGCTGCCACTCAAATGGTAGAGTGCTAGCCTTGAGCACAGAGAGGCTCAGGGACTATGCCCAGGCCCTGAGTTCAAGCCCTGGGACTGCAAAAAAAAAAAAAAAAAAAAAAGACAGAAAAAAAAAAGGGGGGGGAAAATGTATCTAGAGGAAAATACCAGAGAAATTAGGCAAATGATGTGAGGGAAGGATGGTAAACCGTTAAGATTTTAATTCATTCCTGTCAGAGAGCAAACCAGAGAAACACAATGTGACAAATAGGTTTGGCTTAGAATAGTGCCGTTCCACAATTCAGAAAGTCAAATTACATAGGCAAAGGCAACATTTCCAAGTGCAGAACATCTAGCCCCATGTATGGCAAATGCCTATAGTACTAAAAGCCTGTGCAACATACTGGGAACACTGAACATGGGGAAATAAAACATGTTAAGTTAAAAGGGATTCAGAGAGAGCAAAATATGTGTAAACATCTCAACACACTATATTCTACATGAAAGTTTACTCAGGTATTTAGCATACTACCAGGGCTCAACTGAACAGTGGACACAATGGTAGGATATGGCCATTATTCCTGCTTCTGATATTACACTTATTTATATCACTGCACATGAATTCTAAGTCTAAGTGGAAACTAATTCTTAACATCAACATTAATGAAGGGACAAGTGTAGAAATTTACAAACGCTGGAAATAGCTATTGGCTATCAGCATTTTCCACATATTTTATCTAAAAGCTGCTCAACCTGTGTGTTTCATCTAGACACTTGGTAAGGGCTAAGACATTGTATATCCAAGTGCCTTTGGCAGAAGTTAAAAGATAAAGCAGAAAATACTAGCACTGTAAAAAAAAAATGAGAAATTTGGTAGATAAATTTGACAGGGTTCTGAAGTTAGAAAGACAGAGAGTAGAAATTAGATTTTCTCAGTTACTTAGTATCCTGCAAAACAAATCATTGTTTATTGTTTTGAAAAGACTAAAACAATTCCTATCATTAGATGTCATTTTTATATTATCAGATCTAAACGTGTTTCTATTAGGAAAAAAGTACTGGGGTAAATGACTGTCGAATTAGCATGAACATTTGAAAATAACATTTATATTGCAGAAGAGAGAGAAATTATGTTCTTAATTCTGTAAATATGAAATTAGTGGTAAATTTTTATATTACATGATAAAATTAAGGAGTTATACCTAAAATGTAGGAATATCATGATATATTAAGAAAAATCTATTCTCCCTCCTGTTTTGGAAAAAAATATAGTGCTTGGAAAAATATAAGAAAATTATAAGATTCAAATGAGAATCACATTAATAACTTTTAAGGATTTATCATAAATACCTCACTTGCCTTTTGTTCTGCTATAACAAATAACCCTACAGTACTTAATTAGGATGCATAAAATCCCCTTTAATTTGCTTAATGTTCACAAATGTCTGCCACAGTTAATGTGTAAGTTCTGCTGATGTAAATAATAAGGGACCATCTATACAATTTTTTATTATCCTGATAGTCTTATTTCTGGGAAAAATAATAAAAATTGAAAGGATAATTAAATAAAATTGGAAAATAAAGTGTTTTCTGTGTACAGATTCCAAAGAGTTTTAAATAACATTTAAGAGGATTTGTTCTACATTATACATCAGATTGATACACTCGCACAATATGTCCAGCAACTATAGCATCCTTCTGGTTAGAATAGGCCATTGCAAAGGAATCTGTTCTCTTAGGATAGGTCCTTGTGGTTAATGAAGACTGAAATCTACACAGCAATGGAGACTAGAATTTGTTTGTCTTCAAATAAGGTGGAAGCAGTTATAACATCACACACTTTCAAATGAGGACATTTTTAAAGTACACAAAAATACAACTATTTATAGCATATAGTTTCATGAGTAATATCCCTAAGAGACTTTAAACCTTTACTACTCAACTTTTGTCAAACACTTTGAAGCACAGAACTATATATTTTTTAAAAAAACAACATGTGGCATTCAGTTTCTGACATCCATCCTGAAAGATGACAGTCTAACAATAACATGCCTGTGAAATGCAAATTGCATTAGGCGCAGATTTCCAAAACATAGAGTCAATCTAGAAACACATTTCAGAAACCAGTAAATTCTCTTTGAAATGAATATGCTCTCTATATAATTTTCAAGCAATCTGAAATGATTTTCAAGGTTTGTTCACAGTCTAAATCCTCATTTCTCATGAAAAATATACGTTTGGATCCATATTCAGTTTCCTAATTTTCACACCTAATAGATCAACATATCTAATCTTTTCCCTCTACCATCTCCTTATATGGAAACTATTTATTTCAATCATACAATTAACATACCATGCGCAATAACATTTTCCTTGAGCTGAAAGTAAAGCTGAACAGCTCAAAAGGGAGACTTTTTCATAAGAGTATGAAAGCTCCCAGCCAGAGAATCAGTGCACTTCCTTCAAACAATTTACCAAGTAAACATTGTAACTAGACACAGAAAGAGAGAGTCATCCAAGAACAAGGTGCTACTTTGACTTTCTAACTGTGCCTGAGCACAAGGGAGATGAAGAATCACGGTATCCCAGGAGAAATTCAAGATGCTCAGGCATCTTACACTGAGCTGGAAAATGGAACCACTTGCTTTCCACCCACATACACCTCCTCAATATTTCGATCATCTCCTGAAAGAAAAATCAAAAGAATCATTTATAAAGTGCTTTGGGGGAAGGGTCAATCATTATTTTAATTGTTATCGATTGGTGTTGGAAACAAAAGAGAGGGAACACGAGACATGAGCTAGTTCTCTCTCTTTTTTCTCTTTTTTCTTGTCTCAAGTGGTTTGTAATCAGATCAGGATGATATGATCCATAGCTCACTTGAAGATCAGGATCTGAATTCTTTACCTATGGCAGAAAGTTCCATTGGCCTTCTGTGCCTGTTCTTTCAGTGGAGGAGGTTGGCTTACATTTCTAGCCCAATTGGAAAAGGAATTCTTAAGTTTTCCTTTCCAGAATTCTATTCAGCATAGTAAGATGAACAACTGAAAAACCTGAATTAACACGCATTATCTCTCTCTCAAGATCACTCAGCACTGAACTCACTAATGGAAGAAAGAGAAGGGGAAATCTTCATTGCCTACAGTTTCTTTCTAAGGGAACAGAATTGAATGGGAATTGTTAGAAGTGCCTATGATATCCACTGCATACTTACATGGGAGGGCCAATGTGGGGTACAGAATAAGAAGAATGGGGGGTAGACATGAAGCTCTCTTCTGCTCTTCTATATGTATCTCAGCTTGAGATTTATGAGTATATGCTTTAGGGAGTCATGTGTATTTCAAAGATTACCTTTAAATATTGTGCCATATTCAGGCCTGAATTTGAGAACTGTTAAAATAATGAATCAAAGCAGATGAACAAACTTATATCTTAGTACACTATAGACATACTGAAAGCTATGCTCAAGAAAAAAGACAAAGATTTTATTTAACACATAGACGTCTATTTACATACCGAGATAGAGAAACTTCTGGATAACAGCCTAAAATGCAAAGTAAAGACAGGTAGTAAGAAATAATGGTTAGTACACTGAGAAAATATCTCACAGGAAATAGTAGATGGCAAAGTCCAGGAATAAAATTATTTTTTCAATGGCAAAGTTTTCTACTTTCTGTTAATTAGAAAAGAAACAGTCAAGTCTGCCCATGGCTCTTTCCACCACTTCCTCCTCTTCTCTGTCTTCCCTCTTTTTTACCTCTTCCTTTTTCTTCCTTCCTTCTTTCCTCCCTCCCTCCTTCTTCTTCCTCTTCTACTTTTCTCCCTCTTCCTCTTCCCTCTCCCTCCCTCCTTCTTCTCCCCACCCCTCTCTCTCTTCTCATCTCATCTCAGACCAGCCTGCAATACAATATCTTCTTGCTTCAGCTTCTTTCCAAGAGCGTGGATTATAGGCCAGTGTCACCATTCCCAGCCTCTTTTCTCCTTGCAGTAAGTGTGGCTCAGAGGGCCACCCTCCATACATGTTATTGAACAGACTAGAAAGGACTAGGGTGTGACTGCCCTCTTGAAGAGGCAGGAGGAGTTAGGTCTTCCTCCTTAGCTGATGCTTGCCCCTTTATGTGGCACTTTCCTACTCTCCACTGTAGCCCACTGCAAGGACCACATCCCTTCACTTATCCTCATAATACTGCTGTGTCTTTGTTGCTGCTATAATTCCCATTTTAGGGCTGCAGAACCAAATGTAGATTGGTTCTCGTGCCCCCCACCCTTCGCCTAAGATGATCTTA
Source organism: Perognathus longimembris pacificus (assembly GCF_023159225.1). Lineage (NCBI taxonomy): Eukaryota > Metazoa > Chordata > Mammalia > Rodentia > Heteromyidae > Perognathus > Perognathus longimembris. The sequence continues at coordinate 95,314,389 of NC_063161.1, forward strand.
TGAGTGTGGGAAGCATAGAGCAAGTAAACCCAAACATTAACTCTGGGAAAAAAAAAGAAACAGTCTTTCAAAAGAAAACTAAAATAAACAACAACAATCTAAGATAACCACAAGCTATTAACAAATGTTTACCCAAAACTAAAAAGTTCTTGGATACCATCTTGAAATCTTCAGAGGCAACAGTATTATGTAAATTAAAGAAATCAATTAGTTCATGTAAGTAAAAGATGAACTATATAACACTATTCTCTAGCATAAAAAAGTTCTAATAAGGGTTTCAAGGAAAGAATGATGGAGTCCTGCATGCTACCTCAAGATCAAAGACAGGAAGGACGCTTTGACTTTCTCCTCTCCTTTTCCCCCAAAGCAGGTCATAAAACCCAGAAGAGATTTTTTTGACCTTCCCCTGAGCAGACCTTAAGTTGTAAGGCTAATGTACAATCATTATTGATGTATGGGTTTATTTTATTCACAGCTCTTTGCATGTGTGCAGTTGTGTGTGTGTATGTGTGTGTGTGCGTGTGTGCGTGTGTGTGTGTGTGTGTGTGTGTGTGTGTGTGTGTGTGTATGCCCCCATCACCCCAGCCCTTGTTTCGTGGAGACAAAGTCTTTATGTACCACAGGCTGGTTTGAAACTCATAGTCTTTCTTCTACACCTACCTATTACAGGGAATTCAGTCATATACCACTTTTCTGGCTCAGAACAGATTTTATAATACAAGAAACAAAACTGCATTTCTCTAAAAATTAAAAAACATAGCATAAGATCAAGTGCCTAGTGTTTAGTGGTCAGAAAATTCAAGGTTTGAAGCTAAACTCAGCCTACTAATTATTAGCTATGAGTCTTGAAATAAATTACTTACCTTCACTAAGCCTCAATATCTGGTTAACAAAATGATATTAATAGTTTTCAATCTCTATTAGGGTTCTGATGATTAAACAAAATTATATAAGAAAGTGTTTAACCTCACCTCTGTTTACCACATATATCAAGTGTTCAACAGATGATAGCTGTATTGTGGCTCCTTAGACAAATACATTCAAATATGCAAATGCACTGAAAATAAATTTACTACTAATGCAAGTATTTTTAATATTGCTGTCATGGAATGATTATTACCAAGCTGATTTCAGATTCTGATGCATTCCATTAAACTCTTTCAGTTTCAGGGAAGCTATTAATGGCCTCTTTGACTTACCTCAGAAATATCACCAACAAACTCCCCATAAAAGAGATCAATGGGAGAGTCAGATGCTTTGGGGTTGATCAGGAGAGCATCAAATTCCTTGCCCACCTCAAAGTTTCCAATCTCACTATCCAGCCCCAATGCTGCGAAAGGAGAAAAAATAAATTCTCAATCAGTACTGCAAGCCATCTAGCCATGTGCATATCCTGGGTTGCAAAAACAGAATCTGCCAACATATAACTCGAAAAAAAATTAGTATCTTAATAGTGAGGCAGAAAAGTGTTCTCTCATTCCAATAGGTCACAAGACTTCTACTTGGAGAAAGCAGAGACAGCACAGGAAAGAAAAATCTGAGAATAAAAATAGTTCCCTTCATCACTAAAGTCATAATTCTGATAATGTCTTCCTTTCTGCTCTGTTAGTACAGTTCAGAGCCAACTGGCCTGTTTTTCATTCATCACTCTAAAAAACATACTTTCTGGAATGGCCATCTTCTTCGTCCTTCCTCTTCTTTTCCCCAATACTCCAACTCCTTGCCTTGCCTTTGTGTTCTTTGTATTCCATGAAATAGCTGACAAGACTTATTTTTATGGCAGTAAAATGAACTTCAAATAAATAAGTAAAAATCATCGTTTGCATATTTGTCAATGAAGGCATGAATTCCTTAATATAAATGCTTTGAAAACAAAACTCACTTTTCAATGTGAACAGATCCTCTTAGCTCAAGAGTCCCAATGGTATTAAAAAGCAATCTGTTCTTTGTAACCTGAAAGATTTTTGTTTTTGTTTTGTTTTGATTTGGTTTTGCCTGAGAAGAATCATTTTTCTAAAAGAGGGCATGTCTGTTGACATAGTCCACCTTACAGCTATAATTCATGTTTTGCAGTTATCAGATGCCTGTGAAGATCATCTCTCACTTATTATGCTTTAGGGTCAGAAGACTAGGGTAATTGGTTTTCTGAAGCTACTGAAACTGAATTTCCTTAAAGCCCCTGATTTAAGCAAGGGCACTGAGGTTACAAGGAAAGGAGGCTTAATTAACAGCTTTAGCTCAGGTGTAGCATTATTTATATCACTTTTTACATGTGTTTGGTACATTGTATCACTGTCAGGATACTGTCCAGGGTGAAAACATTGAATAGATTTTCTTTCTCTGCTATTCAATTTCTGATACGTTATATTTCTCTGCACAAGTTTTCAGAAGACTTAACACTTTTCAAAGCACTTAGAATCCTTACTTGTGCTTCAAATATTATTTACAGGGCAACTCTTTTATTCCCAGAAAAAGAAGACTTTTAAAAAATTGGAAGAATCTTCACAGCAAGAGAAGGGTGAGAAAATAATTAGAAATGTTAAAAGCAATTAAGTGACTTGTACTAATTGCTAGGGGCGAGGGAAGGGCTGAATGTGATAGAAAAAATACTGGAAATTTCCTCCTCCTTCACTAAGTATGCTCTACCATTTCTTTGCCTTTGACAGAGAGACAAGTATGAGATTTTAATGAGCACAGTATATCTAAAATTGTTATATGCTTAACAGGTCAGAAAACCAGGTACAATTTGCCAGGGTCCAGACAAGTTTAATAATGTGTATAGAACTGGCTGGGCTATGCACTAGAATCTGAAGAGACCAAGAATGAACTTACAGAAAATGACATCTTTTCAGTGAACTGATAAATCAATGTAAATTTAGATTCTTGCTGATGGACTCAGCTGGGATGGTGATCGATTTGAATGAATTTTAGGAAATGCAGTTTTGCTGCCTTAATCTTGATTTTGAAAGAGTGGGTGCAAAGGTTGTGACTGAACTGGGAAAATGTCACACTTTAACCAGGGATCTATTCATCCCATTTCACTCAGGCTATGGTAAAGACTCCAGCCAAGGAGAAGAAATTCCATAAAAGTAAACCAAATGACTTAGAAACATAAATTTCAAAGCTACACTGTAAGGCAGAAATGACTTGGTTGGTATGTCATTGCAGCTTGATCAGTAACAGGATCCTGACGGAGAAAATCACAGACAGCCTAGAATAAAAAGAGCATTATTTAAATTCATCTTGTTTGCATCATGAAAACAGATGGCAGAACAATGCAAGCCAAATTCAGATGTGCAAATACAGTGGTGGGGTGGGGATGAGGGAGTCCTGTTTGAAAGAACAGGTAACTTGAAACTTAGCGCTCCAGCCCTATTACCACTACTTCCTTTTATGTTGTCTATTTTACCCCAGAACACTCAGATTTGCTCTTCAACAGTACTAGTTTTTATCACTCTCCATTTCTACATTTATCCATGTCTATATATTTTAATTTCTCACTAGCTACTTTAGATTTTATGGTTATCTCACTGTCATATATTTTCAATATAATTTAAATCAGTATGCTTATAGTTTCCATATTTTACATAAAAATGTAGCCAAGCTTAAGAATTAATGAAAGCTGATAAGCAATATTTACATATCAACCAACTATATTTTTATATCTTTCTCCCTTTAAAGAGACTCGTGTAATTATTATCCATCCATATATAAACCAAACACAAGGGCTACCCAGAGATTTGCATAGGTTAGCACAGTGGAGAAGGGGGTAGCCAGGAATATTTATCCTAGCATTAGTTTTTCTTGATGCAAATCATGGCACATTGTAGCTTAACAGATGTATAGACCTCATTTGGCTTCTTTGTGCAATTAATAACTAACTGGTTGTGAGGCTCCAATAAGGACTCAAATATACTGCATTACCTGGTACCTTTTCATATAATAAGCACTCAATAAGTCATGACTATCTTTTTCACTATTAAGATTATCACAGTAGGGGCTGGGGATATGGCCTAGTGGCAAGAATGCCTGCCTCATATACATGAGGCCCTGGGTTCGATTCCCCAGCACCACATATACAGAAAATGGCCAGAAGTGGCGTGGCGCAAGCGGCAGAGTGCTAGCCTTGAGCAAAAAGAAGCCAGGAACAGTGCTCAGGCCCTGAGTCCAAGCCCCAGGACTGGCCAAAAAAAAAAAAAAAAAGATTATCACAGTAAACACCTGATACAATGTAAGAATGGATAATTTTTAAAGAATTCATATGCATGTGACTAATGTCAGTGTCCATTAAGGAGATGGCTATGAAAATCATGCATCACATGGATCCACAGTGAATTCATTGAAAGAATGATTCTTTGACCACAAAACTGAGTGCATACTTTTATGGATAAATTTTGAGTGTGTCATATCAGACATGATAGTCACAAACAGGAGATTCCCAATAGTCTACTACAATTTGTCTTTATACAGATTCCCAGGACACAGATTAGCAGGATCACACATTTCATTGGATGGAAATAGTCATTACCTTGGCTTCCTCCAAGAGTAGCTAGTCTGAAGACTTCTTTGACTGTGAGGCCTTTCTCATTTACCTTATTAATTAAAAGGATATTGGAAACCATCACTGCTCTTCTGATTGCATCAAGCATGGAGTAGGAATAACCACCAGCCACATCTATAGTAGGCAAAAGAAAGTCCCAGGGTAACTTTATGAGCATAAACAAATAACAGGTAAGGCAGGTAAGGTTAGTTTTGTTATTGTTTTTAGTGGCAGACAGATCATCTTTAACATATTTAAAGAAAAGCTCATATCTATAAACTTAGGATAGCTACAAACCAAACCAACATTTAAATGAATAAAAGTCCACCATTAGTATCACACACACACACACACACACACACACACACACACACACACACAGTTTTCTAGGACAACTTCACCACAAATTTTGTGAACAGAAAACTTTTCCTTCTCTTAGTTTTGAAGGTCAGAAATCTAGAATAAAAATGTTGGCAAGCTCATTGTTTCTACAAAAGCTCAAGAACAAAGTCTTCTTTGAGGTTAATTTAGAGGAAAGGAATACAGTATGTAAGATTGACCTTGGGCTTTTCCTTAAATGCAAGATAAAGCCATGGGTAACATTTTCCCTAAAACTAGAATATATTAATGCATGTTTAAGAAGTTTAAATCACCATGGTCAAAAGCAGAAGCTATATTTTGCATATTTGGACTCAGCCATCCATTAAGAACTTTTATTGTTTTCTGGACCTATTTATCAGAAATAATTTGGTTCTAAATAGTATAAAATAGAAATTTTGTGATCTATATAATATGTATAACCATTATTGTAAATTTAATGGGAAATGCATCAAAATTATGGTTTTTTGCAACAGTGAAACAATAAAATTGTTATTAACAATTTAAAAAAAAGAAGAACAAAATCTTTCTTTGTCTTCTAGGCTTGAGCCAGTGTAGTAACTCCAGTCTCTGCCTCCATCTTCAAATAGCCTCATACTCTATATCTTAATGCCTCTACCCCTTTTTTGCCTCTCATAAAGACATTGGTTATTGGGATTAGGATCTTCTCTATTTCAGAATGATTTCATCTTGGTTATAACCTTAATTATATCTACAAGATCTTTATTCCAAAAGAGACCGCAGTTTCAGGTTCTGAAAGATACCTTTTAGAGGTCCCAATACTCATATGGTTAGTTAAATGAAGAGAAGAATCTGAGTATTCATTGAGCTCTCACAGAAATCATTCAGAGATGAGAACACAGTTGTGGAGATAATTTCAATAATGTTTTATGTGACTTAAAATAAGCTCATAGTCATGATGAATTATATAGGACTGTAGACATTCACACAGTGAGACCAAAGGAAGATATTCTTCGAAGAGTATCATAAAGATTCAATAGATATATGCATATTATCATGTGAAATGATGTTTATCTAAATGAACTCCAAGAAGTGGAAATAAGAGGTTTTATGTTATTTTGCTTCTTGTTTTTTGTTTTTTTTTTCCCCCCTCCTTGGCCGCTTTTACCTTTTGTCTTGTATATAAGTTTATCTGTTTGGGGGGAGGGTAAGAGGAAGCACAGAAATGGTGAGACAAAGGGTGAACAAATGCAGCAGTGGTACTCACTAGACACTATGTTGAAAGCAAACTATACAACCTGTGGTATAGGGGGGTCAGGAGGGGAAAACTGGGAGAAAATGAGGGAAGAGGTGACACTGTTCATAAAGAAATGTACTCATTGCCTGACTTATGTAACCTGTCTGTATATCACCTTAACAATAACAATAAAATTTTAAAAAGCTCATAGTTCTACTTTCTAAGAACTTGATCTAATCCACATGGGGACTTTAGAAAGTTAAAAAGATACTTTGATGATATTTTTGCAGAATGAACATATATTTGGGGAAGTTAGCAACATAAGCAATGACAATGATATATACTGGTTGACATCATTAAGTGAGAAATAAAACTTTTAATGATTTATATAAAATCCATAATAATAATTAAATTGAAATACTACTTTTGACAAAAACAAGTGTTGTAGTTATTAAATGAGTATATAAATGTCAAGTAAGTGAACTTATTTTATTAAAGCAAAATATGCTTATAGCCAATAAGTTATACTTCATATTTTATATGTTCAGTAATTTCTGCGTAGACATAATTGTTAGACATACAATACAAAGATAAAAAATAATTGTCTACAATATAGCTTGTAGCTCAATTTTATGTTCAACTGTCTTACATGTTCATGTATGATTCTTTCTGAAAGAAAATACTTTTCTTTTGCTATTTTCTTTTGCTAATTTCTTATTGCCAGAGGCTCATTGGCATTCCTGAAAAGTTTCATTGCATCTATTTATGTTACTAGCTTGTGTCAATAGACAGAAATTAGCCACTCAGCCTTCACTTTTATATAACTATTACAAATTAATTAGAAAGAATAAGTTGATTTTTTAAAGAATCCATGCCAAATACCTAGTGGTTCCAAATAAGTAGTCAGTTGTTATTCTATGTTGAGAATCAGTCTGAAAAACATCACAAATGTTTGATTTATTGAATCTTTAACACAATACTATAAGGAATTTACTAGGATCAATTTCATTTGAGAGACAAAAGCAGCAAGGTCCAGTGACCACATCACTCTGATCATGTAACTTGCTTTCTAACTAGTGTTTGACTTAGAACTGGAATTTGGGATGTTTTAACAGTCACACCATGTCTCCACTCCTAAGTAAGCACTCATTTCTGATAAATTTGCCAAAATGATCTTGGAACCTATCATTGCAATAGACAATTGTTTGGGGCCCTTTGGTGAAGTTGCTGAATTTGAGCCAACAGAGCATAAATTTAGGAACTTAGCTTTTTTTTATTTTATTTTTAATAAGCAGAAGCCAGGTGCTGGTAACTCATACTTCTAATTCTAGCTACTCAGGAGGCTGAGATCTGAGGATGATAGTTGAAAGCCAGCCAGGCAAGAAAGTCTGTAAGACTCTTATCTCAATTAACCAGCAAAAAGGTCACTAATTTGCCTTGAGCAAAAGCCTAACGTATGAAACTGTAACCGCTCTGTATATCAGTTTGACAATAAATTTTTTTTTAAAAGACACAGGACTTGAATTTAAGTACTCAGTACTGACACCCTCCACTCCACCCTCACCCCAAAGGTGGGTAATAAATTACTCACATTTATAATACATCCTGTGGTATTTTCATTTTGTTTTTCAGGGCTGGTATTAAATTTAGGGCCCCATGAATGCTAGGCAAGTGCTCTACTAGTGTATTGTGGTATGACATCTTGATATACAGATGCATTGGGAGGAAATTAAATCCAGCAATTACCATATGCATTATTTTGCATAATTAAAAATTCTTTGTAGTAAAAACACTTAAAATCTTCTCTTAGCATTTTAAGTACATAATATTGTTATTAATTATAGTCACTATGATACATACAATACACAATAGCTGTTTTGAACTTTCTTCTCCCATTTAACTGAAATTTTTGCATCTGTATCATTAAAAAGCAAAAGGTAATTCTAATGTGTGCTCAGTTTTGTGAGTTATTTATTGCCTTCAAGATGACTTTTAAAGTTGAAGCTGCTATTTCCTCAAATAGATTTTTTCCTCACAAAAATTGGTACAGCCTCCTGTATACAGTATAAGTTGAATTGTTTTGAAATGTCAAAGTATCTCTTTTATTAGTTTTATTTTTAATTTTTCCTGTTTTCACTCACTGTGGGGAAGTCTTATTTAGCATTGAATAATGATTCTTACGAAATAGACATGAGTTTGAGTAATAGCTGTTTTACATCCTTAGTTACAGAATAATGGAGAATAATGGAGAAGCCAACAATCTCTCAGTTGGCTTATCTGTAAAAATGGAGGAAATAAGTTTTACTTTGAGATTTAAATAAAATAGTATGTGTAATGTCTGAAATAAAACACTATTTCAACTATAGCATCTAACTAAGAAAATGAATTCAATTAGGGAATAATGTGGATTAAACTTTCAGAATTTACTCTAGTGCTTCCTTCTTTTTTTTTTGCCAGTCCTGGGGCTTGGACTCAGGGCCTGAGCACTGTCCCTGGCTTCTTTTTGCTCAAGGCTAGCACTCTGCCACTTGAGCCACAGCGCCACTTCTGGCCATTTTCTGTATATGTGGTGCTGGGGAATTGAACCCAGGGCCTCATGTATACAAGGCAAGCACTCTTGCCACTAGGCCATATCCCCAGCCCAGTGCTTCCTTCTTAAATAAAGAAAATGTTAGAAAAAATGACACAATAAAAATTAGTATATGTTTTCTCTTGAAGTATAGTTTGGCTTTTGCCTTCATTTTCAAAGCTCTTTTTAATATTTAACTTTATTAATTTACATAGCACTCTTCTCTCTCTCTTTTTTTCTTCATGCTAGTACCAACACTTAAACTCAGGGCTTTGCTCACTCAGCTCTTTCCTCTCATATGTGGTGCTCTACCACTTGAGACACACTTCTACTTCCAGGATTTTTTAATGGGTTAATTGGAGGTAAGAGCTCACAGAATCATCTTTTTGGACTGGCTCTCAACCTTGATGTCAAATCTCACTTTCTTTTTTATCTTCAATAATTTATGCTATTTGATTCCATATGTCCATGGTTGTATCATTTTGACAGGTAACAGAGATCTATAAACAATGAAGAAATGCAAGAAAAAGAGAGGAAGAAAGAAAGAAAGGGAGGGAGAAATTGAAAACGAATGAAGCAATCACAAGGTCTCTGAAAGAAAAACATTGCTATTAAAATTTCCATCACAGAGATGACCAACCTATGTGAATAGTACTCTTTTAAGAACAATAACAATTTTCCAGATTCCCTAGCTCACAGGCTCACTATTCCCAATACTGACCTAAGCAGAAGTTAGTAGTCCATGCTGGTTGCCCTTTCTATTATTATTATTAGCACCTATTAACTTTATAAAGCAAATGGCTTTCATTGTGATATTTCCATGCACACATATGTCAAACTTTAATCATGTCCCTCTCCTTCTTCTATCCTCTTCATTTTATTCCTATCCTTCAATCCTCTCTCCAAACCCCAACAAACCCTCTTCTTCCAGGTTATATTTTTTTTGTTGTTCATTTGTTTAGTTGCCACATATGAGAGAAAACATACAATAGTTGTCTCTCTGTGCCTGGCTTATTTGGCCAATTATAGCTTTTGTATTATACTACTACTTCGCTATACAGTGGCCCTTCCCTTTACCTATCCTTAATCAGATGATAGAGATTTTCAAGTAGTTTTTTCAGAGGGTTCTGATAAGAATATTTTCCAAGCCCTTGCAAAGCCGAGAGGTTTGTTTCCTTCAAACATGGGGGAAAATTTGTCTAGGCATAGTATTGTTGATGAGTTATGGTTTTGCCTCCAAACTCTGCCTTGCTTTGGTATTGTGTATGCCAACAAAAACATCTGAAAAAAAAACTGGCATTTAAATATTTGGTTGATAACTGATTTTTTTTCTTTCTTTCTTTTTTTTTTTTTTTTGCCAGTCCTGGGCCTTGGACTCAGGGCCTGAGCACTGTCCCTGGCTTCTTCCCGCTCAAGGCTAGCACTCTGCCACTTGAGCCACAGCGCCGCTTCTGGCCGTTTTCTGTATATGTGGTGCTGGGGAATCGAACCTAGGGCCTCGTGTTTCCGAGGCAGGCACTCTTGCCGCTAGGCTATATCCCCAGCCCCTGATTTTTTTTCTTGCATCAATGTTTCAGGAGTTTGCTTTTCTTGTAATCAAACTATTCTGTATTAAATTATCTTGCTACAACATGCTCATCTATTCTAGCCCACAATAGGAGAGCACTACTCATAGTAGGAAGTGAAATATCTTCTCAAATCTATGAGGGGAAACTGACACATAAAAACTCATATTTAGAAAATAATGTTGTACAGAGTGGCTATTACAAAACAATAATGAAATAGTATTCCCCAAGTTAATGAGATAATGTGTTAAATTTAAGCAAATATTTGGTCAATAAATAATAGCATTATGCCTCCTTCTTTAAGGGAATCTTTTTTTTCCCCTTTTCTTTGCCAGTCCTGGGCTTCAATTCAGGCCCTGGGCACTGTCTCGGAGCTTTTTTTTCTCAAGGTTGGCACTCTACCACTTGAGCCACAGCGCCACTTCTGGCTTTTTCTCTTTGTGTGGTACTGAGGAATCGAATCCAGGGCTTCATGCATGCTGGGCAAGCACTCTACCACTAAGCCACATTCCCAGCCAGCCCAAGGGAATCTTGATTGACATCTGATATGTGCCAGACACTGTATAAACCACTATGCATGCATCCTTCCTTTTAATGCTCAAAACAAGCTTATGAGATAGATATTGTTATCAGTGCTATTGTTATTGTTGCTGTAGAAGTCAAGAAATAAAATTATTTATAATATCAGAGCAGTTTGCTTAAGCTGTTAGATGTCCTAAGTGACAGCAAGAGCTCTCCTTACACTTCCTAGGCCAGAGCTGTATAGCTCCAGGTCAAGAAGTGGAGTCCTGTGGCGAATTTTAAATTCTGTGGGCCAAATCCTAGGAAAATTTATAGGTAATACCTATTCAACTTTTGTATATCTGCTAAACCTTTCATATTAACTAAATAGAGTAGACTCTTCGAACATGTTCTTTTTCTAAATCATTAAGGTTTTCCCATAAAGGAAAAATAACTAAAATCCTATTTCCACATACTGGGATATATTGAAAATTTAAGGCTTGAAATAAAAACTTAAATCTTACTTTAGTTGTATACAAAAACTGGCAAAACCCTATCATCTAACACTTCTCTTATAAATATAGATACATATATGTGTACATGCAATCATGTACATTATTTTCTGTTTTACCAATTCATTGATTAATATAAAGTATCTCACTGTGACAAACTGAGATTTGAGCTGCTGCAGAAAATGATTAAAAGAAAAAACCCAGGGCTGGGAATATGGCCTAGTGGTAGAGTGCTTGCTTCGTATGCATGAAGCCCTGGGTTTGATTCCTCAGCACCACATATATAGAAAAGGCTGGAAGTGGTGTTGTGGCTCAAGTGGTAGAGTACTAAGACTTGAGCAAAAAGAAGCCAGGGACAGTGCTCAGGCTCTGAGTTCAAGGCCCAGGACTGGCAAAAAACAAATAAAACAAACAAACAAACCACCCCCCTCAGCAGTATCAACATGTACTATAGCTTGAGGATCTAGAACATCAGGATGACAAATGCATCAAGAGCAGAAAATAAAGGTATCACATGACCTCAGTCACATGTGGACTCCAAGAAAGTTGGTTGATTTCATGGAAGTTGAGCATAGAAATGTGGTTACTACCGTCTATAGCCATACCACCCTGAACGTACCCAATCTCATCTGATCTCAGAAGCTAAACAGGGTTGGGCCTGGTTAGTACTTGGATGGGAGAAATGTGGTTACTACCAGAGGCTGGAGGAAAGAAGAGAAAGGGGGAGCTGGGAAAAGGTTAGTGACAAGATAGTAAGTTCTAGTTAGGCAGAGGAAATAAGTTCTGGTGTATTCTGTATAATATGCTGACTATAATTAGTGATATTACACTGTACTATATGTTTCAAAGGATCTAGAAGAATAAAAATTTAATAGAGATGTTTGAGGAGATAGATATATTTACCTTGGTTTCAAGATTAGACAACATATTCCATGTATAGAAATACCACACTTTTCCACTTACATAAGACTTTTCATGATAATAGAAAAAAAATTTTAAACGATAGAAAGTGAGTCTTTTTCTTCATTTTCTCCACCTTTTAAATAAATTTTAGTTTGATTAGACCCAGAGACACAGGGCATGTGGATACCAAGATATTTGGGCCTATTAGTCACTTTCAGAAAACATTTTAAATGCCCAGGGTAGAAGGCAAGTTCTACTACTCTTGCAGCCACCAGATGTCCTTCAGGCTGGCCCAGTCAGGCTGCCTGTGGGGAGTCAGCGGTCTCTTTTGGCCAAACTCTGCTTTAAAGCAGGAACTGGTTCTTACCATAACTGAGAATTCTCAGTGCTGGCACAGACTGAATTGAGCTCATGATGGCAAAGTCAAGTGGACTTTCTTTTGAGATGTGTTTGTGTTGACAAAATTATTGCAAAGTTCAAATCCAAATCATAAAATGTGGAATACAAATGCAATCATTAAAATTTAGGCAGAAACACAAAATAAAAAGGAGGATAAATAAACCAATAACTTAAAATAGAAGCCAAAAACCTGTAAAAACAACTGAGAAGGAATTATCCTTCACAGCTCAATTGCTAACATCAAAAAGGTATAATGACTTTTGGAGATGAGTATGGTCAACCTTTTCTCTTCACATACATCCATGCCCTTTCTGTTTCCAGCTTTTCTTATTTGGTTAGATACTTATGAACATGTCACTACCAGATAGCATTTCTTTTGTTGTTATATTAGTTTTTGGTGTGTGCAGTTACTGGGGCTTGAACTCAGGGCTTCATGCTCTCACTTGGCTTTTCACTAAAGGTTGGAACTTTACCACTGGGACCATGCTTCTATTTCCAGCTTTCTGCTGGTAAACTAAAGATCAAAGTCACACAGACTTTTCTGCCTAGGCTGGCTTTGAACCACAATCCTCAGATCTCAGCCCTTGGATAGCTAGGATTATATGAGTGAGCTACCAGTGCCTCACTAAAGTGACTATTTCCCAGCACAGAACTGTTGCCTACAAATTAGTCATATTAGGCAGTTGTTCCTTCACAGGTTGACCACTTTGCCATAGCTTCAAAGGGTGAACTACTGGGGCTAGGGATATGGCCTAGTGGCAAGAGTGCTTGCCTTGTATACATGAAGCCCTGGGTTCGATTCCCCGGCACCACGTATATAGAAAACAGCCAGAAGTGGTGCTGTGGCTCAAGTGGCAGAGTGCTAGCCTTGAGCAAAAAGAAGCCAGGGACAGTGCTCAGGCCCTGAGTCCAAGACCCAGGACTGGCCAAATAAGACAAAAAAAACAAAACAAAAAAAAACAAAGGGTGAACTACTAACCTGTTCCCAATCCTATCTTCACTTTGTGTTTCAGGACTTCAAGAACATTCAGAAAGCCACTGCTCAGCCTGTAGAGAGAGAGAAGCTGTCAGTCAGAGGAGATCCCTGAGCTCCCACCAACAAAAGGTCACTGATCACCATGATTACACTATCACTGAAAATTGTGTTTCCTCTTACATCACCTCTAATACTGACACAAATATTTGAGTCAAATCAGAATGTCCCACTGCTAGTAGAAAGGACTATAAAAGGGTTTAATCCTTGGACCAACTTCATATCAGGAGTGTGTAAAGTAGCAACAACCAAAAAAGAGAGGATCATTTGTATGAAAAAAAAGATAAAGAAATCAAATATTACTTGAACCTTACAACTAACCCATAAGTCTTCTCTTTTTTTGCCAAACTGCCCTTCTGTATTACAAAGTCAGAATGATAAAACCTTGTCCTCTCCTTATATTTAGATCAACTTGCTAACCTAAATGAACACTGATTTGTGTAAAGGCTCAGAGATTAATAACCTAAGCATTGTGGTTTGGACCTCAGAAAACAACATCAAAAATCAACATCACTCTCTGACTTTCTCCTTTTTTCCTGTCTCCTGTGCTCCTTTATCCCCTGCAAGACGAGTGGCAGGAGCTAGAATTTCTCAGGGTGAGAGATATCCATTATTCCACAGTAGAGTTTTTGCTTAGCATGCATGAGATCAGGGGTTCAATTCCTAGCAACAAAGTTAACCCTTCCCCAAAAGTCTTTCCTTTCCCCAAGCAAGTGATAAAAACTCTAACCACTTTGCCACAAAGCAAGCTATTAATCCTAAAATTACTATTCTCATCTTTGCCTGTCTTTCTGTCTTACAGCTAGCCATGAAGAAATTCACTGCCATAAAAGGTCCTAAGACCTCGATAACGGAAAGGGACCTACTACATACCAGGAAGGAAAAAAATTCTACACAGAGGGAAAAAAAATCCAAACACCAGGCCTTTTTGAGGTTTCTCTCTAAATTGAAGTTTGATCTTTGCATTAGATTAAATCCTTTTGCCCAGTCAAATGCCTACAAAGTTGTTACTTTTTTTCTTTTTTTTGGCCAGTCCTGGGCCTTGGACTCGGCCTGAGCACCATCCCTGGCTTCTTTTTGCTCAAGGCTAGCACTCTAACACTTGAGCCACAGTACCACTTCTGCCTGTTTTCTATATATGTGGTGCTGGGGAATCAAACCCAGGGCTTCATGTGTACTAGGCAAGCACTCTTGCCACTAGGCCATATTCCCAGCCCCCCTACGAAGTTGTTAAATCAAAGTATAAAGGCATTGAGAATTCTGTCTTTGGAACGTCACTTAAAGGCTCTTGTGCACAGTGTACACACATCTTTTGATTGTTTAATCAATTAATTAACTTATTTAACCTGTATTTAAAAACTTTTCTCTTGTTAGCCTGCCTGTTTATAAAGATGTACCATCATTCTCAAAAGACAAGGGAAACTAAAGGACATCCTTAGGAACGCAAGACAATACTAAGGTCAAGGTGGATCTGCTTGTAGATTTGCACATAAATAACTACAATTTCCACAGTGTACACATGATAAACTCTTTGAGGTTGTTGGAAAAATGCCATATAACCAAGTATGTGTCCTTATGAAATGGTGCTTCAAACATTCATTTGCCAAGCTGGATTGTGTCTTAACTTAGAGCATGTTGTACAATTTATCCAAGGGATGCTATATTCTTCTCTTCTTGGGCCATGAGACTATCACGAAAGTCAGATCATTTCCTTTCATCAGAGGCTGCTTTATGATGGAAAATTCTCAGCCTCTGGAGCCCAGTGAAGTGTTCCAGAATACCACCTGTGTGCCTAGAAGTCCCTCCCATCATTTTACCTACATCCACTGCGCCATTCACCAAGTCCCTGGATTTCTCACTGCTGAGACCTGTCAGCCTTAGCTGAGGGGTTCTCACTAGGCAAACCTGCTCTGCCCTTGTTGCAGAAGGTCAAAAGTTCCAGAGAATTTATGTTCCTTCTCTCCCAGTAGCTTCCCCCAATTCATGGCTGAGTGATTATATCTACCTCATAACTCTGTGACTGGGTTTGTGAAAAATGAAGCTTGACAAGTCCACAATGTGATTGATGACACATTCCTTATAGCTTTCCCTTTTTCTGCCTTCCTTCCATAAATGTACTTTGTGAGATCATTCCCCAAATAAACTACTTGTGCAAGCAGGGATTTTTAATCTAGCATCCATGTACTAGCATCATGGGATTTATGAGGTTCCCTAAAATTAGATGCCATCTAGGGACTGTTTTTTGTTTTTCTTTTGTACTGGTAGGGACTGTTTTTTGTTTTTCTTTTGTACTGGAGTTTGAACTCAAGGCTTCACACTTGCTAGAGAAATGCTCTACCACTTGCTCTAGCCACACATTTTTGTTTGTTTGTTTTCTTGGGATAAGGTCTTGTATTTCTGTGTCAGCAGACTTTGAACTGGGGTCTTCCCAATCTCTGCCTCCCAAACATCTAGGGTGACAGGCTAAGGTGCTGCTACTGTACCTGGGTTTCCCCTGGGGATGTAAGTTATAATTCTTCTCTGACTCATGAGTTTATAATCTTTCAAAAGGTTAACAAGTATTATTCTGTAGAACTATAATTGGTAGAGGTCCCTTCTGGGCTCTGCTTTATGAAGTGGCATCCCATCAGCCTAAGCAGCTTTGACTGGCACTGCAGTGTCTTCAAACTGGAACATCTTGAACTCTGGCTAGCCGAGCGAGGCATTCTTCCAGTGCACAGCTGTATATCTAGAATGCTACTGGTTTAAACACCATCTATCATATTTTCTATTGTCCTTTTCTGTGCAGATTCAGAGATTTCAGAAGATATGGTGTTCTTCAGATGCATACTTGTAAAAGTCTTCTTTTAAGTGCTCTAACTTCTTCTCATTCTCCAGATAGCGCAGTAAAATGGCCGTCTACCTTCTTTCTGTCCCCAATAAAATATATAACTACAGTAGATGGTAGTCAACACACCACACATTCTATAGTCTACCAAACAATCATTGTCTACTTACGATAAATTAGAATTAGGACAGTGTGAGATGGAGGCTCCTCGTTCACTGAATATATTAAGTTCTTCTGTAGAAAGGTAGCAAGCATGAGCCATCACTGTCTGGAAAGAAGACAGTCCCACATGGAGTTTATCACTCAAGCACTTCTATTAAGATTCACGAGAAGAGACAGAACTGTGACTTCTCTAGGACCATATTTACAGAGACAATTAGTATTCTACAAAGGGACAACAACATCTCTGGGTTCAAATTTTAAACCTTAAGAAAGGGCTACAAAAGCATTTTATTTCAAGATTCTCAGCAAATTTGTTGGTCATATTTTCCTTCCTCTTTCACAATAATTTGTTTAATCATTTATTTACTTTTATTCATTTATTTTGGAGTGCTGGGGTTAAATCCAGGGCCTCTTAAACACTAAGTAAACACTCTCTTACCTAGGTTCATCCATAGTTTTGAATCTTATTTTTGTTCCTTTGCATTTGATCTATAAAATAATGAGGGTTGGTTCCAGTCAAGGGCAACATAGAATACAAATTTGTTTGGCAGTATGGTTCTATCATCTCTACTTTAGAAAATTATCTTGCTGCTTTCTTTACTAAGTCTTTGCATTGAATCACCAGTAGGGCTATAGTTGCTTTCATTCTACTCAGAACTTCCTAGAAGTATATGGGATCTATGCAAGTGATTCTGCACAGAATCAGTATTTCAGCTCTTAGTGTTAATATAAGCACCAGTAGTTCTTGATACATTCTACCAAATAAACTCAAACTCGCCTATACTCACATTTTCACATAAATTAGGAAATGGAATCTTTTATAAATCATGACTCAAGAAGGTAAATTGATCCCAGAATTTAGGCAGCACCACACTACACATAAATTTTTAGTCTGGCAATAATTTTCTTCACTTTGACTTTGCTCTCTCAAAATTCTTTTTCCCTCAGAAAAAAATTGTCTAAATAATTCTCTCCTTTCAGAGCCATGGTTCAGTGACCACAGAATTATTTATTAAAATGAAACTTTCTCAACTCCTGTGCAAATAAAATTAACATGCGAATTGAAGGTTAATTTATTAATCATATGTAAATATATGTAAAGAAGGATGGAAATTATGATGTAGCATATACATGATTCATGCAAAGTATTAACCTTTCCAAACAGCTACATTTATATCTCCTCTCACAGTCACTAAGAAATTATTTGTTACAATAAACTCTCACACATTGTGTACATTTCACTGAAGCCCAAGGCCATAGGATATATTGCTGTGATGAGATCTCTCATCACTCATATTCCTTTTAATTACTTACAGAGGTAATGCATTTTCATATTTTCTTAAAATCTTGAGCTTAAAAATAAAAAGGAGAAAGCTCTTCTACTACCTCTGTCAAGAAGAATCATTTTTAATATTCAGTATACGAAGCCTGGTGTTTTCTAAGTGAAAATGTATCTATACATCTACACTCTACATCAACTACATTGCATAGCCTTCTTTGGAAGCCTGTATACACATTCTTTCCAGGTTGTTTTCTGACTCAAAGGAAGATACATTTGTACAGTAAATGGTGCTGTCAAAATGTCCTTGAACCAAATGACCTTACTACCTTCTAAAAACCCCATGATTTCACTACACTCGTGAACACAAACACGCGCGTGCGCGCGCACACACACACACACACACAGAGGCTTTACTCTTGTTTGGAAATTGAATGCATGTCACTGAAGTTTGAAGATTACCCCTGAAATTTTAAAATTTAGATAGCTGTGTCCTTCTTTATACAGATTACATTGTAATAGAGAAGTTACCTTATTTGTCAAAAGATTGTTCTTGTCATAGATATCAGTGTAGTTTTTATAACCGGGGTGTAAGTTTTTCACAGCTTCAATTTCATCCTGACTTTCACTTATATGGCTCTGCAAGAAAAAAAAAATTCTCATTTTTTCTGTAGTGTATTAGAAAGTATATACTACTGCAGGAAAATAGTGTGGCTGATTTATCCCTTCTAGTGTAAGAAAAATGATCGAGTTAGTGTATGCATGTAAGTAATAATATATATGACAAAGCAACTGATATCATGAACATGATGGTGTATATGTATATGATATCTTAAGACAATTTTTTCCAGCAGAGTTTTGAAATTCCAGCCTAAAGGAAGAAGAGATACAAAGTACTTTAAAGAGAATCAACAACCTAATTATATTCTGAAGACCCATCTTCTGTTATTGGCTACTTAAGAGAGTTATTAAGTTATTAAGAAGACAGACAATGAAGCTCACTCATAAAACTGAGCAAAGAAATGTGAGCTCTGGCCCAGCTTTTGAGCTTAATTATGTGTTTCAGAGAGTCAATTCTTTTCTTTGAGCTTTTATTTTCTCATTTTTCAAATAAAAGAGTCCAGCTAGATGAGTGATTTTCCAAATTCCTTTAGCTACTAATGCATTACTTATATTTTATGTTAGAAAATTCACAGTAGGGTGGAGAGAATGCAGTAACAAATTCAATATATATCTGATAAATATAAGAAATGTGAGGAAAGGGAGGATTAGGAGAGATGGGTGAGAATGAATGATGAAAGTGGTGACATTGGTAAAAAGACACATTATATTCATAATTGGCTGTGTTGCATGACAACTCTTTTGTACAACTACTTAAAGATAATAAAAATATTAAAAGAAAAGAAACATTCAATGTGTATCCCGCAAAGTTAAGAAAAGTGAAGAAAAGGTTGGATTGGGAAGGATGGTAAGAATATTGAAAGGGGTAACTGTTCAAGATGTATTGTACTCATAAAATTCTTTGTTAAGTGGTGACTCCTTTGCACAGCTACCTAATCAAAAAGAGAAAATTCACAGAAATCTAATCCACAGAAGATATAAACAAGTTTCCTTTCAGGATGAAACATTACTGGAATTCAGACTCTGTCCCAAGTCTGTCTCTTTTGTATGTTTTCTGAATGGAATCTGTGTAAAACAGTTAAAAAATAATTGAGCTGAACAATATAGCCATTGTCAAGCAAGAACCTATAAGAATGCATATGCAAGGGAAGCAAGTGAGTCTCAGGCCCCCACCCTGGTCTCTCTCTAGAGCAACATCTGAGAGAATAAGAAATATTTTTGAGACAAGATATTTAAGAGCAACTACTCCAAAAAATAGCATAAAACAAAAATCATTGGTTATGAACATGTATTATGAGAAATAATTTGTGAGCAATTAGACACCTTCAAGTCGGGCAATGCCGTTTCCCTTTTATCAAAGTAGAAGACTCATAGCAATAACTAAAAGAAAACATAGCAATACTCTAAAACCAAGTATTTTGCCTTATACAAGGAGCTCAAGTCCTGACCAAAGGAAACCCAAGCCTATTGATAAAATGCAAGAACTGGAAAGCAAAGAAAGGTAATCAGAGAATTCCTAATTCATATCATTTTGGTAAATATGAATAAATACACACCTATACTTTTTTTTTTTTTTGTCAGTCATGGTGCTTGAACTCAGGGTCTGAGCGCTGACTCTTTTTATTTAAGGCTACTGCTCTACCACTTTGAGCCACAGCTCCAGTTGTGGTTTTCTGCTGGTTAACTGGAGATAGGAATCTCATGACTTTCTTACCCAGTAGCTAGGATTACGGGCATGAGCCACCAGTGCCTCGCACTATACATGTCAATGATAATTAAGGTATAGACTTTTGGGAAGTCTATTAGGAATAAACTAATGTCACATGATTTTTAAATTTTATTTTCATATATTTTAAGGTGTTATTTGCATTTTTTTGAAGGAAAGCAACATTCTGTTTCTAGAGTAGAAATATCATTTAAAGTTTGAATTTTGTCATCAGGAGATAAGTCTGTGAAATTGAATCCAAAACTCAAATGATATCTACCAGAAATTAATAATAATCAGCAAAACTAGTTAATTGGATCTAATAAATCAGATCTTTATTAAAAAAACAAATGAATAAATAATATCATTCAGCAAAATGACAAAGAATCAGCATGTTGCCTTTGCCCTGACTTACCCTTTTCTCTAAGATTATCAACTCCTAAGAAGATAAATTGTAATACAATATGTAATTAAGCTTGGATAGAGGAAGGGAGTTCCCAGTTTTAAGCCAGCTGTAAGATTTTTTTTAAGTGTTTTATTGCTAACTTGAAACAACTTAATGATAAAGTAAGATATACTTTTTTGTTCCTGATCTCAAATTAACAAACTCAGAACAAAAGGACTTTTAAATGCATTTTTGTAAGGTAGAAATTAGATTTAAAAAAAATTCAAATAATAGCTGGTTCCTCTAAGAATGAAGGTGTAGAACAGTGAAGAAGGCATCAACTGAAAGTGAAGAAGTACTTTAAGTGTGTTTAGCAGAGAACAGGTCATTTGTCCCTGATTTTGCTTTCACTTCATAAGAATGATCACACAAGACTTCAGGTAAAGGCAACTTCCAGTTTCTTAGCTACAGAATAAAGAATTGTATTATGTGACATTAGAATGACATCCTGCCCTGAAATGCTTCAAAAATACAAGATCTCAGCTAAACACTGGAGATGACTGGAGGTTATGATTTAGAATGCTGAGAAATCTTACAGATCTGGTCAGGCGAACAAACAGAAGCAAAATACCTACCTGAATGTGTAAATCATGGGTCTTCGCAATATTGCCCAGTTCACACATCAACATCTCAGAGCAGGAAAGGGAAAAACGGGGTGTCACTATGGGCTTCACCCTAGAATACTGGAAAAATGTATTGTTTTAGCTTAGTGAGAAGCTAGGATTGTTCCCAGCTCCATTTTCTTCCTCTTTAAAACATAGTTTACGGTTATTATAAAGGTGATGTACAGAGGGATTACAATTATATGAGTACATTTCCTTCCACACAGTGTCTTCTGTTCCCTCATTCTCTCCTCTCCCAGTCCTTCCCTCCCATTTCTACCCACAAGTTGCATAGTTCACTTTCATCAGTGTCCCATGAGCTCCACTAATCTTTACTTTTATATAAATTTATATATATAATATTTATAATATATGTAATATATAATGAACTCCAAGATATGCAAACAAGGTCTCTCTCGCTCTCTTTTAAATTTCTAATTTTTGATGATTCTGTCTCCTTTTTATTATGTATGGTGTATTCACATGGATATCTTCAGGAGTGTAGGAGGGTACAGAACTCGATGGAAAAAGGGTGGAAATATTTTTAATGTATAAGGCATATATGGATAACAAGAATAGGTAGCATATACTCAACTGTGTATCACCTAACAAGTTGACTTATACCCTTCATTTTTTTGTGGGCAGTCTCCCCAGTTCTAAGTCATGAATAGGAGGGCTAGGTTTCATGAAACCTGGCTGAAAACAGATTCTTTCTTGCTAGGTTTAGCAGAAGACCTACCCCTCCTTCTTCATCCATTAATGTTCAGTAAAAAGCCTAGAGCACTTGACCTTTTGAAGCATATTGGAAGCAGAAAGAGAGTGCTGGGGAAGCCATGAGTGAGAGGATGATGTCTTCTTCCCTTCTCTACATCACAAGTGGGTGCACTGACCACAGCTTTCTTGAAAACAACTTAATAGGAGGATTGGCTCTGGGGTGACTGGAGGTGAATGGCTGGGCAGGAAAGCAGGATTCACAGAGGACTGTTGAGAATACAGATTTACAAAGTCTCAGTGAATTCTCCCCCAAAAGGAAAAGAAGTTCTAAGCATCCCTATGGACTTTCAGGCAGATTGTAAACAAGAGTTAAAGGAAGAGGCAAACTTGCAGGTGTAAGCCATCCACCAGCCTGCTAGGGTGGAAGTAGGAAGTAGCATTGTCAGTGGAGGCTCCCCCAACAGCAGAACACTGTAAAGAGGATGCCAGCAGTCATGTGATATGTCAGATATGTATGGATCACAGTAGTAAGTGAACATGCCCTGTGTTTCAGATCTGATGAGGCAGGGGCAATGGCCAGAAAGAATGGCGAGACAGCCACCAAATATCAACGTGACTTCCAGATTCCACATACCTGCCTGGATCTAGGAAGAGGAGGAAGCCCCCTCCTCTCCAGAGACCAATCCTGTCAAATCAAAAGGAAGTAGAAGAGGAGGGATAAAAACTACTGACAATGGGAAAGCTGCCTTGAGATGATGAGTCTCAAATGGGCAGTGATTAGGATTTTAATATTGTTTGGTTCTTATTCGCCTAAGCTCATGTGTTGAAGGCTTAGTCCTCAGCTGATGACATGATTGGGAGGTGGTGGAAACTTTGGAGGTAGGGCCTAGTTGGAGGTCACAGGTCACTGTGCGTGTGTCCTTGAAGGGTATATTTTGTGCTTGGCCCCATCCTTTCTTTCTCTTTCTTTGCTTCTTGGCCACAACAGGCAAGCAGCTCTCTTCTGACCTACACTTTTACCATCACATTAAGTAGCCATGGGTTAAAGCTTTGAAATTGTGAGCTAAAATAAACCCTTCCTGCTTTCAAGTTGTTTACTGTACCTATAGGATGAGTAGGCTCAGGGATCTTTTGTCCAATTCAATTAATTTGATTGCAAACCTTATTAACTAAGCATATAAATGAATACATATATCAAATATCACACTGAATATTTACAATCTTCATGGGTTAGATAACTCTGTGTGTGTGTGCGCGCGCGTGCGTGCTGTTTTTTAATGACTGACTCCTCTGAGCTGACTTGATTGTTCCCCTGTGACAACAATTTAAGCTTCCAGGAAAATACTTTTCATGCATGGAATAAGCCAAAGGTACATAGACTAATCTCTATCAAATCACTTAAATAACAAATCCCACAACTAACAAAAATACATTCCCAATGCAAACCTGGAACAAATTTACTTACATTTCTTTGAAGCATTTCTGACACAAATCTGAAATGAAGCAACAGATGGCAAATCAGAATATTGAATATTTTTCAAATACGTGTTTGGAAAGGATGAAAATATGATCCTTACATGTCCTGATTTCCGTGCAAACATTTCTAATGCTGCACGTGTTTCACCATCACTAATTAAAGATTAACAAGTAGTAATTACTCTGCCTTCTCATTTCTTGCCAAAGATGGAGTACAAAACCACAGTACAAAGACAGAGTACAAAATCAGTTTGGGCTTCTATACAGTATATCCCATGTACCTAAGTTGTGAAACTAACTTAAGCTCCATTTGGAGGAATAAATGCAATATGTTGTGTTACACAGATATTAGAAGCATAAAGTCCTGTGCACCTGGAAGTATTTAAAACCACAAAGTAGATGCTTCTTATTTCCCTAAAGAGGCAGTTGCTGTTTTTCACAGTATAACCATTGATTTCCAAGGGCAGAGTCCAGCTTTGTGCTCATAAAGTCAGTAGATTGCTCTGTCAAGCATTGTACCACAATGTACTGCGTCACCAGAAGCTCAAAGGCACAGGACCACAGGAACATGCACTGGAAGCTCCACAGCCATGAGCCCAAGTAAGCTTTTGCAAGTCAGTAATCTCTGGTATTTGATTAGAGTAATGGAGAGGTGACTAATGTTGTGGGCAAGTCATTTGGTCAGTACCAGAATCAATGCTCTTGCCATAAAAAAGAGGCGCCTAAGGGAGATTTGTATGTGGGATAAGTCCAGCACTACAGAGGAAAGCATTTGGTAAACCATTATGCATGACCAACAATTTGGAAGGATTCACTACAGACTACTTGTAGACACTGTATTAAAAAGGATACTTGCAGATCCCAAATAGATCATAACTATATGTGGTTTTCTCTCTCCATAACAAACTCTATCAATCAATGCAGACGATTCCCACTAAAAGACATAAAGCTGCCTGGGCAATTTACCTCTCTGTCTCCTTAATTGATTCCTCAGTGGACTCCTTATATTCGGGGACTGTGTCATTCAAATCCATGCATACTTTGCCAACAAAAGCCCGCTGACCAAATTTATCTGCAAAGCATACAGAACAAGAATCTGAAGACATGCGTTTCCCCCCACAAATAATAAATTCCATGAACTTTCTAGAATCACTCAGAAGTTAAAATCATTGATAATAGAGATGAATATCCATCAACACAGCCCGAAGAGTAACAAAACAAAACCTTACTCACTTTGAGTAATAGTTTAATGATTTGTTCAGTTTTTCCATTTCTTGTTCATTTTGTCTATATTTTTCCTGATATAACTGCATTTGTTCTTATTTTATCACATGGTAAAGCAAAGAACAGCCTCAGATCCTAAGGACATTCCCTACTAATCTCTACCTTGACACTATTTCTTCTCCTCTTTCCTTCTCTGTGTCCAAACTCACAACTTTCTTCTCTCTTACTCAACCAACATCCTTGGAGTAAGTCTCTCTCTTCTCTTTCTCTCTCTATAAAATATAATATAACATATAATAATATATAATGATTTCTTCTATATAAAGCACAACATCATTAAGAACATGGATACTAGCTTCTGATGGTGAAGTTGATTTCTTGTCCCTCTAGTTATGCCAGGATGTCCTATTATTTACTTCAAGACTTGATCTATATGTTTCCAGGGTCTCCTCCTATGTGCAGGTTTATGAAAACTATGCACAATGATATGAGAAAGGCACTATTGCTCTCATGTGTAGCCATAGGAATATTACTATCTTTGGGGAATTACACTGAATGTTCCTGACAGATTTCAGCCCTGAGGAACCTGGTCTTCATCAAAAATGTTGGAAGAATTCTATTTCAGCATACAAAGTTGGAGCTACATAGGGCAATGTTAATTCTTTTTACAATATCATCATAAACTTCCCATAAATATTTCTCCCTCTCTTGTTCCACCATAGTTTATCTTAATACCTGGCCATGAGACTGATTTTCCTTGAAGTCACTTTTATGCTGTCACTGACTTGGCTCAAAGCCTTCTTCCAGTCTTTGATGCATATTCAACCTCCTCCACAATTGGAACCTTCTCCCTCACTCTTCCCCCACCCTACCATGCAAGAATCCATTCCTCCATAAAACATTATATTCCCTGCTTCCTCTGTCCATAATGGGCATTTCTGTTCCCCTTCCTCTGCCCATCTCATTCCTTTGTCTTGGAGACATTGCAACCTCTCCCCTACTCTATTTTCCCTCCGTATCAAAGGCCTTTCCATAATGTCTTCCCAAAGGATGGAGTCCTGGATTTCCTTTGTCTCTAAAAACTGAAATGTTTATTTTGTATCATCTCTCTCTTGGCCATCAGTAGTGTAATAAGTGCAGTGGCCATGGTATTTGCCAAGCACCCCCTATGCGAGAAGCACTATGCTTGGTACAAGTTTTGGAGTCATTAACCTAAAGCCATGTCTCAGCTCTGCTTGCAATGTATAAACTTCTCTGAGGATCAGTTCATCCATTTATACTATAAGGAAACCAATAACTATCTCAGAGGACTATTTTGAGCTGAGTTGATCCATGCAGACACCTAGCAACATCATCTACATGTTACTAAAATTATTCATCAATGTAAGTATTCAGTCTGGCTCAAGGACAAGAAATGATTTTCTGTTCCATGGTGCCCCCAGCATCTACACAGCCTACTGTGTGGAGCCAACAGCCAATAATTATCATATAACAAATTCTGCTGCAACTAGAATGGATAAATATGCACTTTAAGAAGCCCCAAATTAATACATCATTTGGGAAACTGAAATGATACAGAAATAATGGAATTATTTAAGCAATCAAAAACATTTCAGGGCCAAAGATATATATAGGCACAAAACTATTTGTAAAAAAAAAAATGCCATGTGAAAGTTCTCGCAATTAAAAAGGCAGGACTGCCTATCACATTTAAGTTGTTGCCAGGCATAATGTGCTGTCTTTGCTCGATATACCCATAAATCCTACTTTCATCAGCTCACCTGTAATTTCCGCAAGGAGCAGAGATGAGTCAGTGTGAATTGTTCCAAAGTAACAAGCTGTGGTTGTTCCATTCTTTAGAGTTCTCCTCTAAAAATAAATCACAAAAACCCGGAATCGCATGTGCTCAGCAAAGTCACATGGCCTAGACAGATGAAAATAGAATTCTAGTTTTTAATTTTAAAATGTGCTTATTTAAAGGTACCCCATCTTGATATGGAACATACTTTAAGTAAATGGCAAAGTATTTATAGTCCAAAAGTGTGAGCTACAGGAGAAGCTGATACTTGGTTTCCTAGATTCATATACAGTTCTTATTTCAGAATTCATAAAATGTGATACTAATGAATTCCTTGCTTCTTAAGATTCTTTAAGGTTATCCAAGTCTTATTGCATCTGGGAATGCACAAATGATAACAAATGAGATTTTTTTCCTTCTATTACAAAGTAAAATTATTCAGCCAGACTTCCAGTTCAACATGCAGATTGATAACATGCATTTATGTGCTATTCTTTAGTAAATTTCCATTAATATAACAGTAAAAGAACACAAAATTTATTAACCTGCCAGGATATTAGAGAAGACAGGAGTGGAGAAAACATTTCAACCTATCCTTGAATGATTAAAAAAATACTTTTAAAAAGCATGGGCAGTACATTAAAACCACTTGGAAAGGAGGTGGGAAGTATTATGTGTGCTTGCAAAGGATGGGCTGAAGGTCTGTGCATAGATAATTAAGTAATTGTATCCTTCTCCTTCCTGTTGAAGTCACTCAACCTCCCAACCTGTCCCATGAAGGGAAGAGAGACAATCGGTAGAAAATGGATAACATTTAGAGGGCACACGTCCTCAAAAACACAGAGTGAATGACAGGTTTTATGGGAGGTCTGGCTCATGTCCCGGGCCCTCATTCATCCCGAGAGGACTACACATTTACCTCCACCATTCCCTTCTTAGAGAAAAGGAAAGGCCAGGAGCAGGCTCTCCTCGCTGTCACCCTGGAGGCCTGCTCACTGCCTCCAGAATTCCCCCTATGTTGGGGTTTGCCAGTCTGCCAACACTAATCTACATGGGCAGGAGTTTTGCAGACACAGCAGCTCTTGCTTGTGTTTTACTTGTGCTTATCTATGTGGCTTTATGAAAGGTGCCAGACTTTTTCTGCATCACTTTCCTCCTTTGTGAGATAAGAGGACTTTCTTGACCAGAACAGGAGTCAGAAGTCCAGTTGTTGGCAGGAACAAAACAGGAATGAAGATAACAGAGAACCAAAGGTCTTACCTTCCAAACCTCTTGGCTTCAATCATCTACTGAAATGAAGTCAGTGAGATTCCCATGACATCAGTTAGTCCCAAAGGCCCAAAGACTTTGAAATTTTGGATTGACATATCAATCTCCACCCCCCCCCCTTTTTTTTGTCAGTCTTGAGACCTGTTGCTCAAGGCTAGCACTCTACCACTTTGAGCCACAGCAGGACTTTGCTTTTTCTGGTGGTTAATTGTAGATAAGAGTCTAATAGACTTTCCTGCCAGGTCTGACTTCAAAACACAATCCTCAGATCTCAGCCTCCTGAGTAGCTAGAATTATAGGCATGAGCCACAGGTGCCAGGCAATCTTTCCAAATTTATGACACTGTACATACACATGAAATAAAATATCCCTGCCTGTCAGTAGAGGATCCTTAGAACTTCAAAGCTCCAGTAGGATCACAGATCCAGGTGAAGAACAAATACCATAGCAATGATTTTGATCTCCAGAAGCTAGAAACGTGTCTGCATCCTAGTGTGTGCCCTGTACTTAGTGTGTACTAAGGAAGCAGAACTACTACAACAAAAGTACACAGGAAATTAACAATAATTAACCTTAGAAGACTAGAGGAGGAACAAACTAACCTATGTAAGAATGAATTAATGATTTGCTAAATTGGGCCATTACATTATGTTTGATGTGACAAGAAAGAAAAGTGCAGGGAAATTAAATATAATTCAGAAGTGTTAATATCTTCTTAATATCGTCTTATGAACAGCAATAATTGATTGGAGGGAAATTGACTATATTAAAAAAAATACCAAGTGTTGGCAGAAGAAATACACAGTTGTTGAAGATAGAAATTGGTACAACCACTACAGACACCATCAAAATATCTTGGGAAAAAATTACAAGTGCAACTATCACCTTACCATAGCAGTCCCACATCTGAGCATCTGTCCACAGGAAATGAAACCAGCATCCCCAAAAGACACCTATGTTGTCATGTCCTTTGCAGCATTCTTCTCAATAGCTCAGACTTAGACTCCCTGTAAATGCCTGCTAACAGGTGAACTGAGGAACCAATGGTAGTTCAGTTGCACAGTGGAGTGGTAGCAAGTCTTAAAAAGAAAAGGAATCCTGCCATGTACAATGACATGGATAAACCTTGAGAACACTATCTGGAGGAAAATAACTACATGACACCATATTTGTGAGGAAATTAGTCAGACTCACAGAAACACAGAATAGAATGGTGGCTACCAGGGACTGTCAGAGAGGAAGAAGGAGTTGGCCAGAGGCACAAAGCTTCTGTTGTACACAAGAATTCCATTTGGACATCTTCATAGCATGTGCTCGTAGTGAACAGTACGATACCACTGTGGCTTTCTTGGTAAAGGTTCTAACCGCCAAACAATTAAAAAATAAAGGATTTGGTGCAGGGAGGGAGTTGGAGAGGGGGAAAAGTGGCATAAAAATCAAGGAGGAGGCAATAAGTTTAATAAGAAATATACTCACTGCCTTACATATGAAACTGTAACCCCTCTGTACATCCCTTTGACAATATATAAATTAATTAATTAAAAAAATAAAGGAGCAAGAAGAAAGTCTTGATGATCTATATTATATATGTACATCATTATATATAATATATCCATTATATAATATATCAATAATGTAGTATATAAGTATTATAATATATTAATATTATAACATATTAATAAGAATGCTTAATATATTATATAATTTGATAAATTTCACCAACAGAATTGACATATATGTATGCCAATCAGACTGTCCAATAAGGTGGTAAGATAAAAGGAATTGAAGAGAAAATATGGCAGAACAGTAAATTAGCCAAGAAAGCATGAGGGTCAGGTTGTCATAACCTCAGTAGATGGTGGCAGGTAAATAATTTCAACAGACTTCTCCTGACAGCTACATCTTGATTTAAGAATAAGAACAAAATGGAATCAGTTTTGGTGATCCAAGGGGTTAGAGCATTCATCTCTCACCTTCTCTGAAATTACAGTCAGAAACTATACCTCAACACATGATATAGGCATCCAAGTTGCAAAAGTAAAAGTAAAACTCATTGTTAATCAAGTGCAGATATCAACAAGTAACAAATTTGAGTTGGATTATATTAAATACACATCCTTAAACAAATTTTAAGTTAAGTATACATAGTGAAAAATTAAACTAGCTAGCCTAGTACCCATAGGTACACCTATAATCCCAGCTACTCAAGGGGATGAAGTCTGAAGATGACAGTTTGAAGGAAGACAAATTTGTGAGATTCATCTCTAATTCACCAGTGGGAGAAAAAAAAAAGCTAGAAGTGGAGGTGTGGATAGAGAGGTAGAGTGCCAGCCATAAGCAAAAATGCTCTCAAGTGTAAGGCCCTGAGTACAAGCCCCAGTACTAGAACAAAACAAAAATTGAGACGATAGAAGGAACAAGTACATGAAGGTTCTTGGCTTGTCATATAGAAAAATATAGAGGAAGTGTCAATAATGCAACACTTTTTAACAATTTAACCTCAGAAATATATAGAAAGCATCATAACAACAGAGAAAATGTATACTCTATAAAATTTACAGAGTAAACAAAAAAATCAACCTCTTACTAAGTCAAACAATAAATCTCTATGTCCATGAAAAAGAATCACACAAGTTAGGCTTATTAACCAGAATGCAATAAAACTGAAAATTAAAGCTATAATCCCCAATTTTAAACACCTTCCTGAATGGCAGAATGGCAATGGACATATATAAAATATATTGTTTGGCAATGGGAATGTATAGAATACACAAACACACACAAAAAAAAGAAAGAAAGAAGATAGTTCAGGGCCGGTAGCTTAAAGTGGTAGAGTACTTAAGTTTTAATTTAAGGACTTGATATGTTTTTAGAAATAGTTGTAGCCTTCCATCATTGAAATAAGTGGCTCAGTCCACTACCTGGGAAAATATTTGCATTACTTTGTCTTAACACATTCATGGGGGACCTTTTTCTCCAATCCTCTGTAATTTTGGAAAATACTTGAACTTTCTGGTCTTCTTCATTAATTTCATTCTGATTTGAAATTCAATCTATCATTCCATTTGCACTGGTTAGGAAATATTCTAGGATTTGTTTCCTGACATTTTTTTCTTCATACTCTTAGGAGATGTTTCCTAATTTACACAGAACTATTGACAGATTAATGATCAGTGCCATAATCTGTGGAGCAAGATTGTTTTCTAGGAGAGAAAATACAAACAATGCACTTGCTTTTATTCATGGATACTTCCTTTGTACCCCTTTGCACCACCACAGGAGACCTTCAGCCGAGAGTTGTGATCTAGTGAGCAAATTGCAGCTTTATTTAATGGATGTCATCAACACCCACATTGGTCCAGCCAATAATGGGCTTGCTCATATCCAGGATGTGTGTCCTGAAGTTGCTTGTCAGGAGTGAAATTGATTTTGTACTAAAGTCTCTCATATAAGAAGTATTTGTGGTTATTCCTTGAAGGATATATATATATATATATTTCATATTCCTTATATGTATTTCATATTCCTTGGTATTCTGTCTCTCTAATCTGATATAGTTGGGTGGAGTCTTGTTATGTAATCCAGACTGGCCTCAAACACTTGTGATCCTCCTCCTGCCTCAGCTTCTCAATTGCTGGGATCACTGACCAATGGCTGGGGATACCCAGCCATTTGAATATTTTCTTGAAATTATAGCATCTTTACAGATATATAGATATATCATTCATCCACACTAAATAACATTGGAATTGATTTCTTACATTTCAACATTAGGAATAAATGTGATGTATCTCAACATATGTGGTCATAACCATCATATGCACAGTGTGATTCCAATATCTGATTTGCCTCTCTGGATGAAGCCAAATTGTGACACACTTTTCACAAGAGCTCGGATACAACAAACCTCTGAGGTGTGCAATGACTTCTTGGTTTTACTTTTTCCATTTGGCTTTCTTCCTTGGCTGTGACTTGGTAACTCATTTTCTTTTGTTGTGTACTATGAGATTTTAAGCTATATCAAGTCCATTTTTAGAACAATGTGAAGTATAAATAAATGGTGAGAAGAAAGATTTGGTGTGGTTAGCACAATTCATTGACACAATGCCCCAGCAACTTCATACATAGTTTTTAATTCTTCAGTTTTTCTGCTATCGTGTGGGTGCATGGTGAATCTGTGAGACCCACGCTTACACTGAATTTATAATTAAGCAAGACAAATGGATAAATGATAGCATTCTTTTAGGCAGGAATGATTTATGAGCAGGGAAATTGGTGGACAAGGTCAGTCTCTGTATAAGTCTTGTAAGACAGTCACCACCAGACAGTCAACACCTCGCAAGGAAAACTACCAGTGGGTCTAACAAAAATCCAGCCATGTACAGCTGGACCAAGTATGGTGAATGGCCTGAGGCAGAGGTCAGATTTAAAAGGCACTTGCATCCAGTCACTGGTGGCTTACACCTGTAATCTTTGCTACTGAGGAGGCTGGGATTTGAGGATCATGGTCAGAAGCCAGTCTGAGCAAGAAAGTTTCTGAGACTCTTATTTCCAACGAACCACTAAAAAGCTAGAAGTAGAGTAGTAGCTTGAGTGGTACCGCATCCATCTGGAGCAGAAAAAGCTAAAGGACAGAGTTTAGGCCCTGATTAAGTCCCAGTTGTCACTAAAAAAATAAAAAGGCAACTGAAACTCTAATTTCTAAATTTGAGTGCATGGTTGGAGTAGAAATAAAGGAAATGATGTTCATGAAAGAGTACAAGAAAGGACTTTTTCAGAGCCTTTGGTGGGTAGCAGGTCAGTATAGCAAACCTGTGTTCAGTGACCTAGCCCTAGAGCTCCCTCTTGTGGTGTCAATATTCAAGTCATATTCCTGCCAGATACTGAAATATGGGACTATCCTATTTTTTTTTCCTCTATGCAAACCTAATGCAATATTGATCCAATGAGAATTTTAAATTTAAATTTGAAGTTTCCTCAAGCATTAAAAAAACACATATGTGAAGCTTTACCGTGTGCTTGATACTATTTTTTTTTTTTTTTTTGGCCAGTACTGGGCCTTGGACTCAGGGCCTGAGCACTGTCCCTGGCATCCTTTTGCTCAAGGCTAGCACTCTGCCACTTGAGCCACAGCGCCACTTCTGGCCGTTTTCTGTATATGTGGTGCTGGGGAATCGAACCCAGGGCCTCATGTATACGAGGCAAGCTCTCTTGCCACTAGGCCATATCCCCAGCCCTGCTTGATACTATTTTAAGAACCTTTCAAATACTAACTTGCTAAATTATAACAATCCTATGGAACAGGTACTATCATGATGTCTGGGTTGTTGTTGGTTTTTATTTTTTTTTGCAATAGAAAGTGAGTCACAGAACTTTCCAAAGGTCATACAGCTACTCCTTATGGTTCTCAGAGCAGCATTAGGGATTGGCAAGAAGAAAGGAATTCACATATGCACTCAAATTTGATCATGTAAAACCCTAGGAGTGATGTGGAGACTACCAGACTGTGGACACAAGAAATTAGATTCAAATTCTCTCTTTGCCACTGTTACAGTGAAGTGGTTACAGACTTGGTGGATTATGAAAGAACCCACTGGTAACTCACACCTATAATCTTAGCTACCCAGAAGGCAGAGATCTGAGGATGGTGGTTTGAAGCCTAGGAAGAAAAAGTCTATGACATGCTTATCTCCAATGAACCACTCAAAAGCCAGAAGTGGAGCTGTGGCTTGAGTGGTAGAGTGCTAGCCTTCACAGAAATGCTTGGGGACAGCTCTCAGGCCCTGAGTTCAAGCCCCTGGATCAGTGAAAAAAAAAAGTTACAATGGGACACAAGAGCCTTACTGTTTATGCTTTGTAACTTCAATCTAGTCCTAGAAACTGTTTGTACAGATGATTGAGCAAAAGACTGGGGAATGGGCTCAGAGATAGAGTGTGTGTCTAGGATATGCAAAGCACTGGGTTTCACTGTTGGAGGAGAGGAGAGGAAGAAGGAGGGAGGGAGGGGAAAGGAGGGGAGAGGGAAAGGGGACGGGGAGGGGGAGGGAGAAGGGGAGGAAAAGGAGAGGGGAGGAGAGGAGAGAAGAGGAAGGGAGAAGAGAGGAGAGGACTGGACTTTGTCAGACTTGCTGTAATCCAAGCCCTAGGAAGGCAGAAACAGGAGGATCACTAGTTCAAGGGCAGCCTGAACTATATAGCAATGTTCTACCTCAAACAAAACAAAAGCATAATACAATCACCACAGGATACTTACAACAACTCTAGTGTAGACTTCTTCAGCAAGGTCAATACTTTGGAACCTGTGTTCTGTAGGAAACGTGTAGTTGGCCAGCCACTCCAAAAGTGGCAGGTCTACATTGCTTCCAGCAAAGGAATACTGCGGAGCATGGATGTGTGTGTCAACCAGCCCGGGCATGAAGAACTCACTGGAAATTAAGATGAGATGAAGAGCATTTAACAACATTTTTAGTCCTTTCTCTATTTTTTTAAATCACATTTTATTGTCTATCCTGCACAGGATTGTAACTGATACAACTGAGCAACTGTAGTTTCTCTAGTATTAAGTGGTCAGGGCCTAAGAATGGAAAGCTGATTCCAAGAGCTACAGAGCCCAAGTTGCAACAGCAGCTGTGGGGTTAATCAGAGATGGTGAAGGAAGAAAAGGCACAGAAGCAAGTAGAAACAGGCAGCTGTGGCAGAGACAGGAGGGACACTATGATCTAATCCTATGACTGTCTCATAAAGACAAAAGGGAAGAGAGGTTTACAAAGCTTGTAGAATCATGCAGGGGGAAATACACACAATTCACTATGGGTGACTGAAAAGGGAGCAGCTGCGATTTTAGGATCATACTTTTCTTGATCTTGCAAAAAAAAAATCTAGTCCGTCCTTAAGTGCTTAGAGAGCTGAGCTCTAAAGTAGAAGAACAAAGAACAAACTTGAGCTACTTCATGACACAAATGGGAACACAAAAGAACACAAATGGGTCATTTGTGTGATTGGTTGAGTGAAGATGGGGACATGACCACCATTCATTCACCCTTCCTTTCTCATTCCCCCTTTTTGTTCCTTTATTTCTTCCTTTATCCCTCCTCCCCTTTCTCCTCTTCCTCCCTCTCTCTTTTCTTCCTCAATTTCTCTTTCTCCCCTTCCCTGGCACCTTACCCTCCCTCCCTCTTCCCCACCCCCTAGCTTTCTTTCCACTTCTCATCACCCTCCATCTCGATCTTCTTCCTTTTCTTTCCTTTCCTCTCCTCTCCTCTCCTCTTCTCTTCTCTCATCTCTTTTCCTTTCCTTTCCTTTTCTTGTTTTTCTTTTCTTTTCTTTCCTCATGAGAGAGTCACTTTATAAATCCCAGGCTGGCCTTGAACTCATGATCCTTCAGTTTCTGCCTCTCAAGTGCTAGAATTATATGTGCATAGCACCACAGTTGACTCAGAGTTTGTGTTTCTGATTAGTCTTCCTGCCTTCCTCAGCCATCACTTAGTATTGATATTTCTAGTCTTTCTTATACTTAGAAGTCCTAAAAGGGAAAATTTTAGTTTTTCAGGAGCACTGTGGCCAGAAGTAAGGTAGGCCAATATTAGCAGACACATAAAATTATTCTCATGAGCCATCTTTTTTACCAGTGTGCATTTAGTGTATTAAACTCATCCCAAATAGATGTATTTTAAAAGATGGTATGCATTTAACATTACCTTCACCCTGTGCAAATGTTAGATCTCATAAGGATTTGAACTTGAAACTTGACATCACAAAAGATCTTTTACGTTGCCAAATCAAATGTGTGCATAGTTCCCAGACAAATAAGAGACAAATAAAACCCTGAGTATCTATAAATGTCTTAGTTTATAAAGAGAACTAAGGGCTGAGATTGTGGTACAAGTGTCAGAGCACTTGCTTCGAATACTCAAGACCCTAGGTACAATCCCCAGTACTGTGTGTGTAAGAGAGAGCGAGCAAGCAAGAGAGAGACAGACAGATAGACAAAGAGACAGAAAGAGAGAAAGAGAGAGAGAGGTAGGCAGGCAGACAGACAGACAGAGAGAAAAACACAGACAGAGCACCGACAAAAAGAGATGGAGGAGTAAGAAGAAAGAGGTAGAGAAAGTAGAGTAGATCAAACATGAAGAACCTGAGTGATTACACTCTTAAATGTCTATTCAGGTAAGCTAATACATAAGCCTACAAAAACAGATTGGACACAAATATTTGCAGCAGCTTTATTCATACACTAGCCTCAAATTAGAAATGATATAAATAGCTACCACAGGAAAACATCGATTAACAAAGTGGTATGATGGAACACTATTCAGCAGTAAAACAATAATAATCAATTAGTCTTAAACCTAAAATGGGGAGGAAGCTCAAAACCATGATGTGGATGGAAGAATCCAGACACCCAAAGCTAACATTAATTAGGTATCTTGATTTTTTGATGTTCAAAAACAAGATAGAAATGACTGGCTGTCTATGAGAAGCTACAGAGCAACTACGGGAAACTGAGGGAAATTTCTAGGCTAAGAGAGTTTTGTAGCTCGATCACTATGTTGGTTAGCTGAGTCTATATTTGTCAGAACATTAAATTGTATACTTGATATCTGCGTATTTCAGTGTATATATATATATATATTTTTTTTTTTTTTGAAAAATAAAAAGACTCAGACACTTGGGCTGGGGATATAGCCTAGTGGCAAGAGTGCCTGCCTCGGATACACGAGGCCCTAGGTTCGATTCCCCAGCACCACATATACAGAAAACGGCCAGAAGCGGCGCTGTGGCTCAAGTGGCAGAGTGCTAGCCTTGAGCGGGAAGAAGCCAGGGACAGTGCTCAGGCCCTGAGTCCAAGGCCCAGGACTGGCCAAAAAATAAAAAAAAAAAAAAAGACTCAGACACTTGTGGCTCATTCCTGTAATCATAGCTACTCAGAAGTCAGAGGTCAAGAGGGTCATGGGCCAAGCCAGGCAAAAATGAGACCTACCTCTCAAAAGTAATCAGAGGAAAATGGGCCAGTGGTCAGCCTCATGTACCTCCATAGCAAACATGAGCCCTGAAGTCAAACCCCAGTAACACTCAAAAGAAAAAAAATGAAACAAAAGCCCCAAACAAAAACTAAAACACCAGAGTTCAAGGCCAACCTGATCATCACAGTAAGTTCAAAGCCAGCCAGGGCTATGTCATAAGACCCTGTCTCAATAAAAAAAAGGGGGGGGATTATAATGGATGTTGAATACTCACTTCAGTGAGTAATCACACATCTCTTAGCTAAGATATAAGGGATAATATATTTATTTCATGTTTCTTTGGCAATTGAAATATATTAATGCATCTAGGATAATAAATCAGGTGGGTTGGGATGGGAGACTCCTTAAACCTCTCAAACATCAGGCTTCTGGGTAAAGATTATGGTGACAAGGACAGAATAATAACAGAAAGGTATAAGAGAAAAAAACTTCATCTTTTATTATCTCTAGAAAGGAAAGGAGAATGAGTCAAAGGTTTTGAGTATGTGAGTCTAAACCAGTAAACTAAACCGGTAAGAGAACATGTGTGAAGGATTCATTTTCTAGATTTTGGGGAATGGAGTCAGTTCAAGTCTAGAGTCAAAAATGAAACAATATACGGTCTTATGTACACTTACAGAACACCTACCTGTCTTTTACTTGTTTTTATTTTTAATTTGTCCAGTGTTGGTGATTCAGTCCAAGGCCTCACACATACTAAGCACAAATTCTACCCATGAGGTACAGTTCCATCCATCCATCCTTTAACCAAATGGGACATACCAATAGAAGTTCTACAGTTGGAGAGCAAGGCCCTTATTACCCATCAGTTTACCTACCGCCATCCCCTGCATCCACCTGCTGAGAAACATCTGTAGATAGATTGGATATTGAGCCAGATTCTCAGAGACATTGCCCTATAGTATTTGAGTCTTAACTTACAAGAAACTGAACTGCATGTAACTTGTATTTGATAGCATTACTTTGCATTAGAAATACTTTTTCTTCAGAATTTGAAGAATTTGAATTATGTCTTACATCAAAATTTAAATTATTTCTTCTCACATCTCCATGTGACCCTCA
The DNA here is from genome assembly GCF_023159225.1 of Perognathus longimembris pacificus. Classification (NCBI taxonomy): domain Eukaryota; kingdom Metazoa; phylum Chordata; class Mammalia; order Rodentia; family Heteromyidae; genus Perognathus; species Perognathus longimembris. The sequence goes on from NC_063161.1 coordinate 95,352,194, forward strand.
GAATCTGCATGTTTTGAAGAACTAAATAAAAAAAAGCAGACTCACAAAGAGAAGCCAAAACATTTTTAGATGGTAGAAATGTCTACTCCCTGGCTCTTTATTCAACCCATTTCCCATCTCATTTCCTCCCAACCTCCATTTTACCCAGTTCCAAGGCTTCTCAACCTTCATCACATAGACAAGTCAGATGACTAAATGCCCATGGTCCTCAGTATAAACTCTGATTAAAAATTTAGCAGAAAGTGTTGCTGAGACCTGATGTCTCTGTATCAATGTCCATGCTTATTCCTCAAACACTTCTAAGCTGCTGAGGGACACTGGGGAGAGAGGCAAGAAGACAGGAGACCTGAGCCTCCTACATGAGTCTGGAGCTGTGAGCAAGGCAGCAGCTCTCTGGACTCTCTAGACATGAGCTTCATGGCTGGGAGAAACTCCAAGACAGCATTTTGCCAACCTTTACTCTTAGCTGATAGAAAGCTATGGTGTGAGGACTCAAACTAGGGGCTTTAACTTCCAGTTCAGTGCTCCTCTGGCTGTTTTCTCCTAAGGTCAGTTTCCAAGTTAAAAAAGTGCTTTCAGAATAAAGCAGTCTCACTTTCATTGACTTTAGAAGGATAGTTTTCCTATAACAATATAAAATATTTGAGATTAAAATAAATGATCTCATTTGTATCCAACAAAGCATGCAGGCTTTAAAGACAGAATCTACAGTAGAAAAACACAGTTCATACATATATACATACATATATATGTATATATATATTTTTTTTTTTTTAATCACAACTCAATTGCAAGTTGGTCTGCTAGCAGGGCTCTGGATATAGGACTTCCCCAACTATGCTAACAGGTTAATCATTCCTCAGACTATGTACCCCAGTAGTTTATCATCTCTCATGCCTTCAGCCTCTCCCACTTATTATTATCAGATATTACTATCGTCCACTGTGATGCTTACGTATCTGTCTACATGGGGATGAAAGTACAATGGGGACACAGCCTTCCCAAAGTTTATTTCAGGCGCCTCTTCTCTACTGACCTTCTTCTTACTCCTCCCCCCATTAATGAGCTAACACTACCTCATGGTCTCTCTCAAGGTAGGTTTCTAGTCATTTGAGCCTAGTCAATGGCATCAAGAAAAAGGAAAACGTTAGGGAAGACTTACTGGTGGCTCAGTTCTCTTATTTCACATGGCTTGAAGCACCATTCTTGGGCCAGTTTTTCTTGTTGAGATGCTTCTTCTAAAAACACTATCTTTAAAAGAAAGAAAGAAAAGCCTCATGAATTAATGAATCTCACTCATTTGTTCTTACCCAACAGGAAGCTATACTCAAGAAAAGAAAGGGCCTATAGAGCATATTGATCATTAAAATGAACAAGATAGTGGGTTTAAAAAAAATAGATTAAAGAACACAGTTCTAGTGGCTTGTGTCTATAATTCTAGCTACTCAGGAGGCTGAGATCTGATGATCATGGTTTGAAGCCAGCCTGGGCAGCAAAAGTCCATGAGACTCTTATCTTCAACTAATCACACACACACACACACACACACACACACACACACACACGACAGAAGTGTAGATACAGTTCCACTTAAAGAGGATATCAAATCACTACAATTTTTTTTTTAATCAGTCATGGGGCTTTAACTATGGGCCTGAGCTCTGTCCCTGAGCTCTTCAGCTCAAGGCTAGTGCTCTACTACTTGAGCCACAGTGCCACTTCCAGTATTCTGGTGGTTAATTGGAGATAAGAATCTCATAGACTTTCCTGTCCAGGCTGGCTTTGAACCAAGATCCTCAGATCTCGACCTCCTGAGTAGCTAGGATTACAGGAGTGAGCCACCAGGGCCCAGCAAAAATCACTATTTTTATTCCATCTAAACCATTTGGAAAAAAAAATGCCATTGCTTAATTTTATCATGTGTATATTTCTAACTTTCTAGAAATAATAGACTTTCCACATCTTTAAATTTCTGAACAATTACACATATTGGTTCTAAAAGTAAAAATATTGTAAGGTTTTTCAAAATCCTTTGAGAGATTGTATTTGTGAAGAACGCTTTTCCAGTCAATTTATGTTCCAGCTGTCCACAATGCTGATCGTAAATGTTACACTCTCTCTAAATCTCTCAGCCTATCTACCCACATCAAGCACCTCATACACAGCCAATAGTGAAAAATTGCAAATGACCTCAAAGTCAGTCAGAGAGGGATTAAATAGAACTAAACAGTGCGGGGATTAAAATAGACAGTAAAGATACTTACTGTATGGAATTTTTTCCTTGGTACCATGTTAAAGATTTTGTTTATAAAGTATTCACATAGTGAGACCAAAAGAAGATCTCAATAGCTATGTGCAAATAATCATATAAAATTATGCTTATTGAAATAAACTTGAAGAAGTAGAAATGAGAGGTTTTTAATTTTACTTTTTGGGTTTTTTTCCCTACTTTCCTCTTCTTTTGTCACTATATTTGATTTCTGTACCTTTTGTCTTGTGATTTAGGGAGGGGAAGGGGAAGTACATAAATGGTGGGAAAAAGGGTGAACTAATCATCAATGATATTCACTAGACACTATATTGGAAATGAACTCTAGAACTTGGGGGAAGGGGGAAGAGGAAAAAAACTGGGAGAAATGAGGGAGGGGTGACACTATTCAAGAGAAATTTACTCAATACCTGACTTATTCATAGCAGATCATCACAAGGCCCAATAGCTATACCCTTATGAACACCTAAGATGATGCTAAGTGAAATGAACTCCATGTTATGGAAACAATTGTTATATCACAGTTGTAACTACTTTCAACGTCCTATGTGTATCTGTAGCTTCTATTATTGATGATGTTCTTGTATCACCTTCCTGTGGTTGTGCCTACACTATCTCTGTAATCTTATCTGAGTATATTGGAAACCGTGTATACTGGTATTGGAAGTAGGAAATTGAAAGGGAATACCAAATTTGACAGACACAGGGTAAAAAAAGACAAACAACTACAAAAGCAATACTTGCAAAACTGTTTGGTGTAAGTGAACTGAACACCTCCATGGGGGGGGAGGGAAAGGGGGATGAGGGAGGGGGGATGAGGGACAAGGTAACAAACTGTACAAGAAATGTATCCAGTGCCTAACATATGAAACTGTAACCTTTCTGTACATCAGTTTGATAATAAAAATTTGGAAAAAAAATACCTGACTTATGTTACATCACCTTTACATTAAAAATAAAATAAAATATAGGTTACTGTGTTGCATGTATGATATGATCACACTTTTAGTAAGAACATAATACGTGTGTGTGTGTGTGTATATGTGTGTTTCGGCACACATGAACACATGCATGAGTTCTTAAAGAGACAGTGTGTTTTAATACTAACAATGGCAATTTCTATTTGACATGTGTGCATACATTTTAAAATTACTAAGTAGTTGTACAAAAAGATTACAACGCTCTAAGTCAGGTTATGAGTACAATGCAACTTGACCAATGTTATCACTTCCATCATTCTTCCCCATTCTTCCTGATCCCATCCTCCCCTCGTTACACAGTTCAAGTTTTACATAATGTACATTAATTATAATGACTGCATTTGCCACCATTCTACCCTCCATTTATGTACTCCCTTCAATTCTCCCCCTATCCCCCAAATTCATTTCCTGGTATTCCTTTTGTTAAACAGTTCATTAGTTGTTTAGAGAAGTTTCATCTCCTAACACAATAGTTATTTGTTTATGGAAAAAGCTGGTAGTATTACCAGTGATTGCCTCTTTATTGAAAAAGTTGAGAATGAGTCCACTTGGATCTTTACCCTTTTTAAGATTTAAAAATATTATAAATACCGTTATTCTGGCCAAAGCCATAGTTCTAACTCCTCTTCAAATGTATACAGAAACGCATACAAAGAGAAGAATGTAAGTTTAGTCTCTGCACATGCAGCTTGTGTTGGGGAGTTAAGGTACACTGAATCAGATAATGACAAAAATAAGACTGTTCAGATGGAGAGCCTGTGGGTGTGCTCAGTGGAAGGTTTCAAAGGAACGGCATCATCTGAGCAACATCCAGTAAGAATTGGTGTTTAAATACCTAGGCTGGTGCCGGTAGATTGTTCCTTTAATCCCAGCTATTCAGGAAGCTGAAATCTGAGGATCATGATTCGAAGCCAGCCTAGGCAAGAAAAGTAATGAGACTATTTTCCTCAATGAACTACCCAAAAGGCAAGAAGTAGAGCTGTGGCTCAAGTGGTTGAGCGCTAGCCTTGAGCATTAAAGCTCAAGAACAGCACTCAGGCCCTGAGTACAAGCCCAGGACTGGCACAATAAATGAAGTAGCCAGGGTTGGGGAGGAAAGAGTTGAAAAGAATAAATAAAGGTAGGAGTATAGGCACAGAATCCAAAAGCTATGAGATATCTTATAGACAAGAATGTAAAACAAATAGTATTGAAATTGTGGCGATCTTAAATCCTAAAATCAAGTACTTAATAGATATATGACTCTTCTTTATATACACTTATAAAATACTTCCTGCATGATGTGTAAGCAGCATTATATCCAAGAAAGGGAACAAAAATTATAGGTGAATATATGAATTTTGCATCTAGCAGAGACTACTGCAATGGATATGGGAAGTAAAGGAATAGACTGAAAGGTGGGTGCGGGGGGGTCTCTCTGGAAGATGATTATTTGTGCCCAGATATGCATGAAGCTGGGAGCAAACAAACTGAATATTCTGAGAGCATTCTGGGCAGAGGAACAAGTGTGCAGACCCCAGGGTGGGAATGTTCCTGGCAGGTTTGAAAACACTAGAGATGCCAGTGGGGCTACAGTACATGATGTGCTAGAAGACAGAATGGTAGGAAAAAAGATGAAGGATAACTAGGCCATAGATCAGTCATGAGATTTCCTTTTAAGAGATCTATGAAAACGTGTTGGAGGATGAATGTGGCACAATCATACAATATGATTGGTGTGTTATTCATAAAGCAATGGTCCCTGCACCTTCCTGTCTCTAGGTTACAGTCTCATTCTACACGGGTTTGACAAGCACATATACAAGTCATTAAAAGTTAGTTCAGCCAGGTGCCAGTGGGTCACAACTGTAATCCTTACTACTCAAGAGGCTGAGATCTGAGGATCATGGTTCAAAGCCAGCCTGGATAGGAAAGCATGTGAGACTTTTCACAGCCATTGTGAAAAGTGGCTGTGTCTCAGGTGGTAGAGCACTACTAGCCTAGAGCAAAAAGGAGGCTCAGAGACAGAGCCCAGGCCCAGAGTTCAAGCCCCAGGACTAGGAACAAATGAAGAAAAAAGCAGCAAGTTTGTCTAACTTATGTAACTGTAACCCCTCTGGGTTGGGTTTTGGGGGGTTTTTTTGTTGTTTTTTTTTTTGCATTTTCAAATAAAGAAAGTAAAAAGAAGAAATGAAGAAGAAAAAACAGCAAGTTTCATAGAACCATAAAATCATACATGGTCCCAGCTGGCAGGATCTCCTCATCCAAACCCCCTTGTGTTCCAGATGAGAAAATGGAGTCCCTTCTGTCACACAAACAACTCCAAGTGCTTTCTTACTTGAAACTGGGGCTATTTCAGATGAGCAATAATGAGAATGTCAGGAAAACTAAAGCCAAAGGCAGATGAGTAACAACTATCCATTAAAGCAACAAATGTTTGTAAGATACAGGCTTCAAACACCAGATGGCCAATTTGGGGAAGAGGTTTATTGCCACAGAACACAGTAAATTGCTCTTTGGGCCATTGCGAAATACCTCAGCCACCTAGCAAAACAAGGTAACAGACATCTCTACTCATTACACAACATCTGCTCCTCAGTCACTCTTATGGGAGGTGGAACCAGTCAGGTTACCAAGATTTCTGAAGCTCATGGACAAAGATGGAAATGGGTATATTCGTTCAATTGGTGTCACACAAATGAATGGACAACAAAGATGAAGTGAGATTGGCTTTTTAAAAACCCTGTCATCCTATAGAATTCTGTAAATTGGAGGACATATAAGGTTGTGGGAATTGCCCAAAATACAGAGTGTCTGCTAGAACAGACTCTTATTTCCAGAGATTCTTTCAGATCTTCATGACTGGCTTCTCTGATCCTGTAAACCAAGAGTTAGCAACCTCTCCCCAAATGGCTAAAGAGTGTCCTCTCTTTTGAACAATCTTGCTCTTGTAGTACAAATGCAGTCATTGACTATTCGTATAAAATGAATGTGGAAATAGCCCAATAAAAGTTTGCCTATAGTTGGGTGCTGGTGGCTCACGTCTGTAACCCTTAACTACTCAGGAGCCTGAAATATGAGGATCACAGTTTAAAACCAGCCCATGCAGAAAAGTCCTTGATACTCTTATCTCCAGTTAACAACCCCCAAACCAAAACTGGAGCTGTGGCTGAAAGTTACAGAATACTACCCTTGTGTAAAAACACTCAGGGACAGTATCCAAGCCCTGAGTTCAAGCCCCATGACCAATTAAACCCCCCCCCCCCGGAAAGTTTGCTTATAAGAACTGAAAGAAAGGGGCTGGGAATATGGCCTAGTGGCAAGAGCACCTGCCTTATATACATGAAGCCCTAGGTTTGATTCCCCAGTACCACATATATAGAAAACGGCCAGAAGTGGCGCTGTGGCTCAAGTGGCAGAGTGCAAACAGAAACCAGGGACAGTGCGCAGGCCCTGAGTCCAAGGCCCAGGACTGGAAAGAAAAAAAAAAAAAGAACCGAAAGAAAAAAGACACTGAAGTTGCTTACATGAACATTTCTTGGAAATTTATCTTGACTGATGATTGAGTTTTCATTAATAATCACATTAAACAATTTTTCTTTTAATTTTAGGGCCTAATCAGATGCCTTTGGAAAAATGCAGATTCTGGTGGTTTATAAAACTTCATTTTGCTATAGAAAACACTTTTGGATCACTGTTTTATATTAATGGGTATAAAGATTCTCATATATAGTATGCAAGCAATCTACTATTGAGCTACTCCTTCAGGCCAACAAACACTTCTTGATAAATAAAAAATTAATTTCAGGAAGCAATCAAGATGCCCTACAGTATGGGTAAATCAATTATACTTGTAATTCTTGGAAGTACAAGAATTGAAAAAACAGTATTTAGAAATGATTATTATAATAATGATTCATGTCACCATCATCAATGAATATTCCAATTATTGGGTGAAATTGTGTTGAGAAACAGAATATTGATATCAATATCCAAGGCATTTCCCCACACAATTTGTTTCATAGAGAAAGTAGTAACTTTACTGTGAAGAAGCATGACAAATGCCAGGTTAAGCAAAGCCCCAAAGTGAAAACATTAACGACAGTGGCACAAATCAACATCATGGACCTCCTGATAGGAGCATGGAGAAGAAGGCAGAGGCACTCAGATGCTGACTACACCAAATGCATGACCCGAATACACTCATGAAAAATATCAGACAATCCCACGTGGAAGTCATTAGAACAATAAAACAACACTATTCTATATTCACAAAATGTATCCAGGAGTATACAAAAACAACAAACAAACAAAAACCAGTATACAGGCCTGAGTTAAAGCTAAAGCCTCAGACACTGCACAAAAAGGAAAAAAAAGACAGCACAAACTACATCTAACACAATAAAATTTAATAGTAAAGTAACTACAATCCAACCTTTAAGTTTCACAAAATTCAAATGCACAAAGTAAAGTCACAAGACTAAACTCAGTAAGAGCAAAGACCATGACCTTTAATAACTAAGCAGTGTCCATAAATACACATTCTAAAGAAAATGCAAGAAGAAATTTTTGATTGATTTGATATGCATTAATTTCCAGTACCATGATTTAGTTAAATTATCCCTGCTCCCCAAAACATAGCTCAAGTATTATTCACTAAGGCTTGTTAACCTCTCTCTCTGTCTCTCTCTCTCTCTCTCTCTCTGTGTGTGTGTGTGTGTGTGTGTGTGTGTGTGTGTGTGTGTGTGTGTGTGTGTGTATACTGGTAGTAGGGCTTGAACTCATATCCTGCATTCTGACCCTTAGCTTTTTTTGTTCAAGGCAGTTGTTCTATCATCACCTGAGCTTAAGTGATTCGTTGGAGATTAGAGTCTAAGAGACTTTCCCTTCTAGGCTGGCCTCTAACTGTGGGCTTCAGAGCTCAGGTTCCTGAGTAGCTAGAATTAGTCATGAGCCACTAGAGCCCAGCCTAGGACATGTTCACTTTGGGTGTGTGCATAAAATATAAACTTGGCTTCTAGTTCTGCAGTCCACAAATGACTACATCCAAAGCAAAAGTGCATCCTGCTCAATGACCAATCATATCCCTCATCCAGCCTCTGTGGTGATTGGCCATGGAACATCAGCTATTCACTTCATATACGCTCATCAATGTGTGTAGCAGCATTGTTTTCCTGATTCTCAGCAATAAGAACATGTGGCATTTCAAACGACTATATTTGTCAGTCAACAAAGAGGAAGACTTGATAAAGAAATGAAAAGTGATGACGCAGGAAGTAAAACTAGAAACGAACATAAATAGAGTTTATGGTAGAAACAGCTGCAACATTACCACTGCTGCCCTCTATGAGAGACTGGAGTGTAAGCACAAGAATTTAGCAAAAGACAGGGACAGGCATAATGGTGCATGCCTGTTATCCCAGCTCCTTGGGGATGCAGGACAATCACAATCACAGTCCAAGGTGATCTTGTGCAGAAGTGTGAGACCGTACCTGAAAAATAACTGAAGAGAAAAGGGCTTGGAGCATGGCTCAAGTAGTAGAGCACCTGCCTAGCAAGCAAGAGGTCCTGAGTTCAATCTACAGTACTTCTAAACTGAAGATGTCCTCAAAATGACAGCAGAAAATAAAAACTTTACACTAAAGTAACTATCAGAGAAATATTTGAGAGGCATTGAAAGGATATAATGTTGGGAAATTATTCAAATTTCAATGCTCAATCTATATTGTAAATTATATGCATTTATGGCGTGCAGGTCACTCCAAAGATGTGGCTTGGTTTATTTTTCTATAAAGAAAACATCTTGTTTCTCTATCTTTCCAATGCTTTAACTCAGAGTATATTAAATTAACACTAGTCTTGCTATTTTTGCACTTAAATTTGGAATAAAGCTTTTAATGGTTTAACAGAAAAAATTAAAGATGACAGAGCAGCTGTAATTTTTATTGGTTGTTCAGACCATTTTATACAACTTCAGCTTTATATCTTGCTTCTGAGGACTTTTTTTGCACTATTGTAAAAAATAACTGAGGGGTATCTTGTCCTGTCTTCTTCACCATAGCTTCAAGTACAGACACATTCTGGATAGACAACCATATAATGTCCAGAGAAGAGAAAAGTCAAGATGATCATAGTCGGATATACTACTAGACAAACCATTATGTAAAAGTGAAATCCTAAACCAGGCACTGGTGGTTCATGCCTGTAATCCTAGCTACTCAGGAGGCTGAGATCAGAGGATAACGGTTCAAAACCAGCCAGGGTAGAAAAGTCTGTGAGACTCTTATCCCAATTACATCAGAAAATCAGAAGTGGCACTGCGGCTCAAAGTGAGTTGTAGAGCTCAGGGACAGCGCCCAGGCCCAGAATTCAAGCCTCATGACCGACCAAAAATATAAATAAAAGAATAAATGTGAAATCCTAGAATAGCCCAACCCACTTCAATAATAGACTATCCAGCAATAGAGGTTTCAATTTCATGAAGGGAAGAAGCTTCTGGCAATTAGAATGGAATAAAAATGGAATTCACTAACTCACAACCCAATGCACTCCTCATAGTTGGAAGTGCCAAACAGACTGAATGACCATCTGCCAGGCATGCTGAAGTCGAAATCAATTACTACTGGAGGTGAGAGAGGCCTTATCCATGGCTCAGATTCTATGCATCCATGTAGTGATTCCAAAATGCACCCACAGATTTTCTGACTCAACTCCCTTCACACAGTGGAGCTCATTCCTCCCCCACCCTTGAGGAAGGCCAAATTTAGATACTTACTTGAAATGAGGTGTTCACCACAGTGTGTGACTTATAAAGCTTGAGTATAAAATAGATAGCTGCCACCTGTCTCTTCCTTTCTTAGATTGCTCTACTTGGGTGGTAAGGACATTGAAACAGGCCCCTAGAGAAGCTTTGGTGGGGATAAAGCAAGGATTCCAGCAAATAGAAAGCCCTAGCTTACAATCAAGTGAATGAACATAAACCTGGGAAATGGATCCTTCAACCAAAACCATCAGATGACTTCAGCACCACTAAAAATCACCTAAGGATTCCTTAGTCTGAATTACTTATCTAACTGCTCTAAAATCCCTGGACCATCATAATTTTCATTGTTGTTTCAAGCTCCTAAATTTTGAGGTCATTTGTGAGGAAGTGTTAACTACCAAATGCTAGCCATTTTGACCTAAACACTGAAGTTATATGACAATCTAAAGAAATTCTTTGTAATCCTCCTCCTCCTCCTCCTCCTCCTCCTCCTCCTCCTCCTCCTCCTCCTCCTCCTCCTCCTCCTCCTCCTTCTCCTCCTCCTCCTCTCCCCTCCTCCTCCTCCTTTTCATCTTCTTTTTGCAATTGCCTTTTAATAGATCCAAACCATAATTTCAAAAAACTAGCTCTTATCATTGAGGAATAAATAATTATCAAATGGTATTCTGCTGTTAAAAAAGTAGAAAGCAGAGAAGAAATCTAAAATTAATTCCTCCCACTCTGTTCAATTTTCACCCAACATTCAAATTTACAAAAGATTAAAGCAGACCTCAGGAGCAGGACTTGCTTTCTTCAGCAGAAGAGAAGTCTTCAACTGGTTCATCTATTAGAGAAGGTCATGGAAATAGGTCTGGGCCTGGTACTTTCTTAAAGTGCCATTTATGGCAATATAGTGCCATTTGTTCACCCAAACTTAAAAGTCCAACCTAGATTTTTACTACAAACTCCAGATCAGTGTATTTGATATTTTCCCTGAGGACTTAACTTTCTTCCAAGGCACTTTGAAGTCCATGTAGCTGAGGGGACATCCACAGTCTATTTCCTGAAGCTAGGCCCATTCCAGGTTTTCCTGATGTGGAGAATGAGACCCATCTACTCTCAGAGAACAATCCAAATACTTTGTAACACCCCTCTCTCTCTTCTTCCATTTAAGATAAAGAAAAGCCAATAATGAATGGGCAGAGACTAGACTCTTTAGGACCTGGAAGTACTACACAATAGAGTTTACAATTTATCCCTTACAAATTGTTGAATGGAGCCATGTTTTCCAGTAAGTTATGAGGAGTGAACCCCCGTGAACCCGTCACTGACCTTTTGAATGGTTTATATGAATAGAAACTGGATGGGGTAGAGAAAATCAGAAAGTAAAAAAAAGAGGTACCACATGGCAGTGTTGAGGAATGAGTGGCATACTTGACAGAGAGAACATGTTAGATAGATAGATAGATAGATAGATAGATAGATAGATAGATAGATAGATAGATAGATAGACTAAATATCTGAATGAAAGAAAAGGAGAGTTTTGCTCAGGAGTGTGGGAAGGAGATGTTAAAGATGTGAAGATTGTAGACAGGGGTGTCCAGTGGCAGGTATGGATACAGGGCTGAATGCAGCTCTGGAGGGATGCCATGTCTAGAGGTAGCTAGGTTACCTGTGTAGAAATGAACTACAGATGAGAGGCTAACATATCTGGGAGAAAAGAAGTAGGAGAGAAGGACTGATGGAGTAAATCTAAAATGTAGAGCTAATTTAGAGGCTAGAAGGGTAGGAGGAGCAAGGAAAGGAATGAGAAAAGATCACAGAGCCAGAGAGTCCCAAGTTTCAAACATAATGTAGAGAGAATTGAAGGGTAGCAACATAGAAGAGACAATGACTAAGACTTTCCCAGAATACTCAAGCCATGAGTATTCATAAATTAGATTTTAAAAAATAGAGTAGGTAAAGCTGAAAAAAGCATCTGTAACCCTCCTATACAGAAAAAGAAGAAGAAGGGGGAGGAGGAGGAGGAGGAGGAGGAGGAGGAGGAGGAGGAGGAGGAGGAGGAGGAGGAGGAGGAGGAGGAGGAGGAGGAGGAGGAAAAGGAGGAGGAGGGGAGGAGGAAAAGGAGGAGGAGGGGAGGAGGGGGAGGGGGGAGGAGGAGGAGGGGGAGGAGGAGGAGGAAGAAAAAAGAAGAGAAGGAAGAGGAAACATAGTACCTCAGTTCCCTATTCAGTTGCCTATCATGACTGGCTCATAGTTCGCTATAGCTCTGCTAATAGTCGGCATGTGTAATCCATGGGCCTCAGTAGATCTCATTGGATAGAGAAGCCATGCATCTCCATCTTTGAACCCCCTTGCCAACTTGTCTTGACTTGCCATACAGTAAGCACTTTAAAAATATTGACTGTCTTGAAAGTCTTGCCAATTTACTCAGGTCTGTAAACAACTTCCTGAATGCAAAGAAAGAGACCCATCTGAAATGGCTTGAGAAGAATGAGTAAGCACCCCACCATCCCCATACTCATTTTACGATGCAGAAGATAGACACACAAGGACACTGCCTAGAGCGCCATCACACCATCCTTCAATGCAGCTATCCCAAGTTGTGGTCAAATTGTTTTCATATTATCTAATTATAACATCTCCTTTACATACAATTTCATAAAAACCCAGTTATTATGTGTTGGTATAAAGAGAGTGGGAGCTTTTTTTTTAATTTTGGTCTGGTTTTTTTGGGGGGATATCCTTTGCTGCTTACTGTATCCTTTACACACTATCAGGCGAGGCATTTTTTACCACTCACTATTCTGCCTTTAAAACTAATTTGTATAAGCCAGGCACCAGTGGTTTATGTCTGTAATCCTTGGTACTCACAAGGCTGAGATGTAAGGACTGTAGTTCAAAGCCAGCCCAGGCAGGGAAGTCCGTAAGAATCTTACCTTCTACTTAAGCACTAAAAAAGCCAGAAGTGTTGTTGCTCAAGTGGTAACGCACTAACCTTGAGAGAGAAAAAAAAGCTCTCAACAGCCAGGCTCAGAGTACAAGTCTCAGAGCTGGCATACAAACACACAAAAATTACTATACACACATGTCCCTAAATGCTACTGTGGTTGGTTCCTTCCAAGAGCTCAGGGATAATTAGGAGCATCTCACATCAGTGCATATCAATGCATATTTATGGACTCATCCTATGAGTCCAATTCCTCCTTCCTGGTGAGCTTTCATAGCAACAAGAAATTATTTTGATGTCATATTCTCTGATTTTAAAGGGGGAAAAAGATCCTTATGTCCCATTTCATTTGCTTGATGTATAATTTGTCTCTCTTCAATCCATTTAGTCACTGGCATACAGCTGTATTAAGTAACAGAATATTTCCTCCTAAAGTTCTTAACCAGAGGACCCTTACCTGGCCTCAGACGAGAGGCTCCTTATTTATTTATTCATTCATTTTGGTGATTCTGGTTTGAATTCAGGGCCTGATGTTTGCTTGGCAAGCATTTTACCACTAAGCTATGCCTCCAGCCCTATTTATATGAGTTCCTTTTGACATAGAGTCTTGCTTCCTGCCTGGGCATGCACTTGGACTAGGATCCATCTATTGTAGGCTTTCTGACATAGCTGGGATGATAGGTACACACAAGTAACCCCAATTTCTTTCACTTGAGACAACATTTTACAGACTTTCTGCCTAGGTTGGCCTAGAACTTTGATTCTACCAATCTCAGCCTCTCAAGTAGCTAGGATACAGGTACTTGTATCTGTTTTTGTATCTGGTTTACTTGTATCAGAGATACAGCTACCTGTATCTGGTTTTTATTTATTTTTGTTTTGTTTTTTTGTTTTGATTTAATCTGTGTAGTTGTACCAGTCAGCTTTCCATTGTTGTGACAAATACACTTGAACTAATAAACTTAGAAGGAGGAAAGGTTTATTTGTGCTCATGTTTGCAGAATTATTAGCCCATGGTTTGATTTTCCCATTTGCTTTTGGGCCTGTGGGGAGCCAGTACAACATGGTGGGAGGTGAGCATGTGGTAGAGCAGCAATGCATAGCCAAGTCATGGTGACTGGAAAGCAAAAAAAAAAAAAAATAGAGAAGAGAGGCCAGAGTCCCAATATCACCTTGAGGGCACACATGAAGTGACATAATGTTCATCTACCAGGGCCCACCTTTAAATAGCACCTCAGACTATAAGCAAGCCTTTAATAAAAAGGAAACTCTCCAGATCCAAAGCAGTGCAATGATGAAATTGGAAAACCTGTTTCAGTTCTTCCTATCAGGGTGATTCTCATTTCCTCTGACAAACCAATTGTACAATTTCTTATTCTAATTCTCACTATTCTGTTTTGTCAGGTGATGCTCACATAGTGGGAGTCAGGTAGTAGGAGAGAAGCAAACAGTTGGTCCAATTTGTTTCTGCCAAGCAGAACTTCAAAGACTTTGTACCTCAGGGCTGGAAATGTGGCCTTGAGGCAAGAGTGCTTGCCTTGTATACAGTAACTCTGGGTTCGATTCCTCAGCACCACGTAAATGGAAAAATCCAGAAGTAGCGCTGTAGCTCAAGTGGTAGAGTGCTAGCCTTGAGCAAAAAGAAGCCAGGGACAGTGCTCAGGCCCTGAGTTCAAGCCCCAGGACTAGCAAAAACAAACAAACAAACAAACAAACAAAAGACTTTGTACCTGTGGTTTTGGGTAAGCTCTTTAAATAAATTATACCAGTAAGCTTAATTCCACAGTTGGCCTCACTGATCCTACTCACCAAATTCATAAGAACACACAAGGAAATGGTTGTATCTATCTGGTTGCTGGTGGCTCATGCCTGTAAAGCTAGCCACTCAGGAGGCTTTGGTCTGAGGATCATCGTTGAAGTCAACTGAGGCAGAAAAGACTCAGAGATTCTTATCTCCAATAGACCAGCAAAAACCCCACCAGAAATGGAGGTGCTCAAGTGGTAGAGAACCAGCCTCCAGTGAACCTTTCAAATGAGAACATCTGTGCCCTAGGTTCTAGCTCAGGTTTGTGAAGTAGCATTTTGGTTCTTCTTTCCAAAAGAACAGATTTAGAAAAATAATACTATTTCTAGAACAGTTGACAGAGCATTTCCTCCTGGATGATCTTACACAGGAGACCCTTACTTATATGCATAATTGAAGGAAACATTTTAAGTTACTATTATTTTTAGCCTACATAGTTAAAATCCAACTAGAACTATTCCATGTGACATGACACTCTCTCCTTGTTTATGTTTTCTTCATGGTGACTCTAAAATAGACTGGGTGTTAGGCTTCACATAAGCAACATATCTCATGAGCTTAATTGAATTACGTGCTTAGCTCAATAAACAACTCTTGAGGCTAATAAAAGAATCTCAGACCAAACCCATCTACTGGCCTTGAAAATTCTTCTCTTGTGTAAAGATGCTAGCCAGTCACTGATATTAACTGTTCCCTTCTTCCAAAAGTCCGTGCCTACCTTGACTTGCTTTTTTTGTGTTTTCTTTTGTTGTTGTTCTTGTTGTTGTTTTGGGGTGTTGTTTTTTTTTACTTGCTTTTAAAGCCTGACAGGGAAACTGAGGTATGGCTCAGTGCTTGCCTGGCATGTACAAGGGTTTAAGTTCAATCCTTAGCACTAAAAAAGAAAAAAATGTTAAGGATTAGCAATATGATGATGTGAGAACAGTTCTAGAAAATTACCAACAAATTGGCAGAAACCCTTAAACATTTGTTCGGGGAAACCAAAGGCCAAAAGAAAACCAAGAGTGGTGACTGTACCCTAAGACTCCATGTCATCCTCAGATCATTCAAGTACCAGTATAACATATAATTTCTATGACAGCAGAGCTTGCTAATAGTATGTACTCCAAAAACAAAATGTGTGGAATCAAATCCTAGCTCTACTAACCACTAGCTTTATGACCAGGAGTGAGCAACTCAAACTGTCAATGACTCCATTTCTTCATTTGAGGGATGAAAATAAGTACCAATTAATTCATACAAGTCAGTCCGCAATTAAATGAGTTAAAGGAGATGCTTATGAGTCCATGGAGATAATAATAACAAAAAAAATCCAACAACAACAAGATCTGCATCAATGTCCGGCACATGATGAAGATGTGTGTTAGTGAGCTTTCCCACACTGTGAAAAAATATCTGACATGATCACTTTATAAGGAGGAAAGGTTTGTTTTGTTTCATGGTTTCAGGGGTGTCAGTCCATAGTCATCTGGATGTATTGCTTTTGGCCTGTGGCAGCACAGTGCATCATGGGGAAATACATTATAGAGAAAACCTAGTCACTTCATGGTTTCCCTGAGCAAAGAAAGAGAGAAGGCATACAGACAGACAGATAGACAGACACTCATGTAGAGCTAGGGAGAAGGAGATGGGAACCCAATATCACCATTCAGGAGCACCCCTGCAATGACCAAAAGTCTTCCTATTTGGCCTTATACCTTACAGGTTCCACCACCTTTCAATAGAACTGTGACAGGCTGGAAACAGCCTGTAGCCCATGAATCTTTGGGAGGTATTTGTCCAAACTACAGCAATGCTGTACTTTGTTGTTGTTTTTTTTAACTTTATTCTCATTTTCTTAGTCATTCTACAAATTGTTCTGATCACATTCCATCTCACAAATAAGATTCCCCAACACCGAAGCATACTGTAATCCCTGAACTCCTGGGATTTTTATAATCCATAGCAACAGCAACATTAGCTTAAAAAAATCCTACTTCAGTAAGAATACATCTTTATTCACTTACTAATTTTCTCAAGAACACTACAGCATTTTATGAAAATTCTGAGCCTTTGATTGTTTTTCAATGGCCCCTTGAGAGTTTATGCCTCTATGACAAGACAAGGTGCGAAATAATACAGAGGTACTGATCTGAAAGCTGATGAAGGGCCGCTGACCAATGCAACAATCTGTTGTTCTTAGAATTTACACCTCCTCCGCAAATTACAAATCGTCTTCCAGATTCATCTATAAAATTCACACCTGTGCAAGCCAAGGGCCTGTGTCAGAGTATGTGCCAGACAAATTATTGGGAGCAAAAATACAGGACTGGGCAATGGTTGCTCAAAATGCTTCTTAGACTACATATTGTCATCCTCATAAAGGCAGCACTGAAACCAATATCTCAAGGAGTCACACGATATTTCAATCATGTCATCTTCCCATCAAACTGCTAAGGATGGGGGTAAATATACAGAAAATTGCTTGAGGAGTACATTGGAGGCAGAGGAAATGGAAATGACTTATATGTAAAAACTTGAGAACAATGTGTAATAATATACCTCTAAGAGCCAAGTTGCCATTATGGACCAATAGTGAATTATGAAATTTCAAAGGAAGGACAATGATCAACAATATTTTTCAAAAGAAAGTAATGCTTATATATAGGTGAAGTATGAGTACAGTTGTGAAGGACGTGGATAAAAGACAGGAAGTCCAAAGCCATAAAAAATTATAATTGGCACCCTAGAGTTTGTCCTCTGTCTTTTCATCCCATTAGTCCAACGTAGGACTCTAAAGTGTCACAAAACATCCACATTACATCCACATTACATCCACAAAACATCTACATTATGGAAATAGTATTCCTCATTCTGATTTCAACTGTCTTGAATCGAGCATGTCTTGTTTTCCTCCTTCCCACTCAATTGTCTGAACAGAGAGGGAAAAGAATGACTACCAATCTCCATTCACACACATAAAGGCTGTGGTTTTCCTTCTTACTGTGAGTCATTGATAGGTTGTTTTTCTGTGCTGAATTAAATCTTCCCTGTACAATCACTCATTCAGGAGGGAGATGGTGAGGAAGTGGGGACGATTTTCCTGTTCTCTCAAGGAAGGAAGACAGAAACTTACAAATGCTGTGCTGAGACCAAGTCTACTTGTTGCCTTACATATGTCTGTTTGTTTTAACTTTAAAACAATTTGCAATTCACAGAAAAACTGTCTTATCTGTTCAACCTTCAGAAAAATGTAGCTTCATTACAGGCATCCTACTCTTTCACACAAAAATACTGTGACTTTCAATGCTGCTGAGATGCTAAATTCTACTTCTGAGAAAAGGTGATAAAATGATTATTAGGAGAGTTGTAACTATTTCTAAGCTCTGATACATACATGTTTGTTCAACCCCTGGTGGCTCACAGCTATAATCCTGGCTGCTCAGTAGGCTGAGATCTGAAGATCATGGTTTGAGGCCAAACCAATTACCCAACAAAAAGCCAGAAGTGGAGCTGTGGCTCAAGTGGTAGAACACTAGTCTTGAGAAAAAAAAATCCAAAAATCCAATCAACAGTGCAAGGCCCTGAGTTTAAGTTCCAGTTCTTGCGGGTGTATACACACACAGACAAACACACATACAAACACACACACATACTACTTAACAGACATACATGTTTGTCAATGCTTTAGCATGCATTCAGATTAAGTACTTGCACATAGGCAAAGCATCCTGCCTATATAAATTTTGAGGTCTACCTGAAAAGAAGTTCATCCCTATAAACATGAGGTGAACAGAGGAATGAGTATAAGGGAAGCTGAAAGAGTTGTTTCAAGGTGGACACAGGGGTGCCTTGAAATGTAAAGATCCACGGAAACCTTAGCAGAGTACTCCAAGTCTAGAGGACAGCACCATTGTGAGGAGCTCAGAAAGCTCAACAAGTACAACCACCTCTGCTAACTGAAGCATTGGAAAACAAAACACAGGTACTTGTTTGTGTCTTATTACTGTTGGAGGTATTGTTCTAATACCCTCAAGTCCTTGCTCTTCATCAGCCCATAAGAGCTGCAACCATAACAGCTCCAAAAAGCCACTGAGTCCAGACTGTGTTAGAGCATCAAGAGGTACAAATGTGTACACTAAACTAGAGACCCAGAGCAGCTCCTCTGATTTGTGCTTGAAACCAGGGTTAAAGTTTACAGGAGACTCAATAGACATTCAAGAAGAAAACAAGTTCTGTGTTAAACAGCACAGGGAGGAAAATCTGCTCCATTGTGCAGAAGGCACTGTTTCTTCCTGCATGCAAGCACATTGGCTATAGCTAGCTGAGAACGATTTGAATTAACCAGTTGATTAACTATTTCTTATCAACTATACATAGAGCTCAACAGGACATTCTACCAACTCTTTCAGTCCAGTCAAAAGCATTGATTGAATGCCAGTTTTGTACAACAGCACTGTGTAAAGAGTACTGTGAGGAACCGGAGATAGATAATAAGAGCTATTGTTTATAGAAGGTGTACCATGTTCCAGGACTATAAATTATAAGTGGTAATTTACAATCAGTATTGCAAGTGAATTGCCATTTAATAAGGAAGCAAACCCCTTACCACAATACCAAATTAAAGAAGTAAGCAGGCCTTTATAATTTACATTATTCCAAATCCTTTACACAGGGTCAAGTAAAAGGCATGGGAGAACTTTAGAAGTCTCAACGTTCTAATCAGAATCTACTATCCCAGGGCTCTTAATTATTCCCCAGTACATGAAACTAGGTACAGCTCCCAGTGGCCAAATATGTTGCTATCAAGCATCTAGACTTTAAAAAACCTGGAGTTTTTATTTGAACAATAGGTTATTGAGAGGATATTTTAGCTACTTTTTGAACTGGTTAATCTCTGGTGAAAAAATAAATGCAAGTATCATTCATTCAACAAATATTCATCTGAATCCTACCAATTGCTATGACTGCAGATATAAAGTGATAAAGTCAGAAGAAAAAAGAAAAGAAAAGAAAAAAGAAAGGGATAAAGTCAAGGAATGATTTCCAATGACTGATCTCCAAACTTCCAAGGAAGAGATTGATGAGATTAATTAAGAGCCATAAAAATGTACTGAGCAGAAAGTGAGGCACAAAGAAGCCATGGGTCAGCCATGCTTGTGAATAAAAGGGTAGTAGAGGTGTCAGTAATGACTTCATTGAGGAAATGACACTTACATTGAGATTTAAAAGGTCCATTCATGCTGGGCATGACAGTGTACACTTGTAATCCCAGCACTTAAATGACAGAGGTAGGAGGATTCTGAGTTTGAGGCCAAAGACCTTATTGTGAGAAGACACACCAGGAGAAGGAGGAGGAAGAGGGGGAGAAGGGGAAGGAAGAGGGAGAGAGGAAGAGGAAGAGGAGAAGGAAGAAGGGAAGAAAGAAAAAGGAGTGAGGGAGGGGAGGAGGGAGGGAGGAAGGAGAGAGCAAGCAGATGGAAGGTAAAGACAAGCATAGACCAAGTCACAAATCATCATACATTTAATTCTGGACACACTGTCAGCAAAGCTAAGCCTACAGGTAACCCATACTAGGCAACATAGAAACACAAAACATGTTTTTTAAATAAACTGGGTTACAAAACTTCTGCAGAAAAATGTTCTTCATAGCATTGTGGACAATAGCCAAAGGATGAAAACAACCTAAATGTCCATCAGCTGACAGATAAACAAAATAGGGTACATGCAACATACCATATCATAGTGAACATTAAAAAGATGTGAAGTGAAAAGGGCCAGATGCTTGTAAGTGTTAAGACATTTATTTGAAAAATCCAGAATTGGCAATGGGCAAATCTGTGAAGACAGAAGGCAGATTAGTGAATTCCACTTGGGTAAGGGGACATGGGGAGTGCCTACCTCCTGGGTAAAGGATTCTCTTTGGGGTGATGAACATATTTGGAACTATATAGTGGTGATGAGGATGACCATTGTAAAGTGTTATGAATATAGTAAAACTCACCGAATCATGTGCTTCAAAGTGATGAATTCTGTTTCACATAATTTTCCACTATTAAGATAAGCAAGTAAAGATTTTTAAATAAATTGGTTTTAAATTATAACATTGACCAGAACAAACAACAAACAATATATACATAAAGTTAAAATTATTCTTCATGCCATCATTTCTCCACTCATATTCCACAAAAGAATTACTGAAGTTTTGTCTTAATAGTTCTCCAGAATTCTATATATAATCTATAAATAATATATTATATGCAAAATATATAAATTACATATATATTTAATATATACATATTTATAAGAAAGAGAGAAGAGAATGTAGATGTATATGGGATATTTATTATTTATATATTTTGGTTGGTCATGGGGCTTGAACTCTGGACACTGTCCCTGAGCTCCTTTGCTCAAGGCTAGCACTCTACCACTGGAAGCTCCACTTCCAGTTTTGTCTGTTTGCTAATTGGAGATAAGAGTCTCATGGACTTTCCTGTCTCATCTGACTTTGAACCACAATCCTCAGATCTCAGCCTCCTGAGTAGCTAGGATTGCAGGTGTGAACCACCAGTGTCTGGATGGGATCTATATTTATATAATACACTATTAAATAGAATATATCAATAGCTCTCCAATCTCTTGTCCTTCACTTCCAAAGTATTTTCAACAGGTTTTCTTGTTCTGTTTTCATGTATGCAAACAAATATTTCAACCATATAGAATCTCTTTTTTATTACCATTATTAGCTCTCCCCTCCTAGTGAAACCTCCCACTCTCAATAGAGCCTACTGCACTTTTCCTGTTAATCTTTTTTTTTCATTTTAAAAATGATATATATTATTTCCTTTCCATTTAAGCTATTGGGAATCATGAAATTACTAAATTGCATCTTATTATATATGAGCCTAGAGTCTTATTTATTGTTTATTTATTGTTTTTGAGACATGGTCTTTCTATGCTGACTATACATATCTTGAACTCACAATCTTTCTATCTCAGATTCCCAAATATATAGACTACAGGCATTACTCATCATGCCTGATAAAAACTCAGTTTAAATTAGAATTACTTTGCAATCTCTTTAGTCTTCTAAGATTTTTTTAAACTCATCAATCAGGAGGTTGTCAACAAACTGAGTTTGGCACACTTGAGTATAGGGTTTGCTGAGAAAGATTTATTCACAGCTTTCTAACCCCAATAGTAGAGTGGAAAGTAAAAGATTTCTGAGAGTAGAGCCACAGGTTCTCCAGTAATGCTGACCTGAGACCATGATAGGAAAAAAATGGATGAGAGGTATTTTTAGAGAAATAGATTCAGGTCATAATGAGATCGATAATAACTTCATGGGAAGAAAATGGCATTTCACAAGCAGACATGTCAACTTCTACAATCAGAAAGATTTGAAAAGAGGATTTCAATTAAAAGGTACAATGTAAGGTAAATTACTCTTTTTGAGATAATAAGTAAGTGAAGTCAATCAAACAATGCTTCCACCAAGGACAAAAAGCTTTTTGAAAGGTAAGGTATAAGGTCAAAGATATAGGAAACAAAATCTTTAGAGGGATGCTTAGCTTACATGTACTACTCAATCTTAGAAAATGTGTCAGGACATTGCCCCATTTGTAAGGAAATGGAAGGACTTGGAAAAAATTATACTAAGTGAAGTGAGCCAGACCCAAAGAAACATGGACTCTATGGTCTCCCTCATAGAGAATAATTAGCACAGGTTTAGGCAAGTCACAGCAGAGGATCACAAGAGCCTAATAGTTATGCCTTTATGAATGCATAAGATGATGCTAGGTGAAATGAACTCGACGTTACGGAAATGACTGTTATATCACTGTTGTAATTACTTTCAACATGTCATGTGAAACCGTAGCTTCTATTGTTGATGATCCTTTTGTATCCCCTTCCTGTGGTTGTACCCACACTACCACTGTATCTTATCTGAGTACATTGGAAACTGTATATACTGGTACTCGAACTAGGGAAGTGAAAGGGAATATCAAAATCGAGAGACAAAGGATAAAAAGACAAACGATTCCAAAAGCAATACTTGCAAAACCATTTGGTGTAAACCAACTGAACAACTCATGGAGGGAGAGGGAAAGGGGGAGGAGGAAGGGGGGAATGAGGGAGGAGGTAACAAACAGTACAAGAAATGTACCCAAGGCCTAAAATATGAAACTGTAACCTCTCTGTACATCACTTTGACAATAAATACAAAAAAGAAAGAAAGAAAATGTGTCAGGAGACATGAATCTATCTTTAGGTTTAGGAATTAAATCCACACGAATTTAAGCATAGGAAGGAGTTTGTATATATATATACTCTTGATTACCTCAAAGCAAAGAGCTATATACCAGCTTTAGGATTTAATTAACAGAACAACTTCCAAACATCTACATTATGTTTGATTAAAATTACTCTTGAGACAAGATAACATTACATTTAATACTATAATTTATAAGATATATAAAGAAAGATTTTAGGAATAGCCTTCACAAAGATTACTTTTTCAGGGTAACCGCTATTCGTTTTACATTTACTGTATTAGTTGTAAGATCCTGTATCTGCTGGAAATTGTTGGCTGTTTTCTATTTTTTTCATATGTCATATCAGTAGGAACTTCTAATTAATTTGAATTAAAATGTGTGTAAAAAAAGATACATGAATAGGAAATTTTGCAAGAGAAACAGACAATGAAAGAAACATAAGGAGGGAGTGACCACTTTGATATGGAGTTGGCACTTGACTTGATTCTTGTGGAAGAGTCCAGAGTGCAGCACAATAGTAGAGCAATTGCCTAGTATGTGTGAAGCTTTGAGTCTGATCTTCATCCAGAAAATAAAAAAATTAAAAAATAAAGGAAAAGGAAGGAAAGGAGAAATGATTAGGCTGGGAAGGAAGTGAAATAAAGAGTGAGTGGCTTGAGCACAAGCAAAATGGAAGACAAGGGGCTCAGAGTCAGGGTAAGAGTACCTTTTATCTTAGTGTGCTTTATGTTGGTGCTACAGACTGTGTATGTTATGAAAAGAAGCTTATTGTAGCTCATGGGCATAGCCCAAGGTCAAGGACCACATCTTGTAATGGAATGATTGACAAAGTTGTGAAACTTCCCAGGGTATCATACAGAAGGAGAACATGTGTATATATGTGTATGTCCTCTAGCCTGGCTCTTCTTTTAGAGCCACTTTAATTGAATGATGAAGCCTTCACCTTAATTACCCTATCTAACCTGAATCACCTCCAAAGGGACTCATTTCTGAACATCAGAAATATACTAGATGTCCACCTTCTTAAGACCTCATAATAGGTATTAAGCACAAACATTAGGAAATGTGTCTAAGTAAATGTTAGAGTTGAATTCTGAGTTCACATTAGTGTGACTCTAGAAGTCATGCTGTCAGTAACTAGCAATATACTTACTTGAAATATATGTGATATTTTTCTAGGAGAACAGAGGAAAGAAAATTTTATTCCAATGGAAGGTAATGGCCAGAGAAACTTTGGGAATGGGGACATCAAAGCTGAGCCTTAAAGGAAGAGCAAGATTTCATATTCAGACATACAGATGGGAAGGAAAATGAATATATAAGGAGAACTAGTCCATGCTGAGAGATTGGCATCAAAAACATATAGTTTTTGATTGGGTAGGAAACACAGGAATTTGCATGGGGTGTCCTTCATTCATAGATGAATCCTGATGTAAGCCAGTCATAGAGATTCTATTCAACTTGTGGATTGAGATTACATGGTAGAAAGGATTAGGGAAACATTTGGGTCCAAATAATGTCATGTCTAGAACATCTTTCAAGGATATTTGAACCATAGATATAATGGTAAGCCAGAGATGGCAACAGAAAAGGAGCAAAATGAATTTCTTAAGAATTAGCTCCAAGAGAAGAAGACAGGAAGATGGTGGAGGTGTAGCTGGGGACTGAGCTCTCTCCAATAAAAGAGTTTTAATAGCCCAGCCAAAAGTCCATGTCTAGAGAGTCACACCAAGTAAGCTGTAATTGTACAGAGATTTTGGCCAGAGAGGAAAAATACAGCCTGCTTAAGAAGACAGATTTGAGCACATGCCAGTAGCAGCAGCCACAGCTGCAGCTGCAGCCTGAGACAGCTGGGGCAAAGGCACAGAGTTTGAGTGGATAAGACTTTTCATTCACCTCCAGTGTGAACTGGATGACTAGGAGCGTGATTCCACATCCTGCACCAGAAGAATGCAGATCATGGATGGTCCGAAAAAATCAAGGGAAAAGCGTGACTACCCCACAAAAGACATCCTCACTCCTCACAGACAGATTCTGGATGGTAGCCCTCCCCTGCCACCTGAGAAAAACACCATCTTAAATATTGGCATAGAGCCTTCCAGAGCAGCTAGCAGATAACTCAGGCATGAAAGGCAGTGACTGCTACACCATTTTTTTCAGCAGGACAAAGGAATCTGACCACTCAGAGACTGTTCTACCCAGAAAATGTAGCCCACCAAGCTGCAAGGAAAATTGTCTACCACAAGGGAATCAAAGGCTCCATCAAGAGACTGTACAGCAGACATCAGGGAGCCACAAGGTTCCCCAACCAAATTGAAGAATTTCTTTTTCTTTCCTTCTTTTTAACCTTCATTGCTGGTTTGTTTAGTCCTAGATATAGAACCTCCAATGATTATTAATTTTTGTTTTTAATTGTGTGCATACTTAATTCAGGCTATAATTTTGATTGCTCAAGTTCCTGTTTCACAACCATCTTAGTATTTTTACTTTTAGAATTATTATTTTATGCATATTTTTATTCTTTTTCTCAATTCAGGTCCTAGCTTTCTTCCTTCTGTTCCTTTTCTATATTCCTCCATTCTTATTCACCCCCTCTCTATTTTTCATTGTCTGTTGATATGTAGTGATGTGTCTGTGATCTAGAATCTATTTGTATCCATTTTGACTGCGTCTATATGATTAATTGTGCTATCCCTTCAGTACAGATCCCTTTATTGCTCACAACAGATTTGTTCACTGGTCACAACTATATATAATCCTCATTCCTGAACTTCAATACCCCTCCCCAAAGAAAAGTAGAGGTACATATAGGAATACCTGTCTATTATTTTGAACCTCTAATGTCTGTCCAACTACAGGGACCTGGGTTGGTGTTGGGGATTTAGCTTGGCCTTAAGGGAGGAAGGGCAACTAGGGCTCCCTTAGAGATGCTGCCCTTCCCCCAGCCCTGGGGCTGCAGAAGGTAGTCCCTCCCACCTTCCGGCTTCAACCAGAAGAGAAGCAAGGCAGCCCCCACCCCTGGGGGTCGAGCACGTGTGCAATGGCGGGGGATCCCAGAAACCCAATCCTTGGGGGGCTGGGTCTCCACCCATAGAGGAAGTCCCCTGACATCACTTGAGGGACAGCCCTTGCGGCCAACCAGTGGCTCCTCTCCTGTGCCCGCCTTTGGGGGTGTATCTGTTGGCTCCTCATTTGAATAAAGCAGAACGCCCCTGAGGCTTTTTCCGGGACTTCCAAGAGTCTGTGTGTTTTCTTAGAAGGGCATGAGGAGTCTCGTTAGGCCACATGCACTGAGGCTTACTCGTGTCCCGTCACTCCACCCTGGGCGCCAGCAGGTCAGGCACCCAGGGGAGAGGGTGAAAAGGGGAACACACTTAAGAGAGAGTAATCTTAGCATCCCTGGACCCAGGGGAGGTGAATCTAGCCTGGCAGGTTGGTTCTTATCTTAAAATTGTGTTCTGTTGTGGTATTACAGTTGCTTTCATTTCCAAATGAACGGAACAAACCATAGAAACACAAGAAAAATGGCAAGTCAAGGAACCTCAACTCTCACTGAAAATAAGCAGGCAACAGAGCAATGAAAACCTAGAAGATAGTTCTCAAAATGCCTTACAAATACTACTGGCAAATATCCTGAATGAAAAACTGAGAGCCTGCACCTGGCTATGCATGAACATGATGAAGCTAACCAAAGATTAATAGAGTAATTAATGAAATCCACAAACAGAAAAATGAATGGATCCCAATGGAAGGAAAGGGAGTCCACTGAACATTAGCCACTCAGCTAAAAGATGTGAGAGTGAACAGAACTAAACAACTTCATAGACTGACTAAACATAACAGACATCTACAGACTATTTCACACAGCAACATCAGAATATACATTCTTCTTGGTAGCACATTGGCCATTCTCCAAAATAGATCATATTTTAGGGCACAAAGCAAATCTGTGCAAATTCAGAAATATTGAAATTGTTCCCTGCATTCTCTCTGAGCACAATGGAATAAAATTAGAGTGCAACACCAAAAGCCACCAGAGAAAGCCTGTAACACATGGAGACTGAAAAACACATTACTGAATCACCAATGGGTCCTTCAAGAGATCAGAACAGAAATGCAAATGTTTATAGCACTTAACAAAAATGATCACACAAAATACCAACTCCTCTGGAACACAGAAAAGGCTGTACTCAGAGGAAAACTTGTAGCTCTGAGTGTCTATGTCAATAAATTGGAAAAATCTCAAACCAACAATGTAATGGTGCACCGTAAGCTCCTTGAAACAGAGCAACAAGCCAAACCCTAATCCAGTAGATGGAAACAAATAATTAAAATTAAATCAGAGGGCTGGGAATGTGGCTTAGTGATAAAGTGCTTGCCTAGCATGCATGAAGCCCTGGGTTCAATATATGCAAGTCAATTAATGTAATTCAACACATCAATAAAACTGTAAAAACATAAAAAATGAAATTAAAGCAGATTTGAGGAAGTAGAAAACCTTAACATGCTTGGGATTGAGATTGGGTGAATTAACATTGTGAAAATGGCAATACCACCAAAAGTTATCTCCAAATTCAATGCAATACCCATCATTATCCCAACAACATTCTTTAATGAAATAGGAGAAGCAACCCCAAACTTCATATGGAATAATAAAAGGCCCTGAATAGCAAAAACAATCCTTACCATGAAGAACAGTGCTGGAGGAATATCAATACCAAACTTCAGACTCTATAATAAAGCCATAGTAATAAATAGAGCTTGGTACTGGCACATGAACAGGCCTGAGGACAAATGGAATAGAACTGAAGACCTAGAAATGAACCCACAGAACTATGACCATCTAATCTTTGATAAGGGAGCCAAAAAAAAAACCAAAAACAAAGAAACAAAACAGGATGGAAGACAGCCTCTTCAACAAAGATGTGCTGGCAGAACTGGTTATACATGTGTAGAAGACTGAAGTTGAATCCTTATATATCACCTTGTATTAGAATCATCTTCAAATGGATCAAAGACCTCAATGTAAAAACAGATACCCTGAAAATAATACAGGAAGGAATAGGAAAAACACTAAGGCTCCTTAGCACAGGTTGAAATTTTCTAAAAAAAAAAAAAAAAAGACCCAGAAACACAATAATTCAAAGAAAAGTTGGACAAATGGGATTGCACTAAACTACAGAGCTTCTGATTGTCAAAGGACATAGCTAGCAAGATAAAAAGAAAGCTCACAGATTGAGAGAAGATCTTCATTAGTTGTACAACAAACAAAAGCCTCTTATCTAAAATATACTTAGAGCTCAAAAAATTAAACCCCCTAAGAACAAATCCTCAAAGAAACAACCACCCCATTAATAACTGGGCTAAAGATTTAAAGAGAGACTTATCTGAAGACGAAATAAGAATGGTCAATAGACACATAAAGAAATGTTCAACATCTCTGGCCATAAAATGATTACAAATTTAAAAAAAATTGAGATTCCACCTCACATGACCATTATCAAGAAAATTAGTAATAACAGATGCTGGCGAGGACGTAGCCAAAAGGGAATGCTACTATACTGTTGGTGGGAATATAAACTTGTTCAGTCACTCTAGAAAGCAGTATGGAGGTTCTTCAAGAGGCTAAACATAAAGCTCCCCTATGACCCAACAATTCTACTCCTAGGCATTTACCCAAATGACCACACACAAGTCCATACTAAAGCTACCAGCACAACTATGTTCATTGAAGCATTATTTACTATAGCCAAGACATAGAATCAACACATATGCCTCTCAGTGGATGAATGGATCAAGAAAATGTGATATATATATATATATATATATATATATACACATACATATATATTCTATGGAAGCATAGAATTCCATTGTGTGTATATATAGTATATATATATACATACATGCATATATTGTATACATATATATGCATGCATGTATGTATATATATATATACACACACAATGGAATTCTATGCTTTCATCAGAAAGAATGACATCTCCCCATTCATAGGGAAATGGAAGGTCTTGGAAAAAATCTTATTAAACAAAGTAAGCCAGACCCCCAAAAAACATATGTTGCCTAGTTTCCCTCACTTGTAATAACTACTATATGTCTAGGATAGTTCTTTTGGAAGAGTACAATGGCATAATAGCTGTGTACATATGACTTTATAAAACGATGCTAATTGAAATGAATTACAAGATTTGGAAACAGGAGGTTCTTTGTCCCCCTAGTGTATGATACACAGTTATTACTTTTTTCTTTTGTTTTTAATTCCCCCTTTGGTTTGTCACTTATTTTTCATTTCAGTTCCCTTTATATTGTATGTAAGTTTATCTGATTTGGAGATGGGAAGGGGAATCTCAGAAATGGTGCCACAAAGAACAAAGGGTAAATCAATGCAACTGTGATACTCCCAAGACACTATATTGGGAATGAACTTTACAACTTGGGGGGAAGGGAAAATGGGGGGGAGGGATAGCAGTAGAAAATTAGAGAGTAAAAGTGTCCAATAAGAATTATACTCACTTCCTTACTTATGTGACTGTAACCCCTCTGTATATCACTTTAACAATTTTTAAAAAAGGGAAAAAAAGAATTTGATCCAAGAAAAATGGTATTCAAGCCAGCCGCTGGTGGCTTACACCCATGAGCCTAGTTACTCAGCAGGCTGAGATCAGCGGGTTGCAGTTTGAAGCCAACCCAGTCAGGAAAGTCCGTGAGACTCTTATCTCCCATAAAAACTACTGAGAAAAAGCAGGAAGTGGTGCTGTCGCTCAAGTGGTAGAGTGCTAGCCTTTAGTCAGTTGAAGCTCAGGGACAGAGTCCAGGCCTTGAGTTCAAGCCCCAGGACTGAAAAAAAACAAAACAAAAACATAAAAGCATTCAACAAATGCGGAGGAAATATTGGAATAAAGGAGAGAAAATAGGATGCTCCTGTAACTGCTGTAATATTTTTAGCCAAGAGACAACAAAGGGCTGGGCAGGGGTAATGGCATTATAGATATTCCAGTGGAAAAGTGACTGAGTTTGACTACTGATGAGAGGGCCTGGAAAGATACTGATATTTGGGGGCAGTAAGAAAATATGAAGCTTGGCAAGGTTAATCCTGTAAGCCTAGCAATTAAGGAATTAGAGACCATCTCAAACCATAAAAGCTGGATCTGGTTAGCCCATCTGTGCCATCCAAATGATGGTGAAAAGCATAGATAGGAGGCTCATGGTCTACTCTCACCTGGTATAAATGTGAGACCCTATGAAAAATAGTAACAAAAGTAAAAGGGCTAGGTGCTTGGCTTAAGTGCCAAGTTCCTAAGGTTCAAATCCTAATACCACCAAGAAAAAAAGAAAAGGAGAGAAAGGGAAGGCTCCTCTCAATCATTTGAAAAATATTGTAAACAGTACTATATTTAACAGGATTCCTTCTAACTTTTCCTTCTTAATTATTTCATAGCCCTTCCCTTTTGGGCGGCAATCTAAATTCTAAAGAAAGGCCTCACCTGAAAAGCTGAGATGTTAAGTACTAAATGATCACTTCTTATAACTCTATAAAGCCCACCTTTTTCTGTGATGTTAGAGAATTATCACTTAACACAGGGACCTGCAGAAGAGTAATGCATAGGAAGTAAAAGCCATTCAAGATGTTTTGGAGAAGACTGGAAAACACCCAAACTATAGCCTCACAGCACATCTCTTCCCTTATGAAAGGCTGTTAACACACCTAAGCAAGAAGATGGAACTTTGAGGGACCCATCGCTCTAGCCTCTTTAGGGCTACCTTTGAATAAATCTATTCCTTCCTACACGCCCTATCCAACTACTTGAACTTGAGTGATGATGGGCAGTCCCAACCTTTGACTCTTGTTTGTTTTTGTTTTTGTTTTGGCCAGTCCTGGGGCTTGGACTCAGGGCCTGAGCACTGTCCTTGGCTTCTTCTTGCTCAAGGCTAGCACTCTGCCACTTGAGCCACAGCACCACTTCTGGCCATTTTCTGTATATGTGGTGCTGGGGAATCGAACCCAGGGCTTCATGTATACGAGGCAAGCACTGTTGCCACTAGGCCATATCCCCAGCCCCCCAACCTTTGACTCTTGATAGCAATATGATTCTTTATAAAGCATTGTAATGTTGATGGCTTATGCTTGGAATTTCAGTACCCAGGCCAAGAAGTAGAGGATGAAGAAAGGAGAGCTTGAGCTGTCTCAATTAAATTAGGGGGGAAAACGTAAAAAGAAAGAAAAGAGGGAAGGAGGGAAAAAGGAAGAGGGTGAGAGAAAAAATAGTGTCCAACTAACAGAGGTTTGGACAATAAGTATCTCTTAAAGAACCTAGCTAAGCAGGTGTACAGATTGTAACATGGCTCAAAGATGTCAGAGGTGGTGTGTCAGAAATACTCTTATTCCCAAATGATGATGGCAGCAGCTCTGTGGATCTCATCTTCACATGAGAACACCTTAAAAAAGAAACAAAGAAGGGCCTTTTTTCCCACATCTCAGAACCTTCTGAGGAGACTTTTGGCATGTCACAAATGTCATCACCTGCCACCCTTAGCTACCCATGAAGCCAGGAGAAGACATACCTGGTCTGCACTGTGACATACCCACATGCCACGTATGTTAGAGGCTGATCAAATGCAGGATGTGTTAACTTTAAAAAAGAACATGGCTATTTAGAGTGAGTAACATCATGGCATCATGTATAAAGAAATTTCTTTCTATAAAACAGAAATCTGCATGATGATTCTGTGACTTCTGGGCATAAAACCTGCTTTTTATGGAAGCTATGTTCCTATTTCAGTGGCCTCAGAAGGATGGCTTAGCCCAGTTTTCCTCTTCAAGACAACTAGGATATCTAGAGTTCTGAACCTGGCAACAACAAAGATCTTCATTCTCTCAAACAGAAAGAAAATTCAGAACCAGTAGGCTAAGCAAACATCTGCAAAGCAATATCTGAAACAGTCTCAGGTGAAATCAAGCTGTTTCCTCTCATTGGACTTAGAGGCAAAGAACATTGGGCTCACTCCTCTTGCAAGGGCTATTTAGCCTTTTTCTGCAGATCAGTATAGCTCAGGCTACCTACTTTACCTAGAAGATCCTTCTCTACCTCAAATCACACCTACTTTACCTATTTAACTGCTACTCACCCTTCTGATCATTATTTAGATGTCACTTCAACTGAGGAAAACCTTTCCTCACCCCCAGACTAGCTCACATTCTGATAGGTGATAGCAGAGTCTGTGAATGAGTTACTAGATTATTGACTGTCCTAAGGAGATTTTATTCTTTATTCTTTGATTGACCTCCAGTGATAAATCTGGTTTGAAACTCAGGAATCATCCCACTTTTATTACAGCAAACAGCCTTAGCAATATTGCTAACCTGTAAGCTTTTAAGGTCAGGACTGTGCCTCAGGGAAGCAGCCTACTATGGTAAAGAGACCATGTTCTTTGGCTCATATTTTGAAATGCAGCTATACCACCACCATCTCTAGATGCATGATTTCTCATGTCCCAGCTCCATCATCTGTAAGGGGAATAATGATGACACAGCTCAAGATGCAGTATTCACATAAACTACTTTGTTAAATGGCAAAAAAAATCAATACATAACCTAAAATTAAGTAAAGGAAGAGGTAGGTTGGGAGGGGAGGGTGAGAATGTTGAAAGAGGTGACCTTGATCAAGATTCACTGTATTCATAATTGCTTTGGTGAAATGGCAACTCTTTACTACTTAAAGATAATAAAAATATTAAAAAACAGAACAGAGAAATATTGAGTTTCAAATGATGAGTGACCCCAGCAGCAACTTCTCCTGAGATCTCCCGTCCCAAGTGCATTGGGGGGCGGGGGGGAAATGGGATGATGGACCACATACACAGCTGGGGTCTAGTATCTGCCCCTCCTCCTAAGTTCCTTGTAAGCCATGTGCCTGGCCTGCAGAGGTACCACCAGAAGGAAGACACGACAGAAAGCCTAATGTTTAAGAATTGCTACGAGTGATAGAAGAAAAGGGACAGAAAAACATGGTGTACGCTAGCACCCACGGGCAAGCAGTTCCTTATATCAGCTCCTTCAGGATCTGATTCAATCTGATTATTCAAACAAGGAAATTCAAGTGCAGGGAAGTTAGGTGTCTTATTCACCGTCTCCAAGCAAGTAACCCATAGAAATGCCTATTGAAACCCAAGTCTTTGATTCTCCATAGAATTTGCTTCTGCCCACACCCTGGTACACTATCCCTCTTCCTCCTTTTCTCTGGTTAAGACTGAATTTAAAGGTCCCCAGGCATCTTGACCTACCCTCAAAATCATCCTGACACTAGTAGATGTAGGAAGTACTAGGTAACTTAGTAATATTCCAGTATACTGCATCTCAAGATCAATTAAACATTTGCAAATGAATTGTCCATGTTGAAGGCTTATTTTATTTTTTTTTTTTGCCAGTCCTGGGCCTTGGACTCAGGGCCTGAGCACTGTCCCTGGCTTGCTTCCCGCTCAAGGCTAGCACTCTGCCACTTGAGCCACAGCGCCGCTTCTGGCTGTTTTCTGTATATGTGGTGCTGGGGAATCGAACCTAGGGCCTCGTGTATCCGAGGCAGGCACTCTTGCCGCTAGGCTATATCCCCAGCCCCCTGAAGGCTTATTTTTAAAAAGCTATATGCTGCTTACGTAGGGAAGCTCAGTCTGAATTGAAAAGACCTAATGTCAAAATTGGACTACAGAATTTTCTTAAATTCACCTAATTCAGAATGAGCTTTACTTAATGAATCTAACATAGTTACCCGTCGCTCATTTCTGTGCTTTGAAATGAAGGCTGAAGTCTAAAAGGAAGTAAAGAGAAACCTGTATCTCCTCCCTCTGAGATGTTACCCCAGACCCAGGTTTGAAAACTGGACTGGACTGGGTGCAGATCATCCAGTGGGTTCCATCATACAACCCACAGATCAAAGTTACCCCAAATGTAATCCACCCACTCTCTTGTTGAAACGTCTGGGATGTTTGTTACAATTTTTGTCCTGGAGCCACACTAGACTTGTGAATTTAGAATCTCAGAGAAAGGAACCCAGAAGTTAGCATTTGAATATCTACCCTCTTCTACTCCTGCTTTATCCCAGGAGTAACTTTAGGAAACTCATTCACAATTTAAAGATCATGGAGATCTCACATATTCATTTATTTATTTCAAAGGGATATTATTTTCTCCTTTGAGCCTTAAAAAGGTTTAAATAATAGATAAGCAATACTAAATAAAACAACTTATCCCAGCAATCCTAAAGGTGAGGTGTTTTCTATTTCAACATGAAGGAAATCAAATCTTGAGCTGTGTCTATCACATACTCCCTTTAAACATTTGCCACCATTCCACTGACCAGGGAGTTTGACTCATAGATCTAAGCCATTCCATTAGCTCACCTCTTCAGTCAGTTCCTAGTTAATTTTATGTGTGAGAGAATAGCACATTCTCTACATTTATAATCTCAGTCAACTCCTTACTTAGGAACAG
Source organism: Perognathus longimembris pacificus (assembly GCF_023159225.1). Classification (NCBI taxonomy): domain Eukaryota; kingdom Metazoa; phylum Chordata; class Mammalia; order Rodentia; family Heteromyidae; genus Perognathus; species Perognathus longimembris. Next base: position 95,386,679 of record NC_063161.1, read on the forward strand.
AGTTCCTGACTCAACCATTAATTGTATGTTTAGAAAACATATATTCTTCATCTGTCCAACTATCAGTAGAGGTAAATTTTTAGATAACTTATTTTCTCCCTCTTCTCTACAGATAAAGCCAGTCCCCAAACTCACTGTCTTGACTGCTACCCTACCAATTAGAGTTGAATGGGGACAATCAATGAGAGAGAAAGAAAAGGAAGAGAGGAAGAAAGGAAGAGAGGAAGGGGAGAGGAAGGAAGGAAGGAAGGAGGAAGGGAGGGAGGGAGGGAAAGGAGGAGGAAAGAAGGAAGGAAGGAAGGAAGGAAGGAAGGAAGGAAGGAAGGAAGGAAGGAAGGAAGGAAGGAAGGAAGGAAGGAAGGAAGGAAGGGAGGGAGGAAGGAAGGAAGAGAGGGAGGGAGGGAGGGAGGGAGGGAGGGAGGGAGGAGAGATAGAACAAGAGAAAGGAAGGAGGAAGGGAGGGAGGGAAAGGAGGAGGAAAGTAGGAAGGAAGGAAGGAAGGAAGGAAGGAAGGAAGGGAGGGAGGGAGGGAGGGAGGGAGGAAAGAAGGAAGAAAGGAAGATGGGCTAAGCATTGAACAGCTCTTGATAAGACTAACACCTCTATCTCTCATACAGGTTTCAGGGATACAAGTCCCTGAAACTTGAGAGCCATATCTCCATACAAGGGTCTACTGCCTAAGGGCTTACTGCTGCATTTATAGGAGCTTAAGACTTTTATCACCTTGGAAACACAACAGCAGGATATCCAAATATGCAGAGAATTTTTTAAAGCATCAGAAGAAAACAGGTCTTGTTTACTGCACCCACACCCTCCCCCCAGACATAAGAGTCACGATTCAAAGCTCTCACTGATTCAGTAGCCTCTTTGATCAGGAACAGTTCCATGAACCTGACAGGTCACACATTTATGGACTTTGACCCAACTGATAGTTGGAAAATAGTTTCAAAAAAGATCCCATTCCCATATTTATTTTTCTTGTGAAAAGAGAGTGGTTTCCCTTATCTAAGTGGCCAGGCAACAACTGCTAATACACTCACCAACTCTGTGAACAGGAGAGTGGTGATTAGACATCAAGCTACCTATGCTATGTGTAGAAGGAATTCTCATGGAGGGAGAAAAAGAAAGTATGGAAGATAAACTCATAGAAGACATTTTGGACCTTAAAATGGAAGTGCTTGTTTTGTTTAAATGTGGTGTGTGTGTGTGTGTGTGTGTGTGTGTGTGTGTGTGTAGAGGAAGAGAGAGAGAGAGAGAGGAGAGAATGAATTTCTCTGTGATTATCCTTTTTAGTGTTACAAGTAGTTACATCCTGTATTGTTAGTGCATTTTGTCTATGGAATGATCTGGTGGGGGAAAAAATCAGTCCGGGGCTTCCTCTGTGTACTCAGCGGGGTAAATAACACTGATAAACGACCTCTCCTCTGTTAGTTCTTACACAATAAATCCAACCGGTTTTATGGGGCGCCTACCTTGTGCCAGGCACTGTGCCAGGCACGGGAATACACATGCTGGTGTATTACCCATCTCTTAAGATGGGGAGGAGGAGTGTTCCTAGCCTTCCCCCTTCGACCTCAGCTGACAGCTGTCAAAGCAGAAGTGGTGTGGGTACTGTAGGGCTGCCCCCCTGGCCAGCCCATCAACCAAGTGTTCCCCAAGTTCAACTCCGGATTCGAGGCGCGCGCGTTCGCCTGGGCTGGGTCGGGAGCGAACCCGGGGACTTGGTAGCGCTTCGTGCCGGTCCTCTTAACCTGTTCTCCCGCCCATGACAGAGCGCCAGACCCCGCGCCTACTCACTTTGCCACTGTCGCTCACACCAAGCAGGTGATCCCGAAGCACCTCCATGGGGCAGGTCGGGGTGGAGTGGACGAAAGTCCCACGAAAGATGTGCGCCAGGGGCGCCATCCGGGCGGCACACATGTCAGCGACGGGGCGAAGCGCCGGGTCCGCGGACCGAGCAGGGCGCGCGGGGCGAAGACGCAGCTGGGGCTCCCGGAGGCGGCTGCGGGAGGCTGCGGAGCGGGCACGGGCTCCGGGCTCTTCCAGTCCCCGAGGCTCCCCACCTGGAGATCGCCTGCCCCCTGCAGGCCGCGCCCAGGGGCTGGCTCTTTGCCTCCTGGATGCCAATAGGATTTTCCTCCCGCGAGTTGGCTCCAAGCTCCCCGTGGGGTGTGGTTTTCCTCCCCACCCCTGCGTTAGTTTTGGGATGTGTTAACTCTTTGAGCTCTCGGAATCAACTTCCTCTACCTGGTTTTAGGTTGTGTACCTACACATTGGCCTTGCCCATCTTCTCTGCCCCTCACACTGAGAGGCCCACTGAGTTCTTCAACTTGGAATGCCAGATTTTGAATTTGCATCCATTGGGGGACAGGTGAAAGGTCAGTGGGGCCTGTCTGCCTGCCTCGGGACCAAGATTGCTTCCAGTTCCTCTGAGCTGCAGAATATATGTTTGTTTCACACCACCACCCCCTTCCCTACACCCCAGTTTCGGGCAGCATGTCTTACCTGACTTTTGTTCGTTTTTATATGTGTGGAGCTTGAACTCAGTGCCTGGCCACTCTCCCTTAGCTTTTTACTTAAGACTGATGCTCTACCACTTGAGCTACAACTCTACTTTCCAATTTTTGCTAGTTAGAGTTAAGTGTCTCATGGACATTACTGCCTGGGATGGCTTCGAATTGTGATCTTCAAATCTGCGCCTCTTGAGGAGTTTAGATTATAGGCATGAGCCACCAGGGCCGTGCTTTTTTATCTGACCTTATTCCTCCTACCTCCAGGGATGAGTCTGGATGTCAAAGTACTTCTCTTCACCTTTTGAGATCAATATTTTGTTCCTAGTACCCATCCACAGACAAACCCAAGAGCAATTTTTTCCTCCATGTCTAATGACTGCTTTCACTTCCAGTTCTACCAAGAGAGAAAATGAAGTTCTCAAGCTATGCAGGAGAAATGGCAGTGCACCCGATTCAACATCGTGAAGACTCAAGACCAACCAAAGAGTCCTGATTAGGGCAAAGAGCCTGGAGTGTGGCATTGACAAACATGCAGGTCACAGACTAGTGGGCCTCCTTCAGTACCAGAAAGACCAATGAACCACAATTCCCATAGGGCTATTGGACACAGCATTTCTTCTATGTTTCTAAAGCACTCAATGAATTTTGGTGTGACTACTCTTCTCCACCCTGCTTTGCCTCAGATGGTGGTTGTTTGGAATCACCTATCCTGACCAGCCAGATAGAAGCAACTCCTTCTCCCCAGCCCTCACCAAGTTTCTATTCCATGAATCCATCTTTTCTCTGCCAACGCCTTGTTCACATCCATCCTTATTTGTTTCATCTCTTCTCATGGATTCCTGTTTCTGCACATGTGTGCATGTCCACATCAGCAGTATCACACAAGCAGGAGATGTTCTTGTGCCTGGAACTATGCCTGTTTTTTTTCCCACACATACTTACTGAGTAGATGAATTAATGAATTTTCTGTGAGCAGACAATAACCTGTTATAAATGTTTACTGTGACTCCTATGTGAAGGATGAGGTGTCATTGCAATATCTGAGGAGAATTTTATCTGAATTGTGGCATTACATCAAAGGAATTATCTATTCATTCATTTTTCAGTTCCTTTATCTCCTCCATACCAAGGCCAAGGACTAACAACGTTGGATTGCAGGAGACTTGTTGTTTTATCTCTAAAATCTCAAGCTCTAGAGAATGCCTTGTTTCCAGGCACATGTTTATTGTGTAGTCAATCTACCAGGGTCTTAAAATTTAGATAGGTGGATTGATGGATAGATAGACAGACAGAGCAACAAACAGACAGACAGATAATCTTTAAGTAGCTGTACAAAGGAGTAACAATTCAACAAATTATTTTATAAGTACAACATATCATGATCCATATCATCCCTTTCATCATTTTCCTCCATCCCTCCCAGCCCAAACTCTTCCTTCAATTTTCTTAGTGTCATGGGATATGCTTGAATATTATAACTGTGTTTTTTTCCTCTCCACAAAAAGAAAATTAGGTGTTCTTAAGGCTAAGACGATTGCATATGCCTCTTGGAAACCTTCGATACTTCTTGCTGTCACTGTCTCTTGATCTTCAGGTCATTGCTGTCCCAACAACCAACGCACAGAAAACATTCTGTGGACCTAAGCTTGTATACACACACTTGGGGAAGAAAGAGTTCAATTCTAAATTTCCAATAGATCTTTTAGTTCCTAAAACAGATACATATAGACCGCAAATTTTAAGGGTAGGAAATGTAAATGCCCCCAAATTAATCGTATTCATTTTTGTGATTTAAAATATGGTATATACTGTTTCTGGTCACAGTAGTACATGCTTATAGTCCTAACTACTTGGGAGGTTGAGGAAAAAGGAATCTTTAAGCTCAGCAGCTTAAGGCCATTTTAGGCAATATCATCTCTCAGAGAAGGGGGTGCTGGGAATGCAGCTCAATGGCAGAGTCTTTTCCCAGAATGCACCTCAGCACTACAGGAAAAGAAAGAGAGAGAAGGTATAGTACTTTATGCAGTTATTTAAAACAATAGGGTAAATATGTATAAACATGGGAAATATATATGTTTTATATATACATACATATATATGTATATATATATATATATATCACATCAAGCTTTTCTGTCTTGTTTTGGTTTTTTTGCCAGTGCTAGGGCTTGAACTCAGGGCCTGAGAACTGTCCCTGGCTTCTTTTTGCTCAAGGCTAGCACTCTACCACTTGAGCCACAGCATCACTTCCTGCTTTTTCTATGCATGTGGTGCTGAGGAATCGAACCCAAGGCTTCATGCATACAAGGCGAGCACTCTACAACTAAGTCATATTCCCAGCTCCACACTAAGCTTTTAAAGTGGTATTTGTACTATGATTGAAATGATGGAAAAGCCTTAAGCACATAGAATTGAAAAGGTACATCAACAGGAATTATTCTTTTGAGGCAGTGGAGATAGCTAGTTTGTTTTTCTTTTTTATGATGTTCACTAGTGTTATCAAGTGATTCATGGAATGAATAATCATAATATAGCTTGAAACAAAGTTGATACTAAACAGAAAATGACTACAAGCCTCCTGATGACATTACTGCTCCTAGCAAGTAGCTAAGTGTTAGCTTTTTTGAGCAAATGCATAGTTCCTGTCCACTGCCAGTCAGATGGTAGGTACCTGGGATGAGGATCCAGAAACTAGGAGCTAGCTCAGAAAGCTTTTTTCTTTTTTGAGGACTTTTTAAATATTTTTTATTATCAAACTGAATTACAAAGAGGTTGCAGTTTCATACATTAGGCATTGAATACATTTCTTGCACTGTTTGTTACCTCGGTCCTCATTCCCCCCTCCCCCCTCTCCCTTTCCCTCCCCCCCACATTAGTTGTTTAGTTGTTCAGTTCATTTTCACCAAACAGTTTGTAAGTATTGCTTTTGTAGTTTGTCTTTTTTTACCCTGTGTCTCTCGATCTTGCTATTCCCTTCCAGTTTCCTGGTTCTAATACCAGTATGCCCGGTTTCCAATATACTCAGATAAGATACAGCGATTGTGTAGGTACAACCACAGGAAGGTGATACAGGAATATTATCAATAATAGAGGCTACAATTACATATGGCACATTGAAAGTAGTTACAACTGTGATATAACAATCGTTTCCATAATATGGAGTTCATTTCACTTAGCATTATCTTATGTGTTCATAAGGGTATAGCTATTGGGCTCCTGTGATCCTCTGCTGTGACTTGCTTAAACCTGTGCTAATTATTCCCTATAAGGGAGACCATAGAGTCCATGTTTCTTTGGGTCTGGCTCACTTCACTTAGTATAACTTTTTCCAAGTCCTTCCATTTTCTTACAAATGGTGCAATGTCATTCTTTCTGATAGAGGCATAAAATTCCATTGTGTATATGTACCACATTTTCCTGATCCACTCATCTACTGTAGCTCAGAAATCTTGATTTCCCCTTTATTCTCACTGGCTCTCCCCTCTCTGACTTGATGAATAGCTTTAAACTGAGGGTTCTCCTGCAATTTCCACTCCCATCCTGTATCCTTGGGGGAAAACTGAGGCTTAGAAGACAAAAGAAATTTTCTATTCACCCTCAGAACACAGCCTAAGCACCATCAGTGGCCACCTCCCCCACCCCACCCCCCCCAACCCCGCCACACACACACAAACACACCACAGTTAGCCTTTTTCAGAAGGTCTATACAGCTAATCCTTCTGTTTCTCTCCTTTCAATCTCCTAGGACACAGCTCTGTTTAGCACATGCCCTTCTCCTTGCCTATGACATCCACTCATACCAGATACAGTCCCTGCTTTATTTTTCCACCCACTTTGCACCTGTTAAAGGTTCTGCTAGGTTACCCACCCCTACCCCACTCTCATCCAGGAAATCTCTCTCTCTCTCTCTCTCTCTCTCTCTCTGTGTGTGTGTGTGTGTGTGTGTGTGTGTGTGTGTGGTGTGACATTAAATCTTTCCCCAGGGTACTGACATTGTTCCTTTACTCTTCATCCTCCACCCACCCATTCCTGTCAGGACTGTGTGCTCTCCAGACCATATTCTTTTCCTTTCTTCCCTTCCTGTTTCTCTTCGTTCTTGACATAGTACTTTGTCAACAGGAGGAGCTCAGTAGACTTATTATAGGAGTGTCGAATTTCAAACAACAGTTCTAGTGCCTACATTATAGTAATAAAAATTTAAGGCTACATAAAAGGTCTATGCTATTAGTGAGTGGGACTGGAACTTAAAAGCTTTTATGGCATTTACTTAGGCTCCCAACATTTCATAATGAAAATTAACAAACACTCAAAAAAGCCAGATACTTCATTTCTCAAGATTGCAATCCTTTCCAGTTCTGATGGAATCAAGTCCCCAAAATTGGGCAAGACCAGTGTAAGGTCTAAACCTGGAATGAGGGTGAGGCTACACTGTACTACCATCAGATTCTCTATGTGGGTCATCTTACGGATGTAATTACATCTGCAGCCAGTCAATCCCTCCTGTGAAAGACAATTGGACTATTTAAACCATTTGTCGCCCATGGCCCGTGGCCTGTGCCTATAAACCTAGCTACTCAGGAGACTGAGCTCTGAGGGTCACAATTCAGTGCCAGTCCAAGGACACTAATCTGAGAGACTCTTATCTCCACTTAACTAGCAAAAAAGCCAGAACTGGAGGCATAGTTCAAGTGGTAGTACCAGGTGTGAGTGGAAAAGACAAGTCAGAGAGTGAGGCCCTGAATTTAAGCTCCTAAAACAATAATTTGAAAAATAGGATTTGTCTTCCACAACCTCTTATCAGCTAGGGCTACAAATTGGAAGAGGATGTATTTTAATCATTCCACAGCTAAGAAGACAACTTCAGGGAGGTTGGCTTGTTTATTCTCTTAGAATGGACGGGCTTTGACACCTCCCAGACTGTCTCATTCTGGTAGACTGAGGAATGGCACATTCCACTCTTCCAGAACTCACTCACTGCATGGTGGGCTGCAGAAGTTGATAACTTTCACATTGTCCATAGTTTCTAATAGCTACTAGAACACAGATATGGCTTGAAATGAAAGAAAACTAAGAAATAGTGGGTCTTGAGAAGAATGATCCAGGGAGAGTAATTCATATTTTCATCAGACATGGAAAGTGAAGTGCAAATGGGTTAAATGAGAAGCCATTTTCCCTCTTCTATCTAGGAGAGAGGTTGTCATTGCTTGGTGAAATAAATTCCTGCCTATTTTATTTATTCTCTTAGTGTAGCTAAATCTATCAGTTTCCATGGTGCCCTGTGTTCACCATGGAAACTGACAAGCTCGTTATGCTTTAAGTAGGAAAAAAAAAAACACCAAAATTTTGAGATGGGATAAATGTATTCCTTTTAAAACTGTGTTCTTCTGAGTGGGAAGCTTTGATGGGTAGCAAATCATAATGATTTCGATTTTGCAGTTCTGAAGTAAGAACACAGTCTTGCCTATCCATCTAAAAAGGACCTTTGTGCCCACCTCCAAATTACTTTATCTGTAGAGCAGTAAATATATCTATGTCTCACTTCTGCAATTACTGGGGGTAGAGAAATTGTCTAACCCTCATTTTGTTGTTTTATGAGAATATAGTGCGTGTGTGTGTGTGTGTGTGTGTGTGTGTGTGTGTGTGTGTGTTTCCCAACTGTTTGCTCATTCAAGTATTTACTCGGCATCTATTTTATAACAGAAATGATGCTAAGCCCTATGGTTATGACTATATATAACACAGGTATTGTTTGGCAAGTGTAGAATTTACACCAATTTTCTATCATATCCGAGAATAAGAACTTATGGATTTTAGGCTGGGCATGGTAGCACACACCTGTGGTCACAGTTGCAGAGGGCACCACAGACATAGGAGGGCAGAGGTGTGAGGATTCAGGTTTGAGAGAAACTAGGTAAAATGAGTACTAGACCAGTATGCAAAACAAATGAAAAGCACAAGGATTGGGGGGCATGACTCAAATGGTAGAGCACTTGCCTAGCCAGCACAATGCCCTGGAGTCAATCCTCAATGGCTGCATATGAACAAAACTAATGATAATAAGAATTATTATTAATAACAACAGCAATAATAATGCTCATAGTATTATCATGGTATTTTCTTAGAATGATTGGTAAGTACTATGTGTCAGATAAATGGTATGAATTCATAACTGAAGACTAAGGTGAAGTGATACATTGAGAACAGTGGAGAAGTATATTATTTCTTTAACATCCTCTGTTTTGAAGAAGTCATCTTTTTATTTTAAAAAAAAAAGTAGCTACTTCATTACTTTGGTAAAATTGACATATACTCCTTTAAGAAGATTTGCACATTAAAAGAATACACAGGACCTTACTCCCCGGATACTCACCATTAGCACACTTGGGAGGTTCTTAGAAAAATTCAAGTATAGACAAGACCACTCAGGTCTAGAAACTGGTAGAAGGGAAAGTAAGCAGAGGAAAAGCTGCCACTAACTCACAGAAATGCAATAAAATTTGTAGACTCATACATTTCACTTGAATTTTAATGAAAAAAAGTCAAGATGAGAAGAATGGGTTTGTCATTCGAATTATTTTTTAATCTAGGAGTTATTTATCTTTGCATTGTTTTTCTAAATTTCAAAAGATTGTTGCAAGAGAGTTGCAATTTAACATGCCCATCTGTATGTCCAGTACTTCTTGATCACCCACCCCTTCCATCATTCTCCCCCTTCTTGTCTGTTCTTTCCTCCTCAGATTACTCAGGACCCTTTTATTTGCTAGGCAGATACCGTGCCACTAAGCCATGTCTCCTGTTTGTTTTAGGTACTACTGATTTTCAGGTGTTGCTTTTCTTATTTTGTTTTATTTTATTGATATTTTTGTTTTGTTTTGACCAGCTCATTCCTGGACTGTGCATACTTTCCTATTTTATCCTTCCCACCATGGCTGGGATGACAGGTGTGCATCACCACACCTAGAGATTATTGAGAAGGGGCTCTTATAAACTTTTTCCCTGGGGTGATCTTGAATCATTATCCTCCCAATCTTGGCCTCTTGAGTAGCTAGGCTTCCAGGTAGGAGCCACCATCCCCAACATTGATTTGAATGAAGATTTATCACAGGGATTTTTGTGGTGGGGAGTTTAAGTTTAAGAGAGAATTTAAGTCCCAGGTAAGCAAGGTCTCCAGACCCACTCATACTGCTGATCCCAAGACTCAACTCCCACCTCAGCAGAGTTGAGCTTATGCTATTTCTCCACTGTACCAGTAAGCTCAAAGCAAGTATCACTCACCCAGCTTTCTCTGTGTACCCTTCCATCCTAACATGCATTATGAAGATATCTAATTTTTTTACCTCCAAAGAACATGCAGTAAATACATAAGTACCTTTACGTCCTTATTCCAGCTCAACCACTAGCCAATATCTTGAGAAAATTCTTTCTACTTTTGGGTCCTTATTTTGTCATCTGCAAGTTACAAATTATCATTGGCCCCTACTTCTTTACTCTCAAGAACACATTTTCTTATTTCTCTTGCTTCCTTTTTACATTTTAAGAGTATTCTATTTGTCAAGGAAGCTAATATAAAATAGAAATGCAATAAATGAATTGGTTAAATAAATGATTCCACTATTTTTCATTAGTTTTAGGCCACAATGACTACTAGAGTTTTAGGTTAACATAAACTTTCTAGTCGGTTACCATATTGAGTTCAAATAAATACAACCAGAAGCTGAGCTAACATTTCACTTGGTCCCTGCCTTCCATGTTTAGTTCAATACAATTTTTCTTTTAGCATATTTTTCAGATAGGGTCTCATGTTGTTTGCCTGGGGCCAGCTACAGAGTGAGATCATCCTGTCTGTACCTTCTGCTTAGCTGGAATTACAGGGATATGTCACCACACCCCGCTTTATTTCTTTACATAAGTTCTCATTAATTAGAAAGGCTCTGGATGGCCTTTCAAGTAGCTGGATTATAGGCAAGCACTGATACACCTGGCCTGATATGGTTATTTCTACAGAGAAAGATTTTAATTTATCCATGCCAGCGTTATCACTAATCTTTATAATTATTAGCTACGTTTCATGCCACACTGAAATTTCTTATAAAATCCAGTGAATTTCCATTTTATCAGCTATAACAAAATACCTAGTTCAAATGAACCACAACAACAAGGAAAAACATCTGTGCTTTGGTCACGTGTGATCATCAAAACTTAGCCTGTTAATGATGGGGGAAAGTGCTAGAAAGGAGAGCTGGTCATGAATGATTCATATACTTAAGATATTACTAGATTTGTTGGGTGAAGGATTATCTCTACAAAAACAGCATTCCATCAAACGCATGGAAAAAAATACAAGGATAGAAACTAACTCTTAAGATGCAATAAAAGCTTAATTATACAAATCTTCCTTCCCCAGTTAAACATGACCAATTTGTTGTGGTCAAGCTTTCTTCATAGGCAGGTTACACTTGCATGCACCACTCATTTATTTAGTTAACAAACATCTGTTAAGCACCTCCTCTATTTTGGGCATTCCATTAGGCCCTAGGAAGCAAAAGATTAAATCAAAATTAAGCAAAATCCATGACTCTCACCCTTAAGAAGCTCCTAAGATAACAGTGAAAATCTACAGGTAGAAGGAGAACTATGGGAAATTGTACATAGAATTGTCCTCCTCTCCAACCCTGGCACACCCCACTCATCCACTCAACACAAGGCTTTGTGAGGACTAGGTCTGTCTCTTTTTACTCCTCAGTTACAGTGCTTAATGCAGTCCCTGGCATGCTATAGATTCTCTACAGACATTAGAGGCTTTAAGTACGTGGATGACGTTGATGCATAAGATAAATATTTAAGTAACATTGATTCCTATCTCAGAAGAATAGATGCATGGAGATATAGATCTAAGGTGGTGAGTTTCAACTAAGAGTGGTTCTATTCTCTGGAGGATGTTTGGTAATGTCGGGAGATGTTTTTGGTTGTTAAACTGAGGGTTGTGACTAGCATTGGACAGGGAGAGCCCAGGGAGACTGCTAACCATCCTAGGATGCACAGTTGTACAGTCCTGGTATTGATGGTGCTTAGGTTGAGAAAGCTTTGTCTAAGCAATGACCCTCAGCTTCAGGATCTTAAAAGTTCAACGATCTTTGAGCTATTAGGAACATCGTACAGTCTTATAAAATAATGGACTTGAAAAAAATCTTAAAATTATAAAGTATCTTATACATAACTCCAATCCTCAGAACTGATAAAATCATTTTTATATTATTCTTGGGGGATTGTCTTCTGTTGCTTTTCCAGGGCAAAGAATGACCTTCATCTCTGTTCATTTTTTTTTTTTTTTTTTTTTTTTTTTGGCCAGTCCTGGGCCTTGGACTCAGGGCCTGAGCACTGTCCCTGGCTTCTTCCCGCTCAAGGCTAGCACTCTGCCACTTGAGCCACAGCGCCGCTTCTGGCCGTTTTCTGTATATGTGGTGCTGGGGAATCGAACCTAGGGCCTCGTGTATCCGAGGCAGGCACTCTTGCCACTAGGCTATATCCCCAGCCCATCTCTGTTCATTTTTAATGTTATTTTTAGATTTATTTGTATATTATGTTCAGCTAAAAGTTCCATTTCAAAAATTGCAAAATTTGTCCTAGTATGGATTTCTAGAGCAGAATAAAATAAACCAGTACTTTTTTCCATGTGTCTATCTTTTAGGATTTAAAGCCATGATATTGCTGTATGTTCTTATTTTTATTTTCCTCAGATTCATCAGCACACAACTCTCAAAGGCACAGAGTATATTTTAAACAATACTGGGTGTAATTGCTTGTGAACTAGGAGATGAGTAAGGATGATTCAGGATGTTGTGGTTTGTGTGGGAATTGCCACTTGCAAAGGCTCATACATTGAAGATTTGGTTGGTATTCAGGTGGTTTGCACTATGGAGAGGTGAATCCATTTGAGAGGTGCTAATTCTATCAGGTGATATATCCAGTGAGTTTGTACATGAATGGACTAGTAGGATGTGGAGTCTATTTAGAGGAATTAGGTCTGTTGTTGGTGGAAATGCAAATGATGTAGCCATGATGGAAATCAGTATGGACGTTTCTCAAAAAAAACTAAAAATAGATCTACCTTATGATCCTGCAATACCATTTTTTAAAAAAAAAATTTTATTGTCAAACTGATGTACAGAGAGGTTACAGTTTCATACGTTAGGCATTGGATACATTTCTTGTACTGTTTGTTACCTCCTCCCTCATTCCCCCCTCCCCCCTCCTCCTTTCCCTTTCCCCCCCGTGAGTTGTTCAGTTCATTTACACCAAACAGTTTTGCAAGTATTGCTTTTGTAGTCGTTTGTCTTTTTTTTACCCTGTGTCTCTCGATTTTGGTATTCCCTTTCAGTTTCCTAGTTCTAATACCAGTATACACAGTTTCCATGTACTCAGATAAGATACAGAGATAGTGCAGGTACAACCACAGGACCTACAATACCATTCTTGAACATATGTTCCAGGAGAAGCAATCAACTTACAAGGTATACTTACACACCCAACTTTATCACACAATTATTCATAATAGCTAAGTTATAGAATCCATCAATCGAAGGATAAAGCAAATGTAGCATATGTGCAATGCAGAGTATTACTCAGGATTAAAGAAGAATAAAATTATGTCATTTATAGAAAAATGAAAAACAAAATGGAGATCATTATGTTCAATGAGATAAGCAAAGCTCAAAAAGCCAAATACTGCAGTTTTCCTCTTGTGCACAATTAAAATCTAAAATGATAATACTAATAGTAGTAATAAGTTATGTTTAGAAGCGGTAAATTAGAGCGGAAAGGGGAAAGGGAAAGAGTAGGGGGTTAAGATGCTCTAGGTAGCCAGGCACAGGTGGCTCATGCTTGTAATCCTAGTATTCAGGAGGCTGAGAGCTGAGGATCTCAGTTCAAAGCCAGCTTGGGCAGGAAAGTCCATGAGACTCTTATTTCCAGTTAACCACTGTGGCTCATAGTGGTAGAGAACTAGCTACGGGCAAAAAAGCTCAGAAACAGTGCCTAGGCCCTGAGTTCAAAAAGATGCTCAAGGTATGATAGATAGATAGATAGATAGATAGATAGATAGATAGATAGATAGATAGATAGATGCTAGATAGATAGAGAGAGAGATTTACATATAGATGTATGAAGGTAGCATAATAAAACCTCATCAAACACTATTTCAAAAATAGTGAAGACAATATATTAGGGGGTGAATTTGTTCAAAGTACACTGTAAGAGTTGGGTGCAGGTGGCTCACACCTGTAATCAGCTATTCAGGAGGCTGAGATCTGAGGATTGCAGCCTGGCCAGTAAAGTCCTGAGACTTTTATCTCTAGCTAACCACAAAATGTGGAAAGTGGAGCTGTGGTTCAGGTGATAGAGAGCTAGCCTTGAGAATGAAATCTCAGGGACAGTGCCCAGGCCCAGAGTTCAGGACCCAGGACTGGCATACACACACACACACACACACACACACACACACACACACACACACAAAGTATCCACACACACACACACACACACACACACACACACAAAGTATCCATAGAATTATCACAATGCAACACTCTTTTACTAATTAATGTGTGCTAACAAAAAGTAATAAAATGAAAACTCTAACACATATAAACAGGTTAAGAGCACAATAACTCACCTACAGAGATTTCATTCCAGCTTGGCTTTGACTGTTAGACAACACATCTTTTTCTTTTTTTTTTTTTTTGGCCAGTCCTGGGGCTTGGACTCAGGGCCTGAGCACTGTCCCTGGCTTCTTCTTGCTCAAGGCTAGCACTCTGCCACTTGAGCCACAGCGCCACTTCTGGCCATTTTCTGTATATGTGGTGCTGGGGAATTGAACCTAGGGCCTCATGTATATGAGGCAAGCACTCTTGCCACTAGGCCATATCCCCAGCCCCGAGCCAACACATCTTAATATGGCAATTCAATGAACTCAGACTTCCCCAAATTATTTTCCTTTTATAGAATATTTCTGCAATCTTCTCTCAAAGATTTTATGAAAAAATGATTACTTGATGAAGCCAAGAAATACTATGCATTCTGCCAGAATTTTTATTTTTATTATTTTGTCTTTATTGTTATTATTTTTATTGGCCAATCTCACTGAACATGATGGTGTTTCCCCTCCAATGTAAAATTTATTATTTCTATGAAATAATTAGAGCAATCATTCATTTCACTCTTGTGTGCCCTCTCAATAACAGCTTTGATAATGCTCACCCAAATGCTAAATAGAAGTTGATGAAGTCAAACTACAATTCTCTCATTCTTCTACCACCAGGACACAGCAGGTGCCTAAAATGAGGATAGAAAAGCAAAGTAATTAAAAGCCTAGGAGTCAGCATCAGAGAAAGCTGGATTTGCAGCCTAATACAACCTTGTCTTATAGCTTAGTCTTCAATCTCACTTCTTTAAAATGAGAGTACAAATACCAGCGGTTTCATTATTAGAATTGGATGGAATACATGCAATGCTTAGGATGGTAGCTAGTCTATGAAGATGTTCAAATAGCAATATTTTTATTATCTCCCTAGGTGATTGCTTTTGTTGTTTGCAATTGAAGTCACACACACACACACACACACACACACACACACACACACACACACACACACAGAGGAAGTCCAGGAGCATTCTTGATACAGAGGAAAATATAAAAATACATTCATTTTGTCAATGTGGATATTAACATAGCAAAAGGAGAAGAGCAAGTTGTATTTAGAAGGCATTGCCTCCCCTAAACTGTTAAGATGTGGTTTACAGAAATCTATTACTTGGCCCATAAGTGACCAGCAAGGAACTCAAGAAGTATCACAGATCAGAGCCTACTATTATTTGCACTAATCATGACTTCTCATAAGATACCATAGCTCCACCAAGGAAGAGTGATTCCTTAGCATAGCCTCAGTCATAGCAATACCAGGATTATTACAGAGCAAATCTCTCAGTTTAGAAGCTTTTCTCCTTCTTAATGTGGTTGACTAAAATTAATGTAACATTATAGAAATTTATATCCAATTTCTTTTCCAATAAGTCATGACACCAGAATTGTGTATGTTTTCAGTATTATGACAACAGTCAAATTCATTCCTAACTCAGAGGAGTTTTTATGCAGGATCTTCAGAATAAAGTTTTGGTTTCCCAATCAGCTCAGGAACTCCATGACAGACACAGTACCTTGCATGTTACACAGAAAAGAATTGAGACTAAGAAGCATTAACTGTCAAGTCCAAGGTAGCACCACTAGTTCTATAAGATTCATGGATAAGTGGTAAGTAGTTCAAATATACTCTATGATAAAGCTGTTAAAAACATGTCTAGGGGGCTGGGAATATGGCCTAGTGGCAAGAGTGCTTGCCTCCTATACATGAAGCCCTGGGTTCAATTCCTCAGCAGCATATATATAGAAAATGGCCAGAAATGGCACTGTGGCTCAAGTGGCAGAGTGCTAGCCTTGAGCAAACAACAACAACAAAAAACAACAAACAAACAAAAAGACATGTCTATCAGCATGGTGCCAGTGACTTATACCTGTAATTCTGGCTACTCAGGAGGCTGGGATATGAGGATTGAGGTTCAAAGCTAGCCCTGACAGGAAAGTCCATGAGACTCTTATCTCAAATTAACCACCAGAAAACCAGAAGTGGTGCTGTGGCTCAAGTGCCAGAGCACTAGCCTTGAGCTTAAGAGCTCAGGGAGAATGTCCAGGCCCAGAGTTCAAGCCCCATGATTGACAAAAAACAAACCCAACATTTTGGCAAAGTAGCAGGATATAAAAATAAATCCTCAAAAATCAATGGCTTCAAGGTAACAAACAGTACAAGAAATGTATCCAATGCCTAACGTATGAAACTGTAACCTCTCTGTACATCAGTTTGATAATAAAAATTTGAAAAAAATAAAGAAATAAAAATAATAAATCAGTATGAGGGACAAGGTAACAAACTGTACAAGAAATGTATCCAATGCCTAACGTATGAAACTGTAACCTCTCTGTACATCAGTTTGATAATAAAAATTTGAAAAAAAATAAAATTAATAATAATAATAATAATAATAAATCAAGGGAAAAAAATCAATGGCTTTTCTATATGCCAATAATGTGAAGAGTGAGGCTGAAATCAGGAAAGCAAGTCCTTTTACAATAGCCTCAAAAAAATACTTAGGAATAATCTTAACCAAAGAAGTGAAAACTTTAAAAACCTGAAAAAGGAAGTTAAAGTAGAACTAAGGAAATGAAAAACCTCCCATCTCCTAGATTGAGAGGATTAAAATAGTGAAAATGGCAATATTGCCAAAGGCTATCTACAAATTCAATGCAATACCTATCAATATCCTAACACTATTCTTTGATGAAATAGAAGAAGCACTCCAAAAATTCATATGGAACAATAAAAGACCCGAGTACCAAAAACAATTCTTAGCAGGAAGAACAGTGCTGAAGGAATTACAGTACCAAACTTCAAACTCTATAGCAAAGCTGTAGTAAAAAAACAGCTTGGTATTGGCATAAAATAGGCCTGAGGACCAATGGAGTAGAACTGAAGACTCAGAAATGAAGCTACAGACCTACGGCCACTTAATCTTTGATAAAGGAGCTAAAAAAATAGGATGGAAGAAAGAGAGCCTCTTCAACACATGGTGCTGGCAAAATTGATTAAACACCTGTAACAAATTAATGCTAGATCCTTATATTTCACCCTGCACCAGAATCAATTCCAAATGGATCAGACCTCTAGGTAAAAGCAGATACCCTGAAAACATTGCAAGAAAGAATAAGAGAAACACTTGGGCTTGGCACAGGTCAAAACTTTCTTAATGAAGGCTCCAAAATACAACAAATCAAAGAAAGGTTGGACAAATGGGATTGCATTAAACAGCAGAGCTTCTTCACAGCCAAGGACATAGCTTGCAAGATAAATAGAAAGCCCACAGATTGGTAGAAGATCCTCACTGACCATACAACAGACAAGGGACTCATATCTAAAATATAAGTAGAACTCAAAAAATTAAATTACCCCAAAACAAATCTTCAAAATGGACAAGAGGCACATGAAGAAATGCTCAACATCACTGGCCATAAAAGAAATGCAATTTAGACAACACTGAGGCTCCACTTCACCCCAGTAAGAATGGCCATTACCAAGAAAACTAATAAGAGAGAAGCTGCCATCTGGATTAGGTACAGACGCCATGTAGGTCCCTCTCCCATGGGAGCTATGGCCCCACTAATAACCCTCCTTATGAACCTTCTTCTGTCTGTGATTATCTCCACATGGTTCCCTGGGATGGCTGGGACATATCCTTTCATTGGTGCAGAACCCAGGATAGGTTCCCCGTGGATTTGCTTCCGTATTTCTGGGGGATCCAAGCTGCCTCTGGGACCTATTCTGCTGTCCTAAGCCCACCCAGAGGACCACTGAGGTAACTTCTCCTGACTGAGTGCTCTACTTCCATCCACCACCACGACAGATTTGAACCTCCAACCAGGGAGAGTGATCATTTAACAGGGGGCTCAGATCCGATTTTCCATAGGGTCACAGGGCCTAGGCTTCAGAGCCACACAGAGAAAAAAAGACAGAAAAAAATCTTGGCGCCAAGTTCCAAGCCCCACTCCCCACTCCCAGTCACTGGGCTAGGTCAAGGGAATCAACAATTGTAGTGATGACTCCACAGCTGTTTATTCCCTCACAGTTAACTCCATTTGGAGTGAAATGAACAGAGCCCCACTGGGACACTGGTGGGTATCTCTAGTTCAGCTTCACTGTCACTCATCAAGTGGGGGACAGTCTAAAATGCTTCAGGATCCCAAATTTGGAACTCCGTGTGGCCCCTTTATGGGACATGGGGCCTCTGATACTTTACAGGACTTGCATAACTTCTATGAGTGCTCCGGCAGATGGAACACTCTCTCTCTCTCTCTCTCTCTCTCTCTCTCTCTCTCTCTCTCTCTCTCTCTCTCTCTCTCTCTCTCTCTCTCTCTCTCTGCCTCTCTCTAAACTCTGCCTGCCTGCCTGTGATATAGGATGGGCTGGTGCTAGCTTCCAAAGGTACCAATGTTTGTTTAACATTTGCTTTGAAAGACACAAAGGAAGGTTTTCTGTTCTTTATTAATGTTTGTTAAGCTTGGAGATTCTGGTTGTTGTTGGCTAAATCCTAAATTTCTCTAGCATTAACCACATGGTGGACAATAGAATTGATTTTAGAAAGCGCCATCTTGGTTCTATCAAGGTTCCAAAAACTCTTGGAGGTGGAGCCCCCTCCCACCCCCCCAGGTAATGGGCATGCCGAATTCCTAGAGGCAGGGCTGGAGATGTGGAGACTCAAGCTCCCAGTAACCCTGGTCTCACCCTGAACTCTGTAACTGCAGCCTTGCAATTCAAATGCTCTAAGGTGAAGGTATCTTGCTGTGAGTCTGCTAAGGCTCTGACCATCTCTGCCGCCATTATGCCATGCCACGTGTCTGTGTTCTGTTTGTGTCCTGCCTCCCATCTCCTGGACCTTCTCTGGTCATAGCATCCCACTTCGGCTCCCCATTGGAGCTGAACTGGTTTCTCAAAATGTGGCTTCTCCATTTCCTAGCCATATAATCTGTGAAAATTTTTGTTTGCTGGAAAAGTTTTTGTTTTCTAACTGACCACATGGTTCTAAAGTATGGGCAAAATAATGTCATTTGCCACTGGAATTCCAGAAAACTTACATGGCCAATTAAAAAAAAAAAATTCTAAGCACACCCCAAAGCTTGTGCACAACTGTCTGTCTGTCTGTCTGTCAGGAAAACATGTAAAAACTGGCATCATTGTTTCAAAATTACTTGCTTTTGACTACTATTTTAACTTGCTTTAAGTCTTGTGTTAAACTGATCCTTGTAGCTTGTGAGTGGAGTCACAGTGAACAGCCTGGAGGCAATCCTGACTCCAATCACCAGACTCCAAGCCAAAAGGAAAAAAAACCAAACATGTTTTAAACCCAAACTGATCATGTTTGTGTGCAAGCAAATGTGTCTAAGAAAAACTCCAAAAGATTCAAATATGTAGCACATGGTATAAGTGCAATGATGTAAAACCAGTGTTATTCTTTATGTCCATCTGTGCTAAAAGTCAAGTGTACATCTCATCCTGACAATTCTTTGGTATAGACTAAGATTTTGCTTCTCCATTTTTCTCTCCTGTGCTCTCATAAACTCTTTAACATCAAGGGACCAGAGTCATTTTGGAACAAGTGTGCAAATGTGGCTGCTAACCTCAATTTTCCTGACCCAGGATTAATATTTTGCTTTATAGGATGCAGGTCGATATGTGTGCTAGCTGCATGGACTGTGGCAGTCCC
This sequence comes from Perognathus longimembris pacificus, assembly GCF_023159225.1. Lineage (NCBI taxonomy): Eukaryota > Metazoa > Chordata > Mammalia > Rodentia > Heteromyidae > Perognathus > Perognathus longimembris. The sequence goes on from NC_063161.1 coordinate 95,406,556, forward strand.
TGGCTACAGGAAGCTGCCTCCACAGACAGTCTGCTCTCAAACTGCCTGGTTTCACTACTGGTGATAGCTTATTCATTCTCTCTGCATGGAAAACTGCTCAGGGAATCTAGGAATCACTGGTGGTGTTCCTGTGAACATTTTGACAGGCCCAGAGTGTTCCTGTCCTGGCTCTGCTGCCCCAAGATTAGAGTTGGGTTTATAGCAGGCCTATCATGACAGAGTTGCAACTGAGACTTCAACTGTGCAGTACACATGTCTATGGCTCTTACTCCAAGGTTAAAAGCATCAGAGTTGTGTTTGGTGGCCACAGGTTTGCATTGAGGTAGCATTGGTGTCTTCCCCCTCCAGGTCTCAGAAACTGTCGTGGCTGCTGCAAAGAGCAGGCTTGATTGGCTTTTGGTTTGTGTGGATTTTGTGACTAGGAAGATGGCTAAAGGCCCAAGCCTTCTAAAATATTTTTAAAGTTGTCACCCTGCTTAAACCAGTAGGGCATCAGCCTGCAAAAGCCAGAGTACTCAGTGTAAGCAACCAGGGAATACTGGGAGATTTCAAATGTTTTTAACTAGTCTGTGTGGAAATTTGCAGGCAACCCAGCAGGGGGGTGTGACAATCTATCCAGGGGACTCTGAGGGATGCCACTACAGCCTTGCCCAGATCCAACCCATCTCTCCTGCCTGCTGCCATCACACATGGCTAACGAAGCCTGCTGATTCGGGATGGAAGACACAGCCACTTCGGATCCACTGAAGCTGAGACTTTTACATTGTCATGACCCTTTGCCCTCTTGATTATTCTTCATTTGTGTTCTCTTCCACCTGCCGGTAAGGGTAAATGATATGACTTGATGGCACATGGATCTCATTCAGTCTACCATTCTCTATAGTGTGATGACCTTGTGAGCACCTACCTGGTGGCCATTGCATGTTGTTGTTGTTTTTTATATGCTATTTTGTAGTTAAATTTGTCACCCTGCTTAAACCAGTAGGGCACCAGCCTACAAAAGCCAGAGTATTCAGAGTAAGCAATCGGGGAGATGCATTTTGGTAACTAGCAAAAGGTGCCAAGTTTGGATTCTTGGCACAATGCTAGTGGTTAAGTAGCCCAATGAACTCTAAAGTACTAATCAGTTGTTGTTTGACAACTCCTAACGTATCTACTGAGTTTTGTCATTGCAGAAATTGTAATTCTTGCATTAAGAAAAAATTGTCATTTGAGTTCAAAGGTCTTCAAGCAGTAACTGGGACTGAAGAAAAAAAATGGCTCTTTTAAAACCATTAGCCAGGAGGCAGTGTGCCCCCTGGGCTTCAGTTTTTCAGATGCAAATAAAGGCTGAGGTGAAGGTGTTAAAGTGGAGGTTAGTAAAAGGCTTTAGAAATCAAGAATGCATTTCTAGGTAAGAAATTTGGAAGTAAAAAACAAGCAGCCTGAAGCAATGGGTGGCACCTAGGCTCCAGATTTCTTCAAATACCTCCAAGCTTCAGTTTTTCAAATGCAAATAAAAAAAGCCAAAGTGTAAGTGTTACAGCAAAACTCTGGCAGGTATTTGTTGGTCATTTCTCAACAAGTTACAGGTAAGCTCTACTCCTATTGTTCTCCTGTTGCTTTAACTGAAAATAAAAAAGGCTTTTATGGCTAAGACTCCTTTGATTTCAGCTCAAAGCCAGCCCAGCAGAAGAAAATCCCTCTAAAACTCCATCTCCCAACTAATCAGCAAAGAGCCAGACTGGAATCTTGGCTCAAGAGACTCATATCATAGTAGCCAGCCAAATGCTGGAAGTGGAACTATGGTTCAAGTGATAGAGCACTAGCCTCCAGCAGAAGTGCTCAGGGACAATGCCCAGGCCCTGAGTTCCAACCCCATGAATGCCAAGTGGGACAAGGTATCCAAGCAACGAGGTCAATCCTGACAATGTGGAACCATGGAGAGGACTAAGAGGAGATGAAGTCTGATCTTAAATGGAGTCATTTTAAACTTGCCCTTCCAATATTAATCAGAGCCAGGAGATCAAGAGGAATAGTTGTTTACCCACCTAATGTCCATACCTGTCCATTTTCCATCTGGACAGAAACTTGCATTCTTGCCTTTGTTACTTGCTATTTGATAGATAGATAGATCTATACATAGATAGATAGATAGATAGATAGATAGATAGATAGATAGATAGATAGATAGATAGATAGATCTATATCTATATCTATATCTATATCTATATAATACTGGCCTCTGACTGGTTACTCCCCACCAGTCCACTATCCCTAAACACTCCCTTCCAGTCCCCAGTCCAGTTATTCCTTCTTCCCTGTAATGTGACACAATTGGGTTTATGCTCCAAATGGAACTTTTCTGGCTTGTGACCAGGATGTGTTCTCCCATGTCATTCATGTTAACTGGTCCTATGAACTTGTCAGCCTTTTGCCTGACATTTTCAAAAGTCTCTTAACAGGATAACATCCCTCGCCCAAGACACCACCTGGGAACTTGCAGTTCAAGGCCATCCTGTTACTACAGGCAACTGGAGGCTTCACTTACACTGCTCTGCCCAGTGCAGATCTGGATCCTGAAGCCCCCAGCTCAGTGACTCCTGGATGTGCCCAAGCTGCAGGAGGTAGCCAGAGGAGACCATGACACCCATTGGCCCTGATAACCATTCTCACGGAAATGATAAGGACTTCTACCAACCAAACTGTCAAACAAATACTTCTTGGATGGTAACAGGCCAAATGACGAACCAGGACCCCTGACTACTTCACCCCTTTATAGCAGGAAGTAGCTCCAGAAGAAACAAACTCCACCCATACTCTCGGCCTGGTACCCCTCCTCACTTATTAATAAACAACAAATGGGGGAATGTTAGCATTTCCCCAGCCTCAGGTCCTCAGCTCCTCCTATTAGCCCCCAGATCCACCCATACCTAATGAGCCACTCCTACTCACTATTAGGACCTACCTACTTCCCCTTTACCCACAGAAAGAAGCTGCCACATGGATAAGGTGCAGATGCCATGTAGCTCCCTCTCCCATGGGAGCTATGGCCCCACTAATAAACCTCCATATGAACCTTCAAAAGAAAAAAAAAAAACTAATAACAACAGATGCTGGAGGGGATATGGCCAAAAGGGAACCCTACTACACTGTTGGTGGGAGTGTAACTTCTTAAACCACTCTGGAAAGCAGTGTGGAGGTTCCTCAAAAGATTAAGCACAGAACTCCCCTATGACACAGCAAACCCACTTTTGGGCTTTTACCCAGAAGATCACAAGCAAGACCACATTAAAGCTACCAGCACAACCATGTTCATTGCAGTGCAATTTACCATTGCTAAAATATGGAACCCACTCAGATACCCCTCAGAACATGGATGGATCAAGAAAATGTGATATATATATATAGTATTATATATGTATTATATTATATATATATATATATATATATAATGGGATTCTACACTTCTATCAGAAAGAATGACATTGCCCCATTTGTAAGGAAATGGAAAAACCTGGAAAAAAAATCATACTAAGTAAAGTGAGCTAGATCCAAAGAAACACAGACTCTATGGTTTCCCTCATTGTTAATAATTAGTTTATGTCTATGATAGTCATGGCAGAAGGTCACAATAGCTCAATAGCTATGTACATATGAACACATAAGATGATGCTAAGCAAAATGAACTCCAAGTTATGGAACTAAATTGTTTATCATTGTTGCTGTTATTTTCAACAGACTATGTGAAATTATGCCTTTTTCTTTTGTTTTTCTTCCCTATGGTTTTACCCCTGATGTCACTGTAGCTTAGTTTGGTACCCTGGGTATGGAATATACATTTATTGGAAGTAGGAAAGAGAAGAGGAACAGCAAAATGGAGGGACAAAAGGTAAAAGGTGAACAAAAGCAATAGCAATACTTACAAGACAATATGCTGTAAACCAACTGTACAGCTGAGGGGTGGGGAGGGGGAATTGAGGAGGAGGAAAGATGGGAGAAAAATGAGAGAGTAGGTAACAAGTTTGAGAAGAAATGTACTAACTGCCTATGTACAAAACTGTAACCCCGGGCTGGGGATATAGCCTAGTGGCAAGAGTGCCTGCCTCGGATACACGAGGCCCTAGGTTCGATTCCCCAGCACCACATATACAGAAAACGGCCAGAAGCGGCGCTGTGGCTCAAGTGGCAGAGTGCTAGCCTTGAGCGGGAAGAAGCCAGGGACAGTGCTCAGGCCCTGAGTCCAAGGCCCAGGACTGGCAAAAAAAAAAAAAACAAAACTGTAACCCCACTGTACATCATTTTGACAATAAATAAATTTTTTAAACCAGGTCTATGAACTAAGTGCCAGTGACTCATGCCATAATCTTATCTACTCAGGAGACTGAGATCTAAGGATTGAGCTTCAAAACTAGCCCAGGTAAGAAAGCCTATGAGATTCTCATTTCTAAACACACACACACACACACACACACACACGCACACACACACACGCACGCACACACACACACACACACCAGAAGTGGAGCTGTGGGTAAGGTGGTAGAGAACTAGCCTTGAGCATAAATTTCACAATAGTACCTAGGTTCTGAATTCAAGCCACAGAACTGGCACCAAAAAAAACATAATAATGAGACTATCCTACTTGCTGGAGACAGTCACCATCCTTGTTCCCTCCCTCTTCTCTTAATATTAGTCCTTGTTATGTCCATGGTTTCCATTCTTTTGAGTGTGTGTGTGTGTGTGTGTGTGTGTGTGTGTGTGTGTGTGTGTGTGCTGGTACTAGGGCTTGAACTCAAGGCTTAGATGTTGTCCCTTAGGTTATTTGCTCAAGGCTGGTACCCTACCACTTGAACCACAGCTCCACTTGCAGCTTTTTTGCAGGTTAAATGGAGAGAAGAGTCTCATAGACTTTCCTGTCTAGGCCAGCCTCCTGAGTAGCCAAGATTGTTTGTTGCATGAGCCACTGACTTGATTTATACACTAAATGAGAATGGAAGAGTTTAATATAAAACTCAAAGGACCAGATTGCTGAACATTGAAACTTGGTGACAGCACACTCCTATGATTACACAATTCCAATATTAGAGCTTTAGTTTTTCCTGAAATCTGTCCCCACACATCCCCTAAACCAAGCATTAAAGTGACATTGCTTTAGTGACTATTTTGAACCCCATTCATATAGTTATAGCAGTGTTATTATGGTGGAATTTCTAGCATCATTTGGGAGAGTATTTATAGGAAGTTAGTGTAAGAAGAAATGAGGGAAATTTCCTAATTCTCCTTAAATTGTAATGATGTAATGAGAATGATCATCTATTTTTCCCACATGAAACCAGGATGATTGCAGGCCTTGGAATGTACCAACAAACAATCAGAGGATAACTGCTTCATGGCCTAAGGTCACTTAGCTGATCAAAAAGCAAACTCCCTCAGCACAACTTTCCCAAAGAACAATGTCCACAGAGATAAAAGAAATCTAGTCATATCAAAATCATATATGCTGATTGTTAGAATAGAAAAAAAATTGTGTAGTAAAATAGCTGATCTGCTGGAACCTTCAAATCAGTAAGTAATATAAAGCCAAAACAAGAAAACTTGGGGATTGCTTCCTAAGCAGAAATTACTTCTTGTTATCAGAGAAAGGTAGTTCTGAAACTGATGGTCTCACATGGGGTAACCATCAGCCTTTTTCTATTCCCTTGTTTTACATTGTCCTTGTAGAAGACTGGACCCATCTCCCAGACAGGCTGCCATGCGTCACCCCATTTCAAAAACCCAAACCAAAATCTGGACAGAGCACTTAGGTCCAGGCTCAGGGATATTGTGTGGTTGAGCTTAGAAAAATGGGCAGTGAAGAAATACTAAGGATTGTAAATACTCAATGTTCAGTGGACTCTTTATGGGCTAGCCATTTCTTAGTGTTTCTAGATTTTTGTTGTAGTGGCCTATTGGGCATTCTTGGGATACTACTCTAGACACAAGTCAGCAACCTCTTAACTGATTTGGAGAACTTCAGAATTTATAAACAAACAAACAAACCAAAGGCTGAGATGGTGTGCTTGCTATTTACTTTTAAAGTGGATAAACATATTCTTTCTGCTCTGTATTTTCCCAGATTTCTATTGAGCAAGGTTGTCAGTCTACAATGCCATCATATCCATCCCACTTAGAATGGGGTACCCTTTCTCTATTTGTTAGTTGTTTTCTCTCTGTCTCTGTGTGTGTGTGTGTGTGTGTGTGTGTGTGTGTGTGTGTGTGTTTGTGCCAGTTTTGGGGATTGGACTCAGGGCCTGGGCACTCTGAACATTTGTGCTCAAAGCTAGCACTCTACCACCTGAGCCTTAGCTCCACTTCCAGATTTTTTTTTCCAGGAGTGGGAGGGGTAATTAATTGGAGATGAAAGTCTCAAAGTTTCCTGCCTAGGCTGGCTGAACTGCAATCCTCAGATCTCAGCCTCCTGAGTAGCTAGGATCATAACTGTGAGTCACCAGTGCTGGGCTTCCTTCTTCTGTACTCATAGGTGCCATGTGTGCTCACACTATTTCAGGTTCTTGTCAGGGTATGGTTACATCTTGTGCAGAAGGAGAACTATCTCATTTTTAGCACTATGTCTAAATTGTATCTAAATACATCTTCCACCCACCTTGATGAGGCATCTTCAGAATCTAGCGCTAGGTGTATTCTCCCAGTTAACTACTTTTGAAATGGAACTAGAAGGAGGAGTATAGTGTTTTTCCCTGACCAGCCCCACAGAGCCTTTGATGGAATCACTGTGTGACTTAACTTAGATTTATTGACCTAGTGGCTGGGAGAAGAAAGTACGATGTTATGTAGAGGAGAGACCTATGCAGTGTGTGTGTGTGTGTGTGTGTGTGTGTGTGTGTGTGTGTGTGTGTATGTGTCCCTTAAGGGGGAGGAAAAATGGATCATTTTTGCATACTTAGTTCATGGGAATCTGGAGAGTCAAGATTCCTGGAAGGGGTAGTAACATAGAGACCCTGGAGTCTGAAGTTCATTTTAGGGAGTCAATACAATTGATGGTCATTGATGTCACAGATAAAAAGATAAAGTATTAAGCAAGCAATTATTACATAGCTTCTACATGGAAAGGGCAAAAGGCAAAACTTAAACAAGTAGTTTAAGGGTAGTCTAAAGGATCACATTTTGTGTTATACATGTATCTTATTGTGATGGTTAAAGATTGTTATCGTTGATCAATCAATCAATGTTTCTGTTACTGGGGTATGTTAGAACGTCAGGGTCCTTTCACCTAGCAACAGCATTTCAATTGGCTATTATTCTTTGGAGATCTCTATGTTTTTGCAAAATAAACATTTAAAATTCAAAACCATAAAAGCAAAACAAGAGGAAAGGAAACTTTGCAAAACAGCCTCACAAGCCTACAAAATATGGTGCTATTTTTCTTGCAAAATAACCAATGTCTCAAGACCCATGGCTGGTAGGAGAGTCAATTTCTTGCTCACATGCTTTTCTAGCAATAGCAACCTAAGAAGGAGGGCCTATGATTTTATTCTTGCCAGGCCCTTCTATTCTTTCTACTCTCCATCTCTTGTATAAAGGATTCATTTTCCCCAACTTTGGCATAGCACACATACCTCAGCTATCGTTACAATTAAACCATGACCTTAGTCCTCACATCTAATCCCCTTTTCTCCCAATTTAATAGATGCCCTCTTCCTTTCACACTTAGTATTCAAATTGATGCTTAATCATTTTCAGCCTTTTGCTAGCTTTTCCCACTGCACCATGGAGGGTGCCAACAGTCCTTTCCTTCCACAGTCCTTACTGTTGCCATCTCCATGACTCAGATTGAGAATGACAGTATTAAACCATGAGTTTCTTCATGATAACACATCTTCTAGCTTGTCTTTTATCTCACAGAACTAACACACAGGACTTATTTATGGGTAAATAAGTGAGAGCTCAGGAAAACCATGACCACAATCCATATATGGAGACAACTTTAGAAAAATCCTTAGCCAGATAAGACTTATTACTGACAACTCCCAATACTACGGCTATTTAATAGTAGGTTCCAAGAACTCATAAACTTCCCTTTAAAAAATTCACACTGTCCTGTTCATCCCTGTATGTCCCTCTATACTATTATCATACTTTGAACACATATGAATCATTGAATAGAGTATTCCTATTGCATTTGCTTAGCGGAAGAAGTTCTCTATTGGACTGTGAGTTCTTGCAGGCAGAAGCCATATGCTTTTCATTTTTCTATTCTCTGAGTTAGACTCAATGCATAGCTCACTTTTAGCTTAACAAGTATAGAATGAAGCAAAATTATATCACTACCTTCTTGCAAAGTCCTCATTAACCAGTATCTCGAGGCCTTATTTTCCACCATCTTGCTGCTTAACCTTTTTTCTTTTAGTGGCTGCTCAGTGCTGCAGTGTGTTAGGGGCAGATGGAGGCCAAGGGAGATATTTCCAGTGTTCATCCAATAATGCCTGGCATGCTCAAGCCATGTTCAGGGCAGAGAATTTTGAGGAAAGAAAATGCTCTGGCTCAAGGATTCATCAGATTTCTTCTTCCAATAAAAATTAGAGGCCTGACCCCAGTCTGACCTGGACTTTTAAATATTTAAGTCATTTTACTTGTTTGTGCCCCACTTTTGGTGCTTACTAAGAAGCAGATTGCCATTCAGTTTGGGGTTTAGATTTCACTAGCAAAGAAACTTTTGGACATTTACATTTCCTATTGTCAGGTAAATGTTTGTCTCTTCTATGGAATGTTGTGAGTTAAGTGAGCACAGGGCAGCTGTCTGGGATATTCTGAGATTTTAGTAATATCACATCTGTGGAACACTAAATCCAAAAGCCAAAATACAAGATGGAGACAAGATAGTAGGTAGCATGAGTTCTGTGGGGTCTCAACCAGTAATTTTTTCTTCACTACTCCTTGTCTTCATCCTGTAAATGATTTGACATTTATAAGGTTTTCACTTAATCACTAGGGTGCTCCCTGAAGATAGGAGTACACAGAGAATGCCCAGGGATATGGAGATAAAGCAGGGAGCAGGCAGGGCTGTGTGTGTATGCCAGAAGGAGCACTCTTCAGTCAGTGCACAATCCAGCTGTGTCTGATTAGTCTCTGCTTTCCTCATAGAAACAAAATGCTGGCTTATTCTGTTAAATGCTAAAGTAATTTTCTTAGGCAGAAAAAGGAGTAATTTTATTTCATCTCTCATTGCTAAGGCAAGGACAGACATCTTTTAAAAAATCCTCCAATGAGACCCAACTTGATCTGAGAAGTATATTTCAATAGAGTTCATTGTATTGCTTTTCACTGTTTTATTTTTACTACTCCATTGCATTCCAAAAATAAGCTAAGTGGTAGGCAAAACAAAAGAAAAAGAATAAGACTATATAAAGTTGCTGGCAGCTAGCCTATCTCACAGGACTCCTCTGAAGGTTTAAAGCCAACTTGAAAATTGTTCAAGAACCCCTTCAAGGAATTGTCAAAATATTAGTGCAAATAAGAAATCCATACTAATTATATTATCATTACACATTTATAATATCACACATTGCAAAGTGAATAATAGCTTCTTTCTTCTAAGATAGAGGGAAGGTAATGGAGATTAGCTGCCTAGCGTGTGGTAGGTACTCACAAAAGTTATGATGGTATTTTATAATTTGTTGTCATTATTACTATTACAAGTAGCAAAGAAATTACCAAAGTAGAACAAGACCTTTTCCAGAAGAATGGTAAAAAAAAAAAAATGCTACCCAACAATCCTCTCTCATTTCTACTGTTCTAGTGTTTGCTTCACTTATATGGAATGGGTAGGGATGTGCAGAAAGGAATGCTGGACAGTAAATGAACACATCTATCCTTTTCTATTATTTAAGCTGTAGAGATAGCTTTGTAAATACATCAAAACTAACATGGTGGTAGTTGTCCAGAAATAGCCACACAGCTCTCATTTACTCTTTATTTCTCTACCACTTGCATTCATGTCATTGTGATATTAAATACTTTCCCACTTATCACAAGCCTTTGGGCTGGGTGCAGGGGGGTGGGGTGAGTTGGATTAACTGATAACAAAATCCAATGAACAGCAAAACTCCGGCAGACTTTGGCTCAAATAAAACTGCCAGGAAAAATAGTTAACAGTATTGAAATATGATCCAAAGTTCGCTCTAATAAATGGTTTATAGAACCAGATAGATAAGAAAAAAGTGCAAACACAAATGTCAAAAACAAACAGGTACATAAAAATTAAGGAGAAAGTCAACTAAATTATTTCAAACAACTTCCTAGGTCATCATTTGGGAGTGGTATCCCATTGTTGCACGAAACAGTAGAGCTTACAACATCATGTCTCATAATTTGTATTATTTGATTCTAGGAACCACAGTGTGCAAATACCACAAGAGAATTTCCAAGAATTAGCAGAGTGAAATAGAACAAGAATTAGAACAGCCTGCCATAGACATATTGTGGATTGTCCTAGAAAGGGTCATCCTTTCAGATCTCTTTTTGGTTTTGGTTTTGTTCCAATCTTGCTTTATTTGAGAAGAGATTTTGCTTTTTCATCTAATTTTCTGAGCTAGGAATAAAAATGAATTTTATTTCAATTGGATTCAGATGCTCATTAGAAAGAAAAGGGAATAATTTCTACTCTACTCCAGGTTAAACTGCCATTATATGTAACAGAGATCTGGCAATGTAAACAAGATTAGGAAAAGTCTAGCCTACCATATATTCCAGTGTTTAAGTAAAAAAGTAGAGAATCAGATATTATCAGAAAAGATCAATAAGTTAAAAGATAAATCTGAAACAGAGCGTAAAATCCTGGGAGGCACTATGGTGGCTCATGCCTAAAATCCTAGTTACTCAGGGAACTGAGATTGAAGGATCAAAGCCAGCCCAGGTAGGAAAGTTTATGAGACTCTTATCTCCAATAAACCATCAAGTAGCCAAAAGTGTTGGTATGACTCAGGTAGTAGAGTACCAGCATTCAGCAGCAAAGTTAAGAAATAGAACCTAAACCCTGAATTCAATCCCTAGTACACACACACACACACACACACACACACACACACACACAAACACACGTCCCTTTTCTTATGTATTATGAATAATTTTCCTCAATCAAACTCACAAGAGTAGGTGCTAATTCTACAAACTCTAAATATATACATTCATTGTTGGGGCCTCTAGCCTCCTGTGCTCTCCTGACCTGTGGGAGAGATGGGGAAACATGCCCCAACCTGGTGAGCCAAGAAGAGGAAAGGGTCGAAGGACTGCCCGCAACCAGCCCTCCCTCACCAGAGCACAACAGACAGTCCAGGAGCTAAGTCAGTGCAAAGTCTCATTTATTGAGGTAGATCCTTCTATTAAATAAGGCACAGGAGCCAATCAGGTCAAAGATCAGCAGGAAGGGGAGGGGTGTATGTGCACCTATCTAGGGACTGTGAGGGGAGGCCTGAGTTGTCCATCAAGGGTAGAGGGCTAAGGGACCAATACTAAGAGGCGGTCTTATTTTACATCACAGCATTCAGGACCGCCTCCAGGTTCACCATCAGGTGCCATCTTAGCCACATGTGGTCCCAAGGCTGGGAGGCGGAGCCAGCTAGAACCTCCTTTCTGGTTCTGGCATAATAGCCATGTGGCCCCAGGGCTGGGAAACAGGAGGGGCCAGCTAATTGCCTCTTTCTGATGTAACATCCCACAATTCATATTTTAGCATCACTGAATTATAAGGGAAGATTATGATGGATGACATTGTATAACTTAATCATCAGCTTATTTTTCTTTCTCAGTAGCACAAAAAATAACAGTAATGGACAATTCATAACATCTTACATGTAATATAATATGGTACCACAAAATGTACTTTATTGTTTTAACTTTGTACTGTCCTTGTTGCTATGCTAGTAGATGTGTTGTGGTTACAAGGAAAAACTATGGCTAATAAAAACAGAGTGGTCAACCATTGGTGGGGTCTATAGACACAATCTGCAGGAAATTCTTTTTGTTTTTTTGTTTGTTTGTTTTTCTGTTGGTGAAGGTTAGCTTCTTGAGTAGATTAAAGTCCTTATTTTCTCTTCTACATATCTTAATATATTAGTTTGCAAAGCATCACACTCATTTCATGTGAACATGACCTTGAGTTTTTCAACTTATCCTCACTACATTTTCACTGTCTTCAGTCCTATTTAATCAGAGTTATTTGTATACAAGACAATTGCCTGATGCAGTTCTAATGAAATAAGCACTTTCTTTTTTATGATACTTATTTAAAGACTAAAATGTCTACTAAACAATAGCACCTAAGAGAACAAAATAAAGAAAACAGCTCTCACAGTTGGAAGTATTATTTATCATTGAGCAATAAGCAAGAAGAATGAATACCTGGCTTGAGGGAAGGCAATTAAGGAACAGAAGAACAATTCTAAAAACTTCTAAATGGCGATTTAATGAGATTTGAGAAGATGCCTTCTTAAAAATAAGAACACAATGTTTAGAAAAATCACATTTAGAAAATAAGAATCGCATTTAGAATTAAGAAAAATAAAGATGCATTAGAAAATGTTATGAACCTCTCCACCAGTGAAGAGATGTAGGCTGCTCCCCTGCATAACAGTGAACAAAGAGCTAAGAGCCAAGATCTAAAATACACTGGAGCATGATAAACTATACAGTTCTTTAGGTATTCACATATGAGACCAAAGGAGGATACTCTTAGGTAGAAAAACAAAAGTGCAATGCCTATATGCTTCTAATCCTGTAAAATAGTATTTATGTAAATGAAAAAGCCATATTGGATGGTGACTGAGTCACTTAATTGGTTTCTCACCCACAGTAATATGGGATGACCAAAGCAAACAACATAAATCCCACTGCATCTAAACAGCTCCTAATATCCAGTCTTGTGATGAATACCATTTTGTTTAGAGTTGAAAAAAAAAAGTATTGCTATTGATTGTAATTATCTAATGTGACTCAGATATCCCATTGATAAGTGAGCTTTCAATGATTTTTCAATTGCACTGGGGAGAAAAGTAGGAGCACAGCTTTTAAACATTGAAGTGTTGTTCTTGCTTTCAGGATATACAAGACTGGAGCTTAGCTTCAAATATACTAGATAGATCATATTTAAAAGATGAAATTCTATTGTTTACACAGATTTGTGATATTATGTTTATATGTATCTCTTCTGTAGAAAGCACAGTGAAAAACATCCAACAATCTGTCACACACACACACACACACACACACACACACACACACAAATATGACTAATTGGTTCTTTATGTCTGGCTTGGTTCAAAAAATACGTTATCTTCATCAAGCTATCATGATTTACTAAGATAAAAGGATGAAATTTGTAGGGAGTAATGAAATGAAGAGACTTTTCAAATCTCTTGAACAAAAATAATTCTCTTGGGGCTGGGAATATGGCCTAATGGCAAGAGTGTTTGCCTCCTACACATGAAGCTCTGGGTTCGATTCCCCAGCACCGCATATATGGAAAACGGCCAGAAGGGGCGCTGTGGCTCAAGTGGCAGAGTGCTAGCCTTGAGCAGGAAGAAGCCAGGGATGGTGCTCAGGCCCTGAGTCCAAGGCCCAGGACTGGCCAAAAAAAAAAAAAAAATTATCTTCATTACTATGAAACAATTCATGTTTTAAGCAAAGAAAATTATTTTTAAATCAATTTTCTTCTCATTACAGGAAATAATTTTTGTATTTTGCTATATATTTTTCTATACATTAGTTATATCCATGTTTTTAACAAGAGAGATAATGTTCTATGACAGTATGGTATTAATATTTTCCAATGTTATTTAATAGTTTTATTGGCTATATTTTAAAACAGTTATGATCCAACTGTGGTAATATTTAGAAAGCTAAACTCTTTCTGTGAGATGGCATTTTTCTCCACCAATGTATTTTTTTCTTGTTCATACTGAAACTTACAACAGGATGAGGATCTTTATAGATACATCTTGGTAAATAATTTTTATACCTTTACATATATTTCTAGAAGCCTAGTGTTGCAGTAAAGGCTATGCTTATTTTAAAAAGAAAATTTTGGTGGCATTACTGGGGCATTACTGAGCTTGAATTCAGGGTATGGGTCCTGACTCTTAGCTTTTCACTCAAGGCTGGTGGTCTACCTCTTGAGACACAGCTTCATTTCTCACTTTTTTGCTGGCTTATTGAGGATAATCATCTCACACTTTCCATATCTTGGAGTTCATTTCACTTGGTCATATGTACATAGCTATTGAGCTATTATGATCCTTTTCCAGTACTACCATACAAATATACTAATAACTACAAATGAGGGAAACCATAGACTCTATGTTTCTTACTTCACTTAATATGATTTTTTCCAAGTCTTTCCATTTCCTTGGCTTTTCTTTGTGTTTTTGTTGTTGTTGTTGTTGTTGTTGTTGCAAACCCTAGCAAGTGCCTTGTCCCACTGCTGCCAGGAGCAAAGCAATGATGGAGACCAGACAGTGGAATTGATTTCGGGGTACCGGATGCCACTAGTCCCATGGACAGGGTTTTTATTCATTATCAGACAAAAGTACTCCCAGGAAGGTGGCTACATCAAAGAGACTGCTTCAATAAGGGTAGAAAGGTGGCTACATCAAAGAGATAAGGGTGTCAGTTGCTGGGGGGTGGGGGGATAATTCTAGGATTGGCAATTACCCATAAACAAGAAAACAACCAATTTGCACAGGTCACCTGCCGACTCCAAGGCTCCAAGATGTTCAGGATTAACCGGAGAGTGAAGACTGTGGCCACTGTAATGCTAAGCCCAGTAGGTCTTGATGAGCCACCCTCAGCCTTGACGGACTGCGAATGGCATTCCAGTTCTCTAAGGCGACCTAATGGCTTTGCGTTTACTGTTTCCCACAGTTTCTTGCCCTGGAGCTTGCCTCAGGGCCTGAGCACTGTCCCTGGCTTCTTTTTGCTCAAAGCTAGCACTCTGCCACTTGAGCAACAGCGCCACTTCTGGCCGTTTTTTATATATGTG
The DNA here is from genome assembly GCF_023159225.1 of Perognathus longimembris pacificus. NCBI lineage: Eukaryota > Metazoa > Chordata > Mammalia > Rodentia > Heteromyidae > Perognathus > Perognathus longimembris. Next base: position 95,421,569 of record NC_063161.1, read on the forward strand.
GTGCCCGGGAATCCAACCCAGAGCTTCATGTATAGGAGGCAAGCACTCTTGCCACTAAGCCATATTCCCAGACTTCCCACAGTTTTTAATGTGCTGTGTGAAGTTATTTCTTTCTTCTTTCATTTCCCCCCTATGGTTTATTCCCTTTTGTCATTGTTTTTTTATTTTGATACCCTGTGTCTTGTATATATGTTTATCTGCACTGGGGAAGGGAAGGTGAACAACAAAGAGGGTGAGACAAAGAACAAAGGGTGAACTGATGCAACAGCAATACCCACAAGACAATATGTTGGAAATGAACTTACAATGGGGGGAAGGGTTGTGGGTGGAGGGAAAGTGGGACAAAAAACGAGGGAGGGGGTAACAATGTTTGGCAAGAAATGGACTCATCACCTTATGTATGCAACTGTAACCCCTCTATACATCACCTTGACAATAAAATTAAATTAAAACAATAAACTCACACTCTGTGATCCTCAGATCTCAGTCTCCTGAGTAGCTAAGATTACAGAGATGAGCCACTGGCCCCAGACTTACTTTTACTTTGAAAACACTTGCTTGTTAATTCAACAAATATTTACTGACATTCCAAGAAATAAATAAAAATTAAATATTCACTTGTTGAATTATTAGTGGTCTGAGCACCAGAACTACTAAGCTGGAACAAGTACTAAATAATGCTGAAGTCTAAGTAAGAAGACAGAAGTAAATAACTCCTCCTCACCCATTGTCAAAATGACAAGCAGAAAGGATGCAGGAAGTGCGTTTCTCCCACCAGTGAATAAGAGAGCCTGATTCTTTACAGTCTTCCCAACCTTTAATACTAAGCTTCAGAAAATAAAATGCTAGTTTGATGAGCAAAAAAACATTTTCCATGATAATTTGCATTTCTTTGATTACTAGTGGAGCTGGATCTTCTTTAATTTTTTCATTGCTGTGACATATTTTGGGAGAACATTATGTTTAAAAATCTATGCCATTGTTTGGCTTTTCAATGCATCTTCTTGGAGTTTTATTTTTCCTTATGAAATTTCTGCAGCTCTTTAGAGAGAGAGAGCTGAAAAAAAAAAACCCACTTGTGTTTCTAATGTGGCTTTAGGTTCAGCTGTCCCTATAGTGCCATAAGGAAGACAGAGAGAGGAAATTTTATATAGTAGAACAAATGTAAATTTTCATAACTTATCTAAGTATTTGTTGAGTGCTTCTAAAGAAAGGAAAAATGAATCAATTTCTCTTCTCAATGGTTGAATCCACAATGTTAAGGAGGAGGAGGGGGAAGGGGAGGGGGAGGGGGAAAGGGAGGAGGAGGGGGAGGGGGAGGAGGAAGACTGTGGTTCAAGTAATAGAGAGTTAGTCTTGAGGTCAGAAGTTCAGCAGGGATAGTAGAGTTCAAGCCCCAGGACCTGCACACACACACATACACATACAGTAAAATGACTGAGGGTACACCTCAAGGGGTTGAACACTTGCCTAGTAACCATGATGCCGTGAGTTCAAACCACCAAAGAAGGAAAGAAGAAAGAGGCAAAGAGAAAGAGAGAAGAAAGGAAGGAAAGAAGGTAAGAAGGAAGGAAGGAAGGAAGGGAGGGAGGGAGGGAGGGAGGAAGGAAGGAAGGAAGGAAGGAAGGAAGGAAGGAAGGAAGGAAGGAAGGAAGGAAGGAAGGAAGGAAGGAAGGAAGGAATAATAAAGAAACAAACTGTCCCCAGAGTGGTGTGGAACCCCAGGCTGCCTTGGCCTCAGCCTCATAAGCTAGGGTCACAAGGTACTAGTTCTGCGGTGGAGGACTAATCATGCCTAATGTTTCATGGGCAGCACAAGCATCTAGGTGCCTAATTCTCATAGAAGCTCAAAGTGAAAAACCACAGGTATTAATGAAAGAATTACTGACAGGAAGAGGTTGTTAGAGGGTAACAGCGAGCACTTGCCCTTGAAAAGTATGTTGGGCCCCATTAGAAGGCACAGAACTGATTAGCTGAAGGCATTTTACCTTCTCCTTGCAAAGAAAGAACACACATGCTATGGCACAATTGCATTTAGCCATTTGGAAACCAACCCTCCAAAATGGCTTCTTGTATTTCATTCCTTAGTGTTCTCTGATCAAACAAGAGAAAAAAATGGGGTAGGGAAGCTGTCAAGAAGTTTAATTTGCACATTCTAACTCAGTAATGCTTTACATGATACTTAAGTGTCCCAGACAGAATTTACAAAATTAAATGTTTCTAAGTCACAAATTTAGTTCTGGTAGCAATCTCAGAAAAGAAACAGAAAAAAACATCCTTTACTCCAAAGACATAAGACACACACATTTTAAGAAACCCCAGGGGCTGGGGATATGGCCTAGTGGCAAGAGAGCTTGCCTCCCATACATGAAGCCCTAGGTTCGATTCCCCAGCACCAGGTTCGATTCCCCAGTACCACGTATACGGAAAACGGCCAGAGGGGCCGCTGTGGCTCAGGTGGCAGAGTGCTAAGCCTTGAGCGGGAAGAAGCCAGGGACAGAGCTCAGTCCCTGAGTGCAAGGCCCAGGACTGGTCAAAAAAAAAAAAAAAAAGAAACCCCAATACTTCATGTAATGTTAAGTGAGATGTAAAAAGCCATTCAGATTCACACATTTTTTTGCTGGGCACAGTGGCTCACTCCTGTAATCCAAGCTATTTAGGAGGCAGCTATCTGAGGATCACAATTCAAAGCTGGGAGAAATTCAATTCTCCCAGACCAGAGAATTCTTGAAATTCAGATCCACAATTAACCCCCAAAAACCTGGAAGTGGAGCTGTGGCTCAAGTGGTAGAGTGCTAGCCTTGAGTAAGAAAGTTCAGGAACAGCACCATGCCCTAAGTTCAAGCCCCAATACCTACACGAATAAATTAATTAAATCAATAAATAGACATGTTTAGACCAATCATTATCCCTAGTCAGTCTGTGTACATCAAATACACTTGGGAACCTATACCTACCTTTACATTATTTAATGTAGTATAATACATTTATTACCCACCTTTCTTATTTTTAATGTCTTATGTAAAGCCTTTATTCAAATTGATAAAAAGGTGTAAGACTAACTAGAGTAGGAGAGAATAATCACTTTAGATATCCAATTAAAATGTAGTTTATTTAAACCTCAAAATGTTTATTAAAAACAAGTACTTTCTCCATTTAACACCTTGCTTTCTAACTGTATAGTAAATTGCATATAGAGAATACACCTCTATTTTTGTACTGTATCTTTGGATGGAAGAAAGTTGGTCTCACTAAGATGACAGAAAATCTATTACATGCAGAATTTAACTTTGTTAAATTCTTTATTTTTTCTTTTGCAAAAAAAGGATACATTTGAGTTGGGAGGGTGGAGGACAGGGTGTAGACAATCAAGAATAGATAAAAGAAAAAGAACCCAGACTCAATATATTAAAATGTCCCAAAATAGCCAGGTGCTGATGGTTCATGCCTGTAATTCTAGCTACTCAAGAAGCTGAGATCTGAGGATCATGGTTCAAAGCGAGTCCAGGCAGGAAAGTCTGTTAGACTCTTATCTCCATTTAAGCACCAAAAAGCCAGAAGTAGAGCCATGGCTCAAGTAGTAGAGTACTAACCTTGAGTACAAAATCTCAGGAACAGTGTCCAGACTCTGAGTTCAAGCCCCAGAACTGAATATCATTTTTCAAGAACATACATACACTGACAGGAAGATTTCTATTCATGCAATTTTAGCATATTTCCCTCTGTTTATATTGAAATCTTTAAATGAACTATTTATCTTGTTCATTGAAGAGATCTAATCTATTTAATCTTTAGTAAGCTAGTTTTGGAGAAGATTAGCCATATACTGCAATAATGCCTGCTGCATAAAATTTTCTGTTTGTAGATGGAGAAAGCAGTCAGTAAGAACCTAGGATTGACAGAAATAGATGCCATCCAAGAGAGATCTACAGAGTGGTAGCCAGTGTTAAACCCAAATCTCTTCTTGAGTCATTTTCTTATTTTGCTGTGCAAGTTCCACAACTATGAAAGAGAAATTGATGTGAAAGGGCTGGGGATATGGCCTAGTGGCAAGAGTGCTTGCCTTGAATACATGAAGCCCTGGCTTCAATTCCCCAGCACCACATATACAGAAAATGGCCAGAAGTGGTGCTGTGGCTCAAGTGGCAGAGTGTTATCCTTGAGCAAAAAAGAAGCCAGGGACAGTGCTCAGGCCCTGAGTCCAAGGCCCAGGACTGGCAAATAAAAAAGAAAGAAAGAAAGAAAGAAAGAAAGAAAGAAAGAAAGAAAGAAAGAAAGAAAGAAAGAAAGAAAGAAAGAAAGAAAGAAAGAAAGAAAGAAAGAGAAATTGATGTGAAGTTCCAGGTTTCTTAGATCTCTAGTCTATTTTCACATTAGTATAGATTTTTTTTTAACAAAGGCACTTGTTCCCATGTAACCAATTGCTCCACTGTGCTAAATATGGCCATGTGTCATACCCTTCTTCAAGACAGACTTAAATCAATTTTAGTGATCCAATACTCTTATACAGGTTGTTCTAGGGGGTGAGTTTGTAATAGTCTTCCATCTACAATGAAGAGGAGTCTGCTCAAATCTTTAAGAGATTCTTCTCCCTGATAAGAAAGGCATATGTCGATAAAGTCTATTATCTCCACCATCCTTTATTCTTGCTTTGATCACTGCCATTTGACATAAAAGAGCTCCGGAAACCTCATATTGGCAAGAGGAAAACCAGAATTGTTGCAAAAATATTTGTTTATTCATTCAACTGATTTTCCTAGGCATTTATTATTGCCAGGTGTTCTAGCTTTGAGGATATATTAACAAGTAAGATTGACAAAAATCTTACATTGGACATTCATCAACCTTGAGGTTTCTGGTGAAAGCAATATTAGGACCATTAATATTCAAGACACGGTAAATTAACTATTGTTACTTGAGTCCCAAAGCATTTCTAATTTATACAAAAGGTTTATTACTACTATTATAAGTTAATGAAGCACTTAGGCTGAGCAAAAACTGATGTTGCTAACTTACTCAAATCCCAACCTCAGAGTTTCTTTTACACCATCACTTTTTCTTTATTGTTAGCATAGTTTAATTGTACAAATGGAATTCACTGTGATATTTACCTACATACATATAATTTATTTTGATCAAATTCACCCCATCTATACTGCTCTTTTCTTTCTCTTTCAACTGTCTTCAGTTACATTTATTAAACTATTTTCATATATACGTGTGTATATGCATTATATATAACTTCAAACATACCATCTATTGCTCTTTATATAAGATTCATCACATCCCCTAACCCACCACACACACACACACACACACACACACACACACACACACACAGAGTATGGTTTTTCATAGTATGCTGGACCAGAAGAAAAAGAGACGTGGAAATGACAGATAGAAAACTGTGTATTATCCAGCCCTTGGATAGCTAAGATGGTAATCATTGTTATAATCGAAAGCTATGTGATAAAAGTCTGTAAGATACGCCACATTCATAATAGCATTGTGGAGCTTAGCTACCAAATTGCTACTTAGAGAGGAAAAAAAGTATGTCCACAGTCCAGACAGCACAGGTGGCATCTGGCAGGAATCCCAGAGCAATCGTGAAACAGAAATGAAAAGAACCAGCCTTCCTTCTGGCCACAGTGGTTTTTCTGATGGACCACTACTGAATGGCTGGAAGCAATGGTCTTCAGGCATTGTACAAACTTAGAACATGGGCTTGTACCTGAGCTTAACTAAGAAACCCATAACAGGGGCTGGGAATATGGCCTAGTGGCAAGAGTGCTAGCCTTGTATACATGAAGCCCTGGGTTTGAGTCTTCAGCACTACATATATAGAAAATGGCCAGAAGTGGCACTGTGGCTTAAGTGATAGAGTACTAGCCTTGAGTAAAAAGAAGCTAGGGACAGTGCTCAGACCCTGAATTTAAGGCCCAGGAATGAAAAAAAAAAAGACACCCTATTTAATGTTCCAGTGAACCCTCATTTACACCCATTGTCTGCTGAGAACTGGGTCTTTCAAGATACATTGCCATGTTTGAGTTAAAGGAAATGACCACAGCTTTGCTTTTTTCCCTTATTTTCTAGTTTGTGGCTAGCTCTTCTCTGTTCCTTAAACATTCCCTCTCTCTAAAGCCCATGTATCTATTTGTCTCATTTTAGATTATGAAGCCAAATAAAATTTAATTTTTTATAAAGAAAAAAAACAATTTTTATTAGAATACATGGTACTTCGTTGAGATTGTTATGGAAAACACTAGGAAATTGTTTTTAAGGTCAGAAGCTCATAAAATTTGTTACCCTTTAAGAATCTGAGGACAATCACCTTTCCGAGTATGTAGACTTGCAGACACTTACGTGCTCCCTTTCTGAAAACATCATTATCTAACAGAGCAAGACTACATAGTGCTCAGCCAATACAACTGTCCTCTGGCATACAAAGGTAATAAAGAGAGAAGGACACTTCTCACTCATCAAAATAATAGCTAAAAGCTAATAATAGCTACTTAGACAAAAAGCATCACACACTTTAGGTGTTACCCCTACTTTATTGTTACAGGAGATTAATATAACTCTCACCTTGCCAGTGAGACACTTAAGGTCAGATGACGTGTCCAAAGTCACACAGGTCCTAACTGGCAGTAACATATTCTTGCTCATACCACTGAATGTTTGTGCCCCACCCCCTGCAATGCATATGTTGAAAAGTCACCTCTTAATGTGATGGATCCCGAAGATAGGTGGGCCTTTGAGTAGAGCCCCCACAATGAGTTTAATGGCATTAATGGATAAGGAAGTGACTACAAAGATTCCATTGTCTACCATATGAAACTAGAGTGAGAAGGTACCTGTCTGCAAGCTAGGAAGAAGGGCCACATAAGACACTGAGTCTTCTAGCAGGTTGTCCTTGAACTTGCTAGCTTTCAGAATTTTGAGAGCTAATGATCTGTTGGTTGAGCTTCAGTCTAGATACTTTTATTTTGGCAGCCAGAACTAAGATGCCAAAACTGGATGCACTTACAAGTGGTGGTTAGTTGTTTTCTTGGTTTTCCTTTTTCCTTCCAGCACTTTTGCATTCCGACTAATAGAAAAGATGCACTTATAATCTAGTCCAAAATGTCAACCACAAATTATCCAGGTTAATAAAAGCTCAACGCAAATACTCCTAAATCTCCTGAAACTGTCTCAATTAAATAAGATTGACTTTTGAAAGGCATTAAAATGTACATTAAAAAGAAGAGAAAAATGTTTTTTTTACTTAATTGTTAAAAATCCTCCCCATTTATGTCCTGCCCACATAATTCTCAACTAATAATAGCCTATTTCATTCAATGTCAGAGAAGAATACCAAATGCTGTAATCCACATGTGTGTTATTTTGTTGTACATGCCTGCAAACTATAATTAGGAGATATCTTCTTCAAACATCAAGCCAAAGATTTTTGAGAGTCTTTTTTATTTCTTGCTTACACAAAATTCAGGAAGAGGCAGTGTAGAAAAACATGTTTTAAGGACAAGAAAAAATTAACTCTGTTCTATCTGGTATCACAATTTGACTTGGCTCATCCTTTGAAAATTATATCTGAAAAAGTGTGAGTTGAAGCAAAGCATTTACTTACCATGATACAAATATTAGAAAAAGCATAAAAAAGAAAGAGGACCACAGAATGAAAATTCTTCATTAGACTTGAAGATACAAAAAGCATTGGTGACTTTAGTTAAAGAGTGACTTTGTTATGGATGCATGTGAGGTAAAGAGAGAAATTATCCTGGATCCACACAATGGACACCCTGCAATGGGTCTTGTATTTGTACAAAATTGGTCTTAAACAATACAAAAATGAGGGGCTGGGAATATGGCCTAGTGGTAGAGTGCTTGCTCATACACATGAGGCCCTGGGTTCAATTCCTCAGTACCATATAAACCGAAAAAGCCAGAAGTGGTGCTGTGGCTCTAGTGGTAGGTAGAGTGCTAGCCTTGAGAAAAAAGGAGCCAAGGACAGTGCTCAGGCCCTGAGTTCAAGCCCCAGGACTGGAAAAAAAAACTTACAAAAATGAGTGATTATTACTGTGTTTCAATACAATTTATGGACACTAAGATTTAAATTTTCTATTATTTCTTCTCCTGGGTCATAAAATGTCACTCTTTCACATTGTTTCCAGCATTAAAAAATATTTAAAGGTGAAAAGGCGCAGCACTGGAGTTCACTGGACACTAGTGAAAGTGAACGGTACAACTTATGGGTGGAGACAGAAGGAAGGACTGGCCAAGAGTGAGGAAACAAAAGACACTTATAAAAGGAAATGTGCTCATCACCCGACTCATGTAATTGGAATCCTTCTGTGTGTCACCTTTAATAAAAATGAAGTAAATTAATTTTTTTAAAACACTGTTGCTGTAGCTCATAGATCCTATGGAAACAAGCATAGACTAAAGTTTGGCCAGTAGCTTATATTTTTCTGCTTTGAGCAAACAAACAATCAATCAAGAGTGTGAGGATCTGCGTTCAAGTCCACGAACTGGCATAAATGAAAAGATTTATTGGAAGGAAGTTTTTTTTTTCTCTTATGTATTTTGTTCTAGACTTCCTATCAGTGTAATTAGAATGAATTAAGAGGAATAAAAATTAGAAAAGAAGTGTCTGCTAAGTTGTAATTCATAGCAGATATGCATGTTTATGTGGGAAGCTGAGAGATTTGCACTGAGAGATCAAAGATTCAACATCATAAAAGTACTACTTCCTATTAAGTTACTCATACATTTTGACACTTTCTTTTGCAATAAACAAGCATATTCTATATTTATTAGAAAAATAAGCAAGCCAGAATAGCTAGGAAAATTTTGACACATTTTAAACAATAATGCTAATGAATTACCTAATTAGCAACAAAGATAAAAATGAACTTCATGTTGCATATGAAAATATATAAATTTAAGAGTAATTAACAGAACTTTGCAGTGATGCCTGAAAAGACAACTCAGTGGAACAGAATGAAGAATCCAGAAATAGACAAAGATACATATGGGAATTTATAATATGATAAAGGTGGCATTTCAATTCAGAGCAGGAAAGATGGGCTCTTCAATAAATAATGATGGTTCAACCAATCAGCCATCTGGCAAGAGAGTGAAATTGGATCCCTTCCTCATTTCTAATAACAAAATATAATCTAAACAGATAAAAGACTTAGTCTAAAAATGAATATATAAATCTACTGTGCCTGTACCAGGGCTAAGAATAGGGCAATGAGTGCTCATTCAGCTTGCTTTGCTCTTGGCATGCACTCTACCATTCACACCTGACACCCTGTCCAGATTCTGATAGAATCTCAAGGACTTTCTTGCCAAAACTAGATCCAAACTGCTGCAATCTTTCAGATATCAGTTTCTTAAGTAGTTGAGATTATAGGCATCTATGCCCACCAAGTACAATAATCGATTTGGGAGGAAGGAGGTGGTACTAGAGTTTAAACCCAACTCCTCACATTTGAAAAGCCTGTGCTCTACCAGTTGAGCTGTGCCTGCTCAACTGGTATTTTTCCTTTGCTTTGTTCTTTAGTTGTTGTTGTTTGGGGCTTTTTTTTTCAATGATATTGGAGTAAGTTCTTTACACAAACACACACACACACACGTATGTATATACACGTGTATGTCAGAAAAGAAGATAATTCTTTCTTTTTATATTTAAAAAGATCAAATCAATGAGAAACTATACATGACTCTAAAGTGGTTAAGAACATGATAATTGTGTGGATAACAGTATAGAGATGTTACCTCAACAGAGAAGCAGAAAACACAATAGTTGTAGTATAGGGTAAAGACTAGAATGTTAGGAAATAGATATTACCATGTATTTGTAGAGGAGGTATAATATTGGATGGTTTAGAAACAACTTGATAAGACCTATCAAAACTTGGACCCAGAAATCTTTTGTAGAAATATGTCCTACATAAAAGCCATTGTTGCAATTTCTAGCATAAAATAACAAAACATAATTAAATGCTATTAGTAGGATTTTAATTTAGTGTACTACTTTAGTGGAAACTCTACAGTCTTAAAATAAAACAAATCTGCCAGCAAATACAGAATTATCACCTAAATATATTTTTACAGAAATAATAAGAAACAATGAAGTATAATTTGTAGTCTTCTAGTTTAGGAGAGAAAAAACGGGGTGTATTTTTACATGCATTATATACATGTATGCTTACATAAAATAGCTCTTAGAAGCCAGGTACTGGTGGCTCATGCCTGTAATCCTAGCTACTCGGAAGGCTACGATCTGAGGATCAAGCCCATGAAAGAAAATCTGTAAGATTCTTACTTCCAATTAACCACCAGACAACCAGAGAGGTAGAGCTGTGGTTCAAAGTGGTAAAGCTCTAGCATTGAAAAAAAAAAAAGCCCAGAATATTTCTTGAAGCCCATACCCAAAACCTGGTAACAACATTTCTCTATAAGAAGGTGAACTATAACAATAATTTGTCTGCTCTTTATTGTCTATTATAAATCATCCTTTTATGAAAAGCCAGATGTTAGATAATCTCATGCCCACCTGAAATTACAATCTTATTTCCCAACTTTCTGATAAACAAGTGTGACTTAATTTGGGGCAACTGTGAATCTTCCCAAAAGAAAAGGTTTTTCTCCTACTTCTGCCAGATGACCAAATTATTTACCTGATTGTTGGAATTTAAATAACCTACTTGGAGCATGAGAGAAAAGTTAGGTTTTGACAAAGCAGCAGGATAAAAGACTTCAGGGTTCATTTAAACTGTTATCTCAAAGAATGCATGTTTTCTCTCATATATGCAAGTTAGGTCTAAAATACAAACATATATGAAAACTCACACAGGGATATATGCATATATATGCAAACTGACTAAGTTATAAAATACACAGGGGTGGACTTCATGGGGTAACCCCTTTAAACAATTAACAGTTTAACAAAATGAATTTCAGGAAGTTGAAACATGTCTTGACTGAGAGGGACTGGGACTAAGGGGAGGACAAAGAGAGAGAGACAGACAGAGAGAGAGAGAGAGAAATGGTGAGTGAATACAGCTATGTATTCAGTGTACATACATGAAAATGGGATTTGGAGATTTGAGGGGATGGTAGAGGTGGGATAGATGGATGGGAAGAGAATAATGGCAGCAGTGACACTGACCAAGATGCCTTGTGCCCATGAATTGACACATTGAATTGAAAGCCCTTTGTGCAACTATGTAAAGGGAAGTTATTGTGTTTTTTTAACCAGAAAAAAAAATCTACAAAAAGCAGTGCCTTCATCAAGCCAATCTCAACTTGCCTGCCACTGGACTTTGCTTTTGTGGGAGAGAAATCAATGTGTAGGTTATTTCAGTCGTTAGTATGTAGTATGTATGAAGCTTACCCTAGGTGACTGGGAAAGAGGAAATCTAGGGGACAGGGTGGAGGAAGGGGAGGGACAGAGTCCTATGACTGGATCCATTTTATGGTTTAGACATATGGCAGACGATAGAGGGTAAGATAATATTCTGTATGAAGAGCTCTGTCTTCTTGGCACTTCCGTTTCTTTAACTTTGTGGGAGCTGTTGAGGGGCATCCTCTAAGATGGTCACCTTTTCATGACATGCTATTCATTCAAAAAGCCTAAAGGCCCACATGATAGGCCCAATAATTTTTCACTGACTATGTTGGCTGTGAGAAAAATCTATGAAAAGATGGGGGGGTGCAGTGGATGAAAGAAGAAGAGGAGAGTGTTCATCAGCACACCTCAATCTCTGCTGGATTCTTCCTAATTACAGATATTCTGAGGCTGAGGCTTTTTATACCATCATAAATTAAGTTGTTTGTTGCTGGATCAGTTCTTAGCTGGAATCGTTCCAGAGGCCTGCTAGGAGAAGCAGCTCTTTTATTTAATTTAGGATGTGCTGGCAAGACTGCTAAACACCAACAAGAACCCAGAAACATTCTCTAACAGAAGGCGTGATACATAGCCATGACGCTAATTATCTCTTGGCTTTCCATTTTGATTTATGAGTATGGTTCTAACAAAATCAAAGGAAAGGAAGTGAAGTGGGAAATGCTGACCACAATGCTAAGGCCCAGGATCTTTTCTACATTTTTAGTAGGATAGCATAATTTTTTTCATATTGTCATTACATGATACTTGTCTTCAATCATAAACATTAGAATCAGCCTGAGAGACTTTGATGTAATATAAATTCTGAGACTCTATATCTTTAAAATCCGGATTCAGCAAATCTCTGAAAGCTTAAATCTCTATACTTTTACTCTAGTACTCTGGATCACTAAACCCTAACAATTCTTCCAAAGGGACAAAATGTGCTAAATACCTTGTCAGAAACATGGGGCTACAATTTGGTCTCTCAGCCTTGAAGTAATATACTCTGGGTATTTCTACTATTGTCCTTTATACAACTTGAAAGAGTATTTTCATGTCATTTTTTTTCCACTTTCCTCAATCACTTCATTGTCACTAATCCACTATTTCTCTGAGACTTCTTCTAGCTGTATTATCTAGGGAGACTCATTGAAAGTAAGGGGAGATGTATACAAGAATGCAAACAATAAACAGAAAACTGGAAATTGCTATCAGTTCAGTTGTGTCGTGCTTTCTTAATATTATACCAAGTCATTGGGCCACATCAACTCTGCAGAGTTCAAGGACCAGCACTAGCTAAGCAGTCCATTGCTTTTTAAATGCTAGCAATATGTAAGAAAACATAAGTAAATACACATTAACACTGATTTATATAAATCTATTGTAGGGTCGAGCACGAGTGTCTCATACCCATAATCCTAGCTACTCGGGAAGCTGAGATCTGAGGATCACAGTTCAAAGCCAGCCCAGATAGGAAGGTGTGTGAGACTTGAGACTTTTTTTTTTTTTTTTTTTTTTTTTTGGCCAGTCCTGGGGCTTGGACTCAGGGCCTGAGCACTGTCCCTGGCTTCTTGCTCAGAGCTAGCACTCTGCCACTTGAGCCACAGTGCCACTTCTGGCCATTTTCTGTATATGTGGTGCTGGGGAATCAAACCCAGGGCCTCATGTATATGAGGCAAGCACTCTTGCCACTAGGCCATATCCCCAGCCCTCTGTGAGACTCTTATCTCCAATTAATTACCAAAAGGCAGAAAGTGGAGCTGGGGCTCAAGCGTAGAGCACTAGCCTTGAGGACAGCACTCAGACCCCAAGTTCAAACCTCAGCACTAGTAAATAAACAAACAAATTTAGGGGCTTGGAGTATAGCTCAGCTATCAAGCATTCACAGATTATGCTTTGAGTCCAATCCCCAGCAAAAAAATGTGATATATATGTATATATATATATATATACATGCATATATATATATGCCCTTTGTGCCCAACTTAGCCTCATATTAAACACAACTGAGTTAAATGCTCCTGTGAAGCACAACTATCCATATGGATCCTGCTCAAATTCTTGTTCCACAAAATAAGAACATGTAAGAAATCATTGTTTTAAGAAACTGTTTTGCCAATAGCAAATGTTGATGAGGATGCAAGAAAAAAAGGAAGACTGTACACTGGTGGGAATACAAATTAGTGCAACAACATGCAGAATGGAGGCATCTCAAGAAATTTTAAAAAATGTAACTACCACATGATCCAGCTGTGACACACCTGGGTAAACACCTGAAAGAATCAAGGTCATCACACAATGGAGATCTTTGGCACATTCCATATTTGTTGCAGTGCCATTCATACTTGATAAATTCTAGTATTTCCCTAAGTGCCCATCAATGATGAATGGAAAAAGAAAATGTGATAGATATATAAAGAAGAACAAAATGACACCACTCACCCATTTTTGTGTGTTTGTGCACATTCCAGGGCTTTAACTTAGAACCTGCTGTCTATGAGCTCTACCACACAAATCACTTTCAGCTTTTTTGTGGCTCATTGGAAGTAAGAGTCTTCTAGACGTTCCTACCCAAACTGGATTGAAACCTCAATCCTTAGATCTCAGCCTCCTGAGTAGCTAGGATTGCAGGACAGGCATGAGCCACTGGTGCCAGGCTCACTTGCCCATTTTTTAACTGGATTTTTTAAACTGTTCAGTTGTTTGATTTACTTATGAATTATGTACATGGAGTGCTTTTCAGATGAATGCTTGGCAAATAATTTGTCCATTCTGTACATTCTTGCTTTGTTTGGTTGATTCCTTTTGTCCCATGGAAGCGTTTTAGTATGACATATTTCCATTTGTCAAATTTTGTTGGTTTTGCCTGTGCTTGGAGTCATTCTCCCCCCCCACCCCACCCCAAAAAGAAACCTTTGTTCAGACAAATATCCTAAAGCACTTCTATATTTTCACCTAGCAGTTCCATAGTTCCAGGTCTTGCCTTCAAGTCTTTGATCCATCTTGAGTTGATTTTTTAATATATTGAGAGATAGAGGTGTAATTTGGGCCTTCCGCATGTAGCTATATAATTTCCTCACATCACATCATTTATTGAAGAGACTTTTGTTTCTCTAATGTATGCTCTTAATACATTGTCAAAAATAAACTGAAATTATGTGGAGTTATTTCTGTATTCTCTCTCTTCTCCTGGTTTATATGTTTATTTTTAGGTCAGTACCAGCCTGTCTTGTACTATAGATTGTGTTGTAGTTTGAAGTCAAATACTGTAATACTTCCAGGCTTGGGTTTTGTTTTGTTTTGTTTATGAGAGTAACAGCTAGACTAAACAAAAATCAGTAGAATGACCAATAGACTAATTTATCAGAGGGATTTGCCCAACAATCAATGTGATCATGAAGACATTGTCTATAATGAAATAGGTATGACACTATAAGATTCCTACATGTGTTTGATGGTCTAATAGAAATGCTGCCAGTGTATTTATCTTACATGCACATTTGTACATGTAGCCTTTAAAAACAAGATTAGACTTCCTCCAGCATGCCACACCATGTTAAGCCTTTAATGCTTACTTAATACATATTATTTATTGCTGGTTTTTGAAAGCTTTTTTGCTTCGTCAGTTGTCATAGAAAAGTGCCATACATTGCATAGCTTAAAGGAACAGAAATGTAGAGCTGTGCATGGCAGTTCACACTTGTAATCTCATTTACCAAGGAGACTGAGATCACAAGAGAGGCCAGTGTAGGCTGAAAAGTTGGTGAGAGCCTCATTTCATCACATTAATCTGGGCCTGATCAGCTGAATGGAGGTATAGGAAGATCCCAGTCGAAGGGTGACCATGGGAAAAATGCAAGACCTTACCCAAAAAATAACCAAAGCCACAAAACAAAAGCAAATGAAACCAAAAGAAGCCCCAAAATGTATTTCCTTCCTGTTCTGGAGGCTAGATGTCTGAAATGAAGATGTTGGCAGGATCACCCTTTAAATTCTCTGAGACACATCTTTTTACCTTTCTCCTTGTTTCTGGTGATTGCCAGCAAAGCCAGACATTCCTTGGCTTGTAGCTGCAAGATCAGCCTTCATCTTCCATAGATTTAAAAAAAAAATTTATTGTCAACTTCATGTACAGAGAGGTTACAGTTTCATACATTAGGCCTTGGGTACATTTCTTGTACTGTTTGTTATTTCCTCCCTCATTCCCCCTCCCCCCTCCCCCCTTTCTCTCTCCCCCCATGAGTTGTTCAGTTGGTTTACACCAAATGGTTTTGCAAGTATTGCTTTTGGAGTCGTTTGTCTTTTTATCCTTTGTCTCTCAATTTTGATATTCCCTTTCACTTCCCTAGTTCTAATTCCATAGATTTCTTTATATCTACATTTAAATATTTTTACTTCTTTTTATTTATTTATTTTTGAGACAATTTCTTGGGATGTCAAATTCATGACCTTTCTGTCTCTGCCTCTCATGTGTTGGGATTACAAATATGAGCCACCATACTCAGCTTCTCTCTTCTTGTAAAGGTACCAGTCCTTGGATTAGGTCCCACCTTAATCTAGAATGATCTCATTTCAATGTTATTGTATGTATAGGCAAAGAGTTTATTTCATTCACAGGTGTAGAGAGCTAGGATTTGAACATACATTTTTGGAGAACAAAAATTCAACCCAACCTACAGTAACTGAATATGTTGGTTATCTACATAACATAGAATCTGAGAGTTGGAGATTTGGGGGACATCTATTAAGTGAAAGACCTTGTCTCCATAAAAACTTTGTCTTATGCCATGTTTATGGCAGCATCTCTAAGCCATTAGAAAAATCATAATTGTCTCCTTGAATTATACAAATACAGGAATCTCCATTTAAAAGTACAAGCAAGTAACTACTATTCAATTATTGATATGTAATATTTGCCACTAGGGAAAGATGAGAAAGTAGATCACTTTGTACATGAAGAGTTTTCTTGTGAGTAAGGAAGAAAAAACTGATCTTATTTCTGGCCTTTAGAATTATGGAAATATATTTAGAAGATAGATTCAATCTACATAATTTGGCAAGGGAAAGCATAAAAAATTGAAATAAAGTAATCCCCATTTGCAGACCCAATCAATTGTGGATCAAAAATACTTGGAAAAAAATCTATACTAAAACAACAAAAAAAATAATCTTGAGGAGAAGGAAGTCAAAATTGGTGACCTAGTCAAAAACAAATAAGGAGCTATATAGACACAGCATATCTCTGGTGTAAAAATCTTCTAGAATCCTGCACCAAAGCAGGTTATGGTTTGGAGAAGAGCATCAAGCCATGAGGATAAAGACAGTGCCATACTTACTCGTACTAGACACCCAGAAAGAATCATTCTTAAAAATAACTCCTCTGCATGAAAACAAAATGTTTTGGGGAAGAGTAATGATATTAAGTAAATATATGACATATACAAAATAAAATTAAAGCTTTCCAAAGAAGATGTTACCTGTTGTGGTTCACATTTTTCACTCTTAACAATTTAAACAAAAAACACAAAGCAACAGTTTACATGGCATAGTAGGAGTTGACGTAAGTTAACATATGGTACCTCGAGGGTCAGATGCATGAACTGTTCTGAAGCAATCTTAGATAATTCCAGATACTTACGGATGTGCTCTTGAATAGAATAAAATGTTCTTGAGCAGCCTGTATTAGGAGTTCTCTAGAGAAAGTCTATTTGGAATTCAGTGTTTACTAAATGGTAAGTACAAACAGTGTTTATTTGAAGCATACATTCATTAGTGTTTCATAGTATTCACTAGAACCCCAGCTCGCAAACATGAGTGCATGTGGTAATCAAGCCAGGGCTTGTTAAAAAACAGATTGCTAGGCACGCCCCACCTCACCAAGTCTGATTGGTTGGTCTTGGATAGGCCTAGGAAGCAGATATCTTTCAAGTACTAGGCTACCTGATGTGACTGATCCAAGACCACACTTTTCCATCCACTGTTTTTGTTTTGGGGGGAGGGGGGAGTTGACAATGGTTTTTAAGTTTAAACCAACAAAACTTTCAGGGAAGAATAATTTCATTAGTGACATCTGTTTGAATTACCAGCTCATGGTGATGATAACGAAAGGCAAACAGCCTCATGGCAGATAGATTTCAGTGGTATGATTGCTTTAGATTTTCTATCACCTTCAATGGCTTTCCTAGATGGACTGCCCTCAGATTCCCTCCTCTAACATGCCACTAGTATGGGATAAACTAAGCATTAACTCAAGCATTTCAAGCAGCAGCAGCAGCAGTCCTACCTGGTACTTAGGTCAGCAAGAGTATTCCAGGGCCTCATGCAAGCAAAATATGTACACTGCTGCTGAGCTACAACACCGACCCTGAAACCATTGTTTTTAAGTGGTTACAAATTAGAGGAGAGAGAAACATAGCAGAAAGGATGAGAAAAGAAGCTAAAACTTATATATTAAAAAACAAATGTGTGGATTTGCCTTAGGAACTATATAAACAGTTGACATAAGCCAAAAAAGTTGTAAAGCCACCTCTGAATTTGAAAACAATAGGGGAAAAATGAATACATACACACATATTTAGTGACCACCCTTAGCAACAGAATCAAACATTTGGGCAAATTTGTTTAGTCTTCTATGAGGTTAAAAGGCTTCTTTTTGTACATAAGTTTTGTCAATAAACTAGCCCTGGTTATCTTCATTAGGTAAGGCTAGGTGAATTCAGTGTTTTGATGTCATGCACCAAATACTTATGTTAGCATTATATCAAACATTCCACAGTACCCATTTTCTGCTCAGACATCCTTTCTCCCATCTGTCTCCCAGAAATACTGAAATCTTCATATCTCTTCTCTCCTTGCTGCAGTTGTAAGGTATGGTCAAATGTTAAACTTCTGAATTTCTTGCTCCTAACTCACTGAAATCCACCCAGAAGTTGAACCAAAAATTAGCTCAGAAATAGAACCAGACCGAAAAAATGATTAAGTTATTTATATGTTTCTGGAAATTCTAAAGGGAATTTTTTAATGTTATTTTACAACCTTGAAATAAATATTTGTTAAACGTCCTTTGACAGACACATGGAAGACAAAATATCCACATTTGGGAGGAGTGATTTTAGTCTCTGTCTATCCAAAGACAAATCTCACTAACGCACAATGACTTATAATGGCAGAGCAGAGATTTATAAAGGCCCATGAAAGTACCCGCAAATGAGACTGCAGAATGGAGAAAGGCAAAGACCATTACTGAACAGAAAATGATCCAATGACTTGGAGATACTAACATGTTGGAAGACAAAGCATTATGGAAAATATCTTGGCTTCCTCTTTCTAACACACTCTTGGCTACTACACTGATTTTCTAGTGGAAGACATCTGCTTGTAGGTGATGACTGAAAAACAGAAAAAGAATGTGGCAGTAATCCTCTGCCCCCAATCCCTTGCTTTGCCAGCCATTACTAGTACAAGTGGGCACCAAGTTGGTAGCTGTCCCAGATTTCATAAAAATCAAAGATAACTTTCAGTTAAAAACAGCAACTTAAAGATATGTTTAAACTACCCTTTAGTCCATCCAAATTTTCTATTGAAATTGCCTATAGATATTATAAACAGGCAATAGTGGCAACTGAGAAAGAAAGGAATCTTTGCTACATATTTGAAGCATGGGACCATGAAAGAAAAATAGAAGAGTTCTACCACTACAGGTTTCTATATAGTTTGAAAAGTAAATTGAAAAAGATTTCATCCAAAAATGACTTAGTGCAGTAGCAAGGGCTGAAGGTAAAAATATGAAAGAGGAATCATCCCCCATCACCGGGGTTGCACTGCATGGAAGAGCCTCTTGCTGGAGAGATCCTATAGTACTCTCACACACCTAACACATGAGAGCACATGAGTGCTCTTAGTTGGAAAACCAATCCAGAGATTGCCAATGATTCTGTCCAAATGTAGGTAACTCTTCTAAAAAAAGGAATGGTACTTTGCCCTTGCTAACCTCAAGCAGCCCCCTTTGAGTTTCACAGGGAGCTCTTTGCCCCTGGAGACATACGCCTGTTTTCTTGCTTTTACTCTTAGAGAACTAGATTTCTGAAGTAGAAAATTTAAATCATAGTAAATTGAAATATAGTCTCTTTATTTTGGCCTGGATCGACTGGAGCTCTAAAAGAACTTGAGCCACCAGTACTGGGAAAAGTTTGATCTCCTTCAACTTAGGAAATGATTGAATATAAAAGAAGATAACAGAAAAAAGGTACCAATCTAAGTGATGATCTGAGCAATGGTATAAAATATTCCTATATAAAATGTTGGAAAATATCTGCTTAGTTGAGAGGATTTTGCTAATTGGAATAAGAGTTAACTAGTCATCAAATAGAAATCAGAAAAGAATGAAAACATTGAAAATCTAATTTTAAAGTTTCAGACAAATCCGTGAATTCTAAACAAGAGTCAGATCTTAAGGAAAAAATAATAAAGAAAAAATATAAAAAGAAGAAATGGCTTTTTATTTAAAAAAAACTGATAAGACCTATAGATCCTAGGAAATCCAATACACATATAATAGAATGGCAAATCTAGCTTAAAGGAGATAATTATATACCTATACAATTAGCATAGTAAAGAACCTGAAATTAACCCTGTTATGCCCATGTCACGAGAAGACCCCCAAGAAGACCACCGAGAGCCAGACGTTCTGAAATGTAAAAGCAAGGCTTTATTCAGGCGAACTGCAACTCAGACCTCATCCTACCCACCTACACAGCGAAGGTTAGGAGGAAGGCCCCGAGCTGAGATTTCACAGAGCTTATAAAGGCAAAAACCAAAGTTACAGCAATCAGGTGTTCAAGCAAGATTAGGATACGGGTACAAATCTGATTGGCTCAGGACTTGAGGCATTCTGGGGCAGTTAGAGTTAAACATTCCCAGGCAGTTAGAGTTAAGCAGGGAGTTTCCTGACCAGCTGGGCCCTAATAAGCTTGTCCGGCTAGCCGGGATAATTGGTGGCCTGGGTTACTCACAGTTTAAACAGACAACAAAACGGGGGCTGCCTGAAAATGGGGTTTACTTTACCTCTTCAACCAAAGGGCTAGATTGTAAAACAATCAAATATATAGACAAAGTATTAGAAACTGAAAATTGAAATTACGTTTAAAAAGCAAAATCTATAACCACAGATTTGATAGATACTCTTATTTAAAACTCATTTTCATACATCTGGCAATATATATGAAATTAATAAAGGAAAATATAAATTAACAATATATGGGATAAATAAACATAAGTGTCCTTTAAAAGTGGGAAAAGCTTGTTTCTTTATGCAAAAGAAAATTTAAAACAAGTAAAGCAATTTGTCTAAAATCACACCTTTTTTAACAGAATGAATTTGAAATTTTACAGACTATAATCTTCTCATTTATTTTAAGAATTTCCATGATGCTAAGGGCAAACCTGACCCAAATAGCAAATAAACATACTACATACAAGCACATGTGTGCACTCCTGGCATGCAGAGTCATTTCAGTCAATGCAAATGAGAAACTCACAACAAACATAGAAAACTAAATGAATACTAAAAATAAAATAGTGGGACCTGAAAATCTTTATTTCATGAATATAAGAATTATTCTTAGAACTCAGAAAAATCTGTAACATTTTATCAGTATATATGCAGATGTGATATATTAGCAGATATGATTGATAGATGTGATAGGTCAGTAATTGATTATATGAGGCAACATCATATGCTGATGAAACTCTCAACTTACTTTCATAATTTGCTTTACACTTTTCTTTTTTGCTTTTTCTTAAGAATACAGTCTTCCCTGTTTTAAATCACCATTATCTCAAAAACAAAACAAGCAAAGAACATAGTCACGACCATAGTTAAGTAAAACCTAAATATATCTCCATTGAAATCTGGAATATTTAAAATTATTCTCAATAGTCCTAATAAAGTAAAAAAGACAAAATTAACACAATAGATCATGTTTCATTAAGTATCACATTTTAATCATTTTTTCCTCTACTAATGAAATTTTGATATGAGTTAAAGTGTATGTGTCTTTGACAATCTCTTGTTCCTATGAGACAAAGACAAGAGTTCCTTTCCGGCCTTCTAAGTTCAGGACAGAAAAAAAAATCTTCTAATTGAGTTTTGCTGAGTTTTTATGATTCTTACCCAACATACTGAGAATTAACATAAGAAAAAGTAATAGTAACCACCCTAATAGTTTAACCATAGATAAATAATGTTGCCAAAGGGTAATAATTATAATATATATCTGCCTGGGTGTAGTAGTTAGAAGGTGAGATCTGAGTAGTTAGAGACTGTTAGTAGTAGAAAGAAGCTGAGATCTATATATCATGGTTGGAACCTAACTTGATCAGGATCTCTTATCTTCAATTAATCAACAAAAAGCCAGAGGTGGAGGTGTGGCTCAAGTGATAAAACACCACCTTTCCTGTTTGAGCAAGAAATGCTAAGGGATAGAGATCATTCCTTAAATTCAAACCCTAGTGCCAGCAGAGAAAGAGACAGGCAGGTAGGCAGGCAGGCAGGCAGGCAGACAGATAGACAGACAGAGAAGTGATGCAGTTAGAATGTAATTCCAGAATTCACTCCAAGATTTCTTGCGTAAAGAATCAAAGTGATACAGACTGAAGAAACAAGAAAGGGCAAAGAGTTTGTTACCAAATTCCCTCTTAGGGAAAGCCATGAAGAGGCTCAATAACAACAGGTGGCTGTTAGGCAAAGCTAAAGGCCAGATGGAGAAAGATTTATAAAACTTCTATAGTATTGTATGAAATCTGACCCATTCTCATCTGAAAGGTATAACAAAGAAAGGTTCTGCCACTAAAACTACATTATGCCTATAAACTATAGCCAATTTCAGTGAAATCATAATAGGAAAAAATAATGCATAAATTAGAATTGACTGAATAGCACAGCATATTTAAGGCTACCATGTCTCTGTTTATAAGCAGCATTTGGCATAGTAAAGGAAAAAAGAACGGAGAGAGAAAGGAAAGAAGAAAGCCTTGCCTTGTCCAGCATTTGAATACAACCCTTTGAACTACATAGTTCATTGTCTCCCTCCCTTTTGTTGTTTTCACTTCTGAGTTTTGGTTCATATTCTCAAGTATTTCTGCTATAAGGGAATCAGATGTGATCACAGGTTTTGCCTTCAGGAGAATTCAGTTTCCTCCATTGTGAACAATCATCTAGCTTCCTATATTGATTCCCCTGCCTTCCAGTTTGGCATTTTCTCCAATCCATGCAGGGCTCAAAACTTTTTTTTTGCTGACTTTTTTTTTTCAAGGACCAATTATGACACACACAGCACTCGGTCAAGTATTAACTGCGCTTAACCTGAGGCATGAAACATAAAAGGAATATATCAGTCAGCAAAACCAGACAGGTAATGACAGCACAGCCTCTCTCAAGAATTCAGCATGCACTGTTGACAACTCAAAATACTAAAAATACTACTAATAATGATAACCCAAACCATAGATTTCTCAAGAAACAGTTTTTCACAATCTTTCTTGATAATTTATATTTCATGTGCATGAATGCACAAAGTATTTTCATTTTATTATTATACTTTTCCTTTTATAGCTATTCTTAAAACAGGATTTCTGAAGGCAAAGCCTAGGCACTTGAAAGGAGGCAGGCTTAGCAGGATCATGCAGCTAACCCTGGCAGCAGTTGTCTTGATCTTACAGACTTGCAAATTTACTACTCTTGAAAATATGGTAGTTTGTCCTCCAGCCTTCCTTGCTGGCTTCTCTTTTGCTTGCTCAAGCTCTTCTTCCACATTAAGTCCTCTTTTTTTCTGCATTTTTTTATTTTAATTTGGAAATTTTGAAGTACTAGGCAAAGAATATGTAGATCTAAGACTGTTGACAGTTATGAAACATAAAAGCACTTCAAACACATTGTCAAGATAAATTATGGCTTGTTGAAATATGAAAATATCAAAACTAAAACAAAAAATTCTGTGGTGCACAAAATATGGCAGTTTTAAATAGACAGGAGATGACCCTGCAATTTGAGATCACTGACTCACTTGTGTCACCAAAACCCCAGACCTTGTTTCTGTATTTCATTTACAAGAACAAATGGTTGACTCAAGGTCCATAACTGGAAAATCTGATTGCTTTAAATATAGCATGAAAGGATAAGCTATCTTGATTACTAACTTTGATTGGTGCTCCCTTAAATTATTCACCTGAGGTGAAACTGTTGCTTAACTCTATCTGGTTTCAGACTTTCCCACTTCCCTGTTTATAATATAACCAATATCTTTGGCTTTGCTCATTTATATACTTTATGAAAATAAATTGAAAGCTTTACAAAACCAAAATATACTGTTCTTTGACTTAATATTTAGCACAAAGAATTCTCCATGTTTATGTAAACAGTTGTAGTTCATTTGTCTTTGTGGTTCTACAGTGTTCCCCTACATCATTCTTCACCTGTCCACATCCCCACCAATAGATGCTAGTTGTTGCCATTTCGTTGACAATATAAACCCTCCCTCTGTGTACATTCCTCTATTTGTCATCTGGCAAAGTCCAAGAGGTTCTCTAGATTCTTCAGAAGATAAATGCTGATTCACAGACATAGAACAAGTTGATACTTGAATAATGGCCTATTATCAGACTCTGTATTGGGTTTCCAGAACTATTTTGAAGTGTTTATCCTCACTCTTGGCTTGAATAAGTTTCTTTTTTTAAGTTTTGTGAGGTGTTACGTCTTAGGCTGATGGTTCTTATGCATTGTGTCCAATTTTATAATAGTGTATACTCTAGAAAAAGACACCTAAGTATAGGATGCATTTAGAACCCCAAATAACATGACTAAAATAGAACCTCTCCATGCCTATTATAGCTAAGATGCCAAGAGCAAGAAAATAGAACACTGGAAGATGCAGGAGAGAAGCAGAGCCCTAAAAGCCAAGAGAGCATGAGACAAAATAACTTTCAACCAGATTTCTATGTCCAGCAAAGTTATACTATGATATTGAAACAGAAATAAATGCCATTAATGAGAATCAAAAACTAAAGCAATTCATGAGCACCAACCTAACACTGAAAAAGATACTTAAATGAATACTTGCACAGAAGATAGAGAAATACACAACCACGAGAGCCTGGGGGAAAATAAAACTTAGTAGTAGAAAAAACAAACAAATGAGAATTGGGGGGAAATCCAATTATTAACTCAGTAAATGAGCAAGCCTTTTAAGTGAGGAAGGGAGATAGAAATACAAACCTTTAAGCAAATCTAAATGGTCTTAAATCTTCATATCAAAGATATACACTGGCTTAATGGGCTACAAAACAAGATCAAACTATTTGTTTTCTACAAGGAACTCATCTCACTAGCAAAAACACAAACAAACTGAGAATAAAAGGGTGGAACATGATATTCCAAAATCTAAAAGCAAAGAGGAGTAGCTACATTTATATTTGGCAAAGCAAATTTCAAGCCAAAATTGGCCAAAGGGGATTAAGAGGAGTACTACATCTAAATTAGAGGAACAATCCAAGAAGATAACATAACAATTATAAATATATATGCACCTAAGATTGATCCACCTGGTTTCATGAAGCAAATATTACAGAGCGCATAGAGAGACAGGTCCAGATGCAAAATTAATACTCCATTACTGTGAATACACAGGTTATCCAGATTAAAAACAACAACAACAAAAATCAACAGACATTTCAGAGTAAAGCTGCACCATAAAGTAAAAGGACTGAAGAGCCATATAGGCAAGCAATAAAAAATAAAATCAGAGATCTGAAATCATTACCTAAGGATGCATCTTAGTGTTTTATAATTTATTAGGAAAACAAAAATAAGACAAACCCCAACTTTCATATGAAACCATAAGAGACTCATCATGTCCAAAAGCAGTGGTAACAAAACAAATATGTAGATAAAGAGAATAGAATAAAGGATCTAGAACTAAACCCACACAGCTGCAGTCATGTGATTAACATGACTTCTCAACAAAGGGTCCAAAATCTTACATTGGAGAAGAGAGTATCTCTTTAACAAATGGCACTTGGGAAAACTGGATCTCCACATGCAGAAGAATGAAACTGCATCTTTAGTTCTCACTGTGAACAAAAAAAAAAAAAGCAATTCACAATTTATAAAAAAAAAAAAAAACTTTAATGTAAGATCTGAACTTTGAAACTACTCAGGAACAAACACTTCAAGATATAGGAATTGCAACTTTCTCAACAGAATTCCAACAGCTCAGTAAACAATAGTAATAATTGACAAATGAGAATATGTTGAAAAAAATCTTCTGCACAACAAAGGAAGCAATTAACAGTAAAGACATAGCCTGTAAGATGGCCAATATCTAGACTTAACAAACTAAAAAGTTAAGACGTAGGAAGCAAATGACCAAACAACAAGTGGGCAAATAAACTCAAAAGTTCATTTTGACAAGTCAGAAGAACTACAAATAGTCACTAAATATATGAAGAAATGCTCAACAACTCTGGCCATAAAAGCAATGCAAATCAAAACTACATTAAAATTCCATTTCAGCACAGTCAGAATGACTATCATAAAGAAAACAAGCAAGGGGCTGGGGATATAGCCTAGTGGCAAGAGTGCCTGCCTCGGATACACGAGGCCCTAGGTTCGATTCCCCAGCACCACATATGCAGAAAACGGCCAAAAGCGGCGCTGTGGCTCAAGTGGCAGAGTGCTAGCCTTGAGCGGGAAGAAGCCAGGGACAGTGCTCAGGCCCTGAGTCCAAGGCCCAGGACTGGCCAAAAAAAAAAAAAAGAAAACAAGCAAGAACAAATTTTGAGAAGGTTTGAGGAGTGTGGAACCACTATAAACATAGTCTGTAGGAATGTAAATTAGTGCAGCCACTATGGAAATCAGCACGGAGATTCCTCAAAAACTTAAAAATAGATATGATACCATAAAATCCAGGTATCATCATATTACTGGGTGTATGCCCAAAGTCAGCATACAATAGAGATACTTGCATTCTTATGTTTATTGTGGCAGTATTTACAACAACCAAGCTACACTATCAATATGGGTGCCCATCAGCTGGAGAAAGAGAAGCGATATGCAGATAGTGGGGTAGTATTTGGCCATAAGGAATGGATGAAAGTAGAGATCATCGCGCTAAGAAAAAATAATCATATTCAGAAAAATATCTCATGTCTATTTTTCAAGAATGAGTCTTCATTGTTGAAAGATAGATTTTTATGGGTATACATTCTAGGTTTCTAGGTTTTTAATTTCAGCACTTTGAAAACATTATTCCATGTCTTCTGGGTTCCACCCATGAAGTCAGATGCCAATGTCATTATGAATGCTTTGGATGTCTTTTCTCTGTGACTACTAATAAAATCATACTTTTGCAAGATGAGTGGGTAATCATTGCTTTCAAAATTTATATCTAGTATGAGGGACAAGGTAACAAACAGTACAAGAAATGTATCCAATGCCTAACGTATGAAACTGTAACCTCTCTGTACATACATGGATAGTAGATGCTCAATTAATATTTTGGCAAACTGTCATACCTTTTATTCCTGGAAATTCTATTTTCCCCTTTTTTTCTGGTCTACTTGCTTAGTGTGCAATTTTATTCCTTTTTCAGACTGTACTCCTGCTTTTACTTTAAATAATAACATTTTATTATATACTCTGTGTCCAGTGATTCTGAATCTGAATTTTACCATTCTAGTTCTATTACTTGTTATTTCTGCTAGCTCTCTGTGTTCAGAGTGCATTGTTTCCACATGTGTTTTAAGTATATTTAAATTTTTCTTTGGAAGATTGAGGTCTAAAATGAAGGAGCAGTACTCCTAAGAGAAGATTTGTGTTGGGTTTGTCACATACTGAGGATCTTACAGTGTGTTTTAAACAATAATATTTAGTTCACATTTCTTAGGACCATGAATATAATATAAATTCCACCAAACACATGAGTGGGCATTTTTAAGAGGTGGTATTTGCCTTAATTTTGGTTTGTTAGAGTGATGGTGGTGGGTTTTGGTTTCTGGATTGGTGGTTTTGTTTTGTGTTTACCTGTATCTGCCACTATAACTAACATTAATGTTTACTTAGGAATAGTTTTTATTTGTATGCTTGTTGTTGTTTTATTTACTAGTTTGCCTTTTGCATAAGAACATAGCCTTTCTATGTCCTGCATTTCTATAAGGTGTTCTCTATAAAATATGTGTCCTATGTTTACCCAGCAATTCGCTTCTAATGCTTTCATGCACTGAAGTTCAAAGGCCATTTCTACTCAGTGGCTTCAACATACACAGAATTCAGGCTTTGTTTACTCTTACTCTGTTTAGGTGGCTCTAGCAAATTACCCTAAATGAGCTGGCTTAAACAACACCATGTCTTTTTTCACAGTTGTGGAGTGCCTGCTGATTCAGTTTTCCAGTACAGGTTCTTTTCCTGGCTCCTCCCTGTGGCCTGCCATGCCCTTTCCTCACAGAACAATTGGAAGAATGGGCTCAGAGCGAACGGTTCTGTGTCTCTTCTTATATGGAAATGAACCCTGTAGAATCAAGGTACCATTTGCATGATTCATTTGACCTTAGTTACTTCTTTAAAAGGTCCATCTCCAAATATGGCTACACTGAGGTATGGCCCCCCAATATATAAATTTGGGGACGAGCATACACTGCATGAAATTTATCTGAAGAAACCTAGAGAATCTAGATTCTCTTGTTTATCTCATGCATTTTCCATTCGTTTCTTAAAAGACTTTGATTATTTCAAAAGGTTCTTTTTGTCACTGAATATTTTTAGATGTCTTCTAGCAAATAGGAGTTTCAGAATTGCTGCTTTCCATGTTGTCAGAAAAATACATCTCTCCTCTATGTAGAATCTTGCAGTAGGCAGTTCCATCCAATCTCATATATATATATGCCTCAAGTAACACATCAAATTTGTATTTCCAGCCCTGACTTCTGTTTTGAGATTGAGAATCAGAGCCACCTGCTACTTGAAATCTTCATTTGGAAGTTTATGGAATATTTAAAGCAAAAGTATCTCAATCAAAATGCACAGTTTTCCTATCAAATTTGACTTCCATATTCCAGTTACTTACATGATGAACTGCTTAATGACCCAAATCAAAAACCTGTATTTCAATCTTGACAATTCTTTTCCCCCTGCTATTCCCACATACAATCCACAAACAACCCCCATTGTAGATATTGCAATCCATCTAAATTGAAACGTGCATCATGTCTCACTGACTTGAAATTCTCTCTTTGCCTCCCATTACATTTAGAATAAATTCTAATCTTCTTTCTGTGACCTACAAGATCCAAATCTGTTCACCTTGTATTATCATTCATATGTGCACTTTCTTGTTCTCACTCCACTACAGGCACTCTGGCCCTCTTACTGTTCTCAGATACATTCATTCTCACTCCAAGACCTTGACACTCACTACCCCTCACCCCTTCCTCTTTGTGTGAATTCAGTCTTAGATTCACATGTCAACCCCTCAAAAACATACTTTCTACCCATCTCTAAACAGACTCCAGTTTCACTGTCAAACTTTAACCCAGAAAGCTAACCAGCAGTACATCAACATGACTTCCCCCCCTCTCTCAATCTCTCTCTCTCTCTCATTTTCTCTCTGTCTCTATATCTGTCCCTCCCTCCCCACTGTTGGCCTTTGCCTTTCAGAATAAGTCCTGTAAGCTTCTACTAGTCACTTTTTCCTTCATCTTTTCAGTTCCAGGTGTAAGTCCCCTTGAAGGCTATGTGTTTCAACATCCTTTGTTGAACTCCCACCACCTTCAATGTGCTGTCCAATCTCTGTTGTATTCATTGGCTAGGACCTCCATAATAAAAGCATCATGAATGGAGTGCCTTAAACAATGACAGTTTGTTAAACAGTTCTGGGTGCCAGAAGTTCAAGGTGAGGGTGATATTAAGGGTTAGTTGCCATATGCCAGGCCTCTCTCCTGGCTTCTGGAGCTGGGCTGGTAATCATTGACATGCCTGGGCTATAGGAACATGACTCCAATTTCCACCTTCATCTTTACATGACATTTTTCTTTTGGACTGCCTGTGTACAAATTTCTCCTTTTTATAAGATTTCCAGTTAGAATAGAGCTCTCTTCAATGATCTGACACTAATTAATTGTACCAATGATGAAATTACCCTATTTTGAATTAAGGTCATATTCTGAGGTATATGAGGATTTAGGACTTCATGTGATATTTATCAAGAGAGGACAGGGATATTGTTCAATGAATATCACCTAATGGGGATCTGGCAGGTGCTCCTTATCTATCATGACTTGTATTCCATCTTCATGCATTATTTGCTTATAGCATCTCATTATTTTATATAGCATTATATACTATTATTTTTATTATCTCATTACTTTATGTAGCATTATTTTTATAACATGTCTTTATAACATCTCATTATTGATGTTATTGGATTTTTTGTGGGTATGTGTTTACTTTCTGACATTTTTCTCAACTGAATATAAGCTTCATAAAAGTAACCTATTATTTATCTTGTTTTTTGATGTACTTGAATGGTATGTGACATACAAGAAATCAGTAAATCTTTATTGAATAAGTAAATAAATTGCAATATTGGAAATTTGCCTAAGCACCTTAAACTTATGTAGATTCTACTTACTATTCACTTATAATATTCATATGAAACTATAACATCTTCATTGTCCACATGTTAAATTTCACATAATATGTTCACCCTTATTATATGTGTAATGTATGTGATATCATATATATACTTCAACTTTACATAATACTTACATTTGTGTATATGCACATTTTACACAAATGTTAAAAAGCAGAATTATAAGGAATAAGGGCATTGTTTTACCTTTTTTTAACTTTAGTTTCTGTTCCATGTCTACCACCAATTCATTATGACACATTGTGAAAATCTTACAGTCTCTCTGAACCAACATTTTCTTGAATGGGGATAAAAGTCTCTTTCCTTACCCCTAATATAAGAAGACTTGTTAAAGGTAACTAGGAAGCCAGTGTGCTCTGGAAGTATGAAGTCACAAAACAATTACAAGCTATATATAAGAACTACAGATATTTGTGGGAGGCTATTTGGATCAGAACTTGTTTATAATTATGTAAGGATGCACCCAAAGGAAGCAAAAATAACTGGCTGGTCAACTAAATTCAGGAAAGATCAGTTTATTTACCTCGGCAAGCAGAGATTCCAATGTCCCCAACATTTTAAGTTTTCCATTAGAGAATGTCAAATACGACTGTTAGAACCCTACCTGCCCATGCAAAATTTTCTTATTGAAAAGTTCCTGATCACTTACAACTGGAGAAACACAATACAATCAACTTGTTTATGAGCAGAGAGAAACTCAGAATACTACAATACAGATTCCTGACTATACAGGAATCTATGACTTCGATCAGCAGAGATCTTTGTACTGTTTCAGTAGCAGTCTGATTTTCTTGGAGAGAAACCCTCCCAAGGTGTTCCAGGAAATCTGGCTCCAAATTCCTCACTAAATTGGGTTCCAGGATTTCCCTGGAAAGATTGCATCTCAGAGACCAACTAATGATTTCTGCCAATGGCCTCAGGAGAGCCACGAGACAGCAAACCAACTCAGGAACCCCACAGACAAATTAAAGTTTGCGCATCCTCTCAAGCCTTAAACGTCCTTTGGAACCACAGCCTGAAGTGCCTAAGGAGAGTCCTCCAAGCCTCATGGCTCATCCTTGCCACTCAATGCCACTAATCCATCCAGAAACACATATCCCAAGCCCCTCTGGGATTCTTCTCCAAACTTCCTGTCATATGCCTATAATTACCAGACATCCTGTTTGAAGTGTGGTAAACCAAGATAGTAACAACCTAGTAAGAGAGAATAAAGAGGTAATTCATATGATGAGTGTTAGGTAGAGTGCTATGGGTAGAGATTAGCCCTGATTTGCACATACTAAAGAATTAGTCCTCCATAACCACATCTCTGTCTTCTCTGTGTCTCTATTTATCTTTGTGCAGTACTGGAGTTTGGACTCAGGACTTTGGATTTGTCTAACAGGCATTTCTTCACCAAAGCACACCTCCAGCCCTCTTCACCAACACTCTTGTCTTCTCTGGTTTCAGCCTTCATCATTTCTTGAATGAGTTACTACACTAAGGCTTCTGTGGTATTTCTTTTTATTTATTTGTCTTTTTCTTTCTTTTTTTTTTTTTCCAGTACTGGGTCTTGAACTCCCACTTGCTTAGTTTGCTTACTCAAAACTGACTCCACAACTTGAACCACATCTCCAGACTGACAGATCTTTGTGCCTTGACTATCTTCCTCTGGTGCCCAACTCAATGGGTATTCCTTCAAAAATCAAGACCAGAGCTCCTGAAGATTTAGCTCAGTGATAGAGCATATCATTAGCATTAGCATATATAAAGCCCTGGGTTCAATCCTGGGTGCGAACACACACACACACACACACACACACACACACACACACACACACACACTATAATAGTATACCCACATGGATATATACATTGAAATAACTCAGCAGCAGCATAGTGAGGTATATAGAAATCTTTAGCCAAATTTATCCATAGTTCAATTGTTGACTAACTTCTTATGTTTTTTTAATGAGGAAAGAGTTATAAAGTCCTATGTATACCAGAGTATTTGTGTCTGAACCTTTCCTGTTTGTTTCCTTAAGCATCTTTTCACTGTTTAAACCGTTTGGAACTCGGTGGGGCAGGCACTTGCAGTTGGTTTCTGTTACAGCTGGCTCCATTCCATCAGAAATTTTACATGTTGCACCCCTTTCAATAGCATTTGTGCTGAAAAAGGAATTCCTGCCAGATAAGTAAGTCACAAATAACAGAAGTGCTATGTTTCAGCCAGTCAGACAGCTCAGTTCCTCAAATTTTGCTTAAGTACTAACTAGTGGTAACTATCACAAGCTTTTCCTTATTCATACAACCTTTGCAGGGAGAACTTTAGTTTATGAAGAGGCTGAAATGATTTCCAAATCCACTGGAAGTTACAAGGATTTCTAACAGGATATACCCCCAAAGCATCATCTATATCACTTTATTCTTTTTTCTATTAAACTCTTGTTCTCTGAGGCCACATAAAGGGAGGGTATGGCACTTGGTTATAAAAAATACATCTAAACTTTAAAAGTTCTGCAGCTAGAAGTTTTATGATGAAATTTTTTATGAAGACTATTGGTTTGATTTTTGTCATGAACAAAATAAAATAATTTCATGTTTCTTAAGGAAATAAATAAAAATTTGTCAGTGATTTGTCTTTTGAAAAGCCCTGACATAAGTATGTAATGTTATTATTTCCCCCAGGAAAAGTTTAATGACAAGATACATCGTTCAAACTCCTTTTGGCTGTAAACTGACCATGAGAAAGACTGTCTTTGCTGGTGTTTTGATCTTATCCTGTCTCTTAGGTGGTAAGTCATCAGAAAATATAGTCCAATTATTTAAGAAACTATAGAGTTACAATGTCTCTAGGTGGAAAATAAGACATTTTGGAAGGTACCGTTATGGGCTTTACCTACTCTTGTTTTTATCCTAAACCTACTCTTGGGTTCATCATCTTTGGCTTTTAGGAAACGGTGCTCTAAGCTGAGGTAGCTACCCATACCCTTCAGCAGGTACTCAGTAAACGTTCAGAAAAATATGTCCCCAAACAGCTGTGTTCATGAACTATCATGGGGTTCTTTCTCCTTCTTCATAAGGAGGCTGAAATCTGAGGACTGCAGTTTGAAGCCAGCCCAGTCAGGAAAGTGTGTGAGACTAATATCTCCAATTAACCACCAGAAAGTTGGATGTAGTGCTGTGGTTCAAAGTGGTAGAAAGGTAGCCTTGAGCAAAGGAGCTCAGTGACAGAACCCAGGCCCCACGTCCAACAAAATGAAGGAAAGAAGGAAAGAAGGAAAGAAAGAAAGAAAGAAAGAAAGAAAGAAAGAAAGAAAGAAAGAAAGAAAGAAAGAAAGAAAGAAAGAAAGAAAGAAAGAAAGAAGGAAAGAAGGAAAGAAGGAAGGAAGAAGGAAGAAGAGAAGGAAGGAAGGAAGGAAAGAAAGAAAGAAAGAAAGAAAGAAAGAAAGAAAGAAAGAAAAAGAAAGAAAGAAAGAAAGAAAGAAAGAAAGAAAAAGAAAGAAAGGGAAGGGAGGGAGGGAGGGAGGGAGGGAGGGAGGGAGGGAGGGAGGGGGAGGGAGGGAAGGAGGGAGGGGGAGGGAGGGAGGGAGGGAGGGAGGGAGGGAGGGAGGGAGGAAGGAAGGAAGGAAGACTATTAATCTCTGGGGACTTAGAAGAAAACCTGAGTAAGCTATCAACTAGAAGTAACATGTGCTAGCATTGATTGTACGCTTAGCATATTCCAAATTCTGCTGTTGTATTCATTCATTTACTCTTCATGACAGCTCTATTAGTTAGGTATTTTTTCCCTGTTTTGTAGAGGAGAAAATGAATTGGTAGATAGTGTGTTTTGTGTGATTATTATTACCACGCCACTAGGATGTGTGTAGCAAACTAGGCTAGCAGCCTTTATAGACGTGACAAAGTAAGTTGATATGAGCAAATGAATAGACAGAGCTCCCCAATACTTCTCATGTTCTAAGTGGTCTTTGCCCTCAACTCCAATATTCCTTAATGTATTAAAAAAAAATCTTGTAAGGAGATTGTAGGGACTTTCCACTCAATTTACAGAACTATTAAGAGGCTTCACACTTGGTAAACATTCAGAAAAATATGTCTCCAAACAGCTGTGTTCACACACTATCATGGGGTTCTTTCTCCCTCTTCATAAGGTGTGACTGCACTGTGCAGTACCCAGAAGGTAGGGGAGCTGAGTGTATTGCAGAGACTCTGGAGAAAGAAGGAAGAGAAGCACCTTCTGTAGCTCTATGTGGCAAATTTAACATACGTAAGAATCATGGAAGGATTATATTAAAATGAAGACTCATTTTCAATAGGTATAGGACAAAGCCACAGAGTTTACATTTCTAACAACCTTCCAAAGTGGTTCAGAGTCTTGGTTTTGAGACCATACCCTTCAGCAGGAGAAGAAACAAGGCATCCTAGAATAAACAAAATACTGGTTTTGAAACTTGGGTGATTTTTGTACCAAATACCGGGATCAATGCCTATTATGCTTGGCCAGATAATATAAACGAGGAAAGTCTAATGAGAGGTAGTGATACCCTACTGTACTCCTAGTCCCTGGGAGCCTAGGGTAGCAAGGCTGTGAGTTTGAGGCCAATCTGGATTACATAGGAGGACTCTGGTTTTTTGTTTGTTTTTGTTTGCGGGTCCTGGGGCTTGAATTCTGGGCCTGTGCACCGTCCCTGAGCTTCTTTTTGCTCAAAGCTATTGCTCTCCCACTTGAGCCACAGCTCCATTTTCAGCTTTTGCTGTGATTAATTGGAGGCAAGAGTCTTGTGGACTTTCCTGTCTAGGTTGGGTCCAAATAGTGATCCTCAGATCTCCAGAGTAGCTAGGGTTACAGGTATGAACCACTGGCGCCTGGCCCTGTTTTTTAAAAAACTTATTATTATAATTTGTTTCTTTGTTAAGAAGGAAGAGGAGGAGACAGGAGTGAAGGAGGAGGAGAAGCCTCCCCCCAAAATACAGATATAAAATGGTATGCAGAGATATAAAAGTATTGGCAGACAGACCTACAGAATACATTTTACAATGTGTCTAGTCAATGTTTAAAAAATTGTTCTTGTAGAGTTTAAACACAGAGGGGTTACCGTTACATAAAGTAGGTAATGCGCAATAAGTAAAATTCTTTTTGGACCATATCTCCCCTTCCTTCACTCTCTCCCATTCTTTCCCACCCACAAGATGCCCAGTTCACTTTCACTATTGTGTCTGGTGAGTATCACTGTTGTATTTGTGCATGCTTGTTTCACCTTTTATATGTCCTCCTCCCCACTCAAATAAATATAATGCACATTATAATTTGGGAGCCAATAATGTCTTCTCCAATTTTTTGTTGTTTATCTTCAAGTAGCTCTAAACTAGCTCTATGTAACCCAAGTGAATAAATTTTTGAGCCACTAAATTTGAGTACAGAAAGGAGTCAATATACAAAAAAATCAATCAAGTAATAAGCATTCATAATAAGTATAATTTGCTACTGTAGGAATAGAAATGAAGTCTAAACAGCAGATACGTGGCTGAAATTAAATTCTCTAGTAAAATAATTTTGGTTTGATTAAATTAAATACTGAGAAACCATCATCATTTATGATTACTCTCAATTCAAGGTGCTTCCACTATTTTAATGTAGCATATGTTTTGATGTTCCATCTGTAAATCTGAGAAAAAAAGGTCATTTAATTTCTGTGAATTGAAAAAAAGTAATTTTATTTTATTTTATTTTCAAAATTTTATTATCAAACTGATGTACAGAGAGGTTACAGTTTCATACGTTAGGCATTGGATACATTTCTTGTACTGTTTGTTACCTCGTCCCTCATTCCTCCCTCCTCCCTCCCCTTTTCCTTTCCCCCCATGAGGTGTTCAGTTCATTTACACCAAACAGTTTTTCAAGTATTGCTTTTGTAGTTGTTTGTATTTTTTTACCTTATATACCCACTGTTTACCAGTACACATGGTTTCCAATATACTCAGATAAGATACAGAGATAGTGTAGGTACAACCACAGGAAGGGGATACAAGAAGATCATCAATAATAGAAGCTACATTTACACATAGCACGCTGACAGTAGTTACAACAGTGATATAACAATCGTTTCCAGAACATGGAGTTCATTTCACTCAGCATCCTCTATGTGTTCATAAGGGTATAGCTATTGGGCTCTTGTGATCCTCTGCTGTGACTTGCCTAAACCTGTGCTAATTATTCCCTATAAGGGAGACCATAGAGCCATGTTTCTTTGGGTCTGGCTCACTTCACTTAGTATAATTAAAAAAGTAATTTTAAATAGCATTTACTTTTTAAAGCTGAAATCACTGCTTTACTCATATCTGTTTATTTATGTATTTATTTCCCTCTCTCCCTTGCCTCTTTTTCTTTTTCTCTGGTTCCCATCACTATCCCCCTCATTTTCCCTCTCTGCCCTGGAGATGTTGGAGGTGTGATTTGTAGGTTATGCAATCTCTCCATCCCCTTCCATGGGTGTCTTTTAGACTTTGGGACCTGCAGAACAAAGCCCGGTCAGTTTTGTAAAGTGGAGGCTCACACTAAAGGTAAGTGTGCATATTAAAGACATACATTTAAAATAAGTGCAGGCATGTTCCTCATAACAGAACACCCTCACTGGCCATGACTACCTGCCAAATGTTATCACAAGGGTTTTGCAGGGACTACATGACATCAATCATACAATGATAAGCACTGGACAGGTCCTGACACACTCTACCTTCCCATCCATTTTCTTTTTTCAGTGCTGGGTATTGAACCCAGGATTTTTCTCATGCTTTACACTACATTGTCAGCCTCTATCTCTACTTTGAAGTTGAAAAATTGGAGGCGAGTTTGTACAAATTTGCACAGTGAAGACCTCATAGCCCAACAGTAGCACATTTGACTCCAAATTTACACAGTGAATGAGTAATGTAGCCAAGATTCCAATGCAAAGACTTTGCCTGCAGAGCAATAATAAGTTTTTATACCATACAGAATTGATTTTGTTTATTTGTTTTGTTTTTGTTGCCAGTCCTGGGGCATGGACGCAGGGCCTGAGCACTGTCCCTGAGCTTCTTTTGCTTAAGCCTAGCACTCTACCTCTTGAGCCACGGCGCCACTTCTGGCTTTTTTCTATATATGTGGTGCTGAGAAATCGAACCCAGGGCTTCATGTATATGAGGCGAGCACTTTACAACCAGGCCATATTCCCAGCCCTACCATACAGAATTGAGTACATAATCTGCCAAGCCCTTCTTCTTCTTCACATGAGGTCCTGTGCAACCATGCAGCTCACATGGCCAAGATGCTGGGCTCATCCACATGAATATGACAGTTAAGCACAAAAACAGAAAAAAAAAAAAAAGTATGTTCACATCTATCCATAAAATATAAAGCACTCCTATAAATCAATTATTTTAAACCCAGCTCTCTAGGAAAACTTATCAAAGGAAATCTAAACATAAAGCTGTTCAACATTAGTAAAAATCAAGGCAGTAAAAATTACAGTAATAAATAGAATTTTTCAGTGTATAGTGGTCCTGGGGTTTGAACTCAGGGATTGGGAGCTATTCCTGAGTTCTTTCTCACAAGGCTCCCACTCTATCACTTGAGCCATAGCTTCACTTCTGGCGTGTGTGTGTGTGTGTGTGTGTGTGTGTGTGTGTGTGTGTACTTAAATGGAGATAACAATCTAACAGACTTTCAAACCTGAGCTGGTTTCCAGCCATCACTGTCAGATCTCAGCCTCCTGCATAGAGAGAATTACAGTTATAAGCCTCAAGTGCCTAGTTAATAATATGAAATTTTTAATCAATTAGACTTGCTTAAAATATAAAAGTCTTATCATATGAAATTAGTGATCATATGGGGAGTGGAAATTCTCATCCATTTCCAATGATAATTTAAACTGATCTGAACATTTTTTTTAGACAACTGGTAAACTTCTATTAAAATTTCAAATGAATACAGCAATCTTAAAAATTGTTCTTTTTCTTCATATCTGCTGCAGAGAAAGGGCATGTATCAAGGTTATTGTTGTGACATTATATTTACCAGTAAAAAGCCATACAAATGGCCTTAATGATCACCTCAGTGAACAAACTATGTTATAGTCAAGCCATGGAATGTGGTGTGATAGTTAGAGCACACTAGATCTATTTGTTAACTTGAAACAAATATCTAAAACTTAGTAAAGGAGGGAAAAGTCCAATTGTGAAACAATACATTCTATGAACACAAATCAACAAAGTAAAACTCTTCTCCATGGAATTGAAAGAACAAAAATTAGAGGCCATCAAAGCTGGCTGGGAGAGAGGAAGAGAATCATAGTTCACATCTCAAGGTTGAGTGACTTTCCCTGCCACATTCTCCCCCGTGATCGTTCTGTCCCCATAAAGCAGCAATCAAAACCTCTGAAATTGTGTGCCAAAATAACTGGATTATCACAGGGATTCTGTCACAGTAACAGGAAAGATGACAAACACAAGTTCTCTGCATTTGTAAGATGTATAGGAGTATTGGCCTTCTTATTGGCCTATGGCCTCTGCCTTCTAAACGGTAAGAGCCCTTCTGCCCACCCTCCCTACTGCACTATTTAGTATGGCAACAAAAATGGCTCTGATGGTTATACAACACCTACCACTCTGAAAGCACATTTTTTGCTTGTCCACCTGTTTTTTTGTTTGTTTGTAGAGAGAGGGCTGCTCTATAGCTCAGGCTGGATTTGAATTATCTATCCTCCTGCCTCCTGAGTACGAAGATCACAGCTAGCTCCCACCACACCCAGCCTCAGAAACCACTATTTTGTCATTGGTGACAATCACAGATGTGGCCACTTTTTGGAATTATTCAAATCACTGAAGGTCAGGGTAGTATCATGGGGAAGCTATTGTCACTTTGAAGTTCTGTGTACATTACTCACATTTCCTACAATGAATATGCACTACACCTATAAACAGGAGTAAAATAAGTGGAATTATAGAGGAGCTGCTATCTTGGAGAAACACATACGTATCTATAAGATCTCTCACTTGGTCCTTTGAATCACTCATGACATGGGTACACCTAGAGGGTGATTACCAGTAAGCTTTTAAAGAGTTAACACATCAAAAAAATTCTGTACAGCCAATGGCCATTACCTGGCTTTTATCATCAGAGTCGGGAAGCTATTTGGTTTTACAATTTCAAAGTCTTTGTATTGCAAGGTACCCAACTAAAATAGCTTAAATGAGAGTTCTCTAAGCCATTGGGGGTAGACATGCTACATCTGTATCTTAGTAAACATAGAGTCTTTGATTTGTTGTATTGTTTTTAGTATTTCTTTTAAAAGAATGACTGTTAGTGATATGACACATCTGAGGCCAGGTTATACTTCCTAGAGAATTGTTTTTGCTCCATCTCTTTTTTTTCCTTCAGGTGGTATTCAATGGTATACAACTAAAGGCTGTACAGAGAATATGGAAGAGTGCTTCAAGTTAAAATTAAGGAACCGGGTAGTTTACTCCACTCACTGCTGCCAGTTTCCTTTATGTAATTTCTGAAGAAGAGACTTGTCCCTACCTTACTGGACACATCATAGGACAAAAAGACTGCCATGGTTTTCACAAAATGACAGCTCCCATCAATTAGACCTTTACAGAGCCTCTAGTTTATGGTCAGAAATGGCCTTTGATATTCAAAATATTCACCTCCTCTCCCACCACTTCCAACTTATCACAGAACCATCCAATTCGATGCCATTTCTGTCCTCTCCTCCTCCTGTTTCACTTCCCATTCTGCTGCTGATGGTTTTGAGAAGTGAAAATGTCCAGTTTGTACTACACCTTCAATTGTGTGCACCATCTCTAAGCAGTTTACTTCCCTAAATATTTCTGTATTCCAAAATACATCTATAAATGAATTCTATCACAAGATACTCAGTGACCTGAGAGGATTTATTTGATTTCCAAAACAAACTGCCTTGCCCCATGCATTGAAATATAGTGTAAGAGGAACTGACAACAAATATGTGGGGGATAGGGGGAAGGAAGGATCAGCCATGCATCAGCAAACAGGCCTGGAAAAGCTATGAACATGGCAAAAAGCTGAGGCAAATGAGTGGGCTGGCACTCGTTTCTCTCATCTATATTGGGCATTCTGGATTTCTACATCTTAACCATGCCCAAGCACTTTTTGAAATGTCAGTAGATTCAGTACACCTAGTGAACCAGGAGAAATAGATTACCAACCACAGAGAGTGAGAATGTTGAAAGTGGTGACATTGATCAAGATGCATCGTATTCACAAATTGTTTTGTTAAATGGCAATGCCTTTGTACAACTACAACTGTGTGTGTAATAAGGTTAAAAAAGAATCTCTAAAGAATTCAAAAGCAATATGGATATAGTTTAAACTACATCTCATATTTAATGTCAATAAAACCATCTTGAATTATCTTTTTATCTCCAGACAAAGGACATCTCATACAGTGAGTCTTCAGCATATGCTTTCTTATAAACCTTGAAGAAAAAAACAACAAGCTAATTAGACTTTCATCCTCCACATTCATTTCCACTATATTTCTCAGATCATCCTTCAGGACCTCACCAAAAATAAGTCTTCATCCTTATATTTAAATTGAGATGATCCTATTCTGTCACTTTTGAATCATTCATATTGGTAAACAGCTACTCTGATCACTAAAGTTTATGGGAATCTAGCTTTATTTCCCCCTCTCTTTTGTGTTTTCTCTGATTAAAAGCAAGACTTGGTGGTGAACAAGAGATAGGCCCATGTTTTGCCTAGTCATTCTCACAGAGCTCTGAATAGTCCAGGAAACCTAGAGAAGAAATGCAAGCAGGTGACACTTGTGGAAGCCATTGGCCTGCATGCCAATTCCACCCAATAACTCAATACTTTTGGTATGGAAAACTGAGACCCCTAAATATGTCCTCATTCTGATCTCTGGAATCTGTGAATCTATTTCCTTCTTCAGCAAAAGAGGCGATGCAGATGTGTTTAGCTTAAGGATGCTGAGATCAGCAGATAACCTGACATAACCAATGGCTTTGAATATGGAGAAAGCAGCAGGTCACAAACCAAGGAATTTGGACTGTGCGGAGAAGCTGGAGAAAGCAAGAACCACTTTCTCCTCTAGAGCATCTCAAAATAATGTGGTTCTGCTGACACGGTTTAGGCACCCTATGCCTAGATATGCTGTGTGTTTGAAAGTTGTCATTTGTCACCATGGCCATGAGAAAGGAGTGCATTGGGTCATGCAGTGCATGAGGCAGCATTTCTCTCCCCCTGAGTTAATGTGATTCCCAAAGAGGCATTCTGTGTCATATTGTCTTTCCTGTCTTTCTCAGGATGTCTCAGTCATAATTTCCTTCAAAACAGATAAACTGCAGAGCTGCCCCTGCATCTTTTCAGCTGACCCCTCCCTCTCAAGCACATGTCCATTCAGGATTTCTCAGTTAAACACCTTTATTCTTTTCAAATACTTCCCACCTAGAGACCAAGTGGTACCAGGTTATCCTCAACGTGATATATTCATGACATCAGACTTGAACAGCTAATGGAAGCAACGATCTACCTTGATCCTTTGAATACTAGGTGGGCTGCCTGTTTGCAATACTTTTTCTGCAACTGAAATGGAAATCTCTGTAGCTAATGCTTCTGCTAGGGTGATGCATTGGAGAATCTAGAGGGTGTGACAGGGTAGGAATAGAAATGCGTCAACAAAACAAACATATTGAATGTTTCCCTACTGGTACTTAATTAGAAAAGATTTCCTGAAATTCCAAGCAGGATGCTTTTTTATAACTGAGATCACCAAGGCTGTACTGTACCCACAAGGAACCAATTCTGCTATACTTGATCCATGGCAGAGTGGATATGAGTGATGTCATGCCATGTGACCCTCACAAAGTCATCCTTTGTGAATATTCATGTGGGTGGCCAAACATGCTTCAAGTCTCTGGGAAATGAGACTTGGGTCTTTGAAGGAAACACAGGAGCAAAGAAATGAAGCAGAATGGTGAATGATTAGATGCAAACACTTGATGACTGGCTCCTTTCTGATGACAAAAAGGTAGGGCCATATTCTTTCTATAACTGCCAGGTGTGAGTATATGTCCTACTTTCCCATCCCATACATACTAAACAAACATAATGCCATTCAAAATTACTAAGTACGGGGGCTGGGAATATAGCTTAGTGGTAGAGTGCTTGCCTAGCATGCACAAAGCCCTGGGTTCGATTCTTCAGTAACACATAAACAAAAAAAGCTGGAAGTGGTGCTGTGACTCAAGAGGTAGAGTGCTAGCCTTGAGCAAAATGAAGCCAGGGATAGTGCTCAGGCCCTAAGTCCAAGACCCAGGACTGGCAAAAAAAAAAAAAAAAAAAAAAAAAACACCAAAAAAAATTACTAAGTACGGCCAGGTGCCAGTGGCTCATGCCTGTAATCCTAGCTACGCAGGAGGCTGAGATCTGAGGATCATGGTTCAAAGCCAACCTGGTCAGCAAAGTCCATGAGATTCTTATCTTTAATCAACTACGAAAGGCCAGAAGTGGTGCAGTGTCTCAAGTAATAGAGCACTAGCCTTGAGCATAGAAGCTCAGGGTCTGTGCTCAGGCCCAGAGTTCAATCCCCAGGAAGGGGGGTGGTGGGGGAAATGTATTAGGTACAATGGAGTATGTATACTGAGCTGGAAACACACCTTGCACTTGGTAATTCATGCCTCAACTTAAATATGGATATTACTGATAACATTTTCTACCTAGTAGCTCTGTTTTAACTAATTATTCATGATAACTATATGTTAAACTTAATGCCACTACATGCATATATATATATATATATATATATATAAATCCATTTTGGGTCAAGCCACTAATCTTCAGAAGCATGTAAATCTGATTTAAAGATAGACTTAAAAGGAAGTAATACTTCCATTTGATAGTACTGCAGAAAAACTCTGGAGACTAAAAGTTTTGTAATTATTTCTCATGAAGCACCACCTCTTCATCATTCTATCACCTTTCTCTTTACTTCCTGGACTTGCTTCTAGCACAACATCTTTGGAAGACAAATAAAATTCAAGCCCATAAGAAAGTGCTATTGAATTAGTTGCATAATCATTTTAAAACCTAGTACATAGTAAATTTCACAGAATGTATTAGCTTAAGTTATAGCTCTTTTTGTGGAGAAGGAAAGGAGAGAAAGGAACAGGGAGGCAATGAAGGTAGACGTTTGAAGCGCACAGGATTCATTAATTCAGTGTTTATTGAGTACTTCGTGTCAGGTGCTGTGGAGGTATAGCTTGTGGTGTGGGCAGATGACAAAAGCTGACATTTATGCTGACATTTGTGTTATGAATCAGTGCAGGGTGGTATATAGGATTTGAAGGGAGGTACCTACCTCAATGTGGGTCACAGAGGCTTTCAAATGAAGTAGGAGTATAAGTCAAAATCCAAAAGATAGCAATTAATCTCAAGTGTTGGAAATTTGAATAGAAAAGATTCTTCAATGATTCATTTTATGTGTCAACTTGGCTAGATATTTGACCAGATATGTAGTCCAACAAAATTAGGGTTTTTTTTTCTATGA
Organism: Perognathus longimembris pacificus; assembly: GCF_023159225.1. NCBI lineage: Eukaryota > Metazoa > Chordata > Mammalia > Rodentia > Heteromyidae > Perognathus > Perognathus longimembris. Next base: position 95,465,233 of record NC_063161.1, read on the forward strand.
TAGTATTTTTTTAGACAAGATTGATTATTTAAGAGAGGCGCTGGTGGCTTGCTCCTATAATCCTAGCTACTCAGGAGGCTGAGGTCTGAGGACCCAAGTTTGAAGCCAACCTAGGCAGGAAATTCCATGAAATTCTTATCTCCAATTAATCATCAAAAAGCTGAAAGTGGAGCTGTGGCTCAAGAAGGAGAGCAGTGGCCTGGTTGAGCAAAAAAGCTAAGGGACAGCACCCAGGTCCTGAGTTCAAGTTCCAGTACTGGCACTCACACACACACACACACACACACACACACACACACACACTTATTCACTCATTATTTTTGTTTTTAAAACCGTAGAAGGGCATTTGGAACTGTGGGACTTTAAGTAGGGAAGGATTTGGGAGCCGCTAAATAAAACAGAATTTGGAGAGGATGCAGAGCGGCAGCAAGGAGGCCAGGGTAGGCGACGAAGGAGCAGGTGAGGGTTGACAAGAACTCATCTTGTTTCCAGTCTGTTGGACCCTACATTTGCCCGTGTTGGAGGACTCATTATACTTTCCAGAAAAGTGCTTGGCCCCAGCCAGAGCACATTCTTACCTTCCTGAGTATGCCCATGGCGCCATTTCCCATGCACACCTGTGGGACATCCACGCCTACGTCATGAGGTTCTTGGCTTGAGCAGGAGTGACCACATTGCCTCCAATGCCTTGGAGATTGGGGAATTTATTTCTCTTTGATGTACTTGATCATACTGATTTGCCCTAGGAAGAGTCCCGGGACTGGAAGGATGTCCCTACTAGACCGATGCGGCATTGGCCCCTGTCCCATCCTACCAATGCAGTAGTAGCTCACCAAAACTACCACAACCACACCAGCCTGAGCTGGCATGTCCAGCCTATTCTTGTCATCCCTGAGTCCCAATGGCTGCTTCACACAGCAGCTGTTGCTTGGCCTCTTTGGAGGCCAGTGGGTAATCCTGATTTCGTCTTCAGGTCTGTTGGAGCATTGATGGCTACCAGCTCATCCTCTTCATGCACAATAGGCAACTTCCCTTCCTTTCTGCGCTGCAGAATTTCATTAGCCTCCTTCCATGGGATGCCTGTAGGAGCGTCCACCAGGTCTTCTCCCTTCATCATGATCTCTTCCCAAACACGGTCCTGTTCTTCTTCCTTGAGAAAAGCAATGTCCCTCAAGGAAATGATGTCCACTTCCTAGCAGGCGTTGGCCTTCCATGCTGGGCCTTGGCCTCAAGAACATTCCACACACGATCCTTAGGGCTGAGGACCACAGGGTCTGTGACAAAGCCCTGCTGTATTTCTGGAAGGTATGGTGAGAAAGGACATTGCATCTCTTCTGTGAAATGCTTGGTCTAAGATGGGGGAAAATATGGAAGCTTCAAGAATTTGTGTGTCATCCTTGCTCAGAGGCTATGCTAATCTTCTCTGTACCGTTCCAATTTTAGTATATGTGCATGTGGAAGCGCGCACTATTTATAACTTTTAAGAAGCTAGACCAAAGGGTTTTAATTCAATGTGTCACCTTATAAAATTAACATTTAAGTCAGTAGACTTTGAATAAAGCAGATTACTACCATAATATAGGTGAGTCTTAATCTATTGATGCCTTCCGACCCAAACTGCCACTCTTCTCTTTATTCTGCAACTACTATAAGCCAAACTCCTAAAATCTCTCTATATATACACAGATGGTCCCTAACTTGTGATAGCTCAACTTTAGAAATTTTCAGCTTTACAAAGGTGTCAAAGTGTAGCTGTACAACTATTCTATTTTTCTCTTTCAGTACAGTATTCAATAAGATACAGGAAATATTCCATACTTGTGTAAAACAGGCTTTGTGTTCATTGATTGGGCCTAACCATAGGCTTATAAGATTGGATGGCTTGCTGTGATGTTTGATGGGTTTTTGTGCCTTCGGGCTTTGGATATTTTCAAGGTTCATTGAGACCATTATCACTTGAAGGGCATCAGTACATGTCACTAGTTATGTTTCTGAAAGCCAGGCTAAAATAGACTTGAAGCAGATTGCTCACATGTTCCAGGGCCTTGAAGGCATCAGAAGCTCCCAAGATGGGATATTCAGACACAGCCCAAGGCCCATGCTGCTATGAGAGAGCAGGTGGGGCCAGGGAAGCCAGGTCTTAAAGGCTGCCAAGGAATCTGGCTTCCTCTGCGAACTGTGGGAGCTGCCTGCTGTCTTGCACCTCCTCACTTTTTGCTGGGGTATAACATCACACTTCTCTGGGAACGGAGCCTCCACCCCCTCCACCCCACTCTAACCAAAGGACTTGCACAAAAAATATGTTTCTCTCATTCTTCTCCCCGAACACTGGTGATGACCCAAGACAAGCCAATTGGAGCTCTTCATGGAATTTTTCAATGACACTTGAACCAATGAATGGGACAGTTATCAATCTTCTACACAATAGGAGAAGGGCCTAGAATTTGTGATCTGCCACATGTGCAAAAAAACATCAGACTGTAAACCACCTGTACAACTCAGTGGGGAAGGAGGGAACTGGGGAGGGGAAGGTGGGAGCAAAATGAGGGAGGAGGTAACAAGTTTGATGAGAAATGCACTCACTGCCTTACGTATGAAACTGTAACCCCTCTGTACATCACTTTGACAATTTAAAATATATAAATAAATACAAAAATAATCAATAGACTGATGAGAGAGAGTAAAGTTGATAACAGAGGAAAGCATCAAGGATAGAAAGCACTGATAGCCTTTGAACACCTGGTTCCATTTGATCCTGAAGTCCTGCTGCATCCCAACTCATCTCATACTTTACTTATCCAGCCTTTCCGTAGATTCTTTGATGCCCAGACTCCAGATCTGCCTGCATCAACTGGGTTTCTGTGGTTGAGATAAAGGGTCAAGACTAACATAGGACTTCCTATGAGGTTCATGAAAACACAGAAGCGTGTTTTTGAAAGTTTCTGGTGGCTTTGGTTTAGAAAATGAAGAGAACTGGACACACAGGGGCATTTTAGCTTTTGCAGCAAGCCAGACAAGGAAACAGTGACTTGCATTAGGAAAGTGACAGTAGCTGGCATCTGAGCACACAAAATACTTCTTGCACTTAGTGTGGACAGAAGCCCTGCTAGGCACCAGGTAGGCAGTGGTCTTAATGTAGTAGAAGGACAAAATAACAAACAATGCATGGCCTATTTCCTGAAAGCAAATGGTATGGCAATAACATCAAGTGAAAGACAATGTGTACTGTTTTAGATTGGATGGCAGAACAAGGAATATATGAGCAGAGACCCAAGAAGGAAGGAAGAGTAAGTCATCTACTATGTGCAAGGCAGGTATTGGGAGCATCAAGAAACTCTATCTTGGGCTGGGAATATGGCCTAGTGGCAAGAGTGCTTGCCTCCTACACATGAAGCTCTTGGTTTGATTCCCCAGCACCACATATATGGAAAGTGGCCAGAAGGCCACTTTCCATGCTGTGGCTCAGGTGGCAGAGTGTTAGCCTTGAGCGGGAAGAAGCCAGGGACAGTGCTCAGGCCCTGAATCCAAGGCCCAGGACTGGCCAAAAAAAAGAAAGAAACTCCATCTCTCTCTCTCTCTCTCTCTCTCTCTCTCTCTCTCTCTCTCTCTCTCTCTCTCTCTCTCTCTCTCTATGCTGGTTCTGGGGATGCTTGAAGTCAATGCCTGAGTGCTGTCCCTAAGCTTCTTTTGCTCATGGCTAGTGCTCTACCACTTGAGTCACAGCACCACTTCTAGCTTTTTCTGAGTGGATAAGAGTCTCATGAACTTTTTTTTGCCATGGCTGGCTTCAAACTATGATCCTCATATTTTAGTCTCCTGAATAGCTAATATTTCAGGCATTAGACACCAGTACTCAGGGTTCAGTCTTCTCTTTGCACATAGCAAGCTCGAGCTGTTGATTAGATACCTACTGACAATTTCCAATATGAAATACAAAATACAAATTCTGAAACTCAGGAGAGAGATCTGGTTAGACAGAAATTGGGGGTTCATCAGCAAATCTAGACTCTCAAGTGCCTCTGAACTGAATAAAGCCAATCAAGGAATGAGAGTAGAAAAAAAGAGGACTGAAATCTGATCCCAGAGGCCTGAAAGCTCTAGAGATGGAATACAAGAGTATTGCTCTGGCCTCTCCACTAGAGAGAGACACTAAGTGGAGTTTGAGAGAGATGCTAAAAGAGCCTTTCCATAAAATAGAGGTGATTTATGGGGAAAGGTGGTTGAAGCTAAGGTCAAGCAGCGGAGGCTACCTTGTTGGATTTTAGTGCCTCCAGTGGTACTTGGAGTGTAAAGATTTACTAGGATTTCTCGGCAGCAGATAGATCCAGACATCTAGTATATATTTATAAGAAGAAAATTAGGCCAATGTGAAAATGGAAAGAAAACCTCAGGGGAGAGCTTTCAGAAGAACATACAATTGTCTCTAAATAGCTATGGGAGATTGCTTCCAAGATCTCTCAAAGGTCCTCAGATCCAAGGCTGCTCAAGTCCCATACAGAATATACCATGCTGTTTTCATACGACCTATGCATATCTCCTAGACATTTAAAAGTATCTCTAGATTGCTCAGAATAACTAGTACAATGGAAAGGCTGTGTCATTTGTTGTTTTCCTGTGCTATTTAGGGAATTCCAACAAGGAGAAAAGTCTGTTGTACATGTTCAGAACAATTTTACTTTTCTTTCAACATTTCCGGTTTAAAGATGTGGAGCTAATATACAGAGAGGGCTGTACATGAAATATAGTGGTCAGAAAATGAGAGGAAATCAGTGCAGAGTCCAGGAAAGTATGCCTACAAAACAAAAGGGGGGTGGGGGCGGATATACATTGAGATTTAGTGTATGCAAAGATGCTATGCCTATGGCTAGGTGGAGTAAGGTTGGTGTTATAAGATGGTAGGCTGTAAGTTTAGCCCCACCATTTCATAATGGTATGTTTGTCTGAACTGCTGGTCACCCCCACTGAGAATACCTGTTAAAAGTCTTCCCACTGAATCTGCAAGCCTATGAGGAAACTCACCTGCAGCCAGGCCTAGGGTGTCAAGCCTCCTGGCTCTTCTATGCTGAGTGTTTCTGCCATCTGGTGGTGATAATTGGGAACTACACTCAATAATGTAACATGGTTGTCTTGCCTGGACCCATCAACTCAGGATGCACTACTTCTCTTTAAATCCCAGTGCTTCACATTGAGTAATGCAGAAGCAACTGCCTGGACTTGTAAAAATGTATGCCAAATGATCTTTGTGGCAAGGAAATTAATAAAACCCAGAACTTGTGCCTGTGGGTAAGGCTTGAAGTATAAAAGAAGGGGCATAGTATAAAATGCAGGATGAAAAAGGGAAAAGGAGATCATTTTCAAGGCATAATAAATTCACTTAGCCCATAGGTTCTGTAGAGCTCAGTTGAAGCCAGAGTTTGGGATTCCATATACACTATTAGGGAGCATGGCTGGATTCTAACCACACAACTCACCGGCCTAATTTCTCTAATTGACATCATTGTGAGTATTTTAGTTTGTGTTGTTCTGAAACAAAAGCAGCCATCTTAGTGACTCACAGGCAGCATGTGCTGTTATTGGTGGCTTTACTTAATGTTACTGTAGAATAAATGACTCAGAGTATCAGAATTGTTTTCTTAAAACTAAGCAAAAGCTCACCACCTCCTTGGTTTATGGAAAGAGAGAGAGAGATGATGATGAAATTTTAGGAAGGCTCAGATATGCAGAGGAATCTAAAAGAAAAGTTGGAAGTGTAACTTCATATTTATGTTCAGCATAATTTTGAGATTGTGTGTGTGCGTGTGTGTGTGTGTGTGTGTGTGTGTGTGTGTGTGTGTGTGTGTGTGTGTTGGTCTTGAGGTTAGAACTGAGGACCTGGGCACTGTCCCTGAGTTTATTTTTACGCAAGGTGTTCTACCACTTAATCCACAGCTCTACTTTTGGCATTTTGCTGGATAATTAGAGATGAGAGTCCCAAGGACTTTCTGGCCTGGATTGGCTTCAAATAATGATCCTCAGATCTCGGTCTCCTAAATAGGATTGCAGGTATGAGCCACCAGCACCTGGCTAAAAAATGTTCTCTTGATTGTGGTGAAATACACAAAAGTCCTTTTATGATTAGCTTGTTTCACTTAACATAATATCCTCTAGGTTCAGCATGTTATACCACATGCCAAAATTTCCTTCCTTTATAAAATTGAATCATATATTATTGTATCCATCTATTTATGAAAGGACTGGAGATTTGGTTCCAGAGTAGGGTACTTTCCTAGCCAGCATAAAACCCTGATCTCAAACCACATCATCATAAGTATGGGACAATGGAAACCCTTCCTTCTTGAGTAAAGAATGACACAGGGCATCCACTGTTGCCAAGATAATTCAAGAAGCAAAAACATGGGAGGGCAGCATGTCAGAGCTCCCGAGCAAGCATCCTCTTTCGACACTGCCACTTCTGCTCTGATCCTGGCATGGTTTCCAGGCCAGGGGTGCTTCTTTCCCTCAGGAAGAGCTGTGGCCTCTGCCCACTGGGGGTGGGGGAGGAGGACAGAGCAACAAGGCAGACAGGAAACAAATAGGAAAGGAAGAAATGATCCTTATTCACAGATGATGTGACTCTATATTTAAAAGACCTTGAACTCCACTAAAAAACTTTGATCTTGATAAATACTGTTAGTAAATAGTAGGAGTTAAAAAAAACATTAAAAAATCAGCAGTTTTTCTATATACCAATAATGAACAAAACTGAGAAAGAAATCAGAAAACTAATGTCATTCACAAGAGTTCCAAAAAATTAAATATAAATAAACCAAACTAAGAAGTTGTAAACCTTCTACAATACAAAATATAAAGCATTAAAGAAAGAAATTAAGGAATACACTAGCAAATGGAACAACCTCTCATCTTCATGTATGGGTAGACTTGATATTGTGAAGTTCTATATTATAATTTGCAATATACAAATTCATTGAAATCACCATAAAAACCCTAATGTCATTCATCAGGGAAATAGAAACATCAATCTTAAAATTTATTTGGAAACATAAGAGATCCCAAGTAGCCAGAGCAATCCTGAGCAAAAAGAGTAAAACTGGAGTTATCACCATACCTGAAGTCAAATTATACTACAGAGCCACAGTAACAAAGTCAGCATGGTACTGACACAGAAACAGATGGACCAAAGTAATAGAATAATAGATAAAAAATAAGCTCACACAGATAGAGCTATTTTATTTATTTATTTATTTTTGTCATTTGTGGGGCTTCACCTTAGGGCCTAGAGGCTGTCCCTGAGCTCTTTTGCTTAAGGCTAGCACTCTACCACTTCGAGCCACAGTGCTACTTCCAGGTTTCTGGTGGTTAATTGGAGATTAGAGTTTTACAGACTTTCTGACTAGGACTGGCTTGGAACCACAATCCTCAGATCTCAGCCTCCTGAGTAGCTAGGATTACAGGCATGAACCCCCAGAGCCTGCCCAGTATAAGCTATCTGATTTTTTACAAAGGCACCAAAAGCTTAGATTGAGAAAACAGTCTCTTCAACAAATGGGTTGTGAAAACTGGATGTTCTCATGTAAAAATTTGCTTGTAAAACAGAACAATGCCCGCCACAGTAAGTGCTTGGTATGATTGTAATTACTACATTACTATTATCCCTGAGCCCCTACAATCATTTGAATATGATATTGTTTGACTATGGCTCCCCTCAGAAAGTCCTGTTGGAATTTAGAGTCTACTATGAGATACTAAGAATTGGGATCAAATGGAAACTAGAAGTGATGACTACAATTCTGCTCTTTGAATTAATGGGTTAATGGGTTTTGTGTGTTTCAGTTCCAGTGCTTGAACTCAGGGACCTAGCACTTGTTCAACTTGTTTGTTTGCCTCTTGAGCCATGCCTTCTGCTCTGTTTTCAGGCTGGTTATTTTGGGAAATGGAGGAGCACAGAGTTTCCTGCTTGGGCTAGCTTCTTACCATCATCTTTCAGCTCTCAGCCACCTTAATAATAAAGATTACAGTTGCAAGCACTGTAATTAGCACCCAGCTAATGGGGTACTTGGCTTTGGGTCTGCTGAGGAAGGCAGAGGACTCTGCTATCAAGGATGGCACAAAATGTGGTCTGTCAACCTTAGGCCTGAACAGTGAACCAAATACACTTAATATACCATGTCTGGAGTATTGCATTCCTAGGAACAGTAAACAGATTCAGATAGCCCCTAGGACCAGATCAACTTCTGCTACATATAACAATTCACAAAGTAACACACACACACACACACACACACACACACACACACACACACACACACACACATCATAGACTTGGCCACTTGAAGATTTAAGTTGGAGGCTGCTTGGGCCCTTACTGAGGGGTCTTTGGATCCACCACCTAACTTTTCTGTGTTTTATTTTCTTTGACTTTAAGTACTAATGACCTCACTATAGGTTGAAAGGACTGAGTAAGTAATATCAGTTGCATATATGTATGTAGCTTAACTTGGATCATTGACCTGTTTGATGGCAGTCCCTTGTCCTTGGAATAAAAGCTGAACTCCTCATCACAGATTTTGCTTGGGAGATGTTGTCCCACGACTTTCCTTTCACTCCCTCTACATACACTGACCTCATTCTGTCCATCAAGCAACTGAGTGTGCTCATAGCTCAAGAATTCTACACTTTTGTTTTCATCTTCTTCCTTCAGATATTCTCAAAATTAGTCAGTTAGCTGGTTGATTGGTTTGTTGGATTGATTAATTGCCTGGACTAGCTGGCTGATTGGTAGATTGATTCACTCATTCATTGGTTAGTCCATTAGTTGTCATGTGGTTGTTCATCTGGCTAATTAGTGGGCTGGCTGGTTGGTTGTCTGGTGGTTTGGTTGTTTGGTTGAGTGCTTGATTAGTTGGTTAGTTGTCTAGCTGGTTGGTTGGAGGGGTAGGTGGTTGATTCATGGGTTAGTTGGCTAGTTGTCTGGCTGGTCAGTTGACCGATTAGTTGGGTGGCTGGCTGGTTGGTTGTTTCATTGGCTAGTTGGTTAGTTGTCTGGCTGGTCAGTTGTCTGTCTGATTAGTTGTCTGTCTGGTTGGTTGGTCTTGGTCATTGAGGTCTCCAGTGACTCTGCTTACATACATGGAGCTGCCTCTACTTTCTCTGTATCATCTGCTCTCCTTTTTTATTTTCACTGTAGTTATCATCATCTAAAGTTGTTTTATTCACTTACTTCCCTTAACTATTTTCTCTGAAGTCAAGGACCATGGGTGTTTCTTTCACTGCTCTCCCTTGTGTCCAGGGAGTGCTTGAACTATGGGAGGTACTCACTAAACATTCGTGTTTACATGCATATTTTGTAACGAACATGCTGAACTAGGAGATGGGGATCCTGGAGGGTGCATTACAGTAGCTGCGATGGCCAGGAAAGAGCAGCTCCATTAGTGAGCGATCTTCTTAGCGATGCTAAGTACCACTTCAGATAAAATCAAATGAGTGCCAGGGCAAGAGGACATGGTTTTTATAAAGATTGCTGTGAACCCTCCCCCTCTCAGGAAAAAAGGGAAGGAGTTTCACATAGTACCCATAAAAACCAGAAATCACTGGATAGGGAAGTAACATCCAAGGGACACCACATGAATATGTCAAGCATAGGACCAGAGGAGGAGCAAAGATGTGTGGCAAACTGAACCTTTAATGGTGACCACATGGTGGGGGTCTGGCTGTGGGACTGGGGATCTCTCTAACCCCAACAAGAAGGTCTATTTGCTCACTAGCATTGTGTACAAGCATTAGCCCATGGTGCTAAAAATAGCAGACTGACTTTTAGTCAGCTTTATCATGGCTATCAAATTCTTTACAGATGACACAGCCCCTTATTGCTTGCATCTAGATTAGGGAACACATTTTCATAAACCCCTAGCTTAAAAATAAAACATTCCCTGGCATTTGTCAACTAAAACATTGACTCTTTCTGGGCCTCGCACTTCTTTTGTCTGCTGGCACTGAGGCTTGAATTCAGTCTAGGCACTGTTTTCTGAGCTTTCTCAATCAAGGCTGGTGCTCTACCACTTAAGTCACAACTCCACTCCTGGAAGACTCTGACTTTTCTTCCCAGGCTTTGAATCTCCATCTTCGGATCTCATCCATATACACATATATTCCAGAACTGGATTTTTGCCAGTGATATACAGCATTAGTGACATTTTAATGTGGTTCTTACAAAGTTACTCTGGATAAAACATTATGACAAGTCTCCAGGAAGTAGAAGCCAGGCTGTATGCTATCTGGCTTTGACTTTTTTAGAGAACGTTGATGATGCTATTTAGTGAGGATGCTTGATTTCACCCCCAAAGTCATCCACAATTATACTTGATTTCATTTCAACACTGGGCATAGTGTCAGCAGCATGAACAAAAGGATTCAAAACAGTAATAATCTGCTCTCTCAGTCAACATGATTGTTGACTCCCTGTTGTAGCACAGAAGCAGCCCGGGTTTAGATTCTTCACTTGTAGAAACTTGTTTGAGAACAGATGGATCTGAGGTCAGACCCCTTCAGTGGTTTCTGCTGGTTGTTCCCACCAGTATTCCTAGCCTCCAGGCCTGTGTGCTGGCTCTTCCTTCCTTTTGACAGGTCAGACTGCTCCGAAGTCTTCATATGTCTGAGCCTCATCATTGCCCAGGGCTTGGCTCAAATGTTATCTCCTCACTCAGATCACAGTAAATTCCTGGGGAGTGACAATCTACCTGTCTTACTCATCCCCTTGGCCTATCCCACCCCCCACCCCCCAGTAAAAGCCTTTCCCACCATGGCTTTTCAAAAAGTATCAACATGTCCATTAAATGCCATGTAAGTTCTTAGCTGGATGTAGTGGTACATGCCAGTAAGCAAACAATAGGGAAGGAAAGACAGGAGAATGGAGAGTTTGAGACCAGCCTGGGCTATAGAAAAATCAAGACCAGCCTGCTCTCTTTTTGAGACCCTGTCTTGATAAATAACAAATAAACCCAACCAAAAAAAAGTTATGATATTTTTGTTGGGTTATTTATAGTTGCAAGTCTCTGTCGCAAAGATCTCCACTAACTACATGATCAAAATTTTCTACTTAGTTTCAAATTAAGAGCATTGACTTTAGAGTAAATGAGCAGGTTAGCACTGACTGACATTTCTTCTGTGATCTTGAGCAAATTATTTAAACCTTGTTTTCTTTCCATTTCTCATTTAATTGCCTTTAAAACTCAAGATACTCTATCTAAAAGCTTTATTGCAAGGCTTGGTTCACACCATGTTCTCAAGCAATTCAATCATTAATGTTGTAAAGTAATAACTGTAATTGATTGTGCCTCCCAGTTTTTTTAAATTATGCACTTTGTCCTCGGGTCAATTTGACCTATTGAACTCTCCAGGTGATGACAGCTCACTCCAGTGCTCATTCAATACTCTTCAGCTCCCCCCAACTTGATTATGAGGCTATCCCACCATGAGAGTGTCTGAAAGGACCGGTGGGGTTTTGAGAAGCTGGAGTTGGGCATTTCATAGTGAAAGGAACTTCCTGAAGGAAGGACAGAGTTAGGAAGTTGCAGGAATGGCAAGATTATGATTTCTATACAGTCATATGTTCATTTGAGAAAACATTTTTTCAAACGTGTCTTTATAGAGGCACTGTGCAAGAGACTGGAATCAGAAGGGATGGAATGTGGCCCTTGTCCTTGAGTAGCTCTGTGTAGACCAAGGGCACACCTGTGAGTAGGCACATTGCTGTCTGCTGTTTCTGTTCATGAGCAGCCTGAACAGAGAAGGAATCGGTAGTACCTTCCCGTGTGGGGAGGACATAGAGCCACGACGGAGAAGCAGCCCTGCCTTCCATGCAGACACTGAAGACAAGACATTCCAATGGAGAACCACTGAGAGGTTTTGCATCCTAACTGCAAGAAGTAGCATGGACCAGTAAATACTCGTTTTAGAGTACCCTCATTTTCACCCATATGGAAATATTGGTCTTGGAAAGCCAATCACGATATCCTTTAATGTGTTCAACCTGGAACCTCCCAAGTTGACCATCACAGAGGTCTTAGAAATGTGGACTTTCTGGCCTTTGTGCTCCATGGGTGTTTGGATGGCACGGCCTCCAGAGGGCGCTGTGGCCTGCCGTTCTCCCAATGGAGCTGTGGTCCTCCATCCGGCACCGCATTCATCCCTGGGCCCCATCTCATATACTAGGTTTCTCATCTACTAAGTTCCGATGAGACCCAAGACTGTACATTACTAATACATACCCAGGAATCTAAAACTTTACTCAGAAACATGGGTGAGATGGAGCCAGCATTTTGAAAGGGAACCTCCTCAAAAATCTCTAGAGAGAGCACAATACATAAAATAACAAAACTAGGGGTTGAGAGTGCAATTCAATGGTAAGAGCACACACTTAGCATGTCAGAGGCCTTGGGTTTAGTCACCAGCACCAAAACAAGACAAAGACAACAGAGTGTGAAACAACCCAAGCAGACAATGTGACTTATACTTAGTGGCTCCAGCATCTTTCTTCAGGGTGTCTGTACACTCCTATAAAAATAATAAGAGGTTTAACCCATAGTGTTAACAGGAACAAAGCCAACAAGACAAAGCACAGAATACAACACCAGAATTGTATTATCTGATCAAACAATGTACACATAAAGCAGAAGGCAGCTGCCATTTCCTTAGTAGCCTCTTATTTGCGTTGTAGCTTCCTCCAGTTCCTAAAGCCCAGCTTTTTGCCTTGCATGAGTTTAATAAGTAGCCAAAATTACTGGAGTCAGTGTATTAACATCTCTGTGTGCACAATCTGTTTTCCCAATATTACTCATATTATATTTATCCAATGAACTTTGAATCATTTATTATTTTTAACATAGCTACAGCTTCCCAGATAGTGCCCAGGCTCAATAAATACACATTTTGACTTCCTTATCCTGGTACTGTGTCTTCATTGGGTTGGTACCTTGCCAAAGATTGAGAAATACCACTCTGAACCCTGTGCTCAATGACCACTCTTGGGTTTATATCAGTGTCAGAGCTTATCATGGCTATAGATTTTTCTTGAAAGAAAAAAAAATTATGCTTACTACTTCTCCTCTGCTTACCCTCAAGTTACATAGCTCAATTTTTACATAATGTACATCAAATACTGCATTTGCCAATCTTTCCTCCCTCCTTTCATACATCCCTCCCATATTCTCTCCCCTGAACATATTTCCACTTCTTGGTATTTATATTCTTAAGCAATTTATTAGTTGTTCAGAAGAGTTTAACCATTGGACTCCTCCTCTAAGTACATCATCATTTAGTCATCATTTGTTTGTGCATTTACACATAAAAACCTGTATATGTTATCATGTAGGTTTGTACTTTAGATCTAGCAAATTGGTCTCTCTGAGCCTAACTTACTTAATGTAACAGTTTCTAGGTCTATCCACTTCCCTGCAAATGACATAGAATTATTCTTCTGATAGATGAGTAAAATTCTATGATGTATATATACCACATTTTCTTGATCCATTCATCCATTGTAGGACATCTGGGCTGTTATCATAACTTTGCTATCCTGAGTAGTCCAACAATGAACATGGATGTGCAAGTGTCACTCTTGGAATGTAAATTAGTGCAATCACTCTGGAAGGTGGTTTGGAGATTCCTCAAAAATCTGAATATAGAACTAGCCTATGATCCAGCCATACCACTCTTGGATATTTAATCAGAACATTACAGGAAATACAGGACAGAGAATCTCAAAGACAAGTCATCCCTGAAGAGACTAAAGATTATGGTTATGAATCAAAGTATAGCCCCGTGTTCTAGCACCAGTAAATTCCAAAAGCAATTCACGACTGACTGAATTGAGAGGCCTGAGGCTATCTAGGAATAGCTTGGCCACACGGACCTCTTTCCTCTTACCTTTCCTCCCATTGGCACATCTCTCTCGTCTTTCCTCTCCCCACACTGAGCCATGGCCAGCAAAGGCTTTTGAGCCCAATATAAAAACTCAATTGTTCTCTAACCCAAAGTTACATAAAACTACAGTCTGGGCTGGCTGCATTGGATGTACAGCATCAAGCTCACAGGTGTGTATTTTGTTGGTAGATTGACTGACTGATTGATTGATTGGCAGTGCTAGGATTTGAAATTGGAGTCTCTAGCTTGCCAGGCAGGCGATCTACTTCTGGGCAGTACTTCTAGCCCTTTATGGTCATATTTTGTTTGACCTGAAAAGCACTTAACAACCCTTTTTTAATAAAAATCCCTTTTAAAACAAACCACTAAGGATGGGTGCCCTGGCCTGTCATTCCTGAATGACATCTTCTGGATTTGGTTTATGCTTGTAAGGGGCTGAAATTGTCAGCTTCTGTTGTCTGCCCGTCTGGCCCATGGGTGCTTTAAGTTTTGGGTTGTTTTTTTTTTACCGTAAGATCCAGATTCCCAGATTTTTTTCCCCCAGGGCTTGATAAATAATCAGTTTTCCAGACTTTTCACTTGGATATTCTCATTTGGTAGTACTATGAATTGAAGGTGTGTTCCCCACACCCTAAATTTATATTTAAGGTTTTAATCCTAGCACCTCCAAACACCACCTTATTTACAAATGGAGTTATTGAAGTAATCAAATTAAATTCTAAGATATGGAAACAAGAGGTTCCTACTAGGTTCTGTATATAGTTTTGGGTTTTTTCATTTCTCTTGGTTTTCTGCTCCTTGTGTCTTGTATATAAGATTATTCGATCTGGGGAAGGGAAAGAGAATCATAGAAACAGCAGGAAAAGAGATGTAGTAATGCAAGAGTGATACTTAGCACTGTTGGATATAAACCTTTCAGCTTGGGGAAGAGGGGAGGCAGAGGGGTAAGCAGGAAAAAATGAGGGAGGGGGTAACTGTTTAAAAAAATGTATTAGTTGCCTTACGTATGTACTGTAAACCCCATGCTCATCACCTTTCAATAAAAATGTAAAAACGAAAGTCACGGGAGAGGCCTAGGATGGATCTTTCCCTCACAATTCACAGAAGGAACTAGGCCCTGGTGGTTCACGCCTGTGATCCTACTTAATCAGGAGGCTGAGCTCTCAGGATCACAGTTTGAAGCCAGTCCAAATAGAAAAATCCCCACGAGACTCGTTTCTACAATTAACCACTCAAAACCCACAAGTGGACCTGTGGCTCTAAGTGGTAGAGCCACTAGCCTTGTGCAAAAGAGCTCAGGGACAGAGCCCAGGCCTTGAATTCAGGCCTCACAACCAGCCCCCTTCCCCCAACAACAACAAGAAAAAAAAAATCATAGAACTAATCCACTCTGAATTAATCCACCTTTAGTTTGGACTTGTGGTCTCCAGAGAGAGCTGTGAGACAATCAATTGCTATTATTTAAGCTAGCTATTTAGAGCAGTTCATTATGGCAGCTTAAGAAAACTAATTGAGTGTGTTTAGTACCAAATCTGGAAATTTGTACTTTTTGTAACCACAGCAACCAATATGGCTGTGCAACAGTAATGACCTACACGATGGTAGAACTGTATTGAAAACAGAAATGCCTGTGTCCTGGCTTCTAAGAATCTGACCTAATTCACCTTGGGTGAGACCTCAACATCAATATTTTTTATGTACCCTCCGGTGATTCTTTGACCACAGGCAGCCATGGTCAGAAACTACCAGTTGAGGAATACAAGATATCAGTTAACATTTTACATTTCTTAGTTGTCTCACCTCTAAATAATTTTAGTAGCTACCACTCATGGAGCTTTAACAAAGTATTGAAGGCCACATAGGCTCCTAAGTAGCTGTCTCTATATATGAGTGTTTCTCTCCATTTTGAAATTTAGCCTTCCAATAAAAAAGGGGATAAGCCAAAAGATTCCTATACATGTATTTAGCTAAAAAACACTTTAACATCAAGATTCTTTAAAATGTTTTATTGATGTCTCTGTCAATAGAAACTGTGTCCAGAATGTCTTAACTATAAGTGATAAAATACATTATTTATTGTTCATTTTCAAGCATTAGCAATTCACTAAAATCTATTTCAGAGATAAGGAAAAGTAAAAGCATATTATAGCAAATGAACCAGAGATGAGGCAATACTAGGTTGAAGCTCCTGAGATTTATTCTTTCCAACATGCTTAGTTAGATGTAATGGTTTCAGTACCATTTCTCTTAGTGGGGCCTGAGGTTGTTCTCTGCCATATACAGAAATTTTACCAAAGCCATTTGTTTAAAAAAGTTTTCATTAAGGGGCTGGGAATATGGCCTAGTGGTAAACTGCTCACCTCCTATACATGAAGCCCTGGGTTCAACTCCTCAACACCACATATACAGAAAAAGCCAGAAGTGGCGCTGTGGCTCAAGTAGTAGAGTGCTAGCCTTGAGCAAAAAGAAGTCAGAGACTGTGCTCAGGCCCGGAGTTCAAGCCCCAGGACTGGCAAAAAAAAAAAAAAAAAAAAAAAAGAACAAAACAAAAAGTTTTCTTTTTTTTTTTTGGCCAGTCCTGGGCCTTGAACTCAGGGCCTGAGCACTGTCCCTGGCTTCTTCCCGCTCAAGGCTAGCACTCTGCCACTTGAGCCACAGCGCCGCTTCTGGCCGTTTTCTGTATATGTGGTGCTGGGGAATCGAACCCAGGGCCTCGTGTATCCGAGGCAGGCACTCTTGCCACTAGGCTATATCCCCAGCCCCAAAAAGTTTTCATTAAAACTTAATTATATCTTTCTTCAGTTTCTTGCCACTCAGTTTCCAAAAGAACCATGATATATCTTTGATAGTTTATTCATCCTGCCTCATATTTATTGTATGCCAGACACTCAGGTTCTGAGACGCAACAAGGAAATCAACTGTTAAGTAAAGGCCCTAATTTTGAGGAATTGTAGAAAAAATAAAAATGAGATACCAAAAACTAGGAGGGGACACTTTAGGTAGGGTAGTTAGGGACAAGCTCTTCCAGCAGGGGATATTGAAAATAAAAACTGAAAATTCAAAGAAGCTGAGAACCAAGCCGCATGCCTATAATTCTAGCTACTCAGGAGGCTGAGACCCAAAGGATCAGTTCAAAGTCAGCCTAGGCAGGAAAGTCTGTGAGAGTCCATTTCCAAAACTATCTAGCAAAAAAAAAAAAAAAAAAAAAAAAAAGCTACGCAGGAGGCATGACTCAAGGTGTAGAGTATGAACTGAACAATACACTAAGCAATGCTAGGAAGCTGGTTATGGTGTTTCATACCTGTGATTTTAGCACTGGGAAGGCTGTTTCAGAATCTCAAGGGCTGGAGATGTAGCTCAACAGTAGACTACTTGCCTTGTCTACCTTTAGGCCTATATTTGACCGCCCCCAAACCATGAAAAATATCCCCCCTAACAATATATTTAGCAACCGTGTAAGTATAAAGCTGGATATAATCTAGGACAAATTCATTTTAAATATTATTATTAATCACTTTGTTTTCATTTTTGAGACAAATTAAAGTTAAAACCTTTTGTGGGGGCTAGGATGTAGTTCAATGGCAAAACATTTGCCTAGCAAGTACAATGTCCTAGGTTCAATCCCCAGTACCAAAAAAGAAAAGACAAAAAAAATTACAGTAAAAAAAAAAGTGTCCTGGGCCCTAGGTACCGCACTTACTCTGCCTAATGGGAAGTCCGTCCACTGATTGCCTGTCAGACCAAGTGCTAACTTTCTGTCATGAAATTTCTAGACTCTCACAAGATGACCTCTGACTTCTTTCCACTGTACATCTCTCTGACCTGCTTTTCCCAAAGGATGTTTTTTGTCTGTCACCATTCTTACAGTCGCTTCTTTCCTTTAAACCTCCTTTACAAGAAATCTTTACTGTAATTTGTACCTGTCATACATATGAAGCCCAATTCTATTTCTGGCAAGGGTGGGGTTGAGGGGTAAGAGAAGGAGAGAGTAAGGAGGGAATATGGTAGGGGCAATAGAATATTAAATAGATTAATATAGGTTGGATTCTAACTCAGCCCTGAGCTAAACTTTCCTTAATTCTAATAGGATAATGCATACCATCTCTTACAATTACATGAGCTAAAGAATAAAACAAAATACTTTGGTAAGGTATCTGACAGAGAACCATTCTTTTCCCATTCCCACTCATCTTCCTTCTAATTGTGTAAGCTTTCAATGATTTATTTCCCTGTGGAAATATCTCCTTTCTTCTCCATCCTGCCTCTAGTACTGTCAAAAGAGAGCAGGTAGCATCCTAGCTATGTAACTATCATGATTACAATGCTAATACTACAGTGCTCAGTCTCTTCCATGTTCTGTTCTCTTCCTTCAGGTCCTATCAAATTCTCACATTCATAATCTAAATAATCAGAATGGTGTCATATGCCAAGGACAACGTGTGCCTCATTACTTATGAGTAAGAAGATATCATTGTAATCTTTAAATCATGACATTCCAAACCCAGAAACCCACCCTACTGGCTTTCTCTTAAAATCATTTATAGGAGCAAATTTTGTCAATGTTCAGAAAGAAACAGATGATAGGAAGTAAATAGTTTTTTCAAAAAAACTTGATAAAGGTACTAATTTTCGAGGATGTGGGTAGAGTACAGGCAATCCACAAAGCACAGTATACAGGAATACCACGAAGTGATTGGCAACAATACCATTAGCAACCCAGAAGACTGAGAGGTCATTATATGGAGGATAAGCTAAACACCCATCCACTCACCATCCACCCATAATATTGACCTGTGATTTTAATCCCACAGGAAGGGAGCAGGGGGCTCTTCTTTGCAAAGGTCCCAGGGACTGAATTCAATTAGTAGTCAAAAGACAAGGATATCCATCAATACCCCCCATGTAGGTCAAGCTCTTGGATATACAGCAGAGTAAAGCAGGGTCAATAGAGGATCTGAAGGGAGGAATAAAAAAGTGATTTGTGGTTTTCATCTACAAAGATACAAAAATATATCCTTTAATATACAGAGTTTTCTTACGTTAATACTGGAGATTTGAGCCCAAGGGTCCACACATGCTAGGCAAGCACTCGACCACTGAGCTGCATGCCCAGCCCTCAAAGAGCTTGTTTCACTGCAATTACAGTATTACTCAGACGCTCCATGTTTTATTTATTCTCCTCTTGTTAGATATTTGAGCTGCTTTCCACTATTTGGCTATTCTCAATTGCCATTTCCATGATAATACAGCAAGACATAGGAAATGGGTTAAATAATGGCTTCAACAACTTCCAGAGAAGTAATAGCACCATTTCCAGGGAAAGCACTGCCCTGGTTCACTATTTATGTCCTGAGGCTTAAAAAAAAATAACTTCTATGTTTCAGTGTTGGATCTCTCCCACTAATGACAATTTTTTTATGGGAAGCCTTCAGATGGGACAGCCTAAATGAGTGAATGAAGTTATTTTTAGACTCCGAGCTATGCCATAGCATGACAAACCTACATATAAAGTAAACAAAATTCTCATTTCCCTAAATGGTTTATCCAGGTCCAACAGAAAGACCACAGTAACTGGTAAACAATGGCACACCACACAACATCTCAAAAGGACTAGATCAGGTGACACTGACAGTTTCATACAGTCACCAGCAAACGAAGAGTCTGGTTCCTCTTGAATGATTTCCTAGGTAGATATCAGCCAGCCTAGGCCCCTGCTTTTGATTTAACAGCACTTAAGATGTGCTCCTTGAAATCAAATCACCCAGCTTCAGCTTTAAAGTGATCACTAAATAATGGATGGCAATTTCCCATCTATTATAATGACTCCTTTGCCAACAAGATTTTTGTGCATTCTGCTAAGTGACTCTGCTTTTCATTTTCCTAACACATTTTTCTTCCCTAGGTGTCCTTCAAATATGCCTTGTTTTGGTGGTGAATGACTGTACAATTTGCAGGGATGCTACAGGTAGAATCTTCTTATCTCACTTGATGTTTTTGATAGAATGCTTTTGACCTCCTGTCTCTGATAAGAAAGGCAAGGTCTCCACCAGCAGGTAATTAAGACTTATTACAAGATGTAAGGAAGTGCTAGCAGAGGGTTTCTGCAGGATATGTAACTTCTAGAGTACTGTGTGCCCAGACACCTTCAAATATTCAAAACAGATTGAGGCGTTAAAAAGAGGCCTTTCACAAACATAAAGGGGATCAAAGTAGGGAAAGATAAAGTAAAACTCTCCCTCTTTGCAGATGACAGGATCCTGTATTTAAAGAACCCATGGACTCCACTCCCAAGTTATTCGAGCTAATCTAAAACTTTGGCAAAATACCAGGGCATAAAATTAACTCTCAAAAATCAATGGCTTTCTGTCCACAATGAGAAGAGTGAGGCTGAAAACAGGAAAGAAACTCCTTTTATAATAGACAAAAAAAAAAAAAAAAGAAACCTAGGAATTAAGTGAAAGACCTCAATGATGAAAACTTTAAAAACCTGAAAAGGGAAATTAAAGCAGAACTAAGGAAATAGAAAACCCTCCCATGGGCTGGGAATGAGGCATGCATGAAGCTCTGGGTTTGATTCCTTAGCACCATATACACAGAAAAAGACAGAAGTGGTGCTGTGGCTCAAGAGGTAGAGTGGTAGCCTTGAAAAAAAGAAGCCAGGGACAGTGCTCAGGCTCTGAGACCCAAGCCCTAGCACTGGAAAAAAAAAAAAAGACAGAAAGACAGAAAGAAAGGAAGAAAGGAAGAAAGAAAGAAAGAAAGAAAGAAAGAAAGAAAGAAAGAAAGAAAGAAAGAAAGAAAGAGAGAGCAAAGAAAAAAGAAAAACCTCCCATGCTCCAAGATTGAATTAACATTGGGAAAATGGCAACACTGCCAAAGGCTGTAATACCCATCAATAACTGCATCATTCTTTAATGAAATAGAGGAATCAATCCAAAAGTTCATATGGAGCAATAAAAGACCCTGAATAGCAACAACAACAAAAAATCCTTAGCAGCAAGAACAGTGCTGGATGAATAGCAATACCAAACTTCAAACTCTATTATAATATTATAAGGCGGTAGTAATAAAACAGCTTGGTACTGGCATAAGAACAGGCCTGAGGAAGAACAGAATAGAACCGAAGACCCAGAAATGAACCCACCTAATCTTCGATAAGGGAGCTAAAAAAAAAAAAAAAAAGGATGGAAGAAAGACAGCCTATTCAACAAATGGTCCTGGCAGAATTGGTTAAACACCTGTAGGAAACTAAAGTTAGATTCTAACATATCACCCTGTGCCAGAATCAATTCCAAATGGATCAAAAACCTCAAGATAAAAGCAGATATCCTCAAAACATTACAGGAAGGAATAGGAGAAACACTAAGGGCTCCTTGGCACAGGTAGAAACTTTCCTAATAAAGACTCAGAAATATAACAAATCAAAGAAAGGTTAGACAAATGGGATTGCATGAAACTTCAGAGCTTCTGCATGGCAAAGGCCATAGCCAGCAAGATATATAGAAAGACCACAGATTGGGAGAAGATCTTCACTAGCCGTACAACAGACAGAAGGCCTCATATCTAAAATATCCTTATAACTCAAAAACTTAAATCCCTCAAAAAAATCCTCAAAGAAAAATATACCCATTAATAACTGGGCTAAAACTTAAAGAGAGACTTCTCTGAAGAAGAAATAAGAATGGCCAATAGACACATGAAGAAATATTCAAGATCTCTGGCCATAAAAGAAATGCAAATCAAAACATTGAGATTCACCTCACCCCAGTTAGAATGGCCATTATCAAGAAAACTAATAATAACAGATGCTGACAGGGATGTGGCCCAAAGGGAATGCTAATACACTGTTGGTGAGAGTGTAAACTGGTTCAACCACTCTGGAAAATAGTGTGGATGTTCATTAAAAGACTCAACATAGAGCTCCCCCATGACTAACCCATCCCAATTCTGGACATTTACACAAATGACCACAAACAAGGGCACACTTAAGCTGCCACCACAACCATGTTCACTGCAGAATTATTTACCATAGCTAAGATATGGAACCAACTCAGTTGCCACTCAGTAGATGAATGGATCAAGAAAATGTGAGATATATACACAATGGAAGTCTATGCTTCTATCAGAAAGAATGACCTGGCTCCATTTGTAAGGATATGGAAAGTCTTGGAAAAAATAATTTTAAGTAAAGTAAGCGAGGCCCAAAGAAACAGAGTCCATGCTTTCTTTCACTGTCTAGGATAGTCCTAGCAGAGGATCATAGTAGCTCAATAGCTATGCTATGTACATACAATCATATAAGATGATGCTAATTGAAATGAACTCCAAGATATAGAAACGGAGGATTTTTCATTGTTGTTGTTCACATAATGTACTATGTGAAATTATTTCTTTTTTCCTTTGTTTTTCTTTCCTATAGTTTATGCTATGTTGTCATTGTATTTGATTTTGTTACCCTGTGTATTTTATATAGGTTTATCTGAATTAGGGAAGGGAGGGGAACAACAAAATGGTGAGACAAAGGACAAATGGTGAAACAATGAAACAGTGATACAAGAAAATAAGTTGGAAATAAACTTTACAACTTGGGGGAGAGATGGGGCAGGAAAGTGAGAGAAAATGAGAGTGGGGATGAGAGTGTTCAATAAGAAATATCTTCACTACCTTATGCATGCAACTGCAACCCCTCTCTACATCACCTTCACAATAGAATTAAATTTTAAAAAAGAGGCTTTTGAGCCATTCTGATCCTCTGCTAAGAATATCCTAGACATACTAGTTATTACAAATGAGGAAACACATGCAGCCTATGTTTCTTTGGGTCTGGCTTCACTTAAAATGATTTTTTTCCAAGTCTTTCCAAATCCTTATGAATGGGGTAATGTCATTCTTTCTGAGGGAAATATAGAATTTCATTGTGAATATATACCCGCATTTTCTTGATCCATTCATCTATTGAGGGGCATCTCGATTGATTCCATATTTTAGCTATGGTAAATATTGCTGCAATAAACATTGTGCTGGTAGCTTTAGTCAGGATGGGATTTCTGGGTCATAGGGGATCTCTATGTTTAGTCTTTTAATGAAACTCCATACTGCTATCCAAAGTGGTTGAACCAGTTTACATTCCCACCAACAGTGCAATAGCATTCCCTTTTGGCTGTCAGCATCTGTTATTATTTTTCTTGATTATGGCCATTCTAACTGGGGTGGGATAGAATCTCAATGTTGTTTTGAATTGCATTTCTTTTATGGCCAGAGAACTTGAACATTTCTTCATGTGTTTATTGGTCATTCTTATTTCTTCTTCAGAGAAGTTTCTCTTTAAGTCTTTAGCCCGGTTATTAATGGGTATATTTTTCTTTGAGGATTTGTTTTTGAGGGGTTTAAGTTTTTGAGTTCTAAGTATATTTTAATGACACCTTTTGAAATGAACTCCAAGAAATGAAAACAAGAGATTTTTTAGTGTACTGTTTGTAGTTATTTCTTTTTTTCTCTTTTCCCCCCCTTTGGCTTATTCTCTACTGACACTTTTGAAAATTTCTGTACCTATTGTCTTGTATATAAGTTTATCAATTTTGGAGAATGGCAAAGGAATCACAGAAATGGTGAGATAAAGGGTGAACCAATACAACAGTGATATTCACTATACTCTATGTTGGAAATGAGCATTACAACTTGTGGGGGAGATGAGTGGGGGGGAAATGAGGGAGGGGGTAACATTGTTCAAAATGAAATATACTTGTTACCTTACTTATGTAACTGTAACCTCTCTGTACACCACCTTTACAATATTTTTAAGAGGTCTTTGAGCTGTGGATGTGGATTAGTGGGAGAATAGTTGCCCAGCATGTACAAGGATTCCTAGCACTGCGAAAAGTCTAATTCATTAAATAAATACCATGCCATTACTTTCACAACTTGAGCCACAGACATTGATATAAACATTTTAACTTATTTTTAATATGAAATTCAAGTGCTATGTTCATCTCTTAATTACCACAGATGTCACATGTCACAAAATAATTGTCTACCTAGTGGTAGTGGGATATATGCCAGTTATTTCCCATGAGGATTACATTTCAATTTCTGTAAATATTTATCAGTGAAAAGTAACATACATGGTAAAGTATATATACAATTTGAGAGTGTAGCTCAGTATAACATATACACACATATACATGCATATACATATATACACATATATACATATATAGTGTATTTTTTTTTTTTTTGGCCAGTCCTGGGCCTTGGACTCAGGGCCTGAGCACTGTCCCTGGCTTCTTTTTTCTCAAGGCTAGCACTCTGCCATTTGAGCCACAGAGCCACTTCTGGCCATTTTCTGTATATGTGGTGCTGGGGAATTGAACCCAGGGCCTCATGTATATGAGGCAGGCACTCTTGCCACTAGGCCATATCCCCAGCCCCTATATAGTGTATTTTTGTGTATCTGTATATCTATAACCTGAGAATCATGGTTCAAAGCCAGCCTAGGTAGAAAAGTCTTTGAGACTCTTATATTTAATTTACTAGAAAAAAGCTGGAAACAGAGGTGTGACTCGAATAGTAGAGTACTAGCCATGAGTAGAAAAAACTGAGTGAGAGTTCAGGATCCTGAGTTCAAGTTCAAATACATATGTCCGCATGTGCACACACAAATGAACATACACACAAGGAACCACACCCATACTATATTACATTTTTAATGCTATATATCAAACCTATACCCTTCTCACACTTAGCAAGCATTCTATCACTGAGTTATATCCTCAATCCATGTCCAGTTGTTAGTTCATAATTATATTTTGATATTCATGTCATCATACATAAGTTTCTTTCTTTTTAGTGAATATTTGATAAATAGCACTCAAGATATAAAACACATCATATCCTCTTAAAATACATTTTCCTCTTCCATGTACATTTCCAAAGGCAGAGTTCTGAAAGTGTCTTTTCTTCTCTATTATAGCAACACCTAGTGGCTTTTAAGCCAGCTACAAGTCTGGGTATATGCATTCAAAGCTCAAACCCTGACTTTCAGTCTGGAGAGACTTCACATAGCATCTTCATGTCCATTAGAACCACATAACAGTGTCTGGACTCCACCTCAAGCCATTTCAATCAGAATTTGGAGAGTGGACCCAGATTTGGTAGGTTATAAAAGCTGCACAGGTGATTTTTAACATGCAGCCAAGTGAAAAATCTAGAAGAGCAGTTTTTCACCTTCTATAGAGCACCAGAATCACCAGCAATGCTGGGTCCCCACTCCATAGTGAGGGGTCTTGAACAAACCCCCAAATTTCCATGTTTAACAAGTTCCCAGAGGTGCTGATGTAGCCATTCTGGGAACCATATCATGAGAAACACTAATGGAAAAACTGATGTCACACAGCTGAAGTAATCTGTAGGTCAGAAAGAATTCGAACAGAGACTCCACACTTTCATCAGATTTAACAAGGGTTATGGCTGAATGTTGTGTCATCTGAAGCTTTGTGGACACCATGCCCCCCCCCCCAAGCCCCAATGGTTTTAAGGGATTGGAGAGGTTATGCTCCCACAAACCTTCATAACTTGCAATACCTTGGCCACTGGAGGTTGTGGAAACAGATCATGTACACTTAGGATGAGAGATGTGGGAGCAGTGGCCCTGGTGTTCCTTCTGGCATCCTGAATGCTAATTAATGCTGAGGAAGGGGTGTCCCTGTCTTATGGTACCCCTCTATCTCCTTCAGCCACCTCACAGAGACTGAGCTGAACCTGGCACATGTAGACAGGGGCAATATGAAAGTCAACAGGTTATCTCTCTGTTCCCCAAGTCTTGAAAATGAGTTATCACAATGGGAATGAGTTATTGCATTATGTGGCTTCTTTTGTCCACTCTACCCAGCACCAGTCCATTCCACACTCCTTACTCTTCCCATACTGTAAGGTCAGCTGATGTATTTTCTGCCATGAGGGCCTCACTAGAAAGCAAGCAGATGTTAGCACTATGCTTTTGGTCCTCCAGAACCATGAGTTAGAATAAATCAATTTCTTTCAATTATTCTATCTGCAGTTTATTTGTTTTGGTGGTACTATGGCTGGAAACTGGGATCTACCCATGTCAAGCATTTGCTTTACCATTGAGCTACATGGGCACTTGGCTGTTGCCTTAGCAACAGAAAATGGACCACAGTGCAGTATAATCTTATTTTTAATTTATAGCCTAAAAATTGTTTCTCACTGCAAAGGAAGTGATTTGCATCATTATGATTTACACTATCTTTCTCTATGGCACCTAAGTCTCACATTTACCTCTTACGGTAGGATTTTCCCATAGGTTAGCCTTGACCCTGACAGCTGTATCCCACAATTGACACTGTGACAGCCTTGTGCCTAAGGGACTGTGAAGCAACAGCTGTCAAGCTGGGCATGAGTCCATTCTCCCAGCTGTGGCATAGGACACAATACACTGACAGCTTGAATGCTGGACTTGGATGCCAACTCAGCCATTGGAGCTGCAGAGCCTATAACAGGGCCTTGCCTTGGTGGTGTCCCAAAGGGCATCAACACACAGCATAGGGGAAAGCCTTGCTAAAGGGCAGGGAAATTTATATTTTAAATTCATGTCACAGGTGATTATACTGGACATTTAATGAGTCATCATTATCCCTTTAGTTGCTGCGTTGAAGAGTTGTGTGTGGTGTTTTTTGTTTGTTTGTTTGTTTGTTTTTTGTCCCTGGCTTCTTTTTGCTCAAGGATAGCACTCTGCCACTTGAGCCATAGTGCCACTTCTGGCCGTTTTCTGTATATGTGGTGCTGGGGAATTGAACCAAGGGCTTCATATATACGAGGCAAGCACTCTTGCCACTAGGCCATATTCTCAGCCCCTAAAGCTGCTTTTTTAATTGTCAAAGAATGTGGCTCACCATCCTTCCCCATAGTCATGCTGGTGATACCCAAAAGGGAAGAGAAAAATTCTTAAAATTATATGCTACCTTATCTATTGAGGCAATGATATCATGCACATATTATATTACATGATATGTACTTCAATTTTGATAACTGTATTTGAAACTTAAAAATCTCCTTAATAAACCAAACCTGTACATGTAACCAGCTGTGGCAATACACATCAGGAAGCTGAAGAAGGAGAGGATCACAAGCTAAAGACAAGCCTTGAGCTATTTATTTCTGTTGCAAAGCAAATAAGCCAAGAATGATGGCTCATGCCTGTAATCCCAGTTACTCAGAAGGTAGAGATTAGGAGGTCACAGTTCAAGGCCAGCCTAGGGCAAAAAGTGAGACTTTATCACAACTGAAAAATCTGGGAATAGTGATGGGCACCTTTAATCAAAGTTAAAAAGACAAATAGGTAGGAGAAGAGTGGTCTAAGGCCTGATCTGGGGCACAAAGGCACAGAGTCTATTTTTTAAAAACAACAAAAAACAAACAACCAAACAACAACAACAAAATCAAAGTAAAAATGGACTGGGAGTGTGGTTCAGATCATAGCCCATAGTTCAAACTCTAGTAACAGACTCCAAATCTACAAATGATGGTGGATCTACATTTTTCATGCAGCATGTTGCAAGAAGGGATAGATGGTGCTGTCAGGTTTCAGAACACCAATCCTCCACCAGTATTACTCATAGGAATATTGCAACATGTGGAGGATCTTTTAAAATTGGTATATAGCAAGCCTCAGACTGGTAGAAAATATTTTCAAGTCCTATCTGATAAGGCACTTATATCTAAATTGTACATAAATAAATCCTGTAATAGTAATAAAAAAGAAACAGTCCAATTCCTTAAATGGGTAATATAATCTGAATACACATTTCAGATCCATGATTAACTGGTAGACACAAGAAAATGAGCAGAGTCATTAGAACATGCAACATAGAACATCAGTGAGGTGCTGCGCATGTCTAGCATGGTAATAATCAAGATGGACCAGTGGCAACCATCGTTGAGACTATAGAAGCTCCTCCTGGGGGACTTTACACATAATGGATTGTAAAATGGTACAGCAACTTTGGAAACTAGTCTTGTGGTTTCTTAAAAAGTAAACAAATTTATTATATCAAGTAGTCTCCCTTTTTGGAGTACGTATCAAGAAAAATTAAAATGTGTCCAGAAAAAGACTTGGTGAACAAATGTTCACACTGCTACTTTCATAATAGCTCAAAGAGGAAAAAAACACCAAAATATGAATAGGCGAACAAAACAACTGGCACATTATAAAAGAAACTACCTTAAATGTAGGTTAAATGAAAGCATCCAGACTCAAAGGTAACATGCTTTAGATGAAAATTTTGTGGTTTTTTATAGACTCAGAAAGTAGATTTGTTGCTTGAGGCAAAGATTTGGGAATGAGGAGTGAATATAAGCAGGCATGATGGAACTTTGTGAGGGGAGGTTTTAAAACTCGACTGTGGTGATAATTGCCTACCACTGTAAGTCTACCAAGTTCCTACATGACACACTTACATGGGTGGGTTCTATGTTAGGTAAATTATGCCTCAATAAACCATTTCAAAACTATGGAGACAATTATCACTACATTACAGGAAAAGCTTTTATAGCAACTTACAGATTGCATAGCACAACAAAGACTTATATTCTCCATCAGTGGTTCCCAACTGTTCCCAGACCAAGAATCCCTTTCTAGCAGGAAAAACAGTCTTGCAACAGTTGAACTGTACCTTAAGTATACATTGAGGAAATACATAATTTCAGGAACACTGTGAACTTAGTAAAATAATGTTTACTTGACTTTACATTTAACTAGCCACAATCACCATGTATAAAAATACCAGACATGTAAGACACAGACTCTGAACAATGCCAAGTACATGTGTGGAGAGAGGTGAGGTCACTCAAGGGACAAAACCTTGAGTTTTAACTTGCCTCAAAAAAAAAAAGTTTTATTGCTCCCTTAATGCAGTATTGAACAAAGGAAAGCAACCTTTCTACCTTCCCCTCTATGATAGGCTTAGTCATCTGTGCAGTCAGCTTGCAACTGGGAAAAACATGATTCAGGACCAAGGCATAGCCCAGTGTTTAAGCAAACGATTCCTTGACAAGGTCACAGAGAAAGAGGAAACTTTATGACTGGAGAAAGATTTGAAGGTTGACTGCCCAGATGCTTGTTCAAACATACTGTGGAGCTGCTTTGTGGATTCCTGTTCTGTCTCTGGTCTTGCCCCTAGGGTCAATTGGATGTCTCACCATATCTGTAATGGAATGCTCATGACGCTGCAGGGACAGGCTGCCCCTTCCTCTAGGATTTTCATTTCCTGTGGGATATCCTCTCAAGTTCATACAGTAGCTTAAGTATTTCCAGCAGTCTGAACAGAGGACTTCCCATACATCCATCAATCCCTTAGGAGGATCTGAAAGGTACCATTTCCATTGCCAAGAAATAAATTAAAAAATCCTCTCCTAATTAATTATAAGGAACACAGAGTCAGTCTAGTTTTTGTTATTGTCCACTGGCAGCGCATCACCCTGCATCTGCCTGTCAGCTGCTGGCAGCCACAGTGTTGTGAAGGCAAGAAATGGAAGAAACTTATTTTTAAAAAGCTTGTCATTGTTCTGTTATACTTCCAAGTTCTACATTAGAGGGCTGGAGGTACGGCTCAAGTGGAGAAGCACCATATAGTATGTTTGGTATGTTTTTCAGGTAAAGAATAATGAATACAGTAGTGTCTCTGTGCTTCAGATTTTGGGAACTCATTGTACTGTATTACAGTTCCTCCCCCCCCCCCCCCATAACAATTGGACCTTTTGTTTACTACTTTACCAGAAAACATATATGGCTATACAAATAACAGTTGAAAATTCTTTTTATGTTTCCTGACTTTGCAGGAATATCCTCTACTAGGGAACATCACAGCTGACTTGCAGTAAATCAGTTTTCCCAACCTTAAGTGGTGCAGGCAATTCCCACAGGGCCAATTCCTTTCTTAGATCATTAGGGTTATTCTTCTCATGTTACCATGATTTTCCTTAATAAAGGCTAAAATAAAAAAGGGGTAGACTAAAAAATTAAAGAAAACACAATCTACAAAGAAATTTGTGACTAAGCAAAGAAGGGAACTAAATAAGATCATAACCAATTAGCCAAAACATTTAATAGGCAAATTAATAATTTAAATAAAAAATAGTATAGTAGACTGCTTTTCTAATTCATTTTGTGTTTTTTATTTATCACTATTTAAAAACTGCTGTCAGAAATACTTTTTCTAAAGCTTACTGGTACACTCATTTGTGTAAGTGGTATTAGTGGAGAGTCCACATCTCACAAATATTAAAAATAGCCCCTAGCAGGCTTGACACATCCTATTTAAGTGTTCCCATTGGAAGGCTTCACTTCCTCTTTGCGTGTAACAGGAATTCTGTATCAGGTCCGCAGGGCAAGAGTTCACAGTTGACCTGCATCTCACACTCACAAAACCTGAGTGTCACCTGAAATAAAATGTCTAAACCAAAATTTAACAAGTAATATTTCCCATGTGGAATATTAAAACAAAAACAAAAACAACCTGAACTCATATTGAGGTCATCAGATGCTAGGAAAGTAGTGAGCCAGGAAGGAAGAGAAAGGTTAACCCAAGAATACTAAGTTATAGTTAGATATTACAAGGTGAGGGGCTTATAGATAATGCTAAAAACTGTGTATACCAGAAAACTAGAAGGGTTTGAATGCTCTTATTATAAAGATACAGCAAACATTTAAGGAGACATTTAACTGGATTGAAACATTACAAAAATGTACATTTATCAAAAGGCATGGAATTTCAAAAATATGTAGATTTTTAAAAGTTTTTATTAACCAGTTAAAATTCGTTACTTAAATTTCAAACATTTAAAAGAACCAGCGTCCCAGAGGCTGGGGTAGGAGGGCCTGGAGTTCTACCCTGGAATGCATGAACAGATCTCCCTCTCTCTCTCAAAAAAAAAAAATATATACATTAAAAAAAAATTGAATAAAGCATCTCTCTATATGCCAGGAGTTTTCTTTGCATTTATTCCTACAGTAACTTCCCACAACAGTTACCAGAGTCCTTATTTGACCAACTGGGCACAGACCAAGTAACTCCACAAAGGCTAAGGAAATTCTCAGGCTAGTCACAGACAGTAAGAGGCAGTAGTGGGGCATGGACATCTTTTTGATTGTCTCTGCGCCAGTCATTTCACCACCTGCTCTTGCTCCAGGCAACATCTGAGGAACAGATTTGACAAACAGATATTGTATTTTAATTGAAGTAAAGTTGACAGCTGACCTGCTTTCCACACCCACAAAATCTCAAGAGAGCTTGTAATAAAATGTAAACCAAAAGCCATACTTGACCTAAACAAATATAATATTGTATAGTAATATACTTTCCTACATGGATATATTTTTTAAAATGGAGCCTGAATTGCTGAATTCATTACAAGTATTCTGTCACTTTTTTATGACGAGAAGTTTTCAGTAAACTTTTCACACATACAAAGTGAACTCATGGAAGTTGAGATAACCAGATGCTCAGAAGAATGGGATGGTGGGAGAAGAGAGAATGACGAAAGGGTGGTCAAAGTGTTAAATTTTATAATTCTGTACCGGTTATGTATCTGAACTAAGAAGCAGGTGTTTCCAGAATTCTAGAAGCCTCCCTCAGGTCTTTTCTTGTCTGTTTCAAATCTCTAAAAGGAGTCACTATTCTGACATCTGTCATCATGTTACTTAGAACTATTGTTGACCTTGAGTTTCACATAATGGATTCATAAAGTGTGTCATTTCTTATGTCTGGATTCTTTCAGTTGTAGTGTCTGTGAAGTCACCCGAGAAAAAAATGTTACATTTGAAAATGCTGACTACAACTTAACGTTGAGTTAGAAGACATTTGAGAAAAAAAAATTTAACATAAAATTGATTTTGAAATATTAGTTCACACATTTTATATTAAAATTTTAATTTATGCACTCAATGTTGCTATACATCACAATCTTACAAGTTAGGTTTGAATGTAATACTGTCATTCAATCAGCCAATGTCTGAACACCTAGGGTACTATTTCTTTTCCTTTGTTTTAGTTTTTTGAGACAGTCTCCTATGTTGACCCGTCTGGCTTGGGACTCCTGGATCAACCAATCCCCCATCTTAGTTTCTTTAGACAGACATGCACTATACTAGCTGTTGTTTTTGTTTGTATTTCCATAATGAGGTTATTCAAAACTTCACTGGAGCTGGATGTTAGTGGCTCACACCTATAATTCTAGATACTCAGGAAGCTGTGATCTGAGGATCTTGGTTCAAAGCCAGCATAGACAACTACAAGTAAGTCTTATGTTCAATAAACCAGCAAAACAGTGGAAGTGGAGGCATGACTCTAGTGGTAGAGCACCAGCCTTGACCAAAAAAGTTTAGAGATAGGGTAAGGCCCTGAGTTCAAGCTCCAGTACTGGCAGAAAAATAAATAAGATCTCATCAGTACCAACAAAATGGTAGTAAAAATGATTTCTTCTGTGAAATACATTACTTTTTTGATGATTTTTAGGATTATTACCATATGATCCATTTTTTATTGCTCTAACACCTGAGGGCTGAGATGTGGTTCCGCAGTAGCGAGAATGCTTGTGTAGGATGCACCAGGTCCTGGGTTCCATTCACACTTCCACAACAAAGTACCATGAGGTAGTTTTTTGAAACAATAAGTTTATGAGGCTTATAGTTCCAAGCACGACACTGGCACCATGATTTCTGGTGAGGGCAGAAAACATAACAGCTGGTATCACATGGCAGGAGAGTAAGGAAGAGAGGCCCCCAGGTTAATGCATGCACAAGTCAGGAGATGGCAAAGGGAACCAGACATATGTTATAGCCACTCCATCCCATGAGGATTCATCCACACTCAAGAAAAATAAGTATCATGAGAAAGACATGAATCCTTCTGAAATGCCCACTTTCCAACATACCTTGGCAAACACATCTCAATGTGAGCTTTGGTGGGGACAAACTACATCTAAACCATAGTATATAAGAAGGTGAGATGCAACCTTCTGTGTAAATTTGTAACACATTTTTGAAGTCTGGTTTTTTAATTCCTTCAAAAGTCTTAAGTATGAAGTTGGGGGGAATACAATTTTTTCTCATATGCATAATGGCTGATAGAATGTGGGACACAACTGTAGCACAGAGCTGAGTAAATAATCTCTATGTATTTCTTCAAAGCCATAGGTTGGTCAACATTGTGTAAAGTGGTCCTGAAACATTCAGCTGCTAAATATGAACAAAACGAGTAATGACACTTGACAGATACCATAATTATAGCAAGATATGTTTTAATGTTTCAAAAATGCAAGAGCAATCATTCAGTACAGAAGTATTATAAGGCATAAAAATATATTTTTCTGTTTACCTTTAGAAATCTTTGAGATGTGATAGGGTAATAACATAGTACAATAGTTAAAAAGCAGACTATAAACAGTGTGATTCTAAATCCTAGTATTGTCACTTATTAGCTTATGACTTGATCTAATTAATCTTTCTATGCTTTGATTCTCATTAGGCTGATATAGGATTAAATGTGCTTACATTAATGCATGCAAAATGCTTGAGAGTACTACACTTGATAGTATCATCATTTCTGTGTAGTGAGTTTTTCTGAATTCTTCTGCAGAATGAAATCACACAACTAAACTGGTAAATCTTCATGGCCAATTAATAACTTTTAATGTGTTAATTATCTAGTTGCCACAGCACATAAAAAGTTCTATAGGAACAGAGGTTACCAAACGTGCTGGAATTTTCGGCTGGAATGCATCTGGCTGCAAGTAACAGGCGTGTTGATGGGCAGCAGTGGCTTTTATTTATGTAATGAGAACTGGAGGGGTAGCTGGGCCCATAGTTCATTAGGTTAACAGCTTCACAAGGTCAAGGCTTTGGATTACTGTCTCTGAAGATTATTTAAATTTCCCATTTTTCCTGTAAGTCCTAGACATCATGTCTTCTCAGAACCATATCAGGCAGGAAGAGCCTGGCAGGGGAAAAAAAAATGCTTTCTTTTTTTTGCTGGTGAGCTAATTCTTTCCCCGAACCCTCCAGTGAGTCTGCTCATATGGCTGGCTACCACTAGTTGCAAGCCTGGCTGAGAAGGGTAAACTGTCACAGAGGTCCTGTGTTCTGATAGATAAAAAGAGGTGAGGGGGTGTGAAAATGGCTTTTTGCAACATTCAACTAATACTTTGTTGTAGCTGATGACTAGAATCACAGAGGTTTTGAAGGAAGAAATTCTGGGCTGTACTCCAGAACAAATGAATCACAATATTCTAGAAGTTAAGAATTTTCTTAAAGTACATCACAAGAATTATTTTAGAATATTTTAGAATAACTGTTGCAGTCTTGATAATTTGCTATCAAGGTAGAATAAGCAAATCCACTACATTAAATTAAGACGATTAGAATAAAACAATCCTTCATTTCATTTCTACATACTGAGTCCTAATAACAACTAGTTTTCAGATTAGAAAAAAATAATTACTAAAGAAATATACAGGAATGAAATAAAACAAAGTCTGCTTAAAATAAACCAATTTTCTTAGTACTAAACAATGAAATGGGGGGGGGGGGGGAAGATGGGAAAACTGCAATTCATCTTCAATGGACTGAGATTTTTTTGTGACCTGCCTGATATACACTGCCAATAAAAGATGATTTGGGCTGAGAATGTGGCTTAGTGGTAAGAGTGTATGCAAATAAACAGAAAGCTGGAAGTCACACTGTGGTCAAGAGGTACTGTGCTAGCCTTGAGCAAAAGAAGCCAAGGACAGTGCTTGGGACCTGAGTCCAAGACCCAGGACTGGCAAAAAAAAAAAAAAAAAAAAAAAAAGATGATTTGAAGGCAAAGATGCTGGCAATGAATTTGACATCTGCTTTACCTCAGTGCAGAAAAAAAAGCAATTAGGACCCTCGGACAGTGCTGGAAGCCATTGACCAGAAGTGGTTGCAGGGGGCAAGGACTTGGCACCTCCATGAGCCACACTACGGGGGCTTGACTGACTTCAATAAAGCAGAAACTGCAGTTAAGCATGGTGAAGCTCAGATGAAGATCTTGAGGCGCTCCTATGAGGTCCAACACCTCTAAGAGAGCCTGACACCCCCTCCCCCGCTTTTTTTTTTTGCCAGTCCTGGGTGGGGCTTGGACTCAGCCTGAACACTGTCCCTGGCTTCTTTTTGCTCAAGGCTAACATTCTACCTCTCCAGCCACAGCGCCACTTCTGGCTTTTTCTGTTTATGTGGTGCTGAGGAAGTGAACCCAGGGCTTCATGTATGGGAGGCAAGCACTCTACCAATAGGCCATATTAGCCCTGTGACCACGCCTTCTGCAGCAACAGCAGTAAATCACAGGTATAAAGATCTCACCAAGAGTCTGAAAGATACCCTCTGGAATGAAGAAATTGTCTCCCAGATCAAAGAAGAGTTCTGATTGTAGCCCAGGGCAACAGCCTCTGGAAGGTCTCTCTGAAGTGATCATCATGGAGCAGAACCTGCCAACTGGCATTTCCATTGTGATTCCAATTCATAATTGGATAGGAACCTGAAGCCCAACAAGCCCATGCAGTTCCTGGGGGATGAAGAGACCATTCATAAAGCCATGGAAGCTGGGGCTGTCCAGCGTTAGGCCAAGAAGGGAGGCAAGCAGGCTGCTACCCCATGGAACACCTTCCCTGCCCACTCCTTCCCCTGCAGCTCACACTGACCACTCTGTACATCTTAAGTTGCCAGTAGCTACAGATAGGGACCAGTGGCTCCTGTTTTCATTCTTAGCATTGTCTCTTGTACCTACTTCCTTCATAGAATCTGGTCAGAGTGGCACTTTTGGGGTGCATGTTTGCAGTCTGAGCCCAGGGAAGGCTCCTCTTTCAGGAGGGTTCAGAGATAGTATTTCCAGGTTTCTCTAGTGTTTTGTTTACTAAGGACCCGTTTGAATAGTGGCTAAGGAGGAACCAAGCCATGGCATGGCAGTGAGAAGCCAGAGTTCATTGTGAGCCAGGACCCAGTCCTCAGCTCTGATTATGATAAGCCACCCCTCACACCAGAGGCTCCTTCTCAGAGGCTCCTTAGCACAGGAGTGTTTCCTTTTCTACTTAAACCCCTCCTGCCTTGTTCTGCAGCAGTGAAACACCTCTTGATCATGTGCAAGTGTTTCATTGTTTCTGGTTTCTGAGTCATGTTCCAGTTGCTTGGCTCTTGTCACATGGACTCTATACTCACTGCAAGTATCACTTCTAAATCTTCTTCCAGATCACTGTAATAAAGGAGTGATGTGCAATTAGGAAAAAAAGAATGTTACTGATACATATCCTTAGGTGATGCTCTGTTACAATTTTCTCCTGGTAGTCTAAGGAATTACAATACATTCACAAGGGAAAGATATATGCTAGATCTAATAATAACTTTAGCTTTTTAATCACAAAAGTTAAACTTACATAAGAAAATGAATATGTAAAAATAACTTTGTATATAAAAACAGAAGTCACATAAATTAATGGGAGAGAA
Source organism: Perognathus longimembris pacificus (assembly GCF_023159225.1). Taxonomy (NCBI): domain Eukaryota; kingdom Metazoa; phylum Chordata; class Mammalia; order Rodentia; family Heteromyidae; genus Perognathus; species Perognathus longimembris. The sequence continues at coordinate 95,501,678 of NC_063161.1, forward strand.
ATGAGGACTGGAGGCTTAAATACTGAGATTTTTGCATTATGAGCATGATACCTGTCTCCACTTTTGTCTCCATTTTTCTTTAATGTCTTAAGATTTTATATGCTTTATTGACAGAATTCTTGAGTACTTTTTAAAAATTTAATCCTAGCTAGCATTTTTGATGGCTTTGAAATATTCTCCTTTACTTTCATATGTTCAAATATTTTAATGAAAACTGACACTAAGCTCTTAAATATTTCAGTATGTGATTCTAAAAGCAACACTATTAAAAACAGCAAAAGTTATTTCTTAGTATTATGTATTACCAAAGCTAAATAACCAGTAAACATAGATTAGGTTGATTAATAGATTCGTAAGGGCAGGAAATACTGCTGTTTACATATTAAACTAATGTAAATCTAAAATTCTAATTATTAGAAAGGATTAAGAACCCTGTAACTTTATGCTGCTGTAGAAAAGGGGTAAAAATTCCTCTGAAAAAGGGTTATATACTGCATAGTAAGAGTGAATATCTATCTATCTATCTATCTATCTATCTATCTATCTATCTATCTATCTATCTGTATCTTATTCCCTCTACCCCTGGTAGAGTCTACATTCCTACAGAAATGCATACCTGTACCAGGAAACTCACCAGTATTACCAGCATTGTTTGAAACAGGAAAAAAAAATCAAAATAATTCAAATGTACCAACATTGGACTGTATTAACAAAGTATACTATGCAAAAACATAGAACAACACATAATAATGTAAAATTGAACAAATTTCAGCTTTTCTAGCATGGATCACTTCCAAATTTTGTAACAATGAAAAACCGAAAAGATACAAAATACCACATACAGTCTAAATATGTTTAGAACCCTAGCTTGGCTTATTTTAAATGGTTGAGCAACCACTGTGACGTAAAGAAAACATGTCAAAATGCTAACAACTGGGGATCCAAGTGAAGAGAATGCAAAGATTCATTACACAACTTTGCTACTTTTCAGTAGTTCTGAGGTTTTCTAAAACAAAGGTGAAAGAATAATCAGAGAAAAACTACTTGATATTGTTAAGAAGTACAAGGAAGGTAGTCATGATATAGAAAACAATCATCAAAATTCAGGATGATGTCACTTCTGAGAACACTTGAGCTTGTGGGAAGAAAGACTTGTAGGGAAACTTTTGATACTAGAAGCTTTCACTGATGTGTGTGTACACATACACATATACATATATGAATATACATATAGTCATATTCTGGGTTCTTGATTTTTCTGGATGGATATTTCACAAGAGGCAAAAGGGAAAACATTGTAAAGAGGAATACAGAGATATGTTCAAAGAGCAATTGCTAGACATTTGCTGAACATTATTGAAATTTTTTTGTAACAGGTAAATTTATGTAAAGGAGAGGCTTTGCTATAAAAGGCACTAATGTGATATTGACCTATCAAAAGGCACTCACCATGATTAATTTTAAGACTAGCTATCAAGTGTCATTTTATAAAACGGTTCTGATATAAACAATTCGGAATCATTTGGCTTGATATTCAATAGTACATAATTTTAAGTAATACTCATTTATTCAATATTCATTTTAGCTAACTTTCTAGTATTTGCTACAAGAAAATCTGGATAAAAGTTTCCTAATTATTCAAACTTTATATATACAATTGATATAGTTGATAGATAAATTTGGCTTATTTAGGTAGTTTAATTTCTACTTCCTCATTAGGACTTCACAGTATTTTTGTTGAAAGCCTAATTACTAGTGGGCTGGAATTTCCCACTCTCAACGTTACTTGGTAGTTACATTAGTTCACTGTGGGGTGAGCAGCTGTGTCATCTAAGTCTCCAGTAAAATCTGAATCATCATCACTTTCATCATTTCTTTTGCAGTTTCTTCTATGAGAGCTTTGATCATTTTCACCATTCTCTGTCCTTTCTGGTTCTTTATTAAACCTAGAGATAGAAGAAAAAGTGTCTGATTACTTCACAGACCTTCATTATTTAACCACAACAGTAAAGAAGGCCTTTCCCACTGAAAGATCCCACTGAAAGATTAAAGACTACCGAAGAACTAACCAAGAAATCTACTGTCCCCAAAGTAGGCTTGGAATTAATAAAAAGGTACCCATTGAAGGGAAATAGTTACACAATGCGTAATTATTATGAATGTAAAACTCATGGCCAATTAGTTGATGTTCTTAAAAATAGCAAGTGTCACTTTAACTGCAATAAAGTTTAAAAATTAAGATTTTCTTGTTATGTAGAAAATTGTCTCCATTAGTGTGAATACTATACCTTCAGAGTTACTAAATGTTTCATTAAAAGAAAGCCCAAGTACCTTATGCAAAAGGAAATACTTACGGAATAACAATGTCTTCTTTCTTTCCACATTTTGCACAAACTTCTAGTTCACAAGCACATGGTCTACAAATTATGTGGTAAGAATCTTTCACAGTCTTCTGTAAACATTTAACGCTAAAAATGGAAGGGGAAAACAAATATGTATTTTTACTAATTGCTTAAGACTTATTTGATGAAATAAGGGGATAGAGCTAAATATCAAAGTGAAAAGCCCTCAAATCAAAACTCCTGGATTTCAATCTCAGATTTAGGTTGGGAATAGTGGTGCACAGCCTGTAATCTTGACACCTGAGTCACTGAAGCAGGAATATTGAGTGTCTGAAGCCAGTCTAGGCTACCTAGGAGATTCTGTTTTGAAAACCAAAAAAAAGGAAAGATGCTACAACTATTGTTAACTATAACATGACATAAAGAAACATCCTGGGGTAATGAAAATTTTGTATCTTTATTGTGACATTGGTCTCACATTTTATACCTATGTTAAACTGTATACTATAAAGGGTAAATTTTATCCTGTATATAAAATTTATTTTAAGATCTCCAATTAGGACAAATAAATTATAATTAAAAATTAAAACAAAATCCCTCTTTAAAAATAATTGAAAAGATGATGAGCAGGGAGTTTACAGTTACAAAAGGTAATGAATACATTTAAAAAATAATTATTTATTGTCAAAGTAATGTACAGAGGGATAACAGTTTCATACATAAGGCACTGAGTACATTTCTTATCAAACTTGTTACCTCCTCCCTCGTTTTCTCCCACCTTCCTGCCTCCCCAATTCCATCCCCCCACCCTGAGTTTTACAGTTGGTTTACAGTATATTGTCTTAGAAGTATTGCTGTTACATTGATTCACCTTTTGCCCTTTGTCTCAGCATTTTGATGTTCCCCTTCCCTTCCCTGGTTCTGATAATTGGACATACAATACTCAGGGTGCCAAAATAAGTTACAGTGACATGAGGGGTAAAACCATAGGGAAGAAAAACAAAAGAGAAAAGGGCATTATTTCACATAGGGTGTTGAAAAATAACAGTAACAGTGATAAATCACCTATTTCCATAACTTGGAGTTCATTTCTCTTAGCATCATCTCATGTGTTCATATGTACATAGCTACTGAGCTATTGTTATCCTCTGCTAGGACTATCCTAGACATTTACTAATTATTACCAATGAGGGAAACCTCAAGTCTATGTTTTTCTGGGTCTAGCTCACTTCACTTAGTATGATTTTTTCCCCCAAGTATTTCCATTTCCTCACAAATGGGGCAATGTCATTATTTTTGATAGAAGCATAGAATCCCATTGTATATATGTACCACATTTGCTTGATCCATTCATGTACTGAGGGGCATCTGGGTTGATTCCATATTTTAGCAATGGTAAATAATACTGTGTTGGTAGCTTTGGTGTGGTCTTGCTTATGATCCTTTGGGTACATGCCCAAAGGTGGGGTTGCTGGATCATAGGGGAGCTAAATGGCTTTTCTGTATGCCAACAATGGGAAGAGTGAGGTTGAAATCAGGAAAGCAAATCCTTTTGCAATAGCCTCAAAAAACAAACAAACAAACAAAAAAACCTAGGAATAACCTTAACCAAAGAAGTAAAATACCTCTATGATAAAACCTTTTAAAAACCTGAAAAAGGAAATTAAAGCAGAACAAAGGAAATAGAAAAACCTCCCATGTTCCTGGATTGGAAGGATTAACATAATGAAAATAGCAATACTGCCAGACTATCTACAAATTCAATGCAACAGCCATCAATATCCCAACATCATTCTTTAATGAAACAGAGGAAGCAATCCATAAATTCATATGCAACAATTAAAGATCCCGAACAGCAAAAACAATCCTTAGCAGGAAGAACAGTCCTGGACGAATATCAATACCAAACTTCAATCTCTATTACAAAGCTATAGTAATAAAAACAGCTTGGTATTGACACAAGAACAGGCCTGAGGGACAATGGAATAGAACTGAAGAACCAGAAATGAACCCACAGACCTATGGCCACTTAATTCTTGATAAAGGAGCTAAAAAAATAGGATGGAAGAAAGATAGCCTCTTCAACAAATAGTGTTGGTTAAACACCTGTAACAAATTAAATCTAGATCCTTATATTTCACTCTGCAACAGAATCAATTCCAAAGGGATCAAAGACCTCGAGGTAAAAACAGATACATTTGTTTTTAAACACTGTTATCCTATCCCTCATTTTCTCCAGCTTACCCCTCCATACTGCCCCCTCCCCAAGTTGTAAGGTTCATATCCAACATGGTGACATGGAATATCAATGTTTCATTGATTCATCATTTGTCCTGCTGTTTCTGCGATTCCTTTTCCCTTTCACATATCGAATAATCTTAATATAAAAGACACAAGGTACAGAAAATTAAGAAAAAATAACTACATGCAGGACGTAATAAGAACCTCTTGTTTTCAATTCATGTAGCTCATGTTGATAGGCTTTACTATATATGGCTCTATGCACAAAACAACTAGGTTATTGAAATCCTCTGTTAAGAATATCATAGACATATTCTAGTTCTTACAAATGAGAGAAACTATGCAACCTATTTTTCTTTGGGTCTGGCTTACTTTGGTTAATAAAATTTTTCCAGGTCTTTCCATTTCCTATGAATGGGGCAATGCTACTCTTTCTGATGGAAGAATAGAACTCCACGGTGCACGTATACAACATCTTATTCATCCATTCATCTATCTACTGAGGGGCATCTGGGTTGGTTCCATATCTTAGCTATGGTAAATAATACTGTAATGAACATGATAGCTTTGGTGGAGCCTTGTTTGTGGTCATTTGGGTAAATACCCAGGAGTGGGATTACTGGATCATGGGGGAGCTCTATTTTTTCCTTGGAGGTTTGTCTTTGGGGTATTTAATTTCTTTATCTATAAGTATTTTAGATATAAGCCCCTTTTCTGTTGTATGGCTAGTGAAGATCTTCAAGTCTGTGAATGTATCTTACTAGCTATGTCCTTTGCTGTGCAAAAACTCTGCATGCAATCCCATTTGTCGAACCTTTCTTTGAGTTGTGTTTCTGGGTCTTTATTAAGAAAGTTTTGACCTGTGCCAAAGAGCCCTAGTGTTTCTCCTATTCTTTCCTGTAATATTTTCGGGATATCTGCTTTTTCCTCAAGGTCTTTGATCCATTTAGAATTTATTCTGGTGTAGGATGATATATAAGGATCTGCCTTTAGTTTTCAACACGTGTTTAGCCAATTCTGCCAGCACCATTTGTTGAAGAGGCTGTCCTTCCATGCCACATTTTTTGGCTCCCTTGTCAAAGATTAGGTGGCCAAAGGTCTGGAGGTTCATTTCTCGGAAAAATCCCTCTTTGATGTTAAGCTTAGTGAAGATAATTATTAAAATTTCTAGTTACATTATCTTGGTATGTTTGTGCTTTAACATTCCCTAAAACTTTACTAAATCACTCTGTAACAAAAGGGTAGGTTAGGGCTGGGAATATGGCCTAGTGGCAAGAGTGCTTGCCTCGTATACATGAGGCCCTGGGTTCAATTCCCCAGCACCACATATACAGAAAATGGCCAGAAGTGGCGCTGTGGCTCAAGTGGCAGAGTGCTAGCCTTGAGCAAAAAGAAGCCAGGGACACTGCTCAGGCCCTGAGTCCAAGGCCCAGGACTGGCAAAAAAAAACCCACAAAAAACAAAAAAACAAAAGGGTAGGTTAAATAGGTTAAATTTTTATATACCACCATAATTTACATACATTAAAGTTCCAGTAACTCATGGGTTAGATAATTTTCACAGTTCTTTTTTGCCTTAAAAATTAAGACCTCAAGGAAACTAGAATATAATGTCTCATAAATATTTTGAGGGTCTCATGCTTGAGGTCCTTGGTGTACACAAATCTTTAAATATTTAAATTACAAATTTGGGGAACTGTTACTGTTAAAATTTACATGTAAAGTAAGTTTAAAATGGATAGTTTTGTTTTGGTGTTTGGAATCAAAAGGAAGCATGGTTTCTTAAGACTCAAACACCTGTACAACTTGTTGAACTCAGACTCTTGGGCAATGTGTATTATTTACACAACCAAAACCTAAGAAATGTATACCAAGAATATGTTAAACACTACAAGAAATTTTTATGATTAGAACCATGCGCAACTTCTTGACCTACAACAAAATAATACTGTCTTAATACGTTAGAGGAAAATTTCTGTGTTCCCATGCCTGCTGACACTAAAGGGACAACCTCTGAAAACAGAATGAATTTTACTGCTAAAAGCAATTATGGACTTTCAAATTTAAATTACTTTTGAAAACCAAGTTTCCCTAAGGTAGTAGCTCTATATAAAAAGATCTATCTTGGGGCTGGGAATGTGGCTTAGAATGGTAGAGTGCTTGCCTAGAATGCATGAAGCCCTGGGCTCCATTCTTCAGTAGCACATGTACAGACAAAGCCAGAAGTGGCACTGTGGCTCAAGTGGTAGAGTGCTAGCCCGGAACAAAAGAAAAGCCAGGGACAGTGCTCAAGCCCTCAGTTAAAGCCCTAGGACTGGAAAAAAAAAAAAAAAAAAACAACCTATCTTACAGCACAGCAAAGATACACATACCCTGAAAATGACTTTTTTTTCCTTTTATAAAGGTGACATGTTTGTGAAAATATGTATGATAACATACATAGATATGTATGTATTTTTAGATATTTATAAACCTCTACTTTAAATAAGTGGGACCTTGTTAAGTATGCCTTAAAAAAAAAACCAACTCTTAATTAATCCGGGCTTTTGGTGGTCTGCAATCAATAAAGGTTGGTACATATGTAATATATGTGTATATGTTATATACATATGTTTATAGTATATATGCTATATATTATACTATATATGTATATGTAGTATATATGATATATATTATACTATATAGTATGTGATACTATATATAGCATATATATGTGTGCATATATTTTAATATATATATTTTTTAACTCAGAACAATATTCACCAATCCAAAGAATCTTAAGTATGAGTACAGTCTGGGTATCATTGAAAAAATATCTTTAAAACATCTTTAAAATATCTTTAAGCCATATATATGTCTTAAATAGTACTTTTTCTTACAAAGTTTATATAATTAAGAAATAAATTCAAATTCACTTAAATATAAGTGCTCCTCAGTTTTCCTTGAAAACTGCTATATTTTCTGTACATTGTGCTAAGAAATTGCCAGAGATATTAAGTAATAGTTTTAACCTCTTTTCATTGCTCTAAAGAATACAGTTTCCAGAAACAATGGCTCAAAGAACCTTGGCTATACAGTTATAAAAACACAAGATTATGCCACAAGTCATGTTTATTGACAAAGGAGGCAGTACAACGCATATCTTTAAAATAGTGCTGGATTATTTCTACAATGCAAAAAAAAAAAAAGGAGAGAACAGTTGAATAAAGCTAATAAATGTCTACTATATACTTAAAGAGCCCCTGAATTTATGTACAGGAGGTAAACTTTCCCTAGTACTCTCTTAAGTTTCCCACTAGGACTCATATAAAACAGGTTAGTACTGGATCGGCCCTGAAATTGCTTTCTTTCCTGGCTACAGCACTTTAACCTTTACCATAATTCATGCCCATGTGTGGTATTCTCATATGTATGATGACTAGTTGTTTTGGTAAACAGTGACTTGTAGTGCTCCACCCTCTTGATATACAAATAGAAACTCAGCATGGATTAAAGTATCAGTCACATTTCCTGCAGTGGCTCTAAGCATACCCATGCTCAAAACAGGAAGCTTCTAAAATCACACTGTAAGATTACATCACATGCTACTCATATAAAGTGCTTTTTAAGGAAACAATATCCTCCATTCCAAATACCCAGGAGTACCAGTAGTTACAATTCACTTCTTTGTATCTCTAGATTGTGTATGTGGAAGTGAAGGGAAACACTACCTTCCTCTTATTGTAGTAGTAGGTTGGACTAAATTATTTTTCATTTTTTATTAATGTACCCTAATTGTACAAAATGATAGATTTCATTATGACATTTTCATATATGTATAAAATGTACTTTGACCAGATTCTAGAAAATTTCCTTTATAAAAAAGAGTACAAAATATTTGCCTCTGACCAAGAATTGTTTATCAAAATAAAAGGAAAACTATTTAGGCTAAGGAATTTTTTTTTTTTTTTGCCATTTGTGAGCCTTGGACTCAGGGCCTGAGCACTGTCCCTGGCTTCTTCCCGCTCAAGGCAAGCACTCTGCCACCTGAGCCACAGCGCCCCTTCTGGCCATTTTCCATATACGTGGTGCTGGGGAATCGAACCGAGAGCTTCATTTGTAGGAGGCACACGCTCTTGCCACTAGACCATATTCCCAGCCCATAGGCTAAGGAATTTTAAATCAAAGGTTGTTGCACCAATGTAAAAAAAAAAAAAAGGTAGATTCTATGTCCAATTGAGCGATGGATCAAAGTAATCAAAACTCCACTTTAACTTTGGTGTGTGTGTGTGTGTGTGTGTGTGTGTGTGTGTGTGTGTGTGTATGTGTGCGATGTTCCTGGGGTTTGAACTCGGGGCCTGGGCACTGCCCCTAAGCTTTTTTGTGCCAGGCTAGCACTCTACTACTTGAGCTACAGCTCTACATCCAGCTTTCTTTGGTGATTAAATGAAGAGTCTATAGACTTTCCTGCCCAGGCTGGCTTTGAACCGCAATCCTCAGATCTCAGCCACATAAATAGCTAGGATTACAGGTATGAGGTACCAGTATCCAGATCTGCTTTTACCTTTTAAGGCCATGAGGAGCAGAGATCCAGAATAGAGCTGGAACTTAAAGTCACCGTACAATACAAAGTGACATAAAGAGCTATCTATGACTAAAACTCTACTGTAGGACATTTTAATACTCCTGGAATGCAGTGACACAACTCTCTCATCACTGAGCCTTAGCCTATTATAAGAAATGGTGGAACTGAACAAACACAGCTAACGAGGCCAACCTAGATAACTTATTGCCACATATTGGTAAGGTAAGAGGTGCTTAAAGGTTGCTTTTGCTAGGCCTACAAACAAATTCAAAGCAGGGGATAGGTTGGCATTTCTGCCTCTACTTTATGTGTCTTTACTCTCAGTCATTCTCTCTGTAGTTACTTTACCTTAGAATATGGGAAGCACAGGACCTTCTACTGATCAATGACATCTTCAGGGGAACCTGATAGGTCACAGCACCTACCAGGAAATGATTTGTTTATCTTGACCAATGATGACAAAAATAATAACTTCTCTGGATCTTATCCAAAAATAAGGACTGCAATAATGATCAACCAGGCCATATTTTGACCAGGACTGTTGCACAATTATGTTTACCACCCCTCCTGCCCTCAGTTTATAGCTCACAGCTATACCCTGAAGATATACTAAAGTGTTGTCTTCTTGTAGATACCTGTACCACATAATAAATCCTTCTCTGCTCTTCACTATGTCTCTTTATTAGGCATACAGAGGTGAGTGGCTTGATTAGACAGGTGTATCTCCTGGAGTTTGGGCCTGGGGTCTACGACTGTGGTGAAGGGACTGATAGATCTGCAACATAAAACACTTCGATATATGCATCAACTGAAACATGTTTACTTTAGTTTTTTTAAAAAAACCACAAATTTAAAGGCTCTTCCGCTATACATTTTCTGGGAAACTAAATATAGTCATGTATTACATCATGATATTTTAATGAATGGTGAACTATATATATATACCAGAATGCAATTATATTGCTTAGACACATCTTAGAAGGCTTAGCTTATATTAAGTATACTTGATGGAGTACACAAAGTCACTTTGTGATACATCTCTGAATTTATTCTTATGGTCAGGTGATATACAATTATACAAATATTCCCTACTGTTTCCTTCTACTTTAGTTGGTAAATAAATCTTTCTGTCTTTCCCTTTTAAAGAATGGAAGTTAAAGGAAGTAAGTTTTTCTGGTCATAAAAATATTAAGAACTGAACTGGGCATCAATGGCTCAAGCCTGTAATCCTAGCCACTCAGAAGGCTGAGATCTGAGGATCATTTGAAGATAGCTTGGCCAGGAAAGTCCATAAGACTCTTATCTCCAATTAACAAGCAAACAGCTAAAAGTGGCACTGTGGCTCAAATGGTAGAGCACTAGCCTTGAGCACAAAAGCTCAGGTATAGTGCCCAGGCCATGAGTTCAAGCTCCAGAACCAGCATAAAAAGTTTTCAACTTCTAATTTGGGCTACTGAGCATAAAACTGTTTACTAGTGTTTGCTTCTTTGCTATAGTGCTGGGGATTGAATTTAGACCCAGACATAGTAGGCACATGGCTCTACCACAAAAACTATGCCACTAGTCACCAAAGGTTTGTTGTTTTTTTTTGTTGGGGAGGGGGATATATGGTAAAGTACAGGAAGAAAACACTGTAAGATCGACACAAGAAACCTATCAAGGGCTTGGAATATGGCCTAGTGCCAAGAGTGCTTGCCTTGTATACATGAAGCCCTAGGTTTGATTCCCCAGCACAACATATATAGAAAACAGCCAGAAGTGGCACTGTGGCTCAAGTGGCCAAGTGCTAGCCTTGAGCAAAAAGAAGCCAGGGACAGTGCTCAGGCCCTGAGTTCAAGGCCCAGGACTGGCAAAAACAATAACAACAACAACAACAACAAACCTATCAAGTTGTCTAAATGGAAGTCAACAATACTTAAAATAAAGAACATGCAATGAAATTCTATTAAAACAATATAGCATGATACATATGCCATTACAAAACAACAAAATGTGGTATATATACCACCAGTAAAGTAAGTAAGAAGCTGAACTCACCATTTCTTAGGTTTTGATAGTGGTTTGTATTTGCTGTATTTTACACGCCATTCAAGAACTTCTTTACAGTGCTGACATACTCCATCATGAAGTTTTGCATTAATTTTCTAAAACAAATACAATGCCACATTGAGAATTGCACCCAGGAGCCTGAATACCTCATAAAAGGTACATGATAATTTCAAGAGTTAAACAAAAATCCTGGCTTAAAATAAGACAATATATATTTTATGTATATTACCCAATTTGGTTCTTTACAAATACAATAGATCTTAAACCACTTTATCTCAGAACCAACTAGAGAGTTTCTTTAATCTCCTAGCATATTTGAAAAAGTCTTCACTGATCCTGATGCATATTATATTCTAAAGGAGCAAAACTCAGTATACTGTTAAGATGCTTTTAATTTTATTGCATGCAAAGCATACCTCAATAAAAATGTAATAATAAGAAAACCTAGTTTTAAGGATAATTTTAAACCTACTTTTAAGATTTTGGGGGGAGGGGGTAGTCCTAGAGCCTAGGCGCTATCCCTGATCTTTGATGCTCAAGGATAATGTTCTGTCATTTGAGCCACAGCTCTACTTCTGGTATTTTGGGTCGTTAACTGGAGATAAGAATCTTCAGAATTTTCCTGCCTGGGATGGCTTTGAACCATGATTCTCAGATCTCAGCCTCCTGAATAGCAAGGATTACAAGTATGAGCCACTGTGCACCTAGCATAGTTTTTTGGTGTGTTTTTTTAATGTGTGTTTTGTTTTTGTTTTCTGATTGGAGGGGCTTGAATTCTGGGCCTGGGTGTTATCCCTGAGCTGTTCAGCTCAAGGCTAGTACTCTATCACTTGAGCCACAGTGCCACTTCCAGTTTCTGGTGGTTAACTGGAGATAAGAGTCTCAGAGACTTTCCTGCCTGCGCTAGCTTTGAACCACATCCTCACGTCTCAGCTTCCTAAGTAGCTAGGATTACAGGCATGAGCCACAGGTGCCTAGCGCCTGGCACGGTTTTAAGACTTATTTCAACAATTCTAGCCTCATCAGTTAGATAAATCATAAGTTCTAAATTATCTGCTGGGAGACCACAAATGAACAACTTTTAAAAGTGTAGGAGAGGGCTGGGGATATAGCCTAGTGGCAAGAGTGCCTGCCTCGGATACACGAGGCCCTAGGTTCGATTCCCCAGCACCACATATACAGAAAACGGCCAGAAGCGGCGCTGTGGCTCAAGTGGCGGAGTGCTAGCCTTGAGCGGGAAGAAGCCAGGGACAGTGCTCAGGCCTGGAATCCAAGGCCCAGGACTGGCCAAAAAAAAAAAAAGTGTAGGAGAGGAGCGAAGTGGGCTAGAAGCCCTTTTATTAACCAGTTTAATCTTCTAGCATTCCCATGAAAGGGAAAATGTTGTACAAAAGCTCCTTCCCCCAATTACTTCCATTAAAGTAGAAATTAGATATGTGCATGCCACTAGCTTGGTGAATAAAGGGCTGAAAGAGAGAAAAAAACATTTTTAATTATAACCTTATTCTCAAAAAGTGCTGGATTTTTAAAAAAGCAATGGCAAAATTTTAAATTACTACATAGTCTCTGTAATAGTATTATGTTGTGTAGCAGATTAATTTGACTCAGGATTTAGAAAACACACATACATACACACACACTACTCGACTTCTTTTGGCTAAGGATTGTTTGTCTTTTGCCCAGTGTTGGAAACAATAAGTAGAGGGCATTTTAATATTTTAAGACATTTTAATATTTTTCTTATCTTTATTCTCTTTCTATTTGTAAATTTCTCTAGGCGAGAAAAACATATCACAAAGATGCAGATTCACCGGAAGGCTATTTGATAGCGAGTTAAAAGCCTAAATTTAGACTACATCATTTGAGAAGTGCTTGATATTCTTGAAAGCTCTCAATAAGAAGGTGAACTAATTTGATAAAACACTTATTCAAAGAAAACACAATTCAAGGATACTTTCAAAAACCATAATTTAAGCTGTTGAACACATTAGAGTTTAACTCAATCTTAAACCATATTGTATTACCTATTAATAATGTATGCGTATTTTCCTTTCTGACCTGAAGAGTTCCTGGGAAAGCAAGTTTTGCACCCAGCAGATCTGCTTACTTCACTGTGGTTAACTATAACTCTGCCAGAAAAAAAGGGAAATGAATGCAAATACACAGACTTGTCTTCCTTTCAACCTTGATACTCAGTCATCATAAAAGGCTGGCTAGTTGTCTAGAAACTTTACTAAAAGCATTACTTATACTTTCTCTATTCTAATAATACTGGGTTAATAATTTTGAACTATGATTCCAAGATGAAAGTAATATAAAGTTCTTAGATGGAATATTCTTAGAATGCAGAACATTTCATTATCTGAAATTTTATTACAGGTAGTACACTGCTCGTTAGCTACCTTGTTAACTAGGAAGCATTATTTGGTTTCTTGCTTGTTTCCGTATTCCATTTCTGACCAGTTTATCTTGATTTACAAAGCCTTGCATAGTTTAGAAACTGGTTTCTTTAGGGTGGATCACATAGAACAAAACAGGTCTTTGTGGGAACTTGTCTTGTGAGTGATGTGTGAGGCAGAATAAATGAGATGTTGTGCAGAGTTCACGTGACCAATTGGCACCAGGACAAAATTAAACTTGATTTTTGTGTGTTAAGACATGGGTGAGGGTAAGGATGGAATTAAAAAGTATGTTCACTTATAAATAGGAGCAGAAAGAAAAATTTTGCGCTGTATTTATTCTATTGTAGAAGTGACTCTCAGACAGATGGGAGCATGTAAGCATAATCCTAGTTCTAGAATTGTTCTACCTTTCCCTTACATCTACGTCTACAACTAACCTCCTTTTGGCAATTCATTTTAGTACACACTTCATGACAGAAAGTCATAGTTTTTAAGGGCAAGATTTAATTAAGTATGCCCAAATATAAAATCAAATTTGAGTTTTATAAATCAAATGGTATATATTATGTAGTTCAAACAAGCTACCTTCTAGGTTTCTAGAGAAAAAAAACTTATGAATCATCTAAATAAACCATATTTTAAATTTAATTAATCAGTTAATTAATTAATTAGGTCTCCCTCACACATAGGGAACTGTCTTAAAGACATACATAGAACTCTATGTAGGCCACCAGTCGGTCCTCAAACTTTATCCTTGCCTCAGTCTCACAGTGCACAGATTACTGGACATGTACCACTCATTATGTCTGGCTTTAAAACTGTTATTTTTTTAAATTAAATGAATAACTTTTTTAAGTTAAGAATAAACTGAAGCACATCAAAAGACACCAATAGCTTCAAAATGTCTCCACCATCATTAACTGTTCAAAATACATATTTACAGTAAGTGTTATTATCCCTCTTGCTGGTAGCCCATTGTCACAGAGCACATATCTGGTGATATAACAATGATCCCAAACAGAAGGGGAGTGAGGACTTCAATTCCTTGGAAGGTTGCAAAAGCAAACTGTAAATGTAACACATGTATCAATATGCTGATGCTAAAAAATAATTCATAAGATTCATAGAATGATTTAAGACAGAAAATACAATGTGAGAGAAAAGGGATTTGAATACTATTCAAAAGCCAAGTTAAAAAAATTCTTTAGGACTTTTTGCACCTTATAATTCTTTCAAGAAATGAAAAAGGCAAAACACTATAAATGGCATATTTTACTTCTCTTATCCCAAAAGAATGAAAAAAACAAAACTCCCAAAGGAAAATACCAATTCCAACTATGGCTTAAACCCCAGGTCCATGTGGCTAGCCTGGTCTTTACTGCTCTACTACTCCTGGCATTATTCTTCCACTCAAGTAAGAAAATGTACCTTAATAAAGCTACAAGAGGGCTGGGGATATAGCCTAGTGGCAAGAGTGCCTGCCTCGGATACACGAGGCCCTAGGTTCGATTCCCCAGCACCACATATACAGAAAACGGCCAGAAATGGCGCTGTGGCTCAAGTGGCAGAGTGCTAGCCTTGAGCGGGAAGAAGCCAGGGACAGTGCTCAGGCCCTGAGTCCAAGGCCCAGGACTGGCCAAAAAAAATAAAAAATAAAAAAAATAAAGCTACAAGAGTTCAATTTCAGAAAATGGAAACTTATATCTTATAAAATGGATCCCTGAATTTGGGATCAAGAACTTCAGTAATAATAATGCAAAAATTTTGTCTTTGACCTCTGCGATGAAAACCTCACAAATCTGAAAAAGGAAATAAAAGCAGATTTAAGGAAGTAGAAAAACCTTCCATGCTACTGGATTGGGAGGATTAATGATGCGAAAATGGCAGTACTGCCAAATGCTATAAACAAATTCAATGTAATACCCATCAATATTCCAACTTCTTTCTTTAATGAAACAGAAAAACCAATCTATAAATTCATATGGAACAATAAAAGACCCTGAATAGCAAAAACAATCTTTAGCAGGAAGAACAGTACAGGACGAATATCAATACCAAATTTCAAATTCTTTTACAAAGCCATAGAAATAAAAACAGGTTGGTATTGGCACAAGAACAGGCCTGAGGACCAATGAAGTAAAATATAAAAGACCCAGAAATGAACCTGCAGACTTATGGTCACCTAATCTTGAACAAGGGAGCCAAAAAGAAAAATAGGATGGAAGAAAGACAGACTCTTCAACAAATGATGCTGGCAGAATTGGCTAGACATGTGCAGAAAACTAAAGTTAGATCCTTATATATCACCCTGCACCAGAATCAATTCTAAGTGGATCTAGGTAAAAGCAGATATCCTGAAAATACTACAAGAAGGAAAAGAGAAATACTTGGGCTCCTTAGGACAGGTCGAAACTTTCTTAATAAAGACTCAGAAACACAACAAATCAAAGAAAGACTGGATAAATGGGACTGCATTAAATTGGAGAGCTTCTGCATGGCAAAGGACACAGCTAGCAAGATAAACAGAAACAGAGAAACAGAGACTGGGAGAAAAGCTTCACTAACCATACAACAAAGGAACAAAGTACCTCATATCTAAAACATACCTACAGCTCAAGAAACTAAATTCTCCCAAAACAAATCCTCAAAGAAACAACCACACCATTAAAAAGTGGGTTCAAGACTTTAAGAGAGAGTTCTCTGAATAAGAAGCAAGAATGGCCAATAGACACATGAAGAAATGTTCAACATTTCTGGCCAAAAAAGAAATGCAAATCAAAACAACACTGAGATTTCACCTTATACCAGTTAGAATGGCCATTATCAAGAAAACTAACAACAGATGCTGGTGGGGATGTGACCAAAGGGGAATTATACTACACTGTTGGTGTAGTGAAGTGCAAATTTATCCAACCACTCTGGAAATCAGTATGAAGTTTCCTCAAAAGACTAAACATAGAGCTCCCCTATGATCCAGTAACCCCACTCCTGGACATTTACCCAAATGACTACAAACAAGGTGATACTAAAGTTACCAGCACAACCATGTTCATTATAGCATTATTTACCATAACTACGATATGGAACCAACCCAGATGCCCCTCAGTAGATGTGGTATATATTCACCATGGACTTCTTTGCTTCCATCAGAAAGAATGACACTGCCCCATTGGTAAGGAAATGGAAAGACTTGGAGAAAAATTATATTAAGTAAGCCAGACCCTAAGAAATGTAGGTTGCATGATTTCCCTCATATGTAAGAACTAGAATATGTCTATGACATTCTTAACCTTGACTTCCAACTACGTTATATTTATAGATTTATATATTGTTTAATTGTATCCCTTTAATCTTATCTACTTTATACCATAATTTTCTTTATTTTTATTATAAAGAAAGGACTGCATTTTTTATGTCGTTTACAATATGTGGGTCTCTATTTTCAGATAAAGAATTACATGTTCCCTGTTACAAATGATTTATCTTTGTCAGAAGCACCAATTCGGTTAAAACAGTTCATTTGGATGAGATATTCAGTCTTCTAGAATTCTACTTCCTGTTCCTATTTTTCTATATGCCACGGACAAAGGATTTAGTCCACAGTCTCCTGTGGGTTCAGAAAAAACACTACCCCCGAGTTGCTTTCCACTTGAGCCACAGCTCCACTTCCGGCTTTTTCTGTGTATGTGATACTGAACAATTGAACCCAGAGCTTCATGCATGCTAGGCAAGCACTCTACCACTAAGCCACATTCCCAGCCCAAGAGCATTGTTTAACAGCTATTTTCACATAGATAAAATATTGTTAGACATACTAAAGGTATGAGGCAAAAATAATGTCAAGTAGAGAAAAGCATGAAGCATTTAGGAGAAGAAAAACTATTCTTGTTACCAAAATCTAGTTTCATCTTTTTTCCAAAAGGACATCTTGTGATAATGTAAGCAAAGCTGCTTTTCAGGCTTGAATTTAGGGCCTGCACACTATCCCCAAACTTTTATGCTAAATGGTAGCACTCTACCACTTGAGCCACATTCCACTTCTGGCCTTTTGGTGGTTAACTGGAGATAAGAGACCCACAAATTTTCCTTCTCTGGACTAGCTTTGAACCTTGATCCTCAGATCTCAGCTTCCTGATTAGGTTCAAGCCTGAAGAGCAGTCGAAAAACAAACAAAAATGCATTAGATACATCTCTTGTTGCTATGATAAAATATCTGACAGAGAGCAATTTAAACAGCTTTTACTCTAACTCATGGCTTAAATGGTTTCAGAGGTCAGTCCATGATTCCTGGTTCCACATACTTAAAGAGAAGGTTCCTCACCTCTTTGCAGATAGACAGGAAGCAGAGAAATGGGGAATACAAAGAGGGCAGGGTAAGCCACAGCTGACAGAGAGCTCCAGAGACTTATTTCCTCCAAACAGGCCCAGCTTCTACATTTCATCACAATGGCATCTAGTTATGAATCCAGCAAAGGACTAACCATCAATTCATTACGTCAGAGTCCTATGAACTAATCATCTCTAGAAAGACTCTCACAGACACACCAAAAGTATGTTTTTCTAATCTCCTCAAGCCAGTCAGGTTGACAATCAAAACTAGCCATCATGAGGGCTGGGGATATAGCCTAGTGGCAAGAGTGCCTGCCTAGGATACACGAGGCCCTAGGTTCGATTCCCCAGCACCACATATACAGAAAATGGCCAGAAGCGGCGCTGTGACTCAAGTGGCAGAGTGCTAGCCTTGAGCGGGAAGAAGCCAGGGACAGTGCTCAGGCCCTGAGTCCAAGGCCCAGGACTGGCAAAAAAAAAAAAAACAAAAAACTAGCCATCATGAAATAAACTGTGAGCTTAGTCAGTCAGTTTAGCCTCTATGAATCTGACAACCAAGATCTACAACATTCTTATCTAAGTTTCCTGAAGTCCACTCAGTTGTCAATACCCTGGAAGACCCATCCTCCACAGACAACAATAATTTTTGAACTTTTACTTCTACAGAATGTGGAATGATAGAATTTAAAGTCACTTGAGGAACTTACTGATTTTCATGAGTGAATGTTATTTTGTTGTATGAGTGTATTACAGTGTTTATTCATTAACTAAAGGAAAGCCTGAGTTTTGTGTTGTGTGCTCATAGATATCTGTATACAAGTTTTTTTGTTTTTGTTTTTGTTTTTTTTTTTTGCCAGTCTTGGGCCTTGGACTCAGGGCCTGAGCACTGTCCCTGGCTTCTTTTTGCTCAAGGCTAGCACTCTGCCACTTGAGCCACAGCGCCGCTTCTGGCCGTTTTCTGTATATGTGGTGCTGGGGAATCGAACCTAGGGCCTCGTTTATCCGAGGCAGGCACTCTTGCCACTAGGCTATATTCCCAGCCCTGTATACAAGTTTTAAGTGGCACGTTTTATTTGAGTTAATACCTTGGACCAATATTGTTGGCCTTATGATAATTTTTTAACTATAAAGATTCATTTTTCCAAATGCTTTCCAGCACTTCAAATTGTAAATTTGTGTGTGTATGTGAGTGGGGGGGGGAGAAGGGGAAGCAGAGAGGGAGGGAGGAAGAGGAAGAGAGAGAAAAAGAGAAAGAGAGAGCGAGAGCGAGAGCGTGCACACACAGTGGGGGCTTGAACTCAGGTTCCACTTCTTAGTTTTTGGTCGTTAACTGGAGATAAGAGTCTTGTGGACTTTTCCTGTACCCGATGACTGTGAATTATGATTCTTTTCCTCTGAGTAGCAGGGGCTACAGGTGTGAGCCAAAAATGCCTAATGGTATTTTACTTTATTTGAAGAGCACACGGTGTCATTGTTATGTTTTAAATTTGTGTTTCTCTAGTAACTGTTGATGTTGAATATCTTTTCTTTTGATTAGTTGCCATTGTGCATTCTCTTTAGTAATGTACCTGTATATGGCTTTTGCTCGTGTGTGTGTGTGTGTGTGTGTGTGTGTTTGCTGGTACAGGGGCTCAAACTCAAGTGCATTTTGATTTTTCATCAGTGCCTTTTGGCCTTTTGGTGGTTACTTGGACATAAGGGTCACAAACTTGAGTCATGATTCTCACAGTAGCTAGGATTACAGGCAGGAGCCACCAAATCCCAGCAAATTTATTTCAAATCTTTTAAACACCAGTAATAGGGAAGTAAAAATACATATTAGAAATACTCAAAATGCTTTTCATGGGCAATGTGCTTACAATGTAAGTTTTTCCTAGAAGTCAAGAGATAATATTTGATTCCTTCCTCCCACTTTGTTGCAGCTGGAATCTTTTGCCAACCTTGTCTACAGTAGTAAACAATCACATTTCATCCAAAGACTGAATATGTAATATGTAATGGCCACACAAAACAAAGGACTATTCTCTTCATTCACTGGTAGAGATAC
Organism: Perognathus longimembris pacificus; assembly: GCF_023159225.1. Lineage (NCBI taxonomy): Eukaryota > Metazoa > Chordata > Mammalia > Rodentia > Heteromyidae > Perognathus > Perognathus longimembris. The sequence continues at coordinate 95,521,651 of NC_063161.1, forward strand.
TGTCAGTTGTAATTATAAAGAGAAGGTCTATGCACAAACCATTTACTGTTTGCAGAAGGTCTATGTACGAAGTACGAAGTATCTGCTGGTTTATTTTAACAACCAAAGTAGCCAGAGTTTTCACTGACAAGTTTAATGCAGATACTTACTTAAATGGAGCTACATCTGCCCAGAGGCAGAAACACATGATGGCAGTATTTACTATCTTTTACTGGCAGAAGAAAAGTGCACTAAAACAATTTCATTAACTAAGTTATATTTCACCTGTTTGGCTTTTTTTTTCCCATATTGCTGGGGACTATACCTTGTTCATTCTAAGCAAGCAATACTATTAAGGTACATTCCCAGCTCTATTTGCTCAATTGGAAGGGAAAATTAAAGTAAGCTGAGATGTGTGTTTTAACAAATAAAAATAAACAGTCTGGATGAAGAATTCTAGTATGAAGATGTTTAATTCTCTCCATTCTGGGCCAATTTAGAAAAGCATAATAAACATTAGAAAAGTTCCTTTCTGTGGTGCTAAGATTGAATCTAAGGCCAGGAGCATGCTAGACAAGCACTCTACTTATAAAAGTTATACATAGTATCTTAGAGAAAGAATCCATAGCAAAGCATGAAAAAGAAAGTCTAAGAACACAAAAGGAATTATCTCTGGACAACAAGGGTAAATTTTGCCTTGGTTAAAATATTTGGTTTAAGATTATGTTTACAATTATGATTGAGATAAATTAATTATTGACTATGGGAAATTTGTGGTAAATAACCCTGAAAAACCATCTGTATTGTCAGTTCTATGGGAAACAAGCCTTTTCTTCAAAATCAGACTGTAAATATTCAAACTGTCTATGGATAGCATTCAGTTTTTGACTCCTGGGTTCACTGCAGGATTTTATAAGTGTTTTTGTTTTTTTATTATTATGATGAGGTAGTTTCCTTTAATATCTAGGATTATGAGGTTTTTTTCTTTAATGAAATAACATTGACTTTTGCTAACTGCTTTTTCTGTATCCATTGAGATGAACATACAGTTTTCTTTCATTCTGTTCATATGGCATATATAACATTCATCGATTTTGATAGGTTCAACCTTCCTTGAATTCCATTATGACAAGAGATAAAGGATGTTTGGGGATAATTCTTTACCTCACAAAATACAGTGCCAGTGCCTGGAAAGCCCTGGGGGGACCATGAGAAAGTACATGGACCATTTAGTAAACTGCATAGTTAAGAAGGGCTGGACAACAGGAAAATGAAAGTAATGAGATAAGACAGACCTGTTTCACAAACTAAAGACTGTAGACTCTCAGGTAGGGAAGTTTCTAGCAGGAAAAGATGCTAAGTAGCAATTAAAGACAAAACTAATAAAGGATATGGAGTTGGGAAAGGAAGTTATTGAAGTGTGACACACTAAAATAGTAACTTGGCTAGAGCTGAGGGATAGAAAAAGGTGCACAAATACTAAAAAAAAATCTATATTCAGTAAATGGTTAGTGAGAAGATGGCTTTTCTCTACAGTTGAAGCAAAGCCTTCAAGACTGAGAAGCATGACTGTTTCTAAGCCAGTTCTCAAGCTCTACATAAGACCTAACTACAGAACATATTACAAAACAGGTTTGCAAGACCCACTGTCAAGCTTGTGATTCTGTAATTCAGGAGTTTCTGTTGCACAGACCACACTGTGGGCAAGAAATTGGGAATATAATAGAGCAAAGTATAATTAATGCCATGAGTGAGCTTAGACAGGATGAGTGTCTATGATAAAAATCCATTCTCCCTCCCTCATATTCAGCTTTACACGGTAAGGCTTACAGGGTAAATCTATAAGCACAAATTAACCAACTCTGCACTTTGTAGAGTTACTCCAAGTAACTGAAGTATCAGATCTAACTGGGGAAGGCATTTACCTTCATACTTTCATACATGGTTTCAAGACTGTGTCTATTGGAATCATCTTTGAGACCTGTTAAGAATGATGACTGCTGGATTCAGTCCCAAGATATACTGATTCATAACTCTTGGCAGCTCTGAATCTACATTTTAAACAAGCTTTGAAGATGATTCTCAAGTGCACACAACTTTAAGAATCTTTGCTCCAGGTGAATTAAATGGTTGAAATATCTAGAATATGTTTGCTACCTTACCTCTGCTGCTAGAAACACTACTATTAAGGAGGCAATACACTTTTCCTTAGCAATTTACCATATAGTGGAAAAGGCACAGGTATAAGCAAAAAATAGTAAATAGCTGACAGGTATTCTACTGTATATCTGTAGCTACCATCAAGCTAATTGTCAATGGTTGTGCTTAAAAATTAATTTCCACAGTTAATTATATTTCCTTACAACTTTATTGATGGATAAATCTCTTAGTTCTATTTTACAGAAAAAGAAACAAATCCAGACATATTAAATAATACAGTTAAGACTAAATGTATACCAGATATTAGAACTAGAGCTTAAGATCATGCGGGCTGAATATGAATTTCTTACTTGGCCCTACCTTTTCATATGTTTTTCTTTCTTTTTTCTTTTTTTTTTTTTGCCAGTCCTGGGCCTTGGACTCAGGGCCTGAGCACTGTCCCTGGTTTCTTTTTGCTCAAGGCTAGCACTCTGACACTTGAGCCACAGCGCCACCTCTGGCCATTTTCTATATATGTGGTGCTGGGGAATCGAACTCAGGGCTTCATGTATATAAGGCAGGCGCTCTTGCATCTAGGCCATATGGCCAGCCCCTCATATGTTTTTCTTTATTTACTTTTTCCCCCTAGATATGGTCTTGCTATGTAGCCCAGGAGGCCCTTGAATTCACAATCCCCTGCCTCAAACTTTCCAATATTTTGATTACAGGCATATTCCACCATTCCTGGTTTGCAGTCTTTCTATTAGAGAATAAATCCCAAGCTGATTTTACTTTCATCATTGAGAGGACTATTTCTTTGAAAATATATTTTTAAGTTCCAAACAAGTAATCTAAAAAGAAATTTATGAGACAGTGTTTACAGACTAAACTGTATGCAATAATAGTGTAGCAAATACCTGAAATGATCTCTAAAATAGCCTTGGAACTGACAAGAAAAGTTATATTGGGAGTATAAGTCAGGAATCCAGAGGAGCTGTTATTTTAAAAACTTTATATCAAAGATACTACCGTCTGGTAATACAGGCTCATGCCTGTAAACCTAGCTAACTCATAAAGCTGAGAGCTGAGAGCCAAAAAGGGCAAAATAGTGTGAGTGATTCCATCTGCAATTAACCAGCAAAATGACAGACTGAAGGCTCAAGTAGTGGCTCAAGTAGTAGAATCTGTAATCAAAAACGTCCAGCAAAAACATAGGCCCTGAGTTTGAGCATCAGTCACCCAGTCACACACACACACATACATACACACACACACACTCTCTCTCTCTCTCTCTCTCACACACACACACACACATACACACACACACACACACACACACACACACACTGATAATCCCTCAAATTTTATTTTTTTCCTTTTTTTTTCTTAACCATAGCTCCACTTCTGGCTTTTGGTAATTAAGTCTCATAGACTTTCCTCCCTGGTTGACTTTGAACCGCAATCCTAAAATCTCATTAAACCTTCTAAGTAGTATTATAGACATGAGCCACTGGTGTCTGGCTTTTTCCCAATTTTCATATCTGAATGTAGTGTTTGAGTGGTTTCGCATGCAGGATGTGTGGCTGTGTGCTGGTCAGGTGACTTAGGAAAAAACTGTTTACACATTTTAGTAGAAAACAGGTCATTTTGGTTGTTTTCCATAAAAGAGTTACCATGAATTTATAAACCATATTCTCCACCCTACATAAAAAAAAATTTCCCTGCCATTTTTATAGCATTCCTGTGGCTAGGGCTAGACATAATTATACTCATTTTGCAGACAGAAACCTGAGACTAAGAGAATTAAGAGACTGGTTTGAGGTTTCAAAATTAATCAGGAACAGCAGAGGTTAAACCAATAAAAAGATGCCTTTTAGTTCATGGCAACAATCACTTTCTAAATATTAAAAATAACAACAATAAAACACACAGTAAGTTTTGCAGTGTACACACTTCAATCTGCAGTGTTGTAGCTTATTCTAACAATGGCATATTAACTGCTTTGCAAATATGGTGAAATATGCTGGCTTATCTCTAAGATAAACTTTGCGGCATAACAATACATTGTTTGTTGAAAGAACACAAAGAAAAATAAGTTAAAAAATTTCATTTAGAGAAAAAATAACATTGTTGTTAAGGAATATTCTAAGTGAGGAGAATTTACTTTTCTATCATGTTCACAATTTTTTAGTATCTCAAGACCTAAACAATGAAGGGTTACTAAGTGGTTAGCAACATGTGCCATCTTGTGTACAATTCAACTGGAATGCAAAAAGCCCGACTCAAGCCACAACTGTGAAGTGTCATGAGGCAATGCACCTGTTTTTATAATCACTCACCATAAATTAGTCACGATTTGTGATCATATCCAACTGGGAGGCATGTCCCAAGTCAGTGACCTTACATGAAACATTGACTGGCCATTGCTTGGCAGACACTAAATAAATGAAGAATGATATTCCCTTCCTTCAAATGATTAGTTTTAGGAATTGTTAACTTTAACTCTTTTAAGAATAACTGGTAATATCACAAACCAAATTTTTTTTCTTTTAAAATGTCTCCATCTTAAAATGATGTGCTACTTAGAAGTCTGCTCATAATTATAAATGAGATCTTTGATCTGTACCAATCAATATGGCAGCCACTACCCAAAGTGGCTATTTTGAATAAATTAAAATTCAAATCCTCGGGTATGTTTACCACATTTCAAGTACTCAGTAGATACATGTGGTTAGTGGTTACCCCAATGGATAGCAGCAATGAGGACTACATAGTTCATTACAGAAAGGTCTACTGGATAGCACCATATAGATTAACGAACATTAACACAGAATAATGTGTTACTAATGAAAATGAAGAATCACAACTCCCTTGGAAGCAGATTCAGAAATGAACTACAATTCTTGTCTTTGATTTAAAGGATAAGATCTATGATGCTTGCTTTAATAGGCAGAGAAAACAAGCTGCTCCCAAGCACAGGGCTTCCTTGTCAAGCTCTAGGACCAAAAGAATTCAGGAATACAGCTGTGCCATCTTTGTTAACAGCTGTTCCTTTGCTATTGTCTTAATCTTCTTCTGAAGTCTGGCTGAAAGCCAGGTGTGGTGCCTCCCAGCTACTGGAAAAGGTGGCACCAGAGGATCAAAAGCCTGAAGCCAACCCAGGCAAGATTGGTCACAACTTACCTCAAAAAAGCAAAATCAAAAATCAAAAGAACTGAACACATTGCGCAAGAGAAAAAGCATTTGCCTAGCATGGATAAGACCTTGGGTTTAATCTCTAGCATCACACATACACACATACACACACACACAAACAAAATAAAATGTGATCAGAAAAACCTTGACTTCCAACTACTTTATATATAGAGAGAGAGATAGATAGATTCATATATTGTTTAGTTGTATCCCTTTAATCTTATCTACTTTATACCACATTTTTCTTTACTTTTTTTATAAAGATAGGACTTCATTTTTTAGGTTGTTTACAATATATGGGTCTCTATTTTCAAATAAAGAATTACATGTTCACCTGTTACAAATGATTCATCTTTGTCAGAAGCACCAATTCGGTTAAAACAGTTCATTTGGGTGAGATGTTCAGTCTTCTAGAATTCTACTTCCTGTTCCTATTTTTCTATATGCCATGGACAAAGGATTTAGTCCATAGTCTCCTGTGGGTTCAGAAAAAACACTACCCCTGGGTTGCTTTCCACAATGCTGTTGACAGCACCTTTTTCAGTTTTCTAATGCCACATTTTATTTTTCCCTTCTGCCTTTTCACTGAAATGGGGGGAAAAGAAAAGATAGGTGTATGTTTCCAGTCAGCCATTTTAAATTAGAAACCTTAGTGAAGCCTGATTTTTTTTTTCTGGGTATTAAAAAAGGAGGTAAACACCTCTCTATAGAAAACAGAGTTAATAACCACTGTGAGTTAGGAATTTACTATTTAAATATACTAGAGAACCCCTGACCTTGAGATCACCAAGTTAGGGCCAAAGAAATGTCTATGGTTCATTAATAATGAATGTAAATTCAAATATCATTGCATATGTAAAAGTAACCATATGTTCTTTCATAGAGATAACAAATGACAGCTTACCCCACATGACTATTTTAACTTTATTAAAAACTAAATGTAGAACTATTATGTCAGTTCATTTCATAAGATATGTGATAACATATTACTGAAGTGTCTTATGATAAAGGCTAATGATGGTACAATGAACATACACATACAAAAGTATATTCTATGATGTCAAATTGATGACTTCAGTGACATGAGTAATTTCAAAACAAACAAGTCAGCCACCTGGTAGGAAAGTGCTGAGCATTTAATAATACATAAATCTTGATAGAACAAAAAAGCATTTAAAGTAATCCCTAGCTTAGTTTGGTATGCCATATCTATGATGATGTAAATTACCTACAATAGCAAATGCTCTTCAAAACTCTGAGTAATGGCAAGGTATAATAAAATTCCTCCACTCATGGAGCATATTTGAAAATTATTGTACCCATATACTCTTGTTAATGTTATGTGACTGCCAGAAGAAAAACAAGAATACAACTTAGCTCCAAAAGGAAATTTGAATAGTATAGTACATTTAGAAGATAAACTTGTCTTCTAACTAGTAATAAACTTGATAAAGTATAATGGAAGTACCCACTATAAGGTTCAGTATCATGACTTACAGAATTAAGATTGCAGTTGAGATACTCAGGTCTAAAGCTATGTGGATAGTCCAAGTTCACTCTTGATAGTTCTAGAAGCCAAAATTTGTACAGAAACCAAATTAACCAACAAATTAGACTGATTTCTTTCAGTTTAAAATAGGATTACCTAAATTTTGCTGTACCTATAAAAACGGAAGATGATCTACCCAGATGCGTTTCCAGATCTACAAGCACTACTTTTGAACAGAGGCTAACCATCTGAGAATCCGTACCCTCTACCTTGCCCTAAAAGCTAGGATTCATAACTTTGTTTTAAGATACTTCAACAAACTGAGTTGTTTATGCCTGTTATCCTAGCTACTCAGGAAGCCAAGATCTGAGGATCAAAGTGCAAAGCCCAGGTAGAGAAAGTCCAGGAGACTCTTATCTCCAATTTTCCACCAAAAAGTTAGAAGTGAAACTGTGGTTGCCCAGACCCTAAATTTAAGCTCAAGTACTAGAATGAAAAATAGAAAAGAGAAGAGAAAAAAAAAAAGAAAGAGAAAGGGAGGGAGGGAGAGAAATAGGAACAAGGGAAGGAGGGAGAAAGAGAGAAAAGGAAGGAAGGAAGGAAGGAAGGAAGGAAGGAAGGAAGGAAGGAAGGAAGGAAGGAAGGAAAGAAGGAAGGAAGGAAGGAAGGAAGGAAGGAAGGAAGGAAGGAAGGAAGGAAGGAAGGAAGGAAGGAAGAAAGGAAGGAAGGAAGGAAGGGAGGGAGGGAGAGAGGGAGGGAGGGAGGGAGGGAAGGAAGGAGGGAGGGAGGGAGGTAGGGAGGGGATGGGGAGGGGAGGAGCAGAGAGAAAAAAGAGGAAGGAAAGAAGGAAGGACGGGAGGGAAGAAGGAAAGAAGGAAATCCTTACACTTGAGAAAGAGAACTACTTTGATCAGGAGAAATCAATGACAGTCTCTTGATCTGGATGGTTCTGGGACTGTGTTTATCTGTGGAAATTCATTAAACTGTTTATTATCAATATATTTTTACATGCTTGTAAGCTAGACTTCAACTAAAGGTTATTAAATAAAAATGCTCCATATTTACCTTTTTCCACTTAAAAATTAGTAACTAGACTCTTAAATGAAAAATTCATCATTGTATTGATCATTATCAATGTTTGGTATGTGGTAGTGTCTCAATAAAGACAGATGAATAGATTAAAAATCAATTACAATATGTCAATAAGAACTGCCCAATTCTATTCTTTCATGCTACCTCAAAGGCTGCTAGATGATGTATACTATATACCAGAAAAGTGGCTAAAAATGCCAAGTCTCTGTATTTAGGACATAAAGAGTATTTATTTATGTGTGCGAGAAAGAGAAAGAAGCCAAGGCATGTGCACTAATAACTAATGTGACATTCATCATGTGCATGGAGAGGTTAATATATGTTATAGGTTAGGGAAGGAGAGAGACATTCCAGCCAAGTCCAAGCAGGAAAGGCATAACTCAGGGAGTAGCCAGCATGTGACAATAATGAACTGACATTTACAAGATGTTTAACACTCTGTGTCAGGTGCCATATGAGCATTTCCACAAAGCTTAACACAGTATAGCTAACACCTGAGAACTTAGGTCATTTGTCTACAGTCATACAGCTGGTAAACATCAAGGATTTTGATCTAAATTTGTTTACTACTATATCAAGTCTTCCAACCACACTGTGTTGGGCTTGATACTTTCTGTCAATAATTCAAAAACCTACATCATTGGGCTGGGGATATAGCCTAGTGGCAAGAGTGCCTGCCTCATATACACGAGGCCCTAGGTTCGATTCCCCAGCACCACATATACAGAAAACGGCCAGAAGCGGCGCTGTGGCTCAAGTGGCAGAGTGCTAGCCTTGAGCGGGAAGAAGCCAGAGACAGTGCTCAGGCCCTGAGTCCAAGGCCCAGGACTGGCCAAAAAAAAAAAAAAAAAAAAACCTACATCATTACCCTGACCAAAATAGTACTTCTTTCCACCCAATGCATCTGCTTAAAAATGTCTTTTGTCTTCACATTTTACTGACAGAAGCCAAAACAAAACTATATGTTTATTTATATGAATGGTGACTTAAGTTGACAGTATGAGAATTTTAATTCACAATTCAAGATTAGTCCAATTAATTGGCCTTAGAGGCTTTAGTGTTCATGTTTTAGCATCTTTGTTGTGGTAATTGGCACACACATCTAATTGTAATTTTGTTACGCTATAATCACAAGGGAAAGAAACTTACACTCTTGTTTATTTTAAAGAGAAATTTAGTATTTACTCAAACATTTCTGAGGCGCTATCATTGTACCAGGAGCTCTTCCCTCAAGATAAGAAAAAGCCCCATTTTCAAAGCATTGTCCAGTACAGTAATTTTACCTGAACATTTTCACTTTATTTTCCAATTAAAGACATCCTACAAACAATATGCACCCATTCTTCTAGTTGGTGCCAATCAACTTCTCCTTGACTTCTCACCCCCACAGTCTACGCTTTTTAAGAATAATATTTTATTAGTTATTCCCTTCTTCCCCATTTATCTCACAATTATAACAACACTAGCTATGTGCCAGGGACTCATGTCTATAATCCTAGCTAGTTTGAAGCTAGCAAGGGCAGGAAAGTCCTAAGACTCATCTCCAATTAACCATCAAAAAGCCAAAAGTAGAGAATAAGCTTAAGAGGAAACAATTAAGAGTTTTGCTTCAGTTGTTTTTCTTTTTGCCATATTATGTTCAGATGTTTATGAAATTCAAAAACAGAGGTCAAGGAGGTCACTAAATACAAAAACAAACAAACTGTAGCTCAGGAAATCTTCTGACCTGGACTGCCAGATCTGAGAGTCAGTTACAAGCACAAAGATGACATTTTAAACCACAGACTAAATTGAACAAAGAAATTATTTCAAAACAATGGGAGGCAAATGCTGCTGACAGAGCATTATCATTTTTGTATCATTCTTAGAGCTTGGATATTTTTAGTTTCATAGAAAAATTGAGAAGATCACACATGTCACATATACACGCACATGTACAAGCAAAGAAAAAAAAGTAATTTCAGTGAAATTCTAAGAACAATGTGGAGAGGTTGAAACAACAGAAAGTAAAGAAGTGAAGACCAAGAGATTTTCTATAAAGAAGAAGAAATAAATGGGGGGATAGAAAAAAAGTTACACAATACCCTATAACCTATTTTTTTTCCCTCATATGAAGGCTTTGCACATACTAGGCAAGTAGCCTACCACTAAGCTTGCTAAATAGGCTAGGTTGGCCTTGAACTTGCAATCCTTCCACCTTAGCCTCCTAAGTGATTGGGATCACAGGCATATACATCCATGCTTGACTTCTAAGGATAATCTTTTAAAAGAAATTAGGATAAATAATACAGAGACTGATGATACAAGAGTGCATGGAGGGCTGGGAATGTAGCTTAGAGGTAGAGATTGAGGAAGCAGAGGTATATTCACAAGAGCAGTTAGATCGATGGAGCCTGTACTCTAAGTTAAAGAACAGAAACAAGAACATGAATAAAAAGAAGGATGAGGGCTGAGAATGTGGCTTAGTGGTAGAATGCTTGCCTGGCATACATGAAGCCCTGGGTTCAATTCCTCAGTACCACATATACAGAAAAATCTGGAAGTGGTGCTGTGACTCAAGTGGTAGAGCACTAGCCTTGAGCAAAAGCAGCTCAGGGACAGTGCCCAGGCCCTTAATTCAAGCCCCAGGACTGGCGCAAAAAAAAAAAGGATGAAGAAACAGGAGTATTTACAGAGGTAAAAGCATGTTTTGGAGGGTTACGGGAGCGTATAAACAGATGACATTATGGTTTGAGTATGAAATCACACCAGGATATCATGTTGAATGTTTGGTCCCCAACTGGGGGTGTTATTTTGGAGAGATGGTAAAACTGTAGGGTCCCTGGTGGCATGCCTTTGAAGATTACATCTGGCCATGGGTTCCTTGCTTGTTCCAACCACTATGCACACTGGGCCAGGTGACCACAGACTGCCTCCTCTGAAGCCAGGAGCCAAGAGAAAGAAATCTTTCTGCTTTGAAATTGTTTTCTCAGGTATTTAGATCACCATTGTGCAAAAGGAACTAACATGTATGATGGTATTTTAAGTTTGTAAGTACAATAGATGCCAGTGACAATGGAGTTGGACCAGAGAACAAACGTCTGATAGGCTGAGGCGGTTCCTACAGGCTGACTAGGCAGAAACTGGCTGGATTATCCATGCATATGTAGCAATTACAACCTATAATGACAAACTATGTTAGTAGGAGGTTTATACAGATCAGGAGGGGATCCTGGTCTACTACTGTGTATTTTAGAAAAGCTAATTTTTTTTATTGTTAAACTATTTTTTAAGTTTTTCTTTATTTCATTTCTGTGGTACCCAGGAATCAAACCCAGGGCCTCATGCATGCTAGGCGAGCACTTTACCACTAATCCATATTCCCAGCAACAGTTTTTAATTGAGGAAAAATGAGTTAACCAGGTAGAGCAGAAAGGGTTCTGTCTGGGGAGAGGTGAGGACATAGAGCAAAAAACTTACCAACCAAGGCTGAAGAGGCCTATTGGGAAACATGTTCTTGGGAACAGTCAGATCAGGCAACAAGTAAGAGAAAGAAAAAAGAAAAATTAGCACTGTATCTCTGCTTAGTGATAATAAACTATAAAGCCCAGAAGGTGAAGTGGAAGGGTTGAGTGAGAGAAAATTATAAGGCTGAAAGACTTCATCATGTTTGGTTCTGTACAAAGCTAACTAGGGTAAGATTTCCCAGTAATGATGGATAATCTGGCAATTTCAGACACTACAAAAACCCACAAAGCAAATAAGCAAAAGCCCCACGTAAGTTTCATGAGAGTAGCTCAGTAGTTTTCCTTTTCTGTTTAAGTTAATCTTAATATCTCCTCCCCCTTTCAGTCTTTCTTTTCATAAAAGTCAGCAGTGAGAAAGGGAAGTGATCATGAAGAACATGGCGAGCCTGCAGCAGGAATGTTCTGAGGACAAGCGAGTTCCCCAGCACCTGTGACCTCACCATAACACTTCTGCAGGTGTGGAAGGAGCCCTACAGCTTACAATAACACATGCCACAGCCTGTAACTTGCAGCCCAGTTCTTTGTCCAACTACCACACCCTACTACTGTGCTTGATAAAAGGAAAACAGGCTCTTAGGGAAGCATCCAGATAAATCATAATGTTCTCTCAGGTGAACTAATGTACTTGGATGAAGAATTCTAAGAATTACTAACAATGTATTTATCCATTTTATGTAGAAATATGTATTGATGGTATAAATATAAATTTCATAATTAATATAACGGAACCATTCTCTATCTTATTGCATCTAATAGGAAATGTTAAAGACATGATTAATGCAGAAAAAATAGTATCGGGGGCTGGGGATATGGCCTAGTGGCAAGAGTGCCTGCCTCATATACATGAGGCCCTGGGTTCGATTCCCCAGCACCACATATACAGAAAACGGCCAGAAGCGGCGCTGTGGCTCAAGTGGCAGAGTGCTAGCCTTGAGCGGGAAGAAGCCAGGGACAGTGCTCAGGCCCTGAGTCCAAGGCCCAGGACTGGCAAAAAAAAAAAAAAAAAAAAAGAAATTACTTGCTGAAAATCCATTACGTCCCACGCCATATTTATATATCATTTACCTAGCCTCACAATAATCCTATCATATTTCTCATTTGACAAGAACTCACAGAAATTAAATAGGCCATGTTTATAATCCTAGCTACTCTACTTGAGGGGTAAAGATCAAGAAAATCATGGTTTGAGGTCAGCCAGAGTATTAAATCCCATCTCAGCCAAAAAGTCAGATGTGACGGTTCATGCCTATGATCCCAGCTACACAGGGGTTGCAGGTAAGAGGATAATCCAAGTCCCAGAAACAAACAAACAACAACAACAACAAAACCCACAAGACCACATTCAAAACATAACTAAAACCAGAGGGTTGGGAGTATTGCACAAGTGTTACAGCTACTGCCTAGCAAGAGTGAGGTCCTGTGTTCAAACCTCAACACTACCATAAAACAACACACAAACAATTCAAGCCACAAATCTATTTTAACTTCACTTTATGTTAGTATCAGATTCATCTAATGCAATGCCGGCCTCTTATATGACTTTGTCCTTAATTATCTCCTCTCCAATTAAGGTAGCAAGGAGAGAAATTCAGGGCAAATTAGTAGTGATATACAACCTCAACCTTCTGGTTGGTCTAAACATTCTGAATTTTCTTCTAATTTACAGAAACTCCACTTAAATAACTTTATAAACAGCAAACCAAGCATTTTTCTCACACGTCTGTCAAAAAACAAAACGAAAGAAACTCATTTTGTTGGTGAGGCTAAAAGCAATTATTTACATACTCCCAACATACCTAAAGCAATTAATATTCTCCACAAACCTATGAGTTTGGCGTTCTCCAGAAACACCTGGTGGATGTATAAGCTTGATGCCAACTTGGAAAGACACTCATGCAATAAAAAAAAAAAAAATAGTGATCCTGATGCCAGGGTTCAATGTCTCAGTTTCCCCATTAGCTACGCGAGATAGGCTTGAAGGTGCTATGCACTCTGCACACAGAACTAAGTACGTTGGCCATGAAATAAACTTACGAGGAGATAACATATCCAGGTCAAAGAAAGGGCGTGGGAATAACATTTTGGAAAGGGTGGCAACTACAGCCAAAACTAACTCTGGGCAGCGATCCACAGCCGCCCCCGCCGCCTTCTCCCATTTACTCTCTCCCCTCACGATGAATCATTTCTTCCTAGAGTCAAGAGTCCGTACAACAGGCTGGTTCTCACCTTGGTCAGAACGCTCTTGTCAAACTTGTCGTTTTTGAAGCTAAACGTATTCTGGTGCTTCTGAGGCCTGGAACGAGCCACGTTGCCCTTCTGGGAGCTCATCACCGAAACCGCGGTCACCTGGAGCCGGTGCAGCCAAATTTCCCAGCCGAGCAAACACCTTCACCAACCTGTTCAAGATGCCTATTTTGACCCGGAAGGAAACTCGTCCCGCCTTTCTTCTCCCGCCCCCCACTCCTTGCCCTATCCAGCCCACGTGACTTCTCCGGAGGTGAAGGGATTTCGGCTCTCCCGCAGTGTTACTCCACGCGCACAGCTTCCAACCTCCCACCCTCCGCTTGGCCCTTTTTATCAAACCACGTGAACAAATCCCCTTTTCCTTCGAAATGAGAATCTCGCCTCCCATTGGTCCGAGCAGGGCAGTCAATCACAGCGACAGGGGCGGGGCCTAGACCTCAATTCCCATTGGCTCTACTTTTCCGCAATCCCCGCCTTCTGCCGAGTTCGTTCACCCTCTCCTGAGGCTCTTAGCATGACTGACACTGATGACCAGCTTGTGATTGGTGAAAATTGGGCAAAGCTGGGTTGGTTCCGCCCCCTCCCGCTGGCAGGCTGGAGCCCGGGTCAGTTTTGGCACCTTCCCTCAGTCAGTGAGCAGCTTAGGGCTTGTAGAGTACCGTGGTCTCCCCTTCAGTCCTCCTCCGGTTCTCTACTCCCGCTGCGGGAGCATGTCCAGCGCTTGCTGAGTTTAGGAGGAGAGAAGAAAGGTGGACTAAAAGAGAAGAAAGACCCGACCGGGGACTGGGTGTTGTCTACGGCGCCAGGAAAGGAGGTGGCGGCGGCGGCAGCGACCACGGCCGCGCGGGACGTGAGGCCCGAGATCAGCCGGCGGCGGTGGCCGCCGCTCCCGCGTCTCGCGCCGGGGCCGTTAGTCAGCAGAACGCAAGCTCGTGTGGAAGAGCTGGGCCGGGAAGAGACAAGACTCGGGAACGCGAGCTGGGCTCCCTCGGGCGCCGCTGTTCTAGCTCCCGGCGGCGGTGACTGCAGCAGCCCTCATCCCCTTTCTTTGGCCGGGCCCGTCCGCAGGCTCTGGGGAGAGCCCGGCGGCCGGAGCGCGTGCCGCGGCGCTTTGGGGACGACCCCGAATCGGTGGCCACTCTCTCCCGTTCTCCCCCGCTCAGCGTCTCGGCCGTGGCCGCTCCGGAGCAGGTGCGTGGGGGGCCGCGGGGCTGGGCGCGCTGCGCCGGCGGGGAAGGGAGGGAAGGAGAGGGGAGGGGGCGCTAGGCCCGTAGCCGCAGCGCGGGAGGGCCGGCGGGGGAGGGGAACGGGAGGCGTCTTTGTTGTTGGCGACCAAGGTGGGGGGGGGTTCCCTCTCCGCGCGAGGTACTGCCGGGAATCCATTCGCGATCGAGTCCGTATATTTGATTCTCCAGTAAGTCGGTGATGGGTAGGTTACGGGCGGGGGGGGGGGTCCCTGTAATCGATGAGGGTAATGTAGTCCTGGGGGCCTCGGGAGACCCAGACACGCTCTGGAAGCTCTCGAGAGCAGGGGATTTCTTCTTCCTTTGAGATTCTCCCAGTGGACTGAAAGATGAGGTCAGGTTCCCACCGCCTGGCTCCAGCGAGATTACGCGGGTGACCAAAAAGCTCTCCGTTCGATGTCCTCACCGAAAGCCTCGATCTCTGTCTGATTGAATGTGTTCCTAGTTTGGTTGATTTCTGTATTCTGCTCACGCTGTCACAAGGTTCTTTTAGATGGTTGAACTTGAATCGTCTCAGTGGTAAAGAAGTCTCAGGTCAGCTCGTCAGAGCTTTTTTTAAATTGGAAATTGAGAGCTTTTGTTTGCTATTTTCTTTTACCCTGAACCCAAGAAAGTTGTATCGAATTAGAGTATATATACTGTGTGGAGGGCGTTCGTACTCTTAAGTCCCAGCTTCTTTTCTTTTCTTTTTTTTTTTTAAACCAGTGTTCAGAGCTTTGATCCATGATGGGATTTTTTTTTCTGCCAAAGGCAGAACAGAATGGCTTAAAAAAAATTCATTGATTTAAATCAGTGTGGGATGCATTTGGTAAGCGAAGGATGAATAACGGAATGCAGGGAGGGTGACCTTTAAATTTTGGCTGTGCTTTTATGGAAGATGTTCCTACTCAATGTTTTGTTTATAGTATTTATTGCTTGATCCATAAAATAATTCATTGACTTTTCTTAAGTCTCCAATAAATAAAAGGAATTTGGGACATCTTGGGTCAGCATTTGAGTCTGGCTATAAAATCGGGTACGAGCTGTAATAACATTCGTTTGTTTACATTGAACAAGGCAATTTACAATAAATGAACTTCTCTCCTTAAAGAATTTGTCTCCGTGTCTTATCACATTAAATTCCATTAGGTAGTATAATCATGACAGATGCATCTTAAAAATGAGCTTGACTGCCAGTGTTCCAATCTTGGACTCCCAAACTGGGTGATTGTTGGTAAATTTGATTTGGGGAGAAGGGGTAGTGTTATTACTTAAAGGAAAACAGTGAAGGTAATTGTGTTATAACCTACAAAAGATAAAAACTCTGTTGTACCTTTATTGCAGTATTATTTCAGGTCCAGGAGGGAATGAATAGCACTCTCAGCCATATTTTGACCTCTCTTTTCTCCTACTGTAGTACTAATAAGGTTAATTGGCAAGGACAGGATTAGGTTTTCAGCAGGCTAGGCAGTTTTAATTTTGTCCCTTGGTGTACAATACTTTAGTTGATGTGTGGCTTGTTTTCTTGAGTATCTTTGCTCATTTTGACATGTGTATGAAATAAGTGACAAAAAGATTTATTTAATCAGTTTTCAACTCGCTATTCCTACATCTGAGTCCATTTCTTCGTGTGTAATATTGGATTAATAAAATGCACCACCTGCTCACTGTATAGAAAAGACAGTAAAAAGTGTACCAGCAAGTTACTCTGGTTATGTGACATTTATTTTAGAGTAGTAATTGATCACTAACACTTCCTTCCATATTTGTATCCTTAGAATTACTGATGCCAAGAAGAGTACTTGCTGAATTTTTGTTAGTTTATGGGTAGTTTTTTTTTTTTGTAAGCCAACCAAAGTTTTTCTCTTAATTCTCAAACTTACTCCTAATTTTTCTACCATGGTAGGACTTTCTCGCATACATTACAGTATTTGTCTCTCAAACCCAGCCCTTTACGTAGTGAGTAGAAATCGTTTCATGACTATTACAGCTGAAATAAATAAAGCCTGGAGAAATTGATTTCTTGAATTAGCAAAGGATAATCAGTTCATTAAAAAAAAAAAATGAGACTAAGCTGGGTACTGGTGGCTCATGCCTGTAATCCTAGCTACTCAAGGCTGAGGTCTGAGGATCACAATTCGAAGCCATCCAGGACAGAAAAGTCCCCATGAGACTCTTATCCCTAACGAGTCACTCAAAAACCAAAAGTGGCACTGTGGCTCAAGTGGTAGAGCTAGCCATGAGCACAAACAGGTTCAGAGACAGCACTCAGACCCTGAGTTCAAGCTCTAGAACCCACCAAAAAAATAAGGCAGTGAGACTAAAACACGATTCTTCGGATTTATAATTCCAAATTATTTGCTTTGGGGCAGTATCTTCCAAACTATATATCTGTGTCCAGGAGATTTTGTCAGTGTAGGTATGCAGCACTGTAAAAGTACCTGCAGCTTTCAATATAATGACTACTCATGTACCTTCCACCCAGTTGAAGAATCAAAACTGGAAATCAAGAGGAACCTTCCTTTGTACCATGTAAAGTCTATAAAATCCTATTTCTCCCTTGAAATTGGCATGCCTCCCTTTTGCTTCTCTTAAAACACTTTAAATATGTTTGCATCCTTCTGTAGTTTGCTTTCCTTACTCAACTCAGCCAAGCCTTAACTACTTGGGTAGCTCTAGTTTATTTTCATTGCCACTTGTTATGTGCCCCATTATGTGACGCTGTCAAGTTTTTGTAGAAGATCATATTATTTTTTCCAGTTTTTTGCTATTAAGCAGTGCTATAAGTAATTTCTCCTTGTATACAGTCTTATGCCATATGACTTTTTGCTAACTGTGGACCACATATACAACAGTAGCTTCCTAAGATTTTATCATCTAGTGATGCCTTAGGTGTCTGAGTTTGTGTATGTGAACTCTGATATTTTCACAACATAATCACCTAACAGCACATTTTCTAAAATATCTCCCTATCTTTTGGGGGAGAAGGAGGAAAGGGATGACATTAATCAAGGTGTATTGTACTCGTAAACTGATTTGTTGAACTGAAACCTCTTTGTACAACTGTTTAACAATAATATGTATGTGTATATACATATATATGTGTATCTTCCTGTCTAAGCAGTATATGACTGTGTGCTTTGGGTACTTGTACAAGACTTCTTCAGAGCAGTGGTTCTACATTCCGTTGCTATAGAAAATAACTTGAAATTTCTCCTACACTATCTTAAAATGATAAAGTTTTTTTTAAAAAAGCATTTTTCTTACTAAAATATCAGAAGTAATTTGTAGCATGTGCTGCACTATGTGAATTGCTTGAGCTCAACTATACTCTCTACACCAAATGTGATGGTAGACCAACAGCAGCAGAATCACCCGGGAGCTTGTTAGGTAGGTAGAAGCTCAGGTCCTACCCCATTGACTGAAATGCTGAAGGTTAATAAGATTCCCAGGTGATTTGTGTAACCACAGCAGTACTAGTGCTGATGGCAATACTTGCTGTATATTGAATTTAAAAAAAATGACATTAGTGGTAAAAAATGATTTTCTGAAATAACATTATTTTCAGTAAAGTTTAATAGGTAAAAAATCTTCCATTTCTCTTCTTTTCTTCTTAGCTTGTGAGGTTTCTTTTTTAATTTTTGTGGGGTTTTTTTCTTTTCTTTTTTTTGAGACAGGGTCTTGCTATTGTAGCCCATCATTTCCTGTTAAGTGCAGGTTAAAATTATCTAACCTCTCGCTTGTTGGTGTGTGTGTCTGTATTTCTCGCTGTCCTTTTTCCTTCTATGATTGTCCAGCAAAATAGCCAAAAATGTTAGAGAATGTGGGTCAACATTAGCTTTATGCAGGAAGAGTGCCCTGGTATCCCTAGCTTTTGATTTAGTAGTGCATCATTCATTATAGCAATCCAAAAAGCTGTTATTGAGAAACACTCTACCCTGGAATTTGGTAGTTGGTTGCTTGCCCTGGGGGATTTGAGCTTCTTTCACCTTATTTGATAACTGCCAGTTTTATCTCCGAAGTAGTTGTGCCCGTAATAGATGTTAGGGCCTGTTCTTTCCACTTTACAATACTTGAGGCTGCTTTTTCTCTGGTTCTTTCTTTTTTTGTATGTGGGGGAGTGTCATTCTAAGGACTGTGAAATATCCAGTGTTACTGAAGCTTTCATTTGTATGCCCAGGTACTTCTATGGTTGGTAATAGTTTCACTTATTTTTTTTTACCTTTTCATACTCTTATGAATTGCCTGGTCAACTTTTTTTTTTCTTTGTTGTTATATATTCTAGAAAACAAATTTCTTTTTGGTTGTTCATTTGTAGTCATCTTTATATGTTCTAGATAACAATACCTGGTAGGCTTTAAAATTTCTTCCAATCTTTGGTATGTCTTGTTTATTTTCTATCTTTGAGTGACAAAGAATTTTCTATTTTAATGTAAAATTTATTATACTTTTTTTTTTTTTGCCAGTCCTGGGCCTTGGACTCAGGGCCTGAGCACTGTCCCTGGCTTCTTTTTGCTCAAGGCTAGCACTCTGCCACTTCTGGCCATTTTTTTCCTGTATATGTGGAGCTGGGGAATTGAACCCAGGGCCTCATGTATACAAGGCAAGCACTCTTGCCACTAGGCCATATCCCCAGCCCTATTATACTTTTTTGATTTGTGCTTTTGCTTTTTAAATAAAACTTTAGAAATGTTACTTTGTACATTTATATTTGAAATTCATGTGGAAATATTTTCATTTAATGCAGAGCTTGTAAATTTAGTTAATGAAAATAGCTACCTTTTTAACAGACTAAAATTTCAGAAATAATTTGAATACTTAAGTGGAAATTTGACTCATATATAGGGTCTATCTTATTTCCCCAGGAATTAAAAAATGAAATTTTGAACAAGTCCTTACATAAAGCTATCAGTGAAAAGAAAGGAGACGTGGACTAGTGTCTACTGTGTATATACTAGACCCTCTTCTAGAATTTGTGTTGTGTGGAAATGCATATATGAACAAAAGAAGAAAAGGCCTCTGATTTCCTAGAAATTGCTGTCTAACTGAGTACCATAGGCATTCAACAAGTAACATATCTAACGTGTTATTAGAAAGTGATACATATCTTGGAATAAGTAGAAGAGGGTCCAAGGGAGCAGTTTAACTTATTAAATATGATGGTTATGGCAGGCCTTATTGAATGGGGGAGAATGAGCAAAGATGTCCAGTCAGTGAGGTAATCAGGAATATGGAGATTAGCAAAATCCAGGAAAAGTAGACAACATACAGTCTTCATCTTAGACCTGTATTCCTGGCTCTTCCAGTTACAAGTTGTGTGAACTTGGACAACTTAATTAACCTAACAACCTCAAGTCTTAATTTCCACAAGTATAAAAGGGTGATAACCTGAGGAAAGTATTATTAAGATTAAAAGAGATAACTAGTGAAAGGGCCTGCCTCCCACTTTGTTCTCATATAGTACTCTATACTTTATTTTCATAATATATATCACAGCTTATAATGATCTGTGTCATCCTTTGATTAATGTTTATCTCATCTGTCCTGAAATATTGACAGGAAGAACCAGTCAGTGCAGTATTAT
This sequence comes from Perognathus longimembris pacificus, assembly GCF_023159225.1. Taxonomy (NCBI): domain Eukaryota; kingdom Metazoa; phylum Chordata; class Mammalia; order Rodentia; family Heteromyidae; genus Perognathus; species Perognathus longimembris. The sequence goes on from NC_063161.1 coordinate 95,542,102, forward strand.
ATTTCATAACATTCAGTTGTTCATAGACAATACTTAAACCATTTTTTGTTTTATTTACAATGTTTAAACTTTGTTTCATTTGAAAGTCATCTCATTCACATTTCTTTTTTTTTTTTTGTTTTTTTGTTTTTTGTTTTTGGCCAGTCCTGGGCCTTGGACTCAGGGCCTGAGCACTGTCCCTGGCTTCTTCCCGCTCAAGGCTAGCACTCTGCCACTTGAGCCACAGCGCCGCTTCTGGCCGTTTTCTGTATATGTGGTGCTGGGGAACCGAACCTAGGGCCTCATGTATCCGAGGCAGGCACTCTTGCCACTAGGCTATATCCCCAGCCCTCATTCACATTTCTTTAGAAAGCACTTGTACTATTGTGTATTTATGCTAGAGCTTTGGACTGTACTTTAGGTATTAGCTTATTAATCCTTACACATTAGCTCTCTGATGAAAACACTAGGTATTTATCATCTTGCACTTGAAGGAACTGAAGCAAGAATTACTGCCTAGTGACACAAAATGAAAGTAAATTTAGATCAGATCTGCTTGCATTTTCCCCAATGGTGCTTTCCCTCCTATTTTGTAGCTAAAATTGACTTTCTTTGAAGTAGAAAAGCAAAAATCGATATATTGTTAGGTTGTAGCCTATGAGAGGGAAATCATAGGAAACATGCAATTAATATTCTAGTTATGACTTCATTTTCAGTTTTCTCTCATGAAGCTTCTTATATCTGAGAAAGTGATATTAGAAATATCAGTAGAGGGGCTGGGGATATAGCCTAGTGGCAAGAGTGCCTGCCTCGGATACACGAGGCCCTAGGTTCGATTCCCCAGCACCACATATACAGAAAACGGCCAGAAGCGGCGCTGCGGCTCAAGTGGCAGAGTGCTAGCCTTGAGCGGGAAGAAGCCAGGGACAGTGCTCAGGCCCTGAGTCCAAGCCCCAGGACTGGCAAAAAAAAAAGAAAAAGAAATATCAGTAGAGCCACTGGCTTGTTGCTCACCCTGTGCTACTCAATAGGTGAAGTCTGAAAGATAAAGTTCAAAGCCAGGCTAGGCAGAAAAGTCTGTGAGACTCCCTCCTGTCCAATTGGCCAGCAAAAACCAGGTTTGGAGGTATGTCTCAAGTGGTAGAACACCAGCAAGTAAAGTGAGTTTGAGGCCCTGACTTCATGCCTTGGTACTGACAAAGGGGGGGGGGGGCAGGGAAGAATTAGCAGACTTACAGTCCTTTACCATTAAAAATACCATGTGCAAAGAAGTTCTTTGTGGCTGACTTAAAAGAAGCTAAGAATAGGGGGCTGGGGATATAGCCTAGTGGCAAGAGTGCCTGCCTAGGATACACGAGGTCCTAGGTTCGATTCCCCAGCACCACATATATAGAAAACGGCCAGAAGTGGCGCTGTGGCTCAAGTGGCAGAGTGCTAGCCTTGAGCGGGAAGAAGCCAGGGACAGTGCTCAGGCCCTGAGTCCAAGGCCCAGGACTGGCCAAAAAAAAAAAAAAAAAAAAGTTAAGAATTTTTAATTTTGTTTATGATATTGTCATATGAATTGTTTAGATTATAGTATAGGGCTTCAGGTAAAAGCTCTATGGGAGAGTCCTTGCCAAAAATATAAAAGACCCTGGGCTCAATCACTAATACTGTAAAATAATATTTTTACAGTATATGTTTAATGTAGATCAGGTTGGTGTAGTCAAGTCTCTTCCAGTCCTAACAACAAAACAAAAGAAGGTGCCTGCAGTAACAAAAATAGAAGATGTTATCTCATCATTGCAATAAACTTGTTTGACCTGAGTTTAGATTGTTCTTAAGTATGAAAGTTAAAATAAATTGACATCATTCAGATTAAACTTATCCAAACAAATGTCATCCTCGCATTGTGACCTAGATTTTTTTATGATCAATGTCTTGCATAGTATGCTAATATTCTTTCACTTCTTAACTCTGTGATCCCACCTGCAAAGTGAACTTGTTTTCAGTACATCAGTTATTAGCAAAGAAAATAATGTAATTCCGTAATTCCGATAGTTGGCAAGCCTATATCTAAAACACTGCAAGTGTTTGTTCTTTTAAGCTAGGGCTTAAAGAACAAGTTCAACTCCAATGTGCACGGATTCCCCTGTCTCAGCCTTGGATAAACCTGATACTACAGGCAGGTACCCAGGTTACAGCTTACATTTTGTTCAGAACTTTTTTTGACCTTAATGTTATTGATTAAACGAAGATTTAGGGCAAAAAGTAATAGTAAGGATGATTTTTTTTTATACATAAAAGACATACTAATACAATCCAACAGGATGATGACTTCCAATTTTTATGTATATGTGCATAGATGTATATTTACTTATTTTGGGTTAGTTATAGGGCTTGAACTCAGGCCTGGGTGCTATCCCAAGCACTTTTTTTTTTTTTTTTACAATTTTTTTTCTTTATTTTCAAAGTAAGGTACAGAGGGGTTACAGTTTCATATGTAAGGCAGTGAGTACATTTCTTGTTTAACTTGTTACCTCCTCCCTCATTTTTCCCCTGCCTCCACCTCTCCATTTCCCTCTCCTCCCCATGAGTTGTTCAGTTGGTTTACACCAAATGGTTTTGTAAGTATTGCTTTTGGAATGGTTGTCTTTTTATCCTTTGTCTCTCGATTTTGGTATTCCCTTTCCCTTCCCCAGTTCTAATACACATATATACAGTATCCGGGTTCCTAAGCCCAGATACAGTGATAGTGGGAGTAAAATGGGAAGTGAATACTAGAGAAGAAGAAAAAAGAAAAAAAGGGGGGTTACAATTTCTCATAGCATGTTGAAAATAATTACAACAATGAAATACCACTTGTTTCTCTGAGCACTTTTGCTAAAGGTTAGTGTTCTACCACTTTGAGCCACAGCTCTGCTTCCAGTTTTCTGGTGATTTGAGATATGAGTCTCACAGACTTGTCCTGTCCAGGCTTTGAACCGCAATCCTCAGCTCTCAGCCTCCTGAGCTAGGATTACAGGTGAGGGTCACCAGTGCCCTAATACGTAAAGAGTATCTAAGTCAAGCCAGTCACCAATGTCTCCTGCCTGTAATCACAGCTACTCTGAAGGCTAAAATTGTTGGGATCATGGTTGGAAGCCACTTTGTGTGGAAAAGTTCACAAGACCACTTCTCAATGAAGAGATAGTATGTACCTGTTATGCTACTAAGTACTGGGGAGCCTAATATAGGAGGTAGATTTCACCAGGCTTGTTGCCAGGGCAGGAAGTGACACCATGGTTCAAACCCTAGTACTACCAAAAAATTAATAAATTTTAAAAAGATTATCTAAAGCAGCCTATATGGAATGATTTAGGGGAGATTTTTGTTTTCCCTAGAGAACGAGGTTGAGCTTAAACAGAGGCTTAAAAGCAATTTGGGGGGAGTAGTGAGTTGAAAAGGATTTTACCTACAGAATATGAAAAATATGTGCGAAGACACTGAAGAAAATATTTCTTAATTCAGGAACAGCAAATTCCGTAGAATGAATGAGTAGAGAAATGCTTGGAAATAAAAGTAAAGATCAGGAAGTCAACAGGTACAGGGGACTCGTGTATGGCATACTAACAAATGAGGCTTATTCAAGGAGGGTTCTGAGATCCATTGCCAGACTGTAAACAGGAAAATGACATCACCTGGTAGCAATGTAGAGCATGAATTAGACCATGACATAGATATTAGCCAGTGATTTTATATAATGCTCAGTGAAAAATATGGTTAAAATGTGGCTGATTAGACCAGGGCGAGAGATACAGAGAAAAGAGGCTTTGATTTATTTTTTTCCAAGTAGATTGTGTTTGTTTGTTTGTTTTAAGGTACTGGCGTTTGCACTCCGGGTCCTGGCATTTACTTGGCTTGCTGGCTTTCCTGATGCTCTAGCACTTTAGCCATACTTTCAATCTAAGGGGCCTTAATTTACTGGAGAAAATGGGAAGAGGCAGGGAAAGAAGAAAATGTGGCATGAAAGATTCCGGGTCTAGATTTTAAGAGAGATCTTAAATCTTAAAAATTAAGATCATTAGATTTAGGCATCATTGGTATATAAGCAGTAGTGAAAGCACTGAATTTGAGATAAAAAGATAAGAGAAAGATAAAAACAGAGAAACCAAGGTAACTGGGTGGCCTATTCTGAGTGATAGAGTATCTGCCTAGTTAAGTTCAGGGCCCTGTGTTCAAACCTCAGTTATACACACATACACAGTCTTCGTAAGCAAAGGACTGATAGTTACATGTCACATACTGACTACATTATTGAAGGTGAAAAATGCTTATTGTACTTTTCACACTGTGAGACATGATCAGTGCTGCTGTGACATTTAAATTACAATTCTTTGGAAGGTGTTACTGGTGAAATGAGGCAAGGAAATTTGATTCTGGTGGACCTCTGATGGACAAAATAGACTAGGTATATATATATATTCACATACTTTAAAAAAGAGGTAATTTTGATTGTGTTTATAAATGAAGAGAAGCTAGAGAGACCAGCGCTACAGATGGAAAAAATGATTCTTTGGTGGGTCTCTAAACAAGGCTTTAGTAATAAAATCCTCCAGGATCTACCCAGGGATTGGTTATTAGGGAATAAGACTATTTCTCTGGAGTAAAAAGGCAATGATGATTTGATTGATTTAGGGGCTCCAGAGGAGATCAAATACATAACTGCCTAGTTAACTAGAAGGACATTTTTTTCCCCTGTATCTAGTATAGACAGAATTTAAATGTTATTTAATTTAATCTTAGCAACTTGGCAAAGCTTATAGGTCAGAAAATTGAGGTCCAGAGAAACTTTGTCTTAATGTACACAACTAGAACGTACTAAGTGTAGTTTGGATTCATTTATATCTAGTTCAAAATATTAGTAATTCCAAGACCTTTGTCATGAGACCAGTTAATTTCAAACAGGAGAAGGCTACAAAAAGAAAATTTGCCCCCAAAAATCCCTTCAAAGAAATAACACCTAGTGTCTTCTACCATTATTTTTTTTTATGAATTTTCTTTTCTGCCTAAAACAAACACTTTTAAAAGAAAATGGTTGTAAGCTGGGTGCTGGTGAGTCATGCCTGTAATCCTAGCTCCTCAGGAGGCTGAGATCTGAGGATCACGGTTCAAAGCCAGCCTGGGTTCATGAGACTCTTATCCAGTTAACCACCAAAAAAAAGGAAAGGAAGTAATGCTGTGACTCAAGTGAGTAGAGCACTAGCCTTTAGCTGAAGAGCTCAGGGACAGCTCCCAGGCCCAGAGTTCAAGCCCCATGACTGACGTGTGTGTGTGTGTGTGTGTGTGTGTGTGTGTGTGTGTGTGTGTGTGTGTGTACACATATATGTATATATATTTGTATTTCATGTTATTAATTTTTTTTTGACCAGTCCTGGGCCTTGGACTCAGGGGCTGAGCACTGTCCCTGGCTTCCTTTTGCTCAAGGCTAGCACTCTACCACTTGAGCCACAGCGCCATTTCTGGCCATTTTCTGTATATGTGGTGCTGGGGAATCGAACCCAGGACTTCATGTATACGAGGCGAGCACTCTTGCCACTAGGCCATATCCCCAGCCCTTCATGTTATTAATTTTTAAGGGTTCTGCTCATTGTCAAACTGCTTAGAAATTTCTAAGGGAGTGGGGTAGGTTGATGCCTGAAGTTTGCTTTAGACAGTCATAGCCCTGAAAAGCAGTAAAAGAAAGTCAATGCTCTGCTCACAAACTTGCAGCCATTTTCTTCTCTTCTTTAGTCCTCAATTTCCTAAAAGTGGAAATGATTAGCAGAGCACAGACTAGTATCCATTTATGTTGGGTGCTAAAAAGGGAAAAGAAGGGAGGAACTTGGGTTCCCAACATTGCTTGAACTAGAATAAGCTTGACCAGCAGCTGCTGTTGATCACCCTGGACAAGGAAAGGAGAGGCAGATTTTCTGCTTTTGATAGCATGCTTAAGGAATTGATTAATTAGTACAGCATCACTTAGAGACATTGTTCCTAAGACTGCAGGAACAAATTGTTCAGTTTTTTAAATGTTCCACTTATCAATAACTGAATACTTCAGAAATATAAATACTTCTCATTAGTGTACATTTCAAGAAGCATGTTTACATTGTTTTAAAAGAGACTCCCAGTCAAACATACAGGAATGGTCAAGGAAATTTTTTATATTGCAGCCAATGGGCATGCACCAGATAAAACAAATCTTTACTTGGAAAAATAGTAAATTGAACATGCATTAAAATTATCCTTGCCTCAGTCGTCTATTTATTTGCTTGCCTTATGGATTTTAAGTAATCAGAAGGTGGATTTTTTTAACTCAAAGAGTGCAATGTAGATATAAACTTAATTTGTTAATTACTACAGTTTTCAGAAAGACTCAAGCCATAAATTACATTAATATTTTGAATTCTGGTTCAGAACAATACAATAGCAAAAGAAAAGCCCCTCTGTTATGTGTAATATTAAGTATTATCTCAGTTTATATGTTGTGGGTCTTTATAGCTACAGGTTCTTACTTTGCTTTTTATTTAGTTAACAATCAAATAGATTCAGTATGGCCCCATGTAAGTTCTAACTGATACATTATTCATTTTCACAGAGCTGTAAGTCTAGTAAAGACAACAGGCATTAATCAAGTAATCCCACAGTGAATACATGACAAGAATATGAAGAACTTGTTGCTATGAGCAAATAAGCTAATTTAGATATAAGAGACAGATCCTTTTGAAAGAATGGCATTTGGGACTGGAATAGAGAGGGAGTAAAGAATAGTTGCATACACTAATGTGGAAACAGCTTCGTTCTTTCCAGGAATTAAAAGATGGTGAATGAGACCTCAACAATAGTTAGGGGAGGGGAGAGTCTCAGGATACCGTTGAGGAGCAAGCTAAGGCCAAACTTACACAAGGCCTTAAAGGACTTGTGGAAAAGTTTGGTTTTATTAAGGTACAGAGGAACATTGCAGATTGCAGAGGGACATCAGCAGATTAATCACATTTAGACTATCTATACAAGAATGTACAGAGAGGAGAACATTAAAATGAAAGTTCATTTACTCTCAAGTTTTTTCTTTTGTTTGCTCATGTTTTGAATTGTTCCTTCTGTTTACTTGCTCAATATTACCCTAATCAGTTCCTTTTCTCAAAGCCAGAAACTACTATAATAGTACAGAAAAGTTAATCTCAACAAATACAAGAGCTACATCAGTTACTCTTCTCCTGATATCCCCTATGGATATCAGAAGTTAGATGACTTCCCATTTGCACTTTTTGAAAACTTTTGGTCAATGTTAATTTCCCTCCTATGTGATAGCATTTTGTCTTGTTTTCAACATTTTCCCCAAAATATTCCTTTAGAAATAGTCTCAATATTTTTAGTAGACTTTGGAATCAGATTTCTAGTTAACATAGAATATATAATGATACTTATCTTAAATGCTTGCTTTTCTTCTTCCCAAACAAGACTTACTGAATATTGAAAACTAAAGATTGAAGCTCTCAAACTGAGTTTTTAGTTCTTGGTAGGTCTTCTTAGGTCTACAAGTCTAGTATATTCTCAAAAGAAGTTCTGTCAAATATTTTTACAAACCTCTGTTCCCCTTACCTTTATTCCACATTTCCCGTTTGTGTTACTTAGTTTACAACTTGAGCAATACTGTTGAACTCAGTCAGCTTTGGCTAAAATAATTTTCAGACTTATCTTAAAACTTGGTGGTAAAAAGGGGCAAGAAAGTTGTTCTCATTATATTCTTACTCCTCTTTTCAAGTCATTTTTTTTAAATTACTGAAATGCCAGCAAATCATGATTATCTTCATTTTATATAGTAGAAAGTTATATTGTTACTAACTTGAAGAATTTAGAAATTTGGAGAAGTACACTGAAATATAGTCAGTTGTTTCTATTTAACTGAAAGATATGATTATACAGTACAATATAAATTATAAAGAAGACATTTGTTAGCTTTCTATTTTAGTAATGTGTGTTTGACTTATCTTTGTGGATCAGGTTGAGATGTGTTTCATTTTCACAATCTTAAATTTAAGATCTTGAAATTAAAAACATACCAAGTTACTTTTCTGCATTGAGTCCAAGTCCCTGTAGGCTTAGGTGCAGTGACCTAAATGAGTGCTTCCCTGTTCATTCTGAAAAGAACTACAATAGTTTTCTATACATCAGCTTCATTTATTATCCACTATCATATTTTACATGTATTTATATCCTAGCCTGAAGGGTTTTCCTTCTGAGATTGGAAAATCCAATCTAACCCTTATGACTCTATTGTGGTCTATTTTCTTGCTGGCTTCTCTATATTACATAGTTATATAATAATATGTAGTTGTATATCAGTTTACTAAGAGGCATGTGCATTTACAATTTTATGAATTTGTTATTTTTTTTTAAACTGGGCATGAAGGCACACATTTGTAATCCGAGCTACTCTTCAAGGTTGAGGCAGGAAGGTTGTGATTTTAACACCAGTGTAGACAACCTTAGGAGAGCCTGTTGAGAGAAAGAAAGAGAAAAAAGAGAAAGGGAGGGAAGAGAGGAGAGAATCCTGCCTGAATAAATTTTAGCCCAGTTGCCTTTAGTTTTCAAATGAGGATACAGACACCAGAGCTGTAATGATTTGCCCAAGATCTTGGAAGAAACAACCGGCTTACAATTTTTAAGTGTATTGTTCTTCCTTTAGGCATTTAATGTGTTCTTCTTGGAAATGTTTATTCCAGTTCTTGTTATCTGCTTGAAGAAAATGTGCAAAAGGCAAAGTGTTGACTTGCCAATGCCAGGAGGTAATAATAAACAGTAACAAGTGTTTGTTACACATCTTCTAAGAGCAGGGATACCTCTTCGGACATTTCTTTTTTCTTTTTCTTTTTTTTTGGCCAGTCCTGGGCCTTGGACTGAGGGCCTGACCACTGTCCCTGGCCTCTTCTTGCTCAAGGCTAGCACTCTGCCACTTGAGCCACAGCGCCCCCTCTGGCCATTTTCCATATTTGTGGTGCTGGGGAATCGAACTGAGAGCTTCATGTGTAGGAGGCAAGCACTCTTGCCACTAGGCCATACTCCCAGCCCTCTTCGGACATTTCTGTAGAAGAGTTTGACTAAGGAGTAGCATCTGGCAGCCAATGGAAGAGGAGGTGGTAGCATACAGTTTATATAGTCAAATTGTATGTAGGTAGACAAACTAGAGGCCACATTGGTAAGGACTGGCATGTCACTCCATCTTTGTAGATAATGTGTGCATACTGTATTGAAACTACAAATAGACATTTTTTATACGGAAAAGTAATTGGCAAATAAGAGGAATATTATTAGAAATTATTTCTCCTTTGCAGGATGACTTCTTAGCTCATATAGAACAAGGTTATAAGAGGTTTAATAATGTAGAGGTGGTCAAAGACTTCTAAGTCAACTTTATTAATTTTACTGTTTTTACTTGAAGCTGCTACTTAGAAGGAAGAAGTTCTTCATTGTAGATCATTCTTAAGTAAAGGTGATAGATCAACAGAGTTTCTTATTTCTTGTTCTCATCCTACTTCTTTTTTTCTTTTTTTGCCAGTCCTGGGGCTTGGACTCAGGGTCTGAGCACTGTCCATGGCTTCTTTTTGCTCAAGGCTAGCACTCTACCACTTGAACCACAGCGCCACTTCTGGCCTTTTCTATATATATGGTGCTGAGGAATCAAACCCAGAGCTTCATGCATGCTAGGCAAGCACTCTGTGTTAAGCCACATTCCCAGCCCCTCATCCTATTTCTTTTTGGGTGTCCACTTGGATGTTTTAAACCTTATTTTGAGAAGTTTTCTATATAATGAGTCCTAAGGCTACTAGAAGAGGTAGATAACATTTTCAACTTAATTTTGCTTCTTCATCTCAGAAAAGTAACCTTTTTTGCACCAATATGCAAATGTAAAGGATTTTGATAATTTTTTTCTATTCTGTTTTTTCTTCTGAATCATTTAATTTGCCATTTAAATAGTAAGAAGAGGGATAGGTCTGTGTCCTGAACAAGGTTTGTACATGCATGTTTTGATTGAAGACAGAGAGGTACTTATCTCCTATTTCTTTGGCTGATATTATAATGACAATCTTGCTACCTTTCTAACAGATCTCCTAGGAAAAACTAACAGCCTTATTTTAATAGTCTGGCATATTTTATATCCATTGGCTGAAATTTCAACTCTCCTTTCCTCAGTGTCTCTTAAGTAAGAGTTCATAGGAACATACAACCCCAGGCCAAGAATAAGAAGTGAGTTAGCAGAATTATAATCCAGACTGTGTATACATAATATCCAAAAGGGAAAAAAAAATAAAATTAGGAATGTAGGGTACAAATCCGTAACTGAGAGCTGAGAATGTTAATCATATTTGAAGTAGCTTGAAACTGATTATTCACAGAATCAAGATGTGAGTAAATAAAAAATCCACTCTAACTCAGTTTGTAACAGAAAGGTCTCAATATAATCTTAACCATAGATCGGGGATCACAGACCAGATCAAAAGAGAAGGAAAGATTCTTCTAGCTTACCAAAATATCTCTGTAGAAATTAAAGTGTAACATACCTTAGTTCAAGAATTTCCAGTCTTTTCAGGATGCTATTAGGTATTTTGGATTCTATGTCCAAACTTTTGCATATAGTTTCAGGTACTCTCTGTAAACCAGACACCTTTAACAATGTTGCAAGTGATTTTAGGTTTCACCCAAAACTGTTGTCATAGTAACTGATATCAGTTGAGTTAAATAATACTTACTTCAGAACCAAATAGACAAAGGTTTGCTCAAAGTCATGTTTCAGGGCAACACATATTCATAATCAGTATTAATCCTGGTACTGTTTTCAGATTTAGGGTATTGTTTCAAAACAGTTTATAAAGCATAAAAACTTTGACAAGCTAGCCAAGGAGGCTGAGAGACCTGATCTGTTCTTCAAATTGCCCAGACTTAGAAGGGAAGGTAGCACTTTGTTTGAATCTATAGTGGGTTATATACAGCCCTCTTCACTAACAGATTCAATTTCATCAGTACCTAGAAACTCAAAACTAATACAAGAGGTCAAAATGAACAGCAAGGAAAATAATTCCTGAATTGTCACTTTTTAAAATAGGTGGAGCTGAGGTTAATCACACTGGTTTCATACAAAAAGGAGAATCTTTGCTTTGAGACAGTCTTCTTGTGTCCTCAACCTCAGGATCCTCCTAAGGCAGAAAAGTCTTGAGTCTAAGGTGCCAAAACAGATAAATCATCCTGAGAGACAGTAGAGTATCTTTTTCATTTACAGACCTTGGGCAGGTAAGTACTAGTTGTTGTCAGTCTTTAAGGGGTTATAATTTCTTGGCTTCTAGATCTAAGGATACCTCCCTGATAGCAACCTCTGAAACCCATAAATACACTGTTAACATTATGGGGAGATAAAGACTAAAACTTCCAAGCAGTATGTAATCATGGGATTGATGATGTCTATTCATCCAGCCTGGACACTCACTGAAACATATTGAGAGAGCAGCATAAAAACATACTGCTCCTCAAAGCTTCTCCTAGACCTCTAGGGTAGATTTCCTATGTAACACATTTATGTGCATATCCACCCACTACTACTCATTAAATGGTAGCTTGTTGAACACTGATAAGTTTTAATCATACTGTAAGTATACCTTTAGTACAGGTTCTACAAACTTTCCAATGCTTAAGACTAAGGCAAAGTAGTAGCAAACCACATCTAGCTGTGTACTAAAAACATATATATATATAAAATACATTTAATAATATATTTAAAGTACATTTAACATGTACTAAAGATACATATTATTACTTCAGTTATTGCAGGAACAGAAGATTGGCTTTGTGTCATTTCTTTAAAACTGAAAATTTGGAAAAGAAGGGAACTATTTTAATTTCTAAAGCAATATCCATAAAAATTCTGTAGGAAAAAAATCATTAAAAGCATTAATTACTATCCTTAGGCATAGTGGCCTGCAGTTCCATACTCATTAGTATGATCATGAATTTGAGGCAAGACTGGACTACATATTGAGGCACTGTATCAAAAACAAAGCCACTATTATCACTTTACCTTAAATACCAGGCACTTACTGGAATCGTAACAAGTATGGTTAGAAAAGAAAAAAATAAGCAAATAAGAATTTTATAGTACAATGATGAGACCCCTTAGTTACATTCTTAACCAAATATTTAAAACTGTATTGTGTTCTAGAATATTTAGGACAAATCCTCTGTTACCTAGAAAATGATTATCAGAACACATGTTTTCCTCATAAGTAGATATGGGGACAATGTGGATATATTAGAAGGCGGATACATAAAAAACGTGTGTGCATCTTCATGGGTACACCAAAAGCACACAAGAGTAGGAGTCAACAAGTCTACATAAAAATAAGTGAAATATGAGTCAGATGCTGGTGTTTCATTCCTGTAATTCTAGCTATTCAAGAGGCTGAGATCTGCAACTCAAGGTTCAAAGCTAGCTAAAGGCAGAAAAGTCCAGGAGATGCTTTTCTCCAATTAACCACCAAAAACCCAGAAGTGGAACTGTGACTTCAATGGTAGACTTCTAGCCTTGCACAAAAATGCTCAGGACAGTGCCTAGGCTTTAACCTCAAGACAGACAGATAACACACACACACACACACACACACACACACACACACACACACACACACACACACACACACAGAGAGAGAGAGAGAGAGAGAGAGAGAGACTCAGTTCTTTGCTCATAAACAAGAACAATCCGGAAGCAGTGAAAGCCCAAGGTACAAACACTTAACACAGATGATCAAGACAAACAAAAATATTTAGTATTCTAAAGTTGAGAGGATTGCATATATACAGCCAGAGCAAACTATTGTACCAATAATATGACATGGGGGGGCAATATTAAAGTTGAATCCTTTTGGCTTAGTTTATTTTTCATATATGGTCTCTTGCTATGTTTGCCTTGGGGCTGCCTAGAACCAGGATTCTCTTCTTCCCTCTTAGCAGTACTGGATAACAGATTTGACTCATCACACCCAACTCAGCTTTCTTTTTAAAGAAGGTTGTATTCATCGTGCATATTGTTTTCTAAAATGTTGACTAGTATTGATTAGATTATATTGTACTGTAGATACTATATGCTATGAAATATGTTCTATATTCTCCTGAAAAGATTCTTAGAAATAATTTTTAGTTCTTAAAAAAGTGAGGAGGAACTAATGTGCATTTGTGGAATGCTTCTAGAGGCAGTGTGATATAACAGCTTTTGTGTGAACTTTGAAGATACACACAATGGAAGTTGTACATTGAAAGTAACAAAAGCATGATGTTTAGGGAAGAAATGTGTCTGTTCATGTTTTAGCTTATACTCAGCAACTTATACTCAGTAGAGGTGTGTCTTTGACGCTCTGAGATGATAGTACTTTATGGTCACCAAAAATTTTATGAGAATTTGGCATTAACATATGCAGAAATCCTTAACCTGTCTTTCTGCTTAATCAGGAAGTCTTGATTCACTTGTTTAGGGCATTGCTCAGGTGGACCATCAGGATTATAAGTGTTTAGAATACTGTTTGGAATATGTCAAGAAATTAGTTGACTAATAGTCACAAGATGATTTTCAGTGGTTTGTTTGGCCAGTTCTCAAGTTTGAACTCAGGGCCTTGTGATTTCTTAGCTTGCTTCCTCAACTGCTCCCCCACCACTTGAGCCATAGCACTTGAGTCTGACTGTTTGCTAGTTATTTTGGAGATGAAATCTCAAAGACTTTTCTACCTGGGCTGTCTTCAACCTTGTCACCTCTAGTTTTCAGCCTCCTCAGTAGCTAGTATTATAAGTGTAAGATCTTGGTGCTTTTTATAGTTTAAGATTTGCTTGCAGCTTCACCTTGTAAGGAACATGAATCCTTCTGATAACTAACCAAAACCGTACATTGAAACATACAGATAGCCTAATTGGTTTACATTGTGTATTTTTAAATAGCTTTTACATTAGAATTAGGATAGAAATAAGTATATTATATTTTCATCAAGAATCAAGTCTTGGGCTGGGGATATAGCCTAGTGGCAAGAGTGCCTGCCTCGGATACACGAGGCCCTAGGTTCGATTCCCCAGCACCACATATACAGAAAACGGCCAGAAGCGGCGCTGTGGCTCAAGTGGCAGAGTGCTAGCCTTGAGCGGGAAGAAGCCAGGGACAGTGCTCAGGCCCTGAGTCCAAGGCCCAGGACTGGCCAAAAAAAAAAAAAAAAAAAAAAAAGAATCAAGTCTTCTAAAATAGTGTCATGTAGGTAAACTCATTTACTTATATATACTTTATCAAAACTTTCTATGTGTACTTTGAAAAAGCCACAACCCAGAATGGAATGAGCTCTAGCTTTTGATACTAGTATGAATATAACATGTAAGTTCTTGCTTTGAATTGCCTGTATTTCTAAAGTTTCAGTTCAGCATTGCCCTATATAACTTGGAAATGTTCATTCTGTGCTGTTCAATTTGGCCATTTGTGCTGTTCACTAGCCACTTGACAGGAGTGATAAAGAACTAAACATTTAGATAGCCACTTGTAATGAATGGATTCATATTAGGAAACGCCTCCTAATACTGAAACTGAGGGAAAGAGCTGCGGCAGTTCAGGAACTCAGTTTCAGCTCATCTACATTAGGCTTTAAGTTTTGTAATCAAAATAAGTATCAGAGGGCAGAACACTTAGCATGTACAAGGTGTAAGGTTCAATCTGCAGCAACACTGAATGGATGAATGAAGAGTGAATGGTTATGAGAGCCAGGAATAGTGGTGCATACCTATAATCCTAGGACTTAAGAGACTGAGGCAGGAAGATCGAGAGTTCAAGGCCAGCCTAAACTAGGTAGTAAGACACTGTCTCCAAAGAAGAAAAGAGTTAATGATAGTTGTTTATTTTAATGAGAGCAGACAGACTAGTCTTTATATATTGTATAGTCCTGTTTTCAATTACTTTGTCTTGGAATACTCAGATTTGTATATAACTCTAAAAAGATGTCCTCAAAGTGTTTCTGTTAATGATCACTGGAATTTGAAGAGGCTTCACTTATTTGTTTATCTATCTCTGGTTCTGAAGGTTAAACTGAGGGCCTGGGCACTGTCCCTAAGTTTTTATGCTTAAGCCACAGCTCCATTTTTGGCTTTAGGTGGTTAATTGGAGATAAGAGTCTTATGAAGTTTCCTGCCATGACTAGCTTCCAACCACAATCTTCAGATCTCAGCCTCCAGAACAACTAGGATTTACAGGCATGAGCCACCAGTGCCTGGCAAGAAGCCTGATTTTTAAGAGTAACTATGAGTTAAGTAGAGTAGTCATAAAAGAATTTGTTATAACTATCTTGAAATAGTTGGAGGTTCTGTAGAAGACATGACCTTTTTGATCTTCTGTAACACAGAATGCAGGGTATCATTTCTCCCCATATTTATCCAAAAGTAGAGTTAAATCCTCAGCAATTCATATTAGGCTTTATGATGTATTCCTCACATGACACCTAGTATATCAACATTTAAGTTGTTTTAGTATATCCTAGTTGTACTCCACATGACTCTCAATCAGCACGGATACCATTGAGAGCATAGCTGTCAAAATACCACAGAAAATGAAGAAAAAGATCTAGGCATTCTTTTTAGTGTCTAAGCCTAACTTAAGAGACTCGTGAGTACTAGTTCTTTCCAGTACATCAGAATTTTGAATCTTTTGAAAATCCATTGTTCTATATAAGTGGTAGTAATAAATTGGTCTATATTACCAAGAAACTATTAAAAGGGGGTTTTATCATTAAATTATTACAGCAAAAATTTACAGGAGTCATTTTAGTAATTTCCTATGTTATGAGAGGAAGCAGATACGGTAAGTTATTCTATGTAAGTACATTTTAAACATTAGTCTTTCTGTTTTGCTGAAAAAGAACTCAAATATGCATTCTTTTCCTTTGTCATCGAGTAGGAAAATATTATTAGGAGAAGCACATTCTTAAATTATTTCACACAGTTTTAGGAAGTATCTCTCTGCTGTTGGTAAAGTAAGACCCTTCTGTGGAGGGTGAGATTATATATAGTAGGGTGCCTCCCTAGCTTGTACAGGTCTGGACTCTATTCCTAACTCTCCTCCTTCCCAAAAAAATCTGTAAAAGAAAAGGCTTTATTTTCCCAGTGGCTGTCTCTCCTAACATCAAGGTGACCTTTCATTTTAAGAGGAATGAAACTCGGGGGCAGGGGGGTGGTGGGGGGGAGGCTGGGCACTGTCTCTAAGGTTTTGTGCTCAAGGCTACCCTTATACCACTTGTGCCACTGCTCTACTTCTAGCTCTTGGGTGGTTAATTGGAGATAAGAGTTACATGGACTTTCCTGTCCAGGCTGGCTTTGAACTTTTGTTCCTCAAATCTTAGCCTTATGAGTAGCTAGCATTACAGGCATGAGCCACTGGTGCCTGTCTTAAGAAAAATCGTAATCATGAAATGTTTGCTTTCTTTCTCACATGTACATTTAGCTTTCACTTTTATAGGAGTTCTTAGATGAATTGTGTTAGTCTTACTAATTTACTAACTCATTCAAAAAATTTTACTTTATTGTTCTCATGTTCCTTACTAGGTGCTAGAAATCCAGTTATAAGCAAGCAGATGTGATTGTTGTGCCCTGGAACCTTAAGGTGAATTAATGGCACGTTATCAGCCTATGAATGTAGGCTCTATACTTACTTTACTTAATTTTAAATATTTCCTTTTACTCTCCATCCTCTTTCATTCTTAGCTATATATTTTTCCTTAAGGCATATGATGTTGATGTTAATAGTATTGTTAGATCTCAATTTGTTCACCTTTTCCTCCCTGTCCTGTACTTTTAAGCTCTGTCAAAGTCATTGTAACAGCTATTTTTAGGTATTTAATGGAATCTCCATTTCTTAATGTTCTGACACAATACTGCAGTGATGTGGTGCTAGAACTTGAAATAGGCAGTCCTTCATGCTGAGCAACTGCTGTACCACTGAGCTATACTCCCAGGCTGCCCAGGCTGGTTTTGAGCTCATAAACTCAAGCAATCCTTCTGCCTCGACCTCCTGAGTACTAGGACTGTAGGTTCATGCAGTTACGCCTTTCTAGATACTCTTTATTTTGGATCAAACTAAATCTAATATTTTGTTTTTTGTCAAGATCTATGTCATTGTCTTTTTCATATGGTATTTGTGTTAGTTCTACCACTATATAAATACCTGAGATAGTCAACTTAAAATGAGAGAAGGTCTATTAATTTGACTCATGTTTTTGGATGTTCCAGTCCATGATCACTTGACCCCATTGCTTTGAGCCTGTGGCAAGGCAGAGCATCACAAAATGACAGGAGCATGTGATAGCTCAGTTGCTCACCTCATGCCCATAGAGTTAAAATAGAAAGGAAGGGATTGAGGTCCCACTGTTCCATTTCAAACCCCACACTTAAAGACCTGGCACTAGGCCTTGCTCCTGAATGTCTATCATCTCCTGATTAATGCCACCCTGGTCATAGGCCTTTGGGAACCATTCAAGATCCAGACTGTAGTATTTATTTGCCTTAGACTTACAAACAGTGTTGTCTGAGTATTCTTTCTACTCTGTGCCTCTATGTCCTCAATTGAAAAATGAGCATAATGATAGTCCCTATGTCGGAGTTTATTGAAAGGACAAAATGAGTTACTATATGAAAAAGAAAAGTCTCTCGCACTGAGATACTCAGTTCATACTTGCTATTAGCAGTAATGAAAGTCTTTTCTAAAAAAGTAGCTGTTTATTCTCTATTTTTTTTAATCTTTGCTGGTTTTTGTTTCTTTGTGCTTACTTATTTTTAATTGGGTACTCTGAAAAATATCGTTTAATTTTTTTGAAAGTAGACATAGCTACTTTAGATGTACAAACTTTTTTTTTGTGGTTATAATTTGACTGATTATATCTGACAGGTACCCCAGCACATTTTCATCTTGAATATCCCTAACTTGTCTTCCAATTTTTTGCATGTCAATATCCCCAAAGTTTTTATTTATTAATTGTTTGACATATACTTTGCTATCTTTTAAAGAAAAATGTCCTGCTACTATGTCTATACTTCTACACACTTGTCTGCTCCTTGATTGTATCTCAGATAGGAGTTCTCTTTGATTTCTTGATGGAGTTTGTCCTCGAGTCTTGACTTGGTAAACATTCTGAGGTTTTACACGCCTATAGATATATCTTTTTTTATACTCTCACCAAATCAAAAGGGTGTATTTTAGCTCTATGTAAAATTATAGGTTCCAAGTTCCATTTCTTCCTTACTTTAAAAATACCCACCACTGGGGCTGGGAATATGGCCGAGTGGCAAGAGTGCTTGCCTCATATACATGAAGCCCTGGGTTCGATTCCCCAGCACCACATATATAGAAAATGGCCAGAAGTGGAGCTGTGGCTCAAGTGGCAGATTGCTAGCCTTGAGCAAACAAGCCAGGGACAGTGCTCATGCCCTGAGTCCAAGCCCAGGACTGGCAAAAAAAAAAAAATACCCACCACTGTCTTTTAGTTTTACTGTTGCTATTGAAAAGATGTTCATCTGATTTCTTGCTCACCTGTTCATAGTCTTTTTTTCCCCCTTTTTAGAAATGTTTAAGGTTTTTATTTCTAGTGTTTTTAACCTTTATTACAGTGTTCCTAGTTGTGAACGTTTTCGTAAGTAACCTGATTGGCACTTTTTGAAATATTTACATCTGAATTACTCTAGTTTATTCTGAGAAATTTTTATTTTCCTATTTGTTTCCCCGAGACACTTATAGTATAGTTACTTCTCTGTGTTAAACATACTTACCTATTACTTTTTCTCTATTTTCTATCTCTTCACCTCTTGCAAAATTCCATATTTTAGAATTCCTCAAGCTGATTTTACAGCTCATTAAGGTATTCTTTGGCTGTTAATAATTCTCTCTCCCAACCCATCAGTTCCTTTATTTCTCTGAGAGATTCTGTATATTACTAGATTTTTATTCATGACAGTTTTTCCTGCTTAATCTTTTAAGTATTTTTCCCTTTTAAAGTGGACTTAAGGGCCGGGAATATGGCTAGCGGTAGAGTGCTTGCCTTGCGTGCATGAAGCTGGGGGTTTGATTCCTCAGCACCATATCAACAGAAAAGGCTGGAAGTGGCACTGTGACTTAAGTGGTGGAGCACAAAGAAGCCAGGGACAGTGTTCAGGCCCTGAGTCCAGGCTCCAGGACTGGCAAAAAAAAAAGGAGGGGGTGGACTTAACTATGTCTTAAATCCTATTTTATGGCTCAAATTTGTGCGTTTTCTGCTGCAGATTGTTCAACTTCTGTCTGTTTTGTGATTTTCGTATGCTCTCTTATGTCCTACTGTTTTATCACAACAATTATTCACTGCCTTGTCAATAATAACTGGTGACTTTTATTCGAATGAATTTTAAAGTTGAAGATAAAGTTTTCTAAATTTGCCAAGTTATTTTATTAATTAAATAAACTCAAGAGTAAGATGTTTTTCCTATGTAACAAACAGCTCAGATCATGCTAAAACTTTGTTTTGTTTTGTTTGTAGTTTTTATGGTGAAAAAAAATTAAACTTACAGAAGAGGAGACAATTACTTTTTTAAAGTAGAGCAGTGTTGCAGGCCTGTTATTTAGAAAGTGATCATTTGTGAGTTGTCATTAAATGGTTTCTAGTAATCTGGATTTGGGGCAGTAGAAGTATGAATAATTTCTTCTGCCACCATTAAGAAGATCAGTTTGTGCTTTCATTAGACAAAACCCTGGTGCAGTGGTGTTTCTCCTTTCTGCTTCTTTCTCTTGGTGTTCACTCACAGAAGCATAAATTGAATATGGTCAGTCGGCCAGATTTATTTCAAAACTAATTTATTATAGTATATAAAATCTTCATAGTTAAGAAGTAGGAACACAGTCTTGGTATATATGATTTAGTCATTAATCAAGCTTTTAATTGGCTTTGGTGGATCAGCAATCGATGACATGTAAGGCAATTGAGGACAAGAAATGATACAGGCAGATTACTGAGCAGATCACTTTGGGGTCTTGTTTTTCTCCCAGTCATCGCCTTTGGTACACATCCTTTGAACTCCCTTCCCTGCCACTTTTTTTATACTCTTGCACAGGATTGTAAATCAGTAGCAGGATAGACTCCACACTTATTCATCGTACATTATTTGCCCACGAAGCCCTACAAATACACTTGGAATTCTCACTGCAGTGTTTTGGGAAGCTAGTGAGGCTTACCACTAGAGAGGACACCTAGCTGTCATTTCTTTTCTAATTCTTGTTCTATCCCAGCCAACACATTAATTTAGTAAGTCTATATTTGCATTGAAGGCAAAAAAAGGAATAAGCACAGACTATCAAGTAAAACTATTTTCAATACCCAACAAATTTTTCCCTTACTCATCTTTTAGAGCCTTGTGTGCCTAACTATTCTTGTCTTTTTCCATGTTACTTCTGCTTCCTCTTCCTACCTAATGTGCTTAGACTGGGAAATGAACACACTTGTATTGAGTATTGTCCTATAAAATATTTTTAAGTAGTTTTTGATTCAGTAAAGAACATTCCTTTCTTTCCACACACTGTCAACTTCCCCAGAGGTGATTTCGTGTTTTTAGTTAGTGTGTAAATCTTTTTCCTATCCCTGTATTCAAATATTTGGGAGAAAATGTCTCCCAAATTGAAAATATTTCCAAAACAAACATTTGGAAAGCATTAGTTTTGAAAGCCCTTCTACAAGTAAGTGCTTGTCTACTTTTGCTTTTAAGGAAAAATAAGATAATTTCAGAAAGGACAAGATGGAAGGATATGCTGATTAGCAAATAAGTATTGTCCCTAAGCTAGCATGAGCTAGATTCTTTTAAGATATTAATGGAACAGACATAAAAGCTAATCATTCTTGAGTATGCCAACTATATGTAACATAGCCATTGCTATGTTAATATGCCATTATCACATCATTTATTTGAACTTCGTAAGCACTCTATTGACCGCAGGCCTTGACTTCATTTATTTAAAAAGAAAATGAAGATCAAAGATATAAATGACTTACTTAAGGACACACATCTAGTAAGTGGTAAATTGGGATTCTACCAGCTCTCTTGACTTTGAATCTCCGGCCCTTCTTCATTCAACTTTACCAATATTTGCTTTCAACAGATTTTTACCTTTTTTCCATAGTTGCATATATGCATAATTGCATATTTTCCTTTTGGTTTGTTCAATGTCTACATACATATCTAAGCAAACATTTGTTCTTTATTTGAGCCACCTGCACTGTGTCTAAATGATAGGCATTTGAAGGATAGGGTTACATCACTGGTCTGCACTGGCTAAAGGTTTCAAAGGCCCTATTGCTATGAATGTAGGAAAGACTAGCCCTACCTAGCCCTTCCCAAGTAGTGGAGAAGTGGGAAGATCACAGTTGGAGGCCAACTAGGCAATGAGTTAATGAAATTGCCCATCTTAGTAGTAAGCTGGCTATGGTGGTTCATACCTGTCATCCCAGCTATGCAGGAGGCCATTGGTAGAATCACCATCTGCGTTTAGCTCTATGTAAAAACCTTGAAACCCTACTAAAATGTTATTGAAAGAAAAAAAAAAGCCTTCCAATTCTATCATTGCCTCACCTTCCTCAAGTTTTTTTTTTCTTAAATCCACCTATAAGTTACTTTGAGGATTAAATAAGTGAAATTTATATACTTATTCCTATTAGTGCTTTCTTCATAAGTGCTAGTACTGATTTTATCATATATAACTCCCAAGCTTCTCAGTGAGATTCTGAAATTTTTTATTTACTTACACAGTAATCTAAAGATATTAGCTCCACACCTTAAACATTTTTGTTAAGTGAGAAACTAATCACTAATAAATCTTTGGTATTTATCTGCCTACTGGCCTGGAATAGTTGTCTTGCTCCAGGATTTAAAGTATCTTTAGAAAGATGCCTAGTATCTATTGGGGAGGATACTTGACATTATTGTAATAATAAGGTTTACTCATGTTGTTTTAACCTGCTTGTATGAGAATACAAAATCCACACTCAGTTATTAAAACTTTTGCTGTCTCATTTTCTCTTTCAGAAGATGAATAATCTTTCATTTAGTGAGCTATGTTGCCTCTTCTGCTGTCCACCTTGCCCAGGGAAAATTGCTTCAAAATTAGCCTTTTTGCCACCTGATCCAACCTACACACTGATGTGTGATGAAAGTGGAAGCCGCTGGACTTTACACCTATCTGAACGAGCAGACTGGCAGTACTCTTCTAGAGAAAAAGATGCTATTGAGTGTTTCATGACTAGAACCAGTAAAGGCAACAGAATTGCCTGCATGTTTGTGCGTTGCTCCCCCAATGCCAAATACACATTACTCTTCTCACATGGAAATGCTGTAGATCTTGGTCAGATGAGCAGCTTTTACATAGGACTGGGATCACGGATTAATTGTAATATATTCTCATATGATTACTCTGGATATGGTGCAAGTTCTGGGAAGCCAACAGAGAAGAACCTGTATGCAGATATTGAAGCTGCTTGGCTTGCTCTTAGGACAAGGTAAATTTTGATTTGGACTTAGTTTTTACACTTAGGGTACTTTACTAAAACTACTACTGAGGAATAAACCCTTTATTATACATGTCTTGACTATAAAGATTACATTTGCCAATATTGAACAAAAAATTTTAACTGCTTGGGTTTGTATAGATGAATTTTTTTTATGTTTTAAATTCAGTGATAGTGGGCTAGGAATATGGCTTACTGGCAAGAGTGCTTGCCTCATATACATGAAGCCCTGGGTTCAATTCCTCAGCACCACATATATAGAAAAGGCTGGAAGTGGCTCTGTGGCTTAAGGTGGCAGAGTGCTTGCCTTGAGCAAAAAGAAGCCAGGGACGGTGCGAGTTCAAGCTCCAGGACTGGCAAAAGTAAAAATAAAATAAAAATAAATTCAGTGACAGTGTTTGGCTTTATAAATTTCATTACTAGAGTATGACATAATATGTTCATTCAAAATTGTAGTGTCTCAAGGGAATAAGAAAAAACAGTGACTTAGTTTACTCACCCAATCTATCACTAATAGTGTTATAGTGGGGGGTTTTGTTTAATTTAAATCTTAACCAAAATATGTACTATGAGATTTTTCACTTTATATCCTGGACTTGTAAAATTGGAAGCCATGATATTAAATTTTATTCTCTGTAAACCAGAGTTCCCGTAGGAACTAGAAATCACATTAATCCTTTCTATTCACTTAGGGTACTTCCAGATTTTTATTTTATTTTATTTTTTGCCAGTCCTGGGGCTTGAACTCAGGGGCTGAATCCCTGGCTTTTTTATTGCTCAAGGCTAGCACTCTACCTCTTGAGCCACAGTGTCACTTCTGGCTTCTCCTGTATATGTGGTGCTGAGGAACCAAACCCAGGAATTCGTGCATACTAGGCAAGCAATCTATCACTAGGCCACATTCCCAGCCCCCAGATTTTTTTTTTAATGCCTCAATTTTATAGACCCTAGTGCATTTTCTCATCAGTCAAGTTAGTGTACAATAAATACAATGATACCTTAATATGTTATGTTTCATATTATACATGGGGACCTGACTTCCAGAGTATTTTAGACTAAAGCTTAAGGGCATAAAATTCTTCACTATTTCTAATATTAAGAATACCCAGAAGAACCTTTAAGTTTAACATGTTTCTAAAAAAACTTCTTAAAATAATTATGAGTTCCAGGCTTACCTAGTGTGCATAGTGAGACTGACTGCCTCAAATAAGTGGGAAAGAGAAGGGAGGATGAGAAAGAAAAAAAAGGCCAAAGAAAATAATGTATTTCCTTTTTTCTCTAAGAAATACAACAAAGTTATGCTTTCAGTAATATTTTGTATAAAGAAGATTCTTAAAACAATTGAAATACGAAAACAAATTTAAAAAGAAAAAAATACTGAGTAGTAGAGAGTTAACAGTAACAATAGAGTACTGTTTAATTTGTAATTTTTTAACTGCATTATATAAAATCTTTATGAAGTCTTTTTAAAAATGAGTATCCACATTTAAAACCTACCAATTGAATGTAGGGTAGATATCAGAAGTTAATTTTAATATTTTAAAATATTGAGACACTTCAGTATAACATTAGTGAAAAAGTGTAGACTTCAAGGTGCTAAGAGAAAGCATTTTTATTGAAATAAATGAATATTCACTCAGTATTCCATGTATGTTTTTTAACATGCTTGGTGTGGCTACCAAGTGAGGAACGAATTCAGAAGACATTCTTAAATAATCTCACTATTTTAGCACTTTCATATTTTCTCTCATATTCAGACTTAAATACAGTTGAGAGATTTAGTAATCCTAAGCAAACTTTCCTGAGCATGTTTTCCTCATTGGTTTAATGAAGAGGTTCAGTGATCTCCTAGATCTTTTCTGGATCTGGAATTTTATCCTCCAGTGAGTTGCGTATAATTAGAATATACGCCTTGTATTTCTTTTACCTGATGCATATAACAAGGGTTAGCTAACCAGAAAAGGAAAATAAAAAATGTGACATTGTAGTAGAGTGCTTGCCTGGCATGCGTGAAGCCCTGGGTTCAATTCCTCACTACCACACAAACAGAAAAGGTCAGAAGTGGCACTGTGGCTCAAGTGGTAGAGTGCTAGGCTTGAGCAAAAGAAGCTCAGGGACAGTACCCAGGCTCTGAGTTCAAGCCCCAGGACTGGCAAAAAAACAAAACCAAACCAAAAACCAAGAAAGAAAGAAAAGATTAATGAACATAAAGAATTATTTGAGCCATGCACCCAGTGGTACTTGCAGTCCTTACTATTTGGGAGGCTGAAATCTGAGCGTCCCTGTTTGAAGCCAGTCGAAGCAGGAAAGTCTGTGAGACTATTATCTTCATTGAACTGCCCAAAAGTCAAAAGTGGAGCTGTGTGGTAGGGCTCTAGTCCTGAGCTAAAACCTCAGAGACAGCACCTAGTCCCTGAGTTCAAGCCCCAAGTCCACACTAAAAGACAAAATAA
The DNA here is from genome assembly GCF_023159225.1 of Perognathus longimembris pacificus. Taxonomy (NCBI): domain Eukaryota; kingdom Metazoa; phylum Chordata; class Mammalia; order Rodentia; family Heteromyidae; genus Perognathus; species Perognathus longimembris. The sequence goes on from NC_063161.1 coordinate 95,567,108, forward strand.
AAAGATTACTTAAATATCTCCCTTTCCGAAAATTTAAGTATCTTTAACAATCCCAGTTTTTGATCTTCTATTGAATCCACAGAAAGTGACTCACTGAAACCTTCCCCTGCATCCTCTGTGTGCTGTCATGAAAAGAGCACTGGACTTGGAGTCATTGTACCTGAGTTCTAATTATAGGTCTGTCATTAACTTATTGTGAGTTTCGGAATGTGCTCCTTAAGCAACTCAACTAGATTTGATGATCTCTAAAGTTCTTTTTATATAGTACTGTTCAGAAATTGTTACCATATAGAATTCTCTGGTGAATGATTGGCAGCTGTCCCTTCTACTCTAGAGCCTTGCTATTGCTAGCTTTAGTCCATAACCCATGGCCATCATTAATCCATCTGGGAGCAGTAGTACAGTCCTAAGAGGTATGTAGATGCTGCAAATGTTTGTTCTCCCTAGCTGCTGCTGTTTTTTTTGTTTGCTTCTTTGTTTTATTTTTTCAGTACTGGGATTGAATTCAGGGCCTCATGCTAGCTAGGCAAGCTTTCAGCCCTTGAGCCAATCCTCCAGTCCTTTTTGCTTTTAGTTTATCTTTTAGATAAGATCTCTTTTTCCCATGCTGCCTCTGACTGTCGAATAGCTGAGATTTGACCACCATTCCTAACTTTTGTTGTTGTTTGTTTGTTGTTGTTTGCCAGTCTTGGGGGCTTGAACTCAGGGCCTGTACACTATCTCTAAGCTTCTTTTGCTCACATCTAGCACTCTACCACTTGAATCACAGCGCCACTTCTGGCTTTTTCTGTTTATATGGTATTGAGGAATCAAACCCAGGGCTTCATGCATGCTAGACAAGCACTCTACTACTAAGCCACATTCCCAGCTCCTCCTAACTTGCTTTTGAGATAGGATCTCACTAACTTTTTCCTGGATCCGGTCTCAAACCACAGTCATCCTTACTCTACCTCCTGAGTAGCTAGGATTACAGACATATGCCATTATGCCTGGCCTAGCTGCTTCATTTCTGTAAAGTATGTACAGCTAGATCTACAATAAAGATAAAAACTTTCCTGAGTTTTATTAGTCTTAGAATTAATAGTAGATGAAACCCTGTCTCTTGTTTGCACCACAAATATTTGTAGAGAACTTGATTAAACTACCTGGGTAATGCAAATAGTCTGTGTCTCCTAAAAGAGAACACATGAAGAGTTTGCCTGCACCACCCTGATTCAGATTCTCAGAAAGCTCTCATATACTTCTGAAAAATTAGAAGCTCCTATTGTATAATGATCCTGGCTATCAGAAGTGACTATGGTTTGCTTTTTTAATGGAAAAGCATTTTTAAAGTCACTATAATCCTTACAACAACATTTCATTAGATCTTGTAGCACCTCACCTATATTTGAAGTTATTCACATTTGGCATAATTACACTGTAGACAAATAAGAGTTCCTAGAACATAGTAAGTAACTAAAAAATACTTACATCTATAAGTTCCCATATTTAAATATGTATAGTAATGTTAACAGGGAAAAAACAATACTCAAGATGTTTTGGCATGAAGTCTATTCATAGTTAACTAGTATGATGTTTAGAAGTCTAGTTTGTTCATCTTTCGAACATTGACCCATTTTTTTACAAGTAAGGCAAGTTTCAAGATCTTGATCTTGACTAAAAGCATGCATTATTATTCATTCCATACCATAGCTATATGTAGAATTTTAGAAAACAATGAAGTTAGGCACCAATGGCTCACACCACAGGAAGCTGAGATCCAAATATCTAGATTTGGAGCTAACCCAAGTAGACAAAGCCTTAGACTCTTAACCTTCACATAACCAGGAAAAAATTGATAATATGGCTCCAGAGAAAAGTATGAGTAAGAGCATGAGGCCTTGGGTTGGGAATGTGGCTTAGTAGTAGAGTGCTTGCTGAGTGTGCTTCATGAAGCCCTGGGCTCAATTCCTCAGTACCACATAAGCAGAAAAAGCCAGAAGTGGTGCTGTGGCTCAAGTGGTAGAGTGCTAGCCTTTAGCAAAAGAAGCTCAGGAAGGGTGCCCAGGCCCCAAGTTCAAGCCCCAGGACTGGCAAAAAAAAAAAAAAAAAAAAAAAAAATTGAGGCCTTGAATTTGAGCCCCAATACCAACAAAAAGGAAAAAACAGAAAAGTAACAGCCTTTCTTGATATTTAAAAAAAAAAAATAACTTTTGTTACATTGAATGGAAAGTAACCATGTACAATAAGTGTCCATTAATCATCAGTCCATTGAAATATTGTTAAGTCCTATATCGCCACCTCTGTCAACAATATATGATAGGTTGGAATACTGGAATAATAAATTACTTTTCTCAAAGCAAACAGGCAAAATTAGCTGAAAATAGAGTTGATTGCAGCACTACAAATGATGGTTATAACTAAGAAACTTAAATTTTAAATGAATGATACAACATTTCTTTACAGTTCAACTTGTTTTTTAAATTTCTGAATCTTGTAGATATGGTATTCGTCCTGAAAATGTGATTATATATGGCCAAAGCATAGGGACAGTACCCTCTGTGGATCTTGCTGCTCGGTATGAGAGTGCTGCTGTTATTCTTCATTCTCCTTTGACCTCGGGAATGCGAGTTGCTTTTCCTGATACCAAGAAGACTTACTGTTTTGATGCATTCCCAAAGTAAGTAATGGTACTCAAAATAGATCAAAATTTCTTGTAAGAAATTAAGAGAATTTCCTTCAGGAATTGAGACACCATCCAGCCATGATCTGTGTGTTACATTTCTTACTGTGAGAAACAAATTTAAAGAGGTTATTGGCAGGTGACCACAATAAGGAGGTTTCAGTGTTTGAGCTATAGTGTTCTACATGAAAAGCGAATCTTAAAGTCTAGGAATCAGCACTGGTATTGGAGAGTAGTATTAGAAAATGTATGATATAGGCCTGGGAATATGGCCTAGTGGCAAGAGTGCTTGCCTCATAAACATGAAGTCCTGGGTTTGATTCCCCAGCACCACGTATATAGAAAACAACCACAAGTGGCACTGTGGCTCAAGTGGCAGAGTGTTAGCCTTGAGCAAAAAGAAGCCAGGGACAGTGCTCAAGCCCTGAGTCCAAGCCTCAGGACTGGCAAAAAAAAAAAGAAAGAAAATGTATGATATAGAACTGACAAAAATTACTGGCAGAATAATGTAGGATGCTAAGAAGAAAAATTTGAATAAGACTTCCCATGTGTTTGTCCTAAGCAGCTAAAAGAAGATGGTATTCAATGAGGTAAATAACAGTGGAGGAAACAAACGGGGGAATGAGTGCATGATATCTAGCTATAATGATGCTTAATTTACAAAAAAAAAAAAAAAGTAAATGCAAAAGTTTGAATCTTAAGTGAAGTATTACTATCACTAAATCTACAAATAAACACTAGACAGATTTGAAAGAAGGTCAGCTATATCATGCTTTTTCTCATGGAACATCATTGTTACCTAAGCTGGACACTAGTGGCTCATGCCTATAATCCTACCTACTCAGGAGGCTGTGACCTAAGGATTGCGGTTTGAAGCCAACCTGGGCAGGAAAGGCATCTCCAGTTAACTACCAGAAAACCAGAATTGGCACTCAGAGGAGTAGTAGTGCCTCAGAGTAGTAGTGTGCTGGCCTTGAGGGAAAGAGCTCAGGGACAGCACCCAGACTCTGAGCTCAAGCCCCACGACTAACTAAAAAAGGTTGATGGCCTATTTTTTTCTCAAAGAGAAAACAAGAAGGAAGAAGCTGGCAAATTTCAGTCTTCTTTTCTTCAGTTGGCAGCAATACAGAAGATTTTTGTGTAACAAGCCAAAAGCCAAGTTACCATTTGAGTTTTTTTTAAGACTAGCAAAGGTTATTTTAAAAACAAATTTTGTCACTATTAGCTAAAAGGAGTCACATTAATAGGGACACTTAAGAAAGCAATGGTTTTGATGAATATGGTTGGCTATGGGAATTTTATTAGAAAAAGCTTTGTTTTTTGTACTAGGGATCAAACTGGGCTTTGTCCATAGCAGTCATTCTACCACTGGAGTTTTTTATTTTGTTTGAGTTGTACCATTTCTCTAGCTGAATGGTAGGAATTCATATAGGCTGTTAAGTGAGATAATGCTGCTTTATATCTGATATGCCAACAGAAGGACCGTCGTAAACTGTTTGGAAAAGATCATAGAGGATTTTTTGTTTGGGGGATTTTGTTTGTTTTTGTTGCTGTTTTTGTTCTGGTGCCTGGATTTGACTTTACTATTCTTTTTCCAATAAACCTCTCATCCTTTTATTTATTTATTTTAATTTTATTTATTATTATGAGCAGTGTCCCTGGCTTCATTTTGCTCAAGGCTAGCACTCTGCCAACTTGAGCCACAGCGCCCACTTCTGGCTTTTTCTGTGTATGTACTGAGGAATCGAACCTAGGCTTCATGTATACGAGGCAAGCACTCTTGCCAGTAGGCCATATTCCCAGCCCTTGGCTTTACTCTTGTTGGGCTTTGTTGCTCACAGCTGGTACTCACTCTACCACTTGAGCCATATTTCCATTTTGACATTTTTGTGATTAATTGGAGAGGAGTCTTGCTGACGAAATTTCTGCTCAAGCTGACTTAGCACTGCCTCTCCTGAATAGCTAGGATTGTAGAGTTGACTTGTTTTTCGTTTTGTTTTTGTTTGAAGTTTAAATTCCTTACTGTTAGACAGCTTGTAGATAGCAAATAGTTCAAAAAGTATAGTCTCCTGACAATTATAGCCCTGGGTTATTTCACTGGTGATTTTCTTCCTTTGTAAGATTCCATTCTCATTGTTATTCTCCCAGAAACTTTACAAGCATTATGGTGTTTCTGTGATGTTTCTTTTCTACAGAGCTTTTTTTTCCTTCAAGTTGCCTTGTTAAAATTCTATTGGTTTTGATCTCTATCTTATGTTTCAAATGCTTTCTTCTGATGTCTGATAATTCTTGGCTGTCTATCTGCTCGTGTTTAAGAGTGAAGAACTAAAGAGTTGATTAGATGTCGTATCTAAAGAAAGGCTTTCTAAACTCTTTGGTTGATGAAGCCTACCTACTAGCATTCTTAGGAGGCAAGTAGGGATGACAGCAGTGTGTGTGTGTGTGTGTGTGTGTGTGTGTGTGTGTGTGTGTGTGTGTGTGTGTGTGTGTGTGTGTGTGTGTGTGTGTGTGTTGATGCTGTAAACTCAGACGTCCTGCGTCCACAGACCTTCCTGCATTGGAGAAAAAACAAGTTACAGTTACTCAGGTGCTTCAGGAGGTGGAAGAGACCTGGGAAAGGTAGTCTAAATATATTTTAAACAAATTTTGAACTATATTTTAGCCACCTGCCTTCATTACCTGTCAAAGTGCCCTAGCCATCTGGAATATTCTGTATTATAAATTGAGTTACTTTTTTACTTTACCTTTTATATATTCTCGTATTTCTTCTTCTTTTTTTTTTTTTTTGGCCAGTTATCTCTTTCTAGCTTCAGAACATTTCTCCTTTTGGGTAGAATATGCCTTCAAACCAGAACAAAACCAAAACATTTTTCTGTAATTTTAGTAAGAGATTACATGGGAAAATATAGTAAGTACAGAAAGTGATAAATGCATCCTTGAAATCCATTTTTGTTTTCTATTAAAAGCTAAGTTTCTCTAACCTTAAAAAAAGGTCATAGAATCTCTGAGTGACTATTAAGTGGTTCCACCAGGGCAGAAAAGTATGTAGATAAAATCTTCAGTTTCTAAAAATGTAAAGGCAACTTTTGAATGTTATTCAGATCTGAGTTACCCATCCTTCAGAGCTGATTTCATACAGTCCTGGTATTTTCTGTTACAGCACACATGCACAAAAAACGTTTCTTTGTACATAATTAATTGGTTCTTTTTCCTCTCCCCTTTCTTTTCCTTATAGTATTGACAAAATTTCTAAAATAACCTCTCCAGTATTAATAATTCATGGGACTGAAGATGAAGTCATTGACTTTTCACATGGCCTCGCGTTGTTTGAGCGTTGCCAAAGACCTGTGGAGCCTCTGTGGGTTGAAGGAGCAGGACACAATGATGTGGAGCTTTATGGACAATACCTTGAAAGGTTGAAACAGTTTGTGTCACAGGAACTGGTAAATTTGTAAGATATTCTGTAAATTTACATACTGGGTTTTCTTTTCTTGCTGAACTGCACTCCTTGGTAAATAACATAAAACCTGAAGGTATTGTTTGCAAATCATGTCAGTTGCCTTCATAAATGTACAGGTAATGATTTGTTAACAGACTTAATGAAGGTTTTAATTACCAGAACTAGAAACTGGAACTAACAGTATCATGCAGTCAGGCTGTGTAATTTATATATTTTCTGTCATTTTTTTTAAAACATCAAGATGAGTACTGTATGAAATTTTAATTCTATAAAATCAAATGCTGTAAAAGTATTGCCAAATGCTTTTGCATATCAGAAACAAGTTTATAAGTATTTTTAAAACATCTCAATGTACTAAACCTTAACCTGGTATACAAATGTAATATTCTTTCAAACAACTGTATATCTAAAGCAGTTCGAGTACTCAGAATAAACTGTAAAAACAAGGAAAAAAATAATGAAAACATGAAAGGTAACTAGAGTTGATCTAAACCCTGTTGTACAGGGATAGAGGCTTACAGTGGTTATTTTATTGTAAAATACATTGACTTTTCTGTATTTTCTGGTTACTATACATTTATTCTTCAAAAAAATGAAGTAAGTCTTAATTTTTATGCCATCTGTTAACTTACCAGTTAGTTATCTTATAAATGAGAAGTCATGATGGCACTGAATTTAACTAGTTTGGTACTGTGAGGCAACTACTTAAAAGTTTGTTTAGTTATTTAAAAGGCATCTAGGGCTTCAGCAATGATTTTGTATGCAAAATTGTTTTCAATTTTGACTGCTCTCATAGAATGTAGTGATCTTCATTATATGAAAATGTGAAAATCCATTAGTCGTTCTTTAAGACCACAAGTAGACTGGCTCTTTGGTCCCTTTTCACTTTGGCAGTTTTTGAAAATAGGACCTATTCTTTTGGATTACTATCTGAGAATTTCATGGATTTACTCCTGAATATTGGAGTTAAGAAAACATTTAATTCATAAGTTTTTATATTAACCAGTATAGTAAAAATAAAGTAAAATAAAGCTCACACACAAAAACAAAAACTAAGTTGCCTTTCCTTGAATGAGTCCTGCCTGAATAAAACAATGAAAGAAAATAAAAAATAAACGGTATGTAGTCTTAATTTGTAATGAATGAATATTGACATAATACACACTGTGGATATATTTTAAGGCCTTATGTAGTTTTAATTGTTCTGCTTGTTCTGTGGTTATGTCTAAGACTATATGATTCTCTTCAAAGTATATCAAGTATTGTGAATGCTTTGGTTCAGATGTGTCAAATTAACAGTAAAACAACAAATGTACCACTCAGCTGTGCTTGCTTGCCTTCTTCCATCATCCTCACCTCCACACTAAAAGTGTTACAGGACACATTTCTCGGGTTTTCTACATTTAAAAATAATTGGACATTTTTATTAATATTAATGGTACTTAGTGTGGTTTTCAATACATGCACATAGCATGTACTGGTCAAGTCCAGCATCCCCTGCTCTACCCTGCCTGCTCTGACACTCCCCCACTCTCATTTCCTTTTCTACTTTCAAGTCAACTTTTCTAGCTCCCACAAAGGGTAAGGGACATGCCAGGCCTGCCTTTATGTGTCTAGCTCATTTAGCATTATGTCCTCCAATTCCATCCATTTTACTGGAAATGGCAGGCTTTCACTCACCATCAGCACATAAGAATTTCTTAGCACTGGGTCTGTACACCTATCGATCCCAGCCATTTGGAAGCAGAGAAGGTGAATCAAGGTTCAAGTCAGCCTAGGCCGAAGTTAGCAAGACCCCCGTCTCTATAACAAGATGGAATTGTAAGGACAACCAGGAAATAACATCTGTCACATTGATTGGGAGGATTGATTCAACTGATTAGACTGGCTGGGTGGGGGTCGTCTTTCTCCCCTATCCTTTCATGTCTTTCCCCAAACCTGTGTGACCAGTAAGAGAGAATAGCCTACCTTGATAAAGAAGGACCATTTTTATGTCCAGGGTGTATGTAGCCATAGCTGCACTCTCCTGCTAGAACCTTTATAAGCAAGTTCCCAAAAACTATCAGGACATGGGAGCTCATGTCTGTGTTCCTGGGTTCTGGTCAGGCTTACATATCAGCCAGCCAAAGTTAGCAATGAGATCCAATTTGTAAAACTACAAAGACAGAACTGGAGATATGGGGGTTAAGTAGTAGACTACTTGAGTTTAATCCCAGAACCATAGAGGGATAATTGGGTTGATTTATTTTTGCAATAGTCTCATGGTATGAGACTCAAATTTGAGATCCTTCAGCTTGGGCCTTCTGAGTTCACTGGTTTTGATTTGCATTTCTCTGGTGGATAAATGATACTGAGCATCTTTTCACACTTGTTTGCCAATTGTATCTCTTTTGAGAAGTTTCCAAGTCATTTATCCATTTTTAAAGAGATTGTTTTTTTGACATATTTCTTAATTTCATGTTCATTCTGGATACTAACCTGTCAGATGAAAATGTGGCACACATTTTCTCCTTATTAGATGACCTTTGATGTACAGAAACTTTATTTTAATGTATTTCATTTATCAACTTTATTGACTTTTGTTTCCTGTGCTTTGTAGGGTCCAATCCAGAAAAATACTCCTTCTACTAATATTTTGAGGTGTTTCCTGTATTTTTCTTTCTATGTTTTTTTCTAGTAGTTTTTAGTCTTTGTTGTTGCTGCTGTTGTTGTTTTCTAGTTGGTGGTCCTGGGACTTGAACTCAGGGCCTAGATGCTGCCCCTGAGCTTTTTAGTCAACACCAGCATTCTTCCACTTGAGCCACAGCCCCACTTCTGGCTTTTTGCTGGTTAATTGAACACAAGACTTTCATGGACTTTCTTGCCTGTGCTGGCTTGGAACCGAGTGCCTCAGACCACAGCATCCTGAATAGCTAGGGTTACAGGCATGAGCCACCAGTTCCAGCTGTGCAGACAAGTGGGCTGGCTATCAGCCTTTCCTTCCTTCTTCTTTCCCTCCCTTCCTCCTTCTCTTACCTTCCTTCCACCACAAAATGGAATCATGTCTATCTTATACATGTTGATATCCAGTTTCCCCCAACACTATTACTTCTCCATCATGTGTTTGTTTATGGTATCTTCGTTGGGAGTCATTTTGCTATAGATGGGTGAGTTTATTTAGTGGACCTTTTTCCTCTTGTGACTGTGTCTGTTTTAATAGTTGTAATTGCTGAAGTCTTTTACTTTCTTGTTTAATCTATTGTGAATGGGTTTGCTTTTACATTTTCTTGAACTGGGAATCATTATTGGTGTATAGAAGTTACTGATTCTTGTATCCTGCTTACTTGACTAGATTTCTCAATTATAATTTTATTTACTTATTTATCTGTTTCCAGTCCTAGAAGCTTGAACTCGGGGCCAGGACACTGACCTTGAGCTTCTTTTGCTCAAAGCTAGCATTCTACCGCTTGAGCCACAATGCCACTTCCAGCTTTTTCTGTTTATGTGGTGCTGAGGAATCGAACCCAGGGCTTCATCATGCATGCTAGGCAAGCACACTACCACTAAGCCACATTTTGTAACCCTCAGTTTAAGTCTTTTGGTGATAACTAGGTTTTCCCATAGAATCATCATCACTTCTCCTTATTTGATTTAGAATAATTAGTTTCATCTTTTCCTATTTGTGGGCCTTTATTTCTTGCTCTTGCCTACATTTTTGGCTGAAATTTTGATGGCTGTAATGAATAAGAGCTATGAAAATAGACGTTTTTTTCTTGTTCCTGATATTAGATCAAATTCTTTCAGCTTTTCCCCATTGAATATAAATGTTGGCTGTGGGTTTGTCATATAGAGCCTTTGTTATATTGGGATACAGTCTTTCTGCAGCTGATTTGTTCATGGTTGTTATGAAAAGATGCTGTATTTTATCTAATTTTTTCTCTACTAATATGACCTTTGGTCACTATAATATGTTTAAGTTACTGATTTATCCATGTTGAATTTTAAATAATCTTTGTGATGTACTGTTGAATTTGACTTGAGGTGCTGTTGGATTTGATTTTCTAGGTTTTGTTTGTCTTATTGCTAGGTTTTCTTAATTATCGTATCTGTTTAACAACAGAAATTTATTTTCTTTGAGTTCTAGAGGCTAGAAGCTCAAGACCCAAGGTTTGACTTTAAGGCCTCCCATTGGCTGGCAGATTGCAACTTCTGCCTTTTCGCAAAGCCTTTTTTTGTGTGTGCAGATGCATGGTTGAATTACTAGTCATTTGGAGAATTTTTGCGTGTGTATTCATCAGCAATGTAAGCCTATAGTTTTCTTTTCATGTTGTATTTTTGTCTGGTTGGATACAAAGGATGTTGGCCTGATGAGTTTGGAAAGGCTTCCCTGCCTTTCTCTGGGGCAGTTTGAGAACAGTTAGTTTGCTAAAATTCAGAATTGGCATAATTTTTATAAAACTCAGCAGTGAAACCATCTGGTTCCCAGTATTTTCATCTTTGGAAGAATTTTAATAACTTTAAATCTTATTACTTATTATTAATCTTTTTAGGGTTTTTGGTTCTTATGATTCAGTTTGGGTAAGTAATATGTGTCCAGAAGTTTGTCCATTATTTTCTAGGTTTTCAATTTGTTAGCATCTATTTTTTTTTCATCATAATCCTTGATGAATCTTGGTGTTCCTGTGATACTGATTGTAAGATCTCCCATTTTTATTCATTTGGGTCCTCTGGTTTTTTTCCCTTTAGTTAATTAAGCTAAAGGTTTGTCCAGTTTGCTTATCTTGACACACACACACACACACACACATACACAAACACAAACTAGCTAGGAGTGGTGTCCCGTACCTGTAATCTCAGTGTTGTAGGAAGCTGAGACAGGAGGATCAAAAGTTAAGGCCAGCATGGACTACATATCAAAGACCTTGTGTGGTTTGTTTTTTGTATCTGTTTCATTTATTCCCAAACTGATACTTGTTCTTTTTCTTTCCTTGGCTTTAAGTATTAAATATTTAAAATTTAAAATATTTTAAATCTCCTTTTCATTAACCTATTGTTTGTTCCCTCTGTCTATTGTCAGATACAAGTATAGCTTGTTTTCCTTAAAGGTTTTTGTTTGTTGGTTTGTTTTTTACTCTCTGTTATTTTGGAGAAATTGTGTGTCTCTCTGTCTCTGTACTGGGACATGAACTCAGGGCCTCATGACCTCACTTGGCTTTTTTGCTCAAAGCTCTGTCACTTAAGCCACATTTTCCCTTCTGGGATTTTGCTCCTTAAAGGGAACTAAATCTCATGGATTTTTTTTCTTTCCAGTCTGGCTTTACACATCAGTCTGCAGATTTCAGTCTGCAGAGTAGCTAGGGATACAGGCATGACCCACCAGCACGTAGCATATAACATGTAAAAGTTACTTGGGAGGCGTGGAGGGAATATTCGATGAGAGGCAGAGCAAGGAAGAATTCCATGAAAAAGTGGTATTTGAATTGAGCTTTAAAGTGTAACTACGAAGTGACTATATCTGGATAGAACAGAAGAAACACTGGCTGAGAAGAAAAGTTTGAAAACATTGAAGGAAAAGGTGCATTTGAAATGTAAGAAGCTAGGCTAGATAGAAGTCATAGGGAAAGGGTAGCTTAATAATGATGGGCAAGTTTGGTGGCCCACACCTATCATTCTAGCTACTCAAGAGGCTGAGAATTGAGAAACATGGTTTGAAGCCAGCCCACGCAGAAAAATCCATGAAACTCTTATCTGCAGTTAACCACCAAAAAGCCAAAAGTGGAGGTGTGGCTCAAGTGGTAGACCTTGAACCAAAAGGCCAAGCAAGATTGTGAGGCCCAGGGTTCAAGTCCCAGTACTACCACCATACATATATACATACATGAGGCTGATACAAGCCAGTTAGGGATTCAATCATAGATGGGCTCGGGAACTTGTCTTTTTCCTAGAAACAATAGAAAGATACTGGTAGAAGTAGGAGCTATTTGTACCGAAGTATAGATTAAAAAATAATGCAGAAATTTTAGCTTACTAGAAATAGCATAAACCAAGTGTTTGGAAACTAGTCAGGGTGCTATAGAACACATTACGAGGAACTAATGGCAGTATGCAAAGTAGTAAATGCAAGAGTTATTAAAGTAGGCAGCCAATGATGGAGAACACCAGGCAATATTCAAGCTGTTGCCATACTGCTGGCTTTCGGGCAAGAGAAGTCACCCCTGGGTGATGCATTATCTAGGGCAAGGTCAGGGAGGTGTGGCCAGGTGGATTAGGATGTGACCTCAGAGAAGGGGGAGGTAACTACCTCCAGGTGTGCCAGTTACCTAGGTAACTGGACAGAGACTTAAACAGGAGGGGGCATCTGCTTGGAGCCTTCCCGGGGGTGGTCATTACAGTAGGGAATTTGATGTGCATATCACAATGCAATGGAAGGACAATGGAAATCCTCAAGTTACTTGATTGGCAAGACTCCATGAACTGAAACCGAAAGATTAGCTCAGAGGAAGGAAGATCACTATCTTTGAATATTTGAGAGTAACTGTAAAAGTATTCTTTTAGGCATTCAACAGAGCTAGGAAATGTCAGAGTACAATGTAAGAAAAAATAGCCTTATGGTTCTATATCCACCAGAGGAAGGTATTGCTGCCTAGAATTAGCAAACAGCTTAGCAATAGAAGCAGAAGCTGAATGACATCTGTCATTTATATTACAGGAAATTCCAAATTTAAATAGGAACATGGAACAAGATGTACCAAATCTTTGAAGGTTTTATATTCTGTTCAGATGGTTCCTATTTATTCCTCAGAACATAATTTGCCCTGCATTTTCTAGAAGATTGTGATATAAAACTGAATTGGCAATCAGAGCTGGGGTCTCCTTCCAGTTTGTCGAAATTTGTTGTGACTGGAGGAAGTACAATAACGAGAGACCAGGTGAAGAACTCAGGTTTTGGGGGACCAGGGGACTCGAAGCGGTTTCTGCTATTGGATGCTAGGACCCTGTTAAAGAGGGTTTTTATTGAGTTTAGTACAGGCAGAGGGAACTGAAGATACCTGCAAAAGCTAGAGTTACAATCATTAACGTGAGGCATAATTTGTATATGACGTCCTTATTTCTGAACTAGAGCTAAACAGTAAAGAGCTTACAAGTTGCATAAACCTTAGGCTACCCCCAGGTTCCCAGGCAATAGAGTAAAATTAGCCCACAGCCAGAATAGAAATCTGAATTCCTGTTAAGCTAGGACTGATTGGACTTTCTAGGAAACTCTAGTAGTTCTGAAAGGTTATGTTAGGGGAAGGCCTTCCAATCTCCAAATCCTTTCGGGTCTTACAGCTCAGCTTTTCAGGCTCTATTCACACAGCTGACACTAATAAGACCTGTGACCTTGGTATGACTTGTGACCTTGTGTAAATCATATCTCTGGACATTTGTTTCCTGACTAGAGATGTCCTGAATGTAACCTGTAAAACCTTGCAGTTCTACTCACATGTGATAGTTTACGTGAACAGGACCAGGGCTTGAACTCAGCCTCTGTGCTGTTAGTTGATTTTTCAGTGGTTATTATAAATATTTCTACAAGTCTATAAATGTTACCTTAAGGGAGCTTAATATATGGAAAAACTTCTATAAATTATAAACTGACAGCAACTGCCTTGTAAATAGTGATATTCTTGGTGTATTTATATGTTCTGCTACAAAACATAGAGGTAAGAACTTCTCATGAATAGAGCTACTACAGAAAGCCAGATTAAATCAATTTAGTGATGATAATACCCTAATCTGTTTTTTTTAATAGATGTAGAAACAAATCCAAAGGAGGGAAGTTGTAAGGCCCACCCCCTAGAGTGCTTAATGCAGATGTGCCCCCCCCTTTAAGTGTGCACCCAGTACCTGTGTTACCTAGGTAACTGGCTCACCTGGAGGCAGTTATCTCCCCCTTCTCTAAGGTCACATCCAATCCACCCAGCCATTCCTCCTGCCCTTCCCATATAATCCAGCTCAAAATAAGTCCCCGCTGTCTTTTCTCTTCTATGCTCTCTTGCTCTTGCTCTTTCCTTTTCTCTTCTCGCTCTTTCTTTTTCTCTCCTTTCCCTCTTTTTCTCTTCATCCTTCCCCTCTGTCTCCTCACGCCTCCATCTTGTGTGGGCTGGCAGTTTGCTCTCCCTCCAATAAACTCCTTTCTGCCTGAACCATGAGGCAGGTTTCCTTTCTGGCAAACCTTACAGAAGTGACTTTCCCAAAGTCAGAGAGCTTATTACCAATGGGAAATGAGGCACTATATTCCTTGGTTTATGATGTGGTCACATCACATGTTTTTTGTTTTTGTTTTTTTTTTTTTGGCCAGTCCTGGGCCTTGGACTCAGGGCCTGAGCACTGTCCCTGGCTTCTTCCCACTCAAGGCTAGCACTCTACCTCTTGAGCCACAGCGCCCCTTCTAGCCATTTTCCGTATATGTGGTGCTGGGGAATCGAACCGAGAGCTTCATGTGTAGGAGGCAAGCACTCTTGCCACTAGGCCGTATTCCCAGCCCCACATCACATGTTTTTTCTGGAGTTTTCTGGATTCCACTGTTCTGGGTGAGGAGGACGGTGTTACTTTGGTTCACTTGTAAGTAAATTCCCTTGTAAGTACCCTCACTTGATTTTCTGTTGTAAATTACAAGATTACTCTTTTGTCTCCAACCTTCAGCACTTACTGTGTGTAATTGGATATGTGCATTTATGAATTTCATTGACTTTTTTTTTTTTTTGGTCAGTTGTGAGGCTTGAACTCAGGGCCTGGAGGTTGTCCTTGCGCTTTTCCCCTCAAGGCTAGCACTCTACCACTTTGAGCTGCAGCTGTGCTTTCTGTTTTCTGGTAACTAATTGGAGTTAAGTCTCACAGACGGTGCTGACCAAGACTGGCTTTGAACCCTGTTCTTCAGGTCTTAACCTCCTGAGTAGCTATGATTACAGGCATGAGCCATGGCACACAGCTCCTCATAGAGATTTCTGATGTGTAAATCACTGTTTCTTAATAAATTTAGGAAAGTTTGTACCTTTTTTTTTTTTTTTGGCCAGTCCTGGGGCTTGGACTCAGGGCCTGAGCACTGTCCCTGGCTTCTTTTGCTCAAGGCTAGCACTCTGCCACTTGAGCCACAGTGCCACTTCTGGCTATTTTCTGTATATGTGGTGCTGGAGAATTGAACCCAGGGCTTCATGTATAGGAGGCAAGCACTCTTGCCACTAGGCCATATCTCCAGTCCCTAGTTTGTACCTTCTTTCTTCCTTTCTTCTTATTCTTTTCCTTTTCTTTCCTTTTTCTTTCCTTCATTCCTTTCCTTTCCTTCCTTCTTTCCTCCCTTTCTCTTTCTCTTTCTTTCCCTCCCTCCCTTCCTCTCTCCTCCCTCTCTCCCTCCCTCCTTTCCTTCCTCCCTTCCTTCCTTCCTTCCTAGCTCCTTTGTCTCACTATATAATTCAGGCTGGCCTATTTACCACTCTGATACCACAACCTCCCAAATGGATTATAGGCATGTGCCACCAAACCTGGCTTCTTCCTTTATTTCTTCAATAATTCATTCTTTTCTTCCTTTGTGGGGTTTGGTTGTTTTTTATGCTGCCTGTGACATATAATAGCATTCTATATATGCATATATAAAGCTTGCATCCATATTATGTTTGTTATGTATATTTATATAGACACTCCCACATATATATGACCTAAGTAAGAAGAGGGCCTGCTTGAATAAATTCTATGGACTAAGTATCCTCTGCCAATCCACTAAATTGACACATTAGCAAGAATAAAAACTCCCTTAAAACCATCTAAAACTAATGTGTGGTATCATATTCTTTTTTTTTTTTTTTTGCCAGTCCTGGGGCTTGGACTCAGGGCCTGAGCACTGTCCCTGGCTTCTTTTTGCTCAAGGCTAGCACTCTGCCACTTGAGCCACAGCGCCACTTCTGGCCATTTTCTGTATATGTGGTGCTGGGGAATCGAACCCATGGCCTCATGTATATGAGGCAGGCACTCTTGCCACTAGGCCATATCCCCAGCCCTCATATTCTTTACTAGTAAACAGATCCACTTATACAACAGTAAAGCCATATGTATATATACATATATACATATTTATGTTTATATACATATGCATATTTATACATTTTCTTTTATGGGAGGGTAGACAAGGGAGTTGAGATAGCCTCATTTGCGTAACCCAAACCTGGAACTCAGGATCTTCCTGCCTCAGCCTCCCAAGTTACTAGAATTACAGGTTTATAATACCAAGCTAGATTCCTCTATAGTCTTATAGTCTTTAGAGCACTCCAGGTGTTCTCATGATTTGAAGCCAGCTGAAATCTACTACATCCATTTTTAAAATAACGAGCAAACAATCGGCTGGGCTAGAGGCATGGCTCAAGTTGTAGAGCATCAACCAAACAATCAAGCCAAGTAAGTGTGAAGACAAACCTTAACCTTTTGGGAACATTTTTATTCCCTTATATTAGTTAAATCCTCAGGAAGCTTTCAGTTACCAGGAGAAAGGTAGAGAATAAAAGGAAAGCTCTGCAGTAGTTTAGTAGATAAGAAGGTAGCAGGTAATGACTAGAAGAGCAGGCTCATGATGGGAAGAGTCTGTCTTTGAGGATGTTCTCTACACACACTATAGGAACTTTGTTAACTACCTAGAATTGGGGGCTGGGAATATGGCCTAGTGGTAAAGTGCTTGTCTCGTATACATGAAGCCCTGGGTTCAATTCCTCAGCACCACATATATAGAAAAAAGCCGGAAGTGGCGCTGTGGCTCAAGTGGTAGAGTGCTAGCCTTGAGCAAAAAGAAGCCAAGGACAGTGCTCAGGCCCTGAGTCCACGCCCCAGGACTGGCAACAAAAACAAAACAATAACTACCTAGAATTGGTGGGTGGGAAGAGAGTCTTACATAGAACTGCCTCTCCTGTCTCACTTCTTCCCAGAGTAAGGGAAACAAATAAATAAACCAATGTGTTATATATATCATAGCACGTGCTTATTTTTAATAACTATATTGTACAAAGGAGCTTCACTGTGGTATTTTCTCAAGTCAAATACTTTTATCCAATTCATTTTCTCTATTACCATCTTCCTGCTTCAATTCCTTTTTTTTTTTTTTTTTTTTTTTGACTAGTCCTGGGCCTTGGACTCAGGGCCTGAGCACTGTCCCTGGCTTCTTTTTGCTCAAGGCTAGCACTCTGCCACTTGAGCCACAGTGCCACTTCTGGCCGTTTTCCATATATGTGGTGCTGGGGAATCGAACCCAGGGCCTCATGTATATGAAGCAGGCACTCTTGCCACTAGGCCATATCCCCAACCCTCAATTCCTTTATCTTAATCATTATGTTTTGCTTATTTCTCTTAGGGAGAGCCTGTCTTTTCCAAAGCACAAAAATGAGTCAAAATGTGACCAAAATAGGAATAGTGAAGAGATCTGAAGTCGCTAGTCAACCCTCACATAGTGGCATCAAAACAGCTGCTTTCTATCATCACAATCAAAGATTCACATTCTTTATTCCTACTTAAAAGTTTTAAATGTTTTCCTTGTTTGAGACAGGGTCTTGTTATGTACCACAGGCTTGTCATCTTGCCTCAGCAGGAAGTGGTGGGAGTACAGGCATTTGTCAACATGAGCTTGTACCAACCAATTGGTACCAAATGACCAACCAAGATGATAACTTGCTGTCCTTTGCTTCATGCCTACGATATTTCCATATTAGTAACATTCCACTTTTGAGCTGTTCCCTTCATGCATCTGACATAATGACATCTGAAAACCCCATGTGAGAACAGATGGAAGGAGGCCCCTCAGCCTTCCTCACTAGCAACAAGTCCACCAAATGAGGTCTGGCTGAGATTTATTTATTGTGTCCAAAATGATCCTGGCCATCTGCATTGAAATTTTTCTTACTCCCAGGTGGGGGCCCTGCTATAAGTGAAATGAGCCAGACCCAAAGAAACACGGACTATTGTTTCCCTCATAGGGAATAATTAGTACATGTTTAGGCTAGACATAGCAGATCACAATATTGAAATAGCTATGCCCTTATAAACACATAAGATGATGCGAAGTGAAATGAACTCCATGTTATGGAAACAAGTGTTATATCTGTTATATCATTGTAATTATTTTCAACATGCCATGTGAAACCATTCCTTTCTTTTCTCTCTTGTATTCCCTTCCTGTGGTTTTACCCCCACTTTCACTGTATCTCATCTTAGTATCCTGGATACTGTATATACGTGTATTAGAACTAAGGAAGGGAAAGGGAATACCAAAATCGAGAGACAAAGGATAAAAAGACAAATGATTCCAAAAGCAACACAAAGCCATTTGGTGTAAACCAACTATACAACTCATGGTGGGGGGCGGAGGGAAAGGGGGATAGGAGAGGGAGGAATGAGGGAGGAGGTAACAAGTTGAACAAGAAATGTACTCACTGCCTTACATATGAAACTGTAATCCCTCTGTACTTAACTTTGACAATAAAGGGGGAGAAAAAATGCACATTTCCAAAGTAAAGAAGACTGGGGCTTAGAAATGATTGAGTTGATATAAGAACTTTTCAAATCCAAGTTATTTTTATCTGACTTTCATTCTCTCAGTGCTGCTTATAAGGAAGGGCTATTTGACGAGACATGTGATAGTCCTACAAGATGATGTATGTGAAAGAACTCTTCAGATTGTAAGGCAACATTTCCATTCTAATTGCTAGTTCTAGAGAATGTGAGTGACAGTCATGGCTCCATTAGTGAATCCAGGTCTCTCTTCACCCCTACCTCCTCTTACCATTTCAGTGGACACAGCCACAAACCTGCCTGCCAAACTAACTGCCAGCAATACTAGTCCTTCTACGACTTTCTCTTGCTAACTAAGACAGATCAATAGCACTCACTTTTAGCCCCACCTCCATGCCTTCCTAATAGGACAACTGAGTGATGTGTTCCTCCATAGACTCCCAGAGTTTCACCTGGGGATGAAACCAGCCACAGTCTCCACCGGCTGCATATCGCAGACATTGACTTCTATCCTCCTCACACCCACCACCACTCCAGTGACCTCTCCATTCTAGGTTTCCTTCATGTCCTAAAACAAACTGTTGATATTTAATTCTCTGTTTGAGGGTACACTAGGGGATGTCTAATAAGACACCACCATTGCTTAAAGCATACATGTCAACCTGGGTCCCAATGGCTCACACCTGTAATCCTAGCTGCTACGGAGGCTGAGGCCAGAGGATTGAGGTCCAAAGCCAGCCTAGGCAGGAAAGTCCATGAGACTCTTAGATCCAGTTACCCAGCAAAAAAACAGATCCTCAAAGCTGGGAGAGAAAAACTGGGAGAGAATGAAGGGGGTTACAGTGTCCAAAAAGAAATGTACTTATTACCTGACCTATGAATTGGTATGCTTTCTATACATCATGTTTATAATAGCAAATCAATAATTTTAAAAAGTCAGGACTGGAAGTATAGCTCAAGTAGTAGATCACCCCAACCATGAGTGAAAAAGCTCAAGCCCCATTACTCGTACAGACACAGACTCACATACACACACAAAATCATTCTCACTGTCACTGTAGCTGGAAATCTTAATACTTGTTAATGGAAGGGACCTGGGGAAACCAATAATAGAAAGGGAGATTTGGGAACAAGAACTATCTAGATTCAAACCCTACTTTTTTTTTTCCAGTCCTGGGGCTTGAACCCAGAACCTAAGCAATGTCCTTGAGGTTCTTTTGCTCAAGGCTAGCATTCTACCACGTGTGCCACAGTGTCACTCCCAGCACTTTCTGTTTATGTGCTGCTGAAGAATCAAACCCAGGGCTTCCATTCATGCTAGGCAAACACTCTACCACTAAGCTACATTCCTAGGCCCAAACCCTACTATTTACTGTGTGACTCCTTAAATTTCATTGTCCTCATCTGTAAGTGTTTACAATATAAATCTGCCCAGTTTCACTTTATCTTTTCTGAGAACAGAAAACAGGAGAAGGAAGAAGAGAACTGAAGAGGGGAAGAATGAAGGGGAGGAAAAGAAGAGGGGAAGAAAGGAAAGAAAATTGTTGGAAAGCTTTAGGACATGGATTGAAGTTGGAAGAATTCAAGGTCTAAGGCAGGTGGTTGCCAGGCATTGGTGGCTTACACCTGTAATCCTAGCTACTCAAGAGGCTGAGATCTGAGGATCTCAGTTCAAAGCCAGCCCAAGTAGTAAAGTCCAAGAGACTCTTATCTTTAATTAATGACCAGAAAACTAGAAGTGGCTCAAAATGGTAAAAAAAAAAAAAAAAAGCCTTGAGTTTAAGCTCCAGAGTTCACACACACACACACACACACACACACACACACACACACACACACACACACATACACACACACAATAAGACAGGTGGTTGCTTCTGGGAGCAGTGTTAAATTTGAAATGACTTTGTTTTCAGAATGAGCAAGCATAACTCTAGTCCCTTAAAGCCTGAGCTAATGGGTGAGAGAGAATGGAGGTCATTATGTACTGTTTGTTTTGCAATGCTGGGCAAGAAAGTCCAAGAGATTCATATCTCCAATTAACCACCAAAAAGCTGGAAGTGGAACTGTGGCTCAAGTAGTAAAGCATGAAGCTCAGGGACCGTGCCCAGGCCCTGAGTTTATGCCCCAGAACCAACATACACACCCCCTTGATATTACATATCTTTGCCCAGTAAAGTTCCTTGGCCATTCCTGCCAAATTTTTCAGCTTGTCCTTTCTCCTTAAATGGGATTTCTAAATTTCTCATTCCATCTATGTGAATGAAATCTTTTAGAAATTTTGACTTCCTTTTCCCTGAGGAGCTCATTGTTCAGGGTGTCACTTTCTATCCTCAAGCAATGCCTCCTGGCCTTTTCTAAAAGGATAATTAAAAAAAAAACACACACACACAAAACCTGACAGGCATCTGGGAATATGGCCTAGTGGCAAGACTGCTTGCCTCCTATACATGAAGCCCTGGGTTCGATTCCCCAGCACCACATATATAGAAAATGGCCAGAAGTGGTGCTGTGGCTCAAGGAGTAGAGTGCTAGCCTTGAGCAAAAAGAAGCCAGGGACAGTGCTCAGGCCCTGAGTTCAAGGCCCAGGACTGGCAGGAAAAAACAAAACAAAAAAAACCTGACAGGCAGAGAGATGCGCTCCTCTAGTTTCCCTTCAAGGCAACCTGGGGCAAGAGCAAGGTTGCCTGACCACTTCCAGCTGCCAAACGTTAAGGCACACTGTGGCCTTCACACAAAGCCTGTGCTTTCCCAGGCTGCCTCTAGACATTGACTGTAAGGCAAGTTGATTGAAGTGGTCTCTTCTTGCCTGATGGGAGACTTCTCTATAGAAGCCCCTTGGAGATGTTGGTCAAGGACTCCCCATGGGTCTGGCCAGAGTTTCAGAGGTCTCTGCTACAGTTTGAGGCTCTTCTTAGTAATCCTTCATGCCTGGTCCCCTTTCACAAGTATCAGAACACCATCACACTCGGAAGCATCTGCATTCCCTCCTCTTCTGTATCTCCCTTCCCTACTAAAATACCATTCCATCTGCTTCTGGGAAGATGTGAAATAAAACACTCCCTAGAAAGAATATGCTGGCTTTTAAGATTATATCGTCCCAGCCTGCCCCATGATGATGATCACAGAATCTCTGCTGATATTAGAAATTATGAGTGACATTTGTTTGCATATATAGGAGTACGTGTCTCCACAAAAATCAGAAAAAGGTGAAGAAAATAGTGAAGCCAGGCCTGGTGGTTCATGCCTATTATCCCAGCAGTTGGTAGGTTGAGACAGGAGGATCACAGGTAGTGCAAAGCCAGACTAATCTAGTGAGTTGAATGTGAGTCTGAAGTATATGGTGATAGGACTGAGGGGCTGGGAATGTGGCTTAGCAGCAGAATGCTTGCCTAGCGTGCATGAAGGCCTGGGTTTGATTCCTCAGTACCACATAAGCAGAAAAGTAGAGTGCGGGGCTGGGAATATGGCCTAGTGGCAAGAATGCTTGCCTCCTATACATGAGGCCCTGGGTTCAATTCCCCAGCACCACATATACAGAAAACGGCCAGAGGTGGCACTGTGGCTCAAGTGGCAGAGTGCTAGCCTTGAGCAAAAAGAAGCCAGGAGCAGTGCTCAGCCCCTGAGTCCCAAGTTCCAGGACTGGCCAAAAGGGGTGGGGGGAAGCATAGGACTGAGAATGTAGAAAGTTTGTGCAGATATTTTGTACAGAAAGTTTGTGTAGATAATTTGAGAGTTTTGATCCTGAGCACTTGGGGGAGCGGTGCAGGCAGGGGATTGTGAGATCCTTGTTCGCAGTCCATATTTGAAATCAACTCTCAGTGACAATGCCAACAATGGCTGCTGATTGTACTAATGGCTCCATATTACTGTTTCCCCATTACAAGAAACTTCTGAAAGTATAAGACTAAGACACTTAATACCTAGTTCAGATAGACCTTTCTATCGGCCTTATAAACGTTTCATAAACTCTGAAACTTACAAGTCTATACAAAAACCTTCTAGTGGTCAAAGATGTGCAGATTTTCTAAATAGGATTGTTATCCTTTTCTACCTTTGATGTGCTCTTTAATTTTCCTGCAGGCTATTTCTTCATCATGAATTCTTTTTTGAAAACAAAATCTCTGCAGTTGTCCTCAGGGATAAGAACATCCAGGATACACAGGTTTGCTCATTCTTTGGGGACCAGAGTGGTGAGACTCACCAGAGGCGTGAGTACAAGGCTGAGAAAAACAATACAGCAAATGTTACAGATGGCCACTGTGCTGCCGTAGTATCCTATTCATGTATCCTAGTTTTTGTATCTTCTAGAGGCTGAACAGTTGGACAAAGCAGTTTGGATGTTATCATCAGCTCCAGGCGATCCCAGCAATACCAGCCTCTCTTCCTAGCAGCCACCTGATAGGGGCTCATCCTTGATCTTTCTGTCATAGCTTGGAAGAGACAAAATGAGTAGATAGCAGAGACTATGACTCCCAAAAGACTTGGGAGTTTGCATAGTTCAACTATCCACTTTACAATGCAAATAGCCCATTGGGGTAAAGTTTTGGCACAGGTCAGAAAAGTAACATTTAGGAGCATTTTTAGTGTGAATCTCCTGGCTCAAAGATACAGGAATATAGAGAGAAATGAGACAAAACAACAAAAACACAAAAGAAGGAGTTATACCTGCAATTAGTCTTATTACTTTTACAGTCTCTGGATAAACTTGGATATATTTCCTTGTAATCTGAGTCTTTTCTTCTAATATTAAACTTGACATTTGAATGCACAGGTTGGTGAGTTGTCTGCAGGATACAATAAAAATGAACACTGATGACACCAATATGCTGTTAAATATTTACTAATCAGCTCTTAGAGTTGATGAGGAGGCTCTGATATGTAGCAGGTGGTGATTTCCATGATGTATTCTACCCATGATCAATTTCAAGCTTCCAGTGGCTTAATAACTGCCTCATAAAATTCTTCACAATATAACAACAGCATCTCATAAAGTCCACAGGAGCGGCCCCCGCCAGGAGACCACTGAGTATGCGAACACGTGGCACATAGCACTCAGTGCCTATCAGTGGCTTTCTCATCCTCCTGTGTCATGAATTCTTTCTACCATGTGATGTAACTATTGTTTGGCAAGCACTGATTAAATTCCTCAAGATAAGAGAGTCATCATGGTATTTATATATGTTTAAATAAAATTAACTGTCATGTTACAACTCAACATCATGATTTTTGAAGGTGTATTTACCTTCCTTTTTGACTTTGTAGAATGAAGTACAGAGATGCTTTTAGGTCCCTTGTGGTTTCCCAAAAGGTTCATTCACACTACCCGGGCTGAGGTTCAGGTAGAGCCTTTGGGCTACAAAGCAGAAAGAGGAGGTTTCTTCTGGGAGGCTGAGGCAGGAGGCGCCCCTGGGCTACCTAGTGACACCCTATCTCAAAAAGCCAAAAAATTCTCCCCTGAAGGAATAATGAACTGTTTAACAAAATGAATACCAGGAAGTAGAAACATGTTTGCTGGGGAGAAGGGAACACATGAAAGAAGGAAGTGTGGGTAAATGTAGCCATTATATTCAATGTACCTAATGTAAAAATTGAGCTAACTTGATGGTAGAGATTTGAGGGGGAAACAATAGAGAACAATTGAAGGTGACATTGATCAAGAAGCATTGTATTCATAACTTGACTTATGAAATTGAAACTTTTTTGTACAACCAAATAATAAAGGCAACTTAAAATAGCAGAAAAATAAAAACAAACAAAACTGTAAATTCTGTTTTCTCTTAAAATAATTCCCTATCCAGCTTTCAACCCCTCTGTATATCACGTTTAGAATAACATTTTTTAAAAACTCAAAAATAAAATAATTCCCCTAAATAATTCCAGAAGAGTTTGCTGTTCTACTTTGTTTGCTTTCTTGCTTTATTGTAGGCTATGCAGCCCAGATTGGCCTGGAACACATTCCACTTCCCTCTGTCTCCCATGTGCTGGAATTACAGGTTTATGCTGCTAAACTCAGACATTTTAAATTTAAACACGTACTATGACCTTCTATTTCTAGGCAAGAAAAAAATAACTGCTGCAGAATTCTTATCCTAGAATAGTGAAAAACATATAAGAATTAACTGTTCCAACACTGGGGTCATGGTACATTTAAGACAGATTCTTCATAGTAGAGAAACAATTGGAGTAAGTCCCACAATTGTCTTGGACTTCTGTCTCTACAGAAGTAGAGTGTCTGGGTGAATATTTTAAATCTCAAGTAGACAATAAGGTTCAGATTATAACAACAAAAAGTTAGCAGAAGTATTGCTAAAACTCCAAGGTTGTATTTTTTATTTTCTACTTCGGGCAACTTGAAGGCCATTTTTAGACTCTGACACACAAAGAGGAAATCCAAATGGAGTATGCTAATTTCACCAGAATGGGGACAAAAATACTAGTTTGTGAGGCTGAAGTGGCTAAGATTTATAAAGCAGATAAGATTTATAAAGCAGCATGCTGCAGGGGGGGAGCATGTGATATAGAAAAAAATCCTAGAAACTCTACAAGGACCCACTTGATTTCTTGGCTGAGGATTAACTCTATGTATAGCATGGAAGTCCACAAGACCAGCAGGCAGAGATCAAAGGCTGAAGAATTCACAGAGGGCTTAGTGATACTCGAATTCCACCCATCCAGTCCATAAAGACTTCTTTGAGCATTTGGAGTGGATATCAAATGTAATCTGAGAAGGTTTATACCTGAGTAAGAGGATCATATTGGTGCTATAATAAAGGCAACACTAGATACAACAAAGCTTCAATACAAGATGGATAGCTTAGAGGCTGAGCCCTGGTGTAGCATCTGTGAAGCCTTGTATTTGATTCCTGTAGCACATACACACACACACACACACACACACACACACACACACATCTCTCGAGGAAGGTGACAAATTAATTTTAAATTAACTTACTTTAGAAGAAGTTAATTGCCTGTCTAAAGAAATGAATATCCTTTTTGTTTTGTTTTGTTTTTTTGGCCAGTCCTAGGCCGTGAACTCAGGGCCTGACCACTGTCCCTGGCTTCTTTTTTGCTCAAGGCTAGCACTCTGCCACTTGAGCCACAGCGCCACTTCTGGCCATTTTCTGTATATGTGGTGCTGAGGAATCGAACCCAGGGCCTCACGTATACAAGGCAAGCACTCTTGCCACTAGGCCATATCCCCAGCCCATGAATATCCTTTTAAAGGAAAACAAAATGTCAATACTCAAAAATACATCCTGCCTAATATTCAGTATCCAATAAAAACTGGAAATAGCAACTAATATTTGCAAAGTAATAGCAAATTCTTACCCCCAACTGGCAGATAAAAGAAACTCTTTAGAAACAAGACCGAAAGTGATAGAAATAATGGAATTCGGACAGAGGATATAAAGCAGTTATTGTAGATATGTTCAAAGAGTTAAAGGAGCTGGACATGGTGGCACACATCTGTAACACAGGATGCACAGGCAGGAGGATTGTGAATTTTAAGCCTCTCTGAGCTACATAATGAGTCCCAGGGCAGCCTTGGCAACTTAGCAAGATCCTGTCCCAGAATAAAATAAATACTAGACTTAGCACGCATGAGGTCTCAGGTTCAATCCCCAGTATCTTACAAAGCAACAACAAATGAAGTGATTTAAAGGGAAACTATAAAGACATAAATTGGACAACAAATTTATCTTCCAAATACTACTTCACTGGAGGCCGAGATTGTGCACAGAGAGAAATGAATGTCTCCGTAAGAAGTCATTCTCAGGGCTGAGAATATGGCTTAATGATAGAGTGCTTCCCTAGCATGCATGAAGCCCTAGGTTTGATTCCTCAGTACCACATACACAGAAAAAGCTGGAAGTGGCACTGTGACTCAAGAGGTAGAGTAAAAGAAGCTCAGGAACAGTGCCTAAGCCCTGAGTAAAAAAAAAGTCATTCTCAGGATTTACAATAAAATAGTCAATCCTTTATTGTACATCTTTCCAGAAAATACAGATCTAAAATACAAGCTTCAGAGATGGACACCACAGAGTACAGAACCTAACTGACATCATGACTACAGGGGAGGCTAGAAGAATAGAGTTTATACAAGTATCTCGCATGTGACTTTGTATTTTTCTTCATGTTGTTGGGATTCAAACCTTAGGCTTCACCTAGGCTAGCAAGTGCTCCACCACTGAGCTAAAGTCTAATCCCTTCAGGTAGCTTTTTCAGATCCTCTCTTCTCTAAGTCATATGCAAATGTACCGATTTGTATTTTGATTAGTCAACTATTTTACTTACAGATTAGAAAATGATTGAGCCTAGCCTGTTATCCTATTCACAGAGCTGAGATGTGAGGATTGCAATTTGAAGCCAGCTCTGACAGGAAAGCCCTTAAGTCTCTTAAATTAACCACTAAAAGCTAGAAGTAGAACCATTCTCAGTCATAAACGCTAAGGGAAGGAAGTCTGGTGCTGGTGGCTCATGCCTGTCATCCTACCTACTCAGGAGGTTGATATCTAAGGATCACAGTTTGAAGCCAGCCCGCGCAGAAAAGTCCCCATGAAATTCCCATCTCTAACTGACTACTCAAAAACTGAAAGGGGTATTGTGGCTCAAGTGGTAGAGTGCTACCTTGGGCATGAGGAGGCTCAGGGACAATGCGCAGGCCCTGAGTTCAAGCCATATAACCAATTTAAAAAAAAAAAAAGCAAAGGGACAGTGCCTGGACACCAGGTTCAATATCTAGTACTGGCAAAATAAATAAATAAATAAATAAATAAATAAATAAATAAATAAATAAATAAAATGGTGCTTGGGTTGGGAATGTGGCCTAGAGGTAGAGTGCTTTCCTAGCATGCGTGAAGCCCTGGGTTCAACTCCTCAGTATCACATAAACAGAAAAAAAAAAAAATGTGGAAGTGGTGCTGTGTCTCAAGTGGTAGAGTGCTAGCCTGAGCTAAAAGAAGTCAAGCCACAGGAATAGTAAAAAATAAAAACAAGTGGTGCCTTTTAAAATGAATTTTAAAAATGAAACATTTTTCTATTAAAAAATAGTACTTAATAAAACTTAGCCTAAGTTCTAGAATAGGTTCCATGATATTCTCTATAGCTACTATTCCTCTCTCCCCTTTGTTTTTTTTGTTTTGTTTTGCCAGTCCTGGGGCTTGAACTCACTGAGCACTGTCCCTGGCTTCTTTTTGCTCAAGGCTAGCACTCTGCCAACTTGAGCCACAGCGCCACTTCTGGCCTTTTCTATTTATGTGGTGCTGAGGAATTGAACCCAGGGCTTCATGTATACGAGGCAAGCACTCTACCTCTAAGCCATACTTCCAGCCCCCCCTCTCACTTTTCAAAAGAAAAAAAACCTCTTGATTTATCTTTGCCTTTCAATTTTATCCCACTTGTCTCTCCTACTTCCTCCTCTTTCCTTTCCCCTCTTGTATCTATTCCAAAAATTTCCATGCTCAGTCTACAATAGATAATTTTACCAAGCTGTTATATGATTCAGACTTGGAAAATAAACTAACAGTTACCACTAAATCACCTGTGCTTATTATCTTATGGTGAAAAGTGAACTCTCTGGGATCCGGAAATAACTAATTTGTTGATTCAACATGACATTAGAATCCAACCTGTTCAGACACAGCTGTCTTGAGTAAAAGGACTCCCATTTTGTTTATTTAAATTGACTGCTTGCATTTGTGCACTAAGAAGCTGTGGAAGTCACAGAGCCAAGAGAATCCATTTTCTTCTATTGCCAAACTTCAATTCTGTCAGCAAACTAAAAGAGCATGGGAGGACAGTCCGTTTGCATTGTCCTGTCCAATATTTGTTACATCATTTTTTTTAAAATTCAAACACAATTACCACACTCAGACATTAGCATTTTAAAATACCACTTCAGAGAACTAAGAGATCTTGAAGATGGCAAAAATTAAAATTGGGGCAGGGAATGTGGCTTAGTGGTAGAGTGCTTGCCTAGCACGCATGAAGCCCTGAGTTCAATTCCTCAATACCACAAACAGAAAAAGACAGAAGTGGTGCTGTGGCTCAAATGGTACAGTGTGAGCCTTGAGCAAAAGAAGCTCAGGAACAATGCCCAGACTTTGAGTTCAAGCTCCAGGACTGGTAGAAAGAAAAAAAGAAGAAAAAAAATAAAATCAGACTCCAACTGTTTGCCATATTCTTACCAGATTCAGTTAACAGTGTTTTAACAGGGCTGTTGGTGGCTTTCCCACATTCTCTTGTGAACAAGAACTGAAAACAACTGAACAACCTTCTAAGGGTACCTCTTCTCAATTCCTGTAATCAACTGGCATGGGGAGGGGGAGGGCAATAGAGAATTATTATATAGAAGAACTTATTTGGATGGGAACAAGAAGAAGAAATGGACATCAGCAGAGAGAATGACCGTTTTTTTTGTGATTCTTGAAGGAAACGTGTGTGTGTGTGTGTGTGTGTGTGTGTGTGTGTGTGTGTATCCTGTGGTACTAGGGCATGAACTCAGGGCCATGTGTTTTTCAACCTACTTTGCTCATGGCTGGCACTCTACCACTGATTGTTTCTGTTTGAATTATTAGGACTGGCTAGAATGGAGAGCTAAACCAAACAGAAACCTTCCCAGAAGTTGTACAACATATACACCATCAGTAGTTGGTGTTTTTAACTATTCATCGGGCTTCTGGTTTATTAGTGTTATTAGGATGATTATTATTAGGATTATTCTGGGTACTAAACTGAGGATGACACAATGAAGAGCTGCTTTTTGTGACTGGAAAAGGCGGGGAGGGAGGGGAAGAACATATTTTAAATACTCAGAAACACCAAGCCAAAAGCTTTTACAACTGAGATGAGAGAAAAAACTGGTGATGGACTCAAAGTATACAGAAATACAATAAATACTGTGTCCATAATGCATACAAAAGTTTATGAAAATGAGGGAAAATAATGAAGTGTAATTTTTGAGGCTACTAAACATTGAAGAAGCACAATTCTGAGCTACAAGTATTTATTCCAGAACAATAAGTACTTTCATGTATGTTCTGTGTCATTCAATAAAAAAATTTAACTTGGTTAAAGTCAGAATATATTTCCTCCCATAGATTGGTAGCATAGGTGTCTCTGGCCCTTGTCCCTGCCCGAGGAGGATCAGGGCTGGGAATATGGCCTAGTGCTAAAGTGCTCACCTCGTATACATGAAACCCTGGGTTTGATTCCTCAGTACCACATATATAGAGAAAGCTGGAAGTGACACTGTGGCTCAAGTGGTAGAGTGCTAGCATTGAGCAAAAAGAAGCCAGGGACAGTGCTCAGGCCCTGAGTTCAAGCCCCAGGACTGGCAAAAAAAAAAAAAAAAATAAGAGAATGGGAACAGAACTCAAAAACAGTAACAACAGGGACTAAACCAATGGAAAAAGCAAAAGAAAATGGGAAAAGAAGTAACTTCAAACAGTACACAAAAGAAGGAAAGAACCTCTTGTTTCCATTTTTTGGAGTTCATTTCAATACCCATCATTTTATATAGGCATATGCACTTAGCTATTGAGCTATTGTGATCCTCTGTTAAGAAAGTAACCTCCGTATACTTTAGGAGTAATACCTCTTAGATTCTGTCCATCAAGGTGGTATCACAGCACAGCCTGTTTTTCTCTATTCAACATCAATATAGCCAGTAGAAAAACATGAACTTCCCATGCCAAACTTTCCAGGTGTTGAGTTGTTGATTTCTAGCTCAGAACAGGGTGCTTCTACAAAATGAGCACAACAATTACCCACCAGGATAACATCTCAATTCTCAATCAGGAAGGCCCTACCTGCTTTGTTTATTTGTTTGTGGAGACCTGGAGCCTCCTCACCCTTTATCCCTTGCAAATGAGTTCTGTAAGAAGGAACTAATGGCATCTACATTTTGCAAATGTCCTCTCCAGCAACTGACTCAAGCACTTCAAGCATTTAAATCTCTTCTGCTGGCACACACTTCCATTAGCAATTGGGGCTGCCACTTAAGGGAGAGCAGTTTGTGCATTGCACAAGGGCACTCAGCCAAGGGGACAAAAGGGAGCTAAGTCTAGCCAGAGCTCTGCTTGCCAAACCAGGGACCCACAGGGCTGTGTCTCACAGAGGGCTGGGGAGAGGGGCTTTTTCTTTCACATTTGCACAAAGGCTCCCTGTAAGCCATCAGCTGGGCTCTGGACCTAACAATAGCACAATAGCAGTATTGCAGCATCTCAAAAGAAACCTTCTCTTGTGTTCCATAAACTCATTATACTTGAAAATTCAATTGATACTCATACATAATTTATATCATCATCATGTCAAAATAATGTATTTGCAGAATTTTCAGACCTATTAAAGTGAGCTCCCAATCAGCAGAGGAAGGGCACATTACAAATTTTGGCTAGAGTCAAAGTGGCTTTTTTTTTTTGGTGCCAGTACTGAGACTTGTTTTTGTTTTTTTTTATTTTTTTGCTCAAGGCTAGCACATTACCACTTGAACCACAGTTCTGCTTCCAGCTTTTTGGTAATTAATTAGAGATAAGAGTTTCACTCGACTTTCCTGACCTGGCTGACTTTGAACCTAGATCCTCAGATCTCAGCCTCCTGAATAGTGAGGATTTCAAGCTTGAGCCACCAGCACCTTGCTCAAAGAGGCTTTTAAAAAGGATTTCCCATTTTCTGCCTGGAGCAATGCCTTCTGTCTAAGAGGATTATTAGTTATCAGCACTGGGTGGATAACTTGTGATTCCTACTATTCACTATTGGCTGCAGCCAGAACTCCATTTTGGCCAGTGACCCCGTGGCATGTCAGTACGCCCTTTCAAAGCAACTGAAAAGCCTTGCTACATGGAAGAGCCTCTGTCACTGAGTAAATCCTCAAACAGTACTTAAATAATTGTGAGAAGAGGTCTTTTCCTGGCCTGTTTTGTCAGCTAGTGGCCAGTTAATAGCTATCTCTTCTCAAAATGAGAGTTTTAAATTCCTTGGATGAAAAACCCAAACAAACAAACAAAAATATCATTAGTCCCAGTCTTTCCATAAACCAAGGATAGGTTTAGGTGTGACCAAGTTTCTCTCTGACCATAACTTCAATCAGCCTCTTCTACATTCTCTGTTTGACTAGGTGCAGTCTTGAAATTCACCCTGTGTTCTTCTGGAATCAAGTTTTGCTAAACTAGTTTAGCAAAACTATCTACACATCCCCACCCTGGGTGGCTGACCACTCTCCTCAGTTTATCATCCTGGCTGGTTCTATCATTTTTGCCAGAAATCACTTACGTTGATGTTTCTTCTACCTGATTGTTTTTGTTTTTGCCAGTCCTGGGGTTTGACTCAGGGCCTGAGCATTGTCCCTGGCTTCCTTTTTGCTCAAGGCTAGCACTCTACCACTTGAGCCACGGCACCACTTCTGGCTTTTTCTGTTTACATGATGCTTCATGCATGCTAGGCAAGCACTCTACCGCTAAGCCACATTCCCAACCCATACCTGGTTGTTTTTATTTTATTATTATTATTTTTTTTTTTAGTTATTATTGCTCTTTGGCTTTAAGGTATTGTTTTGTTTCTGAGACCAAGTCACACCATATAACTTAGGCTGCTCTTGGATTCTTTATCTATCTGACTCAGCCTTTCTAGGGCTGGGATTACTGATGTCTGCCACCATATTTTCTGTTGACACCCCCCCTTCACATATACAAACCCTGTTCCTTGCTTATAAATCCTTACTTGTCCTTGATGGAGTCCAGTTGAATCCACTCTCCATATTGTTGACTTCTCACTACAGTCCTTCCAGGATTAAGGGTGCCTTCTCAATTTTAATCCTTATTTGGATACTTTCTTTTAAACGGGTATAAAATGGTGGGCTTACTTCAACGCCAAGAGGTCTGGGGGAAAGAGTTCTTGGTCTTGTCTGGGAAAGAATCTAAGAATGGACACAGAGGACATGGTGAAAGCAGGTTTATTAAAGCAAAGTTGAGGGTGCACTCAAGATGGGAGAGTGGAGAGGCTGCCACATGAGTTTTAAGATTTTGAGTGTTTTGGGGTTTTTTGTGTGTGTGTTTTTGCTGGTCCTGGGGCTCAAACTCAGGGCCTGGCTTTGTCCCTGAGTTCCTTTTTGCTCCAGACTAGCACTCTCCCACTTGAGCCACAGTGCCACTTCCCGCTTTTCTCGTGATTCATTGGAGACAAAAGTCAAGTGAACTTTTCTCTTTGGGCTGGCTTTGAACTGCAATCCTCAGATCTCAGACTCCTGAATAGTTAGGATTATAAGCATGAGCACAGGCACCTGGCCTGTGGTTTTCTTGGGGTCTTTGGACCTAGGTAACTGTTATTTTTTGAGGAGAGAGATTTTTCTGGAGTTGGAATATGTATGTGTACATATATGTATGTATACACAGATATGTATACATATATGTACAGTATGTATATATGTACACCTATATGTGTACCATATATGTGTATATATATACATATGTGTCTCATTAACTCTTCCCACATACCAGGTGGGAGACTTTTTAATCCTATATATATGTATATATATGTATATATGTATATAAACATATACATACATATATACATGTACAAATATACATATATGTGTTCCATATATATATTTCGTCCTACGTGCCAGATGGGGGAGTTTTAAATCCTAGATGTTCACATTTGAACTATCATACCACCTGGGTAGGTAGAGATTTTATCTAATGGCAATGCTAATTTTACATGAACTAGCCTAGAGGTCACCTATTAGTCATCATGGTTTCCAGGACTTTCTACTCTCATTATGTCACTGGCACACAGGACACAGCTGTATATGGCAGGTTCATCCACTAATGTTAGCAGGTCAAGATGTAGATATTTGTGAGAAAAAACTTGTTGGTGGACATCAACTTACAGAACACCAGTACAAACTGTAATGTGTTCATATAAAACACTGACCTTTTATTTTCTGGCTTCAAAATAAACTGGTCAAGTGTAGTGGATCATACTTATAGTCCTAGCACTCGGGAGACTAAGGCAGAAGGGTCTCCAGTTCAAGGCCAGCCTGAGTTACAATGTGAGGCCCTGTCTCAAACAGCAACAACAGTAGCAATAACAAAATTAAACTAACCCTTTCCCCCCAATATAATAATTATGAAAATAAGTTGGTATTAGTCCTAGAAGTACTAATCTGGAATTTAGTCCATTTGTTGATAATTTGGCTGGTCTCTAACCATCCACAAACCATGGATACTTGCTGAAGAAACTTCCTTTTTGTTTGTTTTGAGGGTTTTGTTGTTTGTTTCTTTTTGGTTTTTGTAGTACTGGGGATTGAACTCAAAGCCTTGTTTGCTCTACCACTTGAACCATGCTGCAAATCCTGTTGAAATTTTAGTTTGTTTTTTCAAATAGAGTCTTGAGATGTTGTCTGGCATGGCCTTGTACTGAGACTCTCCTATTTCTACCTCCCACCTACCTGGGATTGTAGGATTGTACCACGATGCCAGCCTCCTGATGAGAACTTTCAGCTGATTTCCAAACATGTATACTGTTGTGCCAAGTCGCAAGACCACCCCCAAGAAGACCACCGAGATTCAGACACTCCGAAATGCAAAAGCAAGGCAAGGCTTTATTTAACGAGCTGCCAACTCGGGCCTCGTCCTACCCACCGACACAGCTGAGGTTAGGAGGAAGCCCCGAGCTGTGATTACACAGGGCTTATAAAGGCAAAGAACAAGGTTACAACAATCAGCTGTGCAAGCAAGATTAGAACACAGGTACAAATCTGATTGGCTCAGGGTTCAATTCTAAAATGGGGTTCACGTGGTGGGGCCTGACTTCAAAGTCTGGCACCTCATTTCCCCCTTTTTCTTTTTGGTACCTTGGGAGCCAATCATGGCTCCATTCTGTCCATTTGAATGGCTTGCATGTCTAGGGGATGATATAGAGGTAAGGCATGGGCCAGTAGGGCCAAAAGTAGTATCCAAAGCCTGCCCTCAGCTTCCCAAAAACAACTGCTGGGGAACTGATCTCTGATGACCTAAAAAAATGCCTACATTACCTTTGCAGGTCTTTAACAGATAAGGACACAATCTCAGGTCTACAAGCTTTCTTTCCTAAACAGATGTATCAGCTTAAAATTCTTACTGCCAGTCAGAGCTTTGAGTAAATGCGGGGGGTTGAGATTTCAATCTATCCTCTCATTTTACAAACTTACCCTTACTAACCACTACCACAGATGACTGGCAAGTTCCTGCCCAGTAGACAGACATGGGCATTGGAAAGGCATGCTTATGAACTATTCTTCTAGGACTTCCCGGCTTTGATTAACTTTTGAAAGGCCAAATAGGAGTGACTCTATGATCTGACACCATCTCTGCCATCCAAGCAGTGGCTTACTGCCTCTGGATACTCCATCACTTTTGTCCCAGGAGGAGTGACTTCCCACTGGACTTGGACTCAGGGCCTGAGTGCTGTTCCCCAGCTCTCCAGCTCAAGACTAGCACCCTACCACTTTGAGCTCCACACAACTCTGTTCCCAGCACTCTGCTGGCTGATTAGAGACAAGTCTCTCACAGGGACCTTTCTTTGCCCGGGCTGGCTTCGAACCGCGGATTTCAGATCAGTGAGTCTTACAAAAGGCCACTTTATTCCAATTAGAAGCAACAAGGTGGTCCACACAGAAGTAGTTTTTAAGCATGCTCTCTTACCTGGAACTTATTAAGGGCCAGTATTCGATCTTGACAAACTTGTAGGAATCACCTGTGCTTCTCTGTGGGCCTGCTGGAAACTGTTACAAAAAAAAACTACAAAGAAGCTAGAATGGCAATTAAACATTTTGGTAGCCATAATTCTCCTTTTCTCACTTTGCGATAATTATTTAGGACAATTTTACTTCCAAATTTCTTATCTAGAAATGTATTCTTGATTTCCAAAGCCTTTTTACTAACCCAACACTTTAGCTTTTATCTGCATTGGAAAAACTGAAGCTCACAGGCATTCTGAAACCAGGTGCCGCCCTTTGCCTACGGGCTGCTTGTTTCAAAAGAGCCCCCCCCCCCTTTTTTTTTCCAGTCCCAGTTACTGCATGGCATGAAGACCTTTGAACTCAAATGACAATTTTTCCTTAATGCAAGAATTACAATTAGAAATACTTATCCATTCAGCTTTCCAATATATTAGTGAGAAACATTGGCCCATTTTGCCATTTCTTCCTACATACATAGAGTTAATGAGAGTTTACTTCTATGCCATTAGTTTAATATATATCCTTTTAAATCCAAATTTCTGATACTTAGCTCTGATTTTTTTAATTAAACATTTTTAGCATACCAAATAATTTTCTGCTTAAGAAGGCTGGGTGGGGGTCCCCCCAGAGTTCTTTCTGTGGACACTCACACTCTGATTGTGAACCATCGCCTGTACATCTTTCCAATGAGCTATGCAGGTTTGACACAAAAGAGACTGTTAGACTTACAAACAACACAGAGATGACAGCGCAACATGGTGAGGTCACTCCCTGCCACCTGTGGGTGGCTTGGGCTGGCCCTACGTCCACCCTGTCGGCGGCTGCGGGTCAGGACTTGGACTTGGGGCTGATGCGTCCGTGTCCTGGGCTGTCGGCGCCGGCAAGTTGACTGGGCAAGACCCTCCCGAGCGGAGGGCACAGCTGAAACATTTTCCTCAGAGTCCTCCTCTTGTAGAGTTAACTGGGGTGGGGAGTATGGAGCAGGAAACATTTCCTCCTCTGTGCTTCCTCCCTGGAGGACAGGTGAGTACAATTTCTTCTCTTCCTTCTTGGTTTCTCTCTTGTCTGGATGGCCCGAACGAGGGGTGTAGATTAGGTGTTACAAAGTCCTGATCTTACCTATGTCAAAGCTCCCTCAATTAGCTCCCTCAAAGGTGGGTCATTCTGACTTGCACAGGGTGATCCACTTTTCCTTCTTAAGGGCCACACCTTGGTTCTGAGCTATCTCCTTAACCTCCCTCCAGTGAGCTAGGATCAAGTCCAGGGGAGTGGAAGGAACGTTCCCCATCATCCGTTTGTCAGTCAGGCACAGTGCAAGAAAGAAACACACAAAAATAATCACAGGCACAAAGACCAGACAACACTTACAGACAGACTTAGGGAGCCACGGCTTACAGGTTTGACTGTGTCTCTCCTGCCCCTGTGAGGAGGCAGACCACACAATCTCACTGTGCCTCTCCTGCCCCTGTGAGGGGGCAGACCACACAGTCTCACTGTGTCTCTCCTGCCCCTGTGAGGGGACAGACTACACAGTCTTGAGGCTCTCTCTCTCCCGTTCCTGTGTAGGAGTGGACCAGACAACCTCAAATATAGAGTGGACTAGACGGACACCCATTAGAAGGGCCTCTCGGTCCAGTCCTTCAGGTTCAGGGTGGTAGTGGGAAGCCTGAGCCCCCTGTGGAGGGCTTGAGGTGTCCCCCAAGTCCCTCAGGACTGCCCATACAAGCATGTCCACTCCGGCTCATCCTTCACTACCTACAGGTTCAGATTCAAGCAGCTGGCCTAAACAGAAAACAAAACTACAAATCACACAGACACAGACTCACAGAATGAACGGCCCTATTTTCTTACCTTCGGAGTCTGGGGTCTCGGGGTCTCTGGGGCTATCCCGGACGAGCCCCCAAATGTTGTGCCAAGTCGCAAGACCACCCCCAAGAAGACCACCGAGATTCAGACACTCCGAAATGCAAAAGCAAGGCAAGGCTTTATTTAACGAGCTGCCAACTCGGGCCTCGTCCTACCCACCGACGCAGCGGAGGTTAGGAGGAAGCCCCGAGCTGTGATTACACAGGGCTTATAAAGGCAAAGAACAAGGTTACAACAATCAGCTGTGCAAGCAAGATTAGAACACAGGTACAAATCTGATTGGCTCAGGGTTCGATTCTAAAATGGGGTTCACGTGGTGGGGCCTGACTTCAAAGTCTGGCACCTCATATACAATTTTGTATGCATCCCCAAATGAGGATTGCTTGGATGGATCTTTTGAGTTGCATTTTTTCCATTTAAATGTTTGTTTTGGTTTACTAACACATTTTAAACATTTTTTTATCATGTGCAAATTGATTTTCCATTCTCTACTACTAATCAACGAGATCTTCAGAACCAATAGTTCCTAATTTACAAATGAGAAAAAAAAACAACAACTAGGGATCAAGTAAATTCTGTAACTCGCCTAAAAGCAGGCAAGTCCAAATATGGACTGTTTGATCTTATCAGTTTGATATTAAACAGAATGCTCATGCTATCAGTGCTATCTCCAAAGAAATCCTCTCTTTCAGGAGGAGTACCAGAGGGGGGGAAAATCCTTTTAAGGTGTAAAGAAGGCTTGTATGATCTTAGCATCAAATGAATATCCTAAAGGCTAGGGTTTGTAGCTGAGTGAGTGGTAAAGCACTTGCTAGAAATGCAAATTCACATCTACCCCAAACATATTGGACCAGAAACTCCAGGAATGGAAGCTAGCAATCTGTGTTTTTACAAATTCACCAGATGATTCTGATGCACACTGAAACCCACTGAGCTAAAATACATGACCTTGTAGAATGCAGGCAACGACCCTGAGCTCCAGAGATGGCTGCCATGTCCTACGCTACTCTTCTGACCTAAACATCTCCATTATTAATAGAAGAGAGTAGATTCATATCCCCAGTTTTGAGAACTGATACCCAGTAAAATATAGGAGGAAAAAGCAGATGAGGACAACAAGAACAGCTTTCATGTGGTTTGCTGTTAGTCAATGTAGCAATTTTACTCGTGATGATTTATGTGGGCGATGCCTATGACGACCCAAATTAGAGCATCTTTTATGGAGTCACTCTGAATGCAACTGGCTCTTTGGGAATTTAAAAATTCATTAAGCAGCTTGGAGCTAAGCTCAAAGAAAGACAGAATCAATTAAAAATATGCATTCTGTTTTCTTAGCCCCCACCTAAAGTCATTCCGGGGAGGCTTTCTGGGAAGGGCTCTAATAGATCTTTTGGTAAATTGGCACAAGGAATTGCTCACTTCCCAGGAGTTAAAGCCCCTCCCTCCTCACCCAGGAGATGGCATAGATTTCAGTATCCATTTCTACCAGAGATGACATAGCCAGGCTTTCAGGTAGCCTTGAGACATCATGTTTCCCCCGCTTACCAATGACTCAGCGGATGGCAGAGTGTATGAATGGCCTAAGCACCATGCTGGCGCCAAGGGTCATATTGTAATTATTTATTAAACATCTTACTTGACCCTAGTCCAAGTCTCTGTAACTCCATTCTCATAGAAGTACATGTCTTAGGTCAAAAATCTCTCCATTAGCAGTCTCCTTAGATTAGAAGAGATACTAGTTTTCATCTGTAATGTTGAAGCCACTCAGCTGTCAGCAAGCCATCTGATGCCCAGTACCATTCAGTGAATGAAACCAGACTCTATGAACAGTTTAAATATGATTTGTAAGTAATAGTGGTAGTCATTTATAATCACTTTCTCTGTTTCTTTCATAATGGGGAAAGAAGTTAATACTTTCTTAGCAAGGTGTCATAAGTATTTGAAATAGTGCCTTTATTTCATATCCTCTTTGCAACAATCCTATAAAGTTAGAGTTGTTAGTTCCAGTTTGAGGTGAGAAAATTGAGGCCAATACTTGAGGTCAAATAGCTGCTAGAGGGCTGGGAATGTGGCTTAGAGGTAGAGTGCTTGACTAGCATTTATAACCTGGGTTGGAATCCTCAGTACCACATAAACAGAAAAAGCTGGAAGTGGTGCTGTGGCTCAAGTAGTAGAGTGCTAGCCTTGAGCAAAAGAAGCTCAGGGACAGTGCCCAGGCTCTGAGATCAAGCCCCAGGACTGGCAAAAAATAAAATAAAAGCTGCTAGGTTTCACTCGTCATCTTGGCACTTGGGGGACTGGGGCAGAAAGATGATCAGTTCTAGGCCAACTGGTGCTGTCCCAGAAAACTTTACCTTTGTTGTTGTTGTAAAGAGGGCTAGCGCTAGCAGTGAGTCTTGAGTGGTAAGTGCTTGCTTAATAAGCATGAGGTTCTGAATTCAATCCTAAGTATTGTTAAAACAACAACTAACTCCATGAAAAATTGTTAAAAAAAAAAAAAGATCAACAGCTGATAAATGGCAGAACTAGGACTGGTAGGGTCCTTAGCTTTACTTTTCCTGCCTTGCTAATAGCAGACTTTGTGTATGGGCAAAATGATTTTGCAGAGTTGGGTGTCATGTGGTAGCTTTAAAAGGAGTTGTCACTCAGGAATTATCAGCCTTTATTGACACATTGAGCTTATAAACAGAAATTACTGCCAGGCACTGGTGGCTTATGCCTATAATTCTAGCTACTCAGGAGGCTGTGATCTGAGGAGCATAATTTGAAGCCAGGCAAGTCAAGAAAGTTCTTGAGTCTCTTAGCTGCAATAAAGTTTCCAAAATTAGATTCTTATCTAGATTCATTTCCTCAAAGGTTTCAAAAAACTAGATACATGACTACTGAGTATGGCAGATAGACAAATTGAGAGAGTTGGGAGAACATAAAAGAGTTGTTTGCTCCAATCCTTTTAAGGAAGTGGATGAGAAGATGTTACCTTTTGCCTCCAGACAAGAAAAAGCAGATATCAAGGTAGCCTGAGGAGAATTTGATATTTGTCCAAGGAGATGAGGGACCAATATGAGCTCATGTCATCCAGGCTCTAAAAGTCTACAGGCAAAGTGGCAGGCAGCATCTGCAATTATAGTCAGAATAATCCAGCTGCTCCAGCCGCGTGAGTAGCTTGACTTTTTACACTTAGTGTGGTAGGATCTTCTCCCTTCCTCTGCTTCAATCCCTGGTGGAATTTCACCAGATTTTGCACACTAGAGTAGACAGAGGAAGGTGAGAACACCAAATGGGAGAAAGAGAAGGTTCTGTGACCCTCCACCCATTTCCTCCATGAGCTGCTAGCCCACTTTGGGCCCCAATTTAAATTGAAATCTGTTGTACAGGACTGGGTATTTGTAAAATTTGAATGTACTGTAGTGTTTTCTATTACACAAAAAGAAATTGGGGACATCAATGAAACTTAAATTATGAGAAAAGAAACAGTTACAGGAAAAAAAAAACCTGCAGAAATTGACAGGAAGTTGTTTCCTGTTTATGCTGAATCTTGATTCTCAACAGATATAGCTAGAGAGTGGCAACAGAAGAAATAGTGTGCTGTGGAGGACAAGAATAGCATATGATGAGTCACAAGACTTGGGGATTTCTTTGAGGGCTTTATATAGAGAGCTCTTAGGGAGCTGGGCACTGGTGGCTCATCCCTATAATCCTAGCTGCTCAGAAGGCTGAGATCTGAGGATTGCCATTTGAAGGCAGCCCAGGCAGAAAAAGTCCCCGAGACCTTATCTCCAATAAACTACTCAGAATAATCCAGAAGTGATGTTGTGGCTCAAATGGTAAGACACTAGACTTGAGCACAAAAAGAAGCTCAAGGAAGCACCTAGGCCCTGAGTTCAAACCTTAGGATCGGCAATAAATAAATAAATAGTGGTTAAGCAGATCAAGGTAGGAGAGTTTTGCTCACAAAACCATGATCTTTAAAAAACAAAACAAACAAACAAAAAACCTTCTTTTGATCATCACAGGTTCATGCCCATAATCCTAATTATTCAGGAAGATGAGATCTGAGAATCTTGGTTTGCAGCTAGAGCAGATAGGAAAATCCATGACACTCCCTATCACTTAACCACCAAAAAGCTGAAAGTAGAACTGTCAACCGGTAGAGTATCAGCCTTGGGTGAAAAAGTGAAGGGATAGCACTTAGGTCCTGAGTTCAAATCCTAGTATAGGCACAAACAAACAAAACCCCACAAAATCACAGGAGCACCGACATTTTGGATTGAGATCCTCAATAGTCAACAATGCCAGTTCTGAAGATCAGGCATTCTTCTGACTCAACATGCTTGGAAAATATGCAAGATGCACAAGATCATCCCAATCTTAGTGATACAGTGATGGATATTGGAGAATACTCATGGTTTGCTGAAGTCCACGTATCTCCTTACATGCTGAGCTCATCTGCATTCTCTTTCTTTGTTGTTATTGTTTCTAAGGTTTGAACTTGGGGCCTCATCTTCTCTCTTGGCTTGCTTGCTTATCTCTGGTACTCTCCCCTTGGACCCGGGTCATACCTCTATCCAGCTCTTTGGCTAGTTACTTGGAAATGGAGTCTCATGGACTTTTCTGCCCATACTGGCTTTGAACCTCAATCCTCTAGATCTCAGCTAAGGTTGTAGAAGTGTTTGCTTTTCTTTGTTTTTCTTTTTCTTTTCAGGTATTTGGTTTGAACTGGGGGCCTCCTGCTCTTGCTTTGCTTGCTTGCTTATGGTTGTTGTTCTACTACTCTACCTCCAGTCCTATTTGGCTTAAATGTTCTTCAGACAATAATGATTCAACTCAGCTATCCAGTTTGCTTTAACTGCATTTGGAAACAAATATTCCACCATGTGTGAAATTGTGTGATTGGAAAGGGAATGAAACTGATTTCCAACCTAATCCTCAAACTTCAACATTTCCTCAAACTTATACATTTACCTATTCTGGTCTTCTTCGAATCATGAAAATGTCCCACAAGACACTAGATTTCAATACAATTGAAACAAGTGCAAACTTCCCCTAGTAAC
This sequence comes from Perognathus longimembris pacificus, assembly GCF_023159225.1. Lineage (NCBI taxonomy): Eukaryota > Metazoa > Chordata > Mammalia > Rodentia > Heteromyidae > Perognathus > Perognathus longimembris. Next base: position 95,609,377 of record NC_063161.1, read on the forward strand.
GTTTTGTTTCTCACCTAGCTGCAGGATTCGGAAATTTATACTTGAGAGCAGTTTCTCAAATCTTAATGAGCATATAAATCACTTGGGGATCTTATTAAAATACCAGTACGCTTCAGTAGATCCGGGGTGGGGACTAAGTTTTTTAACAAGCTCTCAGGAGACGTACATGTCTCTGACCTGACTTATAAGGAAGTAAGGTCTTACATGAATGCAGAGTATCTTCCTTCCTTCCTTCCTTCCTTCCTTCCTTCCTTCCTTCCTTCCTTCCTTCCTCCCTCCCTCCCTCCCTCCCTCCCTCCCTCCCTCCCTTCCTTCCTTCCTTCTTCTCTCTCTCTCCCTCTCCCTTCCTTCCTTTCTTTTTCTTTTCTGTGTTTATTCTTTGATTTGACTGTCTCTCACTATATAGTCCACACTGGCCTCAAATTCTCCCCCACATCTTTCTGCCTTGGCTTGCAGAGCCACCTTGCCCCATTCAACATTCCCTAAAATAAGCATGGTCACATAGAGAGACCAGAGGCACAGGATCTGGAACCTTCTTAGAAAACTGCAACTCTGGTGGGGATGAACAGAATGAGGTTTGCAGATGATGCTGCCTGGACTTCTTTCTGCTTCCTCAGTTCTTCATTCTGCACCTATCAAGACCCGAGTCTTCCGTTACTATCATAACTTTTCTTTTCCCCTGCAGATTGCCAGCCTATCTTTGCCTAAGGGTAGATTAGAAGGTAGTTTATCTGATGACACTTTTCCTTATTCCATCTTTAGAAATCATCTTCAGATTAACTTGTGTGTGTTTAAGTGTGTGTAAGAGAGTGAGTGTGTGTGTGTGTGTGTGTGTATCAGTAATGAGGCTTGAACTCAGGGCTTCATGTTCTCACTTATTCCTCCCTCCCTCCCCCCGAAGCTGGTACTTTTGCTGCTTAGTTGGAAATAAGAGTCACACAGACTCTCCTGCCCAAGCTGCTTCTGAACCTCCATCCTCAGATCTCAGGTTCTTGAGTAGCTAGACTTACAGGCCATGAGCAACCAGTACTGGATTGAACTCAGGACATCATGTTTACTTGGCTTGTTTGGCTGGTGCTCTACCATGTGAACTATGCCTCTAGTCAAGCTTTTCTGACTTTTTTTTTCCCAGTCCTGGGCCTTGGAGTCAGGGCCTGAGCACTGTCCCTGGCTTCTTTTTGCTCAAGGCCAGCACTCTGCCACTTGAGTCACAGCGCCACTTCTGGCCATTTTCTGTATATGTGGTGCTGGGGAATCGAACCCAGGGCTTCAAGTATACGAGGCAAGCGCTCTTGCCACTAGGCCATATCCCCAGCCCTTTTCTGACTATTTTACAGATGAATTCTCACATACATTTTTATTTTTGCCCAGGGTAGCTTCAAACCACGATCCTTAGGATCTCACCTCCTGAGTATTTATGGTTATAGGAATGAGCCACCAGTGGCTGGCTTGTTTTGGGAGGCTTTGTGGGTTGTTTTGCTTTTGAGTTTAGGAAACAAGGATCTCTGTGTGTTTCTCAGGCATGCAACACTGTGCCTGGTTTCAGATATACTTTCACTTGTCAATATGTGAAGGAAAAAAAGTTGAATGTGGAATGACCGGTGGTGAGCAGGTTGGGGTTAGGGGAGAGAATGTCACTCAGCTAAGAGTCTTGGAGAAGAGACTTTTTTATTCACTTGGCCTGACCTGTAAAAAACACAAGGCTTTCTTCTGCTTATTTTCCTGTTCCTCCTTAAAGTCAACCTTCAGGATATGCCAAGTACTAAAAAGGAAAAAAAAAGAATTTATCTTCAAGGAATATCTATTGGCAGTGTTGCCTGCATTCTCCTTAGTCAGAGGTAATGTGGGTGCAGGGAACACTGCAGAACTCGCTGTGAGTTATGGAATAAACATGTAGAGATGGATTGGTTTAGGCAGCATTGTTCCAATTAATCATGCTCACTTGAGAGCCGGGACGTGGGAAGTTCTGCTCTTCACTCTAACCCTTGCGTTCCCCACTACCCCCTGTGTAAGCCATTTCTCATGCCTTTGAGTTCAGCTTTTCCCCTGTAAAATAAAACAGGACAAGATAATCTCTGGCTCTAAAAGGTTTGTTTCTGAGTTTCCAGGGGATAAAGAATTTTAAGCTGCAGCTTTTCAGTCATAAAAAATCACTTTGGGAGAACTTTGAAAAATATAATTCTAGAGCCAGGTGTGTAGCTCAGTGGTTGAGTGCTTGGCTGACTTGCCATGTGGGAGGACCTGGGTTCCATCCCCAGCACAAGGTGAAGATAAAAGATCTCTTTCTCCCTTGATCTGATCATGTGACATGAAGCCTTGTAAATTTTATTCACAAAATTCTCTTAGGTTCAATTCTGTTCATCTGAGAAATTAGGAAAAGAAAACAAAAACATTAACCCATACCACTAGGGGGCGCCTGTGAAATGCTGATTTTCATTTTAGGGATAAAATCATTCACAAGTCATAATATATACGTATATCAAGTGCATATGTGAAAATAGAACTAGAAAAATTGAAGGTATAAGTGAGGTTGGGAGAGATGTGGGAGAATCACAAAAGGGGTGACATTGGTCAAGATGCACTGTTCTCACAACTACTTAAGGATAGTAAAAAAAAAGTAAATGAATGAAAACATTTGTAATATTAAAATAGAAGTAAAATGAATATGCTGCTTTTATATCCAATTCTTTTTCATGTTGTTCAAAGAAATTTGTCATCGAAAGCATACTTGGTATTTTAGGCGTAATTTTTTCATGCATCGTAGAGTTATATAAATTAAGGTAAGATGTATATAATTTCCAGGGATTTATAATATGTATTTACACCCGGAGTTGTGTCTCCTATTATAGAGCACATGTGGAGCAAACATGAAGCCCAGAGTTCAAACCCCAGCACTGAGAAAATGAATTTGCATATACTATATACCTACTTTCACCCGCAGCATTCAAGCTAAAGATGGAGGACCATCTCCTGATGTGAAGGAAGGCCAACTGACCTGAATCTAATGTAATACCTTGACCCATGTCTCCATGATTGTTTCCTTTCTTTTCTCTTTTTTTCTTGAATGCTTCTAGAAAACAATTGTTTGTTTAGGCTCAAAAACAGACTCCCTCATCAGTACCCATAAAATGTCTGCAAAGGGAAAGAGAACTAAAAATAATAGCAATGATAATGATAATAGTATTAGTAATAATAATAGAACTAATCTCGTAGAATTGTTATGAAAATTAAATTTGTTCACACATCTAAAACATTTGGGATAGTACCTAGCATGTAATTACCATCATATGGCTACATCTTATATATATATATATATCTATATATATCTATATATCTATGCATACTAGAGATATTATGATCAATATGATTTAGATATATATAGTGGCATTTTTTTTTTTTTTGCCAGTCCTGGGGCTTGGATTCAGGGCCTGAGCACTGTCCCTGGCTTCTTTTTGCTCAAGGCTAGCATTCTACCTCTTGAGCCACAGTGCCACTTCCGGCTTTTTCTATATATGTGGTGCTGAAGAATCGAACCCAGGGCCTTGTGCATGCTTGGCAAGCACTCTACCACTAAGCCACATTCCCAGCCCATATAGTGGCATTTTGAACCAGAGGTTTTCTGAAATAGTTTTTATCATAATAAAGGATTGAGTTACAGATAGTTGACCCCTCTCTCATCTGCTCTTTGACAACACAGCACAATTTTCTGTGATCGTCATTTCAGGGGAAATGAAGGGGAAATGATATGGCTGACATCAGAACTCATGAGTAAGTCAATGTTATGCTCTGTTCATCTTGTGGTGTATGTGCTCTGACTTCCTTCCTGTCCTTCCTTCCTTCCTTCCTTCCTTCCTTCCTTCCTTCCTTCCTTCCTTCCTCTTTCTTCCTTCCTTCCTCTTTCTTCCTTCCTTCCTTCCTTCTTTCCTTTCTTCCTTTCTTCCTTTCTCACTTCCTTTACTTCTCTTTCTCTCTGTCTTTCCTTCTCTTTCTCTCTTTGTTCCAGTAATAGGGTTTGAACTAAGGACCCAGCACCCTAACTTAGCTATATTTGCTCAAAGCTGGTGCTCTACCACTTGAACCACACTTCTATTTCCAGCCTTTTTCTGGTTAATTGGAGATAAGAGTCTCACAGACTTTCCTACTAGGGCTAGCTTTGAACCACAGTCCTCAAATCTCAGTCTTCTGAGAAGCTAGGATTACAGACATGAGCCACTGGCAGCTGGCTGTCAGTCACTGTCTTAAAGACCCAGGTGATTTTCTCTCTGAGTTCATATTCATTTGTATGGTAGCCAGGTCTGGATTATCTTGATCTATGTGTGTCCTGGTTCTCTGGAGTCTTTGTTGTTGTTTTTTTTCTATTCTTCAAGTGTGGGAAATTGACTATGGTAATGGTGGTGCAGTCCGGGAGAGAGAGGCCTTAAGACATGCTCTATAAATCATCAAAATGTGACTCGCTATACATTCACAACATGAACTACAGAAGAAGAAGAAAAAAAAAAAAACAACAAAAAAACGCTGCAAATAGGATTGAATCCATTGGGCTGAAATTGGATTGGCAACGGCACAGATTCCGCTGTGGGTTGAAGTCATTTTCTACTTCGGTACTATTTGGTCCTGGGGGAATGGTGGAGTCATGATTTAGCAGCAAGATTCTGGGAGCCCGCCAGCATCTACATCTGTTCTGAACTGTAAGTGGACTGGAAAAACACTTTGAAAAGAAGCCATGGAAGGGAGGGGAAGGAGAACACAAAATCGTTACTTTCAGAAAGTCCAGGCAAGAGAAATCAATTGATTACAAGGAAACTAGTTTAAGGAAGCATTATTTTATAGAAACTGGATGTATACAATTTGTTGTATACAATCCTCTCTTCAGTTTTTTCCCCTCTCATTTCTGACAATGCAAGAATCATAATTCACAAGACAATAATACTTGTCTAATAATTCATATTAGCTGCTGAAAATTCATATTAGCACCTGGGTGTAGTGGCACTCGGCTCTGATCCCAGCACTCAAGAGCTTGAGGAAAGACAGGATTACATTTAATAGTGAAAACTTGTCTCCAATATCAAAAACTTAAAAACTAAAAGATAAGAAAAGGAAATAAGAAAGCAATCATATTAGGAAGGACTGAAACATGATTCACAACAATTAGAGTAGGATTTTCAGCATATTTTAGTGACTTGCAAAAGAAATAGATCTCTTTTTGTTAATATACAGTTATATCACCTTGTAGAAAATATATTAACTTCTTAACTAATTAATGCTCCTTTAAGTAAATGTCATTGATACCCTGAGTATATAGAAACAGTTGGTCCTGAGTTCCTGTTCTAACTCTTATCATTTCCTGGCTGTGCAACTCTTTTACCTGTAATGGAATCACTGAAAGAAATTTACAGGGTTATTCTCAGGACTAACTGTGTCCCTAGCACAGGAAAATAAAAAAGTTAGTTCCTCTTCTGTCTAATTGCTCTTAGTTCTTTCTGTCTTCTTTACTTTTTCTGATTTTTTAAAGGTTTTATTTTTGATTGCCACAAATAAATCATCCATATTTAGGCAATGAAATAGGATGTTTGGATACCTGTAATGATCGTACTGTAATGATCAAATCATGGCTATTGGCATGCCTCTAGCCTCTTAAGTATTTGTCATTTTTTTGTGCTAACGATATTCTTGTAGCTTTGTTTTGCTTTTCGGTTGGTCCTAGGGCTTGAGCTCAGGGCCTGGGTGCTATCCCTGAACCTCTTTGTGCTCAAGGATAGTACTCTACCATTTGAGCCACAGCTCCACTTATGGCCTTTTCTTTCTTTCTTTTTTTTTTTTTTTTTTTTTTTTTTTGCCAGTCCTGGGCCTTAGACTCAGGGCCTGAGCACTGTCCCTGGCTTCCTTTTGCTCAAGGCTAGCACTCTGCCACTTGAGCCACAGCGCCACTTCTGGCCGTTTTCTATATATGTGGTGCTGGGGAATCGAACTCAGGGCTTCATGTATACGAGGCAAGCACTCTTGCCACTAGGCCATATCCCCAACCCCTTATGGCCATTTCTGAGTAGTTAAGTTTATTAGAGATAAGAGTCTCATGGACCTTCCTTCCTGGGCAAGCTTTGAACCACGATCCTCAGATCCCAGACTCCTAAGTAGCTAGGATTACAGGTGTGAGCCACCATCAGGCCCTTCTAGCTTTTTTGAAGTGTACAATAAGCTGTCATCAGTTATACTCACCATGCAGTAGAATACCAAACCATCCTACCTGACTGTACCCTTATTCCATTGACCAGCAATGCTTCATCTGTCTGCCCAGGCCCTGCCCAAGACCATTATGTTTTCTACATTAATAATGAATGACATAATTTACTGAGAGCCTACCTGACACAATACAGGTCATTTCCTCCCTATATTAATACCTAGGTTATCAGTATTATCATTATCAGTTCTTTTTTCTTTCTTTTTTAATGTTGGTTGTGGGGGTGAACTTTGGGCCTGGGCATTGTCCCTGAGCTGTTCAGCTCAAGGCTACTTAAGGTGCTACCACTTGAGCCACAGCACCACTTCCCGTTTTCTGGTGGCTTATTGGAGATAAGAGTCTCACACAGACTTTCCTGCCCGGGCTGGCTTTGAACCTCAATCCTCAGATCTCGGCCTCTTGAGTAGCTAGGATTTATCATTCCTTTCTTTAAAGATGAAAAAAAAATAAGCCTGAGAGGATTTCAATAACATTTCCAAAGTTAGCCCTATAGAAATGATGGAGTCTAGGTTTATTGAGTCTTTATGCTTCTAGATGTGTGATTTTACCACACCTATACTCTATCCCATTGTAGAAGACTTACTTTCCTTGTGAATAGTGTGGCCTTCTTGGCAATAGAGAAAATTAAGTCTTAGTGAAAAATATTCTCTTGAATTAATGGTACAGTGGGTAGTGCCATAGTAGGCAATCATTTATTTTGGGATCAGAATGTTTCTCAGTGCTTAGAACTGCTTGTCCTAGTGTAAGCCCAGTGATCTTTTCTTTGCTAGGTCCTCCGTATTATGTATAATAGCTATTAAGAACATTGGTATTGACTGAAAGGTTTATTGAATACCTCCATTAGAAGCCACTCTAAAGATTTTGAAGACCGGAAATAACCCTACAGTTCACTTCATCTGTTTTCTCCCCACCCACTCCCAATATTTTCTTGAAGAAGGAAGTGAAATTTGAGAGGGATGGAGACAGCCAGGAAGCATCACGGCTTGGAGTTCACAATTTGGGCCTCTTTCCTTTTTTATTTTATTTTTCTCCTTCTCCTCCTCCTCCTCCCCCTCCTCCACCTCCTCTCCTTCCTCCGTCTTTGGGAATTCTTTGTTCCCTGTGAGACAGTCACTTCCTGACCGTATTTTCTCCATCTTCCCAGGTCTTTCTGACGCTTCACTGATTGAGATACTCAGGCCTTCAAGCTTAAGGCCTTTCCTTGTTAACTCGGTGTGCATCCTTGGAATAGGCGGGGGGCATTGCTGCAGATGCCAGCTGGCATAGCCCAGCTCTCCTGGAGAGAGAACTCTTTTTTTTGTTTTTTTTAGCCTGGTCTGGGAGAATTTGCTTGCCTTTTTCAGCTGTCTGCACCAATATGGCTGACTGTGTAAGAGCCAAGAGGATGTTTTGCCATCTGCCTGTTCAGCAGGGAATTGGCCTCTCTGCTACTCTTCATGGGGTTTTGGAAGGCTCTGTGGCTCTGGGCCAGCCCACTGAGGTGTTCCTGCTTGCGCAGCATGCTGTTTAGGGAGGGGAAACTGTGCTGAGTTCCAGGGCCAAGGGTGTACTCGAGGCCTGACAAATGGTCTGCTTACACATGCAATAGCAAGTGTGAGCTGAACACAGCGTGGCACTGTTAATATTTTTTCTAGATACACATCCTCCTCACATTTGAACATGAGAGAGAGAGAGAGAGATTTTAAATTGCAAGGTTAATAGAAAATTTAGAAAGAACAGAAAAAAAAAGTGTACAAGGGAAGGAAATTAAACACCATATACCATCTTGCTGTTGAGTTCCTGTGAAGATTCTGTGAATGTATTGATACACAGATGGGGGTGTAACTCAGTAGTAGCCTATGTGAGCAGCATGAGGTCCTGGGTTCAATCCCCCATTACTCCCAGCTTGAGATGTTTGTATAGATTTTTCTCTCTGTGTTGTATTTTCACTAAATCTTAATAATAGTTTCAGCACCTGTATAGTATTGCAGGGTCTGGGTGCTATACCTGAGGTTTTTTGCTCAAGTCTAGTACTGCTCTACAACTTTGAGACACAGCTCCACTTCCATCTTTTTGGAGACACTTAATTGGAGATAAGAGTCTCATGGACTTTCCTGCCTGGGCTGGCTTTGAATCTCCATTCTCAGATCTCAGCTTACTGAGTAGCCAGGATTATAGGCATGAGCTGCTGGCACCTAGAACCTTGTCTTAGTTTTTTAAGGCAAGATCTCTCATTATGTACCCCAGGCTGGCTTGGAACTCAAAATTCTCTTGCCCTTGATTCCTGATTGCTGGGATTATACAACAATGCCTGACAAATATTAGTCCCCTGTTGTTAAGTACTTCTGTTCTACAGCTTTTTTTGCTCTTATAGGAAAGGTGGTGTGATTAAATTGCCTTTTTCCTGAATTCAAATTCATTGTTTTCATAGGCAAATTTTTTGGTGTGTGTGTTGTTGTGTTTGTGTGTTGCTTTTTCTGAAACAAGGCCTACTATTCTAGGCTAGCCTGAAACATGCTATGTATCTAACGCTGGCCTCATATTCCCTTGCTGAACCATTTTTCTAGCAAGCATGTCACTTTATGTCCCCATCAATGTTGTGTTAATGGTTACGTGTCCCATTGCCCCCACCTGCATGAGGAATTGTCTTTTGAAATCTTTGCCAATGTGAGGAGAAACAAAGTTTGACCACTACATTGAAATGTAAATAGCTCACTGCCACAGGTTTCTCTCATTTAAATCAAGCTTAGGTGGCAAAGGTTCAAGCATGGTCACATGTCTACCTAGATGGGCCAACCGGAATTATTTGCAAATTATTATCTTCTTTCCCTTGTTTATCACATGGGAAACTATAATGCTGTTCTGGATTTAGTTTGCAGATGGTACATGTCATGAGCCAATAAAAGTCTTCCTTTCTCTGTTTGTTTCTCTCACACACAGAAATATTTGTGCCCCCCCCCTCCAAGACTGGAGATTGAACCCAAGACCTTGTACATGCTAAGCAAGCACTCTATCCCTTGAGCTATGCCCTAAGCCCTTTTATTCTTGTTTTGTTTTTGAGACAGTCTCAATAACTTTGCCGAGAGAGAAAATGGAATATATACAATATGGAAGAAAGAAAGCTGCATCTTTATTGTACAAAAGCAAGAGCAAGAACTGCCCAAGGAAAGAAAAAAAATGAAGCATAAGAGAATTGAGGAGGATGGTTGAGAGAAAGAAGTAGTGGCTGATGAGGAGAGGTATGTGTTCTTTAAGGGGTTGTTTATGATGAGGGTTTGCTATGTGCTGGGCAATGAATTTATTGTTGTTAGCTTCTTCAAAAGACTCAGAGATCAGTATAATCTTGTCGTTTTTTGTTTGTTTGTGCCTGGTGCTATATATTTATTATTTTTTCCCCCCACAAGACTGGAACTCTACCACCTTGAGCCACAGCTCCACTTCTGGCTTTTTGGTGCTTAATTGGAGATAAGAGTCTCACAAACCTTCCTGCCCCAACTAGCTTAGAACTGTGCTCCTCAGATCTCAGCCTTCTGAGTAACTAGGATTACAGATGTGAGCCATCAGCCCGTTGGCCTTGTTGTTGCTTTTGACAGGATGTTCTTTCTCTAGCAACAATTTGAAGAACCTGACATGAGATAATTACACTGTTTGCAAGTTGGCATTACCATCTAAGAATGCTAATGCTTTCTCTAATGCAGAAAAGCAGAAATGAGGCCATTTACTGCTATAACCTCAGCCAGTGCTATTTTTTCTTTGCTACACTGAAAATTAGTTAAGTTAATCTGATTTACATTAGTATTGTAGAGTTAAAATAAATATTAGCTGATGTTATATTTTCAAATATATTGTGCACAGAAAGCTTAAACATACTCTTCAAAATCAAATATTTAATGAATATGTAAACAAGCAGAGATAAAATCCATATAATTACAACAGCCAAGAATAAATAAAGAGGATGTCTTATGCTTGAATGTATGTAATAAAGGCCAAAGTAAAGCTTTTAAACGTATATGGAACTTGGCTCCTCCAGTCAGTTTGAACAAAGTGCATCGGGAATTTGTATATCAGGCAGGAAACTTGTGTCCTGCTCTCCAACTTGGTCTGATGGCTACATGGCTGAGTAAAACACAAAGGACTCTACTCAATCCTCAGTCTTGGTTCATTTTGACAGTAATTCCTAAAACAGACATTTGGTTCTAATTATACTTTTTATGTTTCCATTCAGGCCAAGGCTGAACTTAGACCCTTTGAGTGTTGTTCCACTGAGGAGTATTATTACTATACTTGATTTTGGTACCTTGGGTATTGTATATACATTGTTGTTTTTTTTTTTTAATTAGGGAAGGGAAGGGGAACAACAAAATGCTGAAACAAAGTACAAAGGGCGAACCAAAGCAACAGTGATATTTACAAGACAATATGTTGGCAATGAACTGTACAACTTGGAGGGGGTGGGGCTGGGAATATGGCCTAGTGGCAAGAGTGCTTGCCTCGTATACATGAGGCCCTGGGTTCGATTCTTCAGCACCACATATACAGAAAATGGCCAGAAGTGGCGCTGTGGCTCAAGTGGCAGAGTGCTAGCCTTGAGCAAAAATGAAGCCAGGGACAGTGCTCAGGCCCTGAGTCCAAGGCCCAGGACTGGCCAAAACAAAAAAAACAAACAAACAAAAAAACAACTTGGAGGGGGTTGAGGAGGAGGGAAATTAGGAGAAAAATGAGGGAGGAGGTAACAAGTTTGATAAGAAATGTACTCACTACCTTACGTACATAACTGTAACCCTTCTGTATATCACCTTGACAATCAAATTAAAAAAATTTTTTTTGAAAAACCCTGCATTTATCACATATATAGAAAACAGTCAGAAGTGGTGCTGTGGCTCAAGTGGCAGAGTGCTAGCCTTGAGAAAAAAGAAGCCAGGGACAGTACTAAGGCCCTGAGTCCAAGGCCCAGGACTGGCAAAATAAATAAATGAATAAATAAATAAATAAATAAATAAATAAATAAAACCCTGCGTTTCCTCAGAATTCCCTTAGTAACATACCACCTAGCTTTGTTCTCCACCTGTACTCACACTGGCTAGGCTGTTTTTTCAAAGACAATACAAGGAGCACTCAGAAGCCCACATACCAACAGTAAGCCCTTGGCCAGTGCTCACATTGCGCCCTCTACTGGCCAAGTAGAAAGCCATTTCCAGAAAGGCTTTTGAGCATTGGTTGCTGAGGGCTTTTGAGTGTTTGATTGTAGCAACAATTTTTTTTTGGTAAGTTCTTATTTGTTTGATTATTATAAAATTATTTGAGTGAAACATAGAAAAATAATAATTTTATATGTTTTTGCAATTTAGCTTGCCAGCCAAATTGCCATGGTAATATAAAATACAGTAATTCCTTTTATACCCCTAGCTATGCTATCCTTCTTAGTTTATTTATTTATTTATTTTTGCCAGTCCTGGGGCTTAAACTTATGGCCTTAGCATTGCCTCTGGCTTCTTTTTGCTCAAGGCTATCACTCTGCCACTTGAGCCACAGTACCACTTCTGGCTTTTTTTTCCCTGTGTATGTGTGGTACTTAGGAATCAAACCTGGGGCTTTATGCATGCTAAGCAAGCACTCTACGACTAAGCCACAGAGAAATTTATGAGAGAAGGTAAATAGGTTTAAAAGTAGTTATACTGAATGCAGTCCTTTTCCAAAGTTGATATTTGGAGTGTTCATTAAGTTGGTGAATTATAGGTGAACGTCACTTTCTAATTCAGTCCACTGAACTCATTCTGGGAGACAAGAAACAACTCTTTTGAAAGTTTTGCATGGAATCTTACTCCAAAGACTTCATTGGGTTAGCACTGAAATATCTTTACAATATGTGACTGATCATAAAACTTTTTAGTATTCATAATCCATTGGGTTCTCATAACAGTAAAAGCAAACACTACTGTCCTGTTTCATAATATCTTTTTTGTTGTTGTTGTTAATCATGGGGCTTGAACTCTGGGCCTGGGTGCTGTCCCTGAGCTTTTCACCTCAAGGCTAGAGCTCTACTACTTGAGCTACAGCACCACTTCCAGCTCTCTGGTGGTTAATTGGAGATAAGAATCTCGTGGACTTTCCTGCCTGGGCTGGCTTTCAACTACAATCCTCAGATCTCAGCCTCCTGACAAGGTAGGATTAGAGGCATGAGGCACCTGTGCCCCACCATAATGTCTTTTAGGTAAATGAAAAACTCTGGTGGAGGGAAGCTTGAACTCTAGAGTGTGTGTGTGTGTGGTGTGTGTGGACTACATACCTCAAATTCCTTTACAGTCTTGGAGCAAAATGGTCAAATCCTTTAAACAAATTCTTATTCCTAGCCAGTTACTGGTGGTGCATGCCTATAATCCTGGCTAGTCAGAAGCTGAGATCTGAGGACTGAGGTTTGAAGCTAGCCCACACAGGTAATTCTGTGAGACTCTTATTTCTAATAAACTACACAAAATTCAGAAGTAGAGCTATGATTCAAGTGGCAGACCACTAGCCTTGAGCAAAGAGAAGCCCAGGTGACAGCGCCTAGGCCCCAAGTTCAAGCCCTAGGACTGACATGTATGTGTGTGTGTGTGTGAGTGTGTGTGTGTGTACACACACACTCACACACACTTCTTATTCCTATTAGGAGCCTCCAACCCTTCTCAAGCCCTGATACTTGGCCCCCTGATGGCTCTGGCTGGATCATAAGGAAATGTAGAGAAGACAGAGGTCAGTTTAATCAAGATACTCTCTGGCTTCTTGGGAGCTAGGCATGTCCCTTATAGCTTTACCTCAAAAGAATCAACTATTTTTAAACAGATTAAGACCATCTGTTGCATAATTCCTTCCATCACCTATCACCATAGCATCCTACATGCCGAATAAGTAAAATTTTATTGAGGATGTTTACGAGAAAGCGCCAGCAAATGTAGCATCCATTCTAGAAGCAAGGCTATCTCCAGGGTCTGCACTGGGGCTCAGTCTTCCTGTTTCCTGGAATCTTGTGACATTCTGCTTTTGTTCAGTTCCAGATGAACCCCAGGGCTCCCAACATTTGGCACCAATGGTCTTGGCCAGATTTTTGCATGATTTTCCCATTACCAGTCTCTGTAGATAACAAGGCAAACAATATATAAATGCTTTTCTTCAGAAGAGAGGAAGAGGAAAGGATTCCTGTCCTAAACAGATTGTACAGTCATTTCACAAACAGATTTGCCAGTTGTCACTGAATGGTCCTAAGATAATGATGAAAAACATAATTTATGCAACATTTATTATGTGCCAAACAAGTTTGCTAAGAGTGAGACATGCATTATATGCCTTAATGCTAAAGTCTTTGTAAGAATCATGCTCAACATTCCCATTTAAAAAATTTATTATTAGTTAGGCATCAGTGAGTGGCTCACAACTGTAATCCTAGCTACTCAGGAGGCTAAGACCTGAGTATTGTGGTTCGAAGCCAGCCTAGGCAGGAAAATCCTGAGACTCTTATCTCCAATAAACTATTCAGAAAAGAGCTGGAAGCTCTGTGACTCAAGTGGTAGAGCACAACCTTAAGAAAAGAAGCTCAACAACAGTGCCCAGACCCTGAGTTCAAGTCCCAGGGCTTACTAATATTAATGATATTATTATATTTAATTGCTGCACAAAAAGATTTCAGTTCAACAAGTCAGGTTATGAGTACAATGAATCTTGAGTAATATCACTCTTTCCACCATCTTTCCCAACTCCATCCAACTCTCATTTTCACATACGTACTTGGAATATAGAGACTATATTTGTCCACCTTTCCTCTCTCCATTCATACTTCCCTCTTTGTCTTGATCCCTGCTCCCTAGACAAAACATGCTTCTGCTTCTTAGTATTCATTTTGTTCAACTGTCTTAGTCGTTCAGAATAGTTATACCATTGGCATCCTACCTTGAATATACTCTATTTTACAGATGAAGAAATTGGAGATACAGAAAGTTTGACTCATTTTTCCTAAGATCACTTTATTTGTAAGTTATAAGGTTAATGTTTTCACCCAAGCTCAGAGAGGCATGTTGAAGGCAAAGGGAAAGGCATATGGGTCAATGGGTGCTTCACAGACTTCATTCCCTCATCCTAAGCCTGGTTTCATTTGTGCAAATCTTCCTAGCTTTGATGGAAAAATGAGAGATTCTGAGCTGAGTCATAAATGGGCTCTAATAACATTAGTACTGATTGGGTAGTTGGTCCCTGTGTCTGTGGTGCTGATGTGTCAATGTTTTTGGAAGGATGTCTTTTTGTTGTTGATTTGTGGGTCTTGACCTCAGGGCCTGGGCATTGTAGCTGAGATTTTTGCTCAAAGCTAGTGCTCTACCACTTTGAGGCACAACTCCACTTCCGGTTCTTAGGTAGTTAATTGGAGCTAAGAACCTCCTAGATTTTCCTATCCCAGCTGCCTTTGAACCTTGATCCTCAGACCTCAGCTCCTGAAAGTAGCTAGGGTTACAAGCACGAGCCACTAGTGCCCAGGGTGAGAATCCTTATGTTGTTGTTACTGTTGTTGTTATTTGATTGTGCAAATCAAAACTCAAAAAGAACCCAAGGGATCAGGAAACACAGTCCAGAGAGGTCCCTCTCTGCATCTATACTGCAGATGAGAGCGAGATTCCATGGATTCATTCATTTATAGACAACATCTCATCTAACTTTCTGTGTATGCGCTTTAGGGAAGAGGGTGAATAAATTGCTTTCATGAGTGGCCTCATTTGTGAATCTAAAAGGCTCATGGATATGAATGTTATTTTACTATTGCTTAACCTGGCCACTACTGTGTCAAGCATTTTCCCACAGGAAGTGATGGAGATAGAAATCTCTGCTTGTGCTGGAGACGCCTAGTAGGATATGATTCAGATGAAGAATCTTCCTGTTTCTTCTTAGGAAGAAATTGAAAGAGGAAGGGTGGCATCTCATGCGCAGATGTCAAGTTGATGGGCTCCACCTTTCCTGCATTAATCTAGGGTGAAATTTTCAAACACTAATGAGGGGTGGGCTTTTGGAGTAGCTGCAAATGGTCTTTTCACACATCACAAGTAGAAGTAGAAAATAATCACACTAAGGAGCTAGAAACAAAGCCAGATACCAAAGATTTCTTACTTTCTCTTCATAAATCCTGTAGTAATGCACCATACTGAGACTAAAATTGTTACTTGGGGAACAATTTTGGTGTGGCTCAGTGGTGGGAGCACTTAGTTAAGCCTTCATGAGGCCCTGAATTCAATGCCCAGGAACCCCTTTCCTTCACCCTCCCCCCCACAAAACTACTTTCCTTCTGTCTGTAGATTTGTCGCAGTCATAATTATCAACAGTGAAATAATTTATTCATAGAAAAACTCACTGCTAGCTCACACCTGTTATCCTAGCTTCTCAAGAAGCTGAGATCTGAGGATCAAGGTTGGAAGCCAACCTGAACAGGAAGTCCATGAGACTCTTTTTTTTCCTCTCTTTCTCTCTTTCTTTCTTTCTTTCTTCCTTCCTTTCTTCCTTCCTTCCTTCCTTCCTTCCTTCCTTCCTTTCTTTCTTTTTCTTTCTTCTCTTTCTCTCCCTTCCTTCCTTCCTTCCTTCCTTCCTTCCTTCCTTCCTTCCTTCCTCTCTTTCTTTCCTTTCCTTTCCCTTTCCTTTCCTTTCCTTTCCCTTTCCTTTCCTTCCCTTCCCTTTCCTTTCCTTTCCTTTCCTTTCCTTTCCTTTCCTTTCCTTTCCTTTCCTTTCCTTTCCTTTCCTTTCCTTTTCCTTTCCTTTCCGTTCCTCCCTCCCCCTCCCTCCCTCCCTCCCTCCCTCCCTCCCTCCCTCCCTCCTCCCTTCCTTCCTTCCTTCCTTCCTTCCTTCCTTCCTTCCTTCCTTCCTTTCTTTTTTTTGGCATCCCTGGATGGGAAGGAACCGAGACTCTATCTCCACTTTACCACCCCAAAGCCAGAAGTGGAGCTGTGGATTAGTGGTAGAGAGCTAGCCTTGAGCAGAAAAGCTGAGAGACAGCACCCAGATGCTGAGTTCAAGGCCCAGGACTAAAGCCCCCCCCCCCCCCAAAAAAAAAAAAAAGGGAGAAAAAGAAAAATTTTAAAGTACCTAAACTAGTCCTGATTTGAAAAGAACTATATTTAAATATACTAGATGGTAGGATTTGAGATGATTTAACATAGTGGAGAGCTAAATGGCTTTTGGAGACAAACATACTGAGATTTGAGTACCAGCATTGTCATGTATACTTTGAATGGAATTTTATTGACTTACTATTGATTGATGCTAAATTAGTTACACAGAAGGGATTTCACTGTTACATCTCCACATATGTTTAGAGTGTGTACAAATCATGCTCATTTCCTCCATCATTATCACTTCCTTTTGTCCCAAAACAATTTCAGTAGGTTTCCTTGTTCAGTCTTATAATTGCAAACAATTGGACCATATTCATCTGCTTTTTAAAATGTATTTAAAAATACATTTGACCCTATGCATCTGCTTTGAACATGTATTTCCATTGCAGATGTATTTCTATTACTCTTTTTCTCCCCCCAAAAGTGTATATTTAAGATAAAAAAAAAATTCAGTCACTGAAACATTCAGTAGAGGTACACTTGTATATATTTTGCCTTTCTTTTATGTCAAGGACAGACTTAACCAAGTACTTGCCATAGTTGGCATATATCCCATAGTCTTCTACATAATAAATTTTGTTTAGATTTGTTTTTAAGATAGGAATGGCCACTATAATTGGTATGTGTACATGCCCAAATGATCCACTGGCAAGACATTTATAAATGCAAAATTTATAGGCAAGCACATTTTTTTTAGGAGATGACAGTTTCATGGACTTTCTTGCCTAAACTAGTTTTGAACCTCAGTCCTTAGATTTCAGTCTCCTCAATAGTCGGGATTAATAGGTGTGAGCCACCAGTGCCCAGTTGCATACACATTTTATACCTCTATCTGTATCTGTTCCTATAATGGTCTTGAAACAAGTTATTTAACCCAGTTGAGCTCTGTTTGGAATCCATAAATAACATTTGTGTGCGTGTGCATGTGTATTATCCTTGATATATACATATATGTATCCTTGTTTTATATATATACACATATATAAAAAAGGGATTTTATATAAAATACCAATGTACCAGATGATTAAAATATAAAATGTCTTTCATCTGTAAAAGATTTTCCACAATGACAAAAATGCTTGTGTGAAGAAAAACATTCAAAGCAATAGCCAAGAAAGACCCAGCCATCTGGGCTCACTAACCTGTGGAAGTTTGCATGCAGATTAGGAACTTGGATTTGAGGAAAGTCCCATGCAATTCTTTGATGGGGGTGCCTAACTGTGCAGTGGATACAGTTTATGGTGAGCATGTGCTTTCCTTCTGAGGTCTGGACTTTGGGTGCATACCTGCAGACAGTGTCTGTATGACTTACTCCCAAGTAAATCTCTAGGCACCCCATCTCTAGTGAGCTTCTATGCAAGATACCTTTCCCATGAGCTGGCTCTACGCTGTGAGAAGGTGTTAAGCACATTCTCTCAGCCACTGTCATGGGAGAGCATTCTTAGCAACTGGTTCCTAGTAACTTCGAGACTTCAGCCAAGGCCTTCTCCTTTTGATTATTTTTCTTTGTGCCTAACCACTGGAATAAATCATAGCCATGGAGCATCATATTCTGAGGTCTATGAGGCCTTTTGGGAAATCATCAAGTCTGGTAATAGGATGGTGGACACAGTCCCCTCTATTAGATTTGTCTAGGTGTTTGGTATGATTATACTTAGAATTATATGATAGTGAGAAATATTTTTTAAATCTTAATAAATGATAGGAATATTATTTATATGTGATAACGTGGTCAATTTGAATCACCAACACAAACACCTGGGACAGAAAATAACATACTAAATGATAGGTAGCAATGTTATTTTTTTTTTTCCTCCTGAAAGCATGATCTGCTAAGAGATGTGAGATAGAAAAAACAATGTCAGCCAAGCCTGAACTTTTCTGAACATTTTCCTTACAATAACCACTAATAAGGACAGAGCTTATATTTACACCAAAACAATTAGGATATTATATTAATGCTTCGACCATTCTGCGGGGATTGAGTCAATGAAAACTTTATGCAGGCTAACTAGACATCTTCGTAGACAGCCTCTGTGTTTGCAGTGTATCTCACAAGAGCCCATTGCAGATCAAAGCATAAAGACAAAGAACATTCTTCAGCCAGGTGCCAGTGTCCCACTCCTGTAATTCTAGCTACTCAGGAAGTTGAGATCTGAGGATCTTGGCACAAAGCCAGCCCAGGGAAGAAAAGTTCATGAGACTCACACAATTAACTAGTAATAAAGCCGAAAGTGGAGCTGTTGTCAAGTGATAGATTTCTGGTCTTGAGCACAAAAGCTCAGGGATAGTTGCCAGGCTTTGAATTCCAGCACCAAGACAGACAAAATAAAGAAAGAAAGAAAGAAAGAAGAAAGAAAGAAAGAAAGAAAGAAAGAAAGAAAGAAAGAAAGAAAGAAAGAAAGAGTATTTCTTCACTCTGGTTAAGGCAAAATACTTATGCTTGGTGAATCATCTAGAAAGAGTTTTTTTGCATAGTCTGGGGGTAAAAAAAAAAAGTGATCCAAAGTGGTTTTGAGGGACTTGTCTAGTCTTTACTTACCCAGGCCAGGAGCCTGATCTGAATTGGCTCTACTGGGCCATCCATCTTCTAGCCACTTTCATTCTATGTCTTTTAACAGCGGATGAAAACTTAGAGGCGTACGCATACTTTGGTTTATATATTCAGTCACAAGAAAGCCTGCAGATTTGCTGATATAGGCATGTGCCCTGTAGCGGTCCAGACTCTCTCATGTGTACCTTAAGGCTTTATGCATTCTTCTTCATGAGAAGAGATGTAAGATGAAATAATTAATCTTTTACTTTGAAAGAGTATTCCAGCATACTCTTTATTCCTGGGCCTCTTGAGATTTTGTGGATCTAGGCAGTCCTGAATGTTCAATGTCTCTTTATCACTCTCTGGAATACATGCATGTATATTTCTAAAGCCTGCATGGGTTAGCACTCATGTAATGGATTCCTGTGATTCTTTTTCTTGGAGGAGGGGAGTGGTAGAAGGAGGGTGCCCAGATGTCTGTGGATTGTATAACCAATAACTAAGAGTTGTATAGCCCTGAGGGAAAACTAAATGAATTCCAACTGTTTTGGGACCTTCTTTCCTGATGGGAGTAGAGAACATATTTTCAAATCAGTGGCCTCTTCTTATGTGGCTAAGGTAATGGCAAATCTCTATCCAAGCTATCAGCAGCTGTCATGAGCTCTGTATAGAGTTAAGTTTTCTGGACTATCCCTTGTCACACTTGTCCCTATTGCTGACTTTCTCTTTTGCTCCTTGTATCATTCTTTGGAGCACTTGTTACAATGGACATTATAACATGTCATTATTTGTTTATTTGTTTATTGTCTCCCTTCCCCACTTCAGTGAGAAAATAGATACCACAAGACAGACACTTTGTCACTTTTGTTATTTCTGAGGCCTTCAGTTTCTGAAACAAAGCTTGACATATAATAGGAATTCACTGTAGATTTGTTGAATAAATGAATACATCCTCAGTTTTCTTTGAAAGGAAACATGGATTCTTCATTTTCTACTTGGACTTGTGGTGAATTGTTTATTCTGAAAGCTCAGAATATTAACCCCCAAATATATGAACTTAGCGTCTTTCTCCTAATGTGAAGTGCTCAGTTGTATTGGCTACATTGAGCCTATAGCCCCTATGTCAAGTAGAAATAGGAGTTCTTGGCTTTAAAGCTTCTGTGGTCAGCTCTGTCTGATAGTACCAGCCTGTCATCTCTTAGGAGGTCTTCACATGGTGATGAACCTCAATACCTTCATTGGATGGGGTTCTGGAAGCTCATGATTCCTCTGATAGTTGGTTCCCAAAGTGTGCTCATTGGTTTTCTGGAGGGGCTAAGTCTTATCTTTCTGCAGATTTTAAAGGGACCCAAGCACTTTCCATAGAAGTTAAGAACTCAAACAGTTGTGAGTCACCCCTCTTTGATGCCTCCAAGCTGATTGAGAGCATCTAACACCACAGGGGTTCAGAAATAGTGAGCTCTCAAGTTTCCTTTCTCTCCATTAGAGGGTTTAACTCTTCATCAGGAATTTCTTTATGGTCACTGTTAAAGTGGGCTATGAATACTAAAGAATAAAAACCCACTCCAGGCATCACTGGCTCGTGCCTGTGATTCAAGCAATTTAAGAGCTGAGACCTAGAAGATTCTGGTTTCAAGCCAACTGGGTTAAAAAAAAAAAAAAAGATTCCAAATCAATGAAACTCCATGTTCATCAAGTAGCAAAAAGCCAGTCTGGAGGCGTGGCCAAAGCAAGGAAGAGTGCCCCCAGCAAACAGTGCGTCATGGTGGTATGTAACTTGTTGGCACAAACATCTGCTCTTCCACCTCCGCCCTTTCCCCTACTCTGTGCGTCAGTGCCTCAGCAGTACACGTTGTGAGCCATGGGGCTGCTGACAGTGTTATTTCCTGTGGAAGTGCAAGTGCAAAAAGGATGTAGGCATGACAGGTCTCCTGTCACGCTGGTGACACCCAGGCCTGGCTTTCTGGGCACCAGGAAACATGTCTAACTCATGGCAAGGCCTTAGTGAGAATTCCTTTTAAGCTGCACCATTTGCTACTAGCATCCTGAAAGGTTCTGCTGCTCTTTTGGCCCCACAGGTGTGGACATCTCTTTTGAATGGTTTAGTACTTGTCTTTTTGTTTGTCATGGTTGAATCCATTTGGCTGATCATGCCTGAACTAAGATTATAGGTCTGTGGTGTTGCTGGGCTGGAAGGGACAACAAAGTCATTGACAGCAACCTTCCCTCCACAATCAGAATATTCTTCATACCACATCTGATGTGCAGTTGGTAGAGTGGTAGCCAAGACTCCCTGCTTCAAATTGCAGACTCCTCTGGAACAATAGAGAACAAGAATCATTTCTGACCAAAGTACACCTAAAAAAAAATGTTTACTTAAGTGAAAAAAATATGTTCATCACACAGGCAACTGGAAAACTGTCTTTGAGTGCATGAAGGATTATTGTGAGGCCCATAAATTAATCTGTTTAATCATGGTAATTTTTAATATTCAAATGAAATATAAAATCTGAAGTTTTCACTTTTGTCACAAATCTCATTTTTTCATTTCTTTGTAATAGCAGGCAATATTTGATGATTTTCATTAGTTTATAGCCCTTCAGGTAATCTTTCCTCCCCCCAGTTTTATTGAGGTATGAAAGCATAGGTATTGGCCATCCCAGAGGACCATGTGGAGATAATCACAGACAGGAGAAGAAGGTTCATAAGGAGGTTTATTAGTGGGGCCATAGTTCCCAGGGGAGAGGGAGCTACATGGCCTCTGTACCTTATCCAGGTGGCAGCATCTCTCTCTCTCTCTCTCTCTCTCTCTCTCTCTCTCTCTCTCTCTGGGGGGGGGTAAAGGGGAAGTAGTTAGGTAGTGAGTAGGAGTGGCTCATTAGGTATGGGTGGATCTGGGGGCTAGTGGGAGCAGCTGAGGACTTGAGCTAGGGAAATGCTAACAAGGTATATATGACAAATAATAATTGTATATATTCAATCATATAGAGTGATGATTTTGACACACATTTATATTGTTGGATGATTGTCACAATCAAATTTATGAACATGTCTTTATCAAAAGACTAATTCACTAACCACAATCATCTTCCAAAATACTTTTGTTAACTTTTGAGAAAATATAGAAATTTCAAAAAATACGTAGAACTGAAATGTAGTGATGTTACATTTTGAGCAGGCATTAATTATGAATTTTTGAATCAAGGTGAGCTCACATTTCTTAAGCAGCAATTTTGCTATCCAGGTGGCTTAGAGATTTTTCAGGAATTCATTTACTCTTCTATATAGTTTTGTTGCCATTTTATCCATTTCTCCTCTTTTTTAGTGTGTTAACTATACAAATTATTATGTTATTAGTAGAATGTTCATTATCCACAGGGGCTTCATTGTGATATTTTCATACATTTATATAATGTATTTTGCTCAGATTCACTGCCCTATTATTCTTTATTGTCCTTTATTATTTCAACAATTTTAAATGTTTTATTATTCTATATTAATACATGTTCATGAATTACTTTGCTTATTCACTCTCCCTTTCTTTTTCTTTTTTTGTTTTTGCCAGTCCTGGGGTTTGAATTCAGGGCCTGGGCACCATCCCTGAGCTTCTTTTGCTCCAGGCTAGCACTCTACCACATGAGACACAGCATACTTATGTCTTTTTTTCTACGTATGTGGTACTGAGAAATCAAACCCAGGGCTTCATTCATGCTAGGCAAGCACTCTACCACAAAGCCACATTCCCAGCCCCCTCTCATTTTTTTTCAATCATACTTTAGTTTTTAATAGTAAGTATGAAAATGTAGAGAGCTTTTATGCAATATATTTTATGCAGTAAAGTACTCCTAATCTCATCATTCCTTTCTAAATTATCCTCCCTTGCAGAATTCATGAGATTCTTAATTTTTCTAGGTAGAGTAGGTTTCTGTATCTTTGCTGGTTGTCAGGAGAGAAGAAACAAGAAAGAAGAGATAAAACTCAAGATATAATGCATGATGTTCTCAAAACCAATGATACTGGTATCATTTCAAGTTAAAAGATTTTTGTTTGTTTTTATTTCTTTTCTTGGTCATGCGGCCTGAACTTAGGGCCTAGGCGCTGTCCCTGAGCTTTTCCACTCAAAGCTAGTGATCAACCCCTTTGAGCCATGGTGCTACTTCTGGTTTTCTGGTGGTTAATTGGAGATAAGAATCTCATAGACTTCCCTGCCTGGACTGGCTTGTAACCATGATTCTCAGATCTCAGCCTTCTGAGTAGCTAGGATTACAGGTGTGAGCCACCGGTGCCTAGCTTCAAGCTAATGTTTACATACTGGATTATTCCATTTTCTGTGAGGACAAAATATTGTACATTCTTTCCTTTCTTTTTGTTTCCTTCTTTTCTTCCTTCCCCTTCTCCCTTCCCCTCCCTCCTACCTTCCCTTTCCTTCTCTATCCCCCTCCTCCTCCTTTGAAAAAGTTTAGAAACTTTTTCTCATGAATATAACAGAATTTGTAGGTTAAAGTAAAATGTATGCCTTTTGTTCTTTTCTCTGAAAAAGAAAAATGGTGTGGGGTTTTTAGCTTGAGCAAAATTGCTTACAACATAATTTAAAGCAAGTGTCCAGAGAGCTTGTAGGAAGTGAGCAACCTTCACGAGGAGCCCATGCATGGGAAAGTGGGACTGGCTGGAGGCAGGAAATGAAAGAAAAGACAGTCTGTAGACACGCAGCTGCAGCACCGTGGGGAAAGGTCACACTACAACATTCTGTAATGTTATTGCAATGAGCTGATGGGGGAAAATTCTTTTAAGACTTGTAATTACAGCAAGGATGGCAAACTGCACATCAACACCTTTCTAGCAAAGCATTAGTCACCAAGATTATCATCTCCAAACTCATACACCTGGTATAACAGAACCAAGTATGAGCAGAACAACATGAATTCTGGATTCTTCTAAAAGAATCCCTAATGAAGACCATTGGAAAGGATTAATTTCTAGTTGCCTTGGGGAAAATTGAACAGAGGAGCATAGATGAGAGTCAAAGGATGCTACAGGGTATAGAGTTAGGAAATGCCAAGCAAGTTGAGGCACTGAAAGTGCTGAACACAGAAGGGCAGTACCTCCTTCCTGTCCCAGTTCTTGGTCCTCTTCCTTCTCTCAGGGGGCCCTGCCAACTCCTTTTCCATCCACTGAGCAAGCAGTAACTCTTAGCACACACTCTGCCGCTCCCTGAGGGCTTAGAAGTGAGGAACTAGCTTGGTGCTGGTGGCTTACTCCCATAACCCTAGCTACTCGGGAAACAGATCAAAGGACTGAGATTCAAAGCCATCCCAGGCAGATAAATCTCCACAGAGTAGGTAAGGGGAATGGCAGTTGTGTATACAGAACCACTGATACTGAGGATAGCACAGAGAGAATGAGATTTTCTATCCTCTTTGGGAGAAGAATTAGCAAGAAGTGAAAGTTGGTTCACTAGGTCTATGGAAAAGGAAGCACTATCATTTCAGAGGGACTGGATAAAAGATGCACTGGTGTGTGTGTGTGTGTGTGTGTGTGTGTGAGAGAGAGAGAGAGAGAGAGAGAGAGAGACAGAGAGAGAGAGGAGAGAGAAAGGATTAAGTATGTTTAGGAGAGGACTTCTGTTTCAACATTATAAAGAAGTTACTAGCTTCCCTTAGTTAGCTATCTTATGGCTTTCACCTATGACCTGGATCAAAGTCACTTAGTTTCCTAGACACACTTATAGGTCTCTGAGAATAGAACCTGCTTTAAAACTCTAATTTAGCCCAATCATGGAAGAGCTAAAGAAGCTGTGACCAAGAATTATCAATAACACAATTTGCTGAGCACTTATGAAATATGCAGCAAAACATTGCCATATAACTTTCATGAGTTAATGATTCCATGATCTGGATACAATTGTCATTCCTATTTTAAAATGAAAATTAAAAAATGATTGAGCTGGCTGGGGATATGGCCTAGTGGCAAGAGCGCTTCCCTTGTATACTTGAAGCCCTGGGTTCGATTCCCCAGCACCACATATACAGAAAATGGCCAGAAGTGGCACTGTGACTCAAGTGACAGAGTGCTAGCCTTGAGCAAAGAGAAGCCAGGGACAGTCCTCAGGCCCTGAGTCCAAGGCCCAGGACTGGCAAAAAAAAAAAAAAAAATGAGTACTTGTGCATCCTGCCTGTAATCTGGATCTGAGGATATCTGTTTTGAAGCCAGCCCTAGCAGGAAAGTGTACAATATTCTTATATCCAATTAAGCACCCCAAAACCTGGAAGTGGAGCAGTGGCTCAATTGATACAACACCAGTTTTGAGCAAAAGAGCTCAGAGATAGCACCCTGGCCCTGAGGTCAAGCCTCAGTTTAGGCATGAAACAAAAGAAAGGAAAAAGAAGAAGAAAATAAAGGAAAGGAAGAGAGAGAAAGAAAGAAATGAAAAAGAAAGAAAAGACAGAAAGAGAAAAGAGAAAGAAGGAAGGCAAGAAGGAAGGGGGAGGGAGAAAGGAAAGAAGGAAGGCAAGAAGGGAGGAAGGAAGGGAGGAAGGAAGGAAGGAAGGAAGGAAGGAAAGAAGGGAAAGAAAGGAAGGGAGGAAGAAAGAAAAAAGAAAGAAAGAAAGAGTTGGAGGCAGTTAGAGGCCATCTTGCCTAAATTAGAAATGTCTACTTTGAGCATTCCACTTACCCTGAGCCTTGTTTTCCTCATTCAAAGGGAGCAGCCTAATTGTAAGTATGTCATATTATACTGTGTAAGTGGGTGGCATGGAGAACCACTGCCCAGATCTGCTGATGAAGAACAAGCTGCCCAGCTCTGCCTCACCCAAGGTCATGCCACTTCCCAGGATGGATCCCATCCAATAAGTGGTTTCAGAAGGGATTCCAAAGATCTAGCCATTTGGGCCCAATCATTCTGATGGTTCATGCTAACAGCAGAACCTCCAGTGGGGCTGCTGGAGGGCATGAGGTAACATTGCAGTTCAACTTCTCCTTCTTTTCCATCTGATTTCTGCCCCTCCTACCCCAGGTGGTGACCCCATGGGCATTCCTTAATGAACATCCTGCCACTCCTTCTTAGAGCCTGGGAATACAGTCTAATGATACCAGTTCTATAAATAAAAAGAAGTTGGTATTCTCTTACTCAGTCTCGTCTGTAACTTCCTTTCATAGATATCTATCAACATTTATTTATAAAAATGTTTTTCCTCAGCTGGGTGCTGATGGTCCACACTTATAATCCTAGCTACTCAGGAGGCTGAGATCTGAGGATCAAGGTTCAAAGAAGGCCCCAGTAGGAAAGTCTTGTGAGACTCTTATCTCCAAATGTGGCTCAAAGTGCTGGAGCCCTAGGTAGCCTTGAGCAAAAGAGCTCAGGGACAGAGTCCAGGCCCTGAATTCAAGCTCCACAACGGACAAAAAAGTTTTTCCTCAAAGGTAGGCTATAGAAAACCCTAGCCCCTACTTTGTTAATACACTATAGTGTTTAGACTAGTTTTAGGTTCACATGAAAACTGAGCCCTTGTACACTTTATCTCCCAGCATTGATCTCCCCTCCTCTCCCCCTCAGCATCTGTTTCACTTGGTTTTTAGCACTTGATATTGATGGTAGAAAACCTCTTTACAATGAAAACCTCAGCAATGTTTCCCTGGATGTGTAATAGATATTTTTAATATTTGAATAGTTCACAGTCTTTATTTTTATTTTTTTAGTTGCCTGAGACTAGGACTCAAACTCCCTATCTGATGCTATCCTTCCCTCACTGATTGGCATGCTATGACCTGAGCCATGCCTCCAACCAGATTTGATTCTAATAGGCTCTTGTCTTGGGCCTTGTTGGGTCCAAGGGTGCTCCTTTAAATTTCCTGAGTCCCAGAATTCCATCATAAAATTGGACTCATTACCTTTGGGAGGATTTAGATAAGATACCTTTTTTTTTTCTTTTCTTTTCTTTTTTTTTTTGCTAATGAAGGGGGGAATGAAGAGTAGAGTACCCTATTTTCAGGCAGCCCCCGTTATGAGCTAACCCAGGGCAAGCTTATTAGGGCCCAGCCGGTCAAGAACTCTAATTGCCTGGGAATGCTTAACTCTAACCGCCCCTAGAATGCCTTGAGCCCTGAGCCAATCAGATTTGTACCCGTAATCTTGCTTGCTTGAACACCTGATTGCTGTAACTTTGTGTTTTGCCTTTATAAACTCTGTGTAATCGCAGCTCGGGGCTTCCTCCTAACCTCCGCTGTGTCAGTGGGTAGGACGAGGCCCGAGTTACAGCTCGCTTGAATAAAGTCTTGCTTTGCTATTGCATTTCGGAATGTTTGAGTCTCAGTGGCCTTCTTGGTGGTTGTTTAGCGACTTGGCGCAACACTAGCCCTGAAGCTTAAATTCAGAAGCTGGAGCTCTACCACTTGAGCCCCAATTCTACTTCTTACTTTTTGGTGGTTAGTTGGAGATAAGAGTCTCATAGACTTTTTTCCTAGGCTAGCTTCAAATCTCTATCCTAAGATCTCAGCTTCCCATATAGCTACTATTATAGGCCTGAGATACCAGGATTAGATAACATATATTAACAGAAGTCAAAGTACCTAGTGCTAAATAAGTATTGAGAAAGAAGGCATTTTTTTTTTAATATAAAGTAAGCCTAGCTTAAGACTCAGGGTTTCCTGTGGCTTCAGTATTGTATTACCACTGATTGGCAGATCAAAAACACCAGAAATTTATTGTTACACTCCTGAAGAACAGACATCTAAACTCAGTCTCATTAGTCTAAATCTTTATCCAGAGGAGAATTCTTTCTTGACTCTGCTAGCTTCTGGTGGTTGCTTTTATTTTTGTGGCCAAATTACTTCAGTCAATCTCTGCCTCCACACTTGCCTTATCTTTTGTCAGTTAAATCTCCCGGTGCCTTCTTGATGGAAGAATACAAGTGGCTGCAATTTGGGTAGAATAATCACTCCAACTCAAAATCCTTAATTTAACTGTACCTACAATGACTCTGTTTCTGTACCTGGTAACATTTACAGAATCCTGTAAATTAAAACCTGGTATTTTAGAGGGATGGGATATATTCCAGCCTCCCTCCCAGGGTGACATAGTTCCTGCTTTGTCTTCCTAAATATTTCACTTTGTGACCACTAAACTTGTCCTTTGTCCCATCCATCTGCCAGGCTTCTGCTTGGACTTCTAGTTACTCAGGAGGCTGAGGATCTGGGTTTGAAGTCAGCTCAGGCAGGAAAGACCATGAGACTCTTCTCTCCAATAAATTACTCAAAAAAAGCTGGTAGTGGTGCTGTGGTTCAAGTGATAGAGTGCTAGCTCTGAGCAAAAAGAAGCTCAAGGTCAGTGCCCAGGCCCTGAGTTCAAGCCTCAGGACTTGCACACACACACACACACACACACACACACACACACACACACACACACCTGCTAGTTTTTGAGATATAGTTGATGAAAGGATATGTCCCGGCCATCCCGGGGACCATGCGGAGATAATCACAGACAGGAGAAGAAGGTTCATAAGGAGTTTTATTAGTGGGGCCATAGTTCCCACAGGAGTGGTAGCTACATGTTGTCTGCACCTTATCCAGGTGGCAGCTTCTCTCTCTGGGGGTAAAGGGTAAGTAGATATGTCTTAATAGTGAGTAGGAGTGGCTCATTAGGTATGGGTGGATCTGGGCCTAATGGGAGCGGCTGAGGACCTGAGGCTAGGGAAATACTAACAGTTGACATCTTTCCTTTACCCGAAGGGACAGAAGCTTGGACAGGAACTGGGGAACTGACTGCAAAGTCTCAGTAGTAATTACCACTGATGTTTGGGGGGACATCTTTTCAAGGTTTTAAATAGTGGATGCGTCCTAACATCTTTTCCTAATTTCACATTCTCCAGACACCTCTGATTCAGTAGACTGAGTGATGTGTGAATACAAGGTTTTTAAAATGTCCCAAAGGCTTCTTATCATCAGCCAAGACTTGGAAGCATTGATTCTTTTCTACAAAGTTTTGGACCCAAACTCGCCTGATAGGGTATTCCCCTTCCTGCCTGCTTGGTGTGTCCTGGTTACATGACCGACTTTTTTTTTTTTTAATTGAAAGGGTGTGGAAAATAAACAATAAAAAGAGCAATCGCGAAAAGTGAATAATCTTGTACAGTATTCACTGAAAGAATTCTAACGGGAACACTTCCAATTCCGAATTAAAGAGAGGATGACGTCTGTCCGGATTTGGCAGTCGGGTAGCTGTCATTAGCGTGGGACCTCGTGGGTCAGACGGATAAAGCATGGCCGCGCCCTCAGCATTGGGCAGGCTTTTCCTCTGCAAGGGCAGCGGGCTTGGTGGTGGTGGCTGGGCTATTCCACCCTTGGTAAGAGTGTTCATAGAGTTACTCTGGCATTGGGGTGGACCAAGGAGGGGCTCTCAGTGCCCCATCCGCCCCTTTCCCTTCCCCTCGAAAGCGGTAGCCACTCCAGAGTGTCAGGGGAAAGGAGCGTGGGGAAACAGAGGTATATTTATTCCTTGGAGACCCGGGCTTGCTCTGATAAGAGGTTCTGTCCTGACTCAGAGCTGGCTGGTTCTCTGGAGACAGCTAAGAACCCAGCTCCAGTGGATGGCCAGGTGGGGGCAGCCGTGGCGCGGTGACCTGGAGAAAAATTTGGAGGAGTGCTTCTTTAGGGGGCGGGGGAGAACCTAGATAGTCTCAGCTTAGGAGAGCCCGAAAGAGCATGCTCGGGGTGATGAAGGAAAGTGGGTCAGAACCCACCCATGGAGAGATGGAGGCGCAATGCCATCGGATTCCGTCGGGGGTGATGGAGGCGACAGATCAGGTGTAACTAGGGTGAATGGGGAGCGGTATCAGACTCAGCTAGGGGCGATGCAGGCGCAGGTTCAGGCCTTGTTCATGGAGAGAAGTGGGGGCGCCTCATCGGGGATGATGGGGGTTCTGCTAGTCGTGCAAATCAGGTGCAACTGGGGTGACTGGACAGCAGGCTTAGGCCCAGCCAAGCCAGGTATGTGCAACCGGACCGGTAGGAGCCCGCATCTGCTGCCTGGAGCGCTGCCGGCCGGGGTCTGCGCGGCGCGGTTCCTGTTTCTAGCAGCGAGCGGCGCTGAGCCCCGCGTCCCTAGCGCTCAGCTCGGGAGGGCACGGGAGGCCGCTCCGCATTGTCTCCGCCTCGTAGGCCCCGGAGGCTCCGCCTCTCCCCCCGCCCCCCGCCTCCCTCGGCGTCGGCCGCGCGCCCAATCCGGAGCCCAGCGTCCCAAGTGAGCCCGGCCGCGCTCGTCTGGCCGGCGGAGGCTGAGCGCGACCCTGGTGAGTCGCGGCGCCCGCCGACCAGGGACGTGCGCTGCTCCGGGACGGGCTCTGCCCTGTGTTGTGTTGGGGACGTTCGGGGGCCACCCCGCGCCTTTCGGCTGGCGATTCTCCTTCCTCTTCCTCCCTGGAGGAGAAGGAACGAAGAAAGCCGAGCGGTTGTACCGGGAGAGCGTGAGCCGAGGCCCCCTCCGTGAGCGTCCGGGCGGACGCGGAGTCGGTGGGAGCGCGCGGCACTCCCCGGCCGTGGAGTTTTCACCTCCGGGCAGAGTCTGGCGGCCGGTGTTGTCCAACCAGCAGCAGCAGCAGCGGCAGCGGCAGCAGGGGCGGCCACGAGCACCAGGGCTCCGGGACTGGGGGTTCCCTTGGCCATGGAGAGGCGATCGGGACCCCGGGACGCCAGGATCTCCACTCAGGTTTTTTGGATCACTGCCTAGGCACCTGAGTTCACCGAAGCTAAAAAACCCGGGAGGGGAAGGTAAGCCCCGACCCGGTCTTTGCTCATCCCATCCCCCACCCCGGGCCACAGAGGTCGGGGACCTGAGTCTCTCGCACCTTCCCTGCTCCTGGAGGCCTGGCTCCGCTTTCTTTTAGGAATGGAAAACGTCCCCCAGTCTCGGGTTGCGCCTCCCGCCCTGCCCCCCAGCTTCCCAGGTTCGCGTCTCTGGGTCTGGAGTGACTGAATTCCTGAGGAGTCAAACCAAGGGTTGATTCCTTTCTCCCTCTCCTTTCATCGGGCGTACGGGAACAATGGACCTTTGAAAGTCGGTGTGAACAGCCTTAAAACTTTGTGTGTGTGTGTGTATGTGTGTATGTATGCATGCGCGAGGAGTGGGGAGGCTGGATTGGGGGGGGGGGATGAACCCCACCGGAAGCCAACTACAGTGAAAGGTTGATGTGTGTCGTCGCGTCTCCAGCCTTTGCGGGGATCTTTGTCTCATTATTGTGCCTATGGTGGGTGGGTCCCCCGCCCGCCGGCACGCCACTTGGCTTTTTGTTACTTAGGGCTTCAGAATCGCCGGGTTAGCTTTCTTTAAAAACTGGGGAAGTGCTTTAGCTTGGGGGGGGGGTCACTTCCAGAGTTGGGAGGTCCCGGCAAAGAAGAGGGGTTGTCCCTGTGAGGACCCCAAGAGTGCAATTAAGGCTAGTTAACTAGCCTCTCTGCAATAAAACCGAGATCTTGACTTCCCTAACTGCCCTCTGCTGGGGGCGGGGAGGAGGGGCGTGATGTGTGTCACCAGACCTCTCCGTAGAGGGGAAATAGCTCACTTAAATTCTCCCGTCTAAGGTTAGGAAAACAGACTTTGATATATGTCTCCTTTCATCAGCATGGGGTTAAGGATAAAAGGCCTAGTAATTTTAGGAGTTCTCATTGGGTTCATGAGCCATTCACTCTTTACCTTGGGTTACTGTGGTCACTTGAGGATGCTGTGCATTGGCACATACGGAAAGTGCACAAGTCTGTGAGCTCTTCCCAGTCCAAAGTGAGAATTTAGAGGTGAGAAGGGGGCGAGGGAGAAGGGGAGGCTTCTTTTCAGCCCAGAGCAGCCCCAAGTTCCTTGTATAGCCAGGCATACCTGGTGGGAACAGCTGCTCAAAACAAACACAGATGAAATAGCATAGAGCTCTGTGGTTGGTCACTGGAGGAAGCTTGCTCTTTATTTTCCAGAATTTACCTTGGCTTCATATTCAATCTTTGTAATTCATGACCTATTTAGAGGTTCTTTTGAATGTTCATTTCTAAGAAAACCTGAAGAGTGCTAGAATCTGATTCTCTAGTTACCGGTTTAGGTAGCACTTTATGATGCTTAATCTTGCAAATGACTCCACAACTCTACTCGGCTTTCTGATTGTCTGCATTGGAGGAGCAGGAACAGATGGAAATGGAAGGCTGTTTTCTGGCTTTCAGTTCAGTACAACAGATGCTGCTTCATCAAATAAATTGTGTGTGCACAGGTTTGATAAGTAAAATTAGAAATGAATTCCAAGCCTTTACCTGTTCAGCTTTATCAGCCTGTTAATGAAAGTTGAAGACCCACTATTCTGTAGGGGGTGTGTGTATATACAGAAAAATGGAGCCTGTAAATTCATGCGTGGACTTGTACATACATGTATGAAGTGCTTTATGAAAAGTTCCTGTTCTTGGTCAATTGTTTGAGTGTGAGTGAAGTTTCCTTCCTTGATCTAGCACATAATTGGTGAATTTTCACAAGTGTCAGGTCCAACAGGAAACCTGAATGGGGCAACATCCAATCTAGCTTGTTCTCAAGCAGCTATGTAGAAAATGAGAAGGCAACAGGGAGTCCTGTGGGGCAGTTTTGAAGTCGAACAGGTGCTATTTACTAGCTCTTTGTCTTTGGGCAAGTTGCTGTGAAGAAGGAGGGATCTTGTATTTAAAGGAAGAGAAATCTAGGTGATTATGGTACCTGTAATCATAGTTACTCAGGAGTCTGAGATTTGAGGTTTGGGGTTTGAAACCAGCCCTGGAAGGAAAGTGTGAGACTTATCTTCAGTAAACTACTCAGAAAAGGCCAGAAGTGGTATTGTGGTGGTAGAATGCTAGCCTTGAGCCAAAGAAGTTCAGGGACAGTGCCCAGGCCCAGGACCAGTGCCCCCCCCAAAAAAAATATAAAAGAGAGAAAAAAACTGAATAATCACTACCAAATTTATGGTTTGCATCTTACATTTGGCATGCTGTTGTAAATAACTATGTATGAGTATTGTAAATCCATATACTCATCCATCATCTAGCTGTTCATCTAATACCTATCTCCTACTGTGTGCTAGCCATCTGCAAGAAATCTTAACAGTCTTTTTTCTGTTGGTAGGGAGAGAGAATAGAGTGGAGTAATTGTCCCTGGGGAAGCTGAGGGCCATGGTGGGGTCCATTTTCAAGGCTGAGTGAAACATATTGTTCTGTTTTGATTCAATAGGCCACAAAGACAAGAAAATGCACACATAGAAAGTTCCCATAAATGTGTAAGTGATTGGAAAAAAAACATTGTGCTTGTGATTCTTTAAGAAGCCAGAGGAGGAGTGGGCGAACAGTTTTGAAAACTGGTGTTTGAAGTCCCATGTCTTACCTGGGAGGCTGAGGCTGGAGATTGTGTTAGGGCAGCCTGAGCTACAAGTCCCTCCTTCTCACTCCTCTTCCCCTCCCCTTCCCTGCAGGAGGAAGAGGATAAGAAAGGTGGAGAAGTAGAGAGAGAAGGAAGAAGAGGAAGAACAGGAGAAAAAAAGTGTAAAGAAAAGAGAAGGGGAAAGCTGTACGTTTGCATTTCTGAAACCATGCAAATCACCCTTGCTAGTTTTCTCCATTTGTAAAGCATGTAGTTCTCAACAAGACTGGTGAAAGCTGTTCTCTCAATAACTGCAGCTGTTGTCTAGATGAAACCTGAATCTGTAAGCAATGCTTTTTATTCTCCCCAAGAAATGGACTTAAGCTCATTGGACATTTTAATAAATTATCTTTGATAGATACCCAACCTCAGATATTTAAAGCTGCCAAGTGAAATGTGACCTTTTTTCTTCTTTTGGAGGGAGAAAGGGTTGATATGGAGGAAAAATCAGTTTTCTGGTACATACAGTCTGAATGAAAAAAATAAAACAAGCAAGTTGAGACCCAGGAAGGCTAGCTAATTAGGTAAGGTCATAGTAAATGAATGTCTCAACAAGGACAAAAACTCCTTTGTCTTTATTTCCAGACATTTTTCCCCCCGGCTGATATAGTCTCACTGATCCAGTGGCTTTGTTGACAGTATACTTATTTTAATGTTTTAATGGTCAAACTTTTGCATGTGGGTAAAGAGACCCATTGCCAGTTTAAGGGCAGATTATCTGTCTTTTCTTTTTTTTTTTTTTTTTTTTTTTGGCCAGTCCTGGGCCTTGGACTCAGGGCCTGAGCACTGTCCCTGGCTTCTTCCCGCTCAAGGCTAGCACTCTGCCACTTGAGCCACAGCGCCGCTTCTGGCCGTTTTCTGTATATGTGGTGCTGGGGAATCGAACCTAGGGCCTCGTGTATCCGAGGCAGGCACTCTTGCCACTAGGCTATATCCCCAGCCCTGTCTTTTCTTACATGATACTTTATTGTGTATACAAGATATATACACAGTGGAATTATGTTACTTGTAACAAATTTCTGTCAAATAAGGAACTCAGTGTAAAAATACTGTTAGCTTTACTTGCATTTTCCATAAACGGGACAGATGTAAAATATTGTAGCAGTGTACACTTTTTCCCCCAAAGAATCAAGTTGCTGGAAGCATTATTCAGACTTGGGTTGTGAATCATAGGATTAAAAAGCATACTAGAAATAGTTTGTGTGTTCTTTTGTTTCCCTTCTGCTTGCTTTGAGAAGCCTTTAATGTTGGTTGTTTGGAAGTATGTCTAGCAAATATTTTATTGCATTTCTAGAATGGTTGCTGGGAACAAAAGAGAACTGTCCTTAAAAAATGAAAAAGATTTGGAAACTGTAATGATGGTCTCCCAACATGTTAGTGCTTTGATCTGTGAGGCAAATTTGTGACCCTAACCTAGCTACTGGATTTGTAAAGAGACACTGATTTTTGTTTGTTACATGGTGACCAGTTGTAACCATTTTTTTTTCATTTATTGGATCAGGGTAAGTAAAACTTCTGTAGTATTTGGTAAGAATTTGATATTCTGGAGAGAAAAAAATGCTATGGAGAGAGTGTGGCATTCCTAGCTTTAAAATATTTTTTAAAAAAGTCTTTCATACCACGAGAAGTATTTTCAGGACCTGTTGCCTGATAGTTACAATTAAGACAGTACATGTTGGGCCACTGAAAAAGCATCATCCTAATGATGCTGAGTTTGATGCTTTTATCTAAAAACATACAAATATCAACCTCAATCAGGTGTTATAAGAGTGAAGCACTGATTCTGTTATTGGAGTCAGCAAGCTTTGTGTTGTCATGTGATCTTTGCCAATGGCCACTCACTTCCCTCAAGAATTACTTCAGGTCATATGAAATTTGAAGATTAATTATTAACATTTTAGGGATTAGACATTTAGCACAGGAAAAAAAACATTGTGTTTTTGCTGTTTCTTTGTTTTGAGACTGAGTCTTGGTAGGTTCCTTTAGCTAGTCTTGAACTAGTGATCCTCTTGCTTGTGATGGCTGGGATTCCAGGCACGTATCACCATGCCTAGCTCCAACATTTGATTATGGAAAATTACTGCTTTCCCAAGCACATGTGTTGTTTCACACTGTCTTGTTCATACCATGCAGCCCCTTTTCTCAACAAAAGCATAGATAAGATCGGTAGTGGGTAATTTTCCCCAGCTGTCTGGTTAATACTCCATCTTAGTTTGACTTTTTAAGTATTTCTTCTTGCTTCTTGTTTTGCATTTGTGACCCTTGTACTCAACATACAGTCCCTGTTTGTACTCATCACACAGCCCCTGTTTGACTGATTGGCTTTCAGCTCTCACTGTTTAGTTATACCTAAGAGTGGTGGGTAAGTGTTTGCTAGGTGGCTGGTCTTCTTTTTCACTCTGGCACTCAGGAGTCATGGTAGACATCAGGGCCATTGCTGAGAAGGGCATAGAGCCCCTTTACTTGGCCTCGCTTTCATATCTCCTTGCCTAGGAGGAGATAAACTATGACTCTTTTATTTTAGCTTGGAACTCACCTGCTTGTGACATCCTGCTGGCCTGGCTTCCAAAGGATAGGAAAGACTTCTGGAGTCTGGAATTTCTGTGGAGTTGGTTATTGTTGGACAGTGTGTTGTTTTAGTGGGATAATTCAGTAGACTTTAGTACACATTCATAAAAAGAACTTACCAGTAGCTATTTGTGTATGCATTGGGTAGAGTAAATTTGAGATTGTAAACTCAGAGGGTAGACAGATTCAGGCCCCATAGCCCAGATTCTTTGCCCCAGCTCACACACTAATAATTCCTTTACTCATGCCATCTCCCTCAGCTCTGCCTTGAGCCCCTCATGTGTCCATTTTCTAGCAGAGTCCTTGTCTCCAAAGATACTCAAGAGTCTCTTGTCTCAAGAGAACTTGTCTTTGGTTTTGAAGGGCTTTGCTCCCAGCAGCTAAAATTGTATTTTAATAAGGAAAATTATTAGAGAAGCCACATTTGACTCTTGATTGACTCTTGGAGTCTTTATTAGAATGCTAGCATTCTGCAGGCAGTCAATTGGTACTAAGGCCTGCAGCCCGCAAATACACTTAACACTGTTAAGAGACAGGTCAGAGAGGAAAGAAAGAACAAAAACAATACCAACAAGCCAATTCAGCTCCAATGCGGAGCTCAACTGGGATTCAGTTGGTGACCTGAGATGAGCTGGAAACAGAATACAGGACCAGAACATGGAGACATGTGGCATAGCACATGGCATAATGGTGGTGCCTGAGCTGGTCTGCACCTAGAGAGTCAGGTCTGGGGGCAGGGTCACAGGAAGCTCCCAGTCCCAGGCACTTGACTGGCAGGTTCAGTAACCTATAGGTCAAGTACCCATCCCTGCCTCCTGGCATTTAGGCATGCCCATCACCTGAGGGGGGATGGAGCTTCACCTACCCCCTTCCCCCCAGCATATTGCCTGCTGCACTTTGCTCAGAGTAGTGCTGCCCTGAGGCTAAACAATACAATGTATCTGCATAGTCTCCAAAGCAGTGCCCTCCTGGCTCTCCTTTCTGAGCCAGGCTTCTGCAATTCAGCCGATGGCTCTTCTCACCGCTGGGCCTTGGAGCTGGGTGGACAGCGCCCAATCTCCTGGCTAGGAGCCAAGATGTCAATGAAATCAACAGCCCCAGCACCTGGCCAGGCACTGGGATGGCTATGAGGAATTACTTAGATTCAGCCTCTCTACTACAGTATTATGGCTCTATATATTACAGTTAAAAGAACTACTTTCATTGATGGATACTTTCCTTCAGTGCTGGATCATTTCAATTTGGGCATCTTATTCATTTAGACTGTTTCTTAGTTTGAAAGATGTTAACTTATAGTCATCAAGCCAGGAATCTCATGCCTGTAATCCTAGCTACTCTGGAGACTGAGATAAAAGGAGTGTGGTACAAAACCAGCCAGCACAGACAAATTTGAGAGATTCTTATCTCCATTTAACCGTCAAATCTGGAAGTGGAGCTGTGGCTCAAGTGGTACAATGTCAGCTTTGAGCAAAAAAGCCAAGCAAAGAGCATGAAGCCCTGAATTCAAGCCCCAGTACTGGCATGTACACATGTGCACACATATGCATAAACTTGCACACACACAACTATAAAAAATATAACATGAGCTGGGCACAGGTGGCTCAGACCTGTAATCCTAGCTACTGAGGAGGAGGCTGAGTTCTGAAGAACTTGGTTCAAAGCCAGCCCAGGCAGGAAAGTCCCTGAGATTCCAATTTTTTTTAAATTAAATTTTATTGACAAGGTGTTGTGCAAAGGGGGTACAGTTACATAATAAGGCAGTGAATACATTTCTTGTGATATCTTACACCCTCATTTTTCTTTCTCTTCCCTAGAGAGACTCCACCAGAAAACTGGAAGTGGTGCTGGGGATCAAGGGGTAGAGCACTAGCCTTGAATTGAAGAGCTCTGGCCCAGAGTTCAAGCCCCATGACCCAAATAAATAAATAAATATATCATGAAAAAGATACATTTTTTTCAGGATATATTTTTTGTTGTCATTGAATTTTAATGTATGTCAGTTACTAGATCGGGACTTTCAGTGTGTCTAAGCTCTTCATGTCAAATACATCTCTGTTGTGTTAGTTTCTCCATCCTTCTGTCCATCCACATGGCTTTCTTGTCTCTTTCTTCTTGAGAAGCATTTTCCAGCATTGCCGCTGGCACTCTGAGAAGAATGTAGCCCACAGGCAGCTCTGCCCTTTGCTGTAACCCTAATTAAATCAGCCTCCTTCAGGTCAGTCTCTGGCTTTGGTTCTTTCTTTTGAGGATCAGCTGCAAGGCTGACTCAACGCCAGCATGGCCATTGTGTGCCTCTGCATAGCCATCAGTCACTGTCGGTGCCTCACAGTGTCTGGCCAACTGGTTTGGGAACTGGGTGAAGCAGCAACCGCTAAGGCATTTGGGGAGAGATGGGAAAAAAAGAGGAGAGCCGCCTCTTTTCTCTCCTAGGAAAGAAGGGAATAAAAGCAAGGCAGACAGGATTAGAGAACTGGAAGGTTAAGTGATTGTCGCCTTTCTGGTCTTGTTTTCTAGATTGTCTAGGTTTTGTTAGGTGTGAGCAGAGAAACTGAACAATAGGGAAAAGCTGATTGGCCAGTGTATGCTTTGGTCAACCTGCTTGTTCTTGAATAAAGGCAGTGGGACACTTTTATTTTACTTCCTACTCTGATTGTAATCTGTTCTCCAGGGGGAAATGGTTTAAGCTTCAGTTTGGTTCTGTGGCATTTGACTTGAGTGACTCCCTTTTGGTTTTGTCTGGAAGTGTAAGGGCTTGCTCCAAAACAGTCCTACTAATCATTGTTTTTGAAGTTTTCTTTTCCCCTTCTACTCGGAAGCCCTTGTCCTCTGTTCCTTTTTATTTTTGGTCAAAAGGTGCCTCCTACACAAGATGAAAATATAAGACTGAGTTAACAATGTTAAATGATGACTTAACTTTACAGTTAGAAAATAATTGCTTGATACATGTTTGGCACTAGATATAAATAAAGGCTTTGTTTAGAGGAATCTATACATTTTGCTTTTTACTTGCATATATTAATAGTATAGGAGGATTTTAGTATGAATTTGCATCAAGATGTATAGTATATCTTGAAAAAGTCACCCTATTATTGTGGTCCCATAGTCCTCCTCTTTATACCCCTCCTCACCTTTTCAAACAGTATTTGATATGTCTCATTACTTAATCTTCATACACAGAAAAGTTTACACACATATTTGCAAGGTATGTATTTATAGATATATTAAATAAATGTATGTATTTACATATTTACAAGACATGTGTATATATATAAGTTATACACACGTATCTTATGTAGTAAACTCATTATTTCTTAATTTTGTCTACTGAAAATTTAATTGTTTCTTGATGATAGGTTTTTTGCAGAATTTAACAGATGATCTTCTAGGCAAGACAAGAAATGTTGAAACTTTACTTATTCCAATTTAAAAGCTTAATGACAAAGGGCTTTTGTGTGTGTATATATGTACAAAGTTTCTTGTAATTTCCCTGTATTATATTTTGGAGGAGTTTTTCCTTTTGAGGGAGATAATGTGAGTAATACATGGTATCTACATGTTAATACATGGTATGGGGAATATCATTCATCATATGCGTCTACATTGGCTAAGTGGAGAGAGCAGGTGTGGGAATGCAAAATAAGTCACATGTTTCAATCCTTTAACCTTTGACTTCAGACAGAGGTTTATCATTAAGGTCCATCTGTTAACATTGCCTTGGGTACAATGGTTAGCTTATAAGTGAAATAGGATCAGTATGACTAAACTAATTGCAATGGAGATAAACTGTTTCTTCTTTCTCACTAATGCACCAGGGCAGACAATTACAGGTGGTCATGACTCATACAGACTTTTAAAGTTGAAAGGGAAAAGTCAAAAAGAATTTTAAGCATAGGGTCTTTATGGTGAGTGCTTTTTGTCCCTGTAATGTGAAGGTGTGTACATAGATCCCCAGATGTTCAGTTCTTTGAGGGCTTGCTTACACACAATCACAGATTTCTGGTTGAAAATGGACTTTTCCTAATAGTCGATCTTTTACCAAGCAGCTCTCTATATAGACATAGCCCTTATGCTAAATTCTCTGCAGTGGTTGTCTTAGGAGGATGTATTTTATTCTGCACATATACAACTCATTATATTCCTCTAAATTGTGTGTGTATATATGTGTATATATACAATATATACATATATGCACGTATATGTATGTATGTATATATACATATGTGTATATATTGTATATATTCTAACTACTCTTATTTTTAAAAAACTATACAGTTTTATGCAAATCTTCATGAGACTTTAATCCCTCTTATCAATAGTCATAATAATCATATGTAAAATTAAATATTCAACACCTATCCTCCTCAACCAAAACAAAAAAACCCCAAAAATCCCTGAAAAATCACCTTGATGTTATTCTGTGTTTTGACTTTCTCTCAAATGTATGAAGTTAGGAATATGGACTCTTAGTTGAACAAGGCAGCTTAGGAGCAACAGATTTTACTGAGTCAGAAATACTAAAACTATGGTAAAATTAACTTTTTAAAAACTTTTCTCATGGTAATTCTATCATACATTTTCGGGTTTTTTTTGTCATTTTATTTTCTCCTAGAAGCTTTAGGGACACATGTTACAAAATTTTCCTAACATCTTAATAGAAGGAACAGCTACTTTATGATTATTATTATTTTGTGTGTGTGTGTGTGTGTGTGTGTGTGTGTGTGCGTGCGTGTGCCACTACTGAGGCTTGAACTCAAGGCCTCATGCTCTTACTTGACTTTTTGCTCAAGGCTTGCACTCTCCCACTTGACCCACCACTCCGTTTCTGTCTTCTTACTGGTTAGTTGGAGATAAGGGTCTCAGATCTATTTGCTGTGGCTGCCATTCAACCACGATACTCAGATCTCAGCTTCTTGAGCAGCTAAGCTTATAGGTGTGAGCAACTCAGGTCTGACTAGGAAAAGTTTAGCTGAATTTTGACCAGTTGTAACTGAAATTCTTGAGAAGTTAGTAGAATTGACCAATAGGTTAGATATTATTTTGTAATTTCTGTCCTTGATGAAAAAAAGAATAAACTTTATTAGATCTGACTTGATTCTTGGCTGTTCCTACTACATGCCTGATTTTTTTCCATTGGGAAGTAAAGGGCTCATAAAGTATAAATGGGATTTGAAAGAACGTAAACGAATTGAAAGGATTCCATTTTCAGTAGGCGTTAACTGGAATGGGGCCAGTGTGCTGGTCTTGACACTGCATTGGCTGAATTTGGAGTTTGGAGACTGATGATGTGGCATGGGGCATGTGTCCTACCTCTGTAAGTGGTAGCATCTTTGGAAGTCAATTTAGCTTGCATCTCCGCACCTCATCAGTAGAGAGACTTTAAAAGATCTCTACTAGTTCTGAGGTACTACTGTCTATATGGAGAGGACCTTCCCTTTTTATCACAGCGTTGCTTTTGGGCTCCTTACTGGGATTGAAAGGAAGAGCCTCTTGCTCATTAGGTGCATGATCTACCACTCAGCCATACCTCCAGCCCTTTTTTGGTGCCAGTTCTTTTTGAGATAGTGACTTGCATTTGTCTAATACTTGTGGACCATGATTTACCCCCTTTTAGATTTCTCATGACAGATAGGAGGACAGGCATGTATCATTTTGTCCAGCGCTAAAGTAAGAAGGGATTTTCTGAACTTGCCAGCCTAGGTTGGCCTCAAACCACAATCCTTCCATTCTCAGCCTCCCAGGTAGCTAGCATTACAGATGAGAGCAGCTGGCAGAGGCTTCATCACTGCATTTCTTTGCTGTCAGCACACAGTACAATGTTTTCCTTTCCCGTCTGTCTTCTTTATTTCATAGTATGTGCTAAAATGATTCCATATCATTGTGGAAGGTGTGAACTATCCAGGTATGTACCATTTTTTGTTTTAGAATTTTTATGTGAAGGGTTTATTGCAACTTTTACTCATCAGTTACATTTCTATTAAAATCACATCTGTTATAGTTAATGCTTTGATCTCTTTGCTTGAAGTAATGATTTTACTTCAAGAATGTTGAAGACCTTGAACTCTTGTTTAAAAAGTAATGTCCCCTTTTCCTGCGAGGAGAGTTTTATTTATAATAGTGGGGGGATTACTGAGAGACGAAGAGAATGAAAATCATATTTTTATAGTCTTTTTATAGTCTAATTATCCACTTTAAAAAATTACCTGTGCAAATTTTTCATTGTTTGTTTGTTTGGTTTATAATCAAGCCTTTTGAGGTACTACTTTTTAATCATCCATTACATAAGTACTCACAAAATAATTCTCCAAGGAATTTCAAAGTACTATCTAAATTCATGATGAAATTGGAGCTGCTTTTCACAGTTTTTTTTTTGTTTTGTTTTGTTTTTTGCCAGTCCTGGGCCTTGGACTCAGGGCCTGAGCACTGTCCCTGGCTTCTTTTTGCTCAAGGCTAGCACTCTGTCACTTGAACCATAGTGCCACGTCTGGCCATTTTCTATATATGTGGCACTGGGGAATCGAACCCTGGGCTTCATGTATACAATGCAAGCACTCTTGCCACTAGGCCATATTCCCAGCCCCTTTCCACAGTTTTTAAAAGCATGAATTTAGATAAAAGTATGATTCCCCCACATTTTGGGTTATCTCCTTTATTTTAGGCACTATCACAGGCTACAATAATAGCCCTTAAGATATATCAGAAAATATCCCTTGCAAATGTTATTCAAAAAAACACACTCTGCATTAAATTGAAATATTCATTCCTATTACAATTTCAGTGGTGGCTAATGCTTGCATAGAGGGCTTAGAAAGCTAGAGGAAAGTGCAGGTAAGTCCCTCCTTTGTTTTTAGGATGCCAAACTCAAACAAAAGCTGCAATTAAGTTAACAACTTTCAGGATTAAACAGCCCTGGAGGTTGAGGTAGCCTAGGAGCCTGAACATGTTTTATGTTTTTTTTTAACTATATTTTATTGGCTAATTTTCCTTAGCCTTCTAAACAAGTGACAACATTGAATTGCGGAGTTGTATTTCTTGGAAATGCTGTAAATCTTTTGTCTATCTCTCCTCCTGTAAGACCTACCATAATCCTTTAATGATAGGAAAAGCTCATAATTGCTTACAGAATGAATGAAATGTCTTTTATTCCTATGAGCCATTTGGACCCAGAAGTGGAAATCAATAAAATTTTAAGCAACTGATTCGTAATGCTATACTTAATGTAAACCCAGCAGTGTAAAATGAAATATTAATGTTTTTCTATCTTATATTTGTAATGATCATAATGAGGTGGGGGTGAGTTTTTGCTTGATTTTAGGCTGATATATGGTTGTAGCAATACTTTCTGGGGTGACATTATTCATGATGCATTGTACTCATAAACTGACATGTTGAATTGAAACTGAAACCCCTTTGTACAAACAACTACTTAAAGATAATTAGAATGAAAAAAAATAGTACTTGATAGAAAACAAGGCTTGTGCATAGTTTTCAGCCAAACAGAGCTATCAGATTCAGATTACACTTTTTAGTTTGTGGCAGACACCATCTGAGTTTTCTTGTTAAATTGCCATTTCTGTGACCTTGAGAACACAGATTATTCTCAGTGGA
The DNA here is from genome assembly GCF_023159225.1 of Perognathus longimembris pacificus. Lineage (NCBI taxonomy): Eukaryota > Metazoa > Chordata > Mammalia > Rodentia > Heteromyidae > Perognathus > Perognathus longimembris. The sequence continues at coordinate 95,652,828 of NC_063161.1, forward strand.
TCACTGACTGTTGAACACTGAACCTTTCATACTGCTTTTTTTTTAAAATTTAATTTGTGAATACTTCTGGTGACATTATCTCCTACTAAAGGGCTCTCTAGCTTCAGAAGTAATAACAGCCTTTCTCACCCCAAAACAATGAGGTATTGGATGATTGCTGCCTGGAACACAAAGGTTTCCCCATCTTTTCAGAGCAGATTATGGTAGCAGCGCCCCTCCCCTCTTGATGAGTCTGGCACACAGCGATATCTACTTCACTCCTTTAAAGAAAGGAGTGAATGGAGGAACATAAAGGGGATCTTTGTTATACGTGGATTTGTTCCAGCAGGAAGTATCCATTATTTGGCTCTGCTGCTTGGCACAGGCAGCGATTTTTTTCTGTAGCACCTGAATGTGGTGCTTTTCCTTTGTTGTGAAGTCTCAGCTTCATCTAAATAATTATTTTTGTTCACAGATCAAACCCCATAAACCACAGACATACACTCTGTTTCTGCAGATCCCCTTGCAAACTCTGCATCAATCCTGATTTGATTTCATTTCTGTTCCTATTTCTTTGAGGACCCTTTGGGTCCTGGGAATGCATATTTGGGGCTTTTCTAAGGACCATTTTGTGCTTAATGGTTTGTTGGTAATCTCAGTGACTAGAGTCTTGTTTATTGTTGAGTGAGGACAGACAGGGAGATTATGAAGGTATTCAATGAAGTCATATGCTCTAGTTTTTAAGTGCAAGATGAGCATCGTGTTTCTGAAGCCATTGAGCACATCTCATTTACCCATGAGCTCTGCAATAAAACACAGGGTGTGGCTAGCTAGCCCATGCCCTCCCCTTCTCTTCACTGTCTTCTCTTTCCTTCCTCCTCTTTCCTCTTCTCTTGCCCTTCTTCATTTCTTCTCTTTTTCACAAATTAACAGTTTCATTCAAAAACGTAATCCCATACATGTACTGTATAAAAAAAATTAAAAAGTTTAAGAAGAACTTGCTGTGTGGGTGGTGTCAATTTTTCTTAGCTAAAAAAGAATCCTAGATAAAAAGGAATACTGAGCTGCAGGAAGTATTCCTGAGGAGATTAACACCCTTGCTGCTTCAGCACAGTTCTGATCCTGCCCTTTTATTTATTTTTTTTTTTTATTTTTTTTTATTTTTTTTTTTTTGCCAGTCCTGGGCCTTGGACTCAGGGCCTGAGCACTGTCCCTGGCTTCTTCCCGCTCAAGGCTAGCACTCTGCCACTTGAGCCACAGCGCCGCTTCTGGCCGTTTTCTGTATATGTGGTGCTGGGGAATCGAACCTAGGGCCTCGCGTATCCGAGGCAGGCACTCTTGCCACTAGGCTATATCCCCAGCCCATGATCCTGCCCTTTTAAAACACATTCTTTGAAGTTACTGCCTCCCTCTTGTTTGGAAAGACACAGTACTGAACTATTTTAGAGCTTTGATCTTTAGAGTTGAGAACTTGGGTTTAAATTCTAGATCTGCAAGCTAACAATGTAATATATGGGCAAGTCAACTAACCTTTCTAGGCCTCAGTCTTTCTTATGGGAAAAATGGAGTTAATGGTGCCTATTTCAGATTTTGTTGGATTCAGAATGTTAAATTGGTCACTAATATTGGCATACAGAATAGTGCTAGCAGTAAGTGCATTGAAAAAAAAACTCATATGAGGGCTGGGAATGTGGCTTAGTGGTAGACTGCTTGCCTAGCATGCATGAAACCCTGGGTTCGATTCCTCAGTGCCAAACAGACAGAAAAAGCCGGAAGTGGCACTTTGGCTCAAGTGGTAGAGTGCTAGTCTTGAGTAAAATAAGCTCAGAGACAGTGCCCATGCCGAGTTCAAGCCCTAAAACTAGGAAAAAAAAGCGGGGGAGGCAAGGAATGTGACTTAGTAGTAGAGTACTTGCCTAGCATGCATGAGGCCCTGGGTTTGATTCCTTGGTACCACATAAACACAAAAATAAATAAAAAATCATTTGAAACATTATATTTAGATATCTACTTTTTTCCCCCAGTCCTGGGGCTTGAACTCAGGGCCTGAGCACTGTCCCTGGCTTCTTTTTGCTCAAGGCTAGCACTCTACCACTTGAGCCACAGTGCCAGTTCTGGCTTTTTCCATATATGTGATGCTGAGGAATTGAACCCACGGCTTCATATATGTGAGGCAAGCACTTTAACACTAGGCTATATTCCTAGCCCATATCTACTGTTTTTTAAACAGTATTTTAGGGTCTTAAAGAGATCAATTTAAACTTTTATACTAATGCATTCAGAACCTATAATTAAATGACAGCATGAGTAGAAATGTTTAAATTGCTTGGGCAGGAGATAAATCTAATGCAGTTCTACACTCTATGTGAATCTTGTAGTTCTGAGGGCTTTTCCAGGTCTACCTTGTGATCCTCATGTGAACATAGACCTGTCATCTTGAAGATACTCAAAGTGTTGTGTCATTGAGATACTCAAAAGTGTGACTATTGTTTTAAGGTCACCAAGGTAGAACCCTCTCTGCACTGATTGGACCAGAAACCCAGGGACATAGAGCCCAGGATTCTACCTTTTGGACAACTTTGTTGGTGATTCTTAGTTGAACTGAAAATCGAGAACATTGACTCATGCAATTGGGGGAACATTTACAAAAATATTACTGCTTGGATCTCAGGTTTCTCTTCCTAATTTGTTAGTTTGGGGGTAAACCCTGCAATAGCAGGTAATTATATTATGGTGCTGATGTGGAGAAAGCATTGTGTTTGAAGGCAGTGAACTCAGTGATTGGCAGCTTATTTTATCAAGGGTGTAAGCTGCAGACTTAGTATTTTTTCTTTTCTTTTTTTGTTGGTTGTGGGGCCTGGATGTGGTCCCTGAGCTGTTGTGCTCAAGGTTAGCACTCTACTATTTTGAGCCACAGCTCTACTTCTGGTTTTCTGGTCTCACAGACTTTCCTGACGTGGGCTGGCTTTGAACTTTGTTCTTCAGATCTCAGTCTCTAGAGTAGCTAGGATTACAGTACCTGGCAAGACTTGCATTTTTAAAAAGCCACTAAAGTGGCTCCTACGATGGGGTATGGATGCTGTTTGGGATGATGAAAAAGTCCTGGGAAAAGATAATGTTGTCAGTTGAGTCACTCTGCGAATATGCTTTATGCCAATAAACTTACCAAATATTGGAGTTTTATAGTTCGTCTCTCTTACCATGTTATTGGATTGGTGATTGGTGATTCTCCAGGGAGGATATTGGAGGACTCTGTGTGGCATAATATGTAATCTTGTCCAAAAAAGAATTTGAGGACACGCTGAGGTAGAGACCGATAAAGTTTTATTAGTAAAGCAAAAGAAAGGAAAGATAATGTACAGCCCAAACCTGGGCAGAAGCACACAAGTGCAATGAGTACTTTAACATCCACATGTATTTATAGTAAGAAATGTACATTTGGGTTTAGCTCAAGTTTAGTTTAGGGTAAGTACTTTCCTTTGTCCTGATACCTGGTACATTTTATACATTTTGTCATTTTTGTTGTTAGCCTGGTCCCAGAGACTTCACGGTTGGCCTGCTAAACTGGATGTCTGGAATTTCCAAACTAAGAATGGATTTTGCCACATGTTCCTTTAAGACATATTTATAACGTATACTATATTTTTAAAACATTTTTTTTGCCCCAAAGAGTCACTTTCCCAGATCAGTGTGTGTGTGTGTGTGTGTGTGTGTGTGTTTTGTAAGATTTCCTTGCTCAACCCTCAAGCTTTCTAATCAGCTAGCCAAATGAATAAGATCAGAAGGAGCTATTTGTTTGATTTTCTTTGCTTCTTTTTTTTTTTTTTTTTGCTAACTGTTCTAGCCTATGAGGGAATGTGAGGCCTAAGCACAGCATGCTTATGTGCTTTCAGTCAAGCCATTTACTAATACAGTATCTAAGTTCCTGGTTGCTGTTTTCTGTATATGTCATTTTCCCTGATCTGTCCTGAAGCCAGCAGGCAATGGTGGCGCACACCTATAATCCCAGCTGCTTAGGAGGCTGAAATCTGAGGATTATGGTTCAAAGACAGCCTGAGCAGAAAAATCCTGGAGACTTTTACCTCCAGCTGACCAGCAAAAAGCTGGAAGTGGGGGTGTGGCTCAAATGATAAGAGATCAGCAGTGAGAGGAAAAAGTCAAGGCTTTAAGTTCAAGACCCTATAATTCCACCAACAAACCCACCAACCAACAACATTGTTTAAAGCCATTACAGTTTGCATACTGTGAACCTTATTCACTTTGTGTTTTTCCTTTACAGTGACAGGATATCATGTATACTTCTGGTTCCAGGGGACACTCCCCTGCTTTCCTGCAACCTCAGAATGGAAACAGTCATCGCTCACCTGGTTATGTTCCAGGGAAGGTGGTCCCTCTGCGCCCCCCTCCTCCTCCAAAGAGCCAAGCTTCAGCCAAATTTACCTCTATTAGACAAGAAGCCCGGGCAAGCTTTGCATTCCTGCCCGAAGAGCAACAAACACAGAGGGAGAGCCGAAAGCGCAAGAGGCACAAGAATACCTTCATTTGCTTTGCTATAACTAGTTTTTCCTTTTTTGTTGCACTTGCAGTAATTTTAGGAATATCCTCAAAATATGCTCCAGATGGTAAGTGTGTGTGTGTGTGTGTTTACACATATATGTACAGCATATATTCCAGATGAAGAGAAAAGAGGAAGAGAAAACTTATTGCCTTGGGTCAGCTCTTGAAAACTAATATATAGTTAGGTAATATGAAGCGTAACTTCTTAAGGATGAGAATAGTGGCTCGAGTGCCCCATTGGAAATTAGAAAATCAAAGTTTTGCTTTGTCTTTCTATTCTTCCCATTCTTTCCTGCTGCTGCTTGAGTTCTTGGAGTATCTCTTTTGGAAATGACTATAAAAGTCTTTACCAAATTCTTATAACTGCACAATTTCATTCTTTAAGATAGGTATGATTTTGGACTTCCAAGATTTTTCTTATGAATAAAGGTAACCATAAGCTAGATTTGAGTTAAAAAAATAAGTATCTAAAAATAGTAATACTGGTGTTTTGTGGCAAATAACAGGCTTAGTAGACAATTCCAAAAGAGGGGCTTTAAGTATTCTTGAGTTCTAATGTATATCCTTGAAGGAAAACTACCATTGGATGTGTAAATTCTGGCACATTTGTCTCAAAATCATCCATTACTTTGTAGTTAAATACTGTGTAGGGAAGTGCTGATTATTTATTTTTATTTGTTTATTTTTATTTTTTCATCAGTCATGGGCCTTGAACTTAGGGGCTGAGCACTGTCCCTGGCTCAAGGCCACTTGAGCCACAGCGCCACTTCTGGCCGTTTTCTGTATATGTGGTGCTGGGGAATTGAACCCAGGGCCTCATGTATAGGAGGCAAGCACTCTTGCCAGTAGGTTATATTCCCAGACGTCTCTAATTACTTAAATGGACTTTTCTTTTCATGGAAGTATATCAGCATGGTACTATATTTACTTTGAATGTATTTAAAGAGGTTTATTGCCAGGTAGCTTTAATATAATACCAATAAAGTATCAATTCATAGAAGAGTCCCATGTATCTTTCTAAAAATCAGAGGGCTCAGGTTCATGATTGAGAGAATCAGACCATCACAGTCAGATTTGGCCTCTATATTTGTCATCATCTTTTCCTTCTCCTCCTCTTTATTTTTCGTTTTGTCTTCTTATCCTTTTCATCCTCTTCCTCCTCTCCTTACTCTCTTCTTTTCTTCCTCCTTTTTTTTCTTATAAGTATTGTTTTTTATAAATCTACCATAGATTTTTTTTTCATCTTAGAAGCCTTTTTGCATGGGTGTAACGGGAGAAGCATTTACCATATATAGTACAGATATTCTTTTATTTAGTTACGTTGGGCGCTTTAGATAGTTCATAAATTTTAACATTAGCAGGTATAGTACCAGTACTTCTTTTTTTTTTAAGTTTAATTTTGTTTTCAAGCTGATTTACTGAGGGAGTACAGTTACATACATAAGGTAGTGAGTATATTTCTTGTCGAACATTGTTACCCTCAATATGAAGAGATGTTCTTATCAAGATCTTTTTTGATCAAGCCATTAAAGTGAATTTTGAATTCATAATGTTGATTTCCTTTGCATGGAGTATGGATTTCCTCTGTCCTCTTCCCCAGTGGAATAACCAGGTTCCCTGTTCCTTTTGCATCCCTCCCCTGTATCCTGCAATAAGAGGATCCTAGATTAGTTGAAATCTGTGACTTTCCATTGTGGCTTCCCATTCCATCTAAGACATGGAATTGCTGATGTGGTCCCATGAATCAGCATTCTTCAAGTTTACATTTTGACAGTAGAAATGCTTTACAACTGGGTAGCTGGTATGGTGAGTCTGGCTGAAGTATTTTTCTGTCTTTCAGCACACCACATAACACTCATTAATTATATCTTTCTGCAAGGAAGCAGACTGAAATTTGGCAGTGGTTCTAATGAAGTCTTCTCATGGGAAATAATTATAAACAATTAAGAAGAATTATGAAACTACTACAGTTGGCCCCAGACCTCAAAATCCAGATTTCCTTCTGTGCTGCTGATCATAATATTTGTGACAGGGGCATTCATCCTCTTCTTATATAACAACATGGAGAATTCCAGCTGGATGTTTTATAGGAATAGAGGGAGGTTGACGAAAGAAGTTAAAAAAATAAAATCCTTGGTCAGGAAAGGCTGGAGATATTTCTTACTTCTTTGATAGAAAGAAGGGCTGTTTATACTTTTATTTATTTTGGTATTTTTTTGACAGTGCTGGTTGTTGAAAATCAGTATATTTGGCATGCTAAGCTAGTGTTCTATCACTGAGCCATACTGTCAGCCCCAAAGATTTTCTTTTTTAGTATAATAGAGTCATCATGGATTTATCTGAAGAATTAAATATTGATTATGAAGCCTCCATGAAAAAAATTCTATGTAATAATTGCTAAGGACTTAATAGTGGGACTAATTTGAATTGCGTAGTTCTTGTCATGTCTAAGTGTAGGCATAAGCATAGGGAACCTAAGTGCTTAGAAATAGGCAATTTTTTTTTGTTGGGGTTCTACAAGATCAAAGTGAAGAAGCTGATTTTTTTTCTTCTATGTAGATTATTTTTGTGCTACATCTAGTCTCTATTTTTTCTCATACTGTTCTCCCATGTGAACCTTCTACCTTAACCAATGGAATTTTTTTCTGCCAGTTCTCAAGTACTCCAGTTCTTTCACAGCTTAAATACAGGTGACTTGTTCTTCTAACTTGAGTGACCAAATTAATTTGGATGAAAAAGAATACTTGTATTTCTTGTATTATTTTCTCTTCTTTATGTTTTTCTTATCTACACATTATCCATCCTTTTGGGGTCTCAGTCTAGTGTCACCTATTCCATGAAGCCATCTCAGTTACACTAGCCCCATCCTTGTTCTGGGGTTGTTTGTTTAGTTACACTAGCCCCATCCTTGTTCTGGGGTTGTTTGTAATTACCACATTGCTTAACATTCGCTTATCTCATACGCGATGGAAATACTTGGTTATTAGTCAAAATTCAAAGTGTGATTTTTCCCATCCTTCTGGCTGGCAGAAACTAAGGATTTCATGCATAAATCCCTATGATTTAATTGTCACCTGTTTAAGAGGCAAATTCTAGTTCTACTAAATGAACATGGCAAATAGGAACCTCATTTCTTGAAGATGGAACTTTCTTATGACTCATCTTTCTAAGTAATCTTGGGTCTGGCTTCTGTAATCTATAATTTCCTCATCTCTGAAAATGAGAAGTCATGATTTTAGCCTCTTGCCTCCAGCAGTTTTGTTGGGAAAGTGAACATGAGTGTAAAGTGGTACAGTTCTTGTCACTTTGTGATTCATGTGCATAGAAATTTGTGATCACTAATAGATATTTTATTTAGCAGTTTCTATTTATTTACATATATATAGGCATATTATCATCTACCCCCCCTCTTCAATTTTGGCAGTACTGAGAATTGAAACCAAGGCCTTAGGCAATCCTCTACCACAGAGCTCCAAACTCAGCCCTTTATTTTCTTTTCTAAGATAACTTTCTAATATAAGTCCAAGAACAAGCCATGGCTTTGTATTTTATTGTTGGTATATTTCCAGAGTAAATGGTTCAGGGGAACTCCTTATGAAGAATCTGAACTATAGTCAAGCAGTTGAGTTTTACAGTAACACTTAAAAAAAATGTTAACTTTGGGAAGGGGTGAAATTTTATCATAGTGGCAGGAAGTGGAGATATGTCTGTATTTAGTGATGACAGTGCTTGGATTGACTCAACTTATCTTTGCATATCAATGTTGTGTTGTTCTATAGAGAATTGCCCAGATCAAAATCCCCATCTCAGGAACTGGGATCCTGGACAAGATCCTGCCAAGCAAGTTGTTATCAAGGAAGGAGATAAGTTTCGTCTGACCTCAGATGCCACAGTGAATTCTATAGTCATTCAGGATGGAGGTGCGTTATGATCTCTGCCTATGGGAAGGGCAGAGTTGCTCTGCACAGTGGGAGATTCTTGGTATTCCTTATGTAGAAAACTGTTCTTAGTACCTTTTAGGATATACAACCAAACCATAGAATGGGTTTAGTTCCTTTGTTTGACCCATAGAATTCAAGAGCTATGAGGGCCTTAGAAATCACAGACTAGGAAGTCCATTATAGACAAGGAAATAAGGGAGTTGCATTATAGATGAATCTTGGTTATAATAAGGATTACCATGTGCAGATTTGACTTTCTGATATATAGACCCTGAAGTATTTTTTTCCTCAAAAGGATTTACCTCTAAAAGTGAATGGATTAGAATTCATACTCCTGGGCATTTCCAGTATGTTGATATAAATAAACTCTTCATTTCTTTTTCATTTACTTTGTTTTGAAACTAATTTAATTTCCTAAAGAGATCCTTACTAGAAATTTCCCAACTTAATTATGGAAGTGTATCTTTCTTTCATAAGGTAAAATGTATTTTTCTGTAGGTTTGAAGGATGTTTTCCAGATTGGCTTACATGAGTTCTTTTCTTTGCAGGATTGCTTGTATTTGGGGATGATAAAGATGGATCCAGAAATATTACTTTGAGGACTCGTTACATCCTAATCCAGGATGGTGGAACGCTTCATATTGGAGCAGAAAAATGCCGCTATAAATCCCAGGCGACAATTACCTTGTATGGGAAGTCAGATGAAGGGGAAAGTATGCCAACGTTTGGCAAAAAATTTATTGGTGTGGAAGCTGGTGGGACACTGGAATTGCACGGGGCCCGGAAGACATCATGGACATTGTTGGCAAGGACTGTGTATGCCTCAGGCCTACCCTTTGGGTCCTACACCTTTGAAAAGGCCTTTTCCCGGGGCCTCAATGTGAGGGTCATTGACCAAGATACAGCCAAAATTTTGGAAAGTGTGAAGTTTGATACCCATGAATACCACAATGAGAGCAGGCGGCTTCAGGAATTCCTCAGAGTCCAGGATCCGGGTCGGATTGTTGCTATCGCTGTGGGAGATTCAGCAGTCAAGAGCCTCCTACAAGGAACTATCCAGATGATCCAGGATCGATTGGGAAGTACACTGATCCAAGGACTTGGCTATAGGTAGGCGTACCTTGTCCTTTTTCTTCCCAGCTCTGTGTTAGGGTGTGCATTGGTATGAGAGGTGAAAAGCTAGGTACCCCAGGACCTGCCTCAGTTGTGGGAATGGTCATTCCCATTGGTGGGTCTGGTTACCTCTCTGATAATCAGATATGCTATACAAAAGCTCTTGTCATTGCTTAGGTTAGGAAGCTTTTTGTTAACAATCCTTTCAGGGTTGGGGAAAAGAATATCAGTGGGCTGAAAATGGTCAGGTGAATGAAAGTCAGTTTGTCTCCAAGAGACTTCCTCATTTTATTCCTTCCTAAAGATAATGAAACTCTGGGCTCATGAAACTTGGCCTAATGGACTTAACCTAAGAAGGGAAAGGTTCAGGCACAATTCCATTGCAAAGGCCTCAAATCCATCTTAAAATTCTAAGGGGGAGGGAACAGCTCAGAATTCTTTTTTCTTTCTTCTTTTGTATCCTTTTCCAGCTAATTTGAATCCCTATGTTAGATTGGCTCAATTCTATAGTCTCAACATGTAAAAGGAAACAAAAACTTGGCATGCTTAGTAAATTCATCCAGATAGCAGAATGCATTTCTACTATTTGTGGTTCTTATGCTGCCTTACTGAGAAACCATGGTTTCCTGAAGGCTGGGGAAGTCGCTTTCTCAACATTTAGTAAGGAAAAAAAATCAACTCCACAGCAGTTATAATTCTTCTGAATGATCTTAAATGGAAAATATCTACAGTGTGAAAGAGTAAGAGGACCTTGAAACCCATACACTGACATACCTCTAGTTACTTTTTTTTTTATAGCTGTCAAATAGAATACTATCTGCAGAAATTCTTGGGGAGAAAAAAAGTAATGAAGGAAAAGAGTCTATAGTTTTTGTCCACATTTCATTTAGAAGATGTAAAGTGTTGGGCATCTATTGATATTCAGATAGATGGGTACTGTCCCAGGAATGGGTAAAGAGACCTACACAGATGATCATACAGTGAGACCCTTGGTGAAGCTGAAGGAGGTAATGGAGATAAAAGTAGAAACCTGAGACCTGGAGGAACTTTTAGAAGTATGCTATGTAGACAGCAAGGAAGGAGAGCAGTCTAGACCTAGGGCATATCATGAAAAAACCTCAGGGTTTAAATATATATGTTAATATATATGTGTGTGTGTGTATATATATATATATATATATATATATATATGAATGATATGGAGGATAATGATTCAAAGTCAGTCCATGCAGAAAGGTCCACAAGACTCCATCTGCAAAATAACCAGAAATAACTAGACTGGAAGCATTGCTCAAATGGTAGAGAAAGCAAACTAAGTGAGTATGAGGCCCTGAATTCAAACTCCAGTACTGAAAAGAGAAAAACAAAACTTCTATTAATGTTTCTTTACCATCTTTTCTATATTTTCGAGACTTAGGAATGGAAGCCTTCTCAAAGTTAGATGCCTTTTGTCTTAGTCTGTTTTCTCGAGGCTAATATTTTTTTTATTTTTATTTTCAAACTGATGTACAGAGAGGTTACAGTTTCATACATTAGGCATTGGATACATTTCTTTTACTGTTTGTTACCTCCTCCCTCATTCCCCCCTCCCCAAGGCTTTTTTTTTTTTTTTTTTTTTTTTTGCCATTCCTGGGCCTTGGACTCAGGGCCTGAGCACTGTCCCTGGCTTCTTCTCGCTCAAGGCTAGCACTCTGCCGCTTGAGCCACAGCACCGCTTCTGGCGGTTTTCTGTATATGTGGTGCTGGGGAATCGAACCTAGGGCCTCGTGTATCCGAGGCAGGCACTCTTGCCACTAGGCCATATCCCCAGCCCCAAGGCTAATATTTTGAGACATGTTTTAGCTGTCTCAAAATTCCCTGAGACAATCCACTTGTGAGGAATAAAGATTTACTTCGGCTATGGTCTCAGAGTTTTCAGTATAGGATCATTTGGCTTTGTTGCTTTGGGCCTGTGGCAGGGTGGAACATCATAGGGGATATTATGTGGTAGAGCAGAGCTACTGGTCACATGGTAGCCAGGAAAAGGTGAGGAGGAGAGAGAATTTGCCCTTTGAGATCACAGCTTCCATGACCTCATGGGCCCCACTTCATTAAGTTTCAAATGCTTCCCAGTAGTGCCATGAGATGGGGACCAAACCTTTAACACAGCAGCTTTGGGGGGACTTTAAGGTCCAAACTCTGTGTCGTAATGATCAGGTACTACAACTTCTATTTCTTCATCCCATCATTGTTTCTAGATTCGAATCATCCCTAGGTGTGAATATTTTGATTGGTTACAATCTGTACTGAATTGGTTTTGAAATTCCCTTTAAAATAGTGCTGCAATCCTAGCTACTCCAGAGGCTGAGATCTGAGGATCCAGGTTTGAAGCCAATCCAAGCAGGAAAGTCTGTGAGACTCTTATTTCCAAGTAACTATTTAAAAGCCAGAAGTCGAATTGTAGCTCAATTCCTAGAGTGCTAGCCCTGAGCAGAAAAGCTTAGGGACTGCACCCAGGCCCTGAATTCGCACCCATGCACTCTCTCTCTCTCTCTCTCTCTCAAACACACACACATACACACACACACACACATGCGCGCGCGCACGTGCAATAGTGCTGGTAGTGCTTGGTACATTGTGTATTGTATATATGTCTACCTGACCTAGGGAAGGGAAAGAAAAACAGGGTGTAAGATATCACAAGAAATGTACACACTGCCCTACTATGTAACCGTACCCATTTTGCACAACACCTTGTCAAAAAATTTGTGTTCAAATAATAAATAAATTACAAAATAATAGGCAATGGAGCTACATAAAATATATTTTAAAAAAAAGAAAAATGACAATGAAAAAAAAATAGTGCTGATTTGGTATAAGAATTGTGGTCTTTCACTCATGGTCCATTGTGTCATTATCTGCAGTGTACATAAACACATATTCCTTTGAAGATAATGTTCCAGTGCATGGAATTTTTTTCTTGAGGAGGAGGGAAGTAGGAGTGTTTTGCAGATAATGTCATAGAATGGAGCATTGTTGAGCTGCCTATGCATTTCTGGTAAATAACGGAAAGCCTCTGACATTCTTCCTCTCCTTCCTTCTCAAATAGGAGATAACTTCAGACTTTACTTGATTCTTTCTGCAGTATCATGGAATATAAATAGAACTCTGAAGCATTGTCAGCTAAAGGGTAGTTAATCCACACAAGGGCAGCTGCAGAATTTATAAGGGTGTAGGCATGCTTTGGTTAACTTTTATCTGAATATCCAGCCATCTGTTTGGCATAGATTACATGTGACATTTCTTTTCTGAACAAGGAAGTTCACGGTTTTTCTTATGTTTTGAACCAGGTAAGCTTAAGGCAAATTTTCTAACTCTTAGTTAGAAAACTCTTCTTTTTCTTTGCCTGATTTTGGCCACAAGCTTGAGCAAGTTTCTCTGATAGTCAAGATTACAGAGCCAAAATGACATTTACTGACAAATTGCTTTCAAAAGATGATGAAAATTGAAAATCTGTTGGAAAGAGTGATTCTGCGGCTTTAAGAATGTTAAGAAACTTCTAACTCAGTAGTTCTCTACCAAGTCTGCACACCTAAGTCTTTATTCAAATACCTAGAATCTCAAGGGTTATTGTTAGCATTTCCTTAGCCTCAGGTCCTCAGCTCCTCCCATTAGCCCCAGATCCACCCATACCTGATGAGACACTCCTACTCACTATTAAGACCTACCTACTTCCCCTTTAGCCCCAGAAAGTGAAGCTGCCACTTGGATGAGGTATAGAGGCCCTCCCCTGGGAACTATGGTCCCACTAATAAATCTCCTTCTGAACCTTCTTCTCCTGTCTGTGATTGTCTCTGCATGGTCCCCTGGGATGGCCGGGACCTATCTTTTCAGTTAGGATAGCAGGTGACTGAATTCAGTGTATGTTGATAATTACTACTTGAAGTTCTAATCTCTAGTTGAGCGGTTCTCAGAGAGTGCTCCTCTAGCAGCAGCACTTGGGAGCTTGTTAAAATGCAGATTTGCTCTTCTCCCCAATGATTCTCCCTGAGGTGATTCAGATACTGACAAAATGGTTTTAGAACCATTGTTCAACCTCAGTTCAAATTCAATTCAGTTGTCCCCCCTGTAGTTGAACATTCAGATCGGCTGGGGAATTTTCCAAACCAAAGCTAGGCCATGGATTCATTCCATCCCTACCTGCCCTCACCTTACCACAAAAAGCCAACAAAATAAAAAGCCCAAATTATCAAAAATACAACAGAAAGCCAGGTGACATATGCCTGTAATCCCAACTCCAAGTAGAGGCAGGAGGATCAAGAGTTGAAGGTCACACTGAGTTGCATAGAAAGTCTCAAACTTCCCTAACAAATGAAAAAAATAAGAGAGAATTGGTGATTATTACTTAAAAAGAAAACCAAGAAGTAGGTGAGTGAGTGAGGTGGGTATGTATTGGAAAAGAAGGTCCATGAGCAGTTAAATCATAATCGTTGGAAAATTTACCTGTTAATCAAGGTAGACAGACAAGTTTTAAAAGTTACATGCATTTGCTTCTGTGACATTGGTAATTTCAAAGTTTACAGTTACAACAAAAGAGGCTTATTAGGAAAACAGCAAAAATTACAAAACTAAACAACAACCTGCAAGTTACATGTTAGTGGCTCATGCCTGTAATCCTAGCTATTCAAGAGGCTGCTATCTGAGGATTGTTGTCCAGAGCTAGTACAGGCAGAAAAGTCTATGAGACTCTTATCTTTAATTAACCACCAAAAAACCAAAAGTGGAGGTGTGGTTCAAGTGGTAGAGTACCAGTCTTGTGTAAGAAAGTTAAGAGTGCAAGGCCCAGAGTTCAAGCCCCAGGACTAGCACACACACGCACTCATGCACGCAGCCTGTTATTATGTCAGAATAAGAGATTTGGGACTTAACCATGACAAATAATCAAATGTGCATGCTCTCTTCCTGTCCAGACAAGCTTGGGCTTTAGTTGGTGTCATTGATGGTGGAAGCACTTCCTGCAATGAATCTGTGAGGAACTATGAAAACCACAGTAGTGGGGGGAAGGCACTGGCTCAGAGAGAATTTTATACTCTGGATGGTCAGAAGTTCTCTGTGATGGCTTACAGTGAATGGAATGAAGGTAAGCAAGTGTCATTTATCCTCCTCTAAAACACTTGATAGATCTTGTAACATTTTAAAAACTGTAGTATTATATTCAAATGATAGGCTTGTCTGGTTAGATTTCTTTGCCAGGTGAAGTTCAAACTTGTTTTCCTACTGTGTTGAAGTCATTAGATGTAAAAGTTCTCTTTGGACTAGTTCTGCTGGTTTGGCCACTTTCATTTGAACTTTGTTCTTGATTCCTGAGTCATTGAGTATGATTAAGCAGTAAAAATAGATTTCCTGGATTTGATACCAACAGAACTGATCTGAGTGGGGAGGTGAGCAGCAGTCTGGTTATTTTTACTTTGTTTTCTGTGTGTAGTCATACTAGCAAATAATATATTTGAACATATGTGATGAGCCAAGTACAGGTGGCTCATGCCTGTAGTCCTAACTACTCAGGAGGATGAGATCCGAGGATCATTGTTCAAAGCCAGCTTGAGCAGGGAAATCTGTGAGACTCTTTATCTCCATTCAGCCACCAAAATCTGGAAGTGGAGCTGTGGCTCAAGTGGTAAACTGCTATCCTTGAGCACAAAAGTTCAGGAGCCCCAGGATGCATAAAAGGAGGGGAAAAAACCATATGCTATGAAAACAAATCTTTTCATTTACTTAAATAGGTTGTTTTTTTTTTTTTGCTACCATAATGATGTAGCCAGTATATTTATCCTGTAGACAAATAGAAATTCCAGAGAAACACAAAATAAAGATTAACCTTTTAACCTTAGTTTTCAGGGACAGTTATTTCAGTGAAAAATATTCTAAAAATTTTAAATGTTTTATGTATTACTCTTCCCTATTTTATTTTGATTTACTTTCCTAAAACAGTTGCCTGTCTCTTACATTTTCTTTAACATAATTTTATTGAAATCCTTCCTAGAGGATTAAAATTTGAATAATACCTAGCACTGAGGGTTGAGGGAGCTTTGGTTTTTACTTTTTTGTCGGTCATATGGCTTAAACTCAGGTCCTGAGCGCTGTCTCTGAGCTCTTTGGTCAAAGCTATCACTCTACCACTTTGAGCCACAACTCAACTTTCAGTTGAGTTCTGGTGGTTAATTGGAGATAAGGCTGTATTTGAACCTCGATCCTCAGATCTCAGATTCTTAAGTAGCTAGGATTACAGGAGGGAGCCAGCTTCTAGTGCCCAGCTTGTTTTTCTTTTAAGGATACTCACTATAGCATTTTTTCATTTACCCATCTTGGTGTTTTTTAACTCTAGGTTGTATTGGCAGCTTGTGATCCACTCTTGTCTACCACATTGCTTTTCCTTTTAAAAATAATACTAAAATTGGTATGATATGAGTGGCACTAAGAGGTGCCTATTACACTATGATTACCTAGAAAGCTTTATTTTAGACTAGAGAAATAACTGTTTAGAGAAGCACCCAGCAAAGTGTTTACTAGCATAGAACTCCACCAAGCCAGCTTTTGTACTTAATTACATTATCATGGGCACATGGCTTTAACTTCCCAAACCTCAGTTTTCTCACCTAAAAAAAAAATGTGGTGAGGAATAATATAGGAACCACCATTTTGGCTGCTCTGAGTATGAGATGTGAAGAATGTGAAGCTTTTAGCATAGTGTTGTGCAGTAAGTACCCAATACAGTGTAGCAGCGATGGGAAGACAATGTTCTAGTGGTATATTTTGCTTAAGAACAAACAAATAAATGGAGTCTTTAGTATGTGATAGAAATCTTCACCTGTTGCCTACAAACAACTTGAGTTTGGGTGAGGAAATTGTTTCTGTGATGGATGAAGAAGCTGGAATCAAGGGCAGCTTTCTTCCTCTGCTTTCTCCTTTTTTCTACCATGATGTGGTTGTCTCTGGCAAAAAGCATAGGTGGATGGCTGGTATTACCTAGCAAGATTTTAGTCCCACAAGTGTTTAGTGATCTTGCCTCCAGTAAGGTTCCAGGCAGGAGGTGGGGAGTGCTAAGCCTTGAGTCAACTTTTCCTTTTCATTTTCACATTACGATGACTCCTCATTTCTGGAAGAGGGAATATTCTCACGATTTGTCCTGAGCTATTGTTTGTGTCCAGTATTCTCAGTGACTCTTACTTTCTGTAAGGGATGGAAATTCTCACCAGGAAGCAGGAAAACTGACCTTATTTCCTTTTATACTTCTAACTTTTTTTTTTTTTAACAAATGAATACTAAGGATCTTGCAACAAATGTTTTCTAGTTACTTTTGGGGATCTTTATCTATCTGTTTATATATCATTTTACACTACAGTATAAAACTTCATTTATTGAATAATGATTGTTGTTACTCTCATGGGGCATTTTAATGGTTTTTGTTCTTAAGTTGCCTATTTGTATTATTGGAACATCGTCTAATACACAGGTCAACAAATTTGGCTCTGGAGTTAGATTTGCATTTGATTCTGGGCTCTACCATATTTTAGCTTTGACTTTAAAAGCTGAAACTAGTGGACCCCAGGCTTCTTTCCCTCTAATGAGTATAATAATAATTTCTGTCTCAAAGTTGTTTTGATACAAAGTTATTATGCACATGAAGTCCCCACAGCAATTAGATATTAATTACTACAATTGTTAGAGTTACTGTTATTTGTGTTATATTTGGCTAATATCTAGATATAGGCATTAGTAGCTGAATGCAAGAAATGTATTAAGAAACACTCAAGGCTTAGTAGATATGTGTGGGGCAGAGTACACTTTCCAAAAATGCAACAACAACAACAAAAAAAAAAAGGAGAGAAGAGACAGTGTAAAAGAACAGAATGCAAGACTTGCCAAGTTAGGTTTTGTGGGGATATTTAGCTCAAAATGGTAAAAATGTATTATATTCTTTTTTTTCCCTTTTTTTTTTGGCCAGTCCTGGGCCTTGAACTCAGGGCCTGAGCACTGTCCCTGGCTTCCTTTTGCTCAAGGCTAGCACTCTGCCACTTGAGCCACAGCGCCACTTCTGGCCATTTTCTGTATATGTGGTGCTGGGGAATTGAACCCAGGGCCTCATGTATACGAGGCAAGCTCTCTTGCCACTAGGCCATATCCCCAGCCCCTATATTCTTAATTTCTTTGCCTGACTCTCTTTCCTTTTGGTTCTGCTAAGTTAGTATTTTCTTCTGCTCATTTTATTGTTCCTCAGAATCACCATCTTAAATTAGCTCCAAAGTAGTATGTTTTCAGTTAGGATGATGGAAGTCTATATTTATTAAACAAGTATCTCTAAAATAGGAGGCATTTCTTCTCCATTGATGCTGAAGTAGCTGTCCTCCATTCCATGGAATTTTATACATCATACATACATACAGTTTCTCTGCATCACAGGCATGATGGAAGCAGTCCTTCTCTGCTGTGTTGCATGTAAAAGAAGTTATGGAGGAGGTAGATTCACTTTTTAGTTCTTGATTTCTTAATTGGGAACCAGCTTTGTATTTCAAAGGAGACATTGAGGGAGATCAGCTTTTAGTTACTGGCTGGGTAATTTATATCATCCTAAGAAAGGAGCTGAGTTGGGCAAGAGCATTGTCATGTGACCTCAGGTTACACTGAAGATCAAATTGGTTATACTCACTTCACGGAGTAGACATTTGTGCATCTGTCCTGGGAAGAAGAGTAATGAAGAGATAAAGGAATGCACTCTGCTTTTACTGATGGACCTAGCCAGGAAGGAAGGCATGAATGAGGATGTATGAGAAGATGGGAAGGAGAGGTTACTTCTAGGAAGGATGTTTGGAGAGTCTTTAAGATTGGCTTTCGGCTGGGCACTGGTGGCTTATGCTTGTAATCCTTGCTACTCAGGAAGCTGAGACCTGAGGATCACAGTTCAAAAGCAGCCCAGCCAGGAAAGTCTATGAAATTCTTATCCCCGGTTATCTACCAAAAAGCCAGAAGTGGAGCTGTGGCTCAAGTGGTAGAGCTTTGAGTCAGAAGCATCAGGGGTAGTGCCTAAGTTTAATTCTGGACAAGAGCACCAAAACAACAATAATAACAACAAAAAAGTCAACAACAAAAAAGATTCTTCCTTCAATTATAAAAAGGTGGTTTGGTGAACAAGAGTGAAAGGACATTACAGATAATAAATAAAGCATCTGTTTTTTCCTTCCCATGCAAGGATCAGGGGAGAAGGAGCCATCTGTAAGAAAGCAAACTTTCATCAGTTACTGACTTTACTGGTACCTTGACTGTGGACTTTACCGTCTTCAGAAATCTAATAAGTGAATAGAATCATTTAAAGAAAAAAGATGAGATGTTAAGCATAGGCACAGCAATGAAATAGTATTGGAGGCATCCTTTCACTGAGAATATTTAGGTTCTTTCTGCACTAATGTGATCTTATGTCTGTGCCTGAGTCAACTCGAAGCACTGGATGGTTACTACAGATCTTTTCTTTGCCTGGCCACTGCTGGCTAAGTGTTCTATGTTCTTGTTACATATTTATCTTACCTGTGGGGCAGGATTACAGTTTGAAATGAGTTTAAGATATAGCAAATGACATGGGGATTGGGACTCTTCAAACTTAACAGAATAGTTTACTGAAGTGACAACTTATATCTTGACTAGTAGTACATAGAATTCTTCTTGGAGAGTGAGGGTTCTCTACAATGATGAATACATGGTTAGCAATTGTAAAAAAATGTGTTTGATTATGTTGATCTTAACTGATTTTTGAATCATAGAGATGATTGATTTTTTTTTTAGGAAGAAAAAACAACAACTGCTAATACATCCCCTTTTTCTTTATTTAGGCATTTCTCTTTCAGCTTTCCAGGTAGAGATTGTGGATGGAGTGAAGCTTCATCTTCTAGATGATGTCAGCGGCTGGGAACCCGGAGACCAGATTGTGGTTGCAAGCACTGACTATTCCATGTACCAAGCGGAGGAGTTCACTCTTCTCCCCTGTCCTGAGTGTAGCCGTTTTCAGGTCAAAGTCAAAGGTAGTGGGCTGCTTCAAATGCTTCTTAGGAAACACGTGCTTTTCTTGGGATTTCATTTCTGAGACCTTATCTATAGTAGGTTTCTGTACTGGGATTTGAACTTAGGACCTTGGGTGCTCTTTGAGCACTTCACCACTTGAGCCATACCTCTCTGTTCCTTGTTATTTGTTCTTTAATTGGAGATGATACCTACTGAACTGGACTGCGCTCAAATTGTGACTCCAAATCTCAGTTTCTTGAGTATTTTAGGATTAAATGTGTGAGTCACTGGCATCCAGCAGAAAGGGTTCTTAATTTTTTTTTTTTTCTTGTCCTAGGGCTTGAACTTAGGGCCTGGGCACTGTCCTGGAGCTTCTTCCTGCTCAAGGATAGCTCTCTACCCCTTGAGTCACAATGCCTCTTCTGGCTCTTTCTGAGTAGTTTTTTTATTAGAGACAAGTGTCTCATGGACTTTGCTGTCCTGGCTGGCTTTGAACCACAATCCTCAGATCTCAGCCTCTTGAGGAGCTAGGATTACAGGTATGACCCACTAGTACCTGGCAGAAGTGTTTCTTAATTAAAAAAAGAGTTCTATGGTTTTTGAGTTTCTAAATAAATAAATATTTAAAATAGAACCCAAAAGATTTTTTCATTAGGTGGTATTTCCAACTATAATCCTGAAGAGCAGAGTTTTAGACAGAGAACAATACACAGAGATTGTCACTGTAAGCTGGATGTAGCAAGAATTTGGCTGAAATTTTTACTTATTCTGACCTAGTGTGGCAAAACCCCTGTTGTCTGTTGCCTCACTTGAAGTGTTCACTGTGTAATTCAATCATAGTGCTTTTCTTGTTTATGTATTCAAGGTTATACAATGATGGTGGAGAGCAGAAGTTCATAGCAACTCTTTAAAAATTACTTAATGACATTTTGTAGTAACTTGGAGTAATCAGAAATCTAGAGCCTTGAAGCTTCAGACAAGAATTGCCATATTGAAAACAAATAGAATTGATTAGCTTAACTTGACATTTTTCCCCCTCTGTACTTTATTCAGTCTGATACTTCTCCTTCTCTTTTTTTTTTTTTTTTTTTGCCAGTCCTGGGCCTTGGACTCAGGGCCTGAGCACTGTCCCTGGCTTCTTTTTGCTCAAGGCTAGCACTCTGCCACTTGAGTCACAGCGCCACTTCTGGCCATTTTCTGTATATGTGGTGCTGGGGAATGGAACCCAGGGCTTCATGTATACGAGGCAAGCGCTCTTGCCACTAGGCTATATCCCCAGCCCCTCTCCTTCTCTTGATAATGCTAGGCATAAGTAAAAAAAAGAAAGAAATTTTAAAAACCCCACAGAAACAAAGAGTGTAAAAGGAAAAGCTCAAAAGTTATGAAGATTCACATCTGGTATTAATATTTTTTGGAAATTCCCACTCTTGTTCATAAGTCTATGTGATGAGTCTCCATGAATTCCACTCCCATGATTTATTTGCATTTTTCCTTCCTGAGACCATCAGAGAATAACTCATTATTAGAGGGCTTTTAAGGAAGGTAGATGTAGAAAAGAGAAGGTAGAGATATAAAAGAATGAGTAATAATAGTATATTAAAAATTAAACCTGGGCTGGGGATATGGCCTAGTGGCAAGAGTGCTTGCCTCGTATACATGAGGCCCTGGGTTCAGTTCCCCAGCACCACATATACAGAAAATGGCCAGAAGTGGTGCTGTGGCTCAAGTGGCAGAGTGCTAGCCTTGAGCAAAAAGAAGCCAAGGACAGTGCTCAGGCCCTGAGTCCTAGCCCCCCGGACTGACAAAAAAAAATAAAAAGAAATTAAACGAGGTTTTTAGACCCCAAGGCCAAACTCCAGAAGTTTCTTATGTCAGGTCTGGCCACTCCTCCCAAATGCCGAAAAGAGATATGGAAAAGGAGAGTGAAAGGAGATTTATTATGGGGCAGCCACAGGAAGACTCTACCTCTTTAGGGTTTTTGGGAGGAGTAGATATTTTCCTTAGGTTATATAGAGATAATTGAGGGGGGAGGGGAAACATAAGAGATGAGAAAAGTATGCATACTTACAAGAGACAAACATGAGTCACAGGCAGGTTCAAAGGGGGCCACAGTGAATCTTGAGAGTTCATTGCCTCAGGATTGTCTCCAGGGGGGATCCTTCACTACAGATGAGGGTGATCACTACTGTCTTGCAAGTAACTGTCCTAAGATTTTGGCTGTTCCCTTTGGGGCAATTTTGCCTTTGCCAAAAGTAAGCATTGCATATCTAAGGGGAAGTTTGTCCTTTATTATAGGATGCTTATGAATAAATCCTGTCCTCCATAGAGGTGACTGCAGGAGAGAAGGGCTCAGATCAAAGGGCACAGATGCTTTAGGTTAATTCCTGAGCTCATCAAGAGCAGCTTTCATTGCCATTCTTTTACTCTTCTTACAGCAGGATAAAATAATTTCTGTATGATTAGTGTCCACATGAAGTAGAAACATAAACACCATGACATCTGACAACAAGATCTACAAGAAGTCATCTTGTTTCTAAGGCCTTGAATTTGATTCATTCATATATATATATATATGTATATGTATATATGTGAGTATGTATAGACACACACACACACACACACACCCCTTAGAAACAGGAACTAGAGAAACAAGATACATTATTAGGTCGATTTCAGAGCTTTAGAACTATTCAAGGAAGAAATGAGATACTACTCCAGGGAAGAACATGCTCTCTGACAGTGCCTGGCTTTGAGAATTGGCTAAAGAAGCAGTATTAAAGGTTTAGGCCTCGGGTTGGTGTTGGGGTAGATAATACTTAAGGGTCTGGGATGTATAATGCTGAAATAGTTGAGCAGATAGTAAGTTATTTGATAATATCTCCAGATATTACAGAATGAAGAAAAATGTCTTTTCGAGGTATTTCATGTTTCCTTGTTCTAATATCTTTTTTTTCTTGCTTCCATCAACTAGAAACCCCTCAGTTCCTGCACATTGGTGAGATCATAGACGGGGTGGATATGAGAGCTGAGGTTGGAATTCTCACCCGGAATGTTGTAATCCAAGGAGAAATGGAGGATTCATGCTACTCAGAAAACCAGTGCCAATTCTTCGATTATGATACTTTTGGGGGACATGTCATGGTAGGCAAAAGGATTTGATGAAATCCTGTTTTGCTAAGTACATGCTTCAAGAAAGTTTTTTTTTGTAAGTTATGAATGTAGTATACATGCTTCCTGTCTTGAGAATTGTCTATAGAAGCAGTACTGAGTGTTTAGACCTTGGGTGGGCGTTGGGGTAGTGTCTTTTTTTTTTTGTCAGTCGTGGGGCTTGTCTGGGTACTGTCCCTGATCTACTTTTGCTTAAAGCTAGCACTTGAGCACCACTTGAGCCACAGTGCCACTTCCAGCTTTTTCTGTTTATGTGATACTGAGGAATCAAACCCAGGGCTTCATGTATGCTAAGCAAGCACTCTAGCACTAAACTACATTTCCAGCCCTCCTGTAAAAATTTTATGTGCAAATTTTTATTATGCCACAACTATTTTTCACTTACTGTATGGTAGGCCATATTCTGTTTAGTCAATTTAAGTAGATTTGTGGTCCAAGTTTTGGCTATATGTGTCTTAACTTCCTTTGATTAGGCTCTGATTATTAGCCATGTTCCTATTTAACTGGTTCACAAATGTTGGTCAGTCTTATTCCCTTTGTTTTTAGTTATACAATGGATAATGACATATTTAAAGTTTTTGAGTGTTCAGATTTTGGTTCACAGCAGAAATTTTCAAAGACCTTACACAAACAAAACTATGTGGTAACAAAACATTGGGGGAAGTTGGGTGTCGATGGCTCTATGTCTGTAACCCTAGCTACTCAGCCGGCCGAGAGCTGAGCATCACAGCTGGCCTGGACAGAAAAGTCTGTGAGACTATCTCTAATTAAACACTAAAAATCCAGAAGTGGAAGTGTGACATACATGGTAGAGTGCCAGCCTTGAACAAAAGAGCTAAAGGACAGCATCTAGGCCCTGAGTTCAAGTCTCAGTACCCACACAAACAAAACAAACACTGAGGGAAGCTTTTACAATGAATAACTATCAAACTGTGGTGATAGTTACAGAAATGAAAGAACAAGATGAGACTGAGACTTGGGTTGACCAAAATATATATAATCAAAAATTTGACTCAATAATTACTTAGTTTTTCAATGGCATAGACTGCTGTACACTTAGCAGACATCTTACTTTAAATTTTGAATTTCGATCTTTTCCCTGGCTACTAATAAGCCATTTGACCTTCTATGGGGATAACAGGTAGTTGTTGCAAGTTTCACCTCTTCATCAGCTACTCAGTTACAAGAAAGACACACACTCCAGTATTGTTAAGCTTGAATGTCCAATGGATTCAGTGTGTTAAATGTCATGGGGCTTAAACTTGGGGCCTGGGCACTGTCCCTGAGCTCTTTTTGCTCAAGGCTAGCACTCTACCACTTTGAGCCACAGCGCCCCTTCCTATTTTCTGATGACTAATTGGAGATGAGTCTCGTGGACTTTGTTGCCTGGGCTGGGTTTCAATGAGCCTCAGATCTCAGCCTCCTGAGTAGCTAAGAGCCATCAGAGCTCAGTGATATTTTTAATTTAACAACATTTTACTAGGATATAACTCAGTGTAAGTCATTGAGGAACATCTGTTTTGAACAAGTCAAAAGATATATGCAGAAACCATTTTTGCAGCTTTCCTGGTTACATTTGCCCTTGCTCCTAATTAAAACTGTTTTAGCCAGGCACTGGTGGTTCATGCCTATAATCCTAGCTACTCAGGAGGCTGAGATCTGTGTATTATGGTTCAAAGCCAGCCTGGGCAACAAAATCTATGACTCTTATCTCCAATTAACCACCAAGAAATAAAAAGCTCAAAGACATTTCCCAGGCATGAGTTCAAGCCTCAAGACCAGCACCAAAAAAAGAAAAAAAAAAGTGAACAGAAAAATCAAGCAAAGACTGTTTTATGGCTTTAAAATCATTTGCATATGTAAATTATTATCCCATATCTATTAAGTAGGGATCTGGGCAAGCAATATGCAAAAATAAAGGTTCTGCTGAGGGGCTGGGAATATGGCCTAGTGGTAGAGTGTTTGCCTCGTATACATGGAGCCCTGGGTTTGATTCCTCAGTACCACATATATAGAAAAAGCCAGAAATGGCTCTGTGGCTCAAGTGTCAGAGTGCTAGCCTTGAGCAAAAAGAAGCCAGGGACAGTGTTCCAACCCTGAGTCCAAGCCCCGGAACTGGCAAAAAAAAAAAGAAAGAAAGAAAGAAAGAAATGTTCTGCTGAATGTGGTGGTACATGCTTATAATCCTAGCACTAAGGAGGCTGAGGAAGAGCATTACAAGTTGGAGTCTTGCATAGATTATAAAGCAAGCCCCTGTATTAAGAAAGACAGAGGGAAGAAAAGAATATGTGTTTTTTATCAGACTTTTTGTGTTCAAACAGTATCTTTTTCCTACCTATTTTCCTACTGTGTGACTATTCAGTTTGATTTGTGTACTTTGTCTTGTAGGTAAAGAAAAATTTTACTTCTGTCCATCTTTCCTATGTGGAATTGAAACACATGGGACAGCAGCAACTGGGCAAGTATCCTGTGCATTTTCACCTGTGTGGAGATGTGGATTACAAAGGCGGGTATACATACCCCACATCTGTGGATGGCTTGTCTATTCATCACAGCTTCTCAAGGTGCATCACTGTGCACGGGACCAATGGTTTGCTGGTGAGTAGCCTCATGCTATGCTGACACAGGTGGTTGGTCATTGATAACTTAATGTAACTTCTCAGTATTAACACAAATAGACAATTGTACCACTTGAATACTCTAACCTCTTCCTGGGGTTGTCTGAAGGAAGCTTACTGTTCTCTTACCATCCAAATTAATCTCTTCAGCAAGAAATAAAACCTGATGTATGTTTGAGACTGAGCTTATTAATACTTGTGTTTATTTTGAATCTGCTATACAGTAGCTGTTTAGACTTAAAGCTCAATTCATAAGTGACATCATGCATTTGTGTATCTGCAGATAAGAGACACCATTGGGTTTGACACACTGGGTCACTGTTTCTTCTTGGAAGATGGTATTGAGCAGAGAAACACTTTCTTTCACAATCTGGGCCTCCTTACCAAGCCTGGGACTCTCCTTCCCACTGACCGGAACAACTCCATGTGCACCACCATTCGAGATAAAGTGTTTGGGAACTACATCCCTGTGCCTGCTACAGACTGTATGTGAGTAATTAGCTGAGAGAGAGAGAAACTCACGTGGAATGGGAAAGAGAGAAGTGTTTAGTAAGCAGGATCTTTCATGAAGTCTATTTAAATTACCTTGCAGGGCTGTTTCAACATTCTGGATTGCTCATCCCAACAACAACCTGATTAACAATGCAGCAGCAGGCTCCCAGGTAAATCATACTCATGTTTTCAGATTTATTTGCTGTCGTGTATGTGAATGCCCTGGTTTATATGGCTGTGATGTCATAGTGTGCTGATGGAATTTAAGCTGGCATTGTGTGTGTGTGTGTGTGTGTGTGTGTATGTGTGTGAGAGAGAGAGAGAGAGAGAGAGAGAGAGAGAGAGAGAGAGAGAGAGAGAGTTTGGGGGCTTGAACTCTGGGCTTGGATGCTCTCCCTGAACTTTTTGCTCAAGGAGAGCACTTTACCATTTGAGCCACTGATCTACTTACAGCTAGTTAATTAGAGATAAGAGTCTCATGGATTTTCCTGCCTGGGCTGGATATGAATGGTGATTCCAGATTTCAGCTTCCTGAGTTGCTAGGATTACAGGTGTGAACCATTGTTGCCTTGCTGCTGGCATTATTTTTTTGATAATGCTTATCTAGGTGAGAGCAGGAAGTGGCTTAGGTTGTTCGCCATTTCTTCTAAGTCTTTCATGCCAGTTTGTATCTATAAGTCTATTATGAATCGAAGGGAAAAAGGCAATCCGAACTAAGGGTATCTCATCTTCAGAGTAGATTGTTAGTATATTATGTAAAAATTCTTCTCATATTTAAATATCATGAAGCCAAGTAACTGATCATTTTAACTTTTAGTGTTGAACAGAGAAAGTCAGAATGAACAGGGATTAGTCTATAGAACATGTGGACTTAGTCTTTTAGGGATTTCATTTCTATGATAAATACAGTTGTAATGTATTTTAGGGATTTGATGTTATTGTTAAAGCAGCTAAAAACTCAGCTGCATACCATGAATTAATATATACCTTGAGTTGAGACACCTCCTCACCACACACAAGTGGATCAAAATAATTTTTAAGAGGACTAATGGGATATTTTTAAATAGTAGAAATGTCTCCTGGAAAAGCTTGGGGAGATTTATCTTCATAAATGAGTATGGTTCACAGCTATTAATTTATAATATAAATGAATCTTTTAGGACATTATACTGTAAGATTGTACCTACAACTACAATACATGGCTGTGAATAATGCAGTAATTTCTAAATAGTCATATGTATACCTGGTGACTGTATAGCACTGTAAAAGGAAAGAAATATCTAGTCTCATTTCCAAGGACTAAGCAGCTGAAAGGAAATGTTTCTTTGTGATAACAAGAACACAGTAATCATGGGTGATGGCTGAACTTCCATCTGTGATTTCCCTTAAAAACATATAATGTTTAAATTTTTTTTCTTTTTTTTGGCCAGTCCTGGGCCTTGGACTCAGGGCCTGAGCACTGTCCCTGGCTTCTTCCCGCTCAAGGCTAGCACTCTGCCACTTGAGCCACAGCACCACTTCTGGCCGTTTTCTATGTATGTGGTGCTGGGGAATTGAACCCAGGGCTTCATGTATACAAGGCAAGCACTCTTGCCCAACTAGGCCATATTCCCAGCCCTAATGTTTAAATTTTTTTACATAACAGAGCAAAGGCCTGGAGATTGGATTTCAGCCTTTTTTATTCACCCACTTTCCATCCAATGCTTGAGTTCCTATGGGTTTGTGCTGTGTGTTTCTAATGGGAAAGCAATGGCTGGGAGCTGGGTATGTAGATTTGCTCACTACTGCCAGTCAGTAGTAGTTCCTCTCAGGCCTTTCCAGAAGCTAGGGTTTGAAGATAAAGCAAAATGCAAATAGCCAATGTCAGGTAAGGTAGGTAAGGTTGCCTGGTGCGCTTTCTGGGGCTTCGATGAGAAAGTTGAAACTATCTCACCCATATTCTTGGTTGAATTGTATGGATTCTTTTCACTTTAGAACAAATTGGCTCCAGTATAGCTAGTGTTTGGGCACATTTTTCCTCAGAGTAAATCAAGCCAATTCTTCATTATACCTTTCTGTTGCCTCCTACAAAGCTCTTTTTTTTTTTTTAACCTGTTTTGACAAGACAGTGTTTTATAAGAAACAGCTGTTCTCCTTGTGTGGCCTGCCCCCCCCAACCCCATTGCATCTTGGGAGGGTCTGCTCTGTCCCCAGCTTGCAGTAATAGGGTATCTAACCTTCTTGCCAGCCCTCAAGTCATCATCCGTTGGGCTTTCTGTATTGTATCCAAAAAAGTTGAGGTGGCAAACATTTTTCAAAGTAGCTTACTTTTATTAAGACCCGTTTGTAAGCTTTCATCATGGAAAAAAATGTTTCAAAACTAAATTCATTGATGTCTATATTTCTCATTAGACTGAATTGTTTAAGGATATTTTAAAGGGCATGAAATGAATGTATGTGAAAATGTATACTTGGTTGTTATTTGAACAACCTGTTTAATACAAGTTCCACAATGGGAAGCTGTCTTTCACATCAGGATGATTTTTAATTAAATTGTAAAATTAAACAAAAACAGTCTTGTGGTGAGAATATTTCTACATATATATATATATGTATAATTTTTTGTCAGAAAGTTTTAAACTGTTCCGTTCCTGTTATGGTCAGTGATCCTGAAATTGAATAGACAAGGTTCTGACTGAAACAGCATCCTGATTCATGCATGTGGTGTTTTTTTTTTTTTTTTTCTGGCAAAAATTTGCCTCAGGACAGGAAGGGCATTTGAGTTGTTTGAAAGAAGTCAGTGAGTTCTGCATGTTGGCAGCTTGTTGTTTAATAGGCATGACTCATGTATTGATCAGGTTTGGAGGTCAACAAACAAACCACATTGCTTAAAAGCTGCACTGTCCTGACTACATTGAAATCTGATTTGGTTCTAATGCTGCATCATGTTTTAAAGTAGATAACCATGCCCTTTCCCCCTCTCATATTTATTTCCCATGGATTTACCCCTGATATCAATGTAACTGATTTTAGTACCCTGGATATTGTATATAAGTGTATTAGAACTAGGGAAGGGAAAGGGAATATCAAAATTGAGAGACAAAGGATAAAAAGACTAACAGTTCCAAAAGCAACACTTACAAAACCATTTGGTATAAACCAACTGTACAACTCATGGTGGGGGGGAGGGAAATGGGGAGAGGGGAGCAGGGGGGAAAACAAGGGGAGGAGGTGACAAGTTAGATAAGAAATGTACTCACAGGGCTGGGGATATAGCCTAGTGGCAAGAGTGCCTGCCTCAGATACACGGGGCCCTAGGTTCGATTCCCCAGCACCACATATACAGAAAACGGCCAGAAGCGGCGCTGTGGCTCAAGTGGCGGAGTGCTAGCCTTGAGCGGGAAGAAGCCAGGGACAGTGCTCAGGCCCTGAGTCCAAGGCCCAGGACTGGCAAAAAAAAAAAAAAAAAGAAAGAAACGTACTCACTGCCTTACGTATGAAACAGTAACCCCTCTGTACTTCACTTTGACAATAAAGAAAAAAAATTGGATAATTTGTTTTCAAAAGAAATTTTAGTACTAGCCAGTTGTTTCTTCCCTTCAATCCTGCAAGAAAAATTGAATTTGTTCTTTAAACAAATGCATGGATAGAACTACCAGTAAATGCTAGATATATACGTAACTATTCCTAGTCAATTCCAGACTTGAAACGATGAAACTTTGTGTTACAAAGATGAGCGTGGGTTATGAGGATGTTTTATAAAGTTCTTTTTTTTAAATAAATGAAGTCCTTTCATGATCTTTTCATTTAACTTATAGGATGCTGGAATATGGTATTTGTTCCACAAGGAACCTACTGGGGAGTCCACTGGGGTGCAGCTCGTAGAGAAACCTGAACTCACTCCTTTGGGTATATTTTATAACAACAGAGTCCATTCAAGTTTTAAGGTAACTTCTCAATTGGAACCCTTTTTTGTATGATTTTGTAGTGTAAAGGATTCTGGGCTTATGTCTTAATTCTACTCTAACAGACTATCACAAACTGGGTAATTTATAATGAACAAAAGTGTATTTGGCTTATAGTTCTGGTGACTGAGAAATCCAAGATCAAGACTAAGGTAAGGGAGCCATCTTTTAATCAGGGCCCTATTGCCATGGCATACAGCAAAAGTTTAGAGAGAGGACTAGAGGGAGCAAGAGATTATATTTGCATCCTTTCACTTTGCTTTGATTTTTATGTTTTATGATTTTTTGGGCATACATTAAATTCTCTATAGTAAGGGGCTTCATTATGACACTTTTGTCTATGCTATGGACATACTTCAATTTTTATTCACCTCCTCTATTTTACTCCTTCTTTTCCCTTCTTTCTGTCCTCCTTTCTCCTCCTACCTGTCTAGTAGACCTCTTTTCACTTTATGACCTTGATTGTTTGGTTTATATTCCTCTAGCCCCCATAAGTGAGACATTATACTTGTGGACCTGGCTTATTTCATTTGACATGATAATCTCCACTTTCACCCATTTCTTCAGAAAACAATATGTCATCCTTTTTAATGGCCGATCAAAACTTCATGGTGTGTATAAAATACATTCCTTAACCCACTAATCTCTTAGTGGGCACTTAGGCTGATTCCATAGTTTTCTCAGTCTTTTATAGGGGTCATGGTTCCATTTTATGAAGATAAAATCTTTAGGACCTATATACTTCCCATACATCCACCTCCTCACATTGTCATATTGAGGATTAAGTTTCTAGTATATGCTTTGAGGGGATTCATATGCCATGATATAGTAGAACTTTTTCAGAGAAAGTAATTTGTGATGAAAGAGTACACATTGAACCTTTCAGTATTTAGGATATGTACAGCATTCTGCTTGTACATATGTGCAGAACATATGACCTTATCTATTGTGTGAGAACTCATCCATGTGTCACTGTCCCTTCTCTCTTTTCTTTCATTTCTCCTCTCTTAACCTTCTTGGATGACTTATTTCTAAAGATGTACACAGTAGAGGGGATTGGGAAGCCTGCTTTCTCTCTTCTTTCCATTCATAGTGTGGGTTGAGTGTCTTGTGACGGCATTTGATAGTATTGATTATGTAAGGAATGAAATACTGCTGAAGAATACATGAATTATTTTCAAACAATATAGATCTCGTAACTAAAAGGCTACCGAGAATCTGCTCCAGTCTTTGGTGCTCACACCTGTTCCTCTCTGGCAATGAATGCATCTGGTTTATTTTGTGCTCATGGGTACTTTCATATTTTCATTGTATGCATCACATTTAGATCTTCTATCCTACTGTGAGTCCCATCAAAGTTCAATTAGCACTTTCTTGTATGATAATGTAAATGTCTTACAATTTGGAAACTTGGAATCATTTGATGAAGACTTGAGAGCGCAAAGAACTTTGCTATGATTTTGCTGACTGATTAGTTGATTAAGGCTAATAATTACTGAAGGTAGCATTGTAAAGGAAGAAATCCTCAATTAAAAAATTATAAATGGGGCTGGGGATATAGCCTAGTGGCAAGAGTGCCTGCCTCGGATACACGAGGCCCTAGGTTCGATTCCCCAGCACCACATATACAGAAAACGGCCAGAAGCGGCGCTGTGGCTCAAGTGGCAGAGTGCTAGCCTTGAGCAGGAAGAAGCCAGGGACAGTGCTCAGGCCCTGAGTCCAAGGCCCAGGACTGGCAAAAAAAAAAAAATAAATAAAAAATAAATAAAAAAATAAAAAAAAAATTATAAATGCTGTGAAACACCTCATTCTGATTACTTTTAGTGTCTGATATCTTGATGACATGTAATAATCTCTTGTTATAAGCATATTAATTCTAAATAATATAAGTGTGCAGTTGAGTTTTAGTTGGATAATTTTGCACAATTGTATGGAGAAATACTTTATACTGAAAGGAAATTGAACCTTGGAGTCTTCAAAACCCTTGGACATTCCATAAATCCTTTTCATCTGTGAAATATCTATGCAAAATTAGTAGGACACAGACACCCACCACACACATATCTTAGCTTTAATTATTTATGTCTGTCTTTTCTTCACCTGCAAGTATTTGACGTTTTATCAGTTATAATGTTATATCAATATGATATCAATTTTGACTGATAAATCTTTCTTTCAATTTCTGTTATTACTGCCACATATCCTAGTTCACTTCATTTTTTATTTTTCTCAATGACCGAAACCATCTTTGGTCATGAAGCTTGAACTCAGAACCTGGGCAACTGCTCCTGAGTTTTTTCATTCAAGGCTAGAGCTCTGCCACTTTTAGCTACAACACCAGTTTTCTAGTGGTTAATTAAAGATAAGGATCTCATGGACTTTCTTTTCCCAGTTAGCTTTGAACTATGATCTTCAGACCTCAGCCTCCCGAGTAGTTATGATTATAGGCATAAGCCACCAGTGTCTGACTATCAGTTTTTTTTTAAGTCTCTTTCCCTTTACCCCTGTGCATTATTCATCTTTTAGCTGCAGAAGTGTTATTATTATTATTATTATTATTAGTTTGTTTTTCAGTGGTGGCTATTAAACCCTGATGCATGCTAGGTAAATACTCTACAACACTGAACTATATCACCAATCCTGTTTTTACCTTTAGTTGACTGTGATGCCTTTATTATACTCCTATTGTCTTGGTTCTTACAACATGTTAATCCTGTGTGATTTTACATGTACTCTTCAGTAATCTTCCTTACCTTTTTGCTTGGACATTCTTGTTTGTCCATCGAGGACTTCTCTCCTCTCCCCACCCCCAGACATTCTATGTTCTCTTTAATCTAGATTTTTGTGTAAACTATTTCTTTGGGTATCATTGGGCTCTTTGCCTGCTTCCTCCTCCCCCACCAATCCATTCTTTTGCTTTGCTAGCTTTCCCCATCCTTCAGGTTTAGGTTTAGGAGATTTCTTCTTTAAGGAGACATTCCAGAAACTCTTTTTACCCAAGAAGTAGGCCTCATCTTGACATCTTTTATACTTGCTCCCAGCACCTCCTCTTACTTTCTTTCATGTGTACATCTCATATTGGATTATTTGCATATTTTCATGATAGCTTTTTATATCAGTAACAACAGCAAATAGATTTCACTTGTTCATTATGTACCTTCAAGTAGGCACTAAATAATTTCTGAATTTCAGGATGTGTCAAATGACAGGAAGCTACTTGATTTTTACCATTCCTTTGCTTTGCTGCTTATCTCTACTCTTTTCCCCTTATTTTTCGGTAAAAGTGATAAGTGAAGACTTAATTGATGGCTCATTGTGTTTTGGGACTCATATTCATTTCAGCACATGGTTATATATTTCAGGCTGGCTTATTTATTGACAAAGGTGTCAAAACGACCAACTCAAGTGCTGTAGACCCAAGGGAATACCTCTGCTTGGATAACAGTGCAAGGTAGGGCCGGCTCTTTAAGTTACACTTAGCCTTATAGGACTAATGTAGAACTTCTGATTCATACACATTGTACTCTTTGCTTTGGTGGAGTTTCCAAAGCTTGTAACATTCTGCTGTCTCAGTTCCTGAGGGTGAGCATTTATGTGTGTGCATGCGTGCGTGCGTGTGTGTGTGTGTGTGTGTGTGTGTGTGTGTGTTGACAGTAGAGCTTAGACTTGGGCCCTAGAGCTCTCACTTGTCTTTTGCTCAAGGCTGGGCCCCTTATCACTTGATTCACACCTCAATTTCTAGCTTTTAGCTGGTTAACTGGAGATAAAGAGTCTCACTAACTTTCCTGCCCAGATTGGCTGTTGAACCTTGATCCTCAAATCTCAGCTCCCTGAGAAGCTAGGATTACAGATGTGAATTACAAGTGTCTAGCTCATGGTTATTAATAAAATGCCCAAGTGCAAACCTTTTTCATTTTTCACATTGCTGTTAGAAGGAGTTACAGAGGGAAAAAAAAGTAAGAGAGATTATGAACAATGTTTGAATCTCAGAAGTATATATTGAAAACTACTTTCAACTTATGTTTTGGTCTAAACCCTAAAAACCAAAGTCTATAGAATTTATGCTTAGTGGTCACAATGGAATGTTGCATTGAATCTATTTCAAAGGGAAAGATCCTAGATTTGATGATTAAGCTGGTTCTGTTCCAGTCATTTATAGCCTCAAATTTATTTCCTAGCCATGTTGTTCTCCGGCATAAC
Organism: Perognathus longimembris pacificus; assembly: GCF_023159225.1. NCBI lineage: Eukaryota > Metazoa > Chordata > Mammalia > Rodentia > Heteromyidae > Perognathus > Perognathus longimembris. The sequence goes on from NC_063161.1 coordinate 95,686,869, forward strand.
CACAATATGTGGCTAGAATATCTACTGCCATTTCAGCAGAATTCTATTACATGTTGTATGGGAGCCAAATAGACAAAATACCTCAGATGGAAATATAGTCTTCTGGAAAAGATGGAAACTTAAAATCATATTCAATATGCACATGTTATTTTTCTATACTGCACATTGATTGACCAGTTTATGCAGCTTATGGTGTGCCAGGGTTAATGGGCTCTTTTGATAGTCATTGGAAAGGAGAATGTTAGATCAAGTTGTTATTAAAGAGATAAAGCAAGAACCACACTAGAAGTTGATGAGTTGGGTGTATAAATGTGAGGTGGGATCCCCTCATTACTAAAACATGAGGTCAGGAGAGGACAGGGAAAGTATGGTTGGTAAATTACTCATCAGGATTCTTCAGTGGGCAAGTTGAGCATGACCTATTTTAGGATAGTGATCAGATAACCTAAAAAGTCAGACATATATTTATTTAAATAAGCCAGGAAGTAGTAGATATTCATAGCAGATTAACATAGGGAATGGTAAAGTAGAAGAGACAAACTTAAGAAAGAAAAGAAGCATGTAGATGGGAACAAATGATGAATCAGAAAGAGAATATTAGCTGACAAAATTAAGAAAACTGTGTTAAATGATCACTCTCACTCTATTCATTTGGAAGGGTTTATTATAATTAGTAGGACTACAAATGTACACTTTGCTAAGTTTCTGTTTTGTTTTGTTTTTACCAGTCCTGGGGCTTGAACTCAAGGCCTGAGCACTGTCCCTGGCTTCTTTTTGTTCAAGGCTAGCACTCTGCCACTTGAGCCACAGCACCACTTCTGGCTTTTTCTGTATATGTGGTGCTACGGAATTGAACCCAGGGCTTCACGTATACAAGGCAAGCACTTTACCATTAGGCCAAATTCCCAGCCCCCTTTGCTAAGTTTTTGCCAGAAAAATCTTTAAACCTGACATAATGAACTCCTTTCCCTGCCTTAAAAATATTGGATATAATTTGCATAATGTATGCACATATATGTACATACATATGAATAGAAGAGTAAATATATTTTAGCTTCCTTGATTTTTTTACCTAAATTTGGCATTAAAACACGTTACCCATAACAGAAGTTCTTTACTAGATGTATATATGTGATGTGATGGAAATAGTAGACTCTAATCTGCGCTTCATTATTCCTCTTGCCAGTTTATGGATACATACATGCAAGTAGGACTACATGTTGATGCTTTTATTGGAAAGAACTGGCTTTAATAGAGTACCAAGGCATTTTGCAGCCATGTACACATTAGTTTTGTTCAAAACTGATGTTGTAGAATAGGCCTAGAAGTATCAGGGAATCCAGACATTAGTAAACCTGATTAAACAAATGAGTAACAAAGCAGCATATGAATTAAAACTCTGGGTTCCTGATTTTGGGTAGATATTCAGTCTGTTCATCAAAGAGGAAGTTGACTTACCGTTGATCAGATGAAACCCTTCCCTTTGTCTTCAAGGTGGGAAATTACAGCAATCCAAAGATGGGAAGCTTTTAAGAAAGCACTGAGTTTGAAATTGGGAAATTTCTTTTGAAAAAGTAAAAAAGGCCTTAGAAAGTAGTATAGGGGAAGACAACTAAGAGTGGGTTGAGAAATTTGCTGAAATCACCTAGTGTGAGTGTTTTTTTCTTTTTTAACAAAATGAATTTTTTATTTATAATGTTCTAAAGTAACCACCTGACAAGTGGTTTAAAAAATGTAAGACAAGTTTAAAAAATGTAATCAGACATGAAAATATTTCTTGGAAAAACATGTATAAAAAATGTCACTCTTTTCTGGAATATTTAAAACATGAATGATTATCTGTGCCTGAAGATTTTTTTTATTTGCTTGTTTGGGCCAAATTTAAATTTTGTATTGGACGTTTCTGCTTATAACTAGCCAATTTTTGCTTCCTTTTTGTTTCTTTATTTCAGTTTAAAAATGTTCTGTATGTTTTTTTTTTTAAACCTCCTCTACTCCTTAGATTTCGGCCTCATCAAGATGCAGATCCTGAAAAGCCACGTGTTGCTGCTGTAATTGACAGGCTCATTGCATTTAAAAATAATGACAAGGGAGCCTGGATCAGAGGAGGAGACATAATCGTTCAGAATTCAGCGTGCGTATTTTTTATTCTCTAAAAATTACTACCGCATGACACTGGTGTTTTTATTCTTAAGGAATTTTTTTTTGAAACCTAGAAGAATGAAAGTACAGTGGTGGTTCCTGGAATCATGTTATTATTATTCCTAATAGACAGGATGAGCTCTGAGGAAGTATGCTGGAATTAACAGACCACAAATGTTTAGAATCGTCTCATTCTGGTGCTTTTATTGGAACTGAATTTGTCTAGTGACATGGCTGCTTTTTAATGAGATTGTATAGAAACTAGGAATTTAACTTTATAGAACACACATGCTGTCTGTCACAGAGCTCAATAAAGAGTTTTGAAGCTACTTTTTTTCCTTCTTTCCTTGTGGAAACTCTTTCAAGTTTTTCTAATTTTCTTACTTTGCCATTCAAAACAGAAGCTGTGCAATTCTACCTTAGTGAGTGTTGACTTAGGTCTTACCCTGACTGTAGGCAGGAAGTGCCTTACTTCTTTTTTTCCCCCCACTTGTATGCTTTTAGGAGAGGCCTAATGCATACTGAACTAAGATTTGGTGTTCACCAACCTAGAAGAAAGGTTCTGATGTTTTTCTTCCACTAACCATTAGTTTCTTGGCATTTCGCTATTGTGTCTGGCTTTAATCATCTAGAAAATTGATACTGTACTGAATTTGTAGAAGTGGCTGAGCTATCATATGGAAAGTTTTGACATGACTACCATGTTCTACTTGGCTATTTAAAATATTGTAAAAACAATAACTAGCGACATTTATATACTGCTCTCTGGTTGTTAGGCATTGTCCCCAAATTACTTGGAAACATTTAATTCTGTCACGAATCTGGTCAGAAGAGTTATTATTTCAATTTACACATGAGAAAACGGAGGGAGAAAGAGGTTGAGTATTGTGCCCAAGGTTATATAGCTAATAACTGGCAGAGTGAGGATTTGAACCTGTGTGATATGTGCTTTGGTTATACTGTGGGACTTCCTGGATTTTATAATTCTGTAGAGAGAGACTTACCTCTGTGTGATGCAGTGAATTGAGATGATCTTTCATTCTCTTTTGTCTTATAGATTTGCAGACAATGCAATAGGATTGACATTTGCCAGGTTTGTAATTGCTTAAAAATACTTATTTGACCATTTAAAAATTATCTTTTGACTTTTTAAGGCAGAGGAGAATAACACACAGTAATGTTTTTATGATTTATTAGCCTTAAAAAATTTAGCATCATCTTCTTGAAACCACTAGAGGGCCCAAAATACATGTTGATTCGTGAGTTGAATTCAAACCAAAGTAGTAGGTTAATTTAACTAGAAATCTATAGAAGAGCAGACCAGTCATAATTTTGCCTAGAATACACTTGATATATAAAGTTTTTAAAAAGTAAGGGTTTAGCAGGATGTTAGTGGCTCATGCCTATAGGCACAGCTACTTAGGATGCTGAAATCTCAGGATCATAGTTCAAAGCCAGCACTGGCAGACAAAGCTTTTTATCTCCAGTTAGCCAGTAAATAGCCAGAAGTGGAGGTATGTCTCAAGTGGTAGACTGCCGGCCTTGAGTGAAAAACTAGGCAAGAACACAAGACCTGAGTTCGGGCCCTAGTTCCAGTAACCGCCCCCCCACCCCCCCAAAAAAAGAAAAATAAAGGTAGGTGGTTAAGAAAAAGAATCATATGAAGAACAATAGAAGGTGCTTTCATTTCACAGTCATCCTTAAGAACCTAACTTCTCATGTTATATATTTTTTCTCTGCAGAAAAAAAATCTTTCGATTGGCCATATCTGTCATTTAATTGTTGTAGAATAGGCAAGTCAGCTGTTGCTCCTAACTTAAATTTCATTTGTGTCTGCATAACTTTCAAGCTATATATTAATTTTTAAAGGTATCTTCACAGCTTAAATGCAGTTTTCCAGGAGACTTTATAATGTGTATTAGAAAAAGGTATTGGATATTAAACATTTCTTAGATTTGGTCCTGGGGCTTAATCTCAGGGCCTGGATCTCAGAGCCTCTGCGCTCAAGGCTAGTGCTCTACCACTCGAATCACAGAGTTACTTCCGTCTTTTTTCTGAGTAGTTTATTGGGGAGTCTCACAGACTTTCCTGCCTGAGCTGGCTTTGAACTGTGATTTTCAGATCTCAGCCTCCTGAGTAGCTAGAATTTTATAGGCATGAGCCACTGGTGCCTGGCTTCTTAGATATTTTGAAGTTGTAACTTGTGTTCCTTTTGGAGATAAGTTTGAGGTTTCCTGAGGAAGTGTATCTAATGAATGTCCTCATCTTAACAGTGATGGGAGCTTCCCTAGTGATGAAGGCTCTAGCCAGGAGGTGTCTGAATCACTCTTTGTTGGAGAGAGCAGGAATTTTGGCTTTCACGGTGGTCAGAACAAGTATGTGGGCACTGGAGGACTTGATCAGAAGCTTCGCACATTACCAAGGAACAGGTAAGCATTACTTTGGCACTAAGTCTCTGAAATTTAAAAGGAAAAATTAATCATTAGAGAAGGCTCTGTAATAATCCTGAATAGATTGACTCCTATCGTAACTCTTTTCCTATTTTCTTACTCTTACTACTGTCATTGTTGTGTGTACATTGTTGTGAGTTATGGAACTTTGGAGCATTCGTAATTACCCATTCCTTAGACGCTATCACCAACAAAGAAGTTATCCTTGTTTCTGATTACTTACATAAGAGCTTATATAAGCTGGTACTTTTGGTTGGTTTTTTTTTTTTTCTTGCTTTCTTGAGACCTAGAGAGAGTTGCCAGACCAAAAACTATGACATTAGGTCAGTTTTCCCTCAATCTGTGTTGTTGGTTTTCAGAAATAGGCACTGGAAAAAGGAAATTACCTATTGAAAAAGAGTCCTAGAAAATGAGAGTTGGTTGATGCCAAAGCTGACTCCAAACTTACTCAGGCAATTAGTTTAAGGTGGTAGTGGAGGAAGGGAAGGCTGTTGACATGTTTTCTGTCATCATAATTAGAGTCATAAAAACAGTCCTTAGCACTTGGAAGATTCTTGAAAACTTTTAGGTAACTGTTAACTAATCAATCCACACCTCACAGTTCAGAGACCCGGTTTGAGTTTGTCCTCATTTTACTTATGAGAAAACCAGGTAGAGAAAGGTCATATGCTACAGATCACTTCTGAGTCTATTCCCCAGTTCTTCAAGAATCAGCTTATTGAAGGAATGCCACTTATGATCTATAGGCTGAGACTAAGTAGTGGAACAGGGCAAGTGTTCTGCTTTCTAGCTAGAGGTTACCTATGATTGACTTGCCTGCCCTTGCACTTGGCATTGTGGAATGGTGAGCATTGTATGTCTACTCTCTGTAGAAGCTACTAGAAAAAGAATTTCTTAAATATCTTGTCTTCGTTAGTTTGTTTATGGTGCTGAGGATTAACCTCAGGGCCTCATGCATAGTAGACAAGTGCTTTACCACTGAACTATCCCTCCAGCCCTATTTCTGTAATTTATAATAACTACTATTTATTAAATGCTTATCAGACCCTCTTCTACATATTTTATATTATTTCATTTTCACAAAGCATCTTAAGGTATGTACTGTCATACTGTTTACAGATGAGTAATGTACTAAGGTAATTGAGATAGGATTCAATCCCAGTTAGTTTGGTTTCAATGCTGAGTTGGTATTTGTTTGCTTGTTTTTATGGAACTCAGGATTAGACTCAGTCTCACAGTTACTGGGTATGCACTCTACCACTTGAACCACACAGCCTTGATTTTATTGTGTTGATGATTTGTAAGATAAGGTCTCACTTTTATGTCTAAGCCTGACTAGACTGAGCTCTTATTTGTGCTTCCTCATGCATCTTAATATTGTGCTTCCGCCTTAGCTGGGATAATAGGCATATGCTATGCACATGGTTGAGTCATTGAGTCTCATGAACTTTAATATCAGTCTGTCCTCATACTGTAATTCCTGGATCTCCATCTTGCAAGTAGCTAAGATTATAGACTTGAGTCACTGTGCCTGGCTAATGCTGGTTTTTTATAGTTGTACTGTAGTCTCTCTTCTATTTCTGTAGGTAGATTTAAAGAAGGGAAAGTTAAGCCAAAAAGTAAAGCTATATGGGTGTGGTATGATATTGAACTATGGTACTGGGCAGTTCAGTTCTATTCCTTTTATTTTACATTTATCTCCAGTTTTATTTCAAAGTTCTCATTGTTCCCTTGCTAAGGAAAATTAAAAAAAAAAACCAAAAACACCTTTCTCATTGATAAATGGGTACAGTCTTTGTTATACTATCTTTTTAACCTTCTTTTCCATGAGAGCAAACCATCTTGATTTATATACTTAGAAATATAGCATGATACATGTTTTTTTTAACCTGGCAGTTTCGTTTTCTTGCTAGTTTATAGGCTTTTACTGTAAAACATTGCCAAATTGTAAACAACATAGTTGCTATACAAATCATCTGAAAACCATTAAAAATTTTAATAGGCAAAGAAGAAACCAAAGAAACTGAGACTAGGCTTTTCACATTAATTCTGATTAATAATTTGTGATAGCTAAGAAGAAAGAAGCAAAGTGGATGAAATGAAATTCTAGCATTCTCAATCTAGTTCTCTCTCTCTCTCTCTCTCTCTCTCTCTCTCTCTCTCCCTCTTTTGCCAGAACTGGGACTTGAATGCAAGAGCCTTGAGCTCTTGCTTACATTTTTTACTTAAAGCTCAAGCTCTAACACTTGAACCACACCTTCCACATTTTTACTGGTTAATTAGAGATATGAATCTCTCAGAGTTCTCTGTCCATGTTGTCTTTTTCTTGGATCCTCGATCTAAGTAGCTAAGATTACAGGCATGAGCCACCAGTGCCTGGCTTTTTCTAGCTCTCAAGACACAGCCAGCCATGAAGAGTTAGGCTTTTGGGCTTTAAAAGTTTGTCATTTCACCTTGTTACTGTCTCTTTGTAAGACAAAAAAAAAAAAGAAAAAGGAGGTTCTTTCTGTGTAAGTACAGATTGTCTTTTTCTTGGGTAGAGATTTAGGAACTAATACTGAAGAATGAATTATCAGAACTTTTTTTTTTTTTTGGCAGTGCATGCTACGTTCCACCTCTATCTAACCTATACCCCTAACTCCAAATAAAGCAACTGAGTTGGGTTAGGAAGCCAAAGTCTACCATGTTATGCTATGTTATCGTCTCTATAGCACTCAAGATCTGAATTTATCCTTTTTCATCTTTCATACTATAGTGTATATTTCAGCCCATCAGGTATCTTTTCTTGGTTATCAATAACTAAATTTTGACATTTTGCTTATTATCATTTAATAGTAGTTATAAAACAAATTCTATTAAGGAGACAGGTCCATGTGCATTAAACAAAATCATGTATTTTAACAGGACGTTCCCCATTAGAGGCTTTCAGATATATGATGGGCCCATCCATCTCACCAGAAGCACTTTCAAAAAATACGTGCCAACTGCAGATAGGTTCAGCAGTGCAATTGGCTTCCTCATGAAGAACTCCTGGCAGACGACTCCCAAGAATAACGTTTCTCTTGTGAAATTTGGCCCACATGTAAGTGTGTCCTTGTGGCTCTTACACAGAGATGGGAGGGGCTGTGGGAGTGAAAGAAGAAGGCACATACAGCCTATCCCTAAAGACAAAACACAAAGATTTGCATAGGATCTCTCTCTCTCTGTGTCTCTCTCTGTCTCTCTCTGTCTCTCTGTCTGTGTCTCTCTCTCTCTCACTGTGTGTGCTGTTACAGTACTGGGGCTTGAACTCAGGGCCTAGGTACTTCCCCTTAGTTTTTTTTGGCTCAAAGTAGGCACCTTATCACTTGAAACACAGCTCCACTTCTGGATTTTTCTTGATTAATTGGAGATAAGTTTTTTGTTTGGGTGTTTTTTTTCTTTTTTGCCAGTCCTGGGGCTTGAACTCAGGGCCTGAGCACTGTCCCTGGCTTCTTTTTGCTCAAGGCTAGCACTCTACCACTTGAGCCATAGCACCACTTCTGGCTTTTTCTATATATGTGTTGCTGAGGAATTGAACCCAGGGCTTCATGTATGCCAGGCAAGCACTCTACCACTAGGCCATACTCCCATCCTCTAATTGGAGATAAGTATCTCACAGACTTTCCTGACTGGTTGGCCCCAAACTGTAGTCCTTAGATCTCAGTCTTCTTAGTAGTAAAGATTAATTACAAGCTTGAGCTGCCTGAATCTGGTTTGCATAGAATCTTTATGATGGGAAAGAAAAATATGTATGGCAGGAATTCCTAACCCAATGTATTCTATCCTGTTGGGGTTAAGGAGAGTACTAACTCTGTGATTTGGGTTATAATTGATCCCATCTTCACTTAGAGATTTGGCTCCTTTTTGGTGTTTTATTTGCCTTAGTTCTGGGAAATTAAAAGCCAAAATAATTGGGGGTGAATACTGGAGCAGTGTGATAGAAGTTGGAATGTGTGTGTGTGTGTGTGTGTGTGTGTGTGTGTGTGTGTGTGTGTATGAGAGAGAGAGTGTGTGTGTGTTCTGGGACACTCACTTGACTACTTATTAGCTCAAGGCTGGTACTCTACCACTTGAGCCACACCTCTACTTCTGGTTAGTAATTTATGATAGCTAAGAAGAAAGGAAAATAGCTGCAATGAAATTCAGAAGTGGTTTTCTGAAAATCTCGATTTATCTGCCTAGCTGGTTTTTACCACAGATTTTGTCAGAACAAAGCAATAACAAATAAATAAATAAATAATGATCCTTAACATTTTGCAGTTGAGCTTCACTAGGATTTAAAAAGTTTGTCTCCCAAGCTTGTCATTAATTGAGTAGGAAACTGACTAGATGTCTTAATTGACTTCAGTGAACCATGACATCAAACTGCTTTAACTGTAAAGCCATTGGCTTGTTGTAGGGATGGTGTGTGAGCAGGAGCCCTCATTTTTTGATGTTTTTTTTTTTTTGTTTTACCAACTATTAGGTTTCTCTGAATGTGTTTTTTGGCAAACCTGGCCCTTGGTTTGAAGATTGTGAGCTGGATGGCGATAAGAACTCCATATTCCATGACATTGATGGCTCTGTAACAGGATACAAGGACTCCTATGTGGGAAGGATGGACAACTACCTGATCCGCCATCCGAGCTGTGTCAATGTTACCAACTGGAATGCAGTGGTCTGCAGTGGGAACTATGCCCAGGTAGGTCCAGCCTGCAGCCTCATAGAGAGCCCATATAACTCCTGGCAGCATGATTTCTGTGAGGATTCTACAGAGGAAAGAATGAAACAAGGAAGGAAGGGAGGGAGGGAGGGAAATGGAAAGGGGGGAAAAATTAGTTGACAGCTTCCCCAAACCATGTAATAGGTGAGAAAGTAAGTTCCTGAGGGGTGAGGTGATCTACACTTGGTTAAAGTGATTTGAATGTGGTTGGGGTGAGAACCCATGATCCTAGCCGCATTCCAGCTGTATTCACAGAGGAGAACGTTTTATGCTTTGCTTTCAAGTCATTATGGCTACTTAATGAGGGAGTTTGATTTCAGAGACAGTGGCCACAGAGAAACTGAGATGGTCCCAGAATTGAAGCCTGGAATGGGAAATGAGCAGACAAAGAAGGAATCCATGGAATTTCTTATAATTGTCTTAGGATACTGTCTTTGAGACCAGAAGGAGAGAGCATAGACTTAGAAACAGGTCTCTGAAGTTGTTAAGCTAGTGTGTATTTCAACTGGATACCTAGTCTAGGAGGCTCATTTGTAGGTTAGTATCAATAGTTAGGATCAAGGACTTCGGAGCCAGACTGGCTGGGTTTGAATCTGGTGTTAATATTTCCTAGGGTGTGAATTGAGCAAGTTAAAAGTATAATAAGATAAGTATAATTAAGATAAGTGAGAGTTCTTTTCCACTGAGGCTGTGGTAGTGATTGAAGGAATTTATAGAAAGCATTGAGCTTGTGGTCAGGCACCTGGTAAAGTAGCTGCAACTATTGGAGAAGAAGCACTCCGAGTCACAAAGTAGTGAGATTGGATTTGAGTACTGGGTACTCAGAACTTTGGCGGTACAGAGATTTTTTGGCCAATATTTTAAGCATTGAAAGGTCAGATTTAGCAATAGACTGGTAAACAGGGTATGATGATTTGTATCTATAATCCCAGCACTCCTGAGGCTTAGGCAGGAGTTCAAAGCCTTTATTTGTTGTTTGGGCTCCTCAGGAAAGACCAGTGCTATGGTATGTCCTTTTGGTTGGCCTTTCCTTACTTAGTCAAGCACATCTCAGGTCAGCCTCAGGGACAGGGGCCCAAGATGCCAGTGTGTTTTGTATCTCACAAAAAATATTGTTATATGAAAGTTTAAATGTATATTTAAATAAAGTTTTAGAAGTATGATTCCTATCTTTCTTTTCAATCTATAAATGGTGTCAGGACAGTTGTCAAACATGATGAAGACAACTTTCTCAGCTAAAGGACATAGACAAGAATATAGACATGGAGAGAAATTCCCAAGAATACTTAATCTAGAATACTAGATTAAACATCAATATTCAGTGAATGTTTTAATTCTCTCAGAGAGTTTAGTCACTGGGTACTGACATTATTTGAGGTTTGTCTTCTGATTGCATGCATCTGTGGAAGGTTTTGTTTTGGCATGGAAAGAGGCTCAAATGCCACTGGAATAAATTCAGGACTCTCAAATTTGTCTCAGCTTAATATGTTTTTCCAGTTGCTGCAGAGTGCTTTATAACTTTTTTTTTGAATGGGTGAGTGAAAAATGACTTCTTGGGTTAATGTAGGTCATGGAAAATGGAAAGTTGTAGCTCAGAGATAGAGAAATTTTCCATCTCTTGGTTTAGAGGAAAGTCTCTTAGGTTTGAAGGGAGGGATATCAGTTTTCACATTAATTTCCTTTTTTTTTTTTTGGCATGTGTGTTCTTCAGATTGAGGGATTTCTTTGACAAGCTGTATGAACCACAGAAGTTTTATATTCTGATGAATAAGCTGGCCTGTGGTGGTGGAACTGCTGAGGAAGGTCTTGGCTAGCAGAAACGGTCTGCTTTTTTTTTTTTTTAACCATGTCTAGTTGAAGCAAGCTGTATTGTATGGAAGTGTGGCTTAGGATGTAATTGCTATTGGTCTTTCATCTGGCACAGATCACATAATCTCTCCTTTTCAAAGGAGAGACCTTTGACTTTCTAGTGGGAAAGTGTTGTTTAGCTATTTAAACTTTTATTTTTAATTTTTTTTCTAAAGATCTATGTACAGACGGGTAGCAGTCCAAATCTGAGTATGACCATCACACGTGATGAGTATCCAATCCACCCAATGGTGCTCCGAGGAATCAATCAGAAGGCCATCTTACCTCAGTACCAGCCTGTAGTCATGCTGGAGAAGGGCTACACCATCCACTGGAATGGGCCAGCGCCACGGACTACTTTCCTATACCTCATCAACTTCAACAAGTACGTGTGCATGCCTGCCATGTCAAGTAACTGAGCAATTGGTGACTTAGTGGAGAAAAGGGATAACATATCTCCTTCCTCGTGGAATGCTAGTTTCATACACTTTTCTCCTCCTGTTTTGTGTGGGTAGAGTCAAGAGATTGTACAAAAGGAGTCTTGTCATTTTTGACAGCATTTTTTTTTTATGACCAAGGTATTGTTTTTGAAAAGCTATTTAATACTAGATTTTGTTGTTGATGTTGTTGTTTTCCTGTGCTGCTAGGAGTCAAACCTAGAGCCTTATGCATGCCAGACAAGTGCTCTGCCACTGAACTACATGTTCCAACCCAACAGTGGGACTATTACTTTACTTATTTTTAAAAAATTTTTTGGTGTCAGTCTAGGGCATGAACTCAGGACCTGATTTCTGTCCCTGAGTTTTGTTGTTCAAGTCTAGCGCTGTGCCACTTGAGCTATAGCTCCTCTTCCAGCTTTTTTGGTGCTTCATTGGAGATAAGAGTCTTAAAGACTTTCCTGACAGGATTGGATTTGAACTGCAATTGTCAGATCATAGCCTCCTTGAGTAGCTAATTATAGGTGTGAACCACCAGCACCCAGCAACAGTTGGTTTTAATATGGTTTGCTAAATGCTTAATTTTCTTGTGGCTAGTGTGGGAAGAAGTTCCATAAGGTTTTCCAAATAAGCACTTGGACAATTTGCAATATTTTTGATGTCAACTTTAGACATGAGAGAAGAAAATGGTATTGATTCGTAATAGAGTTGAGGCATAAACACCAGATATTTCTGATCCAACCTTAGAGCATTATTCCGCCCCTTCTTGGTTTTTCAGCTGTCTGTTCTGATAATGTCTCATTCAATCTAAGGCTGTATTTGAATGTATTTTAATATTTAATATATTCAGGTATTCCCTGCATGCCAAGGGAGTAGGGCTATGATATAGGGAGGAAATGGTGATTCTGTAATTGTCAAGTCTTGTTACAAAAGCAAAAGGGTAAGGAAGGGCTTGCATTTTTAGGAAGAATAGATCTGATGAATAAGGATATAGTTGCCTCAGAAAAGGCAACAGGAAGTTAGATTATAGAAGAGGGAAGCACTATAGGTATTTCTGTATATGTGGGAAGTGGTTCCAACACGCCAATCCCCTGAAATTACTATGATCTGTGGCTGGCATAATATTCAACATAATCACTTACACATATCCACTTGTATGCTTTAAATCATCTCTATATTACTTACAATGTTAAAGCTGTAGAAGTAGTTGTTATACTATTTTGTCTAGAGAACAACAGAAATAAAAAATAGAAGTTCCTCTACCTTTTTCTATATATCATTGCAATTCTTTTCTAAATATTTTCCATCTACAGTTGGTTGAATCTGAGCATGTAGAATCCGCAGACATGAAGAACCAGCTGTATTTAAAGGCCGAAGTAAAACAATCTAGATCTATGACTGTTAATTCATGGGACTACATGACAGTGCTCATGTGTACTGAAAATAGCCATGGTTTATTGACCTAAGTGGCCAAAAACTTTGGCTTGTCAGTTCTCACTTAAAATACTCAGATGGCTGGCACTTAGAGGAATTTGTCTATAAGTTGATCATTTTCCAACAGTGAGTAAGCTTGATGGCAGATGCCCTTATGAAATAGGTTTCTGTTACATACTCTGAACTAAACCAAGTCTTTCTCACTGATTGCTTCTCTATATACCAACTGACATTGTCTTCCAAGTCAAAAGTCCATAGTCAGGTAGGTACCAGTGGCTCATGCCTGTAATTCTAGCTACTCAGAAGGCTGAGATCTGAGGGTTATGGCTCAAAACTAGCACAGGCAGGAAAGTCTTTGAAACTTATATCCAAGTAACTACCAAAAAAGCCAGACATGGAGTTGTGGCTCAAGTGGTAGAGAACTAGCCTTGATCAAAAAAGCCTAGAGACAGTATCCAAGCCCTGAGTTCAAGCCATAGGACCAGTACAGTGCTCACATGCCTGTGCGTTCTCTCTCTCTCTCTCTCTCTCTCTCTCTCTCTCTCTCTCTCTCTCTCCTGATCCTGAATTTTTCTTCTCCTCCCATCAATAATAATTAAATTCAGTATATTTTGGCTCCTTCATATCACTCAAATCTCTCTTCAGTCCTTCCAGCCTATACTGTTCATAGCGCAGTTCAGGCCATGAGCATCTTTGCCTAGATCCCATAGCAACCACTGTGCGCCCCTCCCCCCCATCCCCGGCCCTGTTCTCCCCTGCATCCAATCCTCAGTCAACATTCTATCCACAGTGAGATTTCTTAAATCCAAGTCTGAGAGTGCCAGGCAATTGCATGAAAGTTAATGAAAGAAACAATAGGGAGGATGGAGAAGAAATACGGAAAAGTGACCAGTATTCTAAAACGTTATAGGAACAGGAACATGAGTTTGAAGTGAGATATTAACAGCTCCATAAAGTTCCATACAGGCTTTTCATTGAACACTGAGCAAGTAAAAACATTTTAAAATGAAAAAAAGTGAGCCTAGAAGTTTCAAAACTCTGCGTGGGCTTGAAATTTAGTCATACTTTCCTTGTCTAATTAGCTAAAAGATCATGTAAGAATTACATGATGGGTAAAAGGAAGAGGAAGACCCATAATCTTTTTTTTCCAAAGTCAGTATGATTATAAGTAGGTCAGAGTTTCTCATAGTTCAAGCCTAAAAATAATGCTTTAAAAGTTAGAAAAGAAGAACTTCTTAAATGTAATACAAAAAAGTCATAAAAATAAAATCTATAATCCTTGTAATTAAAATGAAGCATTTATATTGTTTACTTCTCTCTCCACTGTCAGCTTGTCTGAGCATAAGAATTTGTCATATCTTTACCTATTTTCCCTTGCATGAACCTTGAAGTTTTTCCTTCTGCCCCTGCCCTTTTTGCTATTATAAATTGGGCACTGGTGGCTTACACCTATAATCTTAGCCACTTAGAAGGCCACTGGGCAGAAAAGTCCAGAAGGCTCTTATCTCCAGTCAACCACCCCCAAACCAGAAGTAGAGCTATGGCTCAAAGTGGTAGAGAGCTAGCCTTGAATAAAAAGAGCTCAGGGACAGCACCCAGGCCCTGAGTTCAAGCCTCATGACTAACAAGAACAAAAAACAACGATACCCCATAGAACATCTTTTTTAAAAAAAATAAAAATTTGTTGTTATAATTAAGGTGTTATGCAGAGGGGTTACCATTTTATAAGTCGGTTAATGAGCACATTTGTCTTTGGACACTATTACTATCACCCCTTCCCTTGCTTTCCCTCAGCTACCTACTGCCTTCTATCTCTGCCCACAAGTTGCAGAGTTCATTTTCCACATAGTGTCTACTGAGTACCATGCCTGCATTTGTTCATCTTTCTCCCTTCATATCTGTGTACTTTTTGCCCTCGCCCTCCCTGCCCCACAAGAAAAAGAACAAAGAAAACAAAAAAAAAGCAAAACAAACACCACCACCAACAAAAAACTTGTTTCCATTTCCTCGATTCCTATTCAATAAATAGTATTTTAAATATTCAGAAGCATTGACCTTTGGGCTCCTGCCCTAAGAGTATCTTCCTTTATTTTGAGTAGCAATATAGGTAATGCTTGAATAAATAATTTTAAAATAGCGTTATGTATTATATCAGAGTTCTTAAGAATGATGTAGAAAGTTCTGGAAATGGGTAGTGATGTTTATACAGCTTTGTGAATGTAATGAATACCACTGAACTATGAACTAAAAATGGTTAAGATGGTAAATTTTATGGCATATGTATTTCACCAAAATAAAAACATCAGAAATGCTAACCAGGGAAAATATCTTATTTTGTGCATGTCTGCTGGTCTTGGGGCTTGAACTCAATGCCTGGGTGCTTGCTATCCCTGAGCTTTTTTGCTCAAGACTAGCACTCTACTACTTGAGCTACAACTCTACTTCTAGCTTTTTGGTGACTGAAGATAAGAGTCTCACAGACTTTCCTGCCTTGGCTGGCTTTGATTTACCATGCTCAAATCTCAGTCTCCCAAGTAGCTAGGATTATGGGTAGGAGCCACTGACACCCAACCTTAATGATTTTCATAAAGGTTTGAGGATATGAAGGGGAAAAAATGCTATAATGATTTGGTGGTGTGTCAAAAGGCAGATAGGATTTTTTCATTCTTTTATATCCAATATTATAATATTATATAATATAGAATATAATTAATATTATTATACAAAGGAGGAATACTGAGTTTTGAACTCAGGTCTACATATTTGCTTAACTTGCTTGCAAGATTGGCACTCTACCACTTGAGCCATGCTTCCAGCCCTGCTTTTTTGCTGGTTATTGTGGAGATAGACTATAGTGTACTTTCTTGCTTGGGCAGGCCTTGAACTGTGATTTTCCAGATCTCTACCTCCTGAGTAGGTGGGATTACAAGTGCAAGACACTATTTCCTATCAAACAAATCCTTGAGAATGACTTCACCACTATATAGTCCCATTATCAAGCCATCAGTGTTTCCATCTAAGTATACTTATATCAACCTAACTTTAACTTACCAGTATCTAAGTATTTTGTGCCTCACTTTTATCCACAATTCCACAAAGCCTGTTGAAATCTTTTTTTTTTTTTTGGTAAGTCATGTTATTGTAAATATGTTGATAAGATACATACATTTGGGTAACAGACAAACATTGATAATTTGTTATTATACCATTCATGGCTTCCATTGTCAGTGGCTCAAATTTAAAGAGGACATCAGTGGTTGAAATTTCAGTATGCTGTAACACTAAACAAATTCTAGCTCCAGTGTGAACTAATTATACTACTGATGTTGTTTTTCCTTTGAAGGGATGACTGGATTCGAGTGGGCCTCTGCTATCCTTCCAACACAAGCTTTCAAGTCACCTTTGGCTTTTTGCAGCGGCAAAATGGCTCCTTATCCAAAATGGAAGACTATGAGCCCGTGCAGTCAATGGAAGAACTGCAGCGGCAGCAGTCGCAGAGGAAATTCTATTTTGACTCCAGCACAGGGTAATTCAGTGGCCCAGAGAATGAGGATTAATGTTGTGTTTTCTTTAATGGTGAAATTACTAGTTCTCCAGCACAGCTTAGAATAGGCTGTGATGTAATTGCTGATGTGGGCCTTCCTTCCTCATCACTGTTAGGGAGTTAGAGCTAGAATGACTTGTAATTATAGTGAGCAGTAGGAATTAAAGGAAGATGTTTGCTTTTTACTTCTTAAGGCAATTTAGAGAATAAAAATTATCCTTGTCAAGAACAACTAGCTGGCCCAATGGAAAATGAAATAGTTTGGGCTTTTATTGAAGGGGGATAACAATTTGAAGATAATCATTTTGATAGGTTGTAGCTTGTATTTTGGTGAAAGCTTATTTTTCTTCTACTGACTTAAGGTTACCGCTAATGTTGACCTTGAGTTAAAAAGAAATCAGTGTATAACCATGGCATATTTGCTTTCAACTTTCTCTAGGCTGCATCTTTCTACTTTTTAATTCTAATCCTGTTCTCCTGGGGTCCTGTTGGCTTTGTCTGCTTTTATCCAGTTACAGTCTCTCTCAACCGTGGGTTATGGTAGGCTTGCTCTCCTGTACTATTCCACAAATAGCATGCTCCTTTAGCCTCCATCCTCAAATTGACATCCTACTGTATACCATTGTTTAGGTAAATAAGATTCATTTATTCTGCAAACTCACAGTCCTTCGGAAGATAGGAGCATGCAAAGAAAGTTAATTAGAGAGTCAAAGACTCTAAGTCCTGTAGAGAGATAATAAATAGACTTTTGGGGAGTAAGTTCAGCTTAGAGCAGCCAGTGACATTCTGAGATGTGACACTGAGGAATGATCAGAAGATGGAGAAAGACAGGTGAGGTGTCTAGGTGGGGCAGTGTGGATAGGTGCATAGAGGCATGGGAGAGGATGGCATGGCATGTTTGTGAAAAGCAAAAAGTTGACTGGTGACAAGGCAGTAAGATTGACTGGGGAGAATGAAGCTGGGGTCCAGTCACTAAATGCTTGGTAAACCTTTGAATAATACTATTATTAGCAAATATTAGCCCTCTGGGACCCACAATAGCCAACAACCACTATGATCAGTTTAAAATTTTCTAATGATCATTTGTGATTTCAGTTTGCAGTGAGACTCAATGTACGTGAGCTTTCATTCTATAGATGGTAGGACTTACACATTTCCCAGAAAAATAAAAGAAACTCTTAAAATAGTGAGGAAAATCTGGTGACCATAAATTAATGATTTAGTATATGTGAAGATGGGAAATATGTTTCTGATCTGGATACTTTAAGACTCCCTCAGCTTCTGATATGCTGAATCTTTTTTTTTTTTTTTTTTTTTTTTTTTTTTTTGCCAGTCCTGGGCCTTGGACTCAGGGCCTGAGCACTGTCCCTGGCTTCTTTTTGCTCAAGGCTAGGACTCTGCCACTTGAGTCACAGCGCCACTTCTGGCCATTTTCTGTATATGTGGTGCTGGGGAATCGAACCCAGGGCTTCATGTATATGAGGCAAGTGCTCTTGCCACTAGGCTATATCCCCAGTCCCCAGTCCCCTGATATGCTGATTCTTTCTTTTTCTTTTTTTTTTTTTTTCCCTTTGGCCAGTCCTGGGGTTTGGACTCAGGGCCTGAGCACTATTCCTGGCTTCTTTTTGCTCAAGGCTAGCACTCTGCCACTTGAGCCACAGCTCCACTTCTGGCCATTTTCTGTATATGTGGTGCTGGGGAATTGAACCCAGGGCCTCATGTATATGAGGCAAGCACTCTTGCCACCAGGCCATATCCCCAGCCCCTATGCTGATTCTTTCTAATGCTATTCATTTCAATTATCTTAATTATGCAACCAAAAAGCCTGTATCCAATCAGGTTCTTTTCTTTCCTTCAGTGTATGCAATATAGTACTGATCACTGGGACAATGACTGAATTTTTACATCTTAATTCCAACTTTGCCTAGGGTTCATTGATCTCATATTAACACATGAACTTGTTGTTTGTTTGTTTTAACTTGTACAAAACAATGACTTCAGTTGTGGCATAAAATGTGAATTCTTGATTTTTGGTCATCAGTCATATTTCCTTGAGTCCTTCATAATCTTGACTTAATTTAGAAAGACTAGGCAGAGAGATACTGGATTGTGACTTAAAACTTTGGGATTTTTTGTTGTTGTTGTTTTTTCTGTTCACTTGGGCAGTAGGAAGATGATTCGGAATGACTGGAACTGTTCCATTGTCTGGTTTCAGTCCAATTATAACGGATAGACTGCATGCTCATGTGCTTTTGGAAAACATCACAAGACTGGATTGGATTGTCTTGGCCTTACCGAAACATAGCCAGAATTGCCATTTTATTATTCTAGAAGATTTATGTCTTTAACTGAAGTGATTTGTGAATAACAGTAAAAAGAAGAAAAACCTAAATTGATTTACTGAATCCTGAAATCAAGACCAATCTATAGTTTTAAAAAAAATTTTGAGCCAAGTGACATTCCATCCTTTCAAATTACCTATTGAACTAATTTAAACCAGAAACCGTGTCGGCTATCTTCCTGAATGACTAAATCAAGGTATCAGCATCTTTTCTAAAGCAGTCCCACTTTTGACTTAAGACTCTAGGAGGATTAGCAAGAAAGAGAAACTAGTTTGGAATCTTTTTTTTGACCATGAATGGATTTGAGGAATTTATATATTTTTGAGGGGGAAGTCTTAACACCCTACTGGGTTGCTTTCTGTTTTGTGCAGGTTATTATTTTTGTATCTCAAAGCCAAAAGCCCCAGGGATGGCCACAGTTACTGTTCATCTCAGGGATGTGAAAGAGTGAAGATTCAGGCAGCCACAGACTCAAAAGACATCAGTAATTGCATGGCCAAGGCATATCCACAGTATTACAGTAAGCCATCAGAGGTCAAGCGCATGCCATCCATGCTCACCGGACTCTGCCAAGGCTGTGGGGCCCGCCAGGTAAACAAGGAGACTAGGGGAGGGGGCTGCAGTCTGGGGGCAAGGTCAAAGGGCAAGACTTCCTTGCAACAGGACCACTTTTCTTTGAAATGTCTACATTGCCAGTTGATAAATTCACGGTGATATCTCTTGGAACTCTGGCCCATTCTAGAATGTGATGATGCTCATAAACATAAAAATACTATACTTCTATACAAAAATGCCTTTTGCCCATGACACATCATTTGGCCAGATTGCCTCTGGATTTTGTCAATTAGATGTCACTATGCTGGCCATCATTTTTTTCTTTACCCCACGAAGAGCATTTATATATGTATGTGTATATATGTACAACTAGATTCATAGGCCAAAGGCTTATGTGGGGGTTCCATTTGTCAGATTGCCTTAGTGTACAACACTTCACGCAACAAGTGGTAGGGAAAGTCCAAGAAAGGAGATTTATTAATATGCTGGATGGACACAGGAATAGAGAGGGTAAGAATTTCAGCTCATCTTTGTGGTATAGACTTGTACTTTAGGTTTAAATAGAGAAAGAACTGACCTAGAGGATCAGAGGTATGCATAATCAAGCAGTCCTAGGCCAATGTGTGGTTTGCTTGATCTTTATCTCAGGATTGATCATTTTCCCAGATTGGCTGTGGATTTTATAGTTAAAAACTAGAGGTTGGGAAGTTGTGATTGTTACAGAAGTGCTTTCAAAAATTATCAGTGTGAAATTCCTTTTTTTTAATGCAGCTCATGTGAAAATGAGCTTTTACTCCTCCAGCCCCACCCCCTTTTTGGCATTACTAAGGTTTGAACTAAACCTTGTGCTCACAGGGTTTTCTCACTTGACTGGGACATGACCACTTGAGCCATGCCCCCAGCTCGGCTTCTTGCTGGTTAGTTTGGAGATGGAGTCTCATGGACTTTTCTACCTTGGCTGGCTTTGATCCTTGATGCTCCAGATCTCAAGTCTGTGTAGCTGGGATTATAGATAAGAGCCACCTGTACCTGGTTCTATAAGTCTTTTAAGATGGAAAATATTTTAAAGCATCTGCTATTCTATATACTTGTAATTAAAAGTACAGATGGACTTTGCTTGGAGGCAGGAGCAATCTTATCTTTCAAATGTGACAGAATTCAAGGAAATGGGGACAGTATATAATGCCTGACTCTAAAGCACTTTTCATATCACTGAGAGAAGTTGGGATCTGGCTCCTGTGCAGGGCACTGAATGTTTTATAAACAGAGTATGCCTTGTTATAGATACTTATTTTCTCAGTACCCAGAGATTAGGCCTTGATTCAGAATAGCTGATATGAGAGGGACTTTTAAAAATAGAGATTTGTGCCTATGGATGTTTCGTAGATCACATAGACTTAGTACTTACTGAATTCATTTGGGGGAGGGGGTACCCAGGAGATTGAACCCAGGACTTTGTGCATGATAACCATGTGCTCTGCCACTAAGTTTTATACTTCCAGCCTCTGAATTAGGTTTTTTTTGTTTTTTTTTTTTTTTGGCCAGTCCTGGGCCTTGGACTCAGGGCCTGAGCACTCTGTCCCTGGCTTCCTTTTTGCTCAAGGCTAGCACTCTGCCACTTGAGCCACAGCGCCACTTCTGGCTGTTTTCTGTATATGTGGTGCTGGGGAATCGAACCCAGGGCCTCATGTATACGAGGCAAGCTCTCTTGCCCCTAGGCCATATCCCCAGCTCCTCTGAATTAGTTTTATTAACATGATTGCACTTATATGAAACCAAGATCATTCCAGAAAATGAGAACCATTCCTGTATTAAATGTGCCAAATGATGGAATTCCCATCATGAAATATGTATTCAAAGTCCAGAGAAAAGAAAATACCATTGACATTGATGTCCTTGAGGTTATTCTGGGGGAGACTTTGGGAGCACGATACAGTTGCAGTAACAATGCAACCTTTCCCTATGCAGCTGGTGTTTACTAGTGATCCTCACAAGACCTACCTCCCTGTGCAGTTCCAGTCACCCAATAAAGCAGAAACTCAGCGTGGAAGTCCATCTCTGATTTCTGTAAGTATTCTCTGATGTTGTCGCAATCCATTCAAACTGCTATAACAAAATTCCATGGGTGGTGCCATGTAAGCAAATAGGACCATTTTTATGGAAATTCATTATTATTTCAAAGCAAAATGTGGTTTAAATTAAACTAAAAGTAGCTCCCCCCTTATTTTGATGTCCAAGGATTGCTATATACGGAGCACAAGGGATAAGGAATTTGTGCTGCTATGAGATTCCACACCTGAACTCTGCTGGCTGGGAGTGTCTTTGGGTCACCATATGTCTTTGGGTCACCATATGATCTGTGTGTGTGTGTGTGTGTGTGTGTGTGTGTGTGTGTGTGTGTGTCCCAGAGGCATGTGATTCCGGTTAGATTGGGATACATGGATGGATGTGTGGTGCAGAGGCCTGCACTTGAACTAACTCCCAGAGCTATAACTCCAGAGAAAGTGCCTGCACAAGGCTGAGGCTTGAGTACTGTGTCACCCAGCTTAGTCTACTGGGGTTTGCCACACCTTGCTCAGAGCATTGGATCTGATCAGCGAGAATCAACCAAAAAAGCATCTCTGATCAACATCTTAGAAGGACATAGGCACCATTTCAGTCATTGGAGGCAAAGAGCAAGTGAAATTCTGGACTTACAAGGATCTGGAAAGAAAAGTCATCTTGGAGTCATTTCTGGAAGGATGATAGCAAAAGACTTTTTTTTTTGTATTCTCAGGTCAATGGCACTGACTTTATCTTCCGAAGTGCAGGTGTCTTCATCTTGGTTATTGATGCGTGCAACATACCTTTCCGGTTGATAGAAAAACAGGTTTTTTCTCTTGCTGATATCAGTCGCATGGAAGAGTATTTAAAAATAAGCATCCCTCCAAGGTATGACCAAGCATGTTTGAGATGTGGAGTCCTCTGCACAGATGTCTGTAACTCTGGATTTGCTTCCTGATCTGTTACTCTGTGGACATTCAGGATTCTGGGGAAGTTATTTATTCCTTTTTTTGTGTCAAATTGGTGCCTTTGTGGTCCGTGGTGCTTTTTGACAAACTGTCACTCATCGCTGGCTTAACTTAAATGTTCAGAGATTTGCAGATGCTAGGAAAGCTGTTTACTTTGGAACATTGTTATGATACTTTTTAGTATTAAGTTGATCTACTATGTACTCAATTCACTTATTACCATTTTGAAGTAATTTTTCCATGTAATTTTACTTCTTGTAGCTGTCTGTCCCACCAATAGGCCCCAAATAGCATTGTGCTATGACTGTGATTCAGGAAGCCATTACCTCAGTCACTTAGAAATGACTAGCAAAAAAGTAATGGATTTAAAGTGGCTGAAAGCTGAGGGTCTAGTCTTTACCCCACCCCCACCCCTCAGTAGTGAGGGTTGAACTCAGGCCTTGTATGCTGTCCCTTAGCTTTTTTGCTCAAGGCTAGCATTCTACCACTTGAGCAACAGCTCCACTTACAGCTGGTTTGGGTGGTTAATTAGACAATAAGAGTCTCATGGACTTTTCCTGCCCAAGCTGGCTTCTAACCAGAGTAACAAGGATTAGTACAGGCTCCCAGCTTCTGGTCACTTTTAAGACCACTTAGTTCTGGCTGTTCTTTTCACTGTTGATCTCTGAAGAAAGATGCAGAAGAACAATCTTGATTTTTCTAGGCTGGTCAGACCCTACTGGGGCAAGATAATACATTTGGGGCCCTTTCTGCCTTCACTGTGCTGCAGTTGCTAAATGTATACATCAAGAGGAGAATTTAAACTTCCCAGAATGAAGAGACTGCCCAGCTTTTGGATAATTTCCAGTTGATCTGGAAATTATTCTTTACGGGTTACAAAACTAGATCCTATAAGATTATTCTGGTGCTAAATTCCATGTATACTGTATATAATATGTACATATTATTACATAAAATACTATATGCATAATACATACTATTATGAAATATATAAAATATAAATGCAATATGATATTTATATATAAGTTACTGTATAATTATATCATATAGTCTATTCTATATTATAATTATGTTATAATATATTTAATATTACAATATATTGTCATATCCAATATAGACAATGTAATATAGCATCAGTCTTGAGCAAAAAAAAAGTTCATGGTCAGCACGTAGGCCCTGAGTTCAAGCTCCAGGACACACACACACACACACACACACACACACACGCACGCACGCACACACACACCTCATTTTTCTTTAAACCAGGTTATAATTCCACCACAAATTAGACAACAGTAGTTTTGCAAAGTAATCTATATATTTAAGAGTTAAAACCAACTCATTAACAAAGTTGCTTTTAGAAATGGGAATTCAGCTTTTTGAGAGATTTGCAGTAGTATTTCTTTTGGGTTTTTTTGGCTTATTTACTTATTTATTATTCTCAAGGTAATGTACAGAGGGGTTACAGTTATATATGTAAGGTAATGAGTGCATTTTTTGTCAGACTTCTTACCCCTTCCCTCATTTTTCTCCCACTTTCCCTCTTTTCCAACACCTCCCCCAAAGTTGTACATTTTATTTCCAAAATATTGTCTTATGAGTATATGGAAAAAAGAGGTTTTTCTTTACTGCTGTGGTTTTTATTGTTCTATGTGAAGTTACTTCTTTTTTCTTTAGGCTTTTTTTTTTTTGGTATTATGGTTTATCCCCTGTTGTCACTGTATTTGATTTTGTTACCCTGGATATTGTATATACATTTATCTGAATTAGAGAAGGGAAGGGGGAACCACAAACTGGTGAGCCAATGGACAAAAGGTGAACCACTGCAATAGTATTTCTTATCTGGCTGCTCATTGTATGGGAGGTTTCAGATTGTAAAGATGCTTAATACTATATGCTAGACATTTAGGAACAAATGTTTTTCTCTATATATGTTGAATTTTGAAAACCTGTTAAGAATTTATGGGGCAACTAGCAGTGCCTTCTTGGGAGACGAAGACCTGGGTATCTGTGAGACATGTGTGGGGGGGGATGACCTTTTTATGTACTCATGGACTGGCCTGAGTAATCCTGCGTATTGAAGGTCAGGCCTTCGGTGTTGCTGTGGTCAGGCCTCTGCACTGATTTTGAATTGAGTCAACACTGTTTAGAAAGAGGGCAGCTATGAACCCACACTAATATAACACTCAAGAATCTTAGTCTTACGAAATGTCAAGACCCACATTAAGAAAGTAAAATACAAGGCCAGGCACTAGCCTATAATCCTAGGCTGAGATCTAAGGATCGTGGTTCAAGGCTAGCCCAGGCAGGAAAGTCTGTGAGACTCTTATCTCCAATTAACCACCAGAAAACCAGAAGTAGTGCTTTGGCTCAAGTGATAGAGTGCTAGCCTTGAGCTGAAGAGCTCGGGGAGAGCACCCAGGCTCTACAACTGACAAAAAATAAAAGAAAAATACATTACTAAAGGATTTATGACAAGAGTTGAATTAAAGGGTTACTTTGTCTTTGTGGATGGCAAGCTAACATTGCAAAGCTGATGCTACCTAAATTAAAATATAAAATCAACATAGTCCCATCAGTAGAAGTAAGTAAGCTTCCCGTTATATTTGGCAATTGATACTAAAGTCTAGCTGGAAGAAGAATATAGGAGAGTAGTAAACTGCTTTTATGCAAATCACACTTGTGTGGTCAGATACTGAAAGGAACTGTGCAGCAATAGTAATTAACAAATACATAAAATTCTAAGTACTTTATTGATTTATTGTATGAAAAGACAGCAGTTCTTTAGAAATATAAACTTTCTTTAAACCATGCAGAATTTATTTATCTATCTGTCTATTTCTGTGCTGCAACTAGGACTTGAACTCATGGCACTGTCCCTTAGCTTTTTCACTTGGGGCTAGCGCTCTATCACTTGAGCCATAGATCTGCTTCCAGTTTTTTGTTGGTTCATTGGAGATAAGAGTCTCATAGAGATTCCTGCCTGGGTTGACTTTGAACCTTGATCCTCAGATCTCAGCCTCTTGAGTAGCTAGGATTACAAGTGAGCCACTAGCACCTGGCCCTTTACCCATATATCTAGAGTGTATTCAATCTAAAAAGAGACTCAAGAAATACATGATGAATGACTGAAATTAACTGGTGTTCTAATGTTTATCTGCAGGTCAGTTGTTCTGTTAAGCACAAGAGGAGAAATAAAGCATCTGAACATTTCAGATTCCTTAATATCTCTGGGATTAGCCAAACCAGCTCATCTTTATAACAAAGGTTTGTGTTTGTGTTATTATATGAAGTGCACGAGAGGCCAACAGTGCTTGTGCTTTGTGAAACTTAGTTGCTTGCACATTTTTGTGAGATTGTTTGCTTAAGTGTCAGAGAGAGAGAGAGAGAGAGAGAGAGAACTGTGTTTGTTTTGCTCAACTCTAGTTCACCTTCTGCATTACCTGCTGGGACTCGTTGTGATACAAATTGAATTATTGTTGTTGTTGTTGTTTTTCAGGGAGTACCATATTTTTGGGATTCAGTGGAAACTTTAAACCATCCTGGACTAAGCTATTTACCAGTCCTGCTGAGCAGGGCCTTGGGGTGCTAGAACAATTCATACCATTGCAGCTACAGGACTACGGCTGTCCCAGAGCCAGCAATGTCCACAGGAAAGACTTGGAACTGTTCAAGCAGGCTTCAAAAGCGCTCTAGAGATTGACTGTAATTTAAGTGCTGGGAAAGTTAAAAAAAAAAAAAAAAGGAAATGAAACAAAACTGTGAACTAACTTATTTAATTTATGGCATTTTAAATGACACTGTTAACCCAATGGGACTGTTTCCCTGTTTGATACAGAAAGGAAAGAATGATTTCCAAGGGGATTGCTTGAATACCAGATCCCGCACCTTGTCATTGTACAAAACGTTAGAGAATTGTCTTTGTGAAGGCTGGTATATTTAGAGAGCAGCTCTCCTGTTCTTCACCTTAACCCCAGTATTTGGTAATGATCACCAGCAGTGTTTAAACTTTATATACTGGAGCGCGCTGGGGTGAGGTGAGGCTTGAGCGGGGCTGCTGAGTTCTTTAGAGCACCAGCTACTGTAGCCCATTGGATACTTGAAGTCTAATGCTCAATTGTGCTATGCATTAGTTTGGGTGGCTGGTATTTTCAGCAGTGTCCAGTGGGGTGAGGGTGGGGGGAAACTTTGGGGGCAGCCTTTGAGGGTTTTATATGAAGTTGAGTGACAGAATCAAAGGTGGCAACTCAGGCCTAGCTCATGCCCTTTTTTTTATTGCTTGGACATGTGCTGTTTTTACTCTTTTATGTATTGATGACTTCTAAGGATTCAACTTTCAAACAAGATGCATATAGGAAAAAGGGCTTTTAGGGAATTGAAAAATCCCTTGAATCTGTGATCATTGGGCAAAAATTTGACCTGCACCAAGGTCTGGGGCTATTGGGACCATTTTTGCAGCTTTAATCCTTAGCCCGCCTTGACTGTATATTTCTGTTTCAAATGCAGAGCTGAGTGAATATATGCATATTTTGTGGGGGGGGTTGTTGTTATTTTAAGAAGCAGGCCATTTTTCTGAACTGAAAAACGTGTGTCATTGTAACTTGCACAAAGGAAGTCCAAGCCTGGGTTTTTTTGTTGCTGTTTTTGCGTGTGTGTGAATTTTTAAAGAGCTTCTCTTATCACCATTTCACCAGGAAAATCCCAGAAAGCTTAATAATATTACAATGACGATATACCCCAGTGTGGAAAAAGGGAGGCCTTCTAAGACCAGAACCATGGAGGAAATACTGAGATATGAACCTCCTTATAGCCTTAAAGGAGGGAGTCACTCTTAATTGAATTGTTAAAGACAATTAAAAAGGCTATCCTGATGCCCAGTTTCCCTTTCCATGGGAATCTTTTGTCTCTTGCCAGTGAGGATTGCATGTGCAAAGGAAACTGGCTCTCTAACCTGGGCCTTTCCACACCAAGAAGAGGAGGTGCATCAAAATGCCTTTAATGTTTTATAATTCCACAAGGCCTAGAGTCTGGTGGATGGATGGCCAGGTGAGTTTGCAATGATACTGGCAGTGAAGACAGAGAAATTCAATTTCCTCCATCAAGGGTGAGGCTGTATGCCTATGCCCTTGTATGGAGAGGGAACTATAAGCAGCTCTTGGACTTCTGTTACTTTAAATATTCTACCTCAATGTGCTACCGAGAAACCATTCTAACTGTAAGTGCCCATTGCTAAGGGTACGTGTCTTAATCAAAGAAGTTTGGTTGTTTTTATTGGATGTGGGGCTTTTTTCTTTGTCTTTTGTATAGTGATGAATGAGGTCTTACATATTAAATATGTTATTGGATCATGGTTCTTGAAAGTGATTAGTGTGTATATGCATGTGTGTGTGTGTTACTTAAATATCTTTGTGTGGTTTTTAGAGTTCTGTGCTTTAAAGGTTTTGAGAGAATATGTAAGTTTCAAGGCACTAGGTTTTTCTGATGTCTATTACTAATAGCAGGGCATAAGTTAAATAAAAATATATGTGTATGTGTTTTATATGTGTGTGCATGTGAATCTTTGTTCTTGCCTGTAATTTTTTTAAATTTCTAGATTCCAACTTTAAAGAGATTCTTGGCAAAATAATAAAATAAAATAAAAAAGATAACTCTACCAGGTGGATTTTGTAAGCCTGAAGACTGTGCCTTACAAAGCTCAGGACCTTCTCCAATGCAGAGATGCTCAAACTCAGCTGTACATTGGACTCTCCTGGGTAGCTTAAAAAAATAGAAAGGCCTGGACTTCACTCATTCACTTCCAGATTTGATTTTAACAGGTGTGGGTACAGCCTGAGTATTGGAAAAGTTTTAAAGTTCTCTGGGTGATTGGAGCATGCAAGCAGGTTTCATAGCCACTGCACTAATAGAATGAGCCCACTGTTTTAAGCCTGTGATGTTCTTTTAAATGATGAATACATAACTTCATTTATTTATTACTTCAAGAGTCCTCTAGCAAAATGCTAAACAAAACATTTCACTATGGTCTTTGTGTGTGTGAGGGTAGGTACTGGGACTTGAACTCAGGACCTCATGTTGGAATTTTTTTTTCCCACTCATATCTAATGTTCCACTACTTCTTGAGCCACACCTCTACAGTACTTCCATCTTTTTGCTGGTTAATTGGAATTGAGTGTTAGGACTTTTCTGCCTAGGCTGCCTTTAAGCTGCAATCCTCAGATCTCAGCTTCCTGACTAGCTAAGATTACAGGCGTGAGCCACCAGCACCCAGCTCAATGGTCTCTCTCTCTTGCTCCTTGCTCTCTTCTTTGCCAGTCTTGGGGCTTGAACTCGGGACCTGAGCTCTGTCCCTGCATTCTTCTGCTCAAAGCTAAGGTTCTACTACTTGAGCCACAGCTCTACTTCCTGATTTGTTGGTGCTTACTTGGAGATGAGTCTCATGAAACCAGGCACTGGTGGCTCATACCTGCAATCCTAGCTACTTAGGAGGCGGAGATCTGAGGATTTTGGTTCAAAGCTAGCCTGAGCAGAAAAGTCCCTACCAGATTCTTATCTGTAATTGACCACTTAAAAACTAGAAGTCCCAGTGTGGCTCAAGTATTTAGAGTGCTAACCTTGAGCACAAAGAGGCTCAGGGACAGCACCCATGCCCTGAGTTCAAGCCCCACCACTGATGAAAGTAAAAGTCTCATGGAGTTTCCTTTCCCAGGCTGGCTTTAAGCTGCAATCTTCAGATCTCAACTTCCTGAGTAGCTAGGATGACAGGCATGATCCACCAATGGTCTCTTCAATAGAACTATTTAATGTCACTTGGAGTCTTCTATCCACTCTTTTAAGTTGGTCATACAAACTGATATTTACATCCCCAGCAATCAGGATCAAGCCATCTGTTCTCTTCTTCTGAGAAATTATATGTCAAGGTGATTTGTAGGTTTATAAGCATTTTCCTCCAGGTTAGGCACTTGGCTCAGCTCCAGAAATGTGGCTGCCCACAAATCATTCAGTGGATGGGAAACAGGGGGTCTTTCAGGTGCCCACAGACTGGTGTTCTGTCTCTTTGCTAGGAGTGTCTATTGGTGGGGTTACATGTGAGCCAGCATGCCAGGGATTATTTTCAGAAACTGGAAGAGAATACTTATGAGAAGACAAAAGGCAGGCACTTGGCTTCAGGAAAGATTACTCAAAGTAGCAACTAAGCTAATGGTTATCCCTGGTGGGCAGGGTCTTAGGACTCCTGTAACTTCCTCAGTCATTGCTTGGTCTCTGGCCATTAAGCTGGGTACTTGGATACTTTTGTTTGAGGAGGGCTGGGCAAATGAGGTGATGGACAGAGGCTTAAATGCTTCTGAGAACTGTGTTTCATTCCTTAATGGATGAAGTAATGTTTGGAGTAGTCAGAGGAAAGGCAGCTAAATAGGAAAAGAATGCACTTATATAATCCAGTTGCTTACCCTGTTGTTTCTGGTAGGTGAGTACATTGATTCTATTAAGAATGCTGGATGATTCTCTGTTCCAGGACTGGATTTATCCTCCAGATTTCTTTCTTGTGCCGCCAGTAGTAGAGCTTAAATCCAGGCCCTACGTGCTGACACTTAGATCTTTTTCACCAGGACTCTACCACTTGAGCCACAGTGCCACTAGCAGCTTAGTTTGTTTGGGCTCGTTAACTGGAGATGAGTCTTATAGGTGGGGAGCCTTTACCAAACCTAATCACAAGCCCCCACAGCGTGATTCAAAACACAAATGTACTCACTTCCTGTGGCAGTAGTCTTTCCAGTTACTCGTCTGGCTTCTCAGAACTTCTGGAAGGCAGGGTAATGGGATAGAAAGTAGCTCATGGAGAGGTAGCCTCAGTCTGAACTGGGGGAGGGGGCTATCTGCAGGTCCTCCCATACCTCAGTGATTCAGGCCCCAAGTGTTAGGAGCTTAGGGGTGAGCCCTTAACTTTGCCTGGCCAGAAGGACCTCATTTCTGCAGAAGCAGAAAACCCCAGGAAGGGAAACTGAAGGGCAGGGGAGCAGGGCATTTTGTGTGTGTGCGCCCTGTGAGTTTATATGTGTCTGTTATATATCATATTTAAAGAATAACTAACATCAAAAAGAATACTCCTGCCTCTCTGGCAGTTCAGAGAAAAACCCATTCTCCATTCCATGATGTTGTCCTAGTATCTTCAGAGCCAAAAGAGTCCAACTGGGCGTGGGCCAGTCACCAGGGTCATGCCCATGTGGGCTGCTGACACCAGGAAAGCAGAGAAGACAGTGGGGAAGGGGGAGGGCAGGGGTGCTGAGGAGCAGTTTGCTCATAACAGGGAAGCAGCTCAGTCCCCACCCTGTCTTCACCCTTGTCTACAAGTCTCCTATGAATCTTTGCTGTCTTAAAGAAATAAAAGCATGTGTGTATATGTATCCGTGTGAAAAACCTCTGCCCTCCATAGACCCTTGCTCTTGGGGAGCAGCCTGGAAGGAAGAATCCAGCAGAGGGGCAGGTCATGCAGAAGACAAGCCTGAACTATCTGCAACTCAATCCTGGCTTGATCATTGACTCAACCCAAGATTGGGGCAAATGACTGCAGTTTTCAGGACCTTTTTCCTTGCCCTTTTAAGTTGAGGTTCTTCTTATTAAACTGTATGCTTATCCTGCTGCCTTGCTTTCTGTTTGCATGTTAGACTCTGCGCAAAGTCTAGGACAGGTGGTACTTGGTGAATGATCAATGTCTCCTAGGGCTCTGGGGGATTAAACAACAATGTCAAGTTGCTTAACACGGCAGCTGGCCCTTGTTGAGCAGGAAACAAGCATTTCACTTCTAAGCTTTTATTTACTTATTTTTGGTTTTCTTGAGACAGGGTTTTGCCTCATAGCTCCAAATGGCTTGGAACTCACTTTTTTCCTGCCTGTTGGGATTAGAGATGTGCCATCACATCGACTTTCCTTTTTCCTTTTTAACTTGTTACTTACATAAAAGCATAAACTTATTGAAATTTATCATTGCATTTTATTTGGAATTGTCTGTGGACACAGGGACCAGCTCATCTTTCCTCCAACACAGGATTCCTGTTACTTGCAACTGTCACAGTACACTCAAGTGGGCCTGATAAAGACTGGCTAGTTGGCTTCATTTCTCCCAACTTAGAAACCCATATGGGAGAGTTTGTTTGCTGAAGATACTAGAGAGATCCATTGGCTGGAGAGAGATGAAAAGAGAGTGCCCATCCCGGAAGGAGGGCTTTCTTTGCCACCTGCCAGGGCAGCCATAGGCTTCGATGGCTTCCTACTCTCCTTAGGGAGAATCTGCTTCACAGGGGTGGAGCAAGAGCCGTCAGAGAGCAAAGTGCGTGCTTTCCCATTATCACTGACCTACATGCTCACTCAGTACAAAGCCTAAGTGACTCATAGCCCTTGCCTTGCCTCATGTAAGTAGCTGTCTGCTACACTAGATCCCAAATGAATAATGCCAGGAAAGGGGAGTGCCCTAAGGAAAGACAGTCCCTTGCCAGCATAGAGGGGTGCTAACTCAGTCCAGTGAGGGGAGATGGGGAAGGCTTGCCTGGGATGTCAACGCTGCCCAGGCAGAGAACTGAGTATGTGGATGAGGTGCATGCAGGATTGCTCAGTTTCCCTCAGCCACTGTGACATCAAAGCCATGACAGAGCAGCAGCATGCCAAATGCAAGAATGTTCTGGGTTCCTTGAGGAAACCAAAGCTTTAGCCAGTAGGATGTGGAGTCTGGCTTTGAAGAGTAAAGCTAGCCATTACCATCCAGTGCCTCATGGGCCTCGCCTGCTGCAGGAATTAGAATCTCTTCTGTCAGAGTAGCTGCTTGACACTGCTGTTTTAAGGGGAGCTGCCATCTTTTTAGTGAAGCCATATCTTGATATAAGAATTGTTTTTCTATGGGCTGCAGTTGTAGCTCAAGTGATAGGTCATCAGCTGAGTAAGAATTGTTTTCCTGAGTTCCTGTTTCAGACAGGTGTCCTGAATTTGGTTAGTGGCGCTGGTAAACGTTTAACTTCTTTCAACCTAGCCAGTTGAGAAAGAGTATGAACCCAAGTTCTGACCAATCAGAAGAAAGAGGACATTAGGGGTAAAAGCTGGGTGGACCACCCACCCAGTGCGCCTGCGTACTGCCAGTGGCGTGCCATTCTGCCGAAGGAAGTTTTGCCTGGCCAGGTTCCTTTTGAGTTGGTGTTTTTATTCCTGTGTGACACCCAGTATCCCTAGGTACTTCCAGCAATTTAGGGACTTGTCCTGGAAGCCCCTTCATTGGAGAAAAACTAACCTTCTGCCCTGTTGTGGCCACCTCCAGGAAGGGCTAAACCTTCATTCCCTCATGGCTGATAACAGACTTGAAATGGAAAAGTTTAATTTGCATTGTGGGGAAGGATCTAATCAGCACCCCAAAAAACAATGTCCTTGTCCACATAGTCAAATGGAAGGAAAAAAAAACTAGGCTATAAGGACAGTGGGCGGGGGGTGGGGGGGTGGGGAGGTGGCCTAAAGAGGAGGCCAAGTGTATGTGACCTAGGTGTGTCCTAGATGAAGAAAGCAGAGTCCCAGTCCAGGTTTCATTCTCCCACTAGGGAAAAATAAAATGGAAACAGAGGAATCAGACTGAGGTTATGCAAGAAGCTTCCAGAATGAGGAGTTGGGTACAAAAAGAAGCACAAGATACCTTCAATGGAGGGAGAGTTGGGGGAATAAGAAAAGTTAATCTCAGAGAACTGCTGCTGTTATGCCAAGTCGCAAAACAACCACCAAGAAGGCCACCGAGACTCAGACATTCCGAAATACAAAAGCAAGGCAAGGCTTTATTCAAGCGAGCTGCAACTTGGGCCTTGTCCTCCCCACCGACACAGCAGAGGTTAGGAGGAAGCCCTGAGCTGTGATTGCACAGGGCTTATAAAGGCAAAGAACAAAGTTAAAACAATCAGGTGTTCAAGCAAGCAAGATTAGGACACAGGTACAAATCTGATTGGCTCAGGGCTCAAGGCACTCTGGGGGCAGTTAGAGTTAAGCATTCCCAGTGGTTAGAGTTCTTGACTGACTGGGCCCTAATAAGCTTGTCCTGGGTTTGCTCACAGGGCCTGATACTTATCTCAGGTTCACGTGGTAAAGTGGGGTTCACGTGGTAAAGTGGGGCCTGACTTCAAAGTCTGGCACTTCACTGCCAAAGGAGTAAGCTGCCAAAATAACATCAACATTAGCCAGGGTAGCAAGGAAAGAAGGCAAAAAAGAAAATTATAACAATATTCAGTCTAACTTTCTTTTCTTGAGGCAAAGGCAAAGCGGCTGAGTCGGGTGCTTGGAGACCTCCCACGTTCCACCACGGTAGTCGTCGTCCAGGGCAAAGGGGTCAGCTAGCCTGGCGTGGGAGCAATGGACCCAAGTGGCAATGCTGTCTACCTTGAGGGCAGTCAGTAGCACCATGTAGGGTCCCTTCCACCATGGTTCTAAGGATTTGGGGTTATGCCTCCGGACAAACACCCAGTCCCCTGGTCTGAATAAATAGGGGGTAGGGACAGAAGCAGAATCATATAATGCCTTAAGTTGGGGCCACATATTCTTGTGCACGAGCTGCAAATAATCAAGTTTACACAAAAATTCAGTATCATCCAAATCAGCAAGCAATTCAGTCTGAAGGCTAGGGATAATGGGCGGGGGGTACCCGTACATTATTTAAAAAGGAGTAAAGCCAAGCTGATAGGGAGAATTTCTTACTCTAAGCAGAGCAAAAGGAAGGAGTGACACCCAGTCTGTGCCAGTCTCTAAGGCCAATTTAGTAAAGGTCTCTTTTAGAGTCCGATTCATTCTCTCTACCTGTCCTGAACTCTGGGGTCTATAAGCACAATGCAATTTCCAATCCATCCCCAGTGCAGTGGCTATTCCCTGACTTACTTTTGAGACGAAGGCCGGTCCGTTGTCCGACCCAGTGGTGGATGGGAAGCCATACCTGGGTAGGATTTCTTCCAGGATCTTCTTAGCCACTACATTCACGGTCTCATGCTTAAAGTGTTGGATAAGCTTCAACCCATCCTGAAAAGGTGTCTACAAAAACTAGCAAATATTTGTATCCAAATTTTTCCAGGTTTAATTTCTGTGAAATCTACTTCCCAATACACGCCTGGCCTATCCCCACGGAGGCGAGCTCCTTTAGAAACTGGTTGATTGGGGGTGTTGGTGAGCTGACAGGCCTTACAATTTTTAACAATATTTTCAATAAGTTGATCTCCTTTCTAATTTTCACTTTGGAGTATTGGAGCAAGTCCTGCATTCTTCAGGTTCCCATGTGAGAAGCTCGGTGGATTCCCTTAAGGATCCCCTTACCCAGCCCTTGTGGCAAGATAAGTTTCCCTTCACAAGTTTTCCACCAGTCATTGTTTCCTTCTCTGTCCAGGGGTTTGTGGGTCATGGGAATTTTCTTTATCCACTCCAAGTCTTCTTGGGAATGCTGGGGCACAGGAGGCAAAGCTCGTGGCTCTGGGTCTACTAGAGTCAATACTTCTCTGGGCTGAAGGGCTGCTTCCTTAGCTGCCTGGTTGGCCAGATTATTCCCTCTAGTCACCGAATCAACTACTTTTTGATGACCTGGACAGTGCATAATGACAATCTTTGCTGGTTCCCATAGGGCCCGGATGAGGCTTAAAATCTCCTGCTTGTTTCTAATGGCCTTTCCTTCGGCTGTCAGTAGCCCCCTCTCTTGGTATTCATGTCAAGTAGGCCTAAGGCAGGGGCTTCCAGAAGGCTTTTCTAGATTGCCTCAAAGGCTTTTTGCATCTGCTCAGTCCAATGAAATTCTGAGAGGTGTTTGGTGGCTTCATATAGAGGCTTGGCCATCTCAGCGAACCCAGGTATCCACAGCCGGCAAAAGCCTGCTGTTCCCAGGAACTCTGACTTGTCTGGCTGACTTAGGCACAGGGATTTTGAGCATAGTCTCTTTACGTGCATCTGACAGCCAACGCTTGCCTTTTAATATGAAACCCAGATAGGTGACTTCAGGTTTACAAATTGTGCCTTTTAACATTCTAGTTTGTAAAAGCTTTTTCCTGACTGGCTGGGGAACTGATCTCTGATGGCCTAAAAAAAAATTACCTTTGCAGGCCTTTAACAGATCTCAATAAGGACACAATCTCAGGTCTACAAGCTTTCTTTCCTGAACAGATGTATCAGCTTAAAATTCTCACTGCCAGTCAGAGCTTTGAGTAGATGTGTGGGTTGGGATTTTAAACTATCCTCTCATTTGACAAACTTACCCTTACTACCCACTATCACAGATGACTGGCAAGTTCCTGCCCATAGACAGACATGGGCATTAGTAAGGCATGCTTACAAACTATTCTTCTAGGACTTCCCGGCTTTAACTTTTGAAAGGCCAAACAGGAGTGACTCTAGGATCTGACACCATCTCTGTCATCCAAGTAGTGGCTTACTGCCTCTGGATGCTCTATCACTTTTGTCCCAGGAGGAGTGACTTTCTACTGGACTTGGACTCAGGGCCTGAGCACTGTCCCCCAGCTCTCCAGCTCAAGACTAGCACCCTACCACTTTGAGCTCCACACAACTCCGTTCCCAGCACTCTGCTGGCTGATTAGAGACAAGTCTCTCACAGGGACCTTTCTCTGCCGGGCTGGCTTCGAACCGCAGATTTCAGATCAGTGAGTCTTACAAGAGCCCACTTTACTCCAATTAAAAGCAACAAGGTGGTCCACACAGAGTAGTTTTTAAGCATGCTCTTACCTGGAACTTATTAAGGGCCAGTAATAGATTTTGACAAACTTGTAGGAATCACCTGTGCTTCTCTGTGGGCTTGCTGGAAACTGTTACAAAAAACCTACAAAGAAGCTGGAATGGCAATTAAACATTTTGGTAGCCATAATTCTTCTTTTCTCACTTTGCAGTAATTATTTAGGACAATTTTACTTCCAAATTTCTTATCTAGAAATGTATTCTTGATTTCCAAAGCCTTTTTACTAACCCAACACTTTAGCTTTTATCTGCATTGGAAAAACTGAAGCTCACAGGCATTCTGAAACCAGGTGCTGCCCTTTGCCTAGGGACTGCTTGTTTCAAAAGAGCCTCTTTTTCTTCTTCAGTCCCAGTTACTGCATGGCATGAAGACCTTTGAACTCAAATGACAATTTTTCCTTAATGCAAGAATTACAATTAGGGGCTGGGGATATGGCCTAGTGGCAAGAGAGCTTGCCTCGTATACATGAGGCCCTGGGTTCGATTCCCCAGCACCACATATACAGAAAACGGCCAGA
The DNA here is from genome assembly GCF_023159225.1 of Perognathus longimembris pacificus. NCBI lineage: Eukaryota > Metazoa > Chordata > Mammalia > Rodentia > Heteromyidae > Perognathus > Perognathus longimembris. Next base: position 95,723,610 of record NC_063161.1, read on the forward strand.
AGTGGCGCTGTGGCTCAAGTGGCAGAGTGCTAGCCTTGAGCAAAAGGAAGCCAGGGACAGTGCTCAGGCCCTGAGTCCAAGGCCCAGGACTGCCCCCCCCCAAAAAAAGAATTACAATTAGAAACACTTATCCATTTAGCTTTCCAGTATATTAGTGAGAAACATTGGCCCATTTTGCCATTTCTTCCTTCATACGTAGAGTTAATGAGAGTTTACTTCTATCCCCATTAGTTTAATATATATCCTTTTACATCCAAATTTCTGACACTTAGCTCTGATTTTTTTAATTAAACATTTTTTAACTATAGTTCCTCTTTAAAACAATGCAATAATCCTTTAAAGCATTTGGTAATGCCCAAACTTGATGACCATTTTAATTTAAACTTAAACTCACTCAATTTTACATCATACTAACAGTCTTGAACATGTTCACACTCACACACGCACACACACATACATATTCAAAAGATCTTAAAGGGCGCAAAATAAACATTGGCCATACATTTCCCAGTGGCAAGAGGTATTTTTGCCAATCTTACTCCTGCAACACGCAACTTTTAAGACAAAACCTTTAATATATGATTTTAGCATTCTCCAACCTCATTTTCCAGGGCTTGATAGTCTTAGTAAAACATTTTTACACTCATACTGAATGTGAGCTGTCGCCTGTACATCTTTCCAATGAGCTATGCAGGTTTGACACAAAAGAGACTTACAAACACAAACGACAGCACTGCGTGGTGCAGTCACTCCCTGCCACCTGTGGATGGCTTGGGCTGGCCCCGTGTCTGCCCCTGTCGGCGGCTGCAGGTCAGGACTGGGCAAGCCCCTCCAGAGCGGAGGGCACAGCTGAAACATTTTCCTCAGAGTCCTCTTGTAACTGGGGTGGGGAGTACGGAGGGGGAAATATTTCCTCCTCCACGCTTCCTCCCTGGAGGACAGGTGGGCACAATTTCTTCTCTTCCCTCTTGGTTTCTCTCTTGTCACCCCGTGAATATTGGGGTAGGGGAAGGAGTGGAGGAGGGAGTAGGTAAGAAAGGCCAAACCCAAGCTGGAGTGTCCCTGTCAACTAGCTCCCTCCAGGTGTCTATATAAGGAATCTGGTCTAGATAGCCTGAATGAGGGGCGTTGATTAGGCTTTGTAAAGTCCTAATCTTAACTATGTCAAGGCTCCCCTCAGGTGGCCAATTAGCTCTCTCAAGGGTGGGCCATTCTGACTAGCACAGGGTGATTTTCCTCCTTACGGGCCACACCTCGGTTCTGAGCTATCTCCTTGACCTCCCTCCAGTGAGCTATGGTCAAATCTAGGGGGCTAGCTGGAGGTCCCCAAGATAGAACGGTACCCATAGCTCTGATCAGATGTTTAGTTCAAAAGGCTACAAAAAAATAATACAACATACAGGCCTGAGTATAAGAAAAGCTATGAGTTGGAGATCTCCCAGGTTGGCCCACAAGCCTTCTCCTGCAAGCTAGAAGCAGCAGGAGCAGACCTAAGTTGGCCCACAACCTCCCGCAAGGGTGCAGGAGGAGTGGACCCAAGTGGACCCAAGTATCAAGGGTGGAGAGTCTGGGGCATTCCCCAGTATCCCCAGGAGTACCTAGTAAGCGCGTCCGCTTCAACAACCCCTTCAAGAACCCCTTTAAGAAATAGGCAAAACAGACAGACAGACAAATTATAGGACAAGACAAATGAACAGCACTGTTTCCTTACCTTCGGAGTCTGGGGTCTCGGGGGTCTCTGGGGCTATCCCAGACAAAACCCCAAATGTTATGCCAAGTCACGAAATGACCACCAAGAAGGCCACCGAGACTCAGACGTTCCGAAATGCAAAAGCAAAGCAAGGCTTTATTCAAGCGAGCTGCAACTCGGGCCTCGTCCTCCCCACCGACACAGCGGAGGTTTGGAGGGAGCCCCAAGCTGCGGTTACACAGGGCTTATAAAGGCAAAGAACAAAGTTACAATAATCAGGTGTTCAAGCAAGCAAGATTAGGACACAGGTACAAATCTGATTGGCTCAGGGCTCAAGGCACTCCGGGGGCAGTTAGAGTTAAGCATTCCCAGTGGTTAGAGTTCTTGACTGACTGGGCCCTAATAAGCTTGTCCTGGGTTTGCTCACAGGGCCTGCTTATCTCAGGTTCATGTGGGGTTCACTTGGTAAAGTGGGGCTGACTTCAAAGTCTGGCACTTCACTGCCAAAGGGAATAAGAATTCTAGGCCTAGGGGTACCAATAAAAGCAAAGTTAAGGAGGCTTCCTTAGACATTCTCCTGATAGTTGGGGAGAGAATGTTGAAGAAAAGGTCTATCAGAAAGTTAATAACTACCTTTAATAACCAATTTTCATTTTTGAGCTCACTTTGTGTTTTACATGTCTAAACTGAAACATTGTGTGTACGTTGTTGTGTGTATGTGTGTGTAAATAGCCTATTCTTAATATAGAAAAGTTTTTTTTTAATCACTTAAAAAAGACAGCTTTAACCAAGCACAGGCATTCAGGAATTAACTCTGGCTTCAGCTGAAGACAAAAAAGGCAATTTCAAAGTTAAATGGTAAGGAACTCTCAGAATTTGGTGATTTACGATATATGGATCTTGTGTGTTAGATCATTATTGCATGAACAGTTTAAGATTTGCTTTCTTCTTGAAAAACGAAATTAAGTCAGAACTAAGGAAATGGAAAACCCTCCCATGCTCCTGGATTGGGAGGATTAATATAATCAAAATGGCAATATTGCCAAAGGCCATCTACAAATTCAATGCAATACCCATTAATATCCCAACACCATTCTTTAATGAAATAGAGGAAGCAATCCAGAAATTCATATGGAACAATAAAAGAACTAGAATAGCAAAAAACACTCCTAAGCAGAAAGAACAGTGCTGGAGGAATTACAATACCCAACTTCAAGTTGTATTATAAAGCTATAGTAATAAAAACAGCTTGGTATTGGCACTGGAACAGGCCTGAAGACCAATGGAACAGAATTGAAGACCCAGAAATGAACCCACAGAACTACGCCTACTTAATCTTTGATAAAGGAGCTAAAACAATAGTATGGAAGAAAGATAGCCTCTTTAACAAATTGTGCTGGCAAAACTGGCTCAACACATGCAACAAACTAAAACTAGATCCTTATATATAACCCTGCACCAAAATCAATTCCAAATGGATTAAAGACTTCAAAATCAAAACAGACACCCTGAAAACACTAAAGGAAGGAGTAGGAGAAACACTTGGGCTCCTTGGCGCAGGATGGAACTTCCTTAACAAAGACCCAGAAATGCTACAAATCAAAGAAAGGTTGGACAAATGGGACCGCATCAAACTGCAGAGCTTCTGCACGGCAAAGGACATAGCTCGCAAGATAAACAGAAAGCCCACAGACTGGGAGAAGATCTTTACAGGCCATTCAACAGACAAAGGCCTCATCTCTAAAATATATGCAGAACTAAAAATATTACCCTCTTCCAAAACAAAACCGCAAAGAACCAATAGCCCCCTCATCAAGTGGGCTAAAGACTTACAAAGAGACTTCTCTGATGAGGAAATGAGAATGGCCAGGAGACATATGAAAAAGTGCTCTACATCACTGGCCATAAAAGAAATGCAAATCAAAACAACATTGAGATTCCATCTCACCCCAGTAAGAATGTCCTATATCAAGAAAACTAACAATAACAATTGTTGGAGGGGATGTGGCCAAAAGGGAACCCTACTTCATTGTTGCTGGGAATGTAAACTGGTTCAGCCACTCTGGCAAGCAGTATGGAGATTCCTCAGAAGGCTAAATGTAGAACTCCCCTATGACCCAGCAGCCCCACTTTTGGGTATCTATCCAAAAGACCACAAACCAAATCACAGTAATACCACCAGCACAACAATGTTCATCGCAGCACAATTTGTCATAGCTAGAATCTGGAACCAACCCAGATGCCCCTCAGTAGACGAATGGATCAGGAAAATGTGGTACATATACACAATGGAATTTTATGCCTCTATCAGAAAGAATGACATTGTCCCATTTTAAGGAAATGGAAGGACTTGGAAAAAATTATACTAAGTGAAGTGAGCCAGACCCAAAGAAACATGGACTCTATGGTCTCCCTTATTGGGAATAATTAGTACAGGTTTAGGCAAGTCATAGCAGAGCATCACAAGGCCCAATAGCTATACCCTTATGAACACATAAGATGATGCTAAGTGAAATGAACTCCATGTTATGGAAACAATTGTTATATCACAATTCTAACTACTTTCAACGTCCCATGTGTATCTGTAGCTTCTATTATTGATGATGTTCTTGTATCACCTTCCTGTGGTTGTACCTACACTATGTCTGTAATCTTATCTGAGTATATTGGAAACCGTGTATACTGGTATTGGAAGTAGGAAATTGAAAGGGAATACCGAATTTGACAGACACAGGGTAAAAAAAGACAAACAACTACAAAAGCAATACTTGCAAAACTGTTTGGTGTAAGTGAACTGAACACCTCCACGGGGGGATGGGGACGGGAAAGGTGGAGGAGGGAGGGGGATATGAGGGACAAGGTAACAAACAGTACAAGAAATGTATCCAATGCCTAACGTATGAAACTGTAACCTCTCTGTACATCAGTTTGTTAATAAAAATTTGAAAGAAAAAAAAAGATTTGCTTTCTTCCTTGATAGAGTTTTTTTTTTTTTTTTTTTTTTGCCAGTCCTGGGACTTGGACTCAGGGCCTGAGCACTGTCCCTGGCTTCTTTTTGCTCAAGGCTAGCACTCTGCCACTTGAGCCACAGCGCCACTTCTGGCCGTTTTCTGTATATGTGGTGCTGGGGAATTGAACCCAGGGCCTCATGCATACAAGGCAAGCACTCTTGCCACTAGGCCATATCCCCAGCCCGATAGAGTTTTTTTTAAATCTAAATGTAAAGGTTACATAAAAGTTATTTCAAAACACAAATTTTAAGAGGAGGAAAATTCAAGTAGGAAAAATGGGAAGGTATGAGTACCTGTTTTTGTAGTTAACCAGCTAGTCAAGATCATTCCTGACAGCACTCGAAGGGGATAGGGGAGGAAGACGGAAGACACAAAGGGAAGGAATGATTTGATAGCTCAGAGGACTGTCTAAACCTAGCCAAATTTTTCATGGGTGGGAAGTCACCAAGTACTATCAAGATATTTGATAGTGCATGGGAATCACATGACTGAGGTTGAAGGCAGGCCAAGTGACATGTTGACAAAGATCTCTTAGCTAGCCACATCACGCAGTGATTTCTTGTTAGTCAGTCAGCTCAAACCTGCCAACAAGTGAGGTCTGATGAACACTGAAGGGAAAGACAGCATCCACAAGAAAAGTTACCTGAAGTTTCTTGGCCTTTGTTCTACTTTACTTTCTCTGAGTGTGAGGCTTTTTGGCCCAAATGCTTAAGTTTCCCACTCACCCTCAAGCTGGAGACTATCTCCTGATAAAAGCTTAGAAGATAAGCGCTTGTCCATCAGAAAAAGACCACATCAAGTCCTCCCAACTGAGACAGAGGTTTGAACAGTGGGATGAGGATTGACTCAATATTCCTGAGTCAAGATCCGGCTTCCAATAAGAAGGAACAGTGGATGTTAGTTTCAAACACAAACCCTACCAAACTGACTATGAAAAGATCAAGTACCCATGACCTGCCAGTGGCTCACACCTATCATCCTAGCTACTCTGGAGGCTGAGATCTGAAGATCACAGTTGGAAGCCAGACAGAAAGTCCATGAAACTCTTATCTCCAACTAATTACAGAAAAAGCTGGCAGTGGAGCTGTGGCTCACGTGGTAAAGTACTAGCTTTGAGCTAAAGTTGCTTAGAGACAGTGCCCAGGCCCAGACTTCAAGCCACAGGACTAGAAAAAAGAAAAAGAAAATAAACATCATTTTTCTGCTTCAGTATCAAGCCTTCTAGAGGGGTAGCCCTGAGCAAATATCATCTAGTCTCATAACACCCAGGTAACAGTTTGCCTGTCATTTGCAGACCTATGTCCTAGATGCGAAACTCCGAAACTCCTCCTATAGGTGACCATCCATGGCTCTGAGGCCTGGACAGGCCATTGATTTGATAATAGAACTGAGGCCTCAGTCTTGGGAGCTGACCCCCTAGGTAGACTCAAAATTCAAGTCATAACTCTTCCACTGCTATGAGAGGAGAATCCTAGTTCTCCCTCAGATGAGCCATTAGCGGGACACAGATTCAAGACAGATCCAGTGGAGATTGGATATGGGGATGCTGATGCTAGAGTGGACTGGATTAAACTTTTGTATGGTAATTAAATACTATTACATTTGTGTGGCAGACAGGTTGGATGTTCAAGTGGTCCCATTCCTTCTGGGATGGAACTTAACTCCCCCCTCCCACCCTTCCCCAGGCATCAGGTGCATAATATTGCTCTGTTAGGAAGATGCAGCCTGGGGAAACTCCTCAGACCTTATCCTGGTTGTTTCCAAACTGTCATGTGTCTAAGACAAACCCTAAAACTGTCCAGCCACCTTTTCCCAAAGCCAGTTTTACTTCTTGCCTCTGTAGGTAGAGGGAACAACTGGCATTTCTGGATGCAGAGAGGGCTGATTCTTTGAAATGTAAAGTAAGTTCTAACCACAGGCCGGGTAGATGTTTGGTAGCACTGTGGAAAACCACTGTGGGAGACCTTACTGGCCACCTGGAGTGCGACTTGTGTTTTGATTCAATGAGCCATCCTTTTTACTTGGGTATTTCTTCAACCTGACCAGTCTCAAACACCCTATCCAAGTAAGGAAAGCCTTCATTCATAATCATTCGATTCTCATATTTACACAACTGTTATTGGTATCTTCAGGGATTGCCTCACATTTTGAAGCTAGAAGTTGAATAGCAGCAAGTTTTTTTAATCCATTCTACTGCAGTGGCCCACTAAAAATGAAAATGCCCATTCAATTAATCCCATGTGTAAACAGCAGGGTTTGTTATACTAGACAACATCAGGGGAATGACTAGATAGCCACTAGTAGATGGCCCTAGTTATATGATAGCTGAAAAGGGAGGAGTATGTGTGGTGATTGGAGGCCAATGCTGTTCAAAGCCTTTGAAATATTGACCACTGTTGAGAACAAGTTAGCTAAAATCTCGAGGACACATGACCCATTTACTAGCTTGATGGAAAATGGAAAGGAATCATGGCATATATATTTACCTAGTAATTGTGAGTCATGACTGTGGCTGGTTGCTGTATACCTTGCATACTACTTAAAAGGAAAGTCAACTGAATTCTAACTAGATTTGAAGAATGTAAAATAAAAGGAGATTGTAGTTGTTAGAATCTTTTTTGTCAAATTAGTTGCTGAGCATAAGCATGGCCATTTTAAGGGCCATTGCCATTTTGTGAGCAGCTATTTTAGTGAAGCCATATTCTGTTACAAGCATTTTCTTTCTACAGGGTGGAGGTGGATCTTGATTTAAGTGTTGGAGCACCAGCTGAGTAAAAATTCCTTCTGACAAGTTCCTGTTGTAGACTTGTATCCTGGTTTATATTAATTGCTGGAACAAAGTTTTAGTCCTTTCCAAACTAGCCAGTCATGCAAAACTGTGATCCTAAGTTCCGGCCAATGAGAACAGAAGGAAGTAACGAGTTAGAGAAAGCCCCGGGTGGCCTGCATAGGCAGCACACAGGGTAGAGCAGGACAGGGCAAGGGCAGGGCAGGGAAGGGCAGGGATGGAATTCTGAGGGATTCATCATGATCATAAAGGCTCATGATGAAACATGTTAATTGCTTAAAAAATATACAGTATATATCCAGGATCCTCATTGAAAGAAGATCTTACTAATGATGATGATAGTCATGAAGTGCCTGAGTTATTTGGAGTTGGTAGGTAGAATGGATATTTGGGTGAGCAACTTAGGTTTGATTCCACTCTCTTTCTTAGGGGTGTTACTTGAAGCAGCTTCCCATCCTATTTCTCAGCTTTCCCATCTATAAAATAAAACTACATTTACTTTTGTGAATTATGGGAGGTATGAAGTGAGAACAGCTATGTTTCTCACACACACGGCTGGTGATCAGAAATATCTGATTTTTAAAAAACCCGAATTCCAGACACTTGTGAATTCTAATTTATCAGTCAAGAATTAAGGGACTCTATTATATATTTCCAAATCATTTCAGGTTTTGGAATTTCTGAGACTACTATACAGCAAAGCCTCTGCCCTAATTTTAATTCACTGCTGGTGCACGGATTGTTTTTAATCTAAGAAACAGGACTTGGGCCATAAAATAATTGTTTAGCGAATTTGGTTTGAGCATACTCAGGAGGTTTTCATTTATCCTGAGTTGTACTAGCACTATAACTTAGCAAACCAGCTGCTACAGACAAGAGCTATGAAATGTGGGGTAAAAGGCCCTTGTGAAATGAAAACGTGGCTACACCTGGCTCTGCAGCTGGTAGGTCTACTTTTCTGCTCTCCCTTCTTATGAGGGAAAATTTCAGTTGAGCTAATAGTACCTCTTCCCATCTTGTTTTGCCATAAACTAATGAGGAATAGAAACAACTCACTTCTAATGATCGCTTGGTTTTCCAACCACCCGCACTTAATTTTTCCTATTGAGGAGAAGAACTGCTAATAGGCAGGATAATGGTTCAAAACTAAGGTTTATATAACAAGTTGAAGCTGTGGTATAGGACTTCCATGTTTTCCTTCCTAGTCATATGTCTCTGCTGCTTGCCAGCTGCCCAGGTCTACTTAAGGGCATTGAGAAGGAGGTAGCGAGTGGGCACAACTTAGTTAACTCCTTATTTATGCTCCTGAGTTCTCTGATCAACACTCATGAGTTTTGGCCCTTGCTAAGCTAATAAAAAGCAGGTTTTAATGTTCAAAACAATCACCCTTAAGAAGTAATAGCATTTTAATATCCACCCAAATACCTACAAGTGCTAAAAGAAGTGCATATGTGGAATTTAAGATTATTTATCTGACTTTGTTGGTTTGAAAAACAATTTTGCCCTCCTGTGAACTGACTTATTTATGAGATGGCAGCCAACTACATGTAGAAGAATTTTTAAACTTGGAAAACTCACTAACTAGAGAATTGGTCATTGAATAATGGAGTAAGCATTAATTACAGGACATGAGAATTTGAATGTGGTTTCTCCTGTTCATCTTCAGGAAAGTGGTTGAAAATACTGTGATTTTTTTTTTCTTCCTGGTTTAAATTTTATTTCCAAAACAGGGACTAGACTAGTAATACTACTTGCCTCTGAGAGAGAGAATCCATTTGAGCTCCAGCATAGTGACTTGTCCACAAGAAAGCATACTTACCTCCGTATCATCCTAGAAGAGGTGCTCTGGGAGCACTGGAAAATCGCCTTTCTATGTAGTATTTTGCGTTCCTGTAAATCACCTATTTAAATAGATGAAAGGAAGAAACTTAGTAATTAACAGTTTTCCTTTGTTCCAGTCTATATTGAAAACATCTGCCAGCCAGGCTAAGTAAAGATCTAAAGTGAACAGAAGATACATAAACACAGAGTATGAAGGCTTAGGGGCTTCCTGTTCAGTTTTAACAACATGAAAGGTATCAATTATAAACAGAATTATTTTGGAGGGAGGATTCTATATTAATAATCTATCATTTCTAGCTTTTGTTGCAAATTCCTCAGAAGGAATGCAATTGATTTTGCTCATCATTTTTAAAATATAGTATCTAAAATAAGTTGAATTCAAAATCTATTGGCAAGTAAAATAGGCATCTTCTAAGGTAAGTATTAAGTATATTCTTGTACCCTACTCGAATGAAATAACACAAGACTCTTGTTTCTATTTGCTCCTTATTTTTATTTGATTCCATAAGACAAGCAATTAATTAAAATGAAGTATAATATTAGCCAGTAGATTTGAAGAGTCATAACACTGAAAGAATGGAGAGAACGAACAATGACTAGGTCTGCTTTGATATTCCTGTGCTTTTCTTATTAAATATGTTTACTTTTAGCAGATCAGACCTAATAAGACTGTCTAGTCACTGATTTTCTGAGTTTGCTTTATGTTATTTGAATACAGTTAAAAAGCAAGTTCTGAAGGCTTAGTAATGTTGTGTGTTGCTCTCATGTCTGATAATTCATGCTATCAATACAATTGGCTTGTTGAGGGCTAGAAAAATAAAACAAATACCTATGTGAGTAGGGGCAACAGAACCCTGCTTCAAAGCTAAAATTTTGAATGGCTAAAACAATATAAAAAGATGGTTCTGTTCGATGACAGTGTTTATGCCTGTAATTCTAGACTTGGGAGGCTGAGCTCTGAAAATTGTGGTTTAAAGCCAGCCCAGGCAGAAAAATCTGTGAGACTCTTTATCTCTCGCCAGCAAAATGCCAGCAAAATGGCTTAAGTGGTAGAGTACTAGCCTTGAGTGAAAAAGCTAAAGGAAAGCGCCCTGACCCCAAGTTCAAGCCCCAGTACTGGCACATTAAAAAAAAAAAAAAGTTTAACCTTTTTAGTGTTCAGAGGTAATACAATTTAAGAAATGAACTGCAACTCAAAAGTATAGTGGGTATGTAAAGAATATAAAACTATGAAATACATTGTTGACTGGAAACAAAGTTATTGCTAACACTTTAATATCAAACCCATAAACTTGGTAGGTAAGAGCTCTGCCTCTGAGCTACATTCTCAACCCTAAAATTCTTTAAATATGAGTTCCTAATTATATTCATGCATGTGAAATTCTTCCTCATTTGGACAAACATACAGAGATAGTCATTGTTGTATGTATATTGGTGGAAAATTGAAAAGGTAAATGAATCAGTGTGGAACTCCATAAATATGTAAGTATACTCAAATATTGGAATACTATGGTTAAAATAAATGAATTATATTTATGGCATCAAAAGAGATAATTTATGAAACATAATGTTGAACATACATGTTATAAATGAATAGATAACATGATGATAACATGACATTTACAGATGCATATTTATTGTTGAGGATATGATCTAATTGCCGATTTTCCACAAGATTTTCTTTCTACTCTTGTTAAATTTGGCAGTTCCCATTTCATATTTAGATCTCAATGTTAAGGCTAAACTCTCTCGTAGAAACCATCTCATCTGATTTCCTCCTTTACTTTTTTTAAAATGGACTTTAAACATTAGAACAGGTTTAGATGTGTAGGAAAAATTGGGAAAACACTACAGAGGGTTCCCATAAACCCAGACCTAATTTTTCCTATTAACATTGTACTCTGCTATGGTACATTTGTAATTGTTAGTGAACTAAATCTGGTATAATAAACTAAGGAGGCTGTCGAGGATTACCAAATTTGTTAGTCATCACTCCTTGGGATGCTTTAAGATGTAGCTTGAAGTTCTCAAATTTTGTTTTTAGATGACTTGGTTAGTTTTGAAGATACTGGGTAGGTATTTTGTAGAATATCAGAATCTTCCTCCCCCCCATCACATTCAGATTGTGTTTGGACAGGGATAACTATAAAAATAATATTCTCATCACATTGTATCAAAGGTATATAGTATTAATATGACATGTTATAATGATCAGAGTGATAACCTTGATCACTTAGTCGGGGAAACCTTGGTAGTTTTTTCAGCTGCCAAGTTGCTCTTTTGGCTACCCACCACTCCTCCATGGTGTATTTGCTGGAAGGAAACCATTACATTCAACTCATGCCAATCTTATTAAGAGGAGCCGTTAGGGTTAGGGGTGCAGCTCAAGTGGCAGAGAGGCCCCAAGTTCAAACCCCAGTACCACCAAGAAAGACGACATTCTATGACTGAAGAATAAGCAAGAGGTCAAACATAACACTTCAGAAAAAGATGCTTTTGTGTTGGGGAGGGGAAAGTGGAGGGAAAGGGAAGAGGATAGAGAGGGGTATGAGTGATAAGAAGAGAGAAAGAGAGAAAGAAAGAGAGAGAGAGAGGGAGAGAGAGAGATTGTAGTGATGGGTCTTAGGTCACAGATTTAATCATACCTAATTCAGAGCATAGTTTAAGCCACAGAGAAGTTAACTTTGGATTTAAATTATTTAATGATACATTAACATTAAGATTGATCAGTGTGATTTGATTATTTTTATTTCACTTGAATTTTACATTTAATTTGCATGTTAAGACAGTGGAGTTGGCACACCTCAAATTTACTTTCCCTTTTCAACAACTCTTCTATTGTTAAACCCTGAATCTAGAATGATTAGATGCCATATTTTGTATATTAACACAGATCACCCACATATCCACAGAGCTGAAAGGGCAGTGTGTACATACTGGAAACGGGGAAGGAGCTGGTATTAATGAAGGACCAGAAAGCTGTACTGAGAAACTGTCCATATACAATGTGTGCAGGAAATTCCAAGAGTCCTTAGTCTTTGGAACATGGTTCAAAAGAGGACAAGAAGAGGTGCTGGTGGCTCACTCCTGTAATCCTAGCTACTTAGGCTGTGACATGAGGATCACAGTTCAAAGCCAGCCCAGGCAGGAAAGTCTGTGAGAATCTTATCTCCAATTAACCACTAGAAAACCTAAAGTGGTGCTGTGGCTCAAGTGGTAGAGTGTTAGCCTTGAGCTGAAGAGCTCAGAGAGCACTCAGGCCCAGAGTTCAAACCCATGACCACCAAGAAAAAAAAAAGGACAAGATGCCTGTATGTCCAAGTGTGTGTTTGTCTTCTGAATTCCTTGACTCTTGGGAGAACTTGTATACTACATAGAAGGCTTTTTGGGTTTGCTCCTCCAAGTGAGAAGATGAAGGAGGAGGAAAAAGGTGAAAAGGAGGAGGAGAGGAAGAATTACTATTGAAATTCTGGGTCACAAGTAGAGACTTAAGGTGCTCAAGTCTGAGAGTAGTACTCTATATAGTCATTGGGGACATGGGAGCTTTTCCTTACTAGAAAGCAAAAGTGATTTCAGAGTGAAGTGATGAAGCAAAAGAAGCAATAATGACAAAAAAATAAAGCAGTCAAATAAATATCACAGTTTTAGAAAGTGATTTAAGCACAATATACTGAAGAAAAGGGTTTGTATTTAAAAAAGAAGCTAGAAATAAAATATACTACAGTAATGTGGAAGTCATAAGGCAGAGGAAGTTTGGGGAGGTTTTGTGTTTTGCTTGTCCTGGGCCTTGAACTCAGAGCCTCAGAGCCACATCCAGCTTTTTCTGAGTAGTTTATTGGAAATAAGAGTCTCAGGGACATTTTCTGGCTGGGCTGGCTTTAAACCACAATCCTCAGATCTCAGCCTCCCTAGTAGCTAGAATTACAGATGTGAGCCACTGGCATCTTAGAGAAATTTACAGTATGCTGAAGTTCTTAGGTCAATCTATCAATAGGAGGTAGCATTAGAGATAAAGAGAAAAACCCTTTTCAGAAACTGCTAAATCAGGCCATGTAGCTCCCTCTCCCATGGGAACTATGGCCCCACTAATAAACCTCCTTATGAACCTTCTTCTCCTGTCTGTGGTTATCTCCACATGGTCCTCTGGGATGGCCAAGACCTATGTTTTCATTGGTGCTGAACCTGGGATAGGCTCCTCGGTGGATTTACTCCCCCATTTCTTGGGGGGTCCAAGCTGTCCCCGGGACCTATTCTACTGTCCTAAGCCCACCCAGACAACCACCGAGGTAACTTCTCCTGACCAAGAACTCTACTTTCATCCACCACGACAATCTACAAATTTGCCCTCGCACCCAGGGCAAGTGTGAGGTGCCAGACTTTGAAGTCAGGCCCCACCACATGAACCCCATTTTAGAATCGAACCCTGAGCCAATCAGATTTGTACCTGTGTTCTAATCTTGCTTGCACAGCTGATTGTTGTAACCTTGTTCTTTGCCTTTATAAGCCCTGTGTAATCACAGCTCGGGGCTTCCTCCTAACCTCTGCTGTGTCGGTGGGTAGGACGAAGCCCGAGTTGGCAGCTCGTTAAATAAAGCCTTGCCTTGCTTTTGCATTTCGGAGTGTCTGAATCTCGGTGGTCTTCTTGGGGGTGGTCTTGCGACTTGGCACAACAAGTGATCATCTAACTGAGGGTGTGGGTCCGATTTTCCAATTTACCGTAGGGCCACAGGGCCGTGGCTGCAGGGCCACACTACAGAAAAATCTTGGCTCCAAGTTCCGAGCCCCACTCCAGGTGACCGTAGCATAGGGCCACAGGGTCATGGCTGCAAGGCCACACTCTGCGCTCGGTCCGGGACACAGCAACTGGGGTGACAGCCTCATTGCTGATTGTCTCCTACATTTCATCTGACCAGAGTAATACCAGGAATGCTTGGTATTTAACTCCTCAGCTCCACTAATCACTTACCATGGGAGGGGCACAATCATCTACCACAACAGATTTGAAACTCCAACCAGGGTGAGTGACCATTAGCAGGGAGCTTGGATTTTCCATAAGGACACTGGGCCACCATAAATCTTGGCTCCAAGTTCTGAGCCCCACTCCCAGGGAAGGCCACTGGGCTGCCGACCTTAAGCCACTGGGCTAGGTCAAGGGAATCAGCAATTGTGGGTGTTTCGAGTTAACTGATCTCTAGTTCAGCTCCGCTGGTCACTCATCACGTGGGGGACAGTCCAAAACGCTTCAGGAAAGCTGCTCAAGTTTGAGCCCAATCTTACACATTTGGAATATTTTTCTTCTATGAGCGCTCGGGAAGATGGAGTTCTCTCTCTCTAAACTCTGCCTGCCTGCCTGTGATAGGATGGGCTAGTACCAGCTTCCAAAGGTACCAATATTTGTTTAACATCTGCTTTGAAAGACACAAAGAAAGGTTTTTTGTTCTTGTTATTGATGTTTGTTAAGTTTGGAGATTCAGTTCAGTTCTGCTTGTTGTTGGCTAAATCCTGTTTTCTCTAGCATTGACCACGTGGTGGACAATATAATTGGTTTTAGCAAGCGCCATCTTGGTTCCATCAAGGTTCCAAAAACCCCAGGTAATGGGCGTGCCGAATTCCTTGAATTCCTTGAGGCAGGGCAGGGATGTGGAGACTCAAGCTCCCTGCAACCCTGCCCCCCCACCCTGAACTCTGTAACTGTGGCCTTGCAATTCAAATGCTGGAAGGTGAAGGTATCTTGCTGTGAGCCTGCTAAGGCTCTGACCAGCTCTGTCGCCATTACGCCTTGCCACATGTCTGTGTTCTGTTCATGTCCTGTCTCCCATCTCCTGGACCTTCTCTGGTCATAGCATCCCACTTCGGCTTCCCATTGGAGCTGAACTGGTTTCTCAAAATGTGGCTTCTCCAGTTCCTCACCGGATAATCTGTGAAAATTTTTGTTTGCTGGAAAAGTTTTTTGTTTCTTAACTGACCACATTGTTCTAAAATATGAGCAAAATATCATTTTGCCACTGGAATTCCAGAAAACTTACATGGCCAATTAAAAAAACAAATTCTAAGCACGCCCCAAAGCTTGTGCATAACTGTCTGTCTGTCTGTTGGTAAAACATGTAAAAAAATGGCATCATGATTTCAAATTTACTTGATTTTTGACTACTATTTTAACTTACTTTAAGTCTCATGTTAAACTGATCTTTGCAGCCTGTGGATAGAGTCAACAGCCTGGAGGCAATCCTGACTCTTATCACCAGACTCCAAGCCAAAAGAAAAAACCCAGGTTTTAAACCCAAACTGATCATGTTTGGGTGCAAGCAAATGTGTCTAAGAAAAACTCCAAAAGGTTCTAATATGCTGCATGTGGTATAAGTACAATGATGTATCAAGGGACCAGAGTCATTTTGGAATGAGTGTGCAAATGTGGCTGCTAACCTAGATTTTCCTAACCCAGGATTAATATTTGCTTTATAGGATGCAGGTCGACACGTGTGCTAGCTGCGTGGATTGTGGCAGCCCGTGGCTACAGGAAGCTGCCTCCACAGTCTGCTCCCAAACTGCCTGGTTTCACTACTAGTGATTCCTTTTTCTCTCTCTCTTGCAAAACTGCTCAGGGAATCTAGGAGTCACTGGTGATCTTCCTGTAAAGATTTTGACAGGCCCAGAGTGTTCCTGCCCTGGCTCTATCCCCCCACCCCCCACCCCCCGCCCCAAGATTAGAGTTGGGCTTATAGCAGGCCTATCATGACAGAGTTGCACCCAAGACTTACTCCAAGGTTAAAACATCCAAGTTGTGTTTGGTGGCCACAGGGTTGCCTTGGGGTAGCATTGGTGTATTCCCCCTCTATGTCTCAGAAACTGTCATGGCTGCTGCAGAGAGCAGACTTGGTTGGCCTTTGGTCTGTGTGGATTTTGTGACTAGGAAGATGGTTAAAGGCCCAAGCCTTCTAAAATCTGTTTAAAGTTGTCACCCTGCTTAAACCAGTAGGGTTCCAGCCTACAAAAGCCAGAGTAAGCAACCAGGGAATACTGGGAGGTTTCAAATGTCTTTATCCAGTCTGTGTAGAAATTTTCAGGCAACCCAGAAGGAGGTGTGACAGTCTATCCAGGGGACTCTGAGAGATGCCACTACAGCCTTGCCCAGATCCAATCCATCTCTCCTGCCTGCCTCCATCACACATGACTAATGAAGCCTGCTGATTTGGGATGGAAGACACAGCCACTTTGGATCCACTGAAGCTGAGACTTTTACATTGTCCTGACCCTTTGCCATCTTGATTGTTACTCACTTGGGTTCTCTTCCACCTGCCAGTAAGGTTAAATGATATGATATGATATGATTTAATGGCACATGGATCTCATTCAGTCTGCTGTTCTCCAAGTGTTACAGCAGAACTCTGGCAAGTACTTGGTCAATTCTCAACAAGTTACAGGTAAGCTCTACTCCTATTATTCTCCTGTTGCTCTAGTTGGAAATAAAAAGGGCTTTTATGGCTAAGATTCCTTGGCTTACAGTTCGAATCCAGCCCAGGCAGAGAAAAAAAAAATCCCTCTAAAACTCCATCTTCCAACTAACTAGCAGCCAGACTGGAAGCTTGGGTCAAGAGAACCAGCCAAATGCTGAAAGCAACACCATGGCTCAAATGGTAGACCGCTAGCCTTGAGCAGAAGTGCTCAGGACAGTGTCCAGGCCTTGAGTTCAAACCCCCGTGAATGTCAACTGGGACAAGCTATCCAAGTAATGAGCACTTAGATCTTCAGGACAAGATCAATCCTGACAATGAGGAACCATGGAAAGGACTAAGAGGAGATGAAGTCTCATCTTAAATGGAGTCAACTTAAACTTGCCCTTTCAAAATTAATCAGAGCTGGGAGATCAAGAGGAATAGTTGTTTACCCACCTAATGTCCATTCCTGTCCATTTTCCATCTGGACAGAAACTTGCATTAATGCCTTTGTTACTTGCTATATATATATATATATATATATATATATATATATATATATATATGCCTCTGACTGGTTACTCCCAACCAGTCCACTATCCCTAAACACTTCCTTCCTGCCCCCAGTCCAGTTATTCCTCCTTCCTTGTAATGGGCCACAATTGGGTTTATGTTCCAAATAGAACTTTTCTGGCTTATGCCCAGGGTGTGTTCTCCCATGCTGTTAATGTTAACTGGTCCTGTGAACTTGACAGCCTTTTGCCTGACCTTTTCAAAAGTCTCTTTTAACAAGATAACATTCGTCACCCAGGGTTCCCCCTGGGAACTTGCAGTTCAAGGCCATCCTCTTACTACACTGCTCTGCCCAGTGCAGATCTGGACCCTGAAGACCCCAACCCCAGTGACTCCTTGATGTGCCCAAGCTGCAGGAGGTAGCCAGAGGAGGCCATGACACCCATTGGCCCTGATAAGCATTCTCGTGGAAATGATGAGGACTTTTACCAACCAAACTGTCAAACAAATACTTCTTGGACGGTACCAGGCCAAATGACGAATCAGGGACCCCTGACTACTTTGCCCCTTTACAGCAGGAAGTAGCTCCAGAAGAAATAACCTCCGCCCATACTCCCAGCCTGGTACACCTCCTCTGTTATTAATAAACAACACACGAGAGAATGTAAGTATTTCCCTAGCCTCAGGTCCTCAGCTCCTCCCACTAGCCCCCAGATCCACCCATACCTAATGAGCCACTCCTACTCACTACCTAACTACTTCCCCTTTACCCCCAGACAGAAAAGCTGCCACCTGGATAAGGTGCAGATGCCACATAGCTCCCTCTCCTGTGGGAACTATGGCCCCATTAATAAACCTCCTTATGAACCTTCAGAAAAAAAAAAAAAAAAGAAAGAAACTGCTAAATCAGGAAGGCCAAATTAAGGAACCAGTTACTTGATGAATCATGAAAGTAGAAAATAGTCCTGTCTTGTTCTCCCATTCAGAATCTGTGGTACAGGCATCAATTTGCTTTGCAATGTGGGCCAACTAGTTCCCCCATATTCAGTAAATTTTCAGTTCTCCAAAACTGCCACAAGTTCGTTCTTTTTCTATAGGCCTTCCTGTATGCTTTCCTTCCCAAGGTTCCTCCCCCCTTCAGAACCATATTTTCTCCTGTGCCATGGGCTCCAGTGGCACCTTGTGATTCTTCTATTACATTCCTTCTGCTCCCACTAACCACACACTTGTCAGGCTTTTATGCAGCCTGATGGCTTTTTACTTTTTCTACCATGGGGCTTGAACTCAGGACCTGAGGCACTGTCCCCTGAGCCTCTTTGTGTGCTCCAGGCTAGTGCTCTAACACTTGAACCCACAGTGTTACTTCCAGCCTTTTCTGCATAATTTATTGGAGATAAGAGTATCTTTTCTTCCTGGGCTGTCTTCACACTATGATTCTCAGACCTCAGCCTCCCGAGTAGCTAGGATTATAGGTGTGAGCCCTCTCTCTCTCTCTCCCCCTCCCTCCCTCCCTCCCTCTCCCTTCCTCCCTTCCTCACTTCCTCCCTTCTTCTTTCTCTCCTTCTCTGTCTCCCTCTGTCTCCCTCTCCCCCCTCTTTCTCTCTCTTCTCTCTTTAAAATCTGTGAAGGAATGAGTTATGTAAAAATGTGTTTAGTTTCTACATAATGAAAAGGCTTTAAGAAGTGACTTTTAAGGGAAGACTTTGGAGAATGAGGAAGGGCAAAGGTAGGTTTTGTTTTTATCTAGGCAGAACAGGAGGAATACAGGATCAAAAATTCACCATGTGAGGGCACAGTGTGACAGGGCATTGGAATTATCAAGTTTTGTGTAGTGTATATGGCAACAAAGAAGGAGGAAATGAAGGTGAAAAAGAGATTGGGGATCACTAATGAGGTTTAGAACAATAAACTTTATAGGCAATGGGTATCCATCAGAGATATATTAGAGTAAACTAGAGCACTCACAGGCCAATTTAAGATTGTTCTTCTTGATACCACACATAGTGGTGACATATTTACAAAATTTAGGCAGCAAATCTAAGACATTTTTCTCCCTTCACTATTATGGAAGCATGAGTCTTGGGTCTTTGAGAGCACGTACTGGGCATAGAAAGGGTTTCAGTTGTGCATCAACCAAATAAAACACAAACCTTTAATATTTTAAGACTGAACTATGGTGCTTAGTATGTCAGCAGAATAGTGACTGTTCTGACTAATATGGCTGTTTTCAAAATCTGGTCTGTAACTAATTAGACATCAAGGCCAGAAAGAAAAAATAAGAAAAAAAGAATTGGCAGCAGAGAAAGTGAATGGGTTGTGAATGTAAAGACACAAAAGAGTGTATTGGTTTTTCAAATTCTCTGCTTCGGGTGCCTGGCACATTTTCTGGAATAAAAGAAAAATACAGGGGAGAACGAGAACCTTTGTTCTCATGATTCCCTTGGGATGTGTTCAGTGTCCTCCCAAATGCATACCCTAGTCTTCTGGTACCTTTGAATATGATCTTATATGGAGATTGTCTTTGTAGAAATATTTAGAATCTTGGGTGAGTTTTTCCTGAATTTATAGAGTAGGCCTTACTTTCAATGGCAGCTGTCATGCTGTGAAACAAAGGAATTTATTTTTATTGTCAAGGTGATATGCAAAGAGGTTACAGTTTCATATGTAAAGTAGTGAGTACATTTCTTGTCAAACTTGTTACCTCTTCTCTCATTTTTCTCCCACCTTACTGCCTCCCCAATTCCCTCCCCCACCCCCCGGCCCCCTGAGTGGCACAGTTGGTTTACAGCATATTGTCTTGTAAGTATTACTGTTGAATTGGTTCACTTTTCACCATTTGTCTCACCAATTTGCTGTTCCCCTTCCCTTCCCTGATTCAGACAAATGTATATACAACAGCCAGGGTACTAAAATCAGGTACAATGACAACAGGGTAAAGAAATAGGGAAGAAAAACAAAAGAAAAAGGCATAATTTCACATAGTATGATGAGAATAACAATGGTAAATCACTTATTTCCATAACTTGGAGTTCATTTTGCTTAGCATCCTCTTATGTGATCCTATGTGCATAGCTATTGAGCCACTGTGATCATCTACTATGACTATCCTAGACATATACTAATTATTGCTGATGAGGGAAACCATAGAGTCTATGTTTCTTTGGGTCTGGTTCACTTCACTTAGTATGATTTGAAGAAAGGAATTTGACACAAATGCAGGAAGTACATATGGGGATGGATGTAGATTCTAGAGTTTGATAACCACAAGTCAAAAAAATCACAAACATCACCAGCAGCCATCAAAAACCATAAAAGGGCTAGGCATGATTCAGGCAGTAAAGCACCTGCTTAGTGAGTATAAGCCTCTGATTTAAAACTTCATGCTAAAATGAATAGCCAGGCATTGGTGTGACTGAGTGCCAGTGGCCCACACTTGTAATCCTAGTTACTCAGAAGGTTGAGATCTGAGGCAAGAAAGTCCATGAGAATTTTACCTCCAATTAACCACACCCAAACTGGAAGTAGAGCTGTGGCTCAAAGTGGTACAATACTAGCCTTGAGCACAAAGGTTCAGGGACAGTGCCCAGGCCCTGAGTTCAAGCCCCATGACCAACCAAAAACAAAAATGAGGCAAGGTGATTACTACAGTGATATAACAGTCGTTTCCATAACATGGAGTTCATTTCACTTAGCATCATCTTATGTGTTCATAGGGGCATAGCTATTAGCCTCTTGTGATCCTCTGCTGTGACTAGCCTAAACCTGTGCTAATTATTCCCTATGAGGGAGACCATAGAGTCCATGTTTCTTTGGGTCTGGCTCACTTCACTTAGTATAATCACTTTCAACGTGCCATGTGAAACTGTAGCTTCTTTTGTTGATGATCCTCTTATATCCCCTTCCTGTGGTTGTACCTGCACTATCACTGTATCTCATCTGAGTACACTGGATACTGTATATACTGGTATTAGAACTAGGGAAGTGGAAGGGAATATCAAAATTGAGAGACAAAGGATAAAAAGACAAACAACTCCACAAGCAATACTTGCAAAACCATTTGGTGTAAACCAACTGAACAACTCATGGGAGAAGAGGGAAAGGAGGAGGGGGGAGGCGGGAATGAGGGAGGAGGTAACAAACAGTACAAGAAATGTACCCAAGGCCTAACGTATGAAACTGTAACCTCTCTGTACATCACTTTGACAATAAATAAGAAAAAAATAAATTTAAAAAAATGAGGCAAGGAATGGATTCTGCTCCAGAGACCGCAGAGGAAAGTAACTTCTTTTTGCAGTACCTTATTTATGAAATTTTGGCCTCTAGGACAGTGGAAGAATAATTCTGCTATTCCAAACATTAGCCTTAGTAATTTTTTAAATGGTAGCCCTAGGAAGCTAATAACAGGCATTATCAGGTAGAAGCAGAATTAGAGTAACATTTTAATTTCCAGTTGTATCCTTTCTCTTCACCTTATTCTTCACCTTCTTCACAAAATCAGATTTTATATTATGGAATTGGGGAATTCCTTCAGTAGCTAATACTCTTTGGGGCCATATTTAAGGACAGCCTATAGGAAAAAATGTTTTCCCACTCCTCCCATCCTTTCATCAGGTAAGCAAGCATGATGGATGATCCTGATCCTGCTTCCTAGAAGCTTCTAGGCTCTAGGCTTAAGGCAGCACAGGATTACCTGTGTTGCTGGCTGGACACATAGATTTTTCCTTTTTAAAAGTGAATTAACTTTATTATTATTGTAGAGGTGATGTACAGAGGGGTCACAATTACCTGAGTCAGGTAATGAGTACATTTCCTTTCACAGAGTGTCTTCTGTTCTCTCACTCTCTCCTAGTCCCTGTCTCTATCTCCACCCATGAGTTGTGTAGTTCACTTTCATCATTGTCCAGTAAGCTCCACTGCTGCACTTCTTCACCTTTTCTCACTTTCCCCATCATGCTCCCGAAGATACACACCATACACAAAGAAGACATAATCACCAAAAAATAAAAACAAAAAACAATAAAAATAAAAAAATGTAGTCTTTTGTTTCCATATCTTGGTTTATTTCAAGAAGTATAATTTTAGTTAGATCACGTATGTCTGTGTATATGGGAATGTGTATGCAGATAGATGTATGTGTTTGTGTGTAAAATCATAGGTGGCCATATTTGCATTGCAGTCCCAAATGAAATAAAAGAAAATGGATTCAGGTTGAAGAGTCACTGGTGGGTTCAACTTAACGGGATGAGCAGGAAGTGGAGGTTGCTAGAGATGGAGAATTTCAGAGAGGGACCCTTTATAAGATTGTAATTGGTGATGGAGACAGCTGAGTGATGATCTCCATGGGACAGCTAAGGGGGGGCTCTGCCAGAGGAGAGATTTTAGAAGTTGGGGAAGGAATAGGAGAGAAATGAAACAGACATTTATTGATCTTTCACATATACCATATATTCCTGTTCTGGGTTTCAAATGATTGCATAAGGGGTCACAATCTATCATGCCCATTGCTTCTTGATCAGAGTCACCCCTTTTGTCCTTCTCCTCCACATCATCTGCCACTTACTCTCCACACTCATTTTTTCCACTTCCTTTATCACCTACATACTTTGAATATTCTATCTGTATTTGTCTCCTGGTCCCTTTACATTCATCCATCCCTCTCCTATTACCTTTCCCTTTCCCTTTCAACCTCTTTTTTCCCCAGCTTTTTGATATTCATTTTGTTAAACTGTTGATTGTCAAGTTTACTCCCTGGAACTTCACTTCTGCATATATTCTACTTTAATCAACTTGATTGTGTATACATGCTTGTGGCCCTGGAAGTGTTTACATGGGAGGTTGTATTTTGAATCTAAGATTCACATTTGAGAGAAAAATGTGCCCTTTGTATTTCTGGACTTGGAATTCCTTCCCTCACTAGGATGTTTTACAGATCCAGCAGCAAATTCTCTTTCATGAGATGGTGTTTACAAAATACATACAAAAGACATTGATGAAGATTAACGGTCTTAGGTAATGAAAGTACCTGAACTTTCTGGTATTGGTGAAGACATTTTTTAGAGGCACTATGGCTAAATTGGGGAACTAGGCTGGGTAAGATTGGACATGAAGCAGAGATAGGTAGCAGTCTTGAAACTCAGGGTTAGAAGGGACTGGGAATGGTAAAGAGGATAAATTTCTCTGTGGGAATCAGAAGCACAGCTTTACATATTATCCCCAAAGATAGGTGGCACACCCAAAGATTCCATTAGTTATACTAGCCATTGTTTTACATACTACTAAGGAAGAAAGAAATTTACATACTACTATGGAAGAAAGAGAAGAACAAAACATCTAAAATCTCATATCACCTATGTCGACCACACCATCCTCTTAATCTGTTTTAAAATGTTTCATTAGCAATTCCAAGGTGCTGGCAAATTTTCCCACCTTCAGTTGACCCTTTGGCTTATATTATACACTGAATACAAAAATATGACCCCATCAATTTATGAACATCTTAGCCCTTATAAAGCACTTGGTGGGGCTTGGAATATGGCCGAGTGGTAGAGTGCTTGCCTTGCATAAATGAAGCCCTGGGTTCATAAAACAGCCAGAAGTGGTGTTGTGGCTCAAGTGGTAGAGTGCTAGCCTCAAGCAGAAAGAAGCCAGGGACAGTGCTCAGGCCCTGAGTTCAAGCCCCAGGACTCAACAACAACAACCACCACCACAACAAAAAAGCACTTGGCTATTCCTTTCTGTGAAAACATGGAAATGTAGCCATTCCTTTATTTCTACACTGAATTTTTTTTAAAGACTTGGTACCAATGTACTGTTTTATTATTTATTTTTTACAGGCTTGATTCACTTCATTGTTTTTGTATAAAAACCCTATATTGTAGCCACAGTTGGAGCCTGGGTCCTCTGCATGGAGACTCTGGTGTGGGTTTTTACAAGATGGTCAGTGAATTCCTGATTGGAGATTTGGTGAACATGGTCTCTTTCCAGAGATCAGGGGTCAGGTAACTGTGGGTCTTGGAGATGGCATCAAAAGTGGCCTTGGCAAAGTTGCCCAAAGTAGCAGTACAGCCCCTGGCTGAGTTGTAGCAGTCATCAATACCAGCCACCATCAACCGCTTCTTGGGGGCAGGAGCTGAAACAATCCCAGTGCCCCTGGGTGCGGGGATGAGGCACACCAGCACAGATCCACAGCCGCCTGTCACCTTGCATGGGACAGTGTGAGGCTTGCCAATCTTGTTCCCCCAGTAGCCTCTCCGCACAGGGACGATGGAGAGCTTCGCCAGGATGATGGCTCCTCGGATGGCAGTGGCAACCTCCTTGGAGCACTTAACATCCAAACCCACATGGCCATTGTAGTCGCCAATGGCTACAAATGCCTTGAACCTGGTGCGTTGGCCAGCTTGGGTCTGCTTTTGCACGGGCATGATCTTCAACACCTTCTCCTTGAGTGATGCCCCAGGAAAAAGTCAATAATCTCAGACTCCTTGATGGGCAGGGAGAAAAGATAGATTTCCTCCAAAGACTTGATCTTCATGTCCTTAACCAGGCAGCCTAGTTTGGTGACAGGGATCCATTCCATGTCTTCGGCCTTGCCTCCTGGAGCCCAATGGCCACGACCCTGGGCCTCTACCACGGATGCGACCTTGACCCGAAGGCTACTAATGAAGCCTCCTCGAAAGCCACCACGGCCTCCCAAGCCTGGGTCCCCGGGGCCTAGGGGCCCTCCCGCTGCACTGGTGTCATCCACCATTTGGTGTTTTCCCGAAAAGAAGTGTACTGTTTTATTAATCACACATTTATACCCCTCTTCTGTGTGTCTTGGGCTTTCTACATTTAGCCTTTTGATTGAATGTCATATCATACTGGAATATTTTTAAAGCCATTTAAACAGCAAGTGGAACTTGACGCTGTTGATGTGGGATGCAAGAGCATAAAGGCCCTGAATTCAAGAAACACACACACACACACACACACACACACACACACACACACAACACACACACACACACACAATATCTAAATGCCAGTCAGACATTCTGACTACTGTATGCTACCTATTCTCAAGCATAAACTCTCCTATTTTTGCATTCTGCCTTCAGTCAGCCACACCAATTTCGAGTTACTTTGCTTTAATTGTTTCTAATCCCTGTTTGGGCCAAGGTTAGTTTGTTCTGTGGAAATACCCAGAGCCTGATTTCTCACTCGGAAGAGCTCTGGAGTGAGTTAAATCTACAGATGTCTGTGAGTGGTGACAATCCTGTTGGCCCATGAAAGCAAATTCTTGGGATTCTACTTCAGCTAGATGCAGTAAAGCCAGTCCTCAAATCCTACCACAAAAGTTATTCCCTCTTAGAAGCCCTTATGAGACCCAAATTTTGTTTGTGCAATCTGAGAAATTTGTTTTTTTCTGTTTTCATTTGATCTGGCTGGGGCAAGAAAGTAGAAGACAGCTGATCAAAAGAAAACTCTTGAGGAGAAGGGTATAACTGGGAGGTGTGTGTGTATATGAGTGTGAGAGAGAAAGAGAAAAAGGGGTGTTGTTGGTCAAGTTGCTTTACTTTCATAATCTATCTTGTGTTGAAACTCCTTTGTATAACTGCTTAAAGATAATAATAGTTAAGAAAAAACATAACAGAGGAAACTCTTTGTTCATCCTGGCTCTCAGATCTGTTTCATAGGAAAATTTTCATAGGAATTCTAGGAAGAGAAACAAATAGCTGAAGCAGAGGACAACATTTGTTCTAGTAAACATTCCATGGTTGAGTCTATGGCCAGAAGGGCAGCCAAGACTAAGGAATTTGTAGGAACACAGCCCTTTTGTGAGTTAAAGCCCCAGGTCTGAACCATAATGCTGTTTCTCACCAACAACTTAGTATATGATGGGAGGCAGCTTCAATGGCTTCTTTGGTGTGGAATGGGCCATTTCTTAAAGCTTATTTAGAATAGTCACAGGGAGATAGGATAGTGGAGCAGAGCTTGAGAAAATTAACACAGACGCCAATCATGATGAGTAACTTCCCTTTCCTGCTTTTGCAGATGCTGAGCGACTGTCACCTTCTGGCAGGGGGTGGGGGGGGTGGTATCTCCCTTCCTAGGGAAGGACACAGTGTAGCTGTGAGTTGTACATATCTCTATGCTACAGGCTATAAGGTTGGCATGGGAACTGGGCCTGGAAGTGGAGGCTGGTGGGTGATTTGAACAAAACCCAAACATGCCTGGGGTTATTCCATTTACAGGAATCATCAGAACCTAGAAAACCCCCAAGCTATGAAGCCTTTGTTTGGAAAGTTTTGCAAGATAAAGGCTGGCCAGATCTAAATAAAGCTTTTCCACCAGGATTTCAAAACAAATGAGTGAAAAGTAACAGAAGGCACCTTTCTCTTTCCTTGCAATGGCCAGGATTGAAGTTCAGCCAGAGGGCTGGTGAGCAGGATGTGGAAAGACCTAATTGGTCTTTTTGGACAGCTCAAGAATCCTCCTTAGAGAGGAACATAGATTCAGGGAAGGGCTGCATTAGCTGAAGCTAATTGCTTCATTTTGTTCTTCTGAGGTTTCTCTTAGGACAAGTACCCTATTTGGGACAATATTAAGTTTACAGAGAAAGTACTAATGACTTAGAAGAGTCCAAACAGAGGAGCATTCAAGTACACAGTATTCCTAGATGACCCCTCTGGCACTGGCACTGAGGACATTTGAACTTCACACAAAAAAATTTCACAATAAAAAAATGCATGCAAAGGAAAATGATAAGGATTCCAGGACTTTGTACAGGGCTTGTACATGGTGTGTGTATCCAGCTATTTTGTCTATGTCTCCAACCAGGTTAATGGAACCTGAACACTTAGTAGTCACTCAATTAGTGTTTGCTGGGTGAAAATGTTTGATGGCCAAGCATCATCATCATTTTCAAGGGCAAAGGTTGACAGGCCACAGTCCACAGCTCTCTTTGTGTAAAGTTTTATTGGCATGTAGTTACACTACAATTTATTTTGTTGAAAAACTTTATGCTTGCAAATCCTAAAATATTTGCCTCCAGTCTTGAAGGGAAAGTTTGCTAGACTCCGGCACTACAGCATTAATCTAAAAGCACAAAATACTCCTCTGAAGCACTTTACCTTCCATGAAACTCATAGAAAAGGTATTCCCTGGAGCACCCTCTAAGAAGTGTTCTACAAATATTCCTGGCTACATTGCAGTGATAATATATAGGAAGTAAATATATACTGCTTTGCAGTGATAATATATAGGATCTCAATATTGCCTCTGACAAGGTCTGGTACTATTTGGTGAGCATTATAAAGAAATCTACAGAGCAAGG
This sequence comes from Perognathus longimembris pacificus, assembly GCF_023159225.1. Lineage (NCBI taxonomy): Eukaryota > Metazoa > Chordata > Mammalia > Rodentia > Heteromyidae > Perognathus > Perognathus longimembris. Next base: position 95,751,202 of record NC_063161.1, read on the forward strand.
GAAAGGATGACATCGTCCAAACAGAAATGCACTCTTTACCCGCCTAATGTAACTGTAACCCCTGTGTACTTCACTTTTATAACAATAAAAAATTAAAATAGGGCTGGGAATGTATGCTAGGTAAGCACTCTACCACTAAGCCACATTCCCAGCCCTCCTGTATGCCTAGCATACATGAAGCCCGGGGTTCTATTCCTCAGTACCAAATAAACAGACCAGGCTGGAAGTGGCGCTGTGGCACAGGTGGTAGAGCACTAGCCTTGAGAATAGACAGGATCACGGACAGAGCCCTGAGTTCAAGCCCCAGGACTAGCAAAATAAAACCATTCCCTGCATTCTCTCAGACTACAATGGAATAAAATTAGAGCTCAACACTAAAAGCCATCATAGAAAATCCTGCAACTCATGGAGACTGAACAGCACATTGTTGAACTGCCAGTGAGTCATTGAAGAAATCAGAACAGAAATTCAAATGGTTATGGTATTTAACCAAAACAAGCACACAAAATACCAGCTGCTTTGGGACACAGCAAAGACAGTACTCAGAGGAAAATTTATGACTCTTGAGTGCCTACATCAACAAATTGGAGAAATCTCAATCCAACAATTTAATGATGCACCCGAAGCTTCTTGTAAAAACAACAAACCAAACCCTAAGCCAATAGATGGAAGCAAATAATTAAAATTACATCAGAATAAAATGAATTAGGGTCCAAAAAAAACGCCATAGAAACAATCCATAGAAAAAACCCATAGAAAGAGTTGGAAAGAGTCCTTTGGAAAAATTAACAAAATTGACAGATCCTTAGCAAATCTTACCAAAACACAGAAAGCACACCCAAATAAACAAAATCAGAGATGGAACTGGAGACAACACCACAGAAACAACAGATCCAGAATATTATAAGAGAATATTTCGCAAACCTAGATGCAAACAAATTTGAGAATCTGGAAGAAATGGAAAAATTCCTAGCAAATACTGATATCCCCAAACTTAACTGAGATTTAAACCTTCTAAACAGATCCATATCAATTAAAGAAATAGAAATAGCAATAAGAGATCTCCCATCCAAGAAAAGCCCAGGTCCAGATGGAAGGCCTTAAAAGCAGAACTCACACCAATACTCCTCAAATTCTTCAATGAAATCGAAGGCTAAATTTGCTACCAAGCACATTCTATTAAGCCAGTATAACCCTTATCCCAAACCAGACAGAGAAAGAGAACTATAGACCCATTTCTTTGATGAACATAGATGCAGAACTTCTCAACAGAATTCTGGTCAATTGACTTCAACAAGTCATCAAAAAAATTATACAAGATGATCAAACCGGATTCATTCCAGGGATGCAAAGCTGGTTTAACATACACAAGTCAATTAACATACTTGGCCACATCAATAGAATCAAGGACAAGAATCACATGATTATTTCTATATATGAAAAAATATTTGATAAAATCCAGCACCCATTTAAGATGAAAGCTTTGGAGAAACTAGAAATCCAGGGAACATTCCTGAACATAATAAAGGCTGTGTATGACAAACCTATAGCTAGCATTATACTTAATGACAAAAAGGTAAAGCCATTTCCTTTAAAATAAGGAGCAAGATGATGTCCACGCTCCACTTGTCTTTAATGTAGTACTAGAACTCTGATCCAGAGCAAAAAGGCAAGATGCAAATATAAAGGGGATCCAATTAAGAAAAGATGAAGTTAAACCCTCTCTCTTTGCAGGTGACATGATCCTGTATCTAAAGAACCCCATGGATTCTACACTCAAGTTACTTGAGCCGATACAAAACTTTGGCAAAGCAGCAGGATAGAAAACAAATCACCCCAAATCAATGGCTTTTCTGTATGCAAACAATGCAAACAGTGAGGCTGAAATCAGGCAACTCCTTTTTCAATAGCCTCAAAAAAAAAAAAAAAAGTAAAATGCTTAGGAATAACCCTAAGCAAAGAAGTGAAAGACCTCTACGATGAAAACTTCAAAAACATGAAAAAGGAAATTAAACCAGAACTAAGGAAATGGAAAAAAACTGCCATGTTTCTGGATTTGGAGGATTAACATTGTGACAATAGCAATACTGCCAAAATCTACAAATTCAATGCAATACCCATCAATATCCCAATATCATTCTTTAATGAAATATAGGGAGCAATCCAAAAATTCATATGGAACACAAAAAGACTCCGAAGAGCAAAAACAATTCTAAGCAGAAAGAACAGAGCTGGAGGAATATCAATACTGAACTTCAAAATCTATTACAAAGTTATAGTAATAAAAACAGCTTGGTACTGGCACAAGGACAGGCCAGAAGACCAATGGAATAGAACTGAACCAATGCAACAGAAATGAACCCACAGAACTATGCATACTTAATCTTTGATAAAGGAGCTAAAACAATAGTTTGGAAGAAAAATAGCCTCTTTAACAAATGGTGCTGGCAAAGCTGGTTCAACACATGCAACAAACTAAAACTAGATCCTTATATATCACCCTGAACCAAAATCAATTCCAAATGGATTAAAGACCTTTTTTCTGTTTATGTAGTGCTGAGGATTTGAACCCTGGGCTTCATGCATAATAGGCAAGTACTCTACCACTTAGCCACATTCCCAGCCCAGGTGCTATTTTTAACTTATATACTTTCCAGGGTTTCTAAAATCATTACCACTTCTATAAATAAAGAAAATAATACTGTATTCAATCCTTAGCACTGCCCCCCCCAACCAATTTTTTTTCATGTTTTAGCTCATACGGTTGTTATATGTTTCTTCTTATATCATGAATATTTGCCAAGCTAATCATTTTCCAGCATTTAACGGTAAATAAAACTTTCAATGCCTTATACTTTTGTATTATAGAGACATACTTAATTATCAGATCTGTTGTTGCACATCTCTATTCCTATGTTTTAGTCAGATTTAAAAAGTATGCAAGTCTTCATTTATTTCTTTTTTCTTGGATTGCAGTTTTGTCAGCTCAAAACAGACTAAGTTGTCTTCAACTTGCTATGATAATTTTTCCCTTTGTCTTCCTCAAATACTCAAGGAAAAGAATACCATAAAAATCAATTTTAATGATAAACATTATAATACATTGATGTGGGAATGTCGTATGCGAGTAGACCTTTTTCATGTATCTCTAGTTTTTGTGTTCCTTTAATAAAATAACTCAAATGCAAAAAAAAAAAAAAAAAAGAACTGAAGACCCAGAAATGAATCCACAGACATATGGCCACTTAATCTTTGATAAAGGAACTAAAAAAATAGGATGGAAGAAACCCTCTTCTACAAATGGTTTTGGAAAAATTGGTTAAACACCTGTCACAAACTAAAGCTAGAACCTTATATATCACTCTGCACCAGAATCAATTCCAAATGGATCAAAGACTTCTAGGTAAAATCAGATACCCTGAAAACATTGCAGGAAGGAATAGGAGGAACACTTGGGATCCTTAGCACAGGTCAAAACTTTCTTAAAGGCCCAGAAACACAACAAATCAAAAAAAGATTGGACAAATGGATTGCATCAAGCTGGAGAGCTTCTGCATGTCAAAGGACGTAGCTAGCAAGGTAAATAGAAAGCCCTCAGATTGGGAGAAGATCTTCACTGGCCATATAACAGACAAGGGCCTCATATCTAAAATATACTTAGAACTCAAAAAATTAAGTTCCCCTCCCCAAATTAAGTTCCCCCCCAAGCCTCAAAGAACCAACTGCCCCCTTAATAAATGGGCTAAACACTTAAAGAGAGACTTCTCTGAGGAGGAAATGAGAATGGCCAAGAGACATGTGAAGAAGTGCTCAACATCACTGGTCATAAAGGAAATGCAAATCAAAACAACATTGAGATTCCATCTCACCCCAGTAAGAATGGACATTGTCAAGAAAACTAATAACAACAGGTGCTGATGAGGATATGGCCAGAAGGGAATCCTACTACACTGTTGGTGGGAGCGTAAACTTGTTCAACTGCTCTGGAAAGCAGCGTGGAGGTTCCTCAAAAGGCTAAATATAGAACTCCCTATGACCCAGCAACCCCGCTTTTGGGCATTTACCCAAGCAAGACCACAGTAAAGCTACCAGCACAACAATGTTGATTACAGCACAATTTACCATCGCTAAAATATGGAAACAACTCAGATGCCCCTCAGTAGATGAATGGATCAAGGAAATGTGGTACATATGCACAATGGAAGTCTATGCTTCCATCAGAAAGAATGACATTGTTTCATTCCTAAGGAAATGGAAAGACTTGGAAAAAAATCATATTAAGTGAAGTGAAAGAAACCTAGATTGTATGCTTTCCCTCACTGGTAATAATTAGTACATGTCTAGGATAGTCAGTCCTAGCAGAAGATCACAATAACTCAATAGCTAATACATATAAATACAAGATTACCAAATGAACTCCAAGTTATGTAAATAAGTGGTTTATCATTGTTACTGATATTTTTAATGTACCATGCAAAATTGTGCCTTTTTCTTTTGTTTTTCTTCCCCATGGTTTTATCCCTGATGTCACTGTAATTGATTTTGGTACTCTGGGTATTGTATATACATTTATTAGAACTAGGGAAGGGAAGGGGAACATCAAAATGGTGAGACAAAGGGTAAAAAGTGAACCAGTGCAACAGCAATACTACAAGACAATATGCTGTAAACTAACTACAACAGGGTGGGGGGGGGTCAGCGGGAGGGAACTGGGGCGGGGAGAAGTTGGGAGAAAAATGAGAGTGGTAACAAGATTAATAGGAAATGTACTCACAGCCTTACTTACTACATCACTTTGACAATAAATAAATAAATTAAAAAATTTTAAATAAACTTTCAAAGTGTTACTGACAAAGAGGGTATTTTTTCTACCAAGTGCTTGATGATAAAGTTTAATTGGGTATATATGTATATATATGTATATATGATTATTGCATATCATATTCTTTTTCTTGTTTTCTCATTGTACATTTTAGCTTTGGAAGTTATTCCATAGTTCTTGGATATTCAAATGGCATATCCTGAAATTATGAATTTTTCTTCTCTCTCTCTCTCTCTCTCTCTTTCTCTCTTCCTCGCTTTTTATACTGGGGCTTGAACTCAGGGCTTGGCCTGAGCCTGTTTGTGCTTAAGGCTGGTGCTCTACCATTTGAGCCACAGTGCCATTTCCAGCTTTTTTGAGAAGTTTATTGGAGGTAAGAGTCTCAGGGACTTTTCTGCCTGGGTTGGCTTTGAACCACAATCCTCAGATCTCAACCTCCTGACTATGATTACAAGCATGTGCCACTGGTGCCCGGCTTGTTTTTCATCTCTATTTCTTTTTTTTTTTAAAGTTGTTATTATCAAACTGATGTACAGAGAGGTTACAGTTTCATACGTTAGGCATAGGATACATTTCTTGTACTGTTTGTTACCTTGTCCCTCATACACCCCTCCCCCTCCCCCTTGCCCTTCCCCCACCCCAGATGTTCAGTTCACTTACACCAAACAGTTTTGCAAGTATTGCTTTTGTAGTTGTTTCTCTTTTTTTTACCCTGTGTCTCTCAATTTTGGTATTCCCTTTCAATTTCCTAGTTCTAATACCAGTATACACGGTTTCCAATATACTCAGATAAGATAACACAGATAGTGTAGATACAATCACAGGAAGGTGATACAAGAACATCATCAATAGTAGAAGCTACAGATACACATAGGACATTGAAAGTAGTTACAACTGTGATATAACAATCATTTCCATAACATGGAGTTCATTTCACTTAGCATCATCTTAAGTGATCATAAGGGTACAGCTATTGGGCTCTTGTGATCCTCTGCTGTGACTTGCCTAAACCTGTACTAATTATTCCCAATAAGGGAGACCATAGAGTCCATGTTTCTTTGGGTCTGGCTCACTTCACTTAGTATAATTTTTTCCAAGTCCTTCCATTTCCTTACAAATGGGGCAATGTCATTCTTTCTGATAGAGGCATAAAATTCCATTGTGTATATGTACCACATTTTCCTGATCCATTCGTCTACAGAGGGGCATCTGGGTTGGTTCCAGATTCTAGCTATGACAAATTGTACTTCAATGAACATTGTTGTGCTGGTGGTATTACTGTGATTTTGTTTGTGTTTTTTTGGATAGATACCCAAAAGTGGGGTTGCTGGGTCATAGGGGAGTTCTACATTTAGCCTTCTGAGGAATCTCCATACTGCTTGCCAGAGTGGCTGAACCAGTTTACATTCCCAGCAACAATGAAGTAGGGTTCCCTTTTGGCCACATCCCCTCCAACAATTGTTATTGTTAGTTTTCTTGATATAGGACATTCTTACTGGGGTGAGATGGAATCTCAATGTTGTTTTGATTTGCATTTCTTTTATGGCCAGTGATGTAGAGCACTTTTTCATATGTCTCTTGGCCATTCTCATTTCCTCATCAGAGAAGTCTCTTTGTAAGTTTTTAGCCCACTTGATGAGGGCGCTATTGGTTCTTTGCGGTTTTGTTTTGGAGGAGGGTAATTTTTTTAGTTCTGCATATATTTTAGATATGAGGCCTTTGTCTGTTGAATGTCTGGTAAAGATCTTCTCCCAGTCTGTGGGCTTTCTGTTTATCTTGCGAGCTATGTCCTTTGCCGTGCAGAAGCTCTGCAGTTTGATGCAGTCCCATTTGTCCAACCTTTCTTTGATTTGTAGCCTTTCTGGGTCTTTGTTAAGGAAGTTCCTTCCTGCGCCAAGGAGCCCAAGTGTTTCTCCTACTCCTTCCTTTAGTGTTTTCAGGGTGTCTGTTTTGATTTTGAGGTCTTTTGTTTTTTTTTTTTTTTTTTTGGCCAGTCCTGGGCCTTGGACTTAGGGCCTGAGCACTGTCCCTGGCTTCTTCCCGCTCAAGGCTAGCACTCTGCCACTTGAGCCACAGCGCCGCTTCTGGCCATCTTCTGTATATGTGGTGCTGGGGAATCCAACCTAGGGCCTCGTGTATCCGAGGCAGGCACTCTTGCCACTAGGCTATATCCCCAGCCCAGATTTTGAGGTCTTTAATCCATTTGGAATTGATTTGGAATTGGTGCAGGGTGATATATAAGGATCTAGTTTTAGTTTGTTGCATGTGTTGAGCCAGTTTTGCCAGCACAATTTGTTAAAGAGGCTATCTTTCTTCCAAACTATTGTTTTAGCTCCTTTATCAAAGATTAAGTAGGCGTAGTTCTGTGGGTTCATTCCCGGGTCTTCAATTCTGTTCCATTGGTCTTCATGCCTGTTCCGGTGCCAATACCAAGCTGTTTTTATTACTATAGCTTTATAATACAGGTTGAAGTTGGGTATTGTAATTCCTCCAGCACTGTTCTTTCTGCTTAGGAGTGTTTTTGCTATTCTAAGTCTTTTATTGTTCCATATGAATTTCTGGATTGCTTCCTCTATTTCATCAAAAAATGGTGTTGGGATATTAATGGGTATTGCATTGAATTTGTAGATAGCCTTTGGCAATATTGCCATTTTAATTATATTAATTTTCCCAATCCAGGAGCATGGGAGATTTTTCCATTTCCTTAGTTCTGACTTAATTTCATTTTTCAAGCTTTTAAACTTCTCCTCAAAGAGGTCTTTCACTTCTTTGGTTAAGGTTATTCCTAGGTATTTTATGTTTTTGGGGGCTATTGCAAAGGGAGTTGCTTTCCTGATATCAGCCTCGGTCTTCGGGTCGTAAGCATAGAGAAAGGCCGTTGATTTTTGAAGGTTTATTTTATATCCTGCAATTTTGCCAAAGTTTTGGAACAGCTCTAGTAGCTTGGGGGTAGAGTCTATGGGATTCTTTAGGTATAGGATCATGTCATCTGCGAAGAGAGAAAGTTTAACTTCATCTTTACCTACTTGGATCCCCTTTATATTTTCTTCTTGCCTGATTGCTTTGGCTAGGAATTCTAGTACTATGTTGAAGAGCAGGGGAGAGAGTGGACATCCCTGCCTTATTCCTGATTTTAAAGGGAATGGCTTTAGTTTTTCACCATTTAGAGTTATGCTTGCTGTTGGTTTGTCATAAACTGCTTTGATTATATTCAGAAATGTTCCCTGGAATCCCAGTTTTTCCAGGGCTTTTAGCATAAATGGGTGCTGGATTTCATCAAACGCTTTTTCCGCATCCAGAGATAAAATCATGTGGTTCTTTAGCTTGCTCCGGTTGATGTGGTGGATTACATTAATTGACTTGCGTATATTAAACCAACTTTGCATCCCTGGTATGAATCCAGTTCGATCGTGGTGTATGATTTTTTTGACGACCTGTTGAAGTCGATTGGCCAGAATTTTGTTGAGAATTTTTGCATCTATATTCATCAGGGAGATCGGTCTATAGTCCTTTTTCCGTGATGAGTCCCTGCCTGGTTTTGGGATGAGGGTTATACTGGCTTCATAGAATGAGTCTGGAAGTGAACGTTCTCTTTCAATTTCATTGAAGAGTTTGAGAAATATTGGTGTGAGTTCTGTTGTGAAGGCCTTGTAGAATTCTGCTGTGTATCTGTCTGGACCTGGGCTTTTCTTGGATGGGAGATCATTCATTGCCGTTTCTATTTCAATACTGGATATGGGTCTGTTTAGAAGGTTTAAATCTTCATGGTTCAGTTTGGGAATATGAATTTTTTCTAGGAAATCATCCATTTCTTCCAAGTTCTCGAACTTGTTGGCATAAAGGTTTGCAAAATAGTCCCTTACTATTTTCTGAATTTCGGTTATTTCTGTGGTGATGTTACCTGTTTTATCTCTTATCTTGTTTATTTGAGTGTGCTGCCTTTGTTTTTTGGTCAGGTTTGCCAGGGGTCTGTCTATCTTGTTGATTTTTTCAAAGAACCAACTCTTTTCTTTGTTGATTCTTTCGATGTTTTTTTCAACTCTAATTGATTTAATTCTGATTTGATTTTAATTATTTGCTTCCGTCTATTGATTTGGGGTTTGTCTTGTTGTTCTCTCTCAAGGAAATTAAGGTGCTTCCTTAAATTATTGAGTTGCTGTTTCTCCAGTTTGTTGATGTATGCACTCAGAGATATAAATTTTCCTCTGAGTACTGCCTTTGCTGTGTCCCAAAGGAGCTGGTACTTTGTGTCCTCAACTTGGTTAAATTCCATAAACATATTGAATTTCCGTTTTAATTTCTTCAATGACCCTCTGATGGTTCAGCAGTGTGTTGTTTAGTCTCCATGAATTGTAGCAATTTCTGTGGTGGCTGTTTGAGTTGAGCTCTAATTTTATTCCATTGTGGTCTGAGAGAATGCAGGGAATGGTTTTGATACTTCTGAATTTGTACAGATTTTCTTTGTGCTCTAAGATGTGATCTATTTTGGACAATGTTCCATGTGCTGCCGAAAAGAATGTGTATTCTGTCCTTGCTGGGTGGAATATTCTGTAGATGTCGATTAAGTCTAGTTGGTCTATGCAATTGTTTAGTTCTGTGGTTTCTTTGTTCAGTTTTTGGCGTGTTGATCTATCCAGAGGTGATAGTGGAGTGTTAAAGTCCCCAGCTATCAATGTGTTTGGGTTTATGAGTGTTTTTAGAGTCAGTAGTGTTTGTTTGATGAAGTTGGGTGCTCCTGCATTTGGTGTGTAGATATTTAGAATGGTTATATCTTCCTGTAGGAGAGATCCCTTTACTAGTATGTAGTAACATTCTTTGTCTCTTCTTACCTTTTTTCATTTGAAGTCAATTTTGTCTGATACTAGGATTGCAACTCCAGCCTGCTTATGGGGGCCATTTGCTTGATAGATTTGTTTCCAGCCTTTCATTTTTAGAAGATGTTTACTTTTGCTGGATAGATGTGTCTCTTGGAGGCAGCAGAAAGATGGATCTTGATTTTTGATCCAACTTATGAGCCTATGTCGTTTGATTGGAGAATTAAGTCCATTAATGTTGAGAGTTAGGATTGAGAGATGATTGTTTGTTCCTTTCATTATCACTATCTTGTTTAAAGCTGTGTCTTCCCATTTCTTGATCTGATGTTTACTAATTAGGGTTCATTTCTCTGTCTGTATTGGGATCTTGATTATTATCCCTGTATAGTACATCTTTGAAGACTTTCTGTAAAGCTGGTTTGGTGGAGATATATTGTTTCAGTTTTTCCTTACTGTGGAAGACTTTTATTTGACCTTCGGCTATGAATGAGAGTTTGGCTGGGTACAGAATTCTTGGTTGGTAGTTATTTTTATTTAGTGTTTGGTATACTTCATTCCAGGCTCTCCTTGCTTTCATGGTCTCTGCTGAGAAGTCAGGTAATTCTGATTGCTTTTCCTTTATATTTGATTGTTTTCTTTGCCCTAACAGCTTTGAGTATTTTTTCCTTGCACTCTATTGAACCTGTTTTGATCACAATGTGTCGGTGGGATGATCCTATTCTGGTCTGGTCGGTTTGGGGTTCTAAATGCTTCTTGTATCTGTATAGGCCTTTCCTTCTGGATATTTGGGAAGTTCTCAGCTAATATTCTGTTAAATAGGTTGCCTATCCCATTAACCTCTTTCTCCAAGTTTTCCTCAATACCTATTATCCTTAAATTGGGCTTCCTGATCGTGCCTTGAATCTCCTGTAGCGATCTGTTTTGTTGATTGGACTGGATTTGTATTGATTTTTTATCTTTCTCCATAGAATCTAAGGAATCTTCAGCTCCTGAAATTCGATCCTCTGCTTCAGTTAGTCGGGACTGTAGGCTAGCTACTTGATTTCGAATCTCTTTTGCTTCTGACTGGTCTTTCCTGATAATTTCCATGTCATTTCTTAGGTCTTGTATGGACTTCTTTACTTCATTAACTTCATTACTTTGGTTTTGAGAGTTGTCTCTCAAATCTTTATGCTGGTTAGCTATCTTTTCATTTGACTCTTGAAGTTCATTTATCTTTCTATTTGTGTATGCCATGAAGTTCTCCATTAATTTTTGCTTTGCCTCCTCACGCTCTAGAATAATTGACTGAAGAGATTCAAACTTTTCATTTATCATGTTTATCAGTAGACTTTGTAGAGCTTTTTGGGGGTTCTCTTCTATGTCTTTGATTGACTGCTCTGCTTCCTGCTTGTTTTGAGTGTGGGATAAGACTTCATTGTTTGCCATCTTTCTTGTATTTCTTCTGCCCATTTGAATTGGGGATGCCAGTCTACCAGCACCTGTGAGCACCGTTTAAGTTCCAACGCAGCCCTTACCAAGCACTGTTGTGTAAATCTTACAAGTTCACAATTATGTACAGATACCCTGTATACCTGTCTATAAAATTAGATTTGGTGTTCCTAAAGAATACAGTTTCAGTATAACAACTGATCCTGGGCCCTGTATTCAGTAGTTACTTATTTACTGTTACAACCCTATAAGCAATTCTTGTTTTTATATTAAGTTCTTTTAGGACTGGCTTTCTCTATGAACCCCTTTGATTCACTCAGATTAAGCTGGGATACCCTCTATCCAATAACCAGGAGTCAATGGAGACTGGAGGTCCAGGCAGTAAGTCAGGAGGGTAAGTTGGAGGTAGTAAAGAGAATAGAGTAAAATGTATTAGGGAGGGGAGGTGGTGATTTTGGTTTAGTTTCAGTGACATGGAAATGTGGAGAAGAGTAGAATCAGTAGAGAGAACAAAGTTGAGATGATAGATAATGGAGAGTTAGCAGAAAAGAGTGGAGGTGTTCTTCATAGGAAAGTATTTTTTAAAGAAAGAGAACGCAGAGAGAAATAAAGTAAAAATAGTGGGAGACAGATGCACACAACAGAGAAAAATTATTTAAAAAAGAAAATAAAATAAAAAGGAAAAAAATCAGAAAAAGAACAACCCAAACAAACAGAAAAGAAAAAAAAACTTGATAAAACAAACAGGTAAAAATAGAAAACATGAAAAAACAAAACAAAACGATGACGTTTCCGAATTGAAAAAAAAATTTTTTTTTTAAAGTTTAAAAAATGTTGAAAAGAAAAAGAAAAAAAAATGGAGTCTTCCTTGTTTGGGTGGTCTTTCCCCAGTCTCTGGATTCCTTGTGATGATCTGCAGTCTATATTCCTGATTGTCTGGGTTTGGCTTGATTTCAGTTTGCTCCTCTGTCTGCTGTGGGGCCGTGGCCTTTAACGCCTGGCTTTGAATAGGCTGTGGACTGAGCAGGGCGGGTTGCCTCTGGCCTGTTTTACCCGGCTGAGAGTTGCTTGCCTGGGTGAGGCTTCTGCCTCCTGGGCGGGCCGGCCTCCTTGGCGGAGGTGGCTATGGAAAGCAGCTCCGTTTCGGGCTGGGAATTGTGCTTCCTCTGTGACGGGACCGTTTAACTGTCTCAGGATCTATTCGTTCCTCCGTCTGGTGTTTCCATGCTGCCGGGAGCTGCTGGCTGTTTTTGCGTTAAATTTAGAAGTTCCAGCGGGCAGGGCGGGCACCTCTGGCTAAGCCGTGGCCCTGGACACGCCTCCCACCTGGGCAGGGGGTGTTCTCCTGGGCGCAGCTGGCTCTCACTGTCCGGTCCCTCTTGCCCTTTTCAAAGATGGCTACTTTGACCTCGCTTTTCCCAGGCCCGCTTTAGTTCCAATCTGGTCTGACCCTATGCCAGTGGCAAAGATGGCGCTTTGCTCTGGCAGTGGGGGAAGGGCTGCCTTGCCGAAGCTGCTCTGTGGGCTTGAGTGAGAATGTCTTTCGTGGGGTACTCACGCTTTCTCTGTGATTTCAGGTCGTCCGTGCTCAGACGCCGCCTGGTCTCCGCTGTGTGCTTAACCTGCGTGGAGTGCAGGTTGCTGTGCTGGGTGCTGTGCCGGCACTGGCGTGGCGGTAGGCTATCGCCCAGAGCTCAAATCTGTGTTTTCAGACAAGCAAAGTCGATTTTTCCTTCCTGGCCAGAATCCCTGTACTGTTACAACTTACTCTGGTTGTCTTTCTAGTACTAAAAGTTTCTATGGGGTGAGAAAACTGCAGTGTTGGAGGGAGCTGAGCTAGTGCACTGCAGCTCCTCTGCTCTCATCTCTATTTCTATTATAGTGATTCTTCTTTTTATTTCATTCCTGATACTAGGGCTTGAGGGCTTGAATTCAGGATCTTTGGTACTAACACTCTATCTTGGCTTTCCTGCTTGGGGCTGGCCCTCTGCCACTTGAGCCATGCCTAAGTTTTTGCTGGTTAATTGGAGGTAGTCTAGGGAACTTAGTTGCTTAGCCTGCTTCCAACTGTCATCCTCCAGGTATTAGCCTTATGAGTAGGTAGGCTTACAGACACAAGCCTTCAGCACTGGCTATGGTATTCTTGACCTCTTCCATTTCTTTTTGATTCTTAAAAAAAAAAGTTAGTCTTTGCAATTTCTATTTATGACCTTGGCATATGAATCCTAATATTTTAAGTTCCTCTTTTGATACTTTTAACATGTAGTCACACTTGAGTTGGCTTTTAATGCTTGTGACTGTGTCACCGAATAGAGCTCTTAACCTTCTGGCAAGTTTTGCATGAGAACTAGACAGGACATGCTGAGAGGTAGAAACTCTGGTGGACAAGTCTGGGGCTGAGATGTGGGAGGAAAAACCCTCTGTTTCCCTGTGATTGTGTCTTAGTCTTGTGTGAGCCTGTGCTGCTGGGCTGTCAGCCTCAAAGCAAAGGATATCTAGAGGAGGCTGGGTGTGGCTGTTTCCCTTCCTCATGCTGGTTAGGCTAGGCTGTAAAATATTGTTACATTAGGGTCTAGTGAAATTGTTCCTTTAAAACACAGCTGGAGCTACTCAGGGGGCTGAGATCTGAGGATCATGGTTTGAGGCCAGCCTGGGCAGGAAAAGCCTCTTATCTCCAAGGAAAAGACTCTTATCTCCAATTAGCCATCATAATACTGGAAGTGGTGCTGTGGCTCAGTGGTAAAGTGCTAGCCTTTAGCACAAAGCTCAGAGATAGCTCCCCAGGCCCTCAGGTCAATCCCCACAACCTACACAATCAAAACAAAACAAAAAACCCCAAACCAAAACAAATCAGACCTGAGAAGAACAGGTTAATTCAGGGTGTTTACAAATGACTCCATTACAGGGAAACATTTCATGCAAACATGGATTTTTCTCTAATCTTCAATGTGTGAGCAATAACAGATTCTAGTGGTAAAACTACTAGAAGTGGGGAAGGAGCCCTACCTCTGGGTGGATTCAGGCTTGTCTATATCAAGGCAATAGCAAGTCATTAATCATAATTTAATTTTACCTACTCTTTTCCTGGCAGGTTTCTGCTCATAGGGTTTTGCTTGGGTAAGTTGTTACTCTTTGGAATCAACAGTCTGTCTCTCATTTTGTTAGGCAGCATTTTGCTGATTGAAGAGTTGTTGATATATTTTTTTCCTTTTCTGTTTGGCTTTTTACTTGTTCCAGTAGGGTAATGACTATCAGGCTTCTTATATGTAGATCAGAAACCAGAATCAGTGTCATACTCTACCCTCTTAGGTCCTAAGAATTTATCAAAGTTGACTGAGGCAGTGATAACCTGTCTTAAAAATAAAGTCCTTGCCACATTGGAATGGCAAGAAGTTATTATAAACAAATTATTTTGAGGTCCAAGGGTGGAGCTCAGTGGTAGAGTGCTTGCCAAGTATGCACAGTACCCTGAGTTTAATTCCTTGCACCACACTCAAAATTTATTCACTGAAGGCTAGGTATGAGGGTGCGTACTTGTAATCCTGGCTATTCTGCAGTTGGAGATCAGGAGGGTGCAGGGGAGTAGTGAATCCTGTAATCTTAGCTATGTCAGCATAGGTAGTAGGGTCATAATCAAAGGATGACCCTGGGTAAAAAGCACAAGACCCATGTGAAAAATAAAGCAGAGAGGGATTAGAAGTATGATTCAAGTGGTAAAACTCAGAGCTTCATGATTGATAGGCGATGTGAAACTTCCTGGAGGAATTGGTGTTGTGTCTTAAGCTGAAAGGAAGTCTGGAGACAGAATTCCATCCTTTTCTCTGGAAGCCTTCAGTTGATTGGATGAGGCACGGTGAATATACAGGGTAATCTTGCTTTGTTCAAAGTCAACTCCTTTTTTTCTTTTCTTTATTATATTGCTGTTAAGGTGATGAACAAAGAGGTTACCATTTCATAATGGGTACCTTCCTTACTTCCTTCTTTCCCCTTCCCTTCCTTCCTTCCTTCCTTCCTTCCTTCCTTCCTTCCTTCCTTCCTTCCTTCCTTCTTTCCTTCCTTCCTTCCTTTCTCTTTTTCTTTCTTTCTTTCCTTTCTTCCTTCCTTTCCTTCTTGTTTTTGATAATGTTACCCCTTCCTTTACTTTTCCTGTTTCCCCCTCCCATCCCTGCCTACAAGTTACATATGTCATTTTCTACATAGTGTATACTGAATAGCATGTCTAACAAATAGCATGATTTTATTTGCTCACCCTTCCCCGCTTTCTGTGTCGCTCTCTTGCCCCTTAAAAAAAAGTCCAAAGAAAAAACAAACACCACCACCACCAATAACAACAACAACAACCACCCCCATGTTTCTATTTTCTGTTTACTACATGTAAAAATCAGCTATCTCATGGAAATCTCTGGACTGGTATTGGACAAATAGTGCCACAGCATAGCCAAATTGATACCAAATACCATCATCTGACCTACCAATCTGTATCTGCAGACTTCGTTGTCTCCAGACCCATCATTTGCCATAAAACAGTGGTCACTCTTTCACCTGCATCTGACCATCAGTGTCTCTGGTTCCCCCTTTTTAACTCTTTTTCAGGAAATCACTTTACCAGTGGTGTCCTCTGACTTCTGTACCTACATTCTTTCTTATGGTTTTATTTCCCTTGATATATAATTTTATTAAAACAGTCTTTAGTCTTCAAAAAAGCTCTCTTTATTCTCTACCATCCTCCCCTTTCCATCCATCCAGTGTCTCACATAACAATTTCAATTCACTTCTGAAAGTTTGGTCTCAAATGGACAGCTGTTAAATGTAGAAAACATTTCAATTTTAGTGGAAAAAATTATGATTAATTCCATCTGAACCCACAACACTCAGTTTTTATAAATGGTAAATAAGTTGATGGGTTTTTTTTCCTCCCCCAGTGCCGAGGATCAAATCTGGGGAGGGCCTCATGTGTGCAAGGCAAGTAATCTACCACTGAGCTACAGCCACAGACTCAAAAGCAAGTATTTATAAATAATGAGTAACATTTCCAAAGTCACAAAGTTGTACATTGAAGGCAAAGTAATAAAAATGTATAAAATTTTAAAAATTGCAACATTTCAACAAATTTCCAATGTGAGGCCCTGGGAATCTTTGAACAAATAAGAATTACAGGAATTTACTTTAGTACCAAATAAGGTAAGTGTAGACAGGAGTGCAATCAGGACTGTTGAAATGGTGCAAAGGGAGAAAGAACAGAAGGGTCTTAGAAAGTGCCATCTCTTTAGCCTATGAGTTCTCACATACAAAGAGAATGGTTTGGGTTGGTGTTACATAAATTTGAATTGCATGAATATATACATCTTTAGACAAAAGGATGGTGGGAATAACTTTTTCTGAAACTGTAATATTGAAATGTTCCTACTTAGAGAGGATTTATTTAGTATGTTTTAGGTAACAAAGTCAGTTTAATCAAACAGGAGAGATTGTTCTGAAGCTGGTGCAATCTTCCAAGAGCCATTCACATCTTTTCCCACCAGCTCTTGTATGTGATAAGATAACTTTTGGTGTTAAGATTCTCAAAAGAGAAATGTATTTTTACTTTCCCTTCTTATCTCAATCTGTTTCTGTGGTTGCTTGGGTTCAGATTTTATTTGACTATATTCTCCTGCCAAGAGCCAAGCCAACTGACCATCTTTAAGCACTTGTTGTTTTCTGGTTGTTTGTTTTTGTTTTTATAGTATTGAGGGTTGAACTCAGGTCCTCACATTTACTAGGTCATGGCTCTAAGGTTTTGACCTGGCTTCTTGGAAATAATTCATAGGGCCAATTATTTCTTCTTTGAATGCCCTCCTTTTCCTTGATTTCTATTTTGTAGAACAACCATTCACCTTGTATAACAAGAGGAAACAAGAAGTTACTTCTATTTTTTTCTTCCTGTTTTAGTTTTCTGTACCCTTTGTCTTGTATATAAGCTTATCTGATCTGTGGAAGGGAAAGGGAATCACAGAAACAGCATTTTGCCATAGAGAAACTTATGACCCAGAAAAGTCTAGTGACTCAACGTTATGAAGACAACAAGGCAGAAACAGTCTTCAAAGCCAGTGTTCTTTCTTCTCTACCACAGCTGATATCTAGAGTGTGGCAAGTTTTTATTTTATGTTTTGTGTTTCTCTTTAGGCAGGAATGGGCTTGAAAACACTTAAAAATAAAGTCACTTTTAGGTCATTTTCTCTTTCATGTCATACCTTGGATATGTAATGGGATGGTGCAAAAAGTATCATAGAAGGCTGGAGGCATACATTTCTCCTAACATGCTCCTACCCTTCATTATGTTTTTGAGCCCAAGAAAATGCAGTATTGCTGCTCTTGTGCCATTGATATGGTCAGAGAAAGACATTGAAAAGTACTTGTCTTTAAAATATGTTTTATTTTGTACTTTTTGCCTTGTATATGTTTACCCAATCTGTGGAAGGGAAAGGAAATCACAGAAACAGCAGGACTAAGGATGAACTAATACAACAATGATAGTTACTAGACACTATGTTGGAAATGAACTTTACAACTTGGGGGGAGGGCAGTGAGGAGGAGTAAGTGGGAGAAAATGAGGGAAGGGGTACCAGTGTTTAAAAAGAAATGTACTCATTACCTTATGTAACTGCAACCCCCCCCCCCCGTTCATTATCTTTACAATAAATTAAAAAAGAAAAAAGAATCATACAACTGTCTGTTGCCAGGGGCTCACACCTATAATCTTAATTGCTCAGGTCATTGAGATTATTAGGATCCTGGTTTGAAGCCAGCCTCAGCAGAACAGTCTTCTAGGTTCCATCTTCAAAATAACAAGCCAAAAGCAAGCCCAGAGACATGGTTCAATGGGTAAAGTGCCAGCAGAACCACTAAGTATAGCAAGCATCAGGAGGCCCCAAGTTGAGAAACTGGAAAACAGGCACTGACAAAAATAAAAAAGAAAGAAAGAAAGAAAGAAAGAAAAAGAGGAAGGAAAGTAAAAGGAAGGAAAGAAGACAGGTGGGAAGAAAAGGGAAAAGACAGCATAGTAGGTATTAGAGGCAAAGATATGGGAAACTTGGTGGCTGTCCTTGATAGCTTTAAAGGCTGGGCCTTAGGGATAGAGAGGAGACAAACAAAACTGCTTCAGCAGAATGTCATGGATTCTGGATTATCACTGTACTTCTGAGAAGAAAGTAAGAAGCAGCTGAATGTGGTAGGTTGGATAGGGAGAAACCTAGACAAACTTCCCTCAGTAATATGGTATGTGAACTGAAGCCTGGCCTTGTGCCAGTACCAAGGTGTTTTTATTACTATAGCTTTGTAATAGATTTTGAAGTTTGATATTCCTTCAGCACTGTTCTTCCTGCTTAGGGTTGTTTTTGCTCTTCTGAGTCTTTTAGTGCTCCATATGAATTTCTGTATTGCTTCCTACATTTCATTAAAGAATGATATTGGGTATTACTATGGTGGCCACTCAACATTTCTATCTCTTTTCCTTTTCAAATTATTATTTGTTTTAGTATTTATGTATTCTAATCTTCTTCCCTTGATGTTTTATTCTCTTCTTTCTCCATATGCCTGTGATGTTGACTGCCCCTATATTCTGCCTCTGTTTCCCAACCACCTGTGTTATATCACTCTTGAACACTTCTGTCTAAACTATCTGTCTAGACACTTAAAGGCAATTCTCCATAAGACATCTAAAATGGATAACCATTTAATGCTCGAAATCCATTCTCCCTTTAGCATGTCCTATCAGAAAATGATATGATGTTCGAATCTTATTCTGTCCTTTCCCAATTTAGCTAGCTTTGACCCCCAGGAGAAAATAGTACCATATAAATTCTTAGCTTTAGCATTTCTTACACTATTTGTTACCTGTCTATACTTCCCACTTAGCCTCTGGCATCCTGTGTTTTTGTTCAGTTCTTTGTCTAGAGTCTGCTTACAGCACACAATATGTATTTAACACGTGTGTGGAATGAATAAATTCATCTGCCTTCGTGAGGACCTAACCCATGGACATCTGCCCAATTCTGCTTCCTTTTCAGGCTGCATTGTAAAACAAAAGAAAAAGTCAAGAGAAGGAACATAATAGTATATAAAAAGATTTCTCAACAAATGCTAAATATATGTGTGCTGAACAAAATAAATCTGTAAAGGTTTTTGTAAAAGTAAAAACTGATACCTAAAACAAGAACAAGTAGAAAAACTCCTAAAAAGTAAGATCATATTGAGCATTACAAAAGATGTTTCAGATACATTAAAAAATAGGAACCCAACTAAGTAAGTCCTAAATAATGAGTTTGAGACTTGTAAATGTTATTAAAACATGTAATCTTTAATATCTTTGAGTTGAGCTTCTCAAAGACTGGGAAGAAATCTTTAGGTGGGTGTATTGAAGAATAATTATTTTACCTAACATTTATGATTATATTTCACATAGGCACCACACTGAGTATTTTTCTGTGCATTCATTAAACCAATTGATCTTCACACACCTATAGAGTAGGTATAATCTGTATGTCTAGGTTGCTGATTGAGGTAACTCAAGTCTTTTTCACAGGCTTCCTGTTATCCAATAAGAAGGTTTCTTATCAGGATGCAAAGGCTGGCATTCTAGGCAAGGGTCAAGAATTGCTGTGTCCTCCATAGTGCCATACTAGCTTTCACATGAATATTTCCATCCTGTATTCCTGTTTTTTTTTTTTTTGTTTGTTTTGTTTTTGTAGACTTCCCTCTGGGAAGAAGGGTGGCAAGGTCTTATATAATAGTTTATCAGGTTACAGATGAGACTGGCCATTTTAACGCAAACCCATCTTTCATTTCCTTGTGGGGTCTGTGTGGGTGTGAATGCCAAGAGTGGCTTTTTCTGCAGAACCAGGAAGTAGTGGGGCTAGGAACCTGATCAGCCCATGAGAAGTCGCTAAGAAACTGGGGGTGATGGAAGAGATGGAGCCTGTACCACCACATAGCCAAGGAGCTTCCAATGGACACTTGGTGCAAGAAAAAGGGAGGGAGAGAAAGAAAATGCATTCTTACAGATACATTACACAGAGAACAAGTGCAGAAACCATCTTTATTTATGTGGTGTCTCCTCAAAACCTCAGTTCAAAACTCAGCTCAATATAGACACTGCCTTCCTCCCAGCCTTGATGGTGACAGGAAGTAAACATTATACCATTTAATCATTTCAACGTTGTCAGTAGATGTTTTTGATATTTCTAAAGATGTAAATGTGGAGACTAAGAGAGGCTAAGGAATGGACCTTGGTGCAAGAGCAGAGCCCTAGTGGTCAGGGGCAAAATGAATGTAGAGTTTTGCTGTCTTTTTTTTTTTTTTTTTGGCTCACCTGAGCCCACTGTTAAATATTCAGAAGTCCTCCCTCCCATTGGTTTGTTAAATCATTGGTGGCTTGCAATCACCTTAGCATCAGAGCATCAATGAACCCTGACTTGTATTCTGTCAGAGCAAAGAGGAGTTCTTGTTAGACTTTTCAATCTTTAGCTTGTCTGATAAGTTGAGAATAGGCAGAGAGGGAAAGAGAAAGGAAGAAAAAGGGAGAGAAGAGTTGGAAGGACAAAAAGGAGGTGAGAAGGTAAGAATGATCAGAGAAAGAGTGCAAAGTGACAGGAAAGAGGGATGGGAAAAAGAAGAAGGAACAGAAGACAGACTAAGGGAAAGAAAGGTGGAGGCTGAGGGAAGAAAGAGAAAGTTGGCAAAAGAGATGAATGGTTCAGTCCATATTTCCACAATCACTTTGGGTCACAAAGGAACTGTGAACAAGAATTTATTATTAAGATCAGGAATGTATACAATAAGAATTCAAAGAGACAATGTTAAAAACAACAAATGAACAACATGAAAAAGATTCTGGAGCTAAGGGGACAACCAAAGAAACAAAACAATGTCATTATAAAACTTAATTAGAAACATAAATTAGAAACAACAGAAAACAGTGCACACAGATGAAAATCAAATTATTTACATCAAGGAAATTCTGAAGACAATGCAGGGAACAGAGGGAAAACAGGAGACTTAAAAGCAGTTAGGATTCTGACATTTCACCACCATTGATGTCTTGTCTCTCAAGTTCCCATTCTCCCAGTTCTACTTCAGTGGGATCCTGGTCTGTGGAGAATATAACTCCAAGCAGTTTATCTGGCTTCTAAGCCTCATTCTTCCTTTATTCAGTTCAGGCAAAAACAGGCTCCTTGAATCAGAATGATAACTTTTTTTTTTTTTTTTTTTTTTTTGCTTTTCTAGCAAATACCCCACAACAAATCTTTCTGGTGTGGTGGTTCATGGTTTAGAGTAAAAGCTGTTCTGTAGAGGTTCTGCTCTGTGGTCTGTCATGGTAATTGACCCCTGGCAAACCAGGAGATTTAAGGACACTCCTTCTCATCCTTTTCATTACACTTGGAAAAAACAAATGCACAAGCCAAAAAATAAAACTCCAAGCAAAATACTACCATAATTGCTCCAATTATGCCTACTTGAATAGGGTTAGAATAAATGAGAGACAGATGGATTTAATAGCCCCACTTTAATTGGATGTTCACAACTTTTAGGAGTCCTTGATACTTCTTGGTTGTTCTTGTAAAGTTGACTTTTCTCTAGTTCTTCAAAATGTTCCCTTTTCTTCTCCAACCTTAAGATTGTTATTCCTACATTTCCATTGTTAATAACTTTCCTTCATTTGTCTAAGGAAACAGACATAACTTGCTTACCTTACTCCTCCTTGTTAATACTACTTGGGCCTCATCTTTTTCATTGTTGTTGGTTATGGGGCTTGAACTCAAGGCCTGGACACTAACCCTGAGCTTCGTGCTCAAGGCTAGCACTAGACCACTATGAGCCACACCTCCACTTCTGGTTTTCTAGTGGTTAATTGGAGATAAGAGTCTCACAGACTTTCCTGCCGGGGCTGGCTTTGAACCATAATCCTTAGATCTCTGCCTCCTGAGTAGCTAGGATTATAGGTGTGATCTACCAGCATCCAGCTTGACTGGATCTTTTGAATCTTCTATACCTCAAATCATACGTTATATCCATAGATAAGTCTTGACAAAGATAGCCTTCTCCTTCCAATCAACATGTGTCTTTAGACAGTAGTTAATAAGCATAGTCTGAACCTATCTGGGCTTTTAGTTTGTTTTATCATCTTTCTTCTCTAAAATATACATTCTATGTGTGTGAGGATCTTCTGCTTTTTCCACTCTCCTCTCCAGCATCTAGATGCTCCTAATATATTTGTTAAATAGACAAGTGGGAAAGAAAATAGGATAAATATGAAAAGGAAAACCTATGTTAAAAATGATAGGTATTAGCCCAGTGCTGGTGGTTCATGCCTGTGATCTTAGCTACTCAGGAGGCTGAGATGTGAGGATTGTGATTCAAAGCCAGTGCAGGCAGAAACGTATGTGAGTCTCATATCCAGAAAACCAGAAGCAGTGCTGTGGCTTGAAGAGTCAGAGTTCTAGTCTTAAGCAAGAGAAGGAGGAGGAGGAAGTAGGAAGGAGGAATGAAGAAGGAAGAAGAAAGGTATTGAGAACTATATAGATTTAAATAAAGCTCCAGGGACGATCTCTGGGGATGGTAATTATAGAACAGATGTTAAACATAAAATTTTTTGACACAATAATATAACCTCTAAAAGAATTCTTTCCTGGTTGATGGAATTTAAGTGACAATTTCTATTTTTCCTATTGCTTCAATGGAGCAATAAAGAGGGTGTATGCTAGTTTTGTAAAAATGAAGAAAAAAACAATAAGTGGGAGAGGAGACAGTAAAGATCACCTGTGTAGAAATCACACTCTTCCAAGAAACTAAGAAAGGAAGAATTTGAGAGAGAGGTCAATGAGAAGAGTTCCTCTCTGAAGTGTTGCTTGTTGGTAATTAAAGCAAAGGAGGAACCAGGATAAGAGTGGATGAAGTGGACTCAGAAGCAAGAATGTGTGCATGAAGCATTCAGGGACGAGAGCAGGGGATGTTATTGAGCAAGATTCATTCCTGAGTTGAGGAATGTCAGTGGTTTCCCAGGATATGTTGCAAATTAACTTTGATAGGTGGTGGGTATTTTATGGACTGTGAAAAGGCAGGAAGAAGACTGGTTCAAGACAGCACTGAGACTGGAAGTTGCAGTGTTTAGCCCTTACTACTTCTGTTATCTCTGAAGTTACAGACAGATCATCATTTGACAGTGGGTTGTGGGAATTTTGAAGTTGTTGGAAAAGGCACAAAATGGAAGGGGAACAGGGGACTTTATTCATGGTGGTGTTTTGCTTAGTGTGTTGCAAAATGAGAGAAGGGCCTATGGAGAGTTAAGGGATTTGAAAGGAGAATGTTATGTAATCCAGAATGGATGAGAAGAGAGTAAAGAGTTCTAAAGAGCAAGGAGAAATTCTTCCTACAGGATAAGGAGAATGAGGAGTTCTAAAGAATAAAGAGAAAGTGGTGTGACCTATAGTTTGAAGATTGACAGTGCACGCCCAGAGAAAGAGTGGGCAGGGGTTACTCGGGAAATGTGAGTCCCACTTCCTCTGTGGTATGGTTTTGTGGTTTGGCACAAGCTACTTCTACAAAACCCAAGCTTTCTTATCTTTCTTTTTCTTTTTCTTTTTGGTTGGTTGTGGGACTTGAACTCTGGGCCTGGGCACTGTCCCTAAGCTCTTCAGCTCAAGGCTAGTGCTCTACCATTTGAGCCATAGTGCCACCTCTAAGCTTTCTTATCTTTAAACAAAAGGGTTGAATTAAATGAGTATATCTAAAAAATTTGAATGTGCATATACATTATTTGAGTATCTTGTTAAGATGAACATTCTGACTCAACAGGTCTCAGGTGGGGCCTGCAGTTTTTGCATTTTTAATAATCTCCCAGGTTATTCTGGTGTTCCTGGCATACAAACCAAAATTTGAGTGACAAAAAACTTATGGCTTCTGTAACACTTCTGCATCCTGATTTTTAAATCTTGAACCCTGATATTTATTTCCTCCTCCATTTCATCTCTCTCTTCTTAGCTTTGCTAATTCATCTTGAAACCAAATCTTTGGGTGTCCTATACATTTCCCGTAACTAGACAGGAAGTAAATAAAGATGCAAACCCTGCAGAATGAATAACGCCCAGCAACGGAAACAGAGGACTCTGATGACGCCTTATTGCTTGTGTCTGCCTGGGTGGGGGTAAGTGATACTGACTTTTCCCAGACATGGTGTGTCAAACAGGAACACACTATCATGCAGGAAATGGCTCCCATACAAACAGGGACACCAGAGATCAGGGCTGCATGACAACTCTGATCATAGTCAATGGCATGTCATGGTAACTCGAATCAGTTTCCTTCCTTTGTCATGTCACAAGGTTTCACTGTGTCAAGCTTCCTTTGCTTAAAAAACATATGTTCCCAATCTGTTACATTCAGTGCTGACCACCATAAATCCTCTTTTACTCAGTCAACTTTAGGTTTCATTTTGTCGGAAAGCCAAAGACTACCAGAAGCTCATATGATGCCAACTTCTAGAAACCACACCAACCCTTTCCAGATCGTATGCTTTCCATATGTAATTTTTCCATTTCAGAAAGTTCCCAGCTACAAGGCTACACTTTTCTGGACAGAACATGTTCTTCACAGGCAATAAATACATATTTCAACTTTGAGACAACTGGTGCTTTAAGAGACTGCATCTGATTTGTTAAATGCAGGGGATATTTGTTATGAGGTAGAGGAAAGAAAGGAACATAAAGTTTCTGCAACTGTCCTCTTTTGGCAGGCTGTTTTCATTTAATGAGATGGGTGTCAGTGATGGTGGAAATGCTGATATGAGTAATTCAGAGTCAACATTTCCTCTCAGGATGTTTCAATGGATGAGGAAATCATTCAGAGAAGTACTTATTGGCTTGATATTGCACTCAAAAACTGTCACAGGCCAAGTTTAGAAGAGATTCAAAGGAGTCTGAATATCAGTCCTACCCCATCCTGTGGGTACCTCACTATTTGAAAGAGGGATTTGGGTTGCCTCCCTTGACTAAAGAAGGGGTTGATATTATCTAATGGTTCCAATTTGCCTTCTGGGATCCATTGACTTCATGGTTAGGGGTAGGAAAAAACACTATTATTTTCCCTAATATTTATTTGCTAGGTTTTCTTTAAATATCCTATCGCTATCCAGAAAGAGCTAGTTATTTTATCTAAGATCTATCTGTTAGGCTTTCTTTAAATATCCTGCCACCATCCCAAGCAGTGTCTTGGAATATGTTTTCTATTGTACTGAAATCTAAGCCATCTTTATCTCCAGGAAGTGGTGACTGGGTCTCACAAATGGAAGTTAAGGGTGTTTATTGGTAGCAGCCATTTGCAATGGAGCAAACAATCTCCGGAACAAAGAGCTGTCACACAAACCCATGTACCCAGGGAAAGAACACTGTGTGCAATAAACACAAATGAACTCCATAAACACAGAATGAATCCTCTGCTTGATCTCCTCCCCTACTTCTTATTGGGCCTTCAGACATACTGTTGGGTCCACAGGCTATGAAATAGATGACAGTACTGATTAAGCTAAAGAATCATCCAGGGTGACTTTAATTTTAAAGCCAGGGTTCAGCAATGCATTGAAACAAAGAGGGAACAATTGGAAAAACCTTGCACAAAAATGCATTTAGTTATCATTTTGCAAAATCGAGAAATTCTATAATAGGTTATAATAGGTTTTGTGCACCTTTTTTTCCCCAAAGGGGGTGGAGTTGGGGTGTGAGTGGATTATGGCACTGTGAATTGAGTTGAATAACGAAGGGATGTTTTTGTGGAAGGAGTTTCTACTCTGTGTAACAAATTAAATTCCAGATGTTCATCATTACAAAATCTCTACCAGATGTACAGACCCGTGGTGACTAAAGATGTTTATTACAAGTGTGGAATTCAGCACCTGTTCTCTAGAGACTTTGTTCTTACCTTTTCTTTTGTATTAGCCTGTTAATCATGAAGGGAAGAGAAAATATTTGGGCCTTATTTGATAATTAAAGAGACTAGGAAAGATTCAAAATTGTTAAGTAAAAGGCTAGCGTGTGCCTCTTGGAACATTTTGGAAGCTTTATTAACTATATTGTTTCAAAATCTGGGATCCATTTTTGCAGGCAAATTCAAAGTAGAAAATCAACTTCAGATAAAGCAGTCAAACCCAAAGGACTGTCCTTGACATTTAGCATAGGCATTCTTAGTTATAAACCTCAAACAGTTGATGCCATAGTAAACTCACTTGCTAGTATTACTTATTGTAGAATGTCTACTCTATGAACCAAATGTTTGGTTCCTTCTTTGCTACACGGGGAAGATGAAGATGGTATCCCTGGCACATTGCCCATAACCAGGACAAAGTTCCTGGCTATAAATGGTGGACCCTTTCAAAGTAAGCCACGTTTCTTTTGGCATTATACTTCATTCTGGATGTCAGTTTGTTTGAATTCTAGTTTTAAGATCTATGCTAAAAAAGGAGATGAGATTACAATTGTTGCGACTTTCCAGTGTATGCTTCAGTTTCTACTAAATGAATGAGAATTTAACCAGCTTCTGATATAAGGATAGCCACCGTCTGTACCTTGTAGCCTGAAGGGGAGGTTGGGCAAGAGAAAGGAGATACTATGGCATTCTTGAAAGCTCATAGAGCCTATTCCAGATACAGCCTCTCTTCCAATCTGTAGTTCTTTGAGTTGGCAAGCCATGTTGTGGTTTTATGATATGCATTTGACTTCTGTAGCCTTTATGATGGACTTAGCTGATTTTACTTTTTAAACAAGTGAAAAAATATCTTTTATTTTCAGCTTAGTTTAAAATCCTTATTTTTTTTTTTTGGTAGCAAAATTGAACAGAATGTTGAGAGGTCCCAGGTGTCCCTGCCCTATGTCCTACAAATACTCTTCCCTAGAATGGCTGTTTATTAATCATAGAGGAACCTATGATTGGCACATCATTGTCACTCAGAATCTGTAGTTTACATTAGGATTTTTCTCAGATTTATATGCTCTATAATGCATGAATGAGTTATGGCTGAGTGCTGGTGGCTCACTCCTGTAATCCTAGCTACTCAGGAGGCTGAGATCTGAGGGTTGAGATTCGAATTGTCTGAGTCAGCAGGAAAATCTGTGGGACTCTTTTTTTTTTTTTTTTTTTTTTTGGCCAGTCCTGGGCCTTAGACTCAGGGCAGGAGCACTGTCCTTGGCTTCTATTTGCTCAAGGCTAGCACTCTACCACTTGAGCCACAGCGCCACTTCTGGCCGTTTTCTGTATATATGGTGCTAAGGAATTGAACCCAGGGCTTCATGTATAGGAGGCAAGCACTCTTGCCACTAGGCCATATCCCCAGCCCCACTGTGGGACTCTTAATCCCCAATTCATCACCAAAAATCTGGGTGTGGAGCTGTGGCTCAAGTGGTACAGAGCTAGCCTTGAGGAGAAAAAAAAAAAAGACTCAGAGTCAGTGCCTTGGACCTGGGTTCAAGCCTCAGGACTGGCAAACAAAAAGTGCTATGTGTACCTGACATTAGAGTATCATCTATAATAGTTTCATTGACTTAATGATGATTGGCGTTCTGCCAATTCATTCCTCTGTTTTTCTTAACCCTTGTCCTTTTACTGTCTCCATGGTTTTACCTTGTTCAGAATAGGAAATATTTGGACTCATAAAGCCTGTAGCCTATTCAGATTGGTTTCTTTCACTTAGATACATTTACATTTCCTCCATGTTTTCCTGTCTGAATTTGTAGTTTGACAAAACCTGAGCTCCCTAGCGTAGTCTTTCTATAAGACCCTAGGCAAACATAACTCTAATTCTAACAGCTTACCAATATACCTCGAACGTTTTTATCTGCTTGTTATTCTAAACCTGATTTGCCACTGTGATGTTCACACCTGTTTGATGTTTCTCTGTCCTCTTTTATTCTTTTCTATCTTAATGAAAGTAAGAATCTAATGAGTATTTTTTGATGGGCTACTTTTATAAGATGAGGGTATTTCTGTTTTTAAAGAAGTGTTTTTTTTCTGCTTTTTTTCTATTCAGACTAGTTTTTTTTTCTTTCCTCTAATTCTGGCTTCATGTTTCAGTAGAGGGCACTCCGACCTTAGCTAGAGATGAATGTGTTTTCATTTGACCAGTTGTAGAAAGTAGCTAGTTTTTCATAATGATCCTTCAGCTTTATAGTTGGGGATGAGCACACAGTTGGAGAAGAAACCAGATTATATTCATTTAAGGGCTCAGTCCTACCACAAAGGAGAATGGTCCAGAAGCTGTTGTTCATCTCTCTTCTATAATAACTACTGTCCTCTATCATGCTTACTACATTTGCACAGAGCCTTGCTGAACACCCGGAGAAGCATTGTAGATTCTATATTTCAGCCTTCAGGAATAGCACAATGCCCAACACAGGTTGCAGGCTGAAGAAATAGCTTTTGAACAAAAAAGAAGAAAAAGACAGAAGAATCCAAACTGACTCTAACAAAGACAAGTGTGTTTATGTTTCTATAGAAACATTTTGCCTTGTAGATGCCAGTGTTTCTGGTCATATTCTGTACTGTATTAGTATATAAGGGGAAAAAGGGGCATCTGCTTTAGGTCTGAGTTGGAAGATGGTATTATTGTGTTTGCTCCCATGTAAGCATGGAAATATCCTCTCCATGCTGACCCCTCCCCCACCTCAAGACTGGCTTTTCATTTTTTTTCAAATTTTTATTATCAAACTGATATACAGAGAGGTTACAGTTTCATACGTTAGGCATTGGATACATTTCTTGTACTGTTTGATACCCTGTCCCTCATACCCCCCTCCCTCCTCCACTTTCTCTTTCCCCCCCCCTGAGGTGTTCAGTTCACTTTCACCAAACAGTTTTGCAAGTATTGCTTTTGTAGTTTGTCTTTTTTTTACCCTGTGTCTCTCAATTTTGGTATTCCCTTTCAATTTCCTACTTCTAATACCAGTATACACGGTTTCCAAAATACTCAGATAAGATTACAGAGATAGTGTAGGTACAACCACTGGAAGGTGATACAAGAACATCATCAATAATAGAAGCTACAGATACAGATGGGACATTGAAAGTAGTTACAACTGTGATATAACAATTGTTTCCATAACATGGAGTTCATTTCACTTAGCATCATCTTATGTGTTCATAAGGGTATAGCTATTGGGCTCTTGTGATGCTCTGCTATGACTTGCCTAAACCTGTATTTTTTTGTCTTTTCTTTTTTGGTACTGGGGATCGAACCCAAGACGTTGCACTTGCTCGGCAAGTGCTTTGCCACTGAGCTACATCCCAGTCCATCTTTTCCTTTTTTGAAACGTCAAGTCAGTAGTCATAAGGATGTATGCTCTTGTTACTAGTTGCTTTCTTTTTGTTGGTTATGGGGCTTGAACTCAGGACCTGGAAGCTATCCCTGAGCTTTTTTTGCTCAAGGCTAGTGTTTTACCACTTTGAGCTACAGTACTACTTCTGGTTTTCTGGTGGTTAATTGGAGATAGGAGTCTAAGGGACTTTCCTGCCCCAAGCTGGTTTCAAGCAGGAATCTTCAGATCTCAGCCACTTGAGTAGCTAGGATTACAGGCATGAGCCACCAGTGCCCAGCCTCTAGTATCTTTCACTGGGTATGTTGTAAAGATTAATCCATGTAATAGTATATCTGAAGCTCATAAATACATTACAACATGTCTTCTCTGGATAGATACTTCATGCTGCCTCTAGGTTTTACCTATTATGAATTACAGCTATGTGAGCATTCTTGTATAAACCTTTATGATAACAGGCTCATTCATCTTAGAGGGATATCTAGAAGCCAAACTGTTATATGATAGGTACATATTGGAAACCATTTTTGAAACAAGCTGTATCATTTTACATCTCTATCAGTAGCATATATGAGATCCATTGCTCTAATATCCTTGTTATCTGTCCTTTCAATTTTAATTATTCTAAGGGCTATGGGGTATGTAGTGACAACACACTGGTTTATTTTTGTTTTCTGGTAACTAGAGACATTGGACACCTTGCTGTTTTTTTTTTTTTTTTACTAATATTTGGCTCTCAAATTTTAAAATGATATTTTTAAAAACAGGGTTTCTAAATTTGGCCTTTGTTCACCTCATGTCTGAGTTTTCCTCATTTTGATTAATGTTCTTTCAAATAAATTACATTAAAAATTTCTATTAGTTTATTTGAAAAGTATTACATTAGAATTTTCTTCTGTTCTGTGGCTATTGTTCTGAGATACTGTCATTATCAGTAGGAATGTTTTCCAGTGCCTCATTTTCTATTTTGTTATTAAAAAATCATCTAAAATTCAACTATGATCCTTTTGTGTTATTCACTTATGAAATTAGTTTTTCTTTTAGAAGGAAAAGTTAGGTCAGGAGAGAATTTTAGGTTAGTTTTGCCTTTTGCTTATTTATTGTTTTTGTTAAAAAAATAGTCTCATGCCTTTGAGGATCTCATCTCTGGTTTTGTTACTTTGCCTGGATCCTGTACTTTTTTTCCCTTTGTTGGTCAATTTGCATTCTAGAAGTTTCTCCCTAGCATACAGCTTTGTTCTTGAAAGGACACTTGAGCAAATTTAATCTCTCAATTTATAAGTCTTGATGTCTTATCACTATATACTCACTTGAGGAAGTCCTTCTAATCTATCTTCTTTCTTTCTTCAAGATAGCTGACCAAACTTCCTAGCCGACCCATCTTTTAGTGATCACATTTCTGGATGTCCTCTTAATTCAATCAACTTCCTCCTGTATAGAGTGAGGTTATTAATACATGTGATTTGGTGATTGAGAATAATGTATAACTTGATTTTGCTATAAATAATATTCCTGGCATTTTGGTTTTTCTCTGCCTTTTTTGTTGTTGTTGTTTGTTTCAGGGAGATGAAAAATCACACAGTTTGCCATAAGCATTCCATATCATATTTGGAAAACAAAGCAATGTGTCTTCCTTCTCTGAATTATTTTGTTGAATATTGTAGAAAAGATCTCCACTTTTGGGACAGGATACCACATTTTCACATAAGGAAATTTTAGGTAACAAGCTTTTTATCCTTATGTGTGGATGGTTTATTATGTAATTAGCAGAGGAATGGGTTAATGGGTATTAACCCATTCATTCATTAGAGTTATCTTGAAAGTGAGTTTATGATAGTGTCTCAGCCTCTCTCAATGTGGTGGGTGCCTTGCCCTCTGCCAGCACTCTGTTATGAAGAAGCCCATTGTTAGATGTAGCTCTTTCATCTTAGACATGACTGTGAGCCAAAATAAACCAATAACTTTGGTATTGCATTATAAGCAGCAGAAAAGGGATTATGACAACTGGTAGAGAAAGAAAGTCAAACTATGTTCAGCACTTTTCTTTTTTAATTCCACTTTTCCCTTCATTTTTATTCTTAGGAGTCTAATTTTATTGGCTTCTTATGTATGTAAGAAGTAGCTTCACACACACATACACACAAAAACAAAACAACCCCCCCCCAAACCCCACATTTCATAAAGGCCTTTTTCACGTCTCTAAAGTAACAACTGACTAAGGTATGCTTGCAATCCAAACATTCAGTGGAACACACCACGCTCCTATCTTTGCATAATGAAATTTCCTCATATAATTCTTATCTCCTTAGTACTCCTCCCCTTCTGAATTTATGGTCTTCTTTGAAATTTTTTTTGTGCTCTTTTTATGTCATTAAGAAAATGTAGAGTGCTCCCAATTGCCCCAAACACAAGCACAGTGTTTCTCTAACCTTGTATAACAATCACCTGGGATTTTTGAATCTTAAAAACGCCAGCCAAGTCTGGGATTCAATATTAGGGTAGATCAATGAATCTGCAAAGGATGTATATACTGGATGATACCAGTGTAATTGGTTCATTCAGGGACCACACTGAGTAACATTAGGTGCCCAAAATATTTTCTGAGAGTGGGCCAGTTAACTTTGGTGGCTGTAATGTCTACAACAGGCACTGAGATTTCCGGGGGGAAAAAATGCTCTACTATAAATATTCATGTATTCTTGTCAGTCACCATGCTAAGTTTTCATTAAATATCAGGGCCTGTGGTTGCTACTGGAATTCTGAGGTGAATGAGATGTGAGCCTATGATTTTGGTCTATTGAGAGTAACAAGGGAAGGTATAATGTCAAAATACTGTGCAAAAGCTAAGAGCCTACTTTGACATTCTTGAGGGCAGTTTCTGTGATGAGTTATGTAATGAAGAATGAAGAGTAACATTTTTAGAAAGCTAAAGAGTTGGAGCAGCTACACAATTTCTTTCTAAGTGTCCTGCACAGGATTCTGTCCCTGTTTTGTTCAATGAAGTTATAAATACTTGTCATAATCCTTCTGATTTTTTTTTTAGGGGGAGGGATTGGTCATGGGCCTGGAACTCAGCACCTGGGCACTCTCCCTGAGAGTTTTTGCTCAAGGCTAGTGCTCTATCAGTTGAGCCATAACTCAACTTCTGACATTTTTTTTGGTAGTTTATTGGAGAAAAAGAATCTTATGGACTTTCCTGCCCAAGACTGGCTTTGAACCTTGATCCTCAGATCTTAGCCTCCTGAGTAGGTAGGATTACAGGTATGAGCCATCAGTGCCTGGCTTCCTTCTGATATTTGAAGAGTATGAAATTCACAGTTGTCAAAGGTTAGCTGAGCTTAGAGTATTATAGTGTTTCTCAAATATTAGCAAGTTTACTGAAACTCCAGTATCAGATACAGTGTTTTAAGTAGGTCAGGAGTCTGGCTGATGGATGCTTATTATCAATAACCTCCCAGGAAAAGCTGATGGTCTAAGGCCCATAGTGTGAATTAAATAGTACTATTGGAAGCACTCAGGAAGAGTACTCCTACTTGAGAAGTAGGAGGCTATTCACAAAGAACCTGGAGTGTTGGAGATTAATGTTGTAAAGGGAGAATTGAAGTAAGGATAGACTCTCAAGGCAAATGGAGTAATACATGTGCAAAAATAGAGCAGCAGAATCAGCACCATGTGCACAATCTCAATGCTTGGTGAGTCTGGAGACAATGGAAAAGGACTAAGCTACTACTTGAGCAGGAGAGGAAATAACAGTGGAAAAGTAAGCTTCTACTTGAGCAGGGGAGGAAATGAAGACAATGGTACTTGAAACTTAAGGAAACAAATCGAGCCAAAAGATAGCAGGATACCCTGTTTGTTCCAGGTCTCCTTGAGATAGCTGAGAAAGGTGGGTGGTTTACTTTCAGCTATGAGTTAAAGTTATTTCTGCATGGGGGTAGATAATGTT
Source organism: Perognathus longimembris pacificus (assembly GCF_023159225.1). Taxonomy (NCBI): domain Eukaryota; kingdom Metazoa; phylum Chordata; class Mammalia; order Rodentia; family Heteromyidae; genus Perognathus; species Perognathus longimembris. Next base: position 95,784,544 of record NC_063161.1, read on the forward strand.
TAAGGTTCCCATCCAATTCTCTGCTCCTGTGGTATTAAAAACATATTTTAGGGTTAAAAATGAACTAACTAGAGTGTAATAGATTCTATGGAGAGTGCAAATAGTGTAATTCTGTTAAAAGATGAAGAGCCCAACAAAATAAGTATCAGGAAATTGGTACTTGCAAGAAGGGAGGGAAGAGGAGTAGAAGAATGAAGGGGTAAGGGGAAAGAATGTAGGCGAGAATGCACTGTAGCACTGTATATATCACAGAATGTAGAAAATAAGGGCAAAGGCACATCGAAGGGGGGTAAAGCTGTTGAAATGATGATCAAGATACATTGTACACATAACTTGTTAAATAGCAAAATAATTAAATACATAACCTAGAATTAAGTAGGGGGAGAGTGGAGAAAACGTTGAAAGGGGTGACATTGATCAAGATGCACTGTATTCACAAATTGCATTGGTGAATGACAACTCCTTTGTATGACTAATTAAAGATAAGAAAATGTTTTAAAAAAGGATAGAGCAATGAAACCTGTTGAAATTGTTTTCAGAGGGCAGGAGGGTGATAAGGGAGAGTTATAGAGGAGGTGAAGAAGAGTGAGTATATTTGTATGTGTATAGAAACATCACAATATAAAGTCCCTTATTATACTAACAAAACATTTTTAAAGGCAGTATAAAGAATACATTTTAGAATTTGGAGCATGGAAAGAGAAAGTATTTGTTCATACATAAACTAATATACTGCACAAACACACACAGATAAACACACACACAGTAGAATGCCAGCTTTTGTGTGAGGGGATGATCTGTCCAATGTTCTCTTTATAATAACTGTGAAAAGATGCATTTGTAACTGCAAGTCCAATTTAGGCTTACCTCCTGGACTGTATTTCTGGGCAAAGAATCCCACAATCACCCGCATTCTCATTAGAATGAGCTGCCATGGACTGTTGTGTTATTGAGCAGGAGAGCACATGGCTCCCTGTCAATAGATGTAATAATTGGGCATTCTCATTAGTGGTGACTGGAGTTCACAGAAAGAAAACACCACATGAGAAAGAACATTAGTAATTGTGGCCCTGGTGACTTTCACATTGCTGGGGCTTCATTTCTTTTCCCAGGAGGATTGATTTGCCTTTTGCCAGAGGAAATGACAAGGAAGCCCAACAAAACTAAACAGCCTCCTCTTGTGTTCCTAAAGAGAGAGAGAGAAAAAATAATATCCACTTTAACCATAATTTTTTTTCTAATGAAAGAAAAGTGAAATGTTCTCCCTTTGTATTCCCTCTAACAACTGAGATACAGTTCAGGACCCTGGAGTATTTTCACTCTAGTAAAAGTAAAATGTAACCTTATGTCTGAGCAGCAACTAATAGCAGAGCCCAATCATAGGTGAATAGCCTAACATACTCTTTTAGATTTCCAATTCCCATCACCCAGATCCACAAATTATTACCACAGATTTAGTGGCAGAATAAAAGCCAAGGGAGCTTCATTTGCAACCAGTTGGCTAAACAAATCAATTGGTCACTGAAATCCTCTCTGCAATGAATGACTCAAGTCTGTTGGATTTTATTTATTTTATGCTGTTACGAACTGGGGTTGACTCTGGTTCTTTCAGAGAGACCTTTGATAGCGCATCCTTTCAGCTGTTTATTCATTTATGAATGTATATATTATACATGTGTGTTATGTACCAATCCAAGCATCAGATGTAGACTATGAACAGTTAGGTTTGACTTAGAAGGTGCCTTCAGGGAGAGGACTCAGATAAGTAAGCAGCTTTCTCTGTGGTCTGAAGATGGAGTAGTTTTCTGTGGATGCTCCATAAATGGGGCAAAATGGAAGCTGGTTTCCTAAAGAAGGAATTGAATTCACAAGGAAAGTGTGGGTCATGGTCAGGGAGTTGCTCCTGGGTTGAGAAGGAGGGCATATACTCCAGGACTAATAATAAATGTAAAATCACTGCAACCTCTGTGATCTTGGGGAAAGCCTAGGAATGTGGATTATGCTTGGATTTTTGTGGCAGTGGTGCAAGAGTTGAAAATGGAGACAAGAGGGCCACACAGATGGCCTGAGGAAAGACCCATGGTGTGCTTTAAAGGGTACGGGTCTGTATATGTGTCTAATTTGTGCCACATATTTCATCTGTATAATGGAATAGAAATTGTGCATGAGTAGCAAATGGGATCATGTTTGTTGAGTTCTTAGCCTGTTGACAGGAAATTGTGTTCTTGTGAATTGTGAATAGTGGCTACTAGAGTAGTGATAAGGGCTGTGGTTGTCGGTTGTGGAAATGATAATATCTCTGCAAAGACTTTTCCTCCAGATCTGTGAACAACTGGAGAATCAGAAAACACTGGAGACACTGCTACCATGCCATTGGGGCCAAAGTGGTAGGAAAGATACTGCTGGAAGAAAGCCAGAGAGATTTGTTCTCTCCCTTAGCAAAGCTTTGTGGGGAAGTTGGGAACAGCTTTGTATCTTCAGCTGAGGAAGAAGAAAAGTTTGTTTAGAACAGTGAGGATCAAAATGTGAGCTTTATGGTTCTAAATCTATCACCAGACTCTGCTTACTTGACTGCTCTGATAGCGCCTCCTAGTGGCCCAGAGGAACAGGCCATTTGCTCCCAGTAGAGCAACGAAATTGTATGTACAGACCACAGTATATTTTACTAGTTTTTTATTTTAAGACGGTGTAGGTTTATTTGAAAGTAAAAGTTAAGGTGGAAAAGGAAATAAGTGAGGCTCTCTGTGTTCGGAGAGGGCTCCAAGGAAAAGTCCCTAAATCAGTCATTAAAAAAAATCCATCCCAGTGGAGTTGGAGGAATTTGTATGAGGGACTGAGAGAAGTAGAATGCAGGAAAGCATAAATAACATGAACTTCCTCCTGTAACATAACAACCAAAAAGTTGCTCTTACAATGTCTAAAAGGATTAAATGGAATTATGTGAACATACATAATACATGAAAGGATATAGACTAGATTGTTAAGGTGGACTCCTTTGGAGAGGATGTAATGGCTGATATATGTAAAAGAAAATGAGAGGTTACAAAATGAAAAGAGAAACTTCACGTTTATGCAAAATTAGTCCTGAAGATATATACTCAAAATAATATTCCATTTACAAGTAAAATAAGCTAGATGATTATTGATGAAAAATTCCAGAAAAATGATCATATATTTATCACTTATTAATTTCATAAGCCTAAAATGACTACTTATAGAAGTTATGGAACCGTAAAAGTTCAACGCATATGGAAGGATTTAGTGAGCCACTTCTGAAACTCTGGAGTATAAAATCGGTTTTCTGAATTCCTGGCTTTTGCTTCTTAGCACAGATGTGCTAAAAGAATCTCAAATCTTACATGACTGTTAAGGTGGGGGTAGTGGGGGACAGTAGAAACCAGGTCTGTGAAACAAAAAACTTCTTGTCAAAGGGTACTTCCCACAGGTTTGGGTCAGCGACCTTACATTATGTAACTAAAACCAAACAACTACTCAACATATAAAGGTCTAAAATAGACCTCTCAGTGGATCACAGTAGCTCAAAGCTATGTATGTATGATCATATAAGACAAGGATAAGCAAACTCTATTGTTGACGTTATATTTAAAGTTCTAGGTGAATTTCCTTTGGCGTATGCCACGTGGCTAGTGTATATGATTTTGGTACACTGTCTATTGTATATATGTCTATCTGATCTAGGGAAGGGAAAGAAAAACAAGGGTTTAAGATATCACAAGAAAAGTACACACTGCCCTATTATGTAACTGTACCCCTTTTGCACAACTCCCTGTCAACAAAGTTTAATTAATAAGTAAATTTAAAAAAAAGAAAGAAACTGAATGAAACATTTAAAAGCAGCCAAAGAAAAAAGACATATTACTTATAGGGAACAATGATTTAAATTATGTCTAACTTCTCATAAACAATGGAGTATAGAAGGCAAAGAAATTACATATTTAAAGTACTGAAAGAAATTACTGTGACCCCAGAATACTGCATGCAACAAAAATACACAGATACCCTCAGATACACAAATACTCTCAGAAAAGAGGGTGAAATAAATGCATTTTAAAATAATAAAAAAAGAATCTCAAATCTGACCCTAATATTGTACTTCCTTCCTTCTGTAACAGACTTCCATGTGAGCCACTGGTGAATGCTGGCTTATTTTATAGTGATTCTATTCTCTGCTTTCATATCAAGGACAAGAAAATGTATCTGAAGCTATTCTCTGAAACATTCTGGTGTGGTAGTGTATATTGTGTTGCTATTACAATATTTGAGGCTGGATAAAGAAAGACAGTGTGTGTGTGTGGGGGGTTGTGTGGTTCTGGAGGCTGAAAAGTTCAGGCAATCCTATTATTGGCACCTTTGTCTACATCATAACATGGTGAATGACATCTTGGCGAGAGTAGCTGGGAAAGTGAGAGGATACTCTCTGTGGTAGAGTAGAAAGCAATAGAGATTCAAGAGTCAGGCTTGTTATTATCATAACTCCCTCTCAAAAGAACTACCTTGCACCAGGAGAACAGCATTAATCTCTTCTTCTGAGGATGATGCTTCATGATGTTCTCATGCCCTAATGACCTTCCCCTATGTTCTGCCTCTTAAAGCTGCTACCACCTCAGTCTTGCCATTCTGGGGACCAAGATTCCAAAGCAGGAATCTTTGAGAGACACACTTAAACAGTACCAAAGCATAACAAATGCTAATGAAATTCAGTGGAAGGATCCCAGATTTTGGTCTCAGTATTGTCCCTCAACTGGGTATGGGAGCTCTGATGGGTTATATTTCTGCTCTCAGCTTACTCATTTGCAAAGAGGGAATAATAAAATGATAAACTAAGGTTCATTTTGAGGATTGAATAAGATAGTGCTTAGTATGTCTGTCTCCAAGCAAAATCTATTTACTTGTTCACTCATTTCTTCAAAAAATGTTTGGGTTTCTGGGTAGGCATTTGGGATATGAAAAAACAAGACAAACTAGTAACTAGATTTCCCAGTTAACTTGCAAGCAAATGGAGTAGACAGAAAAGACTGAAGGCTGTAATAAAGTAAATGATTGACAAGTGTGCTAATGTGCCAGGAAAGCTTATGCAGGAAGCTAGGAGAGAGTAGTGGTTGGGAGTCAGGGAAGGTCTTTCTGAGTAAGCAGTTTTAGGCTGATCAATCTGAAGGACGAATAAATAGTAATTAGTTGAGACAGAGACTGCAGAACATCCCAGGGTAGAGCTCATACAAAACCCGAAATAGTTGGGGGACAATGTGCTCTAAGATGGCATTTCAATAAACATCCATTGCTAATTCACCAACCCAATTTCTTCATATCCTGGTAAGGCCAATTTTATGGGGGTTGTGAAAATTAAATTGTATCTGCTTATGCTTGTTATGTGACTCGAAGCCTTTATTTTATGGATAGTAGGTACACACTTAATGTTCTTTAATATGTAGGCCTTGCTATGGAGATATTTATTAATGTAAATAATTTTTTTTGACTGAAATAAACGTTTTATTTGAGAAGATGTGAGATAAACAGAGAAAATTTTTGGATACTCTGATAAGAGTAGAACCAAATGCTTTTATCTTAGGAACCTTTGTTCCAAGTAAATCATTTTTTTTTGTGTGTGTGTATTTCTACACTGGTCATTGTGTGCATACTGAGTATGGCAATGTGGTTTTGTGGTAAAATAAGAAGTATTTTCCTCAATGAAGTCTGCATCTTCCTTTTTGAGCTAAATTTTCAAAGCTGTTTATTATTAGCTTTCTCTGTTCAAATCCCAGAAGTTGGCTAAGATGGGCAAAAGAAAATCGATATGATGATTTGGCATTCTCTAGCTATACATATCACAGGTAATAATCCATCCTGTGTAGGATAATAACAGATGCTAATACCAATCCACTAGAATTTAGTGAAAATGATTAAAGCCCAGTTTGCATTCAAGAAGGGAGACTTTATATAATAAATTTCAAACTTATTAGTATTCTTCTCTCCTTGAGGGCAACAAAGGAAGCTTGGATGCTAACAGCCGGAATGTAGCCTGGATTGGCCCCCTCGCTCCCAACCAAAAAGAGTTCCAGGGCAATTTTCTTTCCAGTGTTGCTTTCTTTTCAATGCTGATCCTGCTGCTAGCCACCCCATGGAAATGCCGAGACGCTAACGTGCCTGGCGCTGTGCTTGTCTGGCTGTGCAGGTCCTCTAATGCTGCTCTTCTCTCTTTATTCTTTTTGCCGATCCTGTAAATGTGTCATCTTTGTGAAACGTAGGTCACATACAAAACTCCAATTGGAAGGAAGTTTTAGAAATGAAAATTGCACTTTCCAGCTTCTATTGTATAGGAAAGTGAAAAAAAAAGTGAGGAGTTAAACCAGTTCTTTTCCATCATCTTCTCTTCTTCCTTCCTTCCTTCCTTCCTTCCTTCCTTCCTTCCTTCCTTCCTTCCTTCCTTCCTTCCTTCCTTCCTTCCTTCCTTCTCTCTTTCCCACCCTTCCTTCCTCCCTTCTTTCCTCTCTGTCTTCCTTCTTCCTCCTTCCTCCTTCTCTTGCCGCTGCTGCTTTTCTCCTCATCCTCTTCTTTCTCTTCTTCCTATCCTCTTTCTTCATTTTTCATTTTTTCTACCCCTGGGTGCTATACTTGAGTTTTCATGCTAAGCCACAACTCTACTTCCAGCATGTTGGTAGTTAAATGGAGATAAGTCTCACAGACTCTCCTGGCCAGTCTGGCTTTGAACCTTAACCCTCTGCTTCCTGAATAGCTAGGATTACAAGCACAAGGAACTGGCACCCAGCAGTTAACCAGTCCTGGGCTTGGACTCATGGCCCAAGTGCTGTCCCCGGCTTCTTTTTGCTCAAGGCTAGCACTCTGCCACTTGAGCCACAGCACCACTTCTGGCCGTTTTCTATATATGTGGTGCTGGGGAGTTGAACTCAGGGCTTCATGTATACAAGGCAAGCATTCTTGCCACTAGGCCATATTCCCACCCAGAAAATTATCTTGTACCCAGTCTCAATCCTACTACTCCTGTTAGTTGATAGATGGGTCCATTAAGAAGTACCTTTATGTTTGAATAAAAATGTCACCCAGAGCTGTGATGTAGCTTAGAGACAAAGCACTTGCCTAGCAAGTGCAAAGTCCTGGGTTCAATACCCAGTACCAAGAAAGGAAAGACAAAAATACCATTAAACAAAATGTCACCTAATGTCCACAGATTGTGTTGTCTTGTCCATTTGATAAATAACACTTTTAGGAGAGTACTTTGGTTAAGTATTAATATATACATTATTAAATAACCAAGAATTAATACTGGGTTCATTCTGAAAAGTTAATACACACATATATACATATATACATAAATACATACATATGTACATACATACATACATACATATCTTCCTTGATACCTTGTTATAAACCCAATCTTATGACCATCAAGGCAAATCATGACTTCTAACTTTACTCAATGATTATAGATTGGGGTCTCCAAACTTCCCTCCTTCTCTTCCTCTCTCTTCCCCTGCCTCTTTCAGTCTTCTCACTTCTCTCCTCTCTTCTCCCCACTCCTCTCTCTACCTTTCTCTCCCTCTTTCTTTTTCTCTATCTCTTTTCTCCGACCTCACTTTCTCCTCCTCTCCTCTCTCCCTTGCTTTCTCTCTCTCTGGCTCTGTCTCTCTCTTTGGCTCTGTCTCTGTCTCTCTCTCCTCTACATATGCCTGGGCTTAGCCTCTTTCTTTATATTGGTTAAGTGGAGATGGAATCTCTTGAACCTTTTGCCTGGTTGATTTCAAATTTCGATTTCCAGATCTCAGTCTCCCGAGTAGCTAGGAGCATAAGTATAAACACAAGAATGAGCCAGTGCATTTCTTCTTTGACATTTTCCCCTGATGTTCTTATTGATGACCCCTGACTAAAGCTATAATTATGTCATTTATTTATGCCTGGAAAAGAGTATTGTGGGTCAGACTAATATTTTACCCTTTTAAAATCAAATTCTTAAAGCAACTTCTCATCAGATCATGTATGTGGAAGTACACAAGTCTATTAGGGGCAGTTTATTTAATGCATGCTTAGGCAAATTATTTGTGTGTTCGGGATGTATTTGAACTGATACTAAGTATAAAATTTCACTGTCTGTGAGGTGCTTCTTGGCACACTTTTGAAAAATAATAAATATGTATTAAGATAAATAATCCTACTTTATCACAGATAACTCAGATCTCAAGGTTATCTTTTGTCTTATTATCCAACTTCCCTGGGCCCAGGAACAAACTACTGTTATTTTCCAAATTGCTAGAGGCTTATATTGTGACCCGCCTCTTTCCATTTGCTACAATGACTGCATAATAACCTGATTTGTGACAAATATTTTAAACACCATCGAATTTTCTGGGTCTCATAAAGGTCAATTGGCAGAATTGTTTGCCTTGCAACTAGAAAGCTGAGAGCTCTCTCTTGCAATGCTCATTAATGAAAGCTATCATTCTTACACATTACTCAAATGGATGTAAGGAACAAATAATAAACTGAAGGTATGTTAACATATTAAGAAGTTCAGCAAAGTAGCAAATAACTACTTTACATACAGTGTATACATTCTAGAATGTGCGTGTTTTATGGAATCTAATGCACTTGATATTTGGTTATAAGGGCATGCTATATCATTCAAATAGCAGAGGATTGTGCCATTCTATGACTTGCCAAGACAATCAGCTCTAGAAAATAAATTATATCAAAACCCCAGAGGTTAAAAAGGGATCTATGACAAAATAATATAGTAGATCCATTGACTATATTAGGTGAACAATAACTATTTCGGTCACTTTATAATGAATAAAATAGAGGGGAAAAAAGCTTTTACAAGATAAAACAGCTGCAAATCACAAGCCAAGTGCTGTGTGAATATTTCAGTAAATATTCTAAAATGGAAACAGAAGCAATTGGAATTAGCTTCTAATGAGATTCAAAAGACAAACTTATTTACCAAAGTGACTGCTTCTATGAAAGTTAAATAGGGATGTTAAGTAGAGATAGAATGATATTACTATCTTGCTCAATCATTCTGTTAATAGGTGTAATTTAGCACTGGTTTTGAACTCTTTACTCAATACATCAGAAAGCCAAAGTGAGATAGTTTACTGATTTTCAGGTATCTGTGTTTCATTTGTAAACTCAGAGGCATGGGAATGACTAAGAAATGGATTTTTAGGATCTTCTGAGCTGACTGTGGTTTGAGTCATTCCAGAACTAGGTTTTTCATCTGCTTCACAAGGGATGCCACTGTGACAAATGGATGACAGTGCTACCTGAGATGTCCAGGCATCACTATTAGCATTAATTATTTCCATACGAGTTGGAGTATTTATCTTGCCACAGTGCCACTGACAAATGATGATAGTCTATTTGAGGTCTTTCCTTCAAGAATGCCATCTTCCTCTTGATTAAAGAAATCCAAGAATGTCATAAATCTAGAAGTGATTGATGGATCATAACTTTTCCATTCCCTGATAGTTTGCTCTGATATACAGATGTATTAAACTTAGTATTGATTAAACTTAAAATACTAATTTTAATAAATACTAACATGATCAGTCACTGTTATAGTCTGCAAGACTTATAAGTCACTATCAAGATCTTTGTAGATAGCATTCTGATTCTCACTTAAGGCTTACAGTCTGTTATAATGACAATTGTCACTTTGTTAAATTATTATTTAATTTGAAATTTTATTGTATAGGTGACATACAAAGGGGTTACAGTTACATAAGTCAGGTAATGAGTATATTTCCTTTTGAACAGTGTCACCACCTCCCTCATTATTGTGCTAAATTATTAAAATTAAGAAACACATACCATTCTAAAATTACTGTTAGAAAATATTACCTAACAGCAATTTCTCTCACCCCCATTTCTAGCTTAAAGACGACAGACACTTTAAAAAAATAGTGGTTCTTTTTTTTTTTAAGTGAATGAGTAAATAGCATGAAATAAAATTATTGTTAACGTTTCTATATCCTCAATATTGGGATATCCTTTTTTTTTTTTCCCAGTCCTGGGCCTTGGACTCAGGGCCTGAGCACTGTCCCTGGCCTCTTTTTGCTCAAGGCTAGTATTCTGCCACTTGAGCCACAGCGCCACGTCTGGCCGTTTTCTATATATGTGGTGCTTAGGAATCGAACCCAGGACTTCATGTTTACGAGGCAAGCACTCTTGCCAGTAGGCCATATTCTTAGCCCCTTTCTTTTCTTAATCATGATGATGATGATGATTTGTTGAGACAAGGTCTTGTTATGTAGCCTAGGCTGACCTAGAACTTGTTAATTAGCCCAGCTGGTTTTGGGGTTGCTATCTACCTTCCTCCATTTTTACATTGCAGGTGTACACTACCATACATAGCACGATTGCTTCATTGCCATCCTAACAAGAAGTTTCTGCCATCTCTCCAGTTGAGCCCGATTAAGGTTGAGTTTTGTCAGTTAGTTTAATAATTAAGACGACAACTACTACAACCAGCAGAGTGAATCCAGAATCTGTTAAGGGCACTCAAACAAAAAATTTCCCTTTACCTTTATCCTCAGAATACTTTTCTATGTATATACTTGAACAAATGTGGTATAAATTTATATTATCTTACAATTTTATTGATGTGCCAGGCTTTCCCTCGAGTTGTAACATACCTCCTGAAGCATGTTGGAGCTTGACTTTTGATATAAATTTGAAAGGAATAAGCAGATAATAGGTAGAGAGTAAGGAAAACTTACAACTCAAATACAAGGGCTTCAAGAGAGGCAGAAAATATCTTATTGAAGAGAGTAGCTAACATTACTTTGGTTAATAAGGGGGGCTCAGTGAAGTTGGACAGAATGAATAAGTTAAAGTTTCCAAATCCTACAAGTCTCTCTTTTCCTATTTCTACTCTTTCCAGATTTATGCCTATACTCTTAGGAGAGTGGAATTCAACTTATACTGCAACTTAGCAACTCACAGGACCCTATTTGACAACAAGATTTACTCAGCTGCTATACGAGATTTTTGTTTGTTTGTTTGTTTTTTGCCAGTCCTGGGGCTTGAATTCAGGGCCTGAGCACTGTCCCTGGCTTCTTTTTGCGCAAGGCTAGCACTCTACCACTTGAGCCACAGAACTATTTCCAGCTTTTTCTATATATGTGGTGCTGAGGAATTGAACCCAGGGCTTCATGTATATGAGGCGAGCACTTTACCACTAGGCCATATTCCCAGCCCCTCTAAGAGATTTTTATATGAGAAAAGTCACAGTTCTCTAAGTGCACCATTGGCCAAGGATTTAATGCCCCCAATATTACCATTTCTTTATTAAAGTTCTCTCAACAGGTAAAATAGGTAGCCTGCTCACTGAGGCACTTGTATTGGTATTACAGCTTGATGATTCTCTCCTAAGACTATTTTCTTTTGGCCTCATTGTATTTGAGTGTCTAGAATCCTGTATAATTTGTCATATACCATTGTGGTTTAAATCTAACTTTCACATACTAGGGAGAACATGTGTCATTTGTCTCTCTGATCTTGGCTTACCTCATATACCATGATTTGTTCTAGTTCCATCCATTTCCCTGCAGATGACATTATTTTTATCCTTTCTAATGGCTGTGTAAAATTCCATTGTGTATAGGTACCACCTTTTTTGGATCCACTCATCTTTTTTGGGGCATCTAGTTTGTTTCTGTATCTTTTCTATTGTGAATAGTGAGGCAATGAACATAGATGTGCCGGTGTCCTTATCATATCCTGGCTCATTATGCTCAGGGTAGGTGCCAAGGATTAGTATGGCTGGGTCATAGCGAAGGTCCATGTTTAGTTTTTTGAGGAGCCACAGACTGCTTTCCAGATTGGTTGTATTTACATTTCCACTAGCAGCAGTAGGTTTTTTTTTTTTTTTCTCCACAATTCTGCCAGCATTCATTGTTGTCAGAATTCAGAATATGGGCCAGTCTAACAGGGGTAAGATGGTATCTCAGGGTTGCTTTGATTTGCATTTCCTTTACAGCCAAGGATGGCGAACATTTTCTCATGTGTTTTTACTTTTTTGCCAGTCCTGGGCCTTGGACTCAGGGTCTGAGCACTGTGCCTGGCTTCTTTTTGCTCAAGGCTAGCTAGCACTCTGCCACTTGAGCCACAGAGCCACTTCTGGCCATTTACTATATATGTGGTGCTGGGGAATCGAACCCAGAGCTTCATGTTTACGAGGCAAGTGCTCTTACCACTAGGCCATATTCCCAGCCCCTCATGTGTTTTTTCTCTATTCTTACCTCATCTGAGAAGTTTCTCCTTAGCTCCCTTACCCATTTGGTTTATTAGTTTTGGGACGGATTAGCTTCTTGAGCTTCCTGTATATGATGGATATTAGGCATTTGTCTGATGCATTGCTGGTAAAGATCTTTTCCCAATTGGTTGGTTCTCTTTCTAGTTTAGTAGCTATGTCCTTAGCTGTGTAGTCCCATTTGTCAGATCTCTCTTCTACCTGTTGTGCTCCTGGATTCTATTCAGGAAGTTCCTGCTGGTAGCTATAAGTTCTAATATTTCTCCTACTGTGTCTTGCATAGCTTTCTACAGCAGTAAGTTGGACTACAAAAGCCTTTAAGAACCTATTTATTTAGGGTGACAAGAATGGCAGTCTGACACTGAACACCTTGGAAAATCATCCTCTTAATATCTCAGCCTGTAGTGCAAATCAGCAATGACAGCCTTTACCCCTACTAGGGATCTATTCCTATAGTGGCCTCAATGTTCATGTTCCTCCAGATTTACACACTGAAGTCTTTCTTTCTGTGTGATGGCATTTGGAGGTAGGTGCAAAATTTGGTTCAGATGAGGACATCAGAAAGGAGTTTCATGCTGGGATTAGTGGTTTTATAAGAAAAGAGACACTAGTACTTTCCTTGGTTTTCTATTTGAGAACAGATGTCTACTCTAAGTCAACAAATTTGCTGGCTTGTTGATTTTGGAACTTCCCAGGTTTGGGAAATCCATTGTCTAAGTCCTCAATCCATTGTCTTAAGTCCTTAGTCTATGGTATTTTTTTTTTCTCAAATTTTTATTTTCAAACTGACGTACAGAGAGTTTACAGTATCATACGTTGGGCATTGGATACATTTCTTGTACTGTTTGTTGCCTTGTCCCTCATGCCCCCCTCCCACCCCCCCTTTCCCTCCCCCCCGCCCAGTTGTTCAGTTCACTTACACCAAACAGTTTTGCAAGTATTGCTTTTGTAGTTATTTCTCTTTTTTTACCCTGTGTCTCTCGAATTTGGTATTCCCTTTGAATTTCCTACTTCCAATACCAGTAACCACGGTTTCCAATATACTCAGATAAGATTACAGAGATAGTGTAGGTACAAACATAGGAGGGTGATACAAAACATCATCAATAATAGAAACTACACATATACATAGGACGTTGAAAGTAGTTATAACTGTGATATATCACTTGTTTCCATATCATGGAGTTCATTTCACTTAGCATCATCTTATGTGTTCCTAAGGGTATAGCTATTGGGCCTTGTGATGCTCTGCTATGGCTTGCCTAAACCTGTACTAATTATTCCCAATAAGGGAGGCCATAGAGTCCATGTTTCTTTGGGTCTGGCTCACTTCACTTAGTATAACTTTTTCCAAGTCCTTCCATTTCCTTACAAATGGAACAATGTCATTCTTTCTGATAGAGGCATAAAATTCCATTGTGTAAATGTACCACATTTTCCTAGTCTATGGTATTTTGTTATGGCATATTTATCAGACCATAATAACCAACATTAAATTTGCATTTTCTAATAGAGTCTCCTCCCACACTTTCTTTTTTGGCACTTCTGGTATGAGTTTTTATATGGGCCAGGAGTACTAGTTTCTTCTCCGTACTCCCACCCCCTTTTAATTTTTCTTATTTTTTGCAGTCATAGGGTTTGAACTCAGGGCCTGGTCACTGTCCCTGAGCTCTTTTGCTCAAGGCTAGCATTCTATCTCTTTGAACCACAGCACCACTTCCCATTTTTGGTAGTTAATTGGAGATAAGTCTCACAGACCTTCCTTCCTGGGCTGGCTTTTAACCGCAAATCTCGGTCTCCTCAGTAGCTAGGATTACAGGTGTGAGCTACCAGTGCCTGGTTTAGGATTATGAGTTTCAAGCAACAGAATCTAGGCAGTATAAGCATAAAATGACCAATTTTAGGGCATTAAATAGTTCAGTGAGTTTCTAGGACAACCAGGGGGTCCAACTTGGAACCTAGACAATCAAAAAAACAATATAATGTAGAGAAATGCTAAAGTACCATGAGGTTGTTTTAAACTAAGCCTTTCTGTTGCTTATGCTGCTATATGCTATGAATAATATTACAATCTCAGCCATAGTTGCTCAGATTGATCCATATGCCTCTCCTTGAAAGAAAATCTGGAGCTGGGAATATAGCTCAGTGGTAGAATGTGTTCTTAGATTGCATGAGGCCCTAGGTTGAATTAGTGGTATGGAAAAAAGAAAAGTTCTGATTGCTTCAGGGAGCTACTGCCTCCCATGGCTTGCTTATATATTACACAACACTAGAACTTACATATATAAAAGTTTGAGTTGTATAGATAATAGCCTTTTAGTATCAAAAGGCACAGAGTAAGGAGAGCCTGGAGTAGGGTGTGAGTGAATTGATTGCTATATATAACATAAACACCATAAAGTCTGATGGGAAATATTCCTAAGGACAGAAATGCAGAAGATTGTCAGTATGGTCTTTTGATTTGGGGAATGTAATGTACAGTAATAAACCAAGTCTCTGTTGGGAAACCACTCATTATTTTTTTTTATATATATTATTATCAAACTGAATTACAGAGAAGTTAGTTTCATACGTTAGGCATTGGATACATTTCTTGTACTGTTTGTTACCTCATCCCTCATTTCCCCCTCCCTCCTCCCCTTTCCCTTCCCCCCTCTCCCCCAGAAACCACTCATTATTATAATTCCCTTTTTTTGGAGAAATGGCACATAGAAGTATCATCTTACCATTTTTAATGAGCATCTCATTAGAACCATGTTATCGGACCTGGCTGCCTTATTTCCTGAATAAGTATAATCAAATCTTTGTAAGAAGCTTTAGGGAAAACTGGTCGTGGGGGTGAAAACCAAGTTGAAACTCTTTTTTTTCCCCTTTTCTAAGTATTAGTTACTGTTTAGAGTCTAGAGTGTGTTGATCTCTCAGTTCTGTAAGGTCTCTCTGAACATTTCGAGGTTATATTGTTGCTTTCACAGCCAGAAAAGTTTTAGCGCTGGTTTTCAGGCTGTAGGCTACTGTCTCCCTTTGGGCTCCTCCTGAATTTTGCTCTTTCAGTGGTGTATGGATTCCCTTTTAATCATCTCAACAATGCCATATGTTTAGCAGCAAATGCTGTTTTTCTAGTTATCTTTAATCTTCCTTGAAAAAGCAATTCTTCTCAAATAATAAAGTTGCAGGGACTTTTCCTCCCACATGCCATTTTCTCACATTCTTCTAAGGTCTAAGGTTTGAAAAAAAATCTATAGCATTTTAATCAAAACCAACGGAGAACTCTATCTCTAATAAGAGCAGTGTGGCTGATGGCTGAGGGCAAGAACTAATGGGAGACTGCATGTTTTTATTTCTAAGAGACCTTTGGAGGTAGGGAAAAAAAACTTAAAAAAACCCAACCATCCAGGAATCTTGCTCAAAAAGTGAAGAATAAGTAGAATATACTTTAAAGAAAAACATTCTGCCTGAAAAAAATATTTGGGCAAAACTATTCTTTTTTTATTAATTAAATTTTGTTGACAAGTTGTTGTGCAAAAGGGGTACAGTTACATAATAGGGCAGTGAATACATTTCTTGTGATATCTTATCCCTTCGTTTTTCTTTCCATTCCCTAGATCAGGTAGGCATATATACAATACCCAGTGTACCAAAATCATATACAGTAGCCATGTAGCGTACGCCAAAGGAAATTCACCTAGAACTTTAAATATAACATCAACAATAGAGTTTGCTTATCCTTGTCTTATATGACTATATATACACAGCTGTTGACTTATTGTGAGCCACTGAGAGATCTATTTTAGACCTTTTTATGTTTAGTAGTTGTTTGGTTTTAGATACATAATGTAAGGTCGCTGACCCAAACCTGTGGAAATACCATTTGACAAGAAGTTTTTTGTTTCGTAGACCTGGTCTCTACTGTCTCCCCTTCCCCCGACCTTAACAGTTATATATCAAGGAGACCATGGCCCTTTGTTCTCTGTGTTCTAGGCTTGTCTCTCTCAACATTATTTGCTCAAGTTCTGACCATTTCCCTGCGAATATCAATATTTTATAATTTCTAATCTCTATGTAGTATTCCATTGTGTATAGGTACCACATTTTTTGGATCCATTCATCTGTAGAGGGGCATCTGGGTTGTTTCCATATTTTGGCTATTGTGAATTGTGCAGTGGTAAACATGGATGTGCAGATGTCTTTTTGATATCCTGAGACCTGTTGTTCAGGATAGATACCTAGGAGTGGTGTGGCTGGGTCATAGGGTAGGTCTATGCTGAGCTTTTTGAGGAACCTCCATACTGTTCTCCAAAGTGGTTGTACTAATTTGCACTCCCACCAGCAGTGGAGAAGGGTTCTTTTTTCCCCGCATCCCCTCCAGCATTTGTTGTTGCCTGAGTTCAGAGTATAGTCCATTCTAACTGGGGTGAGGTGGTATCTCAGGGTTGTTTTTATTCGCATTTCCTTTACTGCCAGGGATGTTGAACATTTCCTTATATGTTTCTTTGCCATTTTTTTTTGGCCAGTCCTGGGGCTTGGACTCAGGGCCTGAGCACTGTCCATGGCTTCTTTTTGCTCAAGGCTAGCACTCTGCCACTTGAGCCACAGCGCCACTTCTGGCCATTTTCTGTATATGTGGTGCTGGGGAATCGAACCCAGGGCCTCATGTATATGAGGTAGGCACTCTTGCCACTAGGCCATATCCCCAGCCCTTCTTTGCCATTTTTATCTCTGCTTCTGTGAAGTCTTTCTTTAGCTCCTTTGCCCATTTAATAATTGGTTTACTGGGTTTGGAAGGGGTTAGTTTTTTGAATTCTCTGTAGATGACGGATATTAGGCTTTTGTCTGTTGCTGTGCTGGTGAAGATCCTTTCCCATATGGTTGGCTGTCTTTCTAGTTTGGTGGCTATGTCTTTAGCTGTGCAGAAACTTTTTATTTTGTAGTAGTCCCATTTGTCGAGTCTCTCCCCTATCTGTTGTATCCCTGGGACTATATTCAGGAAGTTCCTTCCTGTGCCTATAAGTTCTAGTATCTTTCCTACTCTGTCCTTCAGTAGTTTCAAGGGTTCAGGTCTGATGTTGAGGTCCTTGATCCATTTTGAGTTGATCTTGGTGCATGGTGATAGGCTAGGGTCTACTTTGAGTTTTCTACATATGGCTTGGGCAAAACTATTCTAAGGGAGTAAAGATGTTTAAGTTCACTGTATTAAAGAACAATATATGTATTCCCCTTTTTATGGAGAAGGAATTATTCTAGATTTAATTTTTAATTTTTTGTTTTTTTTCTTGCCAGGCTTGGACTCAGGGCCTGAGCACGGTCCCTGGCTTCTTTTTGCTCAAGGCTAGCACTCTGCCACTTCTGGCCATTTTCTATACATGTGGTACTGGGGAATAGAACCCAGGGCTTCATGTATACAAGGCAAGCACTCTTGCCACTAGGCCATATTCCCAGCCCCATGATTCTAGATTTAAAAGAGAGCAAATCTTGGAACTTTTCTTTTCCAACCAGAGCTTGAACCCAGGGTCTCACACTTGCTCTGCTTATTGCTCATGGTTGGCATTGTACCACTTGAGCCACAACTCTAACCTGTTATTTTGTTTTTCCTGGCTAATCAAAGGTGAACTTTTCTGCCCAGGCTGGCCTTGACCTTTGGTCCTCTAGATCTGAGCCCTCTGAGTACCTAGGATTATAGGAGTGAGCTACCAGCACCTGGCTTAGAACCAAGGTTTTTGAAGTCAGTCAAATCCAAATTTTAGCTATTTCATTTACTACCCACATAAGTCTGGACCAGTTATTTCTTTGTAATTTACATTTCTTCATCAGCCAGAGATATGAACAGCTACGGTTGCCCGTAAGATTAAGGGCAATCATGTAAAATATTTTGGTACCTTAAGGTATACAGTATATTTTTATTATTTCTGGTGATTTTGTAGGCATCTTAAATGTAAAGTTTCATGGAAATATTCAACTGGAAAATTTCAGGCAAAATATGTATACCTACATTTTGAAGTGCATGTATGGACTGGTTTCTAAATAAAAATGCTTACCATTCATATAGTGTTGGTAGATATTCCTGGTCATCTGCATATCTTTTCTGCTATTTTTCTAAGAAAACTCCAGTGTGCCCATTTTAAAAAGTAGCATTATTTTTGGGTCAAATGATTACATGATACAATTCTGACCAAGGAATGAAAAGCAGAAGTCTGCTGATAGTTTCTGAAAACTTTCCTAATTGCAGCACCTATCCTTTCTCTTTGTCACTTCCTTGTTCTTCTTGTCTGGAGAGTTGGGATGAGCATAAGGGTATGGCTTCGTTTTCTTTTTTTGATCCCAAATGGGGCTCGAACTCAGGGCCTGGGTGCTTGTTCCTGAGCCATTTTGCTCAAGCCTAGTGCTCTACTACTTTGAGCCACAACTCTATTTCTGATTTGGAGATAAGAGTCTCACAAACTTTCTTCCCCAACTTTGCTTCAAACCTTGATCCTCAGATCTTATCCTTCTGAGTAGCTAGGATTACAGTCATGAGTCACTAGTACCTGTATATATTATTTTTGAGATAGCATCTCACTAACTTGGCCCAAGCTGGCCTCAAGCTTCAAATCCTCCTACCTCTAGCTCCAGAATTGATAGTTACAGGTGTAAGGAAGCATGCTGGAAATTTTTGTAAATTAAATTTTGAGTAGTTTCAAGTTAACAGCAAAAGTAAACAAGCTTACAGTGTCCCCATTACCCCCTGTTTACTCCTCATGTACAGACTTCTTCTCTGTGAATATCCCTCACTAGAGTTGTACATATGTTACTATCAATGAGCAAACGCCATATGTCATTGTCACCCAACATTCATAGTTTATATTAGAATGCACCTTTGGTGTAAATTGACACATACCCACCATTTTATTATACACAAGAGTTTTACTGCTGTAAAAATCCTCAGTTCCACTCATGCCTCTAAGCTCTACTGGCCTCTCAATACCATTGATTTTAATGAATTAATTAATTTTTATTATTAATGAGCTGTACAGAGGGGTTACAATTCCATAAGTCAGTTTGATTTTTTTTTTTTTTTTTTTTTTTTTTGCTGGGCCTGGGCTTGGGCTTGAACTCTGGGCCTGGGTGCCGTTTCCGAGCTTCGTTATGCTTAAGGCAAGTGCTCTACCTATTGAGCCACAGCACCATGTCAGGCTTTTTTTTGAGTAGTTTATTGGAGATAAGAGTCTCATGGAGTTTCCAGTCTGGGCTGGCTTTGAACTATGATCCTCAGATCTCAGCTGCATGAGTAGCTAGGATTATAGGTGTGAAGCCACCTGTACCAGGCATGATTTTTTTTAAAATTTAATTTATTTATTAATTGAACACAAATTTTTTTGACAAGGTGTTGTGCAAAAAGGGTACAGTTACATAGTAGGGCAGTGTGTACATTTCTTGTGATATCTTACGCCTTGTTTTTCTTTCCCTTCTCTAGGTCAGGTAGACATATATACAATATACAATGTATCAAGAACATGTACAGTAGCCACATGGCCAAGCCCAAGAAAATTCGCCTAGGGCTTTAAATGTAATGTCGATATTAGACAATATGTCGACAGTAGTCTTATATGAACGTACATACATAGCTTTTGAGCTATTGTATTCCACTGAGAGGTCGATTTTTGACCTTTATATGTTGAGTAGTTGTTTGGTTTTAGTTACATACTGTTGGTTCGCTGCCCCAATCCTGTGGGAAATACCATTTGACAAGCAGTTTTTGGTTTCACAGACCTGGTCTCTACTGTCTCTCTGTCTCCCTTTCTTAACAGTCATATATCAGGGAGATCATGCCCCTTTGTTTTCTGTGTTCTAGGCTTGTCACGCTCAACATTATTTGTTCGAGTTCTAACCATTTCCCTGTGAATAACAATATTTCACCATTCCTAATCGCTATGTAGTATTCCATTGTGTATAAGTACCATATTTTTTGGATCTATTCATCTGTGGAGGGGCATCTGGTTTGTTTCCATATTTTGGCTATTGTGAATTGTGCCGCGATAAACATGGAAGTACAAATGTCTTTTTGATATCTTGGGACTTGCTGTTTAGGATAGATGCCTAGGAGTGGTATGGCTGGGTCATAGGATAGATCTATATTGAGCTTTTTGAGAAACCTCCAAACTGTTCTCCAAAGTGGTTGTACTAATTTACACTCCCACCAACAATGGAGAAAGGTTCCTCTTTCCCCGCACCCCCTCCAGCATTTGTTGTTGCCTGAGTTCAGAGTATAGGCCATTCTAACTGGGGTGAGGTGGTATCTCAGGGTTGTTTTTATTTGCATTTCCTTTACTACCAGGGATGTTGAACATTTCCTCATATGTTTCTTTGCCATTTTTATTTCTAATCTTGTGAAGTCTCTCTTTAGCTCCTTTGCCCATTTCCTAATTGGTTTATTGGGCTTGGAGGGGCTTAGTTTTTTGAGTTCTCTGTAGATGACAGATATTAGGCCTTTGTCTGTTGCTGTGCTGGTAAAGATCCTTTCCCATATAGTTGGCTGTCTTTCTGTTTTGGTGGCTATGTCCTTAGCTGTGCAGAAACTTTTTAATTTGTAGTAGTCCCATTTGTCGAGTCTCTCCCCTATTTGTTGTGCCCCTGGGACTATATTCAGGAAGTTCCTTCCTGAGGCATGATTTTTTTTTAAAAAAGAAAATTACTGTCTGTATTTTTCCTGGATGTCATGAAGTTATATGTAATACGGAGAATTTTCAGACTGGATTCTCTCATTAAAGTAGGTTAAAAAAATCTACATGGCTCTTCAAAGCTTTATAGCTCCCCCCCCTTTCTTTTGAGGGTAGGGTGGTATTCTATTTTGCAGATATACTACAGTTTATCCATTCATCCACTAAGGACATCTTGGTTTCTTCCAGGTTTTATTAATAATGGACAATGCAAAGATTTTTGTGTGGATAGATGATTCATTTTGAGTAAATAGCAAAAAGTGTGCTTCTAGATTGTATGGGGAAGGCATGTTTAGCTTTGTAAGAGATTGCCAAATTGTTTCCCAAAGTGGCTATACCATATTGCAACTCACCAGCAGTGAATGCATACCCTTGCTGCTTTACAACCTCAGCAGCTTTAGCGATGGCAAGATTTTGTACTTTCACTATTCTCATAGGGAATAGTGCTATTTTATTGGTTACTGATGATGTGATTCAAACATCTTCCCATGTGCTTATGTACTCTCTTTATCTCAGACCATTTCTCATTTTTAATTGTTTTGTTCATATTGCTAACATTTAAGAGTTCTTGTATTTTTAGGTAAGAGTTCATTATTAAATATGTCTTTTGCACATAGCTCCTAATGACTAGTGTGGTTTCAAATGGGGTATGGTATATTTTGCTACAGAAACTGAAAATAATCAAAGTAGGATACTTTTGAGCTGCTTTGTGAACATGTTACTAAACATTTACTATCACATTGCTATCTTCATCTCCATTCTTGTTTCTATTTCCAGATAGTTTAATACTATTTTAGACTTCACAAGTTTATTAGTATTATGTATTTAGCATTCATAGGTGAATGGAATAAATGTTAACACACATTTCTGAAAAAAGTTCTTAATTATAATGTTCTTGAAATTACCATGTTTTCCACAGGACAAAGGATTGAAGCACAATGAAGAATTATTTAACTGCTGGAGTTAATGCAAGTTATGAATAGAGGCCTCACCTAATTTTCACTTCCTTTCATGTCAGCAACTTTAGTAATAGTTTGACAAATGTCAACTACCTTCTTAGGCATTCAGTCAAGTATTTATTGAATAAAATAAAAAATGGCGTATATCTTTTAAGGCATATTATCTTTGATATTAGTAGTATTGTTATTAACATAATAAGGTCAAGAAGGGGATTTCTTTTCACTGTATTCTGAAACAGAATGTACATGTATTCAGCAAATATTTGTTGACTTGGGAAATGAGCAAGAACAAGCCACAATGAATCACCTACCTCCAGCTCTCCCTACTCTCCCCTATCAGATTTTCTAAAAGAGTTCATTTATTGTTCAGCTTTTTATTTCTCCAGAGAGCTTTTCCTGGTTGTCCAGCTACCCACTGATACTCCTATATGTCCTGAGTTGAGCTTCCTTTGCATGCTGGGTATGTAATACATTACATTCCTTGTTGGAATTTCAATATTTTCACTGTTCTGGGTGCTCCAGAAAGGTAGGTCCTATGGCTCTGTTGTCATAACAGAGAAATTATATTTAACTCTGATGCATGAAAGGTAGGATTTCTGAGGACAGTGCTAAATCTTATCCCTTCTTTTTACTTTGTCATGTAGATCCAATACTGCATTGTTGCATGGTTTTCAATTAAAACTAGTTATTTGAAATTGGCACCCCTCCCTTAAATTATATGCTCAGACAAAAGAATCTGCTTTTAATATTCACTTGGACTAAACATAGTAAACTAAGCCTTGGCTTCAACAGTTACATAATAACACCTGAACTATTTTCCACATTAGCTTTCCAACTGAGCTCCTCTCAAAAAAGTGACTAAAATCTCATAGCATTTCCCAGAAGGGGATGTAAAGTGAGCACTTGAATAGAGAGGCATTCAATTATTTAAAAATGATATTTGGCAAAATTGAAGTGGGGAATGAGTGAGAAATAGATATCAGAAAGGGAAGTCAAGAGTTTTGATTCCCAGTCTAATGGTTGAATAGCATTGTTCATTGCTCCGTTGATAGAATGCTGTAGAAATGCTTGTGCATGGCATTCTGCCTATGTCAAATCCCAGAAGTTAAAATGTAAGTGTTCCAACAAAACAGTGTTTTTCCACAAACCTTGCACTTGATTGAATACTTGGATGGACCAGAATAGAAATTTTCCGTGTCTTTCCACTGTCAACGCATGTTGTGCAAGTTTAGAATTATGTATTTGGCACTACACAGAGTTTACCGGAGTCCCCGGACGTGGCCTTTGGCTGGGAACCAATTGGCTTCTCCCATTGGATTGAAGGGTCATTGCAAAGGATTTAGTTCTTAGAAAATCATGATCTAGGAACAGTAAGAAAAAAAGTCTCTAAATTGGCTAGGATGAGGCTGATCATGTCATCTGTCCTAAATTTAAATTTGTTGGGAATGAAGAAGACACAAATTCTTCTTTTTAATTGATTACAGGTTATGATTTCCATAGCTGCTCTTGGCAACATATTATAGTATTAAGTGGCACATAATTTTCGAATCCAAATCAAGTGACTCCTTCTCACCCCCTCCCCACCCCCAGATTTTATTTGCTAATCATAGCCTGCTGTTTCTGGATCTTCTCTTTAGCTGTTCTATTAGGGAATACTAATCCAATTTTTTTTGAAGGATACTTCTTTCAGGTTTATCACTGCACACATTTTCTTGTACACATTGGACCACTTTTGGCGAGAAATTGAGAACAGTAGTGTTCTTTTTTAGTTTGGATAATGGATTTAATTTTTCTTTGTCAAACATGGCCAGGGCATTGAAGGGAGATGGAGCTTGTTCCTACCACAGGGGATGGGAGAAAGTTGTCAGACCAAGTTGGAAGAATGTCTGCCATCAGTCACTTGCCACATGCCATGCGACTTCGCTCATCTTTGCTGAGCATATGCCATTACTCCTCACTGCACACACACAATTAAGTGTTATCTTCTGTGTGTGTGTGGGGGGTGGTGGTGTGGTGTGTGGATAAAATTGGAAACTGTCTATACTTTTGATTACCACAATGTGTTTATTTCCTATGCAATAACTATTAAGTACAGAGCAAAATGGAATGGGAATGCTTTCCTTCCTTCCTTCTTTCCTTCTTTCCTTCTTTCCTTCCTTCCTTCCTTCCTTCCTTCCTTCCTTCCTTCCTTCCTTCCTTCCTTCCTTTCTTCCTTTCTTTCTTTCTCTCTCTTCTTTCTTTCTTTCTTTCTCTTTGTAAAGAAGCAAGGAAAAAGTCCTTCTCTCTTTCGTTAATGTACCCATGAGATAAGATTCCAACTCTTCATCTCTGGATTATATGGCCTGTGAAACAAGGACCTGGAAAATCTACATTTTCTATTTTCTTTCCCTTATTTTTTCTTTAACCACTCTTGCAGAAAAAAGAGTCTTCAGCCTGAATTTTTGCTATTGAAAGCAGTGTCTATTCTCCATCTTGACTGGCCTTTCAAAATGAGCCTTTGTATTGGAGCCACAAGATGACTTGAAACCAAGGATTATTGAGAAAGAAAATACAATGATTTAATTAGCTCCTTAAAAAAAGTATAACTTCCTCATATACATAACAAAAACGGAGCCATAGTCTTACATTTAAAGACTTACATTGTCTTTATACTGACTTCTTGCTATTTCACTGTTGTTTGACTTTTTTTGGCTAAATATTTTCTAAAAAGAATCACTTTAGTAGAACTCTTCTATAGTAGGTGTTCTGGGTTCTTCCAGAGCTAAGAAATGTCTGCTTTCATACTTCAGAATATTCTACTCTAAGCCTTTAAATAAGTCCAAGTCTCTTAAGGTAATTTTTTTTGGATTCTCTAAATTTCATACTCACACTAGGTATTAAGAGTTGAAAAATTGTTCATGAGGTGCAAAATGCATAGAGATTAGAATAAATTTCAAGCAACTCTGATCTTCAAATGGAATTTAGGAACCTATGTCTATGTTTAAACACCTGTATCTGACACCTACGTCACCAGTAGTCACTTAATGTAAAAAGGAGTGTCCAGCTCAACATAATGTGTCAATCATATGAATACTTAGAAATCTCATAACCTTGTGATTTTATATTTGAATATCATAATTATGAAAGTTTCTGTTCTTAGCTTAATTTACTATACTATGAATGATTTCATAAGCCTGACCTCTCATTCTCTTAATTCCCTTCTTGAAAAAAATATATGAACAGGAAAAAGAATGAGGGTAAGCATATCCAATATAGGAAAATGGGCTGAAATGTGTGTGGAAGATGGTAGAAGGGAAATGTATTATGAGGGCAACATGAAGTTAGGGTCTGCAGGGAAGTTTGCCTAATAGTTTTTTTTTTTTGTCCAGCATCAGTGGAAGCATAGAGATCAGCATGCATTTCAAGTGTAATGAGTAGACAAAGGGGCAATTCTCACACTCTTCAGTCAGATCTGATAAGCTTGAAGAAAATAGTTTGAAAAGTTGCAATGAGGAGAGAGGTTCTTGATCATTCAATACATGGCAAAAGAACCAGAGCAAGAGAGCCTGAAGATAATATTCAGGTACAAAGTTCCTGCCAGCTGCGTGCCTCTTTACAGGATAGCTGGGGGACAAATGGTGCAACTAAACTTTCCACTTTGGAATCATCTGGTGGGATTTTTGGGTTAAAAGGCCTTTGGGACTTAAATAGTAATTTGTAGAGGATCAATCTTAACACCCGGTGGTTATATTCAATTGTGAGAATCAAGGTAAAGAAGCACATTTTGTATTCTGTGAGTTGTTACTTGGAAATTGGTGATCAGTTGTTATGACTATATTGCCTCTAAAGCTTCCTGAAGTCTTATTTCCCATACAAACACTAAGAAGAGGAGAAGGAAAGTGTTTTAACTTTTTGAAATAGACCTTATTTTTGTCTGATTATGTAAAACATAAAAAGTAAATACAACAAAGAAAAGGGAGAATATCTTTATCTTTATTTATATTTTTGGGGCTCCTGGGCCTTTAACTCTGGGCCTGGGAGCTGTCTCTAAGCTCCTTTTGCTCAAGGCTAGAATTCTATCACTTGAGCTACATACAGCACCACTGCCAGCCTTTTTTTTTCTCCTGTGATTAACTGGAGATAAGAGTTACCTGGACTTTCCTGCCTTAGACCGGCTCTGAATCATAATCCTCAGATCTCAGCCTCCTGAGTAGCTAGGATTACAGGCATGAGCCACCAGCGCCCGCCCACCTACCTGTGAATATATCTTTTGAATGATAATGCTTATCTGTCAACAACTCAGTTAAAGATTTCATCAGTAATTGTACTTGCCAGTTGTGAATGAGCATAACCTACTGCTTGCACACTTAGAAATGCTGGGTTTTGCTCAACTCTATAAACCATGGGCAATCTGTTGTTTATTTGCATTTCTTTGATTACTAGTGAGGCTGAACACCTGTTCATATATTTATTGTCCCTTTTTCTTTTAGAATCATTTATTCACCATTTCTACATTTTTGTGCTGATTTATAAGTATGTAATACAGTACAGGTATTTAATCTTTTCCTAAGACATATGTTGCACATATTTTTCCTCAGGTGTTGTTTGTCTTTTACTTCACAGCAACATTTTTTAATTAAAAACTGTTTTATGTAGTTAATGTATTAATATTTTTCCTTTGTAATTCTGGCTTTAGCACTATGAATGGAAAAACTTTTCTTGCTTACAGATGTAAAGTTATTCATCTATATTTATCTCTGAAAATAAAATTTATTGAATATCTATATATGCCAATAGAGCTGGATTTATCTTATTACATGTATGATTTTTTTTTTTTTTGCTAGTCCTGGGGCTTGGTCTCAGGGCCTGAGCACTGTCCCTGGCTTCTTTTTGCTTAAGGCTAGCACTCTGTCACTTGCGCCACAATGCCACTTCTGGCTTTTTGTATATATGTGGTGTTGAGGAATTGAACCCGGGGCTTCATGTATATGAGGCAAGCACTCTTGCCACTAGGCCATATTCCCAGCCGCATACATGTATGATATTTTTAAATTTTAATTTTATTAAAAAATAATTTTATTTTGTTGTATAGGTGATGTAAAAAGGGGTTACAGTTGCATAAATAATGAGTACATTTCTTGTCAAACATTGTTACCCCTTCCCTCATTTTTTTCTCCCAATTCCCTCCCCTACCACTTCTTCCCCCCCTTCCCCCCAAAGTTGTAAAGTTCATTTCCAATCTAGTGTCTTGTGAGTATCACTGTTGCACTGATTCACCCTTTGTCCTTTGTTTCACCATTTTGTTATTGCCTTTCCTTTCCCTAAATCAGATAAACGTATATACAAGACACATTGTACCAGAATCAAACACAGTGACTTCAGGGGATAAACCAAAAAAAAAGAGAAAGAAAGAAAAAGAACTCATACAGTACATTAGAAACATCATCATCATCATCATCAACAACAACAATAAAAAAACCTCCTGTTTCTATATCTTGGAGTTCATTTCAATTAGCATCATTTTATATGGTCATATGACCATAGCTGTTGAGCTATTGCGATCCTCTCTTAGGACTATCCTACACATATACCAATAGTTATAAATGAGGAAAACCAAGGAGCCTATGTTTCTTTGGGTCTGGCTTACTTCACTTAATATGATTTTTTGCAAGTCTTTCCATTTCTTTACAAATGGGGCAATGCCATTCTTTCTGATGGAAGCATAGAATTCCATTGTGTATACCACATTTTTTATGCATTCATCTTCTAAGGGCCATTTGGGTTGGTTCCTTATTTTAGCTATGGTAAATAAGGCTGCAGTGAATATAGTTGTGCTGTGAGCTTTAGTTTGTCCTTGTTTTACATGTATGATTTAATTACATTTTATCCAAAATCTCATCACCTCCATTTCACAAGTACAAATTACCACCTGACTGAGGAATGCTCAATCATGTCTCCAGGGCTTATCTTGAACCCCATAGAATGTAGACCTTTAGATATTTTATATTCTAGAGATGACTCTGATGCAGATATTTAATCTGAATAAATTCACAAATTAGAGAGGATCTATTGCCATTACTTCTCCAAATAAACAGCCCTAAAAGCATCACTTCAATAGTTTTTTTCAAGCCAGATATTAAAAAAATAGAGACTATGGCTGGAAATGCCAAGAATTAGTTTTTAGAACAAAATTTATTAATTTGAATAAGACATATGGATGAAATAGTTTTTATTTTTCCAATTCCCTAGTGAAAGTGCAGAGCAATTAATACCATGAGCAAAAGAATCAATATTCTGAAGTGCCAACTATGTCCTTCTCTATTAATCAGGAAAAAGATGAATGTATGACTTCTACAATATCTGGTAACGAGGGCCACCATGTTATGTCTACCATCTTTTACCTTTCCTGATGAATTTATTTTTTGATTCAAACTTGGCTTTCATATCTGCTCTCTTTCCATTAAAGCCTTATTCTATGCCTTAGCTAATAATTTCCTTCTGTGTTATGCACATATATTTATTAATTACTTCTAAGAAAGTAAAATGAGTACACTACAAATTCTGTGTTACACACTCTTGTGAATCACTTTCAGTGAAATGAAATGAGTATACTACAACAGTTTATAAATGAGCTAGGCTGGCTCTTGCTAAGGTGAGAACGGACTGGCAAATTAAAAAAAAAACAAAAAAAACACAAAAAGAATGGTGAAGAGGGCTGGGGATATGGCCTAGTGGCAAGAATGCTTGCCTCATATATATGAGGCCCTGGGTTCAATTCCCCAGCACCACATATACAGAAAACGACCAGAAGTGGCGCTGTGGCTCAAGTGGCAGAGTGCTAGCCTTGAGCAAAAAGAAGCCAGGGACAGTGCTCAGGCCCTGAGTCCAAGCCCCAGGACTGGCCAAAAAAAAAAAAAAAAAAAAAAAGAATGGTGAAGATATTGCTATGTTATATAACTTTCCTGCTGATATGTTTGTATTTGCTACTTTCACAGGATTTTTAGAGGAAATTAGATAGTGTGTGTATGTGTATGTGTGTGCACGTGTACGTATGTGTATGCTTGTGTGCACACCTGTGCCAACTTGGGGGTTTGAACTCAGGGCCTAGGGCTGTCCCTGAGGTTTTTTGCTCAAGGCTATCCCTTTACCACTTTGAGCCATACCTCCACTTCTGTTTCTTTCCTCCCCAGTGGTTAATTGGAGATAAGAGTCTCATGGACTTTCCTGCTTGGGCTGGCTTAGAACCACGATCCTCAGATCTCAGCCTCCTCAGTAGCTAATATTACAGGCATGAGCCACCAGTACTCAGCAATACTTTTTCTTAATTGGTCATTCAGTAGTTGTGTATGATTTTCAATAAGGTCAAAAAGATGCATGAGATATCAAATGGAGTTGGTTTTTTTTCCATTCTTTTTATTTATTGTCAAATTGATGTACAGAGAGGTTACAGTTTCATATGTTAGGCCTTGGGTACATTTCTTGTACTGTTTGTTACCTCCTCCCTCATTCCCCCCCTTCCCCTTCCCCTCTTCCCTTATGAGTTGTTCAGTTGGTTTACACCAAATGGGTTTGCAAGTATTGCTTTTGGAGTCGTTTGTCTTTTTATCCTTTGTCTTTTGAATTTTTTAAAAAAACTTTTATTGTCAAACTGATGTACAGAGAGGTTACAGTTTCATATGTTAGGCATTGGATACATTTCTTGTACTGTTTGTTACCTCCTCCCTTATTACCCCCTTCCCCCTCCCCATTTCCCTCTCTCCCCATGAGTAGTTAAGTTGATTTACACCAAATAGTTTTGCAAGTATTGCTTTTGGAGTCGTTTGTCTTTTTATCCTGTGTCTCTCGATTTGGTATTCCCTTTCACTTTCCTGGTTCTAATACCAGTATATACAGTATCCAGTGTGTTCAGATGAGATACAGTTATAGCACGAGTACAACCACAGGAAGGGGATACAAAAGGATCATCAACAAAAGAAGCTACGGTTTCACATGGCATGTTGAAAGTAATTACAACAGTGATATAAGTCATTTCCACAACATGGAGTTCATTTCACTTAGCATCATTTTATGCATTCAAAGGTTCTTTTGATCCTCTGCTGTGAGTAGCCTAAACCTGTGCTCATTATTCCCTATGAGGGAGACCATAGAGTCCATGTTTCTTTGGGTTTGGCTCACTTCACTTATCCAAGGAACATTTTTGGTACATTTTTTTTGGGGGAGGGAGGGCTTGGTGTTGTGGTTATAAGAAGATAATTTAAATTATTTTATTCAAAAGTGAGAATTCATAAAATACAAAGAAAAAATTTGCAGGCTGGTAATTCACTATGTAAGGAAATACAGTATGTACAAAGTGAGCTTAAAGACACTTTTAGATTTAGAAGGCTAGATAAATTCTTTGAGAAAGGCACTTTCCCCTCTTGTTGCTCTTTGGATGAAGGAAACTAACTACTGGGTGATAAATTGAGTTTTAATTATTGGATGACAAATCGGTTTCTTTTTTGGAGAGAAGGTTTTATAAGTGTAGGAAGAATATTATGACATGAGTAACTGCATGGTCAGTGGTTCCATTTACTAAAATAAGAAAGAGGAAGAAAGCCAAGGAAAAAGTAAAAAATTCTTTTAGCATTTGTGACAAAGCCCTGGATTGAAGATACAGATCTGGAAGTCAGAATTCATTTATTCACTTCACAAATACCTATGGAATATCTACTATGTGCTGGACTCTTTGAGGGAAAATATTCTTTAATTGCAGCCTTAGCATAGAGACAACTGGGCTAATTTGGCAGAGTGCTAGAAGGGTCTCCCGTACCTGCCCCCCGCCCCTGGCCTGGGGCTATAACTCAAGGCCTGAGTGCTGTCCCTGAGTTTCTTTTGCTCAAGGCTCACTCTCTATCAGTTGAGCCATAGCTCCCTTTCTGGCTTTTTTGGTAGTTTAGTGGAGGTAAGTGTTTCACAGAATTTCTTACTCTGGCTGGCTTTGAACTGTGATCTTCAAATCACAGCCTCCTGATAAGCTATGATTACAGGTGTGAGTAGCTGGTGCACAGCTCTGTTAACTTTCTTCTCCCTCCACCTCCTTTATGTCTTTGTTAAGGGATACAGGAAAATGTAATCAGTAACTCAGACTTGAAATTAATGTGCTACATTTACTGTGTGCTGGGATATGTGTGGTATTAGTGGCACATTAGTGGCACACCCTCTTTTTCCTTCCATTTTCCAGAACCCTACAGCTAGCCAGTTAGAATGTCCTGGTTATTCCTTTTCTTTCTCTTTGGCTCAGACTGGCCTGGCTGGCCGAAGGCTGGAAAACAAGGTAAAATCTGAGCAGAGCTTTGGAGGTATGCCTGCTCTTTCTACTGGCTGCCTCTGTTCTTCTAACTCTGAGCTCACAAAGCAATTCTCTTATCCTGTCCATGTGGATAGAGATACAAGTGGGTCTGGTGTTGCCCATGAAGTGCTGGTTTAGGCATAGGAGTTTCAGGGCCCAAGGCTGAGAAGCTAAAGGTACCACTGCATCCTCAAGCCTTGATTGATTTTTCCAAAGCCTTTGCCAGAGCTTTGCTCTGTTCATGAAGTTTTATTTATGTTTGATTTGGATAATAATTCCTGTACATATACTCCAGCACTTCAAGCCTCCAATGGCAATTAAATAGTACCTGAAGGCTTGGAAGCAAATAGGCAAACACCCCAACCCCTAGAGAGAGTATGCAAAAATGAGAAAAGAGGGAAGAAAAGGACAACAGGATCCTTAAGGAAGGAGCTACTGATGAACTGTCAGCTAGGACATTCTATGGATTATGTAAGAAATGTTAGGGTAAAAGTCAAATGTGAACACACTGACCATGCACACATGGACATAGTACAAAGGGTGATCCCCCACATTTCTTTTGCTAGTTTTGGGGCTTGAACTCAGAGCCTGGGCATTGACCCTGAGCTTCTTTTGCTCAAGGCTAGCCACTCTACCACTTGAGTCACAACACCACTTCTGGACTTTTCTGATTATGTGGTACTGAGGAATCAAACCCAGGGATTCACGCATGCTAGGCAAACACTCTACCACTAAGACACATTCACAGTTTCCTCCAACCCCCAACTTGGCAGTGGCTGTTTTATAATTTGAAAATGTAGGTGTCAGATGGACAAAGTACTTAGCAGCATGATTTTAGACAGAAAACCCCTTAGAACAATAAAAGTTTACGATTTTAGTCAATTCTAAAATCATACCATTGCCTCAGGGGAAGATGCTCTGATTTGGGTTGCAAAACCAAGGTCTATTACTCATTTGCATGTATATTATCTCTGGTAGGTAACACATTGTGTTAGACTCCTTCTTGTTGTGATAAAATACCTGACATAAACAATTTGAGGGAGGAGAAATTCAGTAAGTTCACTGTTCCAGAGGGTTTAGTCCACAGTGAGAGGGAGGGTGTAACAGAACAGCTCACATCATGGTAGCCAGGAAGTGTGTAGTGGAGGGTAGAGAGAGAACAGTGGGGAAGCGATGACTGGGAGGAGGAAAAGGAAGAGAAGAGGCCCCCAGTCTATGGGATGGCGCTGATCACATTAAGAGCAGGCCTCCCTTCCTTCCCCTCCTTTCCCACCTTAAATTCTCTCTGGATATAGCCTCAGAGACCCACCCAGAGGTGAATAAGGTAACAATGATTTTCTCTTATTTCTCTCTCTAAGTTAAAAAAATCCAGATTAATGATTAACTATTACTCAGATATATGTATCAAATATGGATCTTAACCCAGAAATCCTACTATATAGCTCAACACCAGGTAGTGCAGAACAGGGCTGCTGCAACTGGGTGAAAAGGAAGAGAGGAAACTTGGAGTGATGAAGCTCAGAAGTAAATGTACTCATCTATTCATCAAATAATCACTGAGTACCTGTTGGGTGGGAAATTCCATCCCAGGTATTAGGAAAACATGGCTCAACAATAGGAGTGTAGTTTCTGCCCTTATGAGCCTTCCACATAAGGGAGGATGCTGGCTACTTGAAGGGAATTGCAGTAGGGTTATAGTTGACATGGGCCCCACTACAGGGGTCCTTGTAGGGCTCTGAGACAAACCTTGATGAAAGATGGTGGTAGTGACTGAAATGGGGGTATGAAGGTGCACATATAACTTGACTGCAAGCCTATATTACCCCTACCTGTGTACTTACAGGACCCTTCTTGGATAGGAAAGGAATGTTTTCCTCTATCTGCTGTGCATACGTAGGTATGATATTTCAGTATGAAAGAGTAGCTGTTTTTGTGGCTGAATTAATTTTTTTATGTATATGTGTATGTATGTATGTATGTTATGCATTTTGTTTGCTAGCACTGGGGTTTCAACTCAAGACCTCACATTTGCCCAGTTTGCTTACTCACCTGTTGCATACATACATCCTGATTTCTACACCTATTGTCAGTTAAGAGTCTGACCTATGAACTAAAAATGATGAAAACAAGGGCAGATAGGCTGGTCTGTAGCAGTTGTAAGAAATTACAGCCTATGGAGGTTGTAAAGACACCTGTCATTTTACCACTCTATTTCCCAGAAGCTATATGTCCTATTCCTTAATGTTTGGTGAGTCAGATTTTCTCCAGGGTTTCACCCTTGTGGTGTTGTATCTCACTGATGGGTAAGAAGCCCAGAGGGATCAGAGATGCTTCTCCAAATTAAAGGGTAAGGGGAGTTGCATGGGTAGAGAATTGAAATGTAAACAGAAATTAAAATGCACTGCTGAATGTTTCCATTCTGTTGCCATATGGCTCAGAGGCAATAATCCACCAAAACTTTCAATCCAAATTCTTGTATGCTTTTCATGAGGTAAATATGTGTCTTGACAGGCATTAAATAACCAGGTTGTTTGAAGGGCTTCTATCTGTATCTATTCTATCACTGTGTTTCTGTCACTGTGATAAAAGATCAACCTTTGAAGAGAAACGTTTGTTTGGTTTGGAGCTTTTGATGTTTCGATCCATGGTTGCATACCCCAGTTAGGAAAAGATACAACATCATGGTGGGGCATGTGTGGCAGAGGAAGCGGCTCAATGAGTAGTGGTCAAGAAGCAAAGAGGAGAAGGAAAGGGCCAGGATCATCACATGCCCTCCAGGAGCATACCCCATCCTCCTTCAAATAGCTCTGCCCCCTTTTAAGGGATCCACCACTTTGCAAGAATATCACAGGCTGAGTACCAAGCCTTTGGGGGACACTCACTCAAACCATAAGAGGTACAGGGACGTTTATGATAGAGCATTATGTGTGGACCTTAACTAGGACCAGGTGGTGTAGGTAGACAGATGCCCTGAAAATACTCCAGGTCTGTGGAAGTGATAGGACTTAATGAATGGGTGTTCACAGGAGAACTTAGAATGCATAATAAATAGTAAATGTTCATCTCTTTTCCTTTTCTTAAAATCAGTTGTGGGGCTTGAACTCTGGGACTGGGCCCTGTCCCTAAGCTCTTTTGCTCAAGGCTAGCACTCTGCCACTTGAGCTACAGCACCACTTCAGGTTTTCTTGTGGTTAATTGGTGGTAAGAATCTTAGACTTTACTGCCAGGGCTGGTTTCAAACTGTGATCCTCATATTTCAGCTTCCCAAGTAGCTAGGATTACAAGTGTGAGCTACCAGCAACTGTCATATCTTTTCTTAAAGTCCTCTTTTTGCATTTATCACCTTGGCCCTCAGGTTGATCCATCAGTTCTGGGACTGTAGCACAGAAGACTCTGTGAAAACAGTACCATGGTTCTACTCTTAAGAATCACAGCATAGGTATAGATTTCTCAAGTTAACTGATAGTTCTATAGCATCCTTCACCCTGAATAGAAGCTCTTTTAGGTTGGTTTTATTCTTGTGTCACAGCTAGTCACCATGTCAGAACCTCAGGACAGATCATTAGAATGCTGGGCACAAAAGCACAAGCTTTCATTCATTATAGTGTTTTCTTCTTTCCTTCTCTCTCTTCCTTCCTTTCCTCCCACACCTACTTGGCCGTAGAGAATTAATTAAACCTTGAAAGGGATCTGCAGGTCCAGCATGATACAGATATGGTCAATGCTAGGGAAATTTGGGTTCTAACATCATGATCTAATTGGAACTACAGGCTCATGACATTGAGGGGCTCACATGTTTATCGGGGCCAACACTGTACTAAGTGTCCTCACAGGTACTAAAACATCATCAAGTCTTACTTGGTGGAACTGTTAAGTCCCATTTTGATATGAGTGATCTGAGGCATAGTCAGTTTCCAAAATTTGTTTAGGGATGGCCACAGGGGGCTATTCCACATGCGAGCCAAATCTCCAGGAAATACTAAAAGCAGCTCTAAGAACCGGGGTATTGTACCTATATATAGCAGTGGTAAAACTGCCTCTTCTCACTTAATTTGGGAGTTGAAAACCCTTGGGAAAGAAGTAATGGGCACATTGGGCATGGAAACTATCCACCTGGAGTTTCTCCAGCCCAAATATTCCCATTTCTAGAGGCCAACTTATTCCAGTATCTGACCAGAAATGGATTTAACTTAAAGATGCCAATGTATTCAGTAAATTGAAGTAAAATAAACAGCATTTAGTGCATGTTCTATTACCACACTGCTTTACAAAATAAAGAGCATCTGAAAACAAGAAATGAACACACTTCTTCAATGTTGGTTCCTCATTTGTAGCACCAGAGCCAATACTAAGAAGAAAATGAGCATTCTTTCCTTGCTTTTGGAAGAAAACTATTTTTTTTTTCAGTCTATAACAAGCAACACTGTGTATAGTTGGGAAGCTATGCCAGTTAGGATGACTGGCATAGCAAGCATTGTTTTCTAATTTGCCAAGAAAAAGTATTCAGTGGGGCGTAGCAACTCTACTCAATCCCAATTTGGTAACCTGCCCTTGCCCTAGCTGTAAGAATAGAAATAATGTCTTCGTTATCAAGTTCCTGTTTCTACAAAGCCTGTTGCTCCGTGGTTCCAAGTTAAGTTGTCAGGATAGTTGGATGGATCTGAGAGCCAAGGTGATGAGGAAGGGGATTTTAGCTGAGTATTTAATCATACATTGTAAGTTCTTTTGTGAACATTCACTCGTTACCTCTTACCACCTCTACAGTTTCAGCATATTATTCCCAGAGTATCTGTTTGCTCATCCACCTAGACCAAGTAGTACCCACACATCATACTCTGTCATAATCCTCCCTTCTTCTCTGCTCTTAATGACATGCCTCTCTCTGCCCCACTATTTAGCAGAGTTTAGGCAATGAAGACATGTATTGTATTCTGGAAGATAGAGATGCCTTCAACATTATAGAGTCTATCTGCCTGGTGAGCTAGAAATGGGAGGTTCAGAAAGCACCCTGTTAGCAGTGCATGTCATAAGGACTAGTTCTCGCATACTGCATTTAGTTAGTACATGACGGAATAAAACATGATATGTAGGAAGTTATCCTGTCCTACAGGAGACAGGAACCTGCCTGAAAAAGTAATGAGGTTAGAATCTTCAACCAGGTACAAAAATGATAAATTCTTCTACTTTTTCTAGAGTACCATGTAGTCTTGCAAGTGCCTGATGACAGGATTTTTGTTGTTGTTGCTGATGGTACTATTGGTTGATTGGAGAGAAGAGTTTCATGATTTTTCCTGCCCAGGCTGGCTTTGAGCCACAATCCTCAGATATCATTCTCCTGAGTGGCTAAAATTACCGATGTGATTCGTCGGTGCACAGCAAAACCTAAAATTTTAGACTTAGAAACACCTCTCTCAGGGCTGGGAATATAGCCTAGTGGTAGAGCGCTTGCTTTGTACATGAAGCCCAGGGTTCGATTCCTCAGCACCACATATATAGAAAAAGCTCAAGTGGTAGCATGCTAGCTTGAGCAAAAAGAAGCCAGGGACAGTACTCAGGCTCTGAGTCCAAGCCCCAGGACTGGCAAACAACAAACAAACAAAAAGCCCAGTAAGTAAAAGAAATACCTCTCTCAATGTAGTACTCCTGATATAAGGGCTAGAATTCTGCAGTGAGGAAGCTGAGAAATGACTCTATTCCCCTGAGGTTTTCCTTCCCCAAGACGTGAGGACTGGGCACCTAAATGCAGTCTGCAAATGGAGAAGCAACCCAGTCATCCAATAAGTGGTGTGATGACCAAGCAGTACTACTACAGAGCACTTCACAGTTTACTAAGAGATTTTAGGTACTCTCAATTCTCTCTCTCTCTGTTTGCATGCATATACACACAGAGTTGAAACTATATGAAGAGATGGATATACACTTTCTTAACTATAGTAATCAGTCACTGTGTATGTGTGTCTCAAAACATGTAGTATACCATGTAATTTATATAATATATTATATATGTTACATATATATATGTAATTTTAAGCCCAGTACTCACTGGTGGCTCATACTTGTAATTCAAGCTACTTAGGAGGCACACATCTGAGCACCATAGTTTGAAACCAGCCCAATTCGGAATGTTTAGGAGACTATCTCCAATTAACCAGCAAAAGGCTGAGAGCAGAGCTGTGGCTCAAGTGGTAGAGCACCGGCATTGAGTGAAAAAGCTCATGTTATAGAGCACGAGCCTTGAGTGAAAAAGCCTAGGAAGTTCCCAGGCTCTGAGTCCAAGCCCTAGAACCAACACAATAACATAAAATAGAATGAAATAAAACATTTGAAAGGCCAAGAGCAACTAATGTCAGAATATTCTTCCCTTATCATTCCCTGGATTAATTAAAAACCCAGATGGGGCTGGGCATGAGAAGCTAGAGAGTATGACCATGTTCAATCAGCTTTGATAAATGCTGAGCCTAGTTAAATTGTGCCTGGGCTTAGTGTCGTCATCATACTGACCATAGATAGCTACACAAGCTCTAGAGAAAAACACTCTAGTAGGAAGAGAGATAGTTACATTTGGCAGACTCAGGCACAACATAACTCTGATAAATGACTTATGAGTAGCATCCGGAGAAGTAATGGGATCACTTTGTTGTGTGTGAAGAAAAATGAAAATCTAAAGAAGACTAGACATCATAGGGCTTTCTCCTACTTAATTGTACTTGAAGGAGGAAATGTGGATGAGCTTGATCCTTTCTTTTCACTTGGGAGCCATTGATATCCCTCTTGATGCTACAGATGGTGGTAAAGTTGGCATGCTTGGTCCTACATTTCCAGCCTGTAAAACTGTTTCTGAATTTAGATACCAAGATGATTTTTTAACATATCTTATGAACCACGCTATGGATAACATATCTCTCAGACCTGGAAGAATGTTAAGGTTGAAGTTTGATTTTGAAAATAGATATATCTTTATTTGTTTTCTCTGCTTTCAATGTTGTTAAAAAATTGGGATATGCTGTATTAGGGCTACCATCTGAAGTTTGTGGTCCCATCTTAAGTTACAATATTTGACTCTAGTGTTGGCATTCTGTTGATTTGGTAAGTATAAAAGACATTTAAAATATTTGAAAACAAATACGATGTTTTCATTAGCAAGTCATTAACATTTCTGGAGCCAAATATCTCCCAATTAAGTATTTTGTTTAAGAATAGTTAAAAGTGAGGCAGAAAATGAAAATAACAGGGCAACCCTACAATAGATGAGTCGGCTGTGTACCACACAGGTGTAGTAAATGACACATCTGCTGGAGGTGACGGATGCTTCTGGAATAGATTACTTCAGCAATTCTGAGCAGATTAAAATCAATTATTACCATTTAACAAATGCCATAAAGTGATTAAAGCTAAAACTTGTGTCACACATTGAGATCTGAATCCCAGTTTGAGAAAGAAGTATAAAACAAGGTTGTTAAATAATTTTCTTTTTCATGGCTTACAATTGGTAGCTGGTACCTTGGGTGTCGGGCTTAATTTCCACGTCCCCCCTGGGGAGACGTGAAGCCTCTAATTGTGGGGGACACTTGGCTCTGCGCGCTGCTCCCACCAGCGGGAGGGCAGAACGTATCCCGGTTGGGCTAAGCTGAGCTGGGATAGGGCTGCCGAAATCCCTGCATGTCCCCAGCCCCCCTTACGTTTAAGAGATGACACTCGACATGGATATTCCGGGGGAGCTGCCTGATGGTCTACCGGCTTCCCAAGGTTCTTTATTCAAGGGAGGGGTTTATATAACAGTAATGGCGGCAGGAAGAGGAGGGACTAACTGGGTATTAATGATTGGCTAATGAACTGTCCATCACGGTGATGTCATGGAACTTCTTCTATGGGCGGAGACCACAGCCCCCCAAGGACCGGGCCTCTGGGGTCTCTGGCGCCATTATGAGACATGTGCTCGCAGATGAGAGGGTGGGGCTGGTTTGGCATCTCTTCTGGTAGAAACTGGAAGGAGAGGGGAGTGGCTAGCAGCCAGGTCTTAAAGGTAAAGCCATTCCCTACATCTCCCTCTTTTTTGTCTTTTAAATTAGCAGGAGATGCCATAAACATATGGCATATGTAGGCATGAGGCAAATGTTGACATAAGATATATATGGGGCCTCTTTACAAGGGGGTAAGTGAAGGGGCCATCCATTTGGCTCAGTCCGGAGAAACTGGAGTCCTTAGCCCATTTTTGTGCCATTCAAGATAAAGCAGGCATCGTTCCCCTCTTGGCGGTGAGGTAAAAGCAGGTTTAAACTCTGGCAGCTCTGGTAGTCCACAGCAGCTGGTAACTTAACACATGTAGTTAGTAAAACATTTTTTTCATAAACATTGAAGTAAGGTATCTAAATCCTCACACCTATCTTCTTCCAACGTGAGCCCCTAAACTCAGCAGCAGGGTGAAAGGCAAAAGGGAAACAACAAGGTAATAATTCTCCATTCCAAATTTCTGCAAGGCTGCGGGCAATATTGTCACAGCAAAACATTGTGCCAAGGAAGATGCTCAAGGAAGAGTCTAGAAAGCAAGTAGGGAAGGGAAGCTGTCTGCCTCCTACCGCTACCTCTGTTCTAAGCAGGCAGGTTCCCCATATTCCCTTGGAAGAGCAGAAGAAATCCAGCACGGTCCTTGTTTTCCTAGAGAGAACAAGAAGAAGACATTTCTCCATAGTGAGTGCTCCGGGCTTATTTTCCCAATCTGGAAAGGCACACGCAATGCTCCTTCCCACACTGTTTTGGGAAGATTTAAAATTTCTTTTTTTGTGTAAATTTAAGATATTAAGATATTTGATGTAAGCATAGCTGTCCTTAACTAGTCATGGGGGCTGTCCCCCCTTTTTTGTTTTTTACAAATAACACAGGAGGGCACCAGGCTGGGAGTATGGGCAAAGGTCATGTCTTCTGAAACTACTTCCTGCTGAAAGGGGGCGAAGTGGTCAGGGGCCCCTGATTTGCCTGGCACTGTCCAGTTTGATTGGCAAAAGTCCTCATCATTACCACGAGAATGGTCACTAGGGTCAGAGGGTACTATGGTCGCCTCTAGCCAGCCCCTGCAGCTTGGGCACATCAGTGTAGAAAGATGATGGCCTTGAACTGTAAGTTCCCAGGTGGTGACTTTAGTGAGGGATGTTATTCTGTTAAAAGAGATTTTTGAAAAGATCAAGCAAAGGACTGACAAGTTCTCAGAGTTAGTTAACATGAATGACATAGAAGAACATACCCTGGGCATAAACCAGGAAAGTTCCATTCTGAACATAACCCCAATTGTGGTCAATTACAAGGAAGGAGGAATAACTGGAGGAAGTGTTTAGTGCTAGTGAACTGGTTTGGAGTAGCCAGTCAGAGGCTAAAATAAATATATATACATATATACAACTGGCAGAAAAAAGGAAAATGGACAGGTGTGGGCATTGGGTAGGTACAACTATTCCTCCTCATTTCCCGGTTCGGATTAGTTTTGAAAGGGCAAGACAAGGCAACTCCATTTAGGATATGACACCATTCTCCTCTTACTCCTCTCCATATCCCTGTTTCCTGGACTGGCTGAGTCTCAGGAGTTCAGGCGCTTATTGCTGGGATGGCATGTTTCTGTCGGCATTCACGGGATTTGAACTCAGGGCCTGAGCACTGTCCCTGAGTACTTCTGCTCAAGGCTAGTGCTCTATCACTTGAGCCACGGTGCCACTTTCAGCATTTTGCTGGTTCTCTTGAGCCAAGCTTGTGGTCTGGCTCTTTGCTGGTTAATTGGGAGATGGAGTTTTAGAGAGATTTTCTTTTGCCCAGGCTGGCTTTGAACTGTATTCCAAGGAGTCTTAGATATAAAAGCCCTTTCTTTTTTTATGTCCAATTAGCAATGAGGAAAGCAACAGGAATAGCCCATCTGTAACTTGTTGAGAACTGACCAAAAACCACTTGCCAAAGTTTTGCTGTAACACTTAGAGAACATGAGATCTATGTGCCATCAATTTAAATCATACCATTTGATCTTACCGGCAGGTGGAAAAGAGCATAAATGAATAATAATTGAGAGGGAAAAGATTCAGGATAATGTAAAAGTCTCAGCTTTAGCAGTGGCTGTGTCTTCCATCCCAAATTAGCAGGCCAGCAGGAGAGATGGATTGTATCCAGGTAAGGCTGTGGTAGGATCTCAAAGACACCTCCTGCAAGATTGCCTGCAAAATTCTATACAGACTGGTTAAAGAAATTTAAAATGCCTCAGCATTTCCTGGTTAGTTGTTCTGAGTATTCTCTGGCTTTTGGAGGCTGATGCCCTTCTGGTTCAAGCAGGGTAAGAGGATTTTTCTAATCATAAAATCCATATGGCTAGCTCACATTTTTTTAACCTGTATCCTGTGAAGCAAAATGTTAATTTTGGGTCGAGAAAATTTAGGTTAATAGTCACATTTGTATAAAACGACTTTGATTCCTCGATCTTAAGAGTTTATGAGAGCACAGGAGAGAAAAATGGAAAGGTAAAATCTTAATTTATACCAAAGAATTGTCAGGAACAGATGTACACTTGACTTTTAACACACTGGTTTTACATCTTAGACACATTTGCTTGTACCCAAACATGACCAGTTTGGGTTTAAAACCTATTTTTGGTTTGCTTTTAAGTTTCACCAACAGACAGACATAGACAGACATACAGACACTGTGCATAAACTTCGAGCGCTCTTAAAATTGTTTCTTTGATTGGCCATTTAAGTTTTCTGGAATTCCAGTGGCAAATGATATTATTTTGCCCATAATAGAACAACATGGTCAATAAAAACAAAAAGAAACCTCTCCTAGCTAACAGAACTTTTACAGACTCAGGCTCACAGACCTCGGGCTGCAGACAAGCTGCTAGCCCCGCCCAGCCTCCAGGAATTTGATGCCTGGGGCTGTTTGTGGGAAGGGACAGGTGCGCTGCTGGTGGTGGCAGCGAACAGGAACCGGTCTCTGGCCCCGCAAACCCTGCAGCTTCTGTTCTGCCCCTGTGGCCCGCCTTGCCGGCTGCCGGCCACAGCGGGCCTGAGCGCTGCCGGTGGGCCACCCCTAAAACCGCATGCATGAATCTGCTGCTGGAACGGCACTGTCCACATGCTGCTGCCGGCGCCCACCCCGCGACCCATTCACAAATTGGTACCTGGAAACCCCAAATAGGCGGGGGTCCTGGCCCAGATGGGGGCACCCGCTCCAGGCACCGTAGCTGCCTGCACTCCCCTGCTGCGCCTCCGCAGGATGCGCTCCGCCCGCTCTGCTCTTCCCAGCGCAGCGTGGAGGGACTTGCGAAGCCATGCGAGCCCATCCCCCCCGGGCAGCGGAAAATTCGCTTCTCTCTCTAGCAGCCAGGTTGAAAAG
Source organism: Perognathus longimembris pacificus (assembly GCF_023159225.1). Taxonomy (NCBI): domain Eukaryota; kingdom Metazoa; phylum Chordata; class Mammalia; order Rodentia; family Heteromyidae; genus Perognathus; species Perognathus longimembris. Next base: position 95,827,150 of record NC_063161.1, read on the forward strand.
GCCAGCAATCTCCTCCGAGGGCGCGGTACATCTCACTGACTTTAATTACCCCATGTGAGTGGGGTTGTCCTACCCCTGGAACACGAATTGCTCAGCGTAGTCTGTGGGGCTATTAAGCCCCAGATTCGTCTGCCGTGTGTTTGTCTGCCCCGCGATCGGGCGCCAATTTGTCGGGCTTAATTTCCACATCCCCCTGGGGAGACGTGAAGCCTCTAATTGTGGGGGACACTTGGCTCTGCGCACTGCTCCCACTGGAGGGAGGGCAGAGCGTGTCCTGGTCAGGCTAAGCTGAGCTGGGATAGGGTTGCCGAAATCCCTGCACGTCCCCAGCCCCTCTTACATTTAAGAGATGACACTCGACATGGATATTCCGGGGGAGCTGCCTGATGGTCTACCGGCTTCCCAAGGTTCTTTATTCAAGGGAGGGGTTTATATAATAGTAATGGTGGCAGAAAGAGGAGGGACTAACTGGGTATTAACGATTGGCTAATGAACTGTCCATCACGGTGATGTCATGGAACTTCTTCTATGGGCGGAGACCACAGCCCCCCAAGGACCGGGCCTCTGGGGTCTCTGGCGCCATTACTAGACATGTGCTTGCAGATGAGAGGGTGGGGCTGGTTTGGCATCTCTTCTGGTAGAACCTGGAAGGAGAGGGGAGTGGCTAGCAGCCAGGTCTTAAAGGTAAAGCCATCCCCTACACTTGGGTACTTGTATTAAAAAGAATTCTGAGATCACATCTAAACCCATTTGAAAAGAGGTTTCAGAACTGGTTGCTTGTGTTTGCCCTAAACATTAACAGAGGATTGGCAATGCCTGTGCCCTATCTTTGCTCTTCTTGGTATAAAATATAAGTAAAATATGAGTGAAAAAAAACTATAGAAATTTCTTGAATAATTAAAAAAACAGTCAAAGATATGTTTGACACATGAACAATTTAAAGGAGTGAGCAAAGTCCTTTATTGTGCAATGTCCTTTATGGGCACAGAACACCCATCATTTCAGACCCATGGGTTCCCTTGCTTCAATCTTGAGTGACATGTTTCTACTTTTGTTTAAGTAGACAACTATTAATGGTGGTGCTAGTGAGCATTTTGTACTATGTGAAAGCCAGATAAACTTCATAAAGAGAAAGATATCCATTGTTGTGTCCAATGTTGTCTTCCATATTTGCTTCATTATTATATTGGTAAGATTTGATTGCTATAATTCGCCAGATAGTTTGTGGCAGGGTTACTTAAACAGCAGATATTTAATTTCTCACAGTTCAGAGGATCAAGGGGCCAGCAGGATTAGGTTGTGGTTAGTTGTTTATCAGAGCTATAGATTGTACCATCTTGCCTTGTCCTCCCATGGAATTTTCTCTGTGAATGTGTGTGAATAGAGGGTTCTTTGGCATCTTTTTCTCTTCTTTTATAAAGATACCAGTTCTACAGAATTATGGTTCGACCTTTATGATTTGACTTAACCTTGACTATTACTTCAAAGGTTCTATCTTCAAACACAGTCACTTTTGGAATCAAAGCTTCAATGGTTGAATTTTGGAGGAGTCCTTTATAGTCTACAGCTCTGATTGACTGCCTTGGGCTGAATATAGTCTGCTTGAGGAGATGGACACAGACTCCACCCCCATGCAGGGCAGAATAAAATCATCATCAGGGTTAAGAAGTGAGAAAGTGCCCAGAAAGGTCAGAGGCTACCTATGGCAATTAACAACACAGCCTTCTCCATCTGACAGCCTTTTCCTTATTCTTTAGGTTTTTTCTTACTAAGCATTAACTGAAGTTTTTTGATACACAATTTAGAAACTAAGAGTGTTTACACAAACTATTCTACAGAGCTGTAGTGTCCTAGGGCTGGATTTTATGTGATTTAGCTTTCATATAAAATGCATTTCAACTATTAAACACATAATAACTAATATGCTACACAAAACAACTCATGTGTTATATACCAAAGTTTTAGACAGTGGAGATCATTTTTATGACAAAAATGTGGCCTTGTAATTAATTATCTCTACCATTTCTGTCTCGTTGAAGAATAGCTTGAGAACACAGGATGAGCTATGAGAAACCTTTTCTGTGCAAAATAAAATTGGTACCAATAAATATAACTGTGCACTTCTCACTTATAGCTTTGTTCCCTGAAGTTTCCCTTTTGTGGAAACAAAGTCTAACTCAATAAAATTGTTACATATAACCTGTAAGTTAAATTCACTCTAATAAAGCTTATGTGAATAAGTAGTGCCCCTTTTATACTCATTTATTTTAAAATTCCATTTGAAAGCAAAGTGCTGCTCTAACAAGTTTGAAAAATCAATCATCTATTGGTTCATAGATGGTTGTGTGGTGGGTGCTATTCAGTAGTTAAAAGCTTATTATGAATCTAGGCCGTGAATCACACAGTGAAGGATGGAATAAAGCAAACATATGCATCAGGCACGTGGATGTCTAGGTGGGCAGAAGTACATATTATTTTGGTGCCCTGAAATCACTGGTTTTCAATTCTGACAGTGAGCATTCCTTATAATCATTAAGAATTTTAATTAAAAAAATTAGTGTAGTTGAGTTGGGGTGGGACATTAATAAGAATATTTGGTATTAAGATGAGAGCAGCTCTGTAGGAAACTTCCTAATGGAAATGTCACTGGTAGTAATTACCCCTTTCCAGTCAAGCAGCTGTTTGATTTTTCCTCTAACATTAGGGGACTAGGCAGGCTGACAGACTCAGTGAAACAGGAGGGCGATTTAGAAAGCTGGAGAATCTGGAAAGCTGGTTAGGGAATTTGGAGACAGCAGCACAATTTAATATCTGTAGCCTATGAAAGGTTCCTTGGGATATGCCTTTTGAATTGTGAAACATAAATTCAATGGGAGCAATGAAGTGAGACTCCTAGGAAGCAGACCCTACCAAACTTGAAGATGCAGCCAAGTTCAGGCTGCAAAGTCTTTGTTCTCTCATGGCATTCTAGTGGTGCTGTGAAGGCTCTGAAGGAGGATTGCCAGTAACCCCTGGAGAAGCTTCTGGAAGATGCACAGCATCATCTTAGCTGGGTCATCATCTGAAACCTTATGTTAATGAAAGTGAAGCTTTGCTTAGGTCTTTTGAAGAAAAGAGTTCTGGAACTCCTTAGACCTATTACCAGCAACATATCATTTCCAAAGTAAATGTTTACAAGTTGAGGGGTGACATTTCTGATGATTACACAATGTCTTGCCAATGGATAAATGTGTTTGTCTTTCATTCTTTGGTTCTTTTGTATTATTGTCTCGTGTACTCCTATAATTTTCTTTGCCACAAAAATGTCTTTCTACTCGCAAAGAGAACAGATAAGACTCTTTTTTTTTCTTTATGAAGGATATTAGGAGAATTATGTCACAGGTCCTAAGTGATCTATATTTGTGTGATGAGCTAAGAGTATTGAATTCTTTCACCTCTTTTTAGAATAAGTCTTATTTCTCTAGAATACACAACACCCATGTCTAGGGTAGTGTGTAAATATGGCACATATACACATGGATTTCCATACCTAGACAAATGTTTCTGATATATACATTTTTGTTTCTCAATAAACAAAATATTGCAACTAATAATCTGTAAAGCTGGATGGTGTGTGTTAACTGAATGAGGCAATGTTTGGGATCTTTCTTGGTTGACTTTCTAGCAATCAGAGATAATGTCACAATTCACTGTATTTGTTTTTTTGTGGGTTTGTAATGGTTCAAGTACACAGGAGTAATTCAAAGCTTTGCTTTTGCAAGCTCAATAATTCCATATCCACTTAGAAATGAAATGATAGATTTTTTTAAAAAGAAGCCACTAAATAATGCATAGAATGATGGGATGAGGAGACTATTGCTGAAATTCACATAAAAAAGCATAGACAATCACACCACTCAGTTCTCTGAGATGTTCCATTAGTGCCCCTTTAACATGTAATATTTCCCAATTAAATGTGTTGGTAAGAATTATTCATTTTAATAATTGAAGAGCTTCCCCAGCTCCCTGAAGAGCGTTACCATGGAGGCCCAGCTCCACTGCTGGGAGTAATCACAGCATGTTAATGTAAGAAGAGGGTGACAGTTGAAGGCTGGGATTGCCACTTTGGGAAACGAACTGGAGGCTCATTTCAATGGCTGGGCCTTGGGACACCTATGAAGTGACCTTTAGCTATAGCAGGTTGTGATGTGTATTCGTTTTGTGGCATATTCTGAACCATTATGCACTGACTGCCTTGAGAACCACTAGGACAGCATGGGAAAGCTTTTGACTGTCTTCAATACTACTTAATTTATTAGGCTGTGATTCTCCCAGTTGGGTTTTGTGAATGAAGTCTTAGGGCTGTTTATAAAATTCTCCAAAATTTTCTTTTATATTAAGTTAAATAAATGCATGGCCTTGGGATTTTGAGTATGTGCTGATGTGAAAGAAAACTTTGAGGAGGGGTCATAACCAAATGCTACAGTAATCATTGCTGTTGGCTATAGCTTTGTTGAATATGCATCTCTAGAGGTATGTGTGAGACAGTGCTTCATTGTTTCAAAAACTCTAGTAGCTATAATCTCAGCATTAGGGGACTGAATACTCCCCAAACTAAGTTCTAGTTACAAGTAAGTTATATAGTGTGTTGAGACCCCAAATCCTATCACTTTGCTGAAAACAAGAAAAAAGGTAACAAATATACCATCATAATCCCCACTACCCTATTTTTCCTCGGAATCATCATAATAAAACAGCCTGTGCTTAGAGTTTACTATACAAGGAGTACTCTTCTCAGGGAAGTGCATAAATTGATCTAACTATGATGTACAACATTAGGTACTACATCTTGATACTTTAGTTTATAAACAAATATAACTATATAGAGGAGTATTAACGCTTGTTGATAATGCTTTGGAGATAATGTACTCAGTATTGCATACTTTTCAAACTCTCATGTATATTTGGATCGTTACAAAACATCACTGGGATAAATAGGAACATTTTTATTAATTATGAAGGATTTTGACATTTTTCTCCCCCAGTTTGCATGGGATGCTAAAAAAATGATTAGGCACTTTCCGGCACAAAGAATAAAACATATGCTTTCCACTGGCTTTCAAATGGTAAGAAATTCCTCAAAACTAGGAGGAAATTTAGATTCTGAGCCACCAAAGACAAAGAACCAAAACTCTTACATAAAACCAGGGTCCCCTTGATTCGGTGACCTAGTTCTTCATACCAAATGATTATGAGCAGTCTATTTCTAGATGTATGTCTGTGCCTAGAACAATTCACCTATGACTAGTGAGGAAAGATGCCTTGCATATAGACATGAGCTTCCAAGGTGATGGATGTATAAATCCTTCTCTTAGTAATGGAATGTATGAAGTAATAAAGCTAGGTAATTCTGTTTCTTATTCCAACTGTGATTGATGTACACATGCACATACATATATATACACATATATGTATGTATGTATATATATGTATGTGTATATATCTATATGTATATATAAGTATATCTTGGAGTTTGAACTTTAGCCTTGCACTTGCTGGGTGTACTTGATCAGCTGATGGCTTTACCACCTGAGAGACACCTCCAGACTAGCTTTACACTGGTTACTTTGAAGATGGTGTCTGTTGGGGTTTCCTGATGGAGGTGGCTTCGTATTGTGATCCTTTGGATCTCATCCTCCTTGGATAACAGGTTAGAATTACTGGTACCTGGATACTATTGGTATCTTGAAGTGACACAAAGACTTCATGGTTCCTTTGGTGACTTCTATTTGGTGCTACTCATGTCAGATTATGTGCTAATTTGCCTACATTCCATGCATTCATATGTTTATATCTTTTCTGGGACAAGAATGATTACTTTAGGCCTTTTGTGGTAGCTCCACAACTCAGACCTTTCTACTCTTTCTCCTGCTTACGTAATTTGCAAATTCAAGTCTTTTCTTTAGCTATATATGTGAAATTAAATCTGTCAAAAAGTCTGAAATTACATCTGTATATAACTGATATGCCTGGCCAGGCACCGGTGGCTCATGTGATTCTAACTACTCAGGAGGCTGATATCTGAGGATTGTAGTTTGAAGCCAGCCTGGGCAGGAAAATCCCTGAGACTCTTATTTCCTATTAACAACCCTCAAACCTCAAGTGGAGCTGTGACTCAAAGTGGTAGAGTTCTAGCCTTGAGCACAAAAGCTCCTAGTTTAAGCCCCTTTGTTCAAGCCCACAACAACAAAAATAATAATTTATATGCCTGATAAAACAATCCCTTGGGACTTTTAAAAAGATTTGAAGAGTACAACCTTTAAGAACAGTCCCCTTCCCCTAGCCAGATATCTCTGAGATAAGTATAAAATAGAAAAAAATGCTATAAAAATTTAAAACATCACTGCATTAGATTTTTTTTCTTCTGCAAGGAACACTTGAGAGAGAAACAATGTTCAGGAGAAAAGATGTGGCTCATAGTTTCAAAGGCTTCTTTCCATACTTTACTGGCCTCATTGTTTTAGTATCTGTGTGAAGGTATTGATATGATGCACTGATATGCATGTAATACAGCAGACCTACTTACCCCAAAGCATCTAGGAAGAGGGGAGGTGAGAGGGGAGGAATGCAAAGGAGAAAGGGGAGAGAGGAGAGGAAGGGGAGGAGGCAAGCTATATCTTTTTTGGTTATGCTCCTGATAGCTACTTCCTTTAGGCTCTACCTCCAAATGAAGAATTGATCCATAGATCAGGTTAGAGCCATCATGATCCAGGCACTTTTTAATGATTGATTGGAATTTCTACCTGGGGACAGTGCTCAGAACAGGAGACTTCTGGAGCCCATCCATATTCAAATAATAAAAATCATTAAATAATAGTGAGTAATTACAATTACTGTAATTACTGTGGCTCATTTAAATATATTCATTCAAATATTCCATACATTAAAATATGTATTTATTGACATAATATTTGAATATGTTTGTATATATGTATGTATACACACACACACACACACACACACACATATATGTAGTGAGATACTGTGTTATACGTCATTGAAGTTAGTATTTTTTTCCCCTAGGAGATTTTAGAGGGCACACTCATGATAAAATAAGTCTTGTCTCACTGGGAGCCAATAAATAACCCAATAAAAAGCATGGTAGAGGCCATTATCTAGGTTTGCATTTTTTAATTAGGTAGCTTGACTAATTGAGATTCAAGTGTAGAGGACCTGGATTTCTAACCCCAAATTACATCCTTCTTCCTGAGAGAGTTTAATGTTTTATAAATTTAATAAGGAATTCTGAATTTTTTCTGCAGTTTTTGTTTGGGGCTTGAGTTTTAACAAATACAACTGTGCATTCATTTTGAATTAGGCAAATGGTGCCAGAAGCAACAATTATCTTTAGTGTTTACCTTTGTTTGTGCTTCAGAGGAGGAAAAAGAAAGCTCATGGGAAATATCAAAGTTAATAGGATATAAAAGGAGTCCATAAGAAACAATACAGAAGGGAGAAAGGATATTATATGAAAAACCTTATCATAGTGAAGGGAGAGTGGGAGAGTAGCACAAGGATTTTCTTAATTATATTCAGCTAGATTTAGAAAGTATGAGGCTAGGATATTAACTGGAAATATTTGGGCTGTGGAAGGAAAATGCAACAGCTGAAACATGGACAACTAGGTAGAGAGTATTATCCATTGGTTTTCTTGTCATCTCTTGTTCTAGTTCTCATTATCTATATCTACATTGAATCTTTTCTTTAGAAGGTTTGCTGTAACTAGGAAAGATCTTGTACTAGGTTTGGAGGGGTGCAGCTCAGTGGTAGACGACTTTCTTCCTAAGTGAGGTTTTTGGTCCCATTTCTGTCAGTACTAAAAAAATGTATTTGGAAATTAATGACATCGTAATGTTACAGAACAGCTTGCTGGGGAATTTTTGTTTGACAACATGATTTTGAGAGGTGTCAACATACATCATGCTATTTTATTGCATCTAGTCAGGAGAAAACATGACACGTGAAGTTAACTTGCATGCACAGTAGGACTAAGACAAATCACAGCAGAATAAACTGGGGAGTCTTCGGGGAGGCTGTTTTCCAATACACAGACAGAAATCGGTATGACCATAATTTAGAGCCACATAAGAGGAATACAACACTATCTTAAAATAAGAACTACCTGTTAGCCATTCTTACCTGACAAGAAGATTCTGGTAGATAAAGCTTTTAACTTACTGTAAGATTGAAATCTAGCAAATTCATTTAAGTGAACTGTCAGAAGCAAGCATCCAACTCTTCATAGAGGCCCAGGTAATCAACTCTGGAGGATCTGGGGGTGCAGAGCCCATGGCCCCAGAAACTGCAACTCAACAGTAACCATGGGAATGCGTGAATGCAACTGTGTCTCCATAACATTCTACTTAATGTTGAAATTCAAATTAAGATAATTTCTTTTTTTTTTCTTTTAGCTCACAAGAAGGCAATTTATTAACAGAAAATAACTTGAGGAGTCCAGTTCATAGACGGCGACCACGGTGACCTCCCTTCCTGCGGGTGCTGTCGGATGGGATGGGGGTGACGTCCTCAATCCTCTCAATCTTCATGCCCGAGCGAGCAAGGGCCCTGAGAGCTGACTGGGCCCCAGGACCAGGTGTCTTGGTCCTGTTTTCACCGGTGGCCCGAAGTTTGATGTGGAGGGCAGTGATGCCCAACTCCTTGCACCTCTGGGCCACATCCTGAGCAGCCAACATGGCAGAGTATGGAGAGGATTCATCTCGATCCGCCTTCACTTTCATTCCACCAGTTACCCGGCAGATGGTTTCTTTGCCAGAAAGGTCGGTGACATGGACAAAGGTGTCACTGAAGGATGCAAAGATGTGGCAGACACCAAACACATTCTCGCCTTCAGCCACCTTAAGTCCAAGGCTGATGATCTGTTCTTCCTTCTTTTCCTTCCCCTTGCGAGGTGCCATTTCTGCGCGCCGCCCCTACCAGACTCCGCCACCGGAAAGAGAGGGCAGGAAGAGGCGGGGCGACTGGGTCACTCCCGTGCCCCACAAGATAATTTCATAGGTCTTATAAACTTAATTTTTTTCAGACACTTAAAAATATAATAATCCATTTTTAGGTTTATAGGCTATACAAAAAGCAGGTGGCGATTCAACTTTAGCCTGCTTTACCAACCCTGCTGTAAAGCATCCAACCTTTTGCTTCTTTCATGGTTTTCAAACTAAGGTTTTATAGTTTCCAAATCAAGGTTGAATGCATGCTTTATGAGGCATATTCCGTCATCTGTTATATCACAATGTTGTTTTAAGATATTTTTGTCTTTTATAACCCTATCCCCATTCATGTGTCATTATCTTCAATTTGTTGTGTCAAGAACATGAAATGCAGTTAAGACCGGTCAGAGTTTATGGACTCAGTATTTAATTCTTCTTTTCCCAGTGTCTAAAACTAATTCCTAATCCCTTTTCCTTTGCATTTCATTTCAAATCTAATTTGTATGTGACATCTATAATCTTCTTTGGAAAAGACATTTTCCACAACTCAAACAATCTTTCTGTTTGCTCTTGGTTTCTTCCTCTTGAAATGAAAGAACACACATTTTAGTCCCTGATGAATAAGAAGGGAAAAAAAGTAAATGGAGTTGAACATCAGCCAAAATACAGGCTTTGCATAAGATGCCCAACTAATTTCCCCAGCTTTGTCTGCTCTATTAATTTTCTGCCAGTTGCTTATTTTTCTCACAGATCTTATGCATCCTGCACATGCAAAAAAGCAAGAGCACCAAAATCTCATATTTGAACAAGATAAGCAGAAGGAACTTGGTCATTCTCAACTATCATAATAAAACATTAAAAATTCATTTTAACTAATAAAAGACCACATGCATATGTTTTCCACAGAAACTGCAGTACAGACTAGAGGATTCTAATGCTTATAATTGCAAAGTATAAACTATCAGGGAGTTTGCAGTTAAGGAATATTCCTAAATATGTTTAAATTCAGAATAACAAACAATGTCCCCTGATCTGACCACCAGGTAGCAACGATGTTAGATACAACTATTTTATCAACTCTTTTCTTTTTCTCCTCCCAGTATTCATAAAAAGATGTTTTGGCCCCTTTTAGATCGTTCTTTTACCTTGAAGAACTTTTCACACCAACTCCCTTCTATGATATTATCTTAATACCACAGTGGGTTTCTACATTTCTTTTTTTTTTTTTTTTGGCCAGTCCTGGGCCTTGGACTCAGGGCCTGAGCACTGTCCCTGGCTTCTTTTTGTTAAAGGCTAGCACTCTGCCACTTGAGCCACAGCGCCACTTCTGGCCATTTTTTGTATATGTGGTGCTGGGGAATTGAACCCAGAGCTTCATGTATACAAGGCAAGCACTCTTGCCACTAGGCCATATCCCCAGCCCAAGGGTTTCTATATTTCTTTCCTTTTTTGCTACAGCTTTTTGAGTGCATCTGAGGTCATAGCACTGAAAATTCTTACTACCCTGACTTCCATATACTCCAAGCCTGAAACTGCCCACTTATTTATCCTCTGTAATATTCGAGGATCCGGAATATCACAATCCTTGTGTTAATATGTGTCAGGATCTTGAATATCATACTCTTTGTGTGAAAAAGTCTCATTTTAATCCTCTAGTGCAAAGTAGTGTCTTTACTCAAAGTTTCTTATCCAATATTTCTTCCTTTTTCTTTTCTTTTCTTTCTTTTCTTTTCTTTTCTTTCTTTCTTTCTTTCTTTCTTTCTTTCTTTCTTTCTTTCTTTCTTTCTTTCTTTCTTTCTTTCTTTCTTTCTTTCTTTCTTTTTTTGTATAGAAGTACTGGGGCTTGAATTCTGAGGCTTTGACTCTCCCTTAGCTCTTTTTGCTCCAAGCTAGTGCTCTACCACTTGAGTCACAGCTCCACTTTTGGCTTTTTGGGTGCTTAATTGGAGATAAGAGTCTCATGGCTTTGAGCCATGATCTTTAGATTTCATCTTTCTGAGTAGCTATAATTACAGGCATAAGCCTCTAGTGCCCAAGCTTAAATAACATTAATGTTTTCTTTTCTCACCTTGGCATTCAAGAATCGATTCTTGATTATTTTGTGAAAGTATTATTCCGTGAATAAGTCAAGGGTCAGATATCAGTGAATAATTTCCCTTATTATTTCCCTGATAAGTTTGAACCAAACATATGCAACTTGATTCTCCCTTCTCTTAAGAATGACTTTTCAGAAACATTTCCTGACGCTCATTCATTCAGATCCTTGGTCATACAAATCCCACAAAACACACCAAAATGAACAGTGAATATATGTATAGCTTGGGCTTTCCTTCTGGCCCTCTGCAAATAAATAAACATAACAGAGTAAATGACAGAAATGACTGAAATTGTAGACAGACATGCAGAAGCAATGCATGTTTCCATATGCATTTTCAGAGGAAATATGGGGCTTGTCTAGTTTTCTAAAGGTTTTATCTAAATTTTCATACTTTAGTTGCCAGCTAATGATTTTGGGAGATTTGTCTCCAATCTATATTCTTCTTCCTTCTGCTATAGGGTTCAGTGTTGTGGATTTGGGAGTATATTGAGCATTAACATTAGTTTTAGGCCTACTCTTACCTTCTACCAGCTGCCTCAAATTCCCCTTGCATACTTGTTTAGCTACCAATCATACAGGAGTGTTGTGTATCTAGATCACCCATGTTAACTTTATATTTGGTCCATTCCTTGCCCCAACTGGAACATTGATCACAAGCAAACAAAGCTATGGATGTGCTATACTAATTTTTGACTGAGTACTGACAACCCCACTGGATACAGCCTTTTACATCCTGCTCAAGTCTGCACAAAAGATTACAAGCAAGACCACACTAAAGCCACCAGCACAACTATGTTGATCACAGTACAATTTGTCATCGATAAAATATGGAACCACAGCCACTCTGGAAAGCGGTATGGAGATTCCTCAGAAGGATAAACAGAGAGCTCCCCTTTGACCCAGCAACCCCACTTTTGGGCATCTACCCAAAAGACCACAAACAAGAACACACTAAAGCCACCAGCACAACAATGTTCATTGCAGCACAATTTGTCATAGCTAAAAAATGGAACCAACCCAGATGCCCCTCAGTAGAAGAATGGATCAGGAAAATGTGGTACATATACACAGGGGAATTTTATGCCTGTATCAGAAAGAATGACATTGCCCCATTCATAAGGAAATGGAAGAACTTGGAAAAATTTACACGAAGTGAAGTGAGCCAGACCCAAAGAAACATGGACTCTATGGTCTCCCTCATAGGGAATAATTAGCACAGGTTAAGGCTAGTCCCAGCAGAGGATCACAAGAGCCTAATAGCTATGCCCCTATGAATGCATAAGATGATGCTAAGTGAAATGAACTCCATGTTATGGAAACAACTGTTATATCACTGTTGTAATCCCTTTCAACATGCTATGTGAAACTGTAGCTTCTATTGTTGATGATCCTCTTGTATCCCCTTCTTGTGGTTGGTTGTACCCGCACTATCACTATATCTCATCTGAGTATACTGGATACTGTGTATACTGGTATTAGAACTAGGGAATGAAAGGGAATATCAAAATCGAGAGTCAAAGGATAAAAAGACAAACGACTCCAAAAGCAATACTTGCAAAAGCATTTGGTGTAAACCAACTGAACAACTCATGAGGGGAAAGGGGAAGGGGGTGGAGGGGGGAATGAGGGAGGAGGTAACAAACAGTACAAGAAATGTACCCAAGGCCTAATATATGAAACTTTAACCTTTCTGTACCTCACTTTGACAATAAATAAGAAAAAAAACATGGAACCAACCCAGATGCCCTTCAGTAGATGAGTGGATCAGGAAAATATGGTACATATACACAATGGAATTTTATGCCTCTATCAGAAAAAATGAGACTGCCTCATTCATTGTAAGGAAATGGAAGGACTTGGAAAAAAATCCTTCTAAGTGAAGTGAGCCAGACACAAAGAAACATGGACTCTACGGTTTCCCACATAGGGAATAATTAGTACAAGTCTAGGATAGTCATAACAGAAGATCACAGTAGCCCAATAGTTATGAACACATAAGGTGATACTAAGTGAAATGAACTCAAAGATATGGAAACAAGTGGCATATCATTGTTATAATTATTTTCACTATACCATGTGAAATTGTACCCTTTTTTTTCTCATTATCCCTTCCAGTGGTTTTACCCCTGCTATCACTATCTGATCTTAGCACTCTGGATACTGTATGTATGTGTATTGGAACTAGGGAAGGGAAAGGGAATACCAAAAATTGAGAGACAAAGGTTAAAAAGACAAACCATTGCAAAAGCAATACTTACAAAACTATTCGTTGAAAACCAATTGTATAACTCCTGGGGAAGGAGAGAGAGATGGAGATGGGGGGGGGTAAATATTAGAGAGGAAGTAACAACTTGAATAAGAATGTGCTTGCCTTACATATGAAACTGTAACCCATCTGTACTTCACTTTGACAATAAAGAAGAAGAAAAGTCTGCATTATCTGGCAGGAAGCTGCTTGTTTTTGTAATCAACCTTCATTGAAAGCAACTACAGTGCCAAACTGTGGGGTTGGGAGGTGGAATGGGAGAGAGTTTTTCCCCAAAGAGTCCACTGCTAATACTCAAAGTTAATCAGATTTTTATAAATAAGTGCTATGCAATTCGTTGTCTGTCTTGGGTTGATTTTTCAGAGTTCTCTGTTGGAGAGGATTTCATCCATTTTTTATGTTGTTAAAGTGGGAAAAGATTTCTTTATAACTTTGTAGATGAGGATATGTTTTATAAAGCCTAAGGGAACCAAGTGTTTTATTTACCAATCCACTTTATGACCTAGCATTGTGGGGAGAGAGAGGAATTGGCCTCTCCAGACAATCCATTCCCCCTTGTCAGAAGCCTCACATCAGAAATGTCACTTCTGTGATACAAAACCAAATCTAATTTCAAATGAACATAACCTATGAGTTAAATTCTTACAGGTGAGTGGCTATTTCTTCTTACATACAATGTTAGCTGTGTAGGTGGTATGACTTATAATGCCTGTAAAACTACTGGTGAATTGGGTCATCAATCATCATTATGTCCTTATTTCAAAGAGGATTTAAAAAAAAACCGAGACTTTCAATCTCAATTGATTAAAAGATTGCAAGCTCTTTTCAGATTTATATGTGAAAATTGAAATGTTAATTATCTGTTAGTAGAAATGAACAAAAATATGATAATACCCAAATATTTGGCAAAGTAAAAACCATACACACTGTTGTGGTGAGTTTTTGTCTTTTTTTTGTACATGTATTTTGAAAATTATTTTTTGTAAGACCAACAAGAGGTTTTAGCCATCAATATTAAACAATGCATATTTTATCTTAAAATTCTTTCGTAGGACTGCATTATCCCCATTGTAAAGATAAATGGTGGCTGTGAAGTTTTTCATGCACCGATCCTGGTTCAGCCACTCTGGAAAGCAGTGTGGAGATTCCTCAGAAGGCTAAACATAGAGCTCCCCTTTGACCCAGCAACCCCACTTTTGGGCATCTACCCAAAAGACCACAAATAAGAACACACTAAAGCCACCAGCACAACAATGTTCATTGCAGCACAATTTGTCATAGCTAAAAAATGGAACCAACCCAGATGCCCCTCAGTAGAAGAATGGATCAGGAAACTGTGGTACATATACACAGTGGAATTTTATGCCTGTATCAAAAAGAATGACATTGCCCCATTCATAAGGAAATGGAAGGACTTGGAAAAATTTACACTAAGTGAAGTGAGCTTGACCCAAAGAAACATGGACTCTATGGTCTCCCTCATAGGGAATAATTAATTAGCACAGGTTTAGGCTAGTCACAGCAGAGGATCACAAGAGCCTAATAGCTATGCCCCTATGAACACATAAGATGATGGTAAGTGAAATGAACTCCATGTTATGGAAACAACTGTTAAATCACTGTTGTAATCCCTTTCAACATGCTATGTGAAACTGTAGCTTCTATTGTTGGTGATCCTCCTGTATCCTCTTCCTGTGGTTGTTTCTGCACTATCACTGTATCTCATCTGAGTACACTGGATACTGTATATACTAGTATTAGAACTAGGGAAGTGAAAGGGAATATCAAAATTGAGCGACAAAGGATAAAAAGACAAACGACTCCAAAAGCAATACTTGCAAAAGCATTTGGTGTAAGCCAACTGAACAACTCATGGGAGGATAGGGAAAGGGGGAGGAGGGTGGGGAGGATGAGGGAGGAGGTAGCAAACAGTACAAGAATTGCACCCAAGGCCTAATGTATGAAACTATGACCTCTCTGTACATCACTTTGACAATAAATAAGAAAAAAAATTGATGTGATGCAGATTAGAAACTCAGATGATCTGACTCCCCAAACCAAGTTCATATGGTATGTGCTCTGTAAGGTCATAGTATTCTGGGGAGAGGATAATATAAATTTTAGAGATGATACTTTTCATTTCCTTAGTTTCTCTTCCTGTTGAACTTGTAGCATTGCCCCTGAGATTATTTGAAAAAGAGAAAAAAGAATCGTCTTGTAGCAGTTTTTTTTTTTTTTTTTTTTTTTTTTGCCAGTCCTGGGGCTTGGACTCAGGGCCTGAGTCCTGGCTTCTTTTTGCTCAAGGCTAGCACTCTGCCCCTTGAGCCACAGCGCCACCTCTGGCCTTTTTCTGTATATGTGGTGCTGAGGAATCAAACCCAGGGCTTCATGTATATGAGGCAAGCACTCTAGCCACTAGGCCATATTCCCAGCCCATCTTGTAGCAGTTTTAATCCTTCTACCTTGCTAGCCTGCACGTTTTCTGGGGCAATGTGGTAATTACTTCTACATACCTTACAGCTTTGGCTTTACTGGGGAAGATTATATATTCATATATATATTATATTACATATTACATAGTGCATAATCTGTAATATAATATATATATATAATTATCTCTCTGTAACTCCTTTACAGTCAATTAAATATAATCTTTCCTTTACCTCCAAAATATTGAGAAGCCTTAGGTAAATATCTAAGATCTTAAATTTGGCCTCAAAATTTACCATCCCCCCTCCTTTATGTATTAACCAGAATGACGCTCCACATTCAATACATTCTCCATCTTCTTGCTTATTCCATCTTCTTGCTTATTTTCAGATATGTGATTACAACATAAACTACATTAAAAAAAACCCCGTAATTTTCCTACTAGGAAAAAAAATCTATGTGCTGAAGAAAGATATTATATACTGCTTTTGTTATTTCATTTATTTATTCCCAGGGCATAATTTCTTCTGAAGGATTGCAGTTGAGTTCTACACTTGTAAAAATACACCACACATTGAATTAGAGTGGTAAATTGGATATGTGAGACCCTATTTATTTGTTGAAATTCACTAAATTTTCTCTTGGAAAGTAGTTGTGGGAATTGAAGAGAGTGTTCCCCAGCCTTCCTGGGGGCTACATGCTTCATGGGCTAAGAATGCTAAATCTCAGAGAATGAAGGTGACCAAAGCCATGTTAAACTCTGACATTTACCCAAGAGGTGAAAAAGTTCTCACGAGAAATAAAAAGTTTACTTTTGCAGAGGATTTCCAGATGTTGAGGGTGATTGAGAGCACAGGGCACTAGAAGAACACACCTTATCATCAGAAGTCTCTCTAAAAAATGAGTGAAAATAAAGAGAGGGGAGTGGCTCATGTTTCCTCCCTGTTTTCCCGATATTGGAATCACACTCATCTTTTTGCTAGAGGTGATTTTGCCCATAGTACTACTTGTTCTTAGGTGGCTCAGCGCTTGAACATATCAGAACATCACTTCACACTGGTTGTGGCTTAGTAAGAAGGGCTGGTTTTTATATAAAGAAGAAAGTCTACAAGATTCATTTGTTTCTGGGAATTGCCTGCAAATATTTCACACCTGTGGATGATCTCAGCTCCCTGGGACGTGTTAACTGTTCTTCAAAAAAAGAAAAGAAAAAAACACCACCACAAACACCATAATAAGTTCAGAATCTTCCATTTCAATCGGTTCCCTCAAACACGCAGTTTGATCCAAGTACATATAGACTTGTGGAACTGAGAACAAAGATAATGATAGGCAAGTGAATAGCCTCTAGAAACATCCTGTTATTGCAAGTCAAGCCTGCTAAGTAGAAACTACTAGTCTAGAATTTAAAGTTATTATTGACATGAAGATGTGCTCTTTCCATGAAGCTCTTTGGAATTCAGAGTTGACTTGGTACAAAATCAGTGATTGTTTATACAGCTATGTATGGGCATAAATAGCCATGAAAGAACATAAATCATAAATGTTTGCTTTACTTTGTTTCATGAGCTTGTGATGCTAAGATCGTCTAAGAAATAATTAACTCTTTCACATGGGTATTTTCTTGAATATCTTTTGGGCCAATCAAAATAGACGTCAACACTCTTTCCCATGAAATACTGAGTTCATGTTATTCATGAAATTATGTATTCTGTGTGTGTGTGTGTGTGTGTGTGTGTGTGTGTGTGTGTAATAT
This sequence comes from Perognathus longimembris pacificus, assembly GCF_023159225.1. Taxonomy (NCBI): domain Eukaryota; kingdom Metazoa; phylum Chordata; class Mammalia; order Rodentia; family Heteromyidae; genus Perognathus; species Perognathus longimembris. Next base: position 95,844,684 of record NC_063161.1, read on the forward strand.
TTTCTTGATCCACTCATCCATTGTAGGGCATCTTGGCTGTTTTCATAACTTGGATATGGTGGATAATGCAGCAATGAACATGAGTATACAAATATCTTTACTGAATTCTGACATGCTGACATGTGATCTTTTGGATAAATGTCCAAGCTGGTATCACTAGATTTTAGGGTTGTTGTATATTTAGATTTTGAGAAATCTTCAAACTTTGATACTGGCTACAGTAATTTATGGTCCCACTAACAGTGTAATCAGATTCCCTTCTCTCCACTTTCCCACTAGTATTTTTTGTTGTTTGTATTCTTTCCCACTAACAGTATAACAGGATTCCTTTCTCTCCACTTTCCAAATAATATTTTTTATTCTTTATATATATATATATATATATATATATATATTTTTTTTTTTTTTTTTTTGGCCAGTCCTGGGCTTGGACTCAGGGCCTGAGCACTGTCCCTGGCTTCTTTTTACTCAAGGCTAGCACTCTGCCACTTGAGCCACAGTGACACTTCTGGTCATTTTCTGTATATGTGGTGCTCGGGAATTGAACCCAGGGCCTCATGTATATGAGGCAAGCACTCTTGCCACTAGGCCATATCCCCAGCCCCTATTCTTCATATTCTTGAGAACGGCTATTCTTAATGGAGTAAGATGGAATCTAAGTGTTGTTTTGACTATATTTCCTTTTTTGGTGGATATTTACATTCTTTTGATGTTACTACCTGTTAGAAACCACATAGAGTAGGAGCTCAAGGTAGTTTTTTGGATCAACATTAGATTGTGCTGTATTCTTTTTGAATATCTTGCAATTTTTGTGACCTAACCATTTTAGTAGATGAAATTGGAGGTATACCTATACCTGGAAGAGGTATGAAGAAAAAATTTCTAAGATTTGAAATTAGGCACTATTCTATATTAATATTAGACACTATTATTATTATTAGGCACTAATCTATATTATTATTCAAACTGGCCGTGTTTGTAGACCCTGCCTGGGGAGATTAATTCTTTTTTTTTTCTCTTGCTCTTTATTTTATTTTATTTTACTTTTTTTTAGGAGGTTAATTCTTGAGTGCCTTGGTAAGATGAACTTTTGCCCACTATCATCCCTTTAACCTAAGCATTGCTGAACTCAAGATTGAGAGCCCTGTGTAGTTGGGCTAATGCACAAGGATTAGAAATCGTTAGAAGATTTCTAACTGGAGAAAGTGGTCCTTACAGACCTTAGTGATTTACATTTATGGAGGCTGAAGTTGGAAAGGAAGGAAAATCTGGAGGATAGATTTATATGGTTGCCAAATGGAACAGCTCTCGACTCCTTCCATCTCTCACATTCATGAACAGCTCCAGTCCTTCCTTGCACCTGCTGCCTTCACTGCCAAAGCAGCCTTCCTCCTCTCTCCACCTGTCTTCCTCCAAACAGGGAAGACATAGCCTTCAGAAATTGGCACAAGGATGATTGGGTTGGTGGCTTTCCTATGTCCCTTAGCTGCTGGCACCATCCAAGAACTATACTCACTGCACCCAACCACAGCATCTTTGTCTTTCTTCCTCACAGCCTTGTAAACATCATGCGGGAAATAATCATTGCTGGCAGGTCACCACGGTGTCCCTGACACCTATAGGACCTGACATTTAGGTGCTCAGTAAATATTGAAACAATTGTGGTCTGTTTAAGTATCAGATTTTTTTTTTTTTTTTTTGGCCAGTCCTGGGCCTTGGACTCAGGGCCTGAGCACTGTCCCTGGCTTCTTCCCGCTCAAGGCTAGCACTCTGCCACTTGAGCCACAGCGCCGCTTCTGGCCGTTTTCTGTATATGTGGTGCTGGGGAATCGAACCTAGGGCCTCGTGTATCCGAGGCAGGCACTCTTGCCACTAGGCTATATCCCCAGCCCCTAAGTATCAGATTTTAAAAAGAAAAGTCACAGCTCTCATTCTAGTGACTCCTAGGCAGGTGTTTCCATAAAAAAAATATTTTCCATTATATTCCTCAAAAACACTACAATAAGAAATGGTGCTTCCAAGAGGAAGTCTACTTTAATTAGGTCCACATATTTACATATGACTCAACTATGCATAAGTAAAATGCTATTTATAGGAGATGGTTGATCCCTTGTCTTTTCAAAGTCACTTAGAAGTTTACAGTTTTCCCTAGTCTCTTCTATGTTAACTCTTTGGTTAACTTTTTATTAAATCCTAGGGTCTTTTTCCCCACCTTAATCTCTTTGGAGAAAAATTAAGCCTTGCTTTTTTTTTTTTTTAAAATATAGAGGGTAATCTAAGTTAGGGTTGCTGAAGATCTGTTGCCAAGCGAAAGGAAATAACATCTGACCATCATCTAACCTTTGGTTCCCTCTGTGGTGCAATTTGTCCTGCCTGGCCAATGGGGTCCACTGCTGTTACCTCCTTGCTACCTCCTGCTACCTCACTGCGGCTACCTACTGAGCAGCCATTGTTGCCACTAGTGATGTTCAGGTGCTGCTATACCTGTGGCCTTGAGGGCCTTCTATGGGTTTTTCTGCCATCTCAAACATAGGTGTCCCTGGTTCATACATCTTCTTGGCCTGTAGAAAAGCCAAGAAATCTCAGCTGTCGCTTCTGCATTATCTCAGTATGTGTCTCTGAGGGTCCTAGAAGACTGTACATAGGTGCTAGTGCTATTATCTCAGCACCATGTCCTTGACTGCCAGGCTGTGTTCCAGGTGCTTTTAGTCTATCACATTTGTCAGAAAGTCATGTCCAGTTGAATTTCTATGTTATTCCATGAAGCCCTGTTGGAGTTCTTAGTATTTTACACTCCCCATAGTCTAGGCCCAGAGAAATGGGATGTGGAGCCTTTCTCAATGCTCCAGATAGTAAACAAATGTTGCTCTTGTGTTTTCTAATTGCTGTGCTGTGAGTTAAATTTATGAACTCTGGGCTCGCCCACTCCACTAAGCTGATTCTCCTCCTGTTCCTCTTCCTTTTCCTTCTCCTGGTCTTCCTCTTTCTCCTTCTCTTTCTCCTTTTCCTGGCAACACTAAGGTTTTACCTCAGGGCCCAATGATTGTTAGGCAGGCAGGATATCATTTAAACCATGTCTACAGACCTTTTGTGCAATTGTTATTTTTCAGAAAAGGTTTCATGTTTCTGCCTGGAGCCATCCACTCATTTATACCTCTGGCGTGGCTGGGGCTATAGACACCTACCACCAAGCCTGGCTTATTTGTCAACTCTTACTGATTTTTTAGCCTGAGCTGGTCTCAAACTACAACTTTCCAATCTCCACTTTCTGACTAGTTAAAACTATAGGCAAGAGCCACCATACTCAACCCCTTAATTTCCCCCCCTTAATTCAAAATATATGTAACCTTCCTTCACCTTAATGCCTTCACCTTAAAGCATGTTGGCTTATACAATGTTATATATTTTTTCCTCTGGTTATAAAAACATTTTATTTGAAACTAACATCCAAACACTGATTTCTGTGTTAAAGAGGTATCTGCCCTCTCGTTATCCAGAGAAGTAAGCAATAATCATTATTTCCAAACTGGGGAGAAGAACAAGACATTAAAAAAGAGAGGTGGATGAGGGCAGGCAGAAAAGGACATTTAATGCCAAACTATTATTCTCCTACAGTTACACTAATAACTTCCATTGCATCTCTGTTGTATTTATACAAAGGATTTTTTTGTTTGTTTGTTTGCTGGTCCTGGGCTTGGGCATGGTCCCTGTGCTTCTTTTACTCAAGGCTAGTGCCTTACCACTTGAGCCACAGTTGCATTTCTGGCTTTTTCTGAGTAGTTTATTGGAGATAGGTGTCTCACAGACTTTCCTGTCCAGGCTGGCTTCAAGCCACAATCCTCAAATCTCAGCCTCCTAATTAGCTAGGATAACGGGCATAAACCACCAGCACCCATCTTTATAGAAGGTTTTATAGAACACCAAATGTTAATGCATGTTGCTTTGAACCACTTAGGATGATATATATATATACTAGCCCAAACTTTAGACATGAGTTTTGTTCATGACTCAGGCCATCACCAGTTCTACGCTGTTGGATTAGTTTGATTAACTTTGTTCATCTGTAAAATGCAGATAAATGAACCTAATAATAGAATCAAACTCACGACTCTCCATTGAAGAAGATTTTGCTTATGTAAGGGATTTAGCATGGTATTTATTGACATGACTTTTTTCTTTCTTACCTTTTTTTTTTGTTTTGAGGCAACACTCCCTTTGTAACCTAGACTGACTTTGAACTTGGGATCCTCCTGCTTGAGTCTTCTGTGTGCTGGGATTGCAGGCAGGTGCCATCATAGCCAGCTCAGTTGGCATGACTTTCACTTAAAAAAATGGGGCATTATAAGGAAGAGCAGAAGCAGTAGTTTTATAATGGTGATAATCATCAGTATTTCCCCCTGTCAGATTTGTTCACTCCAGCCTCAGTCTTGTATCTTTTCTTTTTGTCTAGAAGTTGGATAATGAAAGTGAAGGTCCTTTTTGAGTTGTTACTGTTGATTTTTGTTGGCTTCCTATGTAGCCCAGACTGCCCTTGAGTTACCATTCTCCTCCTTTAGCCTCCAGTGTGCTGGGATTAAAGGTGTGTACCATTATACCAGGCAAAACCAAAGCTCTCCAGTTACTAAAATACATAGAATTTTGTGTGTGTCACTGCTTCCTTCAGGCCAGGTGGTTCTTGAGGATTTTGCTGACCAATGCTGAAAGCATGGGCATCTCTTGTCCCACTTTGCAACTGGATGCAGGGAGCAGAAAGAAATTCTAGTCTTCATTAAACCTATATACCTCAGATGCCTCCTGCATCATGGCCTCCCACCCAATAGCACGTCCTTCCTCCTTTCACCTAATATAACCCCTGCAAGGAGTTCCCACTTCAGAAGAAGAGAGAAAATCAGACCTCAGACCTACAAAATAAGTGCTTTCTGTCCTGTACTCCCTCTGTCTAAGCAAAAGACTCCAGCTGGAAAAAAAACACACCTTAATATCTCACACATTATTCTACTATTCATTGAAGAAATGGGGACCATTATTATAGCTACACTATAATGTAGGAAGATTAAAATGTTTTTCAGTTATGCTTAATCATTTAAGTCCAATGAGAGACTTTTATGAATGATTATTTTAGTAAGATTAAAAATGACATAAAACAGCAAACTTAACCAAAATTGTTATTTCTACCATGTTTGCAGTTAGAAGAGAAGAAGAAGAAAAAAATGAATCAGCCCAAATAAATACATGAATGGGTTTAGGAACTTGCCCAAATAATTAAAATGTGTTTAGAAATATGAAGATAGTAATTGGAATTAGTTCAGAAATCTGAAGGTGGAATTAAGTCTAAACCTTGAAGTTTCTGCATGACTAAAGATGAACACACCAGTAATTGTTCAAAAAATATTTGAGAGTAAAATATTAATGACGGATTAGCAAAATATATTGGTAATAAAAGTAGCAGAGGATTTGCATGTATAGTCTTACACAGAACACTTGAAACTGAAAAAACACAAAGAAGGCAGTACAAAATGTGCTCAGTAAGCAGATAAAAAGTTGACATATGATTCTTAAGCTAACAAAACGAACAGACACAGCGCTCTGTGCTTGTGGCTGACACTTGTAATACTAGACACTGTGTAGAGGCTGATATCTGGAGGATCATGGTTTGAAGCCAGCCTGGGCAGGAAAGTCCTGTCCATCTCCAAATTAACCAGTAAACAAGCCAAGCTGATTGTATGGCTCAAGTGATACAGAGACAGCCTGGAGTAAACGAGAGTGAGAGGTACTCAATTCTAATTCTACTACCTGTGAGTATATGTGGATGTGCACACACATGAACACTAACCACACAAATGTAAAAAAAACTGTTCTAAGGAATCACTCAAATAAGTACATTCTGTACTTACAATAGGTTTTCTGATTCTTCAGTATCACAAAAACAGAAAAATCCAACAGTAGTGTTGTGGCTCAAGTGGCAGAGTGCTGGCCTTGAGCAAAAGACAGTGCTCAGGCCCTAAGTTCAAGCCCCAGAATTGGGGAGAAAAAACTGTAGCTTCTATTATTGATGATCTTCTTGTATGCACTTCCTGTGGTCGTACCTTCACTATCTCTGTATCTTATCTGAGTACAGTGGAAACCGTGTATACTGGTATTAGAACTACGAAATTGTAAGGGAATGCCAAAATCGAGAGACAAAGGGTAAAAAAGACAAATGATTACAAAAGCAATACTTGCAAAACTGTTTAGTGTAAATCTACTGAACAACTCATGGGGGGAAAGGGAAAGGGAGAGGGGGGAGGGGGGAATGAGGGAGGAGGTAACAAACAGTACAAGAAATGTATCCAATGCCTAAAGTATGAAACTGTAACCTCTCTGTATATCAGTTTGACAATTTAAAAAAAAAGAATTGGGGGGAAAAACCCAAAATGGGGAAGCATGACATCACTAAGGATTAGGAGAAGAGATGGGAATTTTACTTTCTGGAACATATGTAGGAATGCGCATGATAGCTTGTATGGACCACTGACCATAGTTTTGAAGCATTATGTGGTGTAGAAAAACAGAAAACCCTAAGCATCTCTGGAGAGTGGTCACACATATTCCCAAGGTGAGCATCTACGTCAGAGACAGCACCTTTGCATCCCCATCAGAACGGGCTGTGCAACTGATTCACCTAAACTTGCCCACTAACTATAAACAAGTAAAGGGATGGGTGAGGATCACCAATGGATTCCCTGTATTTTTTTTTTTTTCATTCTTAGGAAACATCCTAATTTGTGTTTAGTGCAAGTAACGAGGCTTGGTGAGGCAAAGCCCCACGCTGTGCAGGGTAAATGGTATATTCTCTCCTGATCCCACAAGGGAACTGTAAACAAAAGAGACTGGCTATAAATAGGACTCTGGTCAGGAAATGTTTCATGCAAGTATTAATAATCAATGCACTACATAGACAGTGTAAGGTGAAGATTGGGGGTAATTATCTAGTGAAGAGACCAATGAAAAGCAGAGGTGACTTCCTTTGCTTTGGGTGGGCAGTTGGATGAAAGATTCAGTATTCATTTAATTCTCCCCTCCTCCCCTGCTTTGATTGAGCCCTACACATGACAAGAGGGGCACTGGGGCTTATTCTAATAGTCAGCCAGCGGGTGCAGCACAGGAGTTAGCCATCATTTGCAAATTCAACACGGACTGGAGGCAAAGTGAGAAGACAGCTGCCAAAGCCAATCACTACAACCTGTGGCAGGTCCCCTGCCTGGTCTCACTCACTGCCCTTGGAGGAGGTGCCCTCCCCCTCACTTCTCCTGGACCACACGGTTGGCTGCTTCTGTCCCCCGCACCTGTCGCACCTCCGGGTTTTGGCAGAATGAAGTGAGGAGACAGCTGGAGTCATTATAGTTCATCTGTTTGAAGATTGCCCAAATGAAAAACAAACAAACAAATCTGGTGAGTTTCATGTTTCTTTTAAGTGTACAGAAATGCAGCTGTTAAGTTGTGTAGGAGATCAAAGGAGCCTTTTTAAATTCAGGATACCAAAGTGTTCTCCCTGGCTTGATTCTTGATGGAGATTTGTTAGCAAACTTTACAAGGAACTTGTGGAAGAGGATTAGGTATATTAAGCTGGTCTGAACTGTGAAAAGTTCTTTGTAAAGCTCATTACTTGTCCTCATTGCTGATCTCTGTAGAATAAGACAGGGTGGTGAGCTCTGAGGTTGTGTGTTTGAGTTACAGGAGTCGAGTACAATTGAGAAAACATTTATTTAATAGACAGAGTAATAAAGATAATAGGAATGATGGCCAGTAAAGTGTCAAGTTCTTGCAGTAGAAGAAAGGTATAGGCTAATAGATTTATTAGTTTCAGGGTTCTGAGTGAAATAAAATCTAATCTTAACTCCCAACTTTGAAACTTGTCCCTTTGAAATGTTCAGGTATTATATAGGCAAAAGTATAGGCATAGTATTTTGAATGTACATTGTGATATTTTAAACCACTTAAATTCCAACTCATCAGCGCAAACAAAAATGTGTATTTATTATTTTCTTTTGGTGTTTTCACAGTTAACTTCTAATTTTAACATTTCTATTTGTAAAAGAATGTAAAATACTTGTGACTGCAGTAACAAAACCAAGTTACAATACTTGAATATTTACTTTTCCTCAACATTAAAGAAGGCTTTATGTTAGTTATAGTTTCAGTTTTATTTTGATCCAAATTGGTTACTAAGCTGGCTTATAAAGTTATTTTTCTTTAATTTAGTGTGTTTTAAATGACTTTTTGACCAATGTGCTGAACTGTGCAATAGGAATTAAAAATGTTGTATAGATTGAATTAAGCAAACAAATAGGTCCTAAATGAAGTTTATTATGAATATTTGCATGTGTGATGAAATATTTGTATCTTTTTGTTATTTTATGATTTTTTATATTTATTTTTCTAATTCAGTTGCTTTTGGCTATTTTCCTAGCTGGAGAAATAATTTTCACATGGTATTAATCCACAGATTTTTTTGAGCCCTGTTTAATTCCTAACGATCTGGTCAGTTTTGAATCTTATCTTGATTGTTTAAGGGGAAAGAGAGAAAGTGAGTATGGAAGAGGCTCTTGAATTAAAAATGTATAAAGGTTAAACTTCAAACACTCATGGCTGTCATCATAATAATTATAAATTACAGCTGACCCTTGGTATTGATCTTTCCCTACAATAAGTTCTAACTTCCTTGATACATTTTTCTTCTGTTGATGAGATTTTCATTTCCTTAGCTTCTGGAATGTGAATTCCATGAAAAGGTAGGTTGGAAAACAGAATCCTGAAAGGTAGGTTTTCATTTCAGATGCATGGCACAACACTTACCACATTCCTTAGGTGGTGTGGGATGGGGTACATGACCCTATTTCAAGGTGATCTTGTCAAATAACTGGGCTATTGCATTAGTTGGTTCTAAAACAGGAGTCCACTAAATAAATGGATCAATAAGACAGATAGATAGATTTCTAAGATAAACACTGTTTTTTAAACGTTGCATGTAGAATTTCTGGAAATTAAATTTGAAATGTTTTTTAAAGTTTCTAATGTCTGTAAGTCATTCATCAAAAAAGGCCATTTTAATTTGCTCCTTTCAGCTCCCCTAGAACTGGAAATTCACAATTTAATTTGGCCATGAGCATGTGGTTATTACCTATTATGTAAAAGAACCCAATTTTATTATTTGTAAATAAGTTTGCTTTTTTTTTCTAAACTGATGTTTTCTAAATAAAATCCATTGAATTTTTTTTATTTTTTTAATCCATTGAATTTTTAAAGTAGTCACTCTGATATTTGTCAGTTGACTTCACTAAGCAGATTTTTAGGTTTTATAAGGTACATTGAAAACATTATGACAGGAGTGGAAAACTTTACTATGATAGTTGCTTTTAAGTTAGAAGCAAAACATATGTTACTTTTGAAAAACAATTAACCATATTCATTATAAATGAGAAGATACAGAAATTTCCCCAAGTGCTTATAAAAACCACTCAATCTCAATAGGATGAGACAATGCTTAGTATTATAGTGCATTTGTTACTGTGAATTTCAGATCCTTTTTAAAAATTGGAATCATATCATGTATAAAATGTATTCTGCTTTTCCCCCCTCATAAAATATTAACTATTCTCAAGTATTCAGCAATTTTTAGTGACTGTGTAGTATTGTATTAAATGGACAAGCCATTATTTTTAAATAGTCCCTTGAGTTGTACCTGTGTATATACGCAACTTGTTTTTAGGCTGTCCTGTTGCTTGCAATGCTCTGGCCATAGACACCAAAATGCTGGGATTATATGTATGTACTTCCACACCATTATGATCAGTTCCTTTATTGATACTTAAAAGTTTTTTTTCATATTAAATAGCTACAACATGATTTGCTTAGTACCATGTATTTTAAGTACTGAAAATGCTAGTTCTTCCCTCTTCACCAAAACTTGATATATTTATTTCTCTGAGAGCATAATACTTCATTAGAAAAATGAATAGGACTATTTGTGTGGTTTCTACCCCTTTATTTTAATTTCAATGATAAACATAAGAGATATCTTTGATTATAGTTAATGTTGGTTAGGTAAGTTCTTCAGAGAATTGGTTAAAAGAACTTAGTAGGGCATGAGTACATCCTGGGAACACATTGTAAAGATGTTGTTTTGGAAATCACTTAGAATGCTTTTTGTATCCTTGTGTTGCTGTGTTTGCATGCAAATAGGAAGACTTAGCTTTTTAAAGATTCTTATGGTGGTGCTATTGATATATACCTCTTGTATGACAGCATTAATGTCAGCTCAGGACTGTGCTTTCAAATGAGGTATAGAATCAATAGAGGGTGATGGGTTTTTAAGAATTATCAGCTACTAGCTTAAAAATAGCCTCTGGTTAGCAGTCCCCAACTCAACAGTTCTGGAAGATCAATTTGGATACTTCCAAAAGACTTTGCTGGCAGTCACCCATTGCCACTACTGGAAGAACTTGAGCGAGACTAGTAGCACGTAGCAGAGACTCACAATTCAGTGTGATTCAATAAAATTAAATGTCTCCTCTGCTTAGTGCTGTCTTCAAATCCCCAGTGCCTACATGGAAAAGAAAATAGAGTTTCCGTCCATTGACCTTGTGCTGCTTTTGAGGAAGCTCAAATGATCTGTCTAGAAGTAGCAGATGGAAAGTGTTTGCTACTGTCTGGCAGAGAGTAGCCTTTTGTGTTGTTAGAACTGTAAGAGGTGGGAGACAACTGTGGGAGAGGACAGGGGACAGACATCGATGATGATGGCCTCTGAAATGCTCTGCAGCAAGGGGTAGGCTGTGGAATAATCTAGCAGCAGTGCATGTGATTTGAAAGGATTTGATTTGCTCTATCTGTTCAACCAGACAACCTGAATTAGAACTCCTTAATGTGTGTTCTGCTCCAAACAAGCAGAACCGCTTAAGCTGCTTCAAAAAGGGACAGTGCCCTTTTGATGTTGTGCATGTATGTGTGTGTATGTATGTGCGTGTGTATGTGTGTATATGAGCCTTACACAAAAGCCCTTGTATGTGGTGGTGGTGGCTTCATCATTAGAGAAGCCCAGATAGTGTACATCAAGGCTAGCAGAATATGATATGAGAACTGCTCTATCTTAGGAATTGGTCCTAGAGCCATAGAAGTTAGTATACCTATCACCAGTGGATCTGAGAAGGGCATATGCCAAACATTTAACATAACCAAGAATGACATCGAGGGATATTCTCAGTAGCTCTTTGTCTAATGGAGGAATATTAAATTAAAAAAATTGGGATCTAGTGCAAAGCTATTGAAGCAAAGATGCATAACAAACTGAAAAATAATCTGGTCATTCTGTATAGAGTAACATCAGGGGATTGTGAGTTAATTTTAACTGTATTTTATCTTTATTTTAGAAATTAGAAGATAACCAGACACATGAAGGTTATTCTCAACTAAGAAATCAACTAAAATAAAATTGATATTTGTAATGGATCTTTCTTCTTTTTTTGGCCAGTCCTGGGTCTTGAACTCAAGGCCTGGGCACTGTCACTGAGCCACTGCTGCCCTTCTGGCTTTTTCTGAGTAGTTTATTGGAGATAAGAGTCTCTTGGACTTTCCTACCCAGGCTGGATTTGAACTGTGATTTTTACATCTCAGCCTCCTGTGTAGCTAGGATTATAGGTGTGCGCCACAGATGCCCAGATTTGTCTTTTTATTTTTATTATATATATTTAATATATATATTTTTATTATCAAACTGAATTACAGAGAGGTTACAGTTTCATACATTAGGCATTGGATACATTTCTTGTACTGTTTGTTACCTCATCCCTCATTCCCCCTCCCTCCTCCTCCTTTCCCTTTGTCTTTTTATTTTTGCCAGACCTGGGGCTTGAACTCATGGCCTGAGTACTGTCCTAGGCTTCTTTTTTTTTTTTTTTTTTGCTCAAGGCTAGCACTCTGCCACTTCTGGCTTTTTCTATATATATGGTGCTGAGGAATTGAACCCAGGGCTTCATGTATATTAGGCGAGTACTTTACCACTAGGCCATATTCCCAGCCTCCCAGCTTTGTCTTTTTACTTTTACAGAATTGATGAGGGTCACCTTTTTGAATGGAACACTTTGACTGTCACCTTTTGGGTTGTCACACCCAAACTGCTTCAGTCAAATGGTTCTGGGGAAGGAGGACTGCTTGGTCATTCAGGTTTTTTTTTTTTTTCCCCTCTCTCTCTCTCTCTCTGGAGCGGCAACACCAGAAGGCACACCTGAAACAACTCTTCTCAACAATGTGCTCCCTCCCCTTGCTGCGGTCAGAGGATGTCAGGGTGTGCTAGGCAGCCAGGGTTCTGTGATCTGGTGGACCAGATCTGATGAATGTTTTTTCATAGTGTTTTCAAGATGTAACACACCCAGGGAGATTTGTTCCAGATGGATGCAGTACAAAATGAAAAATAAAATAAACCCCCCTCCAAGCACAATATTGTTCTAAATATTTCTTTGAGGCATCAGCAGGTTTTAAATCATTAGGAGATGAGCTGAAAGCATTTCCTCCATCATGATGCCTTTCCTAGTTATTTGAAAGAAATGTTAGTGGTAAAGGCTTTCTGTGTATGTCTATTCTACTGTCATGGACGATCTCATCCATTATATTAAAAATCAGTATTAGGAAAGATACATGACAAGTCAGGAATATGAGGAACAGTGACTTTTGAGAGTATTTTTATGACACATCCTATACTTTCAGTGTATAAGAATTTCTGTGCATTCTTTAAAAGGTCAAAGACAAAAGCTTTTCTTAGAAAGCATAAAGTGTGATGTGTGCAAACAAGTAGGGACTAATTAAACAAATCTATCAGGCAGTATATGCACACAAATTAGGATTTTATAACAACATTAAATCAAGATTTAATTGGTGATTTCTGAAAGTTATTAGAATTCTTGTTTGGTATACATCTTAAAGTAGAGCTAAATGCTACTTTATGTGGCCTTTAGCGTTTATCAACAAAAACTAATTTTGTGGAGAGAATCTTTTAGAAAGTATATAATTAGGGCTTTGGTTAGTAAAGACGTATGCATTAAGCTAGCAAATAGACCATTTTCATTTTGGTACTCTGGGTTTAATAATTGGCTCTACAATTTACAAGCAAATATCTTTCACCTGCCACTACCCTATCTAGTGCCATTTAAATTTGGATGTGTTAGTGTTAGCGAATCTTAATGACTTACCTCCAGGATATTTGAAAAAATATAAGTAAAAACTCGAGCTTTTATTTTGAATTTCATTTTCTCTTTGGGTTTCAGAAAAACATAGACTCCATAAACTCTCCCTTATAGTTTAAAAGAAAAGAAGGAAATCATCGTAATCAGAAGTGCTAAGATGTTGGAGGCCCTGTGTTCAGTGTGGACTAGGTGCTCAGCTTGTGGGAAAAGCTGCAGACATGCAAGATGGAACCTTCAGTCGTGTTTAAAAGCTGTACCTTATAATAATTCACAACAGGCTTCTGCATTATGAACAATAAATAATCAGTGAAGTAGTGTGCTGGGTTTTATTCCTGCTAGAGAGTCCATATGCTCTGAAATAAAGGAAATATAAACCCATTGCAAATGTGTAGACTGTAGCCATTATTTCTGAGGCCGTCTTTCCAATGGAGATTTTTTTTACATTAATTAAAATTGCATCAACAAAGCTGAAAGCATGAGCACCTTTGGCTAAATAAATAGTCTAAGTATGTGAGTCTGGTGAGAGTAGTTGGCTTAATTGTTATAAGCTGTTTCCAGTGAGAAAGCAATTTGTGATAGGTGGCTTAGAAGGAAGTGTGGAAGACCAGAGATCTCTCTGCCACCTGGACAGCAGTCACAGTTGCTATGATGGTGATGGCCATCTTCCTCGTAACTGACCCATGGGAATGGGAGTGCTAGTTCCTTTACCTGGAAGCCTCAGAGCATCCCTTCAAAAGTAGAACGTGTAGATGTACAGCTAACCAAAGAACAAGTATTTGAAAGTGATAACTCAGGAAGCTTTCCAAGTCACTTTAATCTCCATATGGTGGTTATAGTAACAATTTAGTTAGATTTTTTATACAAGAAAAGAAAATGTAAGCAAATGATATATTTCTCTTCAAACAACTCTTCAAAAAATAGGGAGAGGGGTGGGTAAAACTTCCCCATTTGAGTTGTTGAAAGGACTGGACTTACGTAGAAAACCTCAGATTAGGTAGTGATTTGGACTGGCAGTTCTCAAGCAATGGCTCTTGTCTCATCCATGGACTAATATAGTGTTAGGTGGACATACTAGATGTACGTTAAGATTCACAAGCAAATTTTCTTTAAACAGTGAGAGATCTTGCCGGTTCTAATTGACAATCTGGCAGGATACTGAAATGTTGCTGCAGAAAGGCTAATATTTCACAGGCTCACTGGTTTTCTAGATGTCATTTGATCTGGTGACTTTTGAAGACATAATCCCTCTGGGATAATTAATTGACAGCCGAAACTGCTTTATGAGTGTAGCTAATCTGCCCATCTAGAGCTGGGGCTTGTGCTATGCCTAACTTGTAGTTTTCACCACCTGTCAGTCCTGATTTCCCTTTTAGAGAATTTATACCCAATAGCAAAGTTAAAGCTGAATGTAGGATCAAAACACACTTTCACTTTTTTTCTTTTTATAAGTCGGATATTTATGCAAATTCAAGGTGATGATTTATATAGTTTTTTTTCTACTCATACTTTCTTTTGAAGCTGGGACTATCAATGTTTATCAAAGTGGCAATAAACTTATAATTCTCAGCGGCAACACTTGGATTCCAGCTTATTTTATTTTAGTTTTAGTTTTAGTTTTGACTGGTCTTGAGACTTGAACTCTGGGCCTGGACCCTGTCCTTGAGCTTTTGTGCTCAAGGCTAGCATTCTACCAATTGAGCTACAATGTTCACTTCCAGATTTTTGTGGTTTATTGAAGATAAGTCTCATAGACTTTCCTGCCCAGGCTGGCTTTGATCCACTATCCTCTGATCCTCTGATCTCCCAAATAGCTAGGATTATAGGCATGAGCCACAGGTGCCTGGCTTGGGTTCTGTGTTTTAGCTGGCATCCTTGAGTAAATGTCAAAGTTTGAGATGTGTTAGAGGTGATGGTTTTCTGTCCTGGATGGTGTAAAATAAGGTGAAATGTTTCTCTTTTTGTCCACTCCTGCTGTGTAGACACACTTTAGAGGGTTTTGTGAATGTGTGTGTGTGTGTGTGTGTGTGTGAGAGAGAGAGAGAGGAGAGAGAGAGAGAGAGAGAGAGAGAGAGAGAGAGAGAGCGCTCATCCTAGGCTTGAATTTAGGGCCTGCGCCCTGTCCCTTTTTTTTTTTTTTCTTTTCTTCTTTTTTTGCACTCAAGGCTAGGGCTCTACCACTTGAGCCACAGCTCCACTTCTGGCTTTTTGGTATTTAATTGAACAGTCTCACAGATTTTCCTGCCAGAACTGGCTTTGAACTGTGATCCTCTGATCTCAGCCTCCTGTGTAGCTGGGATTACAGGGGTGAGCCTGGCTCACATTAGTATTGTTTTACTCTAAGTGTGACCAGAATTTTCACATGGAAGAAGTTAACATAGATGGCTAAAATCACCCTCTTTAGGAATTAAGTTTACCTAGTACTATCACGGGCCTCATGCGTAGCTGACACATAGTAGAATTTATCTAATAATCCTAAATGATAAATACAAGTCCATAATATCTTTAGAAGAAAATAATTGGAAGCACATTTTCTGAGTTTTAAAATAAAAGGTTAGACGTTGAATTGAAGCCCCTTTATTTTAAAAATAAAAGCCAATAATGAAAAAAGAAAGAAAACTCAAAAATAAAAGGTCATTTATCTTCCTATTTTATTGTCAGTTCCATATTATTAGTGATGATTTTATTTTATCCTATTTTATCTTTGCAGTACTTGGGATTGAACCCAGGACCTTCTGCATGCTAGGCAGGCGAGTTCTCTACTACCAAGTACATTCCCCATGCAGCAAAGGTGATGGAAAATAGTGTGCTTTTAAAGTATTGTTCGGTTGGCCAGAGATGATAATGTATAGAAAAGAAACATGCATGTGTTAACATGTAATCATATAAAATTCTGTCTTGCTGCTTTTCAACTGAAGTTAGGGTTATTTAACTGTTGGCAAGAGACTTTTATGTAGCCCTCAAGATCTTCCTGGCTCTACCTTTCAAGTGCTGGTATTCCAGGCATGTTACCAAGACACCCAGACCTAAGAGATTCTTGAGAAGCCAAATAGGATGTGTGTGTGTGTGTGTGTGTGTGTGTGTGTGTGTGCGTGTGCACGCGCCATTACTGGAGCTTGAACTCAGGGCCTGGGTACTGTCCCTGAGCTTCTTTTGCTCAAAGCTAGTGCTCTACCACTTGAGCTACAGCTCCACTTACAGCATTTGTTTTGTGCATGTGTGTGGTTAATTAAAGATAAGAATGTGTCATGGATGTTTCTGTTTAGGTGGCTTCAAACAGCAATTCTCAGATCTCAGCCTCCTGAGTAGCTAGGACTGTAGGTGCAAGCCACTTGTGTCTGGCTATATGTATATTCACACATGCAAAAATATACCCTCTAATATAAGCCTAAACTACTACAATATGATGGTTGAAGACTTAAAAAAAATAAAGTGGGCAAGGTGTTGTATACCTATAACCCCAGTATTTGGGGAAGTGAGTCAGGAAGGTCATGAGTTCAAGGCCAGCCTAGGCTACATAGTACAAAAACATAGATTGATTATTAGTAGAATCATGAATTAAATCAGGTGGACATGGAGAAATGAGTGGTCTGTGAGGAAACAGTGTCCAATACTGTCTATGAGAGCAGGGAAAACATGTTGTCATGATTTGTGTCTCCTGAAACAGCTGACACAAAACCAATAACCACACAATTACAATACCATGTAAAAATGCCATTGTAGACACACAAAAGATGTACGGAGAAGGAAGGTACAAGGCCTGTTATTGGTTCTGGAAGATTCCTTAGAAATGATGACTTCTGAGCTCCTTGTCCATATTACTGTATGCAAGACATATTAATACAACATTGTAATCTTGAGCCTTACGATGATTAACGTGGAAATTGAGTATGTTTTATTCGATCAGTTTTTGCTGGATTAAATTTAACTATTATTCTGTAGTTTTGTATATCTGTGTTATTGTCTATAAATGCTATGGGATAGCAGTGACCTGAATCTGGATCTTGGATCAGATGCCTCTAGTAATGCTGTTCAACATACCCCATTTAAGTTTAGAGGTCGAGGGCCTTTAAGCAAAGAGCTCTAGAAATGGTGTGGAAAGGTATTGAGTGGAGGCTTCTGAGAATAGGAAGGAGTGTTACAGAGTAGCTTACAGATAGTTTGGATTTTTAAGAGGAACAGAGACTAAGGTGTCTGCTGGTGTATTGTGTGTTTTTTTGGTGGTATTGAGGGCACTTTGAATGTTCTACTTCATGATTTACCTCATAGCCATTTCTTCCTGTGGGAACGGAAAAGCATAGATCACAAAGAGGGAAGTGAAGAATGTAGGTGAGGTGCTCCGATTCTTAGTAGCTAAAACTAGAAAGCAGCCTGAGGACAACCAGCTGTTAAACCTGTGGGGAAGTTCAGTAATCTTCCTGCAGGTACATTTCCCATGCTGAAGAGTTCAGGGAGAACAGTCAAAGGGGACCTTTATGTGTTAATGAGAAACGTTTTTGTTTTTGTTTTTGCCAGTCTGGGCCTGGGTGTTGTCTTTGAGTTTTTTTTGCTCAAGGCTAGCACTGTACCATTTGAGCCATAGCTCCACTTGTGGCTAACTGGACTTTCCTGCCTGAGCTGACTTTGAACTGAGATCCTCAGGTCTTAGTCTCCTGCATAGCTAGGATTACAGGTGTGAGCCACTGATGCCTGGCAGAGACACATACATAACTACTTTAAAATTGACTTTTAAAAAAAATTTTTTTTTTCTCAAGGCTAGCCCTCTTTCATTTGAGAACTTCAGACATTTTGGTAATCCATTGGAAATAAGTTTCTTGGATCTATCTTCCCAGGCTGGCTTTGAACCACTGTCATTAGATCTCAGCCTCTTGAGTAGGTAGGACTGTAGGTGACAGGCTTAAAATTTACTTTCTAAAAGAAACTTAAAACTGATGTTCATTCTACTAAAAATTTTATTTTTATTTATTTAGCTTATTTTTATTTTTAATTTTGTCAAATGTTACATTTTAACTAGAAAAACCAATAATTTATGAGGTTGTTCTGTCTAGAATCACCCATGTTAGTGGTACTTAGCATATAATTTGAATTATATGGCTGAGACTCTGAGACAATTCAGCGAGTTAATGTTGGTTGTTGATATATATATATGACTCTCTCTCTCTCTCTCTCTCTTTCTCTCTCTCTCTCTCTCTTTCCTTGCCTCCCTTTCTCTCTCTCCCTCCCACCCAGAATCTTATGCGGGCTAGGTACTCACTCAGTCTTCAAGCTACATCCTCAACCTAATGTTATTATATTTTATTAGAAATCTAATATCAGTAGAAATTGGGCTAAGAAATAAGCACATGTAAGTATTAAAACACACAGTAGTAGAGAGGTGACAAGAAATATCATAATGTTGCTTTTTCTTGAAAGATTAGTGTAGGCCATTTCTTAAGACCTTAAGAACTTTAGATAGCAAGGGCAAGAAAACAGCCACTAAATGGATTGTCTCATTGCTGCAGGAAGTTTTCCTATTAAGCATGGAGCATGGAGTACTGAAAGAGATTCAATGTGTCTCTTAAATGTTAAGTGAGTCAACTCGGTCAAAGCACTGCATGTGACATTTATTCTTCCAGAGGAAGAGAGATTTGCTGATCATCTGTCAGTCATGGGAACAAGAATTTCTATATTTATCAATGATATGCATCACATATGACCACAAGAAGAATGCCATTCTAAGGCAAAAAGATCAAATACTTCAGCAAGAAATGAGTAATTCATATGAATATCCTTGGCATTTCCTTGCTGGGCCTCTGTGTCTGTAAACTACTTTTAGCACATATTTCCCATCTACATTATTTTTTATCATTGAAAAAAAATTTCAAATCAGCTAGACATCCCACTAGAATTGAAGGAAATCCTGTAATCGATTCCAAGATAGTAAATGCAAAAAACAAAATATATCCTCCTAAGTTGTCCCATGCCTATGTCAAGGAACCATAAAATAACCCAATCTTTTGTCTTTCTGACTCACCTCATTAGAAGAATTCCTTAAAGAATTGGGAGAATGATGAGATATATTGTAAAAAAAAAAAAAATCTCCTCTTCAGTCTAGGTGGCAAACAGTTGCCACCTGAACTTTAGCAATCTTGCTAGTGATTGATAGTCATAAGATACATAAGTTGTTTTGGAAGCTTTCTTGTGGTGTGTATTTTATGCACAGCAGATCCTTCGTACCATTTGAATCTTCTCACCGAAATCTACCTTATTTAGTTGTACCATTTGAATCTTCTCACCCAAAGCTACCTTATTTAGTTCTGTCTAGAGGTACTGCAATGATGATTTATAAGTTTATTCAGGTAGATGACAACCTGAATATTAGAAAATCCTTTGTGACATAGTATAATAATTAAACTGAAGATTATTAAATACACATTTGGAACTGAATCACACAGTATCTCACACTAGATTCTCTTTCAACAATTGGTAGCCTTAAACAAAGATTGAAAAAATGTTTAAAGGATTAACTCTGATTATCAGCCCATTATTTCCCTTTGAAAACATGGGAAGTAAACTATCCCATTCCTTTTGGGAATAGCAGTCTTTTCAACTCTGGTTTGAAAACTCACACTAGAGTGCAGCCCGAATGTTGAATGTGCATTTGAATCACTTGTGGGATTTTGAAGATTCATATACCTGGAATTCACTGTAGATGAGTAATCATAGCAGTTTTGTTTAAGCTTTTTTAGTTCTAAGAACTTTTCTGAAAGCTGGGTGCTAGTGGCTCAGACCTGTACTCTTACCTACTCAGGAGGCCAAGATCTGAAAATCGCACTTCAAAGCCAATCTCCAGAACAATCTCTCAGATTAGCTACAATTCAGTGAAATGTTACTTAAGTACTACAGTTCCAGCCTTGAGGGAAAAAACTGAGCAAGAGGGTGAGGCTGGGTGTTCAAGCTGCGGTACTAATACACACATACACTAGAGACAACAACAACAAACAAGCTTAACAAAAAAACCCTTTCCAGATGATTCCAACTATACATTGAAGAGCTTAAGCCTGCCTGACCTTGCTGAGCAAGACTATGTATGGGTAGATGTTGTGGGCAAGTCAACTCCACCTTGTTTGTGACAAGCAGGTCTGCTATATTATTACTTACGGAGCATGCTCTACCTGTCAGCAATCCCAGCCAGTTAGCTGACAGAGCCTTTTTACTTCCAAAAAAGTTAAACATTCAGCTTCTTTATCCCTTATGAGATGTCATGTATGTCTCTGTGAATGAATACACATGTATAATGAAGGATTACATAAATGGCCATTCTCAAACTTGTTTTCACTAAATCCAACCCTCCTCTTATGTAAATTGTAGTCTTCATATTTCTGTGTATGTAAACCAATTGTATTTAAATATTGATGACAAGATTCTTCTGATTTCAAAGTCATATATTTCCTAATGTAAATATTGAATCAAATCACATGGAACTAAGTCCTCAGGAATTTAATTAAAAGCTATTTGGGGATAAATTGAAAAAATTTTGAAATACATTTTGAAATATTTGTTTCATCTCAAGTAAAAATCACCACTTTCTGCCAACATGAAGCATAATGGTATTTCATGGAAAACCCATTTTCAATCAGAGGCTGTATAATTGTATAAATGCATGCAGAAAATCAGACAGTATGCCAAGAATGGTGAGGAGACAATTTTCATTTATTACCACTTTCTAATGTAAAATCACTTACTGTGGTATTTTTCTTTAAGACCAAATATAGCTTGGATTCTATTTGGAGACTGCATCTTATGGGTCTGCAAGTTTTCATGTGTGATGCTAAGAGCAGATGGAAGAAGGTGCTATAATATTACAATATAACCTTGCAAATAGGTGTGAGGAATCAGCCTCCTAAAATTTCACAGCCTTTTGCTTCTGGTGGCTGCACCTGTGTGGTTGTTACAATTTCATTGTATAATGAGAATTCCTCCTTGGAAACAATCTTTCCTCTCTCTGTCTCTGCCTCTCTCCCATGCCCTCTCCCTCTGTCCCTCTGTCCCTCTCTGTCTCTGTCTCTCTCTCTGTTTCTCTCTTGCCCTTCCCTCCCCCTTCTCTCTTCTCCTTCCCTCCTCTGTTCCTCTTTTCTCCTCTCCCTCTCCTCTCTTTTATTCTCCTCTCCTCTTCTCCTTTCCTTCTCTTCCCCTCTCCTCTCCGTCTCTTTTCATTTTCTCTTACTCCTCTCCTTCTCTCCTCCTCCTCTCCAGTACTCCTCTCCTTCTCTCTTTCTCTCCTATCCTCTTTCTCTCATCTCCTCTCCTCATCCTCTCTTTCTCCTCTTCTCTCCTTTCCTCTCCTCCTCTTCTAGTTTCAAGTCCCTTTTTCAATCTGTATCCTGCTTATGAGGCTAGGGCAGACATAAAGGCTTTCCTTAAAGCTGAGGGTAAAAGTGACCTTCAAGTGTGAGCCAAGGATGATGTGCTTATTGTGTACCTTAGGCCAAGGATAAGAAGCTAAAATGTATTGTGTAAGAAAGCCAAGAGCAGAGAATAGATGCACAATAGGCAGTTTCTTGAGATAGTAACATTTTAAAAGGATAATAGGGGCTTCCACTATGTGCCAGACACAACTCCAGATTCTTACGTCTACAAGTCTCCCACGTGTTAGACAACTAGACGCCTTTCTCTAACCAGTATAGTTTGTAACTAGCTTCTAAATTTCAGTTCATTTTTCAAAATGGGGGTATTGTTTGCGATCTTTTCAGAATTTACTTCCTTCTATTGATGCTATTTAGCATTGAACACTCAGTTTGAAAAAAGTAAAAAAAATGAAATGGTAACTATTATCCATAAAAATCTAGTCAGTGCAAAATGAGAGTGGTATTTATGTCACTAAGGGGAATGAAATCTGTGAGTAGAGTGTATCACCATCTTAAGTCTGATTTACAATCTCTAGAATTTTTCAGTGAATTACCTGGACATCTATCCCTGGTGTTTCAGAATATGCAATCTACTCTTTCTAAGAAATACTTGGAACTTAAAAATGGTGGGTATAATAATTGCACGTGTGTATATAAATGGTGCTGTTTCCTAATTCAATGCCAAGTCAGAGGACATGTGGAGAAGCAGTAAATGGACAGCCATTCTCATGATGTCATCATATCATATATGTTTGTTTGTGTTTGGAAGATGAGAACCAGTTGGTGGTGCTTGACCTCCCCCATGGACTGTCCATTTTGCATTGACCAGTTTCAGTTACCCACTTGCTGAAGTACTTGTTTCAGGGGGACTAAGTTTCCATTTCCCAGAACAGTGTATCTCCTTGTGTGAGGAACAATAGGGAGTGTCTATAAATAGTATAGTTCTTGGCTGCATTTTATGTACATAGAATAAATAGTTATATCGTGGAAATGGATGTGAACTGATACTGTTTTGGACCAAACCACATTGCAGAGTCTCCTATTTTATAAAAGCAAGGCAAACATTTCTACTTCCTAAACTTTACCATGACAAATGACCCCTGGGTTGGGTAAATGTCTAGATGTCAAGCAAAGGACACTGGAAATACATAGTTTCATTAAAGAATAACTAGAAATAGTAAGGCAAAGAAGGCCTTGGTAAGAAGTAATGAAGGAGCGGCAGCTTAGGTCAACTATGCAATGAGCTACTGTGGCTTCTTTCCCTTTCTATCTTAGAATTTAGAAGGAAGATGGTCCTCACAGGGAGGTAGGTGTGTTGCCACCGTTATTTTAAATGAAAAATGAAGTCTAGCTTTTGAGAATGGCACATAAATCTGATGTGTTCGATTTGCTTTACAACAAGAGCCTGTGTTACAAGTTAGATGTAATGAGGGATCTCATATCCAAATCCAAGAAACTTTAATATGCAAATCTAGGGTTTCATAGAATTTTTTAAGCCATGAAAATGATAATTTACCCTTACAGCAACTATCAAATGTATTATGACTTTTAAATTTTGGCTTAAACATAGGAGTTTTTTTTAAACAATTTTTTTAATCTAACTGCTTTGAAGACCTTTTGGATCACTTGCATTTGAAGTGGATATGGTGTTTAGGATCTCTGGCACTAGAATCATTGTGACAACCACTATAGGTTCTACAAGTTTCAAAATGTCTTCTCCATCCCCAGACACATGTAGAACCACTTGGGAGGGGGTCCCCTTGCTCTTCACATGGATGATTCTCATGACAAGAATGAGTATCTAACAGCAGGCCCTGTCATATTTTCTAGTTATGCAGCTCGAATGTGCTGGCTTGAATACTTCATTTTTAATTGGTTCTGTTAAGACACGAGTGTGTATATCAGTAAGAAATTTGTTAAAACTAAGTTATTCCAATACATATATGTTTTTATTGTGTGTGTTATTAGGAAACCATGAAATAAATTCATACTCAAAGAATACCAGAATGTCTTTCGGTCCACTTAGATATTTATTAGACTGATTTTTTCCCCATTATGTCTAAAAATTTGCCACATTGTCTGTCTTTTGTTCCTCAATGAATTTTATTGCAATGACAGAGATGGAAATCAAAGGCAAGTGACTAAAAGATATCTTGAAGAAACTAGGCATCATCACAATATATGTGTTGTTACCACAGTGTACTACATAACTGTCCAATATTATGTGTCAATAAGAAATAAAAAATTAAATATTAATAATAGCCAGTTAAAAAAAGAAACTGGGTATCAGTCTTACTGATCAATGTGCAAGGAATGGGGACAGTTATTATGACAGATTTCTGAAAGGAAAATAAAAATTAAGACATGACAGAAAATTATAGGACTCTAACTCAGATTATCTAAAATGAGATGGATAAATTATTCTTTCTTTCTGCTAATACTGGGGTTTGTAATTCAGGGCATCATGGTTTCACTTAGTTTTCCTGTTCATAACTGCTCTACCATTTGAGCCATGCCTCTAGCCCAGATTTTTGATGGATAATTCGAGGTAAAGTATTGCACTCTCTGCCTGGACTGGTTTGAAACCTTGACTTTCCAAGCTTTAACTTCCTGAGTAGCAAGGCTTGCAGGCATGAACCCGCAAGTGCAGGGCTTATTGATGAGTTTTTTTATAGTTCTGAGAGCATGAAGACGATAAAGCATAAATGAATAGTTTCATGAAAAAGGGCCTGTTGCCTTGGGATTGGAGGGAGCAAGAGGGGCCTTTAAGAGAGACTGCCTTAGTAAGATAGCTTGCTCACCTGTATAAGGGACTGTCATGAGCAGCACAATTAGAGGAGTATGGAAGCAAAATTGTTGGTGAGCAAAGAGGAGTTTCCATTATAGTTCTTAGTCTACATCTCTGGGTAGTTTTAAAAGAGGAAGCCCTGGGAACAGCCCAGCAATATTATTGTTCTTGTAGTATCTGACAGGAAGGCCTGATGTGTTCATGTATTCACCCTGCTTGGCTTCAGTGAGAGTAGCTCCCCACATGAGGAGCTAATGATGAGAAAGGCCGGATTCAGAGCCATCTTGCAAGAATTCTGGGTTTCTCTGAACAGCACCCTCCACGCTTGCAGTGGGCTGCCTGTATAAACGTCACTCATATCTTCAGATTTGCCTGTGAAATAGTAAGTTGACTCATGCTTAATTAAAGAATGTCTCTATATCCAAGATGAAAACCATTAAATGGGTAATTTTGTAAAATTAGTTTTTTTTTTTTTACACTTGACAGATCTAATTATGCCGACATTGCTACTGTAGGTAACTCAAAGCTAACAATGTTGTAATTACAATCTCTTCGTACACAGTTCTAAGCCCATGGCTTTAGGCTTCAAGCAGTCTCCTTCTGCTGCTCCCAAACTAGTAATTTTTTTTTCCACAAAAGTCCATAAAACCTTCTAAAATAATATATCATTAGAAAGCACTTGGTACAATAAGTTCATGTGAGAAGATGCAAATTACAATTTTGCAAGCTGTCAAGGTGTGAATGGTGTAAATAGAGTGATTCAGTTGAAAGAGAGTAGCTGCACATTGTGCATGGGTTGGCACATTAGATACTGTCATTTGTGTGGGATTTCTACTTATTTGCTGATTTTTACCTATCACTTTTGTTTGCAAGCAACTGAACAGTTAATATGAATGGTTAGGATGAAGTTTGAATATACTGTTTATTTCCCATGAAAGTTTTTAATATAGTAGAATATTATTCAATACATCACAGAGGGAAAACATGGGAATTTGTATTAGACATGAGACTTACTCCAGTTTTTCTTCCTATTTCTGCTATAGAAAGCAGAGTCATCAACATATTTCATAACTTTACAACTGTACTAGAATGTTAATCTGCCTGTTTTCCTTCTATCTCTTCCATTCACTTTTTTCTGCCTGCTTGGATTTTCTTTGAATATTTCTTTGAACATAGCCACCACTGCAATGGAGTAGTGACTTGTTCCACCAATATATGGCAGATAATACTAGACATACACAAATACAGATTATATATTACATATAAGTGATTGCTATACACACAGATATTGGGCATAATAGATACAAGAACTATGTATGTACATTATGCTATGTAATCACCAAAGTAAACCTGCAACATAGCCTGTTTGCGTTTTTTACAGATTAAAAAGAGAAACTAAGCATTAGTTATATTTTCATGATAACACAGCTCAGAGTGGTAGAGCTGGTATTTGTACCTAATTTACCTGGCCCCAAAGTCTATTAATTTTAAGGCTAGACTTCCTCCAGAGAGATTCTAAACTATAATTTTAGTTTACTTCTTAGCCTTACTCCCAATTGCTTTTCCACCTGTATAAATTTTATTAATTCTATGATACATAGTAAGCATATACTATGATATATCAATTGGCACAAAACAATTGGTCTCTGTTTGTAGTTCTGTTATGATACAGTGGCTGTGCTTCAGGAAACCTGATTGAATCACCTCCCTTCTCCCAATGGGAAATAATAAATGAATACTCTCTCCCCAAATAAATTAAACCATCAATAATGTTTGCTAAGAAGAGTGGGAATGGTGAATGTTTATAAAATGATATATAAACCTTTAGTGTCCTTCTTGATTCTGGCCTTAAATCCTAGACAAGCATGGAATGTTGAGTGTCCTTGATGACATTTATAAATGCCGTTAAGTGCATTTTGGGTAGGAAATTGCTTAAGATTTGGGGGAGCATCTTCTCAGGAAGGTATACATCCTCTCAGGCAAATGTTAATTCTTGGGGTGAGAAATACATCCCTCAGGACAGAATGCATCCCGCTGTCTATCTTTGAAGCAAAGATGACACTTTATGTTTCCAAATACCATACTTTGGAGTTGTCTTTACCAATTTTCCCTTTTTCTATCCTGCCTCACTTTCCTCTAGATGACTTCGGTCCCTTAATCGTAAGGGGAGTGCATGAAGGAATATCTTCTGCAGTTGCTGTAAACTTTCTGTACCTCATTTTCCATAGGCTATCCTGCCTCATAGGCTCTTCTGTGCAACAAATATGCAGGCTTCCCTGTAAGCTTCAGTTCACTAGAAGGTTTAGGCTCTCTCAACATGAATGTACTTAATCAAGTCATGGATATTTAAGAAGAGTGAAAGGACCAGTAGGAAGAAGGAGGCATCTTTGATCATTGGTGGGATGTGATCTAAGTACATTATGTACATGCATAAAAATCTCATGATAAAACTTATTAAAATGTACAAAGGATTAAATCTCCCTGTCTACCCCAAAATACTTGGGAATATTTGTAAAAAAGCAGCAGGTTCTACAGGCAGGAATAGTACTGTAGACCCAGTACTGCTTAGAAGGTCAATGAATTAAGGCCAATATGACCTATCTATGATCTATGATCTATGATCTGCCTGTCTGTCTGTCTGTCCATCCATCTGTCTGTCCATCAATCTATGTCTATTTGTATCTATCTATCTATCTATCTATCTATCTATCTATCTATCTATCTATCTGTCTGTCTGTCTGTCTGTCTGTCTGTCTGTCTGTCTGTCTATCTATCTCAAGGCCATGTCTCAAAACCAACCAATCAACTGAAAAAATAAACCCACCCCAACAACAATAACAAAAACAAAGCTGGAAACAACTACAATGTAAAACCCAACAAAGTCCTCTAACATACTTCACAAATGAATTTCCAGAAATTTTCTATTCCTAAAATAGTTCTTCATAAATGTCCTGATTCATGTAAAGTTTTCTCTCTTTAACTTAATCCTTAGTATAGATGACAATAAAGTCCTGAAAATATTAATAATTAACAATGCTGGATCTTAGACATGATGAAGCAGACTCATATCTTAGAGTGGTTTAATTTCCTAAATCTTTGGTTTAAAGCAATGATTAGAATCTTCTAGGATCTTTTATTTTTCTTCTTTAGAGCTTGAACTCTGGGACTGAGATTTTGTGCTCAAGGCTAGCACTCTTCCATTTTAGCCATGGTTCTACTTCCAGATTTTTGTGGTTCATTGGAGACAGACATCTCAGGACTTCCCTGCCCCAGCTGGCTTCAAATTGAGATCCTTATATTGTAAGGTAACTCTGTCAGTGAGGAGAAATAGAGAAGCCACACTTTGAGAAGTCGAATTGGGAGTCTTTATTGGAGATCTGGCCTCTGAAGGTGGATTCCTTTCTCAAAGACTTGCAGCCCATACAGAGCTTGAACCAAACTTTTAAAGACAGAAATCACATGCTTGGGTTGGGGCTAAATCTTAACAAAAGTAGACTATAAGTACAGGCAAGAAGCAGGGCTTATCTGGGGCTAAACAACATGATACAACTGCATATTTTCTGAAACAGGGTTCATAGAGCTAACTATTTGCAATTCAAATATGGCTTGGTTCACCTCTAGGCCTTTGAAGCAGAATAGAAAGCCCCCATCACCCATCTAGGCACCAGGATGGCTTTTGAGAACAAGGTGATATTACTTAGACCCGTTTTCCTTACTTCAATTACATCTCAGTTTCCTGAGTAGCTAGGATTACAGGAGTGAGCCACTGGGGCCTGGCCCTTCTAGAATCTTGTAGAATAAAGATGGTTATATGTGCTAAAGTACTAAGGTCACATGCTACCTAGGAGGCAAGACATCCTAGCTTAAGGACACTTCTGCTACAAGGACAGTCATTGTATTTTGCTTTCATTGGCTTTTCTGGAGATTATATTAAATGTTGACATGTGTTTAGCAACTCAACTTCATTGCTAAAAGACATTTTCTCTTCTTGAAATTATTTCTAATATACTAACCTCCAGTGTGTCCACTCAGAGAGCCGCCATCTTGGGAAGGTACAGTTCATTTGTTCCACAACTTGGAGCCATTTCCCAGAGGACTTCAAAAGCTCTGGAAACTTCAAGTTTTGATTCATTACCTGTAATTCCAGTGCTCTGGGAATTTGAGGCAGGAGGACTAGAAGTTCCAGGTTGGCCTGAGCTACAAAGGGAGACTCTTCACTCCTACTCCATCCACTGCTGGCTTAACCAAGATAGGGCCTTCAAGCTTTCCTGGGTAGCAACCTTCTGAAGAGTTTTGTATATCAGATTCCATGTAGGTTATTATTATTATTTTATTGTGAAGGGGATGTACAGAGGAGCTACAATTACAGAAGTAAGGAAATGAGTACAATTCTTGTTGAACGTTGTTATCCCTCTCTTGTTTTCTCCCACTATCCCTCCCCCTGACTCCCTTCTTGCCCAAGTTGTAAAGTTCATTTAGAACATAGTGCCTTTTGAGTATCAATGTTGCATTCGTCACCCTTTGTTCTACCATTTCTGTGATTCCACTTCCCATACAATACAAAGGGTACTGAAATCAAAACTAATGACAATAAGGGGTAAACCAAAGGAAAAAGAAAAAAAGAAAGAAAGAAAGAAATAACTTTATACAATATACTAAGAAAAACAAAACCTTTTGTTTCCATATTTTGTAGTTCATTTCAATCAGCATCATTTTATGTAGTCATATATGTATGTAGCTATTGAGTTATTGTGATCCTCTGCTAGGACTATCCTAGACATACACTAATTAGTACATATGAGGGAAACCAGGAAGCCTATTTTTTAAAATATAATGTTCTAGAGAAAGCGATCAGGAAAGAACATAAGAAACATCTCAAATTTATTAGCCTCTTCTACTGCCAGCCTCCAGAAAGAGGTCTGCGGCCTCTGAGAATTTTGATGGGTTTCAGATATGTAATAGGATAGGGAGAATAATTTTAGCCTGATCCACAAATTTTATAAGTCTCATAGTTTAGAAGGGGAGACTAATACTTGTTGGGTGTGAGGGAGAGGAAAATCTACCTTCCCAACAGAATAGAGATTAAAAGTAGCCATTAGACCAAAGGAAATCTCCCTGCTATTTAAGAGGATTTAGCTAGAAGAGCTAACATGTAACAGAAATAAGCCAAAGGCCGGATATTTTATCTTAGGCAGAAACCTACATCTTCACTTTTCTTTTTTTTAATTATTATTTACTTTATTGTATTATAAAACTGATGTACAGAGGGATTACAATTACATGAGTCAGGTAATGAGCACATTTCCTTTTGTACAGTGTCTTCCCTCACTTTTGCTTTTCTTCCTAAATGCCATTATGTACTGCAAGAAGTAGGTGGGGTTGCCGAGCAAGGAAGCAGTTAGATACTCTCCCTTCTGAAAACACTGAGAAATTGCTAGGAATGGTGGTAATCTGCTTTTCCCTTTTTTGATGACCCAATTTCGCTCCTGAACTCATGCTAATAGTCTACTTGAGCTGCATCTTTGTTTTATTAAACAGGCCTCATTTCCAAAAGGCAACATTATCTTGTCTAAATATACTACTAAAGGGAAGTTAGGTTTGCTGCATGATTGTTTTCATGGGACCAGACCATATTCAGTGTTTCAAGCCTTCAACTCCTGTATGTAGGTTGCCAATATGGCTGTGTTCAGCCACACTCAGTGCTGCCTACACTGCTGCCTGTTTTCTTTCAGGACAACATTAGCTGGCAAGAGTTGTTGAAAGCAATATGTGAGTGCAACTGTAAGAGGTATGTTTCTTATACTTCCTTGCTGGTTAACTCATGGAAGCTGCTTTCTACTGTGAAGGGGATCTGAAATGCTGAGTTTACTCCTTAT
Organism: Perognathus longimembris pacificus; assembly: GCF_023159225.1. NCBI lineage: Eukaryota > Metazoa > Chordata > Mammalia > Rodentia > Heteromyidae > Perognathus > Perognathus longimembris. The sequence goes on from NC_063161.1 coordinate 95,874,946, forward strand.
TTTCTCCTCCATCTATCTAGTGGACATAAGACTGAACTCTGTATTTTAAAAATAAGCAGTTGATCTAAAAAAAGTGATGTTAGATGAAACCTATGAAGCTGTGGCAACTGGGAGGAATAATATATTTTACTTCCATACTGTGGCAGGCATTGCAAATTGATAGTGGTGTGCCACTAAGGACCTTAGAACACTTGCCAATATCCGCTCAGGAAGCATTACCTATTATTAGACATCAGGCATGAGAATTTCAAGTTGGGAAGAAATCTTGCTTTCAGTGCATGAATTGAGTTGCCTGTGAATCTGATGTGACAACTTGTACCTTTTGCTGAAAGAAAGGATTTGAAGATGAGAGTGTCTCCCTGATATACAAAATGGGACTGCTAACTGGGTACCAGTTGCTAACATCTGTAATGCTAGCTTCTCTGTAAGCTTATCTCTGGAAGACTGTATTTTTGATAACAGCCCAGGCAGAACAATTCACTACCCCCATCTCCAAAATAACTGACATAAAAATGACACACAAAAAAAAAAACGAAAATGGAGTCTTAAATAAAAAAGAAAAAAAATACAACACAAATATAGGTTAAGAAAGTGACAGGCTTCGCAATCTGCCTTAATAGCCTCTGCCCAGGTACCTTGTATTTCTCTATGCTCCAGTTCCAATAGGAAGGAGAGCTGAGGGGGTTGCAATAACATTAATTAAAATATTCACCTCACTGCTTTCTAGCATTCTCTTACATTTTTAGGTTATCAGAAAGTTCTTGACTGGGTAGAGGGTTGGCATGAAGAATATGTCATCTTGAAACCTTGCTAGAATTGTGACTTCTAAAGGTGCTAAATGATTAGGAAGATATATGTCTCTTCTAAGTATGTCTGGCAACCACTCTTTGTAATCTTTCTTGAGATAATTTAAAGGACTTCCTGTTTTTTACCCTCTCCATGAGCTCTTTTCATCCAAAGAAAGATTCTGCTAAGCAGAATTTATTCTCCAGTTTTCTCTTTCAGGTAAGATATGGTACACACAATATATCAAAAATAGATTCTACAGCAGATGTAGAGATACAGGTCTGTAATCCCTCCTACTGGCTCTTGGAAGCAGAAACAAGAGAATCTTAGTCAGAGATCACTGACAACATTACAAAAAAATCCTATCTTAAAGCAATCAAACATCAAGAATTGAGAGTGTAGCTAAAGTGGTCTGAACTTGAAACTTTGCCTTTAGTTCCCAGCCCTACAAAACAAACAACAACAAAAATGTCTTAACTAATTTAGGCCTTTTCTGTTCTCTACAGATATATTTTCAGATTGAGGTGGGGAAACCTCTTCTTTGCCAAGGGCCATTTAGATTTTTGTAACATTTGTAGGTCTTACAAAATTATTAATGGATGCAGACAGGTTGAGGGCAACTGACAAGAAATATGTCTGCCTTGCCATGTACCAAATGATTCAAATGGCCATACTTGGCCTGTGGGCTAGATGTTCACTACTCTTGGAATTCTAAATTTAGGGACCTTAGCTTTCAAAAACTATATTCCAAGAATTAAATAAATGTTGCCCAAATGTCAAATAGCTCTTGGAGAGACAGTCCAAAAGGAAGGTATTGGACTATGACCTACCCAATGTTTCCATGTTGGCCCTGTCTCTTTGAATTGACTTGAAGATTAGGACTGATATTAGGCACTTTTTGGATTACTTTTTTCTTTTGTTTTGCAACTATACTGGATTTGCTTTGAAAGCTTTGTACAATATAGTTCATTTATACAGCTCTTTTCCTGGGCTATTGTTCATGCCTGTAATCCTGCCAAAAAGCACATAAGCTTTAAATTAATATTTTTCTATGCATACTATTTTGTATGTGTTCTGCCTTTATTTTTGGTTGTGAAGTCAACAATTTTGTTTTCCCTTTGGTGTCCAATATTCTCTGGCCTCAGAAAAACTCAGAGATGAACAGATGTTGTATAAACCATTTCCCCTGCATTTTCCCACTTATATTTTTTCAAAGGAAACAAAAAACCAAGATAGAGGCATGAAAGTTTTCTTGGAAAGTTCCAGAAACTATTAAATCTATCATGGAAGAGAATGTTCCCTTTTGAATGAAATGATCACTGAACTGCTACAGCAGCTCATACAAGTTAAAGGACATTTTCTAACATCATCTATTCTTCTAGGTAGCAGGTATAAGCTGAATTACTTGTTTTTTTAAACCTCTTATGTGGAAAACTTTTCAAATATAAAGTTCTAGAAAAGGTCATCCCAGTCCACGACTTTATGTCCAAATTTCATCAGAGACTTACCACCTTATTTAGTTGAAATACAAAGATAATTTCTGTATCTGTAAGCTTTAATATCTGGGTATTATTTCCAAGGGCAGGTTCCAATTTGCCAAGCTGAATGAGAAATCTGCATTGTAGCTTTCTTCCTTCCTCTCTGTGTAAATACTGTGCCCCCTCCCCTGCAAATGTTTGAAATAAGCTGAATAAACAGAACACAGTGGGCAACTCAGGGAGTGTTCTAATCAGAAATATTTTCACTCATGGGGTAAGGCTTTACATAACCCACAAAGAGCTATGATTTGAACCACCCATTGCAAGAAATAAAGCATTGAAATGAGAGCATGTTTTAGTCAGATCTCTAAATTCATGTTTGTTTGTTTGTTTTCAAATCTCTGCTGCTCATGTAAGAGTTCATCACAAATTGTGGCAAATGCATGTCTCTATCTGTCTACTGGACAATACATTTCAAAGGTCAATTTGTATTCTCAGTTAATCTTTTCAATGATTGTTTTTTTGTGTCCGCTGTTTTTCAAGTGTCAGAAGATAATATAAAACCAGAAATGCACTGAAGAGACAATTCCAAAATGAAATCTGCTTCTGTGCATCATGCATTTTAATCTAGGTAGCAAACTTCAGCACAGCAGTGCAAACCACAGCCCAGAATAGCTAAACAATAATTTGTGATCTACAGAATCAACACAGCAAGGCACATGTAAAAGGCTTATTGAACTTTCTGAAGATATGTTTTTCTATTAAATGTAACCTAGAAATTTTGGATAAAATATATGTGTAACATACGTGTACAGTTTAGAGTAATAAGGTGAAAATTTGTCTATTTACCAACCATTTAGGAAACAGATTTTTATTACCTTTTCAACCTATTGAGTACCTTTCCCTGAGTATTATACCTTACTGTCTACTCAGAAATTATTTCTCTGAAAGGTATTACCATTTCTTGCTTTTCTTTAAGGCTTTAGATGTTTCAAGAAGTAATTCTATAGCATAAAACATTTGAACTTTATATAAATGTGTTAGTGTTTACTTGTTTTATTCAGTATATTTTCAATATCCATCCAGGTTAATGTCAGTAGGTATAGTTCAGTTACTTTCACTAATGAATAGTATTCAATCATATGATTAAAAAAACACCTCTTCATTTTTTATTATCCATCTTCTTTTCAAGGGACATTTTGGGTTGATCTTAAAATTTTCCTTTTGTGAATGTTTCTATTAGAGATTGTGGGTCCATGTCTTCTGTTGGTTATAAGTAAGTTTCACACACACACACACACACACACACACACGATTAATGATTCATAGAATATCTGCATTTAAAGTTTTTCTTAGTGTTACCTTGCATTTAGGTTTTATTTAATTTTTAAAATCATGTTTTCAGAAAAATCAATTTTTGAATGAACACTGTGTGTGTGTGTGTGTGTGTGTGTGTGTGTGTGTGTGTGTGTGTGTGTGTTATCTCTGACACTTGAACTCAGGGCTTTGTGCCCTAATTCAGTTTTTTCTTTTGTGACTCGAGTTCTACTATTTGAGCCATGTCTCCAGCCTAGCCTTTCTCTGGTTAATTGGAGGTAAGAGTCTCACAAACGTTTTTGCCTGGGCTGACATTGAACTATAATCTTCAAATCCCCGCCTCTTGAGTAGCTAGAATTATAGACACAAACAAGCTACTGGTACCTGGATTCCTGTTTATTTTTGTTGTTTTTGTTTGTTCATTTTTTTCTCCCTACAACATGCTAATCCAAAAGTCCTGACTTAAAGTTGCACCTATATATGAGTGTGTGTGTGTGTGTGTGTGTATGTATGTATATGAAATTGTCAATTGCTTTGGTGTTTCTCTCTCTCCTTTCTATTTTGAGCTCTGAGTTCAAGCAAGAGCCGCCAGAACTTTGAGTTGCTTTGCTCAAGGCTAGCATTTTACCACTTGAGCACCAGCTCCACTTTTGACTTTTCAGTGATTCATTAGAGATGAGAATCTCATAGACTTTTCTGTCTGGGTTGGCTTTGAATTGGAGTCCTCAGATCTCAGGTTCTTGAGTAGATAGGGTTACAGGCATGAGCTATGGATGCCCGGCTTCCTCTATTTCTTTTCTTTTTATTTATTTATTTATTTGTTTGTTTTCTTTATTGTCAAAGTGAAGTACAGAGGGGTTACAGTTTCATATGTAAGGCATTGAGTACCTTTCTTATCCAACTTGTTACCTCCTTCCTCATTCTTCCCCCCTTTCCCTTTCCTTCTCCCCCCCCCCCAGTTGTACAGTTGTTTACACCAAATAGTTTTGTAAATATTGCTTTTGGAATGGTTTGTCTTTTTATCCTTTGTCTCTTGATTTTGGTATTCCCTTTCCTCCGTAAATTAGAAAATGCTCTTTTATTATTGTGGCAAATAAACATAGTATAAAATGTATCTTCTTAGCCATTTTAAGGTCCTTATGTGACTGGCTTGTTTCACTTAACCTTATGTCATTGTGGTTCACTGTGTTATAGCACATGCCAAAACTTCTTTAAAGCTGAATCATACAGTTTTGTATTTTCTTTAGAATCTCATGGGTCATTAGACACGTGGGTTTCTTCTACCTAGTAGCTTGTAAATGAATATTGAAGGTCTGTGTCTCTTTTAAGCCCTGCTTCCAATTCCTTTTGGCATAAACCCAGAGTGTGATTTCTGGAATATATCCTTTTAGGATTCCTCCTATTCTGCCCAAACCAAGTGGTTATAATGAGAGTTGCCACATATACCCCGTGCTTTCTCTTGCTGTAGGTTGACACCTGATTCATAACAAGGTGCTAAGATTTTCCCCTGGGAGTTTCAGAGTGGATTTGGGGATGACAGTTCAGTCCTCTGTAAGGTGGAAGTGGTGTGAGATGCAGGAGTGGGTTTTGTCATACAGTGAACATTCTGCCTTGAGGTAAGAACATAAAGTCATCAGGGAAGAAAGAGGTAGAAATCATAAGTGAAAGTCCTGGTCAACGTTTGCTTCTCTACCCTTTATGAGCCAATACATTTCTCTCTCCTTAACCATTTTGAATAGGATTTACCCTATGTAGGCAACAGTAACCCCTCTGTACATTACCTTTATAATAAAATTAAATTAAAATATGATTAACATAGTGCCCTAGTTACAGTTGTCTCAAGTTATATGCAAGTTCTACTATATATTGGCCATGAGGCAATATGGATTTTTACAAGTCTTAAGGTTGTTGTAATGGAATAAGTATAAATTTAATCAGAGGCAAAATAATGGGGTCCAACATCTTTCACTAAAATTGGCAGTAGGGAAGAATGAGAGAATGAAACTGATAATAATTGCAACTAGGAAGGTAAAGAGTTATAAGGACTATGATGAGGAAATTGTTCTATTCTGTAAACGAGTATAAGTATTTCCCAGATAGAGGTCTGGCATTAGGAGAGGCAGGGTAATGAAATTTCTATGAGGGAACAGACTTTTGCAGGAGGGATGATTTATTCTGAATCAAAGAAAATACATACAGTTTCTTCTCAAAGGTTTGCAGAGGAGAGCATTCTAGCCTAGCTGTTCTAGAAAACAGATATTTGTGAGTGGCTCAATCACTCATTAGTTGTAAAAAACAGAAATATTGTCCAATTGGCTGATTTTTTTTTTTTTTTTTTTTTTGGCCAGTTCTGGGTCTTGGACTCAGGGCCTGAGAGCACTGTCCCTGGCTTCTTTTTGCTCAAGGCTAGCACTCTGCCACTTGAGCCACAGTGCCACCTCTGGCCATTTTCTATATATGTGGTGCTGAGGAATCGAACCCAGGGCTTCATGTATAGGAGGCAAACACTCTTTCCACTAGGCCATATTCCCAGCCCTGGATGAATTTTATTATTATTATTATTATTATTATTATTTTTTTTTGGCAAGTCCTGGGCCTTGGACTCAGGGCCTGAGCACTGTCCCTGGCTTCTTCCCACTCAAGGCTAGCACTCTGCCACTTGAGCCACAGTGCCGCTTCTGGCCGTTTTCTGTATATGTGGTGCTGGGGAATCGAACCTAGGGCCTCGTGTATCCGAGGCAGGCACTCTTGCCACTAGGCTATATCCCCAGCCCCTGGATGAATGTTTTTAAGGAAAGAAAATTTATTGAAATAGTTGTCGGGGGTGAGGGGTGGGGGGTGGGGGGAGTCTTAAAGAATCTATTCAGAGGCAAGAGAAACATTTTGATCTACAGAGTTCTGCCACCTTCACTGGGAGAGCTATGAAAGTAGTTACTTTCTTGCTCTCTCTCTCTCTTTCCCTCTCTCTAACTTAAAAAAAACTCTGTCTATTCTTTCTGTTTTTTTTTTTATCTTTCTTTTCTCTTTCACTCTCCCCTCCCTTTCTCCCTCTTGTTCTTTCTTCTCTTTCTCCCCCCCCCCATCTCTTTCTTTCTTTGTATATTTAAATTCTTTTATTTTTCTGGTTTATTGAGGGCTTGAACTCAGGCCCCAGGCCATGTCCCTGAGCTGTTTTTGCTCAAGGCTAGGGCTCTACAACTTTGATCCACAACACGACTTCCAGTTTTCTGCTGGTTGATAGAAAATAAGGGACTCAGGATTTTCTTGCTGGGGCTGGCTTTGAACTTCCATCCTCAGATCTATGCCTCCTGAGTAGTTAGCAATACAGACATGAACCATTAGTGCTGGACTTCTCTTAATTTATTCATTAGTGGTACTGGGGATTGAATTCAGGGTTTTATGATTAGTAGTCTACCATTTGAGTCACATCTCTAATCTTTTTTTCCCCGGAGCTATCCTTAGACTGTAATTCTCCTGCTCCTTCTTCTTGGCAACTAGGATTACAGGAGTACTGGGTGCTGTGGCTAGTGTGGTAGGCTGTTTTTCTTGCTCATTATTATTCACATCTTGACTATGCTCAGCTCATGGACTTTCCATGTCTTTACAAATATAGTTGTCAAATTCCAACTGAAATTTAGTGTAATTAAACTGGTCCAATGGGTTGTTCTTAGAAGAAGTTGTTGGCAGAAAGAGTGTCTATATATGTATATATACATATGGAAAAAAATATTACATGTTGGATATTATATATGTACTTCTGACCGAGGATGTAGAAGATATTGACTGAACTTTTAGATTTCTCAGAGTTCTGTGCTCTAATTTTCTCCAATACTCAACTCTTAGTGCTTCAAAGCATTGATAGTGTTTTGTTTGGTTTGTTTCATGAGTGCACGTGCACATATGTGTATGTGTATAATATACGTGTATATTTTATATAGATATATATCACATCTATGACATGATATATCATGTGATATATATGTGTGATAAAGATATATGATATGTATTTCTTCTCAAAATGCTCCTATATTTATATATAATGTGTATATATGTAATGTGTGGGGTACACATACACACACACAATGTGGGAGTAATTTTGGGAGTGAATTGATTTACAATTCACAAAATGCTTTCACAAAAGGTAATTAGACCTATGGTTCTGAACCTCTATGTACATAATCTAGAGTGAAATATTCTTTGCTGAATTTAAGTAATCATCTGTGCAAGATGGTGCCAGTAATTAACTAATTAATGAATATTTCATTTTCTAAACCAGAAAAGATTGGACAGGGATTACAATGTAACACAGGCATTCATGTGTAGTACTTTTGGATTTCCTTTCCATAATTCTCTCACATCCCACCTACCCCTGCTACTAGATTCATTTCACATTTCTCACTTCCTTTATCACATAGGTATATTGAATATTCTGTCATTTGTTCCTTTTTGTTTCTTAAAATTCAAGCACTCCCCTTCCATTAGCCACCCCTTGTCAAACCCGTTTCAGCTTCATGATACTAATTTTGTTAAAGTGTCTATGAATTTTTCAAAACATTTACTCTTTGGAGTTTCACTCCTGCATGTGCTATAGTCATCTAAACCATGTATATGCTATGTATAAGATACAATTTTGTATAATATATAATCACAAATAATACGTATAAGATGTATTAGATGTTCTGTGTGATATTTTTCAGACCCATCCATTTTCTTGCAATTTTATTTTTTCCAATGACTGCATAAAATTCCACTGTGTATATCTGTGTGTGTAGAGAGTGTGTATTATATGCACATGTGTATGTATATATGCATATATACATGTAATACACATATGTATATATACATATGTATATAGATACATATGCATTCACCCACACTCACAGAGAGAGAGGGAGAGAGAGAGAAAGAGAGAGAGACTGTTCATAACTTGTAGTGGGTTACCCTGTTGATTTAATTAGTATTTTGATGATTCAGGACTGGGTTTTTATATGTTGATTGGAAATTTAGATAAATCTCTTGTGAAGTAGCCTTTACAAATAACTTGGTAATTATAGATTTTTGTTTCAATGAACATGGGTATGCCATACCTTTCTTGTAACTTGTCATGTAAAATTTTAGGCAAATGCCCAGGAGTGGTTATCACTATTCATATGATAGTTCTATGCACTGATTTTTGAAGACTTTTATTTTCATAGTGTTTACATTAATTTCCCCTCTGGCCAACAACATTAATGAAACTTTAAAAAATAGAGTATGCTAAGGTATGCATTTAATAATGTTACTTTATTCATTTGCATCCTAAAATTTTTGTAATGAGAAAAGATTGGGTGGAGTTAAGGAATAACATTGTGAGAACTCTCTATACCTTTGTAGTCAACTCTGAACATGCTTTATCAGCCGTGTGTGTATCATGGAACAATATACAATTTGTAGAGTCGCTGAGGCAAGACCTATGTTTTCTTCATCCATTATTGTAAGCCCAACAGATAACTCACTTTTTTTTGCCAGAAAATAAATGGTTTAAGCAGGACCAACCATCTACATTTGTTTAGGCAAAAATCATGATGCTCATGGTATTTGTGCCTGACTTATGATGTTAGGCACAGTTTTAAGTTGCTTCTGAGTCTTTATAGATGGGCTGGAAAGCAGAGACATTTGTGTAATATAAAACTACTAATTATTAGATACTTCCTAATCTATGTCTGCTAAGCCATGAAAGAATTGTCTGATGCATCAAAGAAAATGACTGAAGAAATAAACCTCAGTGTAGAAGATGAAAAACTAGAAGGTTTTCGAAAAAGTGAAGGGTAATCCGTTGTCTTAAAGAAAAATAAAATGGGAACCGAAGACTTAAAACTAACCTGGTAAAGTTGTTGGAGAAGAAATTTGAATTTCTCTAAGAGATGAATTGTAGAAAGTGCTGATCCACTAGGGGATCAGAAATGAGATAATGGGCTGTCATCTATTACTTTGGTTTTCAAATATTATTTCTTTTTTAAAAAAGTCGATAACAAGTAGTAAAGTGATTTCCTATGGCTTGGCAGAGTAGATGTTGGGAAAGAACAATTGTTCCTTTGAGGGAGCTTGTTGGGTGCTTGCCTCCTGCAGTTAATTTTTTTTTCTATTTATGAGAGCCATCTGCTTCATTAGACTTTCCAAGATCAGATATTATCTACAGGGAGTTCCACAGCATCTTAAAACTGAGAACTGCAGTGAAGTTTTAAGTGAATGCCAGAAAACCAGATGTGAACCAGGTTGTCAAGTTCTGTTTCCCTTCCAGAACTGAAGATTTCATGCTAGGCTGAGTTAATGCAAATGTTGGGCAACGCCTTGGGGTCAGATCAATGTTGGAGCCAACATTGATCAATTCTTGCACGTGTTCATGGAGTCCCTCTAAAAACCAATGTAGCCCTGTTTATGGTTTTAAAAAAAAAAACCCAAGCAAAATCCCAAAAGAATTAGATGGGAGAAATTCTGGCCTTCCACTGTCCCTGTTCATGTTCTTTACTGAAAATATTACACCAACTACATGCAAGGGAATGCAGTAGATATTTCCAGTGCTGTTTCTTCATGTGGAAGGCACTTATCTACGTGTTGAAAAAGTTTGTATTTCTGATTATATCCTATACATGGCCTACTGATCTCAAGAAAAGTTGAGTGAAGGGAATTTTATGCAACAGAAACTAAAAATGAAAATAGCACTTTTCCACATCTCTAAAGAGCTGACGTTTGAATATCTGAATTATTTGGGCTAAGGCTCTCAGGAGAAATTTAGAACACAAGGGTTAGACCTGCCATTTCTAGAAAGAAGTTTAGAAAGGAGGCTTGTGGTTAAATGCTCTGGGGAAGACGAAGGTTTCCATTTTTGTTTTGATAAATGCTCACTTATTTCCTGGTGCTGGGGCAGGAATTTCCCAGTGTTGATAGAAGAAAGCAACACTTAGTGTTACTAAGGATCCAGAACTCATATGGATTTATGCTTTCTGTTGTCCAAGGTTATCTCCTACCATTTGCTCATTATTTCCAGTGGAATTATAAATATTTACAGTGAAACAGTATTGTCATCTTCCCAACACAAAAGAAGCAACTGGCTTAAAATACCCCAGAAGGTGGTCATAATCCATTCCTCATGGTCTTGTATTCTTTTAAAAATTTTAACATTTTAATTATTAAGTAGCACATAATAACTAGCAAAGAGTATGATATTTTAATACAATGATTGCATCACGGAAACTGCCATATGCATCAGTTGAAATATTTACCATTTCTTTGTGTGGGGAATATTCACATAATTTCTACAGCCTATTGTTATGCACCATAGTTTATTCTGAGCTATAGAGTAGTAAAATTTATTCCTCCTATCCGACTGTATTCCTGTGCACATTAACCATTTTCACCCCATCCCTCTTGATTCCACACCTTTTCAGCCTCTGTAATAACCATTTCAGCCTCTGTAATAACCACCATTGTACCTTCTACTTCTAAGAGGAGAGCAACTCTCTTAGCTTCTGCATGTATGTATTTGTGTCACTGTGCCTGACTTTTCATTTATATCATACTCATCATCCTTGAAAACCCTGAGATTGAATTGCATCAAGTAGATTCTTTATTGCTAAGGGAATAAAGGCAATCATTCTTACAGCTCTGCCTTTATGGATGAAGGTTTTCTTTTTTTTTTAAACAGAAGTTTCTGACTCGTATTTACGAACTCTGAAGATATATATTGCCATGCCAATATCACCTCCCAATGCTGTGGGATTCTCTCCAGCTGTTTTGTGATAAGCAATCATATTTTAGCAAATATTATTGGTTCAAATCTTCATGGCTTTCTGTAGCATTAGTTAGCAGTAGCTGCAGTATGAATAGCCCCTGAAATAGCTTTAGTTACTGGCTCACTGGCATGTGAATCTGGCCAGCAGAAAGTTCCTCCTGAAGGTTGTGATGTTCTTTCTCCAGCTATGTTTCCTTTTCACAAAGTAGGAACTGTATTATCCTGTCTATCCCTAGAAATCCTTGGGATTTGGGGAGTGTAACACAGAAAAGCTCTAGACAAGCTTTCTTATCAAAAAAGCCATGGGTTTCAAAAAAATGCAATTCAATACCAATTAACCTAAAGGTAAAAAATGAGACTATTCTTCAGAGAAAAGCAGAATGTAGACATTTCTTTAAATATATTGGCCTTATAGCCCTTTCAGGGACTCTTTGCACCCCAAATTTGCAAATATTGTGTACCAGATTTTCTTTACATATCTTAGTGGTTTCTTAAACTGTCATTGGGTATTTGCAAGCAGGGGAGAAACTCTTTGGCTTTTTACCTGAGTTCAGCAGCTTCCACATTAGAATAATAAGTTTATACCAATTTGATACCATGGCTGATAGAAAAAGAGAAGAGGATCGTGGAGATCAAGCAATGCTGTAACAGCTTTACACTTTTCAAAGGCTAAATAAAACCCAATACTAAGTTCCCTTTGTCTTCTTCCTTTCTTTCTTTCTAATTCTGTCAAAAAATAGAGGGACTCAATAAAATACTATAAATAATTGACCTCTTTTCCATTTGAAAAAAGCAAACTTGGTAAGCAACTTTAAGTCAAATAGAAAAAGAAGAAAAGACCTATCAAGACCTCTCAATCTGGATGGCAGGCAGGGTTCAATAGTGAGGGTTCAATAAATATGTACTTTGAGGAAGTTTGAAGTAAGACCTCTGTTAATTATGCTGTCAGTTCATTAGGCCAAACCACTCCTCACTCTCTATAGCCCTTAATAGTTCTTAAATACCCTCATGTCTGGAAAATTTCTCATCCGCCTCACCCACAATCATAGCTGGCAGAATAAATGTACCACGTGTCTTCTATTACACTGGTCTTCCAAGGTAGAAGAGAGAATTGAGTAATATGTAGACAGCCAGTACCATCTTAGTCCCTGTATCCATCTATTTACCTAACACTCAGTAACTCAACAAATTGCTCAAGTCTAACTATGTATCTAGCTGCTATGCTACAGTCTGAGAAAACAAAGGTGAACAAGACAGACCCAAATGCCCTTTTGTCCTAGAGCTTGCATTCTATGAGTCAATGTGGGATTATGAGAAACCTGGGAAGCTGAGAGGGACAGGAAAAGAAGACCAAATATTTATATAGCTAAATACATTTTTCTTCCCATTTGGCATTTTGCCAAAGACCCCTATGTTAAAAAGGGTGGTTTGAAGCAAAGTACTCTCAAGAGGATTCTGCCTTGTAGTTGGATGGACTAGTAAGTAAGGTATGTAAACCAAAATCTAAAATCAAGGAAGTAGGTAAGATAAGCTGTACTAAATTTTATGTAGATTGATATATATAATGTATTTGAGAGACAAGAGTGGATACTGGGAAATAAAAGGTTTCTTAGTGCATGTAACTAAATGTAACTAAAGCATACACATGTGTAAGTAGAAAGAGAGCTATGATATGCCCATAAAGGTGACTAAGGTTTTCTCATTATATGTAATTACTTAATATTTTTTGAGTAAATGGGACTATGGCCAGAAAGACCATAAAATGAGAATACCTTTATTTTTGTTTAATTATGTGCATGATAAAGGGTATTTTTAAACAATAGGCAGCCATTTTCAAACTATTTGAAGAAAACTCATGAAAAAATTGTTCTGAATCTCATTTTGCTTCCTATTAACAGTATGATCTGCTGTTTACTAACATCTCTGAATCTGTTTGTCTCACCAGAAGTGAGACAAATCCTGCTTCACAGTTTCACTAACGATAGTCTATAAAATACTATATATGGAATTTTATACCCACAGACTGGCATTTAATAGACATTCAATAAATATAAGCACTTTCATTCATTATGTATGATGGCACAACTTGTGCATTATTCAGTATCTGGAATCTAAGAAGAATCTGAAAGGTTCACTTTCAGCTTGCATACCACAATGCTTTTTATATATATAAAAAAGGATGTTAGATGGCTCTTAACAGTTAGCTTATATCAACAGCATTCAGAGATGAAAATCCTATAGATCATTGAAAATATAATAACATAATAGCAATAGCTAAGAAAAATCACAGCTAAAATGGACTAAGATCTATTAATGTTTCTAACCTATTAAAACTATTTTCATTCCCAGTTTGTGGATGTGGATTCTGAAGCACAGAGAGTTTTGACAAATTGTTCCAAGGCCATATACGTAGTTAAGTAGAAGATCCAGGGCTGAATATTTCTGTCTTACTCCAAAGCCCAAAGCCTTTTATGAGGTGCTGTCACCTGGTGCCCCACACTTAGATTTGTTTCTGTTCTTCCTCTGGCTGTTTCCTCTCCCAAGAGGCTATGAAGCCAAGAGGGCATGCTCACACAGAACCTGTGAGTTCTTATGGATGGGGATTGGGGTATTCAAGGCCTCAGTGTTTCTTTTTAAAATTTCTTTATTGTCAAAGTGTGATATAGAGGGGTTACAGATTCATATGAAAGGTGAGTACATTTCTCATTCTACTTGTTACCTCCTCCCTGATTTCTCCCCTCCCCCCTCCTCTTTCCCCTCTCCCCGCCCCCCACCCAGAGTTGTGCAGTTGGTTTACACCAAATGTTTTATAAGTGTTGCTTTTTGAATGGTTTGTCTTTTTGTTTGTTTTATCTTGATTTAGTATTCCCTCTCCCTTCCCCAGTTCTATTACCCGTATCAGACAATATCCAGGGTACTTGGATGTAGTACAGTGGTAGCAAGGGTGCAGCCACAGGAAGGGACTACAAGAGAAACAAAACTAGACAAACCACTCAGTCAAACAAACAGGCAAGGAAAAAGAGAAAAAAAGTAGTACGAGTTCACATAGCATGTTGAGAATAATTACAACAATGGTATAACTCTTGTTTCCGTAACGTGGAGTTCATTTCACTTGGCATCGTCTTATGTGGTCATATGGTTGTAGTTTTTGGGGGTATTTTGGTCTTCTACAATGACTAGCCTATTCCTGTACTAGCCACCCTATGAGGGAAACCGGAGGGTTTATGTTTCTTTGGGTCTGGGTCACTTCACTTAGTATGATTTTTCCAAGTGCTTCCATTTCCTTACGAATGGGGCAGTGTCATTCCTTCTGATGGAGGCATATAATTCCACTGTGTATATGTACCACAGTTTCCTGATCCACTTTTCTACTGAGGGGCATCTAGGTTGGTTCCATGTTTTAGCAATGACAAGTTGTGCTGCAATGAACATTGTTGTGCTGGTGGCTTTAGTGTTGTCTTGCTTGTAGTCTTTTGGGTAGATGCCCAAAAGTGGGGCTGCTGGGTCATAAGGGAGCTCTATGTTTTGCCTTCTTAGGAACCTCCACACTGCTTTCCAGAGGGGTTGAACAAGTTTGCATTCCCACCAACAATGTGGTAGAGTTCCCTTTTGGCCACATCCTCTCCAGCATTTGTCATTATTAGATTTCCTGATAATAGACATTCTTACTGGGGGTGAGGTAGAATCTCAATGTTGTTTTGATTTGGATTTCTTTTATGGCCAGTGATGTAGAGCACTTTTTCATGTGACTCTTGGCCATTCTCATTTCCTCTTCAGAGAAGTCTCTTTATAGGCCTATAGCCCATTTATTGAGAGGACTATTGGTTCTTTGATTGTTTGTTTTGGAGGAATTTAACTTTATGAGTTCTGTGTATATTTTAGATATCAGCCTTTGTCTGCTGTATGGCTGGTGAAGATTTTTTCCCAATCTATGGGTTTTCTATTTATCTTGGAAGCTATATCCTTTGCCCTGCAGAGTACTAAAGAATCCCCAGACAGTCTCTAGACTTGTTTAGACCTCTTTTCAAAGAATACTCCTGAGCATGAACCATGCATGGTGTTTTCCAGTTTCATCTATGTTGTTGTAAATAACAGAATTTCCTTCTGTTGTATATATGTTCCATATTCATTCATCCATCCATTGTTATACATTTAGGTTGATTCCATAGCTTGGTTGTTATCAATAGTGGAGTAAATATTGAAATGTGTGCCTTGACACATTGATTTCATATTCTTTGGACAAATATCCACTAGCAGGATTATAGGATTGAATGGGAGCTCCATTTACAATTTTTTGGAAGAAGTTCCATGCTCTGTTTCACAATAGCTGAACTAATAGACATTCCAATACTATTCTCTTACAAGAACTCTAATCTTTCAATTCATTGTGAAGACAATTTCCTGAAGGCAAGAGATACAATAAAGGTTATTTAATTGTTAATTGACTTGGTTTATAACTTTAAATAGTCTTTGAGGATAGGTATAAGAGCTGCTTTAAAACCCCTTTTGCTAAATTGAATAATTGCATTATTTAGATATTAGTATTTAGTGGTTATTTTTTCTCTTGTATATGGGGTAACATTTTTCTGATTGTGTACTGTATATTATGATTAATTATTATAGTAACTGCCTTCTATTATGCTTCTATCCAACACCTCTCTCCTTTAACATTTTGCTGCACCATGCAGGCAAACACATTAAATTCAAGCCTTTAATTCTATTTCTCTTGCAAGGAGAGAAGCTAAACTTAAAAAAAAAATTGTCAAGGTGATCTACAGGGGGATTACATAAGATAGTGAGTACATTCTTATCAAACTTATTACCTCCTCCCTCATTTTTCTCCCACCTTCCCTCCTCTTCAGCCCCTTTCCCCCAGTTGTACAGTTAGTTTACAACATATTGTCTTGTAAGTATTACTGTTTTATTGGTTTGCCTTTTACTTTTTGTCTCATTATTTTGATGTTCCCCTTCCCTTCCCACCCCTAATTCAAACATATATACAATACCAGGGTACCAGATTCTAATAAGTGACAACAAGGGCTAAATCATAGGGAAGATAAACAGAAAAAGAGAAATAATTTCACATGCTACATTAAAAATAACAACAAAAATGATAAACCATTTATTTTGGAGGTCATTTTGCCTACTGTCATCTTATGTGATCATATGTACTTAGCTATTGAGCTATTGTGATCATCTGCTAGGACTATCCTAAACATATAATAATTATTACCAATTAGGGAAACCATAGAGTCTGTGAATGGCAAAGAGGCACATGAAGAAGTGCTCAACATCCTTGGCCATAAAATAAATGCAAATAAAAATAACACTGAGATTCTACTTCACCCCTGCAAGAATTGCAATTATCAAGAAAATTAATAACAGATGCTGGTGGAGATGTGGCCAAAAGGGAACATTACTACACTGTTGGTGGGAGTGTAAACTTGTTCAACCACTCTAGAAAGCAGTTGGAGGTTTATCAATAGGCTAAACATAGAGCTCCCCTATTACTCAGTAACCCAACTGTTAGACATTTACCCAAAGGATCACAAAGAAGGCTATACTAAAGCTACCAGAACAACTATGTTCATTGCATCATTATTTTTCATAGCTAAAATATGAAGCAAACTTAGATGCCCCGCGGTAGATGAATGGATCAAGAAATTGAGGTATATATACACAATGGAATTCTATGCTTCTATCAGAAAGAATGACATTGCCCCATTTGTAAGGAAATGGAAAGATTTTGAAAAAAAATCATACTAAGTGAAAAGAGAAGCTGAACTTTTAAGACAATTTTATTAGCCTTAGCTGAGTCATGTGAACCTGATCAAATTCTGGTGATTTTCAAGCTAGTCAGAAATTTGAGTCAAGTTTATCCTCAGAATTGAGAACTATTGTTTTCTTCTTGGTGGCAAATGTTCTTCCTTCACTTCCTAGTTGCAATCAAGGGATTGCCTTGCTATCTGGATTTCTTATCCAACTAGCAATACTGTAAGTTTTACTGATAGAAGGGCCCTGATTTTCAGACGAATGGCCTTCAAGAATCAGGGAACTCCATGATGCTCTTTACTTTGTCCCACCTTCCATGATGCCCCAGGACCCACTTTTCTTTGGTTCTATGTATAGATGACATTGAGTGTTTTGTCAATATATTTCTATTGTTGATTATTTTATTTTTATTTTTTTCAAATTTTTATTATCAAACTGATGTACAGAGAGGTTACAGTTTCATACGTTAGGCATTGGATACATTTCTTGTACTGTTTGTTACCTTGTCCCTCATACCCCCCTACCCCCTCCCCCTTACCCTTTCCCCCCCTGAGGTGTTCAGTTCACTTACACCAAACAGTTTTGCAAGTTTTGCTTTTGTAGTTGTTTGTCTTTTTTTACTCTGTGTCTCTCAATTTTGGTATTCCCTTTCAATTTCCTAGTTCCAATCCCAGCATACCTGGTTTCCAATATACTCATATAAGATTACAGAGATAGTGTAGGTACAACCACAAGAAGGTGATATAAGAACATCATCAATAATAGAAGCTACAGATACACATGGGACATTGAAAGTAGTTACAACTGTGATATAACAATTGTCTCCATAACATGGAGTTCATTTCACTTAGCATCATCTTATGTGTTCATAAGGGTATAGCTATTGGGCCTTGTGATGCTCTGCTATGACTTGCCTAAACCTGTACTAATTATTCCCAATAAGGGAGACCATAGAGTCCATGTTTCTTTGGGTCTGGCTCACTTCACTTAGTATAATTTTTTCCAAGTCCTTCCATTTCCTTACAAATGTCATTCTTTCTGATAGAGGCATAAAATTCCATTGTGTATATGTACCACATTTTCCTGATCCATTCGTCTACTGAGGGGCATCTGGGTTGGTTCCAGCTTCTCGCTATGACAAATTGTGCTGCGATGAACATTGTTGTGCTGGTGGCATTACTGTGATTTTGTTTGTGGTCTTTTGGATAGATACCCAAAAGTGGGGCTGCTGGGTCATAGGGGAGTTCTATATTGAGCCTTCTGAGGAATCTTCATACTGCTTGCCAGAGCTGTAGTAATAAAAACAGCTTGGTATTGGCACCGGAACAGGCCTGAAGACCAATGGAACAGAATTGAAGACCCAGAAATGAACCTACAGAACTATGCCTACTTAATCTTTGATAAAGGAGCTAAAACAATAGTATGGAAGAAAGATAGCCTCTTTAACAAATGGTGCTGGCAAAACTGGCTCAACACATGCAACAAACTAAAACTAGATCCTTATATATCACCCTGCACCAAAATCAATTCCAAATGGATTAAAGACCTCAAAATCAAAACAGACACCCTGAAAACACTAAAGGAAGGAGTAGGAGAAACACTTGGGCTCCTTGGCACAGGATGGAACTTCCTTAACAAAGACCCACAAAGGCTACAAATCAAAGAAAGGTTGGACAAATGGGACTGCATCAAACTGCAGAGCTTCTGCATGGCAAAGGACATAGCTCGCAAGATAAACAGAAAACCCACAGACTGGGAGAAGATCTTTACCGGCCATTCAACGGACAAAGGCCTCATATCTAAAATATATGCAGAACTAAAAAGATTACCCTCTTCCAAAACAAAACCACAAAGAACCAATAGCCCCCTCATCAAGTGGGCTAAAGATTTACAAAGAGACTTCTCTGATGAGGAAATGAGAATGGCCAGGAGACATATGAAAAAATGCTCTACATCACTGGCCATAAAAGAAACGCAAATCAAAACAACATTGTTGATTATTTTACTATGCCTTTTTTATTCCTAGGACATGAATATTGCTCAATTTAAAATTATCAAGTCAATTTTTCCCTTCCTTCCTTCCTTCCTTCTTTCCTTCTTTCCTTCCTTCCTTCCTTCCTTCCTTCCTTCCTTCCTTCCTTCCTTCCTTCCTTCCTTCCTTCCTTCCTTCCTTCTTTCTTTCTTTCTTTCTTTCTTTCTTTCTTTCTTTCTTTCTTTCTTTCTTTCTCTCTCTCTCTTTCTTTCTTTCTTCCTTTATTTCTTATAGTTGATGCTGACATTGAACTCTCTAGATCAGGCTGGTCAAACTAATATCCACTGCTCTCTACCTCCTCAGTACTAGAGTTATAGGTGTATACCAATAGACTCAGCTTATAACAAATTGTAGTACTATGAGAAAAAAATAAGAACTAATAGGATTTTGGCTTTTGGGGTTCTGTTTATTTTTCCTCAGTGTTTATGTACAAAATGGTGAATCCACCTCCTATTAAATGATGCAATTTAGAAGTTAGAAGTATATATTTTCCCAGTAGTGAACACACGAAAATCACTGTTAATGTGTACATTAAAGAAATAAATCTGATTTTAAAAAATAAATCTAGTGTCTGTTTGTGAACAGCAAGATTATGTTACCTCTTTCCCGTTTTGGCCTATGTGTACTGTTTGCTCATTGGCACTTGATGTGAAATGACTCAGAGCTTGTCCATTTGCCTTACTATTTTAATCTATTAAAATATAGTAGCAAATCTGTTTTCAGATTCTATCACCTCTTGGATCAATTCTACCAGTTTTTTTTCTTTAAATTGGAGGAAGTCAAAGTATTAAGAAAATATAAGTGTTCTAAATACTAATAACAGAGACTCAGTATTTGTGGATCTTGCTAAGAAAATACAATCTAAAAAGGGAAGTGATAAAAATATTATTTAAATCTCTTAAGCCAAGCACATGTTTGAAGAGAGGATAGTTGAACACTTGTGAAAATTAAGGGCTTTTCATTTCAAAGAGAAGTTTTGAATGAGTGCAATCCTTTATACCAAAATATATCAATATTGAATAATGAATGAAAGGGCCTCAACTCTAGAGACACTGCTGCTGGCTTTTAATGAGCCAGTGCATCAGAACAGATGACTTTTCTGTGCCAGAGCCCGCAGTGGTGAAAATTCTTCCAATATTTGCCTAAATAGACAGGATTTGCAACTTTGGCTTGTGTCAAAGTCAGCTTGTTCTACTTCCTCTAACAAAGGTGATGATTCAGGACATTAAAAAAGAAAGATACTGAGGAAAACTGAGCTGTTTTTGTTACTCATCAATGTTATTGTTTTTCCCATTTTTTTTAGTACTCTAAAATAGAGTTTACTAATTAATGAGAGATTCTGTACATAGCAATTTCTCGGTACTAATTTCACTTAATTAAAAAAATACAGTGCTCTTCCAATCAAATACCTTGATTAGTAGAGCCTATAGTTTTCTGTTTTGATGATTCCAAAGATAATTCAGAATCTAAGTACCTTTGTATCACTACTGTTGCAAGCCCATTTATATGCTGACTTAAACATTACTTTTGCCAATGATCATTTGTTGATCTCTCAACGTGTAAAGTATGTTTTATAAAAATGAAAAGAAATGCTCTTTAACTGTCAGTTAATTGGTGTAAAATTAGTAATTGATTACTAATTACTTCAAATAAGCTTCTTGTTTGTCAGATTATAATGTTGTTAATTCCCAGTGTTCAGCTTGATGAACCTGAGGAATAAATGAATTACTGTTAGAAATCAGATGGGAATTGAAGCATGAATATATCCACTTAAATTAGGGAACATGAGTCACATACTTTTCTTTTTAATCTTTTGTTTTGATAAGAGGGAAAACAAAAACAGCTGGGTGCAGGTACTCATGCCTGTAATCCTAGCTACTCAGAGCTGAGATCTGAGAATGGAAACCACCCAGATTTTTCATACTCCAATTAATCACCAAAAATTTGGTACTAGACCTGTGGCTCCGGTGGTAGAGGGTTCATACTGAACAAAAAAGCTTAGGGACAGCAACAAGGCCTGAGTTGAAGCCCCAAGACTAGTGAGTGAACACACGAGCATGCGCCTGCAAACGCGTGTGCACACACACACACAGACACACATACACACACATTCCTCTCTCCTAGACAAATCTGTTGCTGATACTATTTATACACTTCAGATTTGACATGGCATATCTTGGTGCTCTTATCTCTGAAGAAAAGTTTTGATTTGTTGCTTCTTTTTTTTTTTTTTTTTTTTTTTTTTTTTTTTACAAATTTTTATTATCAAACTGATGTACAGAGAGGTTACAGTTTCATACGTTAGGCATTGGATACATTTCTTGTACTGTTTGTTCCTTGTCCCTCATACCCCCCTCCCTCCTCCCCCTTTTCCTTTCCTCCCTGAGGTGTTCAGTTCACTTACATCAAACAGTTTTACAAGTATTGCTTTTGTAGTTGTTGGCTTCTTTTTTTTTTTTTAATGTCCCTCTGATGAAATTATGTTCTCAATGGAAAACAATCCATAGTTCACCTATCCTTTCCTTCCTTGTTCCTTATTATAATTTTTTTTTCAGTCCTGTGGCTTGAACTCAGGGCCTGGGCACTGACTCTGAGATTCTTTTTTGCTCAAGGCTAGCTATCTACCATTTGAGCCACAGCACCATTTCTGGCTTTTTTTTTTTTTTTTTTTTTCTGTCTATGTGGTACTGAGGAATAAAACCCAGGGCTTTATGCATGCTATGCAAGCACTCTACCATTAAGCCACATTCCCAGTTTTATAATTTTTATTAAAACCCTTCATCAATGAGTCATAAATCTAGCAGGAAACATATGGAAGCTCAAAATCAAAATAAGTAATTAAATGTTTAATAAAAGCAAACATTGTGGCAGATGGGGCTGGTATGGGCCAAAGGAACTTTATCTTCCCTAGAATGAAAGGGAAATAAAAGAGTAGTGACATAAAGGTTAAGAGAGGCAGGAAATGTAACCCCCCTCCTTGGGATGTGGTACACATTTGACCTATTCCAGGATAAAGCAAGAAAGGGGCTAGGGTGAGACCCTGACCTCACGTTCTTCCCATTGTTTATGGTACTTTCAACTGAATCCAACCAGCAGCCAGGGCAATGAAGATCCCAATGGCAGAGGGTAAACAGAAAAGTGGGGTGATTATATCTGAAAGCACAAAGAAAATACTCAGCATGGGGCTGCATAGTGACTGTCAATTCAGTACTGCCACCTCTTCTAGATGTGTGTTTCATACATAGCCTTCCATACGTTTCTGTTTCTCAAACCAAACCTCTTGTTTATGATGTCTACAACTAGTCACTAGAGGAGAGACTATCCCCTCCCCCATCCCCAGGCAATGGTAGACAGATGTATTGGAGACACACAGTTTCTAGGAAAATCATTGAGAAACACCTGTGTCACATATCCATTTATGACTTCACTTCCGTGTTGTCATGAGAAGATTGGCTGAAGCCAAAAATTATAACTCTGAATTAGGTAAAAGCCTCGATCTACATGCTTCATATGCTAGTGAAATTCTGCATTGTGTATGTGGTATTTGTAAGAGGATGTAGGTATGTTCTGGCTCATGCCTTTGCTTGGCATGTAACTCATATATTCACATAGACATTGTTCAACTTATAATTAGTAATTACTGAACAATATGGAGTCCCTAAAAATCTGACTTAATAGATGTATCATTGATTTTTTATTTAGCTTATTCCATTTATATTATCCTCTTCAATATGATAAAGGAGACTATATAGAAAATGTATATTAATTGCAAAACATAATGAATACTCACAAACCTATCACTAATGTAACAGCTAGAACCTTTCTAATAATGTCACATTTCTAAATTTCCCTTTTCCTGACTGCCTCTGCCAGGGGTAAATTGAATTTACACATTTAAAGTCCTGTCTTGTCTTTGTTTTTGTGCCTCTATTGGGGCTTGGACTCAGGGCCTCACTTCCTCAGCTTTTTTCACTCAAGGCTTGAATTCTAGCACTTGAGCTATATACCTCCACTTCTGGCTTTATGCTGGTTAATCAGAAATAAGAGTTCAATAAACTTTCCAGCCTGATCAGGCTTGCAACCACAATCCTTAGATCTCTATCTTTTGAATAGAAGTACAGTTATGACTCACCAGAACCTGACTTTTCACTTGCTTTAAAAACAAATTTTTGTATTATTTTGTAATATATATGCATATATACATATGTATACATTACAACATTATATATTACAATATGTTTATACACATACTTCTCCAGATATTGTATTGTGTAGTTAACTACTTGTAAACCCTAAAAACTGTATGACATAAAAATTATTCACAAATTACTCACTTGGTTAAAAATTTTCACCAGCAGGGTGAAAGAATTGACTAAATCATGACTAATTCCTGAGTTGCTTGTTGAGTGGCTATAAAATTGGACCTGATATGACTTTATTTTGTATCACTTGTAACAAGTAAGTCTGGTCAATATTTTTCATTTTTAATAACTATTCCTTCCAAGAAACTTTAAGTCAGATTCCACACAAATAGCATATTAAATTAGAATTATTTGTCTCTTTATTATTGATTTTTGAGAGTATTCATGTTGATATCCTTTTTCGTTGCATGGATGTATATACTACAAATGCTTTGCCCCTTTTTGTTTCACTTACTTGTGGTTCTTTTTCTGTGTATTTTTAAAATTTTTGGCAGTTTTGAGGTTTGTACTCGTGACTTAGTGGTCGTACTCTATCACTTGAACTTTGCCACCATTCTTTTTCCCTTGTTAATTTTGAGATTAAAGTCTCATATTGTTTTTGGCCCAGGCTAGACTGGACCTTAGTATTCCATCATAGCTACTTAGTTTAAGCTTGATTTTTATTTTTTAATTTAATTTTATTTTTTTGGCCAGTCCTGGGGCTTGGACTTAGGGCCTGAGCACTGTTCCTGGCTTCTTCTTGCTCAAGGCTAGCACTCTGCCACTTGAGCCACAGCGCCACTTCTGGCCATTTTCTGTATATGTGGTGTTGGGGAATTGAACCCAGGGCCTCATGTATATGAGGCAAGCACTCTTGCCACTAGGCCATATCCCAGCCCTTAAACTTGATTTTTAATAGACTCATGATCTGGTTGTATAAGAATAAATATGGCATAGTAAGTTATAATGAGTTTTTGGCAAAATACACAAGGTCTGTGCTCAACTGGCTTCACATGGGATCAACCAGTTGGCAGTAACACAGTACAAATGAATTAATGATTGGTAAGAGTTCCATATAATTTTAAAATACCATTCCCAATCTTTCTATCATCTACAAATGCTCTAAATGTTATTAGATTAGATCCAACTTTGTTTTAACATTTCACCTTTTCCTTTTAAAAATGTTTGTGTTTCTGTTAGCAAATAAACATTTTTTTTCTCACTCATGTTACCTAAATGCCAAATGAAAATGAACACATAATTAGTGTAAATACTCAGGTCTTGGTAGGTTGTCTTGGTTGATAAATTATAATTTCAAAAAATTATTGACCTTATAAAACAAGTGAGACAAAAGCACTTGGTTTGTCTATAATAATACCAGACTATTAACTCAATTGGAACTAATTTGATGTGGCATAATTCAAATAAAATATGGGCATACTTCCAGAGCAAATACTTTGGGTAACAGTCAAAACACTGGCATGTGCACTATGCCTGCAGGTAACAGAAAGGATGATGCTCTGGAAAGGAACTTTGCACTCTCTTGATTTTTTTTTTTTGCTTGTAAACTCTTTACTGACAGGTTAGACAATGAGGAATTGCAGAGTTATAAGTTGATATGAAGCCAGACCTCACATTTTTACTAATACCCCAACACTGGTTGGACAATCAAACTCCTAGAAGTTGGAGGTAAACCCATGTTGAGGAATTTCATGATGCTGGGATAATAAGGCAATACAAGACATGACTAATTCTCCACATTCAAATTTAGATCTAAAACTAAACTTTGTCTAGGACATGTTAATAGAACATGAGATCTTTTCTGTATTCCACTGGGTCCCTGGCTTGAATAGTAATACATGTATTCAAGGTTGAAAACTAAAATGTTCTGTTACTACAGGGGGCTCTTTAAAAATTATAGTTATTAATACATTAACTATATAGACTAATGAGATTCACTGTGACATTTCCACACATACATCATGCAGTAATCATTTTCATTCACCTTTTTAACCTTTGGCACTCTCCACGTGGAACCTTGCTCAGTCCAGGGGAATTTTTCTTTGTTTTTTTCTTTCTTTGTCAGTTTCTGTGGGTTGAACTCTGGGCCTGATTGCTGTCCCACTGAGCTCTTTGCTCAAGGCTAGCACTCTACCACCTTGAGCCACAGTCCTACTTCTGGTTTTCTGAGTCTCGTGGACTTCCTTGCCCAGGCTGTCTTTGAACTGCAATCCTCAGATTTCAGTCTTTGGAGTAGCTAGGACTACACATGTAAGCCACACAGTACCTGGCTCAGGGAAATATGTGTGTGTGTGTGTGTGTGTGTGTGTGTGTGTGTGTGTGTGTATGCATTATTTTCTTTTTCTTTTCTTTACAAAAATTTGTCAAGGTGATGTACAAAGTGGTTACAGTTACATATGTAAGGCAGTGAGTACATTTCTTGTCAAACTTGTTACCTCCTCCCTCATCTTTGTCCTACCTGCCCTCCGCCCCAATCACCCCCCCCCCTCAGTTGTACAGTTGGTTTACTACATATTGTCTTGTAAATATTGCTGTTGCATTGGGTCACCTTTTACCCTTTGTCTCACCATTTTGATGTTTCCTTTCCCTTCTCAGGGGAAATTTTTTTATTTAAAATTTTTATTATCAAACTGAATTACAGGGAGGTTACAGTTTCATACATTAGGCATTGGATACATTTTTTTTTTTTTTTTTTTTTTGCCAGTCCTGGTCCTTGGACTCAGGGCCTGAGCACTGTCCCTGGCTTCCTTTTGCTCAAGGCTAGCACTCTACCACTTGAGCCACAGCACCCCTTCTGGCCGTTTTCTATATATGTGGTGCTGGGGAATTGAACCCAGGGCTTCATGTATAGGAGGCAAGCACTCTTGCCACTAGGCCATATCCCCAGCCCCTGGATACATTTCTTGTACTGTTTGTTACCTCTTGGACGAGAGTGCAGACACTACTGCATATTTTAATGGATTCTTGTGCTAAGGGAACTGAGACATAAAGGAGAACATGGCTTCTGCATCATGGCGTGTAGTTTCCCTTGTTCCCTATCCTGCTTGATGTAGGACTTCTTATGACAAAGATATCTTTAAAAGAACATCTTAAAAATAAAGGCTGGTGCTTTTTGCCTATAATCCCAGCCCCTCAGGAGGCTGAGCTCTGAGGATCCTGGTTCAAAACAAGAAAGTGCATGAGATTTCGATCTCCAATTAAGTACAAGAAAACAGCGAGGGAAATAGGGAGGCAATTTCATATTTTCACAGCATGGTATACATTTTGTTAAAATGTATATACATGTTTTTGGGTACTTGTACAAAGAAAAGGCCTCTTTTGTTATTGTTTCCAGTGGCTGTCTCCAGATGGTGGGTAGACACTGAGGACCTTCTGTATTGTTTTCAAAATGTCTTATGTCAAATATGCATTACTTTTGTAATCAGAAAAAAATTAAATATTTAAGTAAAAAAAAAAAGAAAGGAAACAGCAAGAAGTGGAGCTGTGACTCAAGTCATAGAGTGTTAGCCTTGAGCAAAAAAGCTCAGGGACAGCACATAGGCCTTGAGTTAAAGCCCCAGACTGCACATACACACAAAAAAAAGTTAGAAAAAAAGAGAAAAAAAAATCAAAGCAATTCAAGTAAAAGAAATCAAGAGTCAGAGAAAATGAAACAAATGCTAAAACACTTTATTTGCTGAGCTTTTGAGATCAAGGCTAGTGCTCTACCATGTGAGGCATGGCTCTACTACCAGCTTTTTGATGCTTAATTGGAGATAAGAGACTTTCCTGCCTGGCTGGCTTTCTTCTGAGTAGCTAGGATTACAGATATGATCCACTGATGCCTGGTTAAATAGCAGTTCTTAATCAGATATGTCTCTGGACATGTAGCTGGTTTTCTCATTCTCTTGATATTCACTGTCTTCCATGAAGTGGAAGGATTTTGATTTGAAAGATATCCAAATTACCCATTATTTCTGCCATGGATTATGACTTTGGTATTCAATTTACCAAGTGATTGCCATACAAAAAGCCATTTATATTTTCCTCCATATTGTCTCATGGGTTTTGTGCTTGCATTTTACACTTAGGACTATAATTAAATTTGAGTTAATTATGAGGATGGGTATCAAGTCTGTGTTTAGATTAATTTTTTTTATTCCACATGTAGCTGTTGGGTCATGCCAGCACTGATTGTGAAATGATTATTTTTCCTTTATTGTGCTGCCTTTGCTCCTGTCATAAAAAAATTGCTTAACCATATGTATATGGGCTTCTCTCTGAGCTGTTTTTTTCTACTGCTTTGGTTTGCTTATCAAGCTGGCTCAATTGCTGTTGATTTGTAGTACATCTTGAAGTCAGGCAGTGTCAGAACTTTCTGTGTTTGTTCTTATTTGCTGTTGAGGTAAATATTCTGAATCTTTTGCTTCTCCATATAAGCCTTAGATCAATTGTGAATTATTCACCAAAAAATTCTTGCTAGAATTTTGGTTGGGATTTGTTGAAGCTATAGGTAAAGTTGGATTGAACTAATAACTAGACAATATTAATTTATCTATGAAAATGGATCCCAAAATATTAATGCTTATTCACTTATTTTGTTAAACTTTTATAGTATTCCTCATCATTGATTTTATACATTCTTAAATTTATATCTATGTTTAACTTTGGGGTTGCTACTATAAATGGTGATGTGTGTTTAAATTCAAATTTATTCAATGACTATAATATAAGAAAGCAATTGACTTTTATGTATTATCTTTATATTATGCACCCTTACTGAAATCATGTATTCATTAGAAATATTTTTGTTTAATTCTTCCAGATTTTTCTGTGAATGTTCATATCACCACTAAACTAAATCCGTTTGATTTATTTCTTACCAATTAACATACATACTACTTCTTTTTTCCAAGTGCATATGTCTATTTAATTAGCTAAGTGTGTATTTTTTCATTTCTTTATTGTCAAAGTGATGTACAGAGGGGTTACAGTTTAATATGTAAGGCAGTGCATAAATTTTTTTATCCAACTTGTTACCACCTCCTTCATTTTCCCCCTGCTTCTACCCTCCCCATTTCCCTCTGCCCCCCAGAAATTGTACAGTTAGTTTACACCATATAGTTTTTTTAAGTATTGCTGTTGCATTGGTTTGTCTTTTTATCCTTTGTCTCTTGATTTTGGTATTCCCTTTCCTTTCCCTAGTTCCAATACACGTATATAAAATATCCAAGGTATTAAAATCAGTTACAGTGATGTCAGGGGTAAAACTCCAGGAGAGAAAGATAATTTCACATGGCATATTGAAAAGAACAACAGTGATATACCACTTGGTATAACTTGGAGTTCATTTAGCTTAACATCATCTTATGTGTTCATATGGACATAGCTATTGAGCTGTTGTGATCTTCTGCTATGACTATCCTAGACATGTACTAATTATTCCCAGTGAGGGAGGCCATAGAGTCTATGTTTCTTTGGGTCTGGCTCACTTCACTTAATATGATTTTTTTCCAAGTCCTTCCATTTCCTTACAAGTGGGGCAATGCTATTTTTTTTCTGATAGAGGCATAGAATTTCATTGTGTATATGTACCACATTTTCTTGATCTACACATCTTCTGAGAGGCAGCTATGTTGGTTCCATATTTGGCCTGTATTTCAAATACAATGTTAAAAAGAAATAGTAAGAGGAGACATTTTTGCCTTTGTTTCTGACTTTAGTGGTAAAACTTTGAGCTGGATATTAATATGATTCAAGTGTAGGTTTTTTTTTGTTATTTTGGAAGTTATTTTTTTTATCAGGTTGAAGAAGCTCCTTCTATTAATAATTTGCAGAGAGATTTTTTTCTATTAACTCATGAATGAATGATTATGTTAACTGCTATTTCTGGATCTATTGCTATGTCTAGAACCTACTCTTTTTTGAGCTAGCTAATGTTATGTATGTTTTGGATATTGAATCAGACTACCATATCTAGGATAAACTCACTTGATCATGGTACATATTTTAATATGTTATTAGATTAAATTTACTAATATTTGGGGGGAACTTTTTACTTCTATACTTTTGAGTGATAGTGTCCTTTGGTGTTATTTCTCACAAAGTCTTATGTAGCTTTAGTATTTTAGTAATGATGGCCTCAGAGATATATCATTTTCTTTTCCTTTTATCTTCTAGAAGGTATTACAGAAACTAGAATTTCTTCTTCAAATATGGTTAAAATTCACTAGTCTATTAATTTTTATTTTTTTATTATTTAGAAATTACATTGTTAGTTTCTGTAATCAAACCCACGTAGATTAGACCTTACATATTTAATTTACCCCTGTACAAATGGAAAAAATAATTTTAATGTTTCTAGACCAATATGGCTCTTAATTTTTGTACAATGCCAACTCAACATGGTAAACCAGGATACTTTTTCCAAAGTTGACCGCACAGCTAAAAGTTTCCAAAAATTCAAATTACACGTGTGTGTGTGTGTGTGTGTGTGTGTGTGTATCCCAATAGTAGCAGTATGTTATATATCAATAGGAGCATTAGCTTTTCCAGGTTCTGCAATCATCTGAACAAAATTTAGTCTATTAATTATTGATTAATTATCTTTGCCAGATAAAGGTCTATTCAAATTTTTTGTTTATTATATACTGTTTGGCAGAATATAGAACTGGTCCATTTCATTTAACTTACCAAATTTGTTAGGTATAAAATGGTACATAGTATTTCTTTATAATCACTTTAACTTAATTGGAATTGATGTTTCCTCTTTTCTAAGTTAAGTAATTTGTATCACTTGTCTGCTTTGTAAAAAATTTAACTTGGCTATAAAATATAAATTTTATTGATATTTTCAAGGAGTCAGTTTTTAATTTAATTTACATTTTTAATTGCCTTGATGCCTCTCTTTGTCATTGTATTGTTTATTCTGCTTAATTTTAGCTTCTCCTTTTTAGTTTATTTAGATTGATTTTAAGTTTCTCTTATTTATTTTTCCTTCAGTATTTGTCTTTTTAAGTTTTCCATTATACATGTAGTATGTATTATTGGCTTGAGATATTTTCTACTTTTATTTAATGCTACAATTATTATGCATTTTCAATACATTCCATGAATTTTGATAAATAGTATCTTCAGTTTTATTTAGTTTAAAATATTTTAAATTTTTCTTTAAACTTTGTATGACTAAAAACAAAATAATGCAAATATTTTTCTTCTCCCTTTTTATGATTGCTAACATTTTGTGTATATGAATGTGTTAGCTTATACATAAAATATAAGCATACATAATCAAATGTATTATTTTTGTTTTGTTCTGATACAGTCTTATGAAGTTGCCCAGGATGACTTTGAACTCATGAAATCAATATTTACTGCTAAACCAAAAATAACCAAAGCTTCAGCAGGTTTAGGACTAGTTAGTTCTTCTACACACAAACTTAGTTAAGAACAGAATGCTCTGTTTTCTTTCAGCATGGTCTCTTTTCCATTTCTCCCTGATAAAAGAATAAGGAGAATTTTTTCCCTGCCAGATAGTTGCTCTGGGAATCTAGTTAAGCTCATGGAAGAAAACTCAAAATAAGATGGCTGTCCTACCCATAGCTTGTTCTTTTTGGGATAGGTTTTTTTTTTTTTTTTTTTTAACGATTTTTATTATAAATGTGATATAAAGCGGGGTAATAGTTAATGAGTGCATTTCTTTTTGAACAGTGTCAAAGCTATTTACAAATTCAATGCAATACTCATCAAAATCCCAACAACATTTTTCAATGATATAGAGGAAGCAATAAAAAATTTATATGGAATAATAGAAGACCCTGAATAGCAAAAGAAAAAAATCTTAGCAGGAAGAACAGTGCTTGAGAAATATAAATACTAAATTTCAAACTCTATTACAAAGATTTATTTATAAAAACAGCTTGGTACTGGTACATGAATGGGCCTGGGGAACCAATGGAATAGAATAAAAGTCCCAGAAGTGAACCCACAGACCTACAGCCACCTAATATTTGATAAGGGAGCAAAAAACAGGGTGAAAGAAAGACAGCCTCTTCAACAAATAATGCTGGCAGAATTGGCTATACCTGTGTAGAAAACTGGAGTTAGATCCTTTTGTATCACCCTGTACCAGAATCACTTCCAAATGGATCAAAGACCTCAATGTAAGACCAGGTACCCTGAAAATATTACAGGAAGGGATAGGGGAAAAACTAGGACTCCTTGGCACAATTTTGAAACTTCCTAAATAAGCTAAGTAAGTACCCAGAAACACAACAAGTCAAAGAAAGGCTGGATAAATGGAATTGCATTGAGCAGCAGAGTTTCTTCATGGTAAAGAACATAGTCAGCAGATTAAATAGAAAGCCCACAGTTTGGGAGAAGATCTTTACGAGTCGTGCATCAAACAAGGGCCTCATGTCTAAAATATACTTCGAGCTCAAAAAATTAACACCCCCAAAAACAATTTCTGGAGTTTTTTATTCTAAAATAAGTTCAGAGTGCACTGAGCCTCTGGAGTTTTCCTACTGAGATGTAGATTTTCCTGCCCCTCCCAACAAGGTTCTGCCTCTCTCCTTGGATCTCTTCTTTATCTAAAT
This sequence comes from Perognathus longimembris pacificus, assembly GCF_023159225.1. Classification (NCBI taxonomy): domain Eukaryota; kingdom Metazoa; phylum Chordata; class Mammalia; order Rodentia; family Heteromyidae; genus Perognathus; species Perognathus longimembris. The sequence goes on from NC_063161.1 coordinate 95,906,880, forward strand.
CCTGCTGCACTCAACCTTGATTTCATAAGGGTTCCCAAACTATGGCTTTCTAGTCTTTCTGGAATGGGGGATATTGTTGTAGAAAATAAAACAATGAGAGGTATACATGAAAGAAAAAAGAAAAATCTGTCACTTCACTACCAGATTCTGTGGTCAGACTTGGGAAAGATTAGTAAATAAGCTCAAAAGCATTAGAATGGAGACATTACCTAAGGCTATGTTTTTAACCTCTTTGTATGGATATGGCTTGGAGACCAGAGAGGTTCATAAATTTCTCATGGTTGCATAGTGAGATGCAAGACTGGTGTTGGATAAGAATGTAGAGTTCAAAAGATTCATAAGATTTCTCTCTCTTTTTTTTCTTGCTACAAACTCTGTAACTAGAACAGTGAATCTTAACCACACAATGTTGCCCCATAGATAACCTCTTTGTAAATGACTGGGGACAAATTTTGCCTCTTAACTGAATTGGGAGTTGCAACCAATATTTTGTATGTAGAAGCTAGGAATGTGGTAAACATGCAATGCTCAGGACATTCCCTTCAGAGAATTCTCTAGCCCCAAATGTCAAATAATGGGGTGGTTGTGAAAGATAGCTATGGAACTGTAAGCAATTGGTCTCATCCTTCAAAGCCAACGAAGTATAGAATGATCTATATTTAAAGAAATACAAATGATTCATTGAAGGTTTTATTCTAACAGGGGACTCTGATCTAAGTTTCAATTAACAAAAAGATATAAAGACAAATGTATTCACACAAAAGCTAACAAGCTTGAATCAACAAATAAAAACCATAAGAAATGAAGATAATATTACTATTACTTCTAATATTCTGTAGGCTGGGGAAGCAATTTTATAGGCTTCTACTCAGTATTAGGATTTTGTAATTATTGAGCAAAATGGGAATGGACCATATTCCTATGGATAAAACCAAAGTCAAAATATTTATCTCTGTCACACAGTGCTGAAGTTGGCACTCAAACTAATAATTTCTTTCTCTAATGACAATATAATATGTAGAAATACTTGCACGTGCACATATGAATGTATGCAAAAGACAGTGTTATAGAATACATGCATTTCCAAATGTCTTGTTTTTCAAATATTATTTAGTTGAAACATTCTTTAATCTTCCATTATGCTTTCACAGGGAACCTGAAAATGAAAAATAGCAATAATATTTTACAAGACATCTCTAGCTCAAAGAAGATTAATTTTAAAAGTCATAACTTGTCTAAAGCCACTTCCTTAGGGATCATTAGGCCTGTGTTAAGATTAGGTGGAGAAGGCCATGACCAAAAACCCATGAAAGGCTCCAGATAAATGTCACAGTGGATGCACTCCCTCTGCTAGTTTCTGAATGCATTTTTTACATGGTTTTGTAGCTCCCTGTCTTTGGTGTAGCTGCAGAAATGATGTAAAGGTGAAAGGACTTCCCTGTTATCTCTTGTCTCCAAGGCCACTATGATCACAAGAACTAAAATGTTTATCTTAAAAAAGTTTCTCTCTTGGGCTGGGGATATAGCCTAGTGGCAAGAGTGCCTGCCTCGGATACACGAGGCCCTAGGTTCGATTCCCCAGCACCACATATACAGAAAACGGCCAGAAGCGGCGCTGTGGCTCAAGTGGCAGAGTGCTAGCCTTGAGCGGGAAGAAGCCAGGGACAGTGCTCAGGCCCTGAGTCCAAGGCCCAGGACTGGCCAAAAAAAAAAAAAAAAAAAAAGTTTCTCTCTTAATCTAAGTTTCTACCATTGCCTTTTCTGAAAAATTTTTGCAATAAATACTATCTCTAACTGAATATTTCAGTAACATAACATTGTATATTAACAGTATATTTCTGACATATTGTAGAATTTTAACTATAGTGGTTTAAAGAATCAAGGTATTTATGTCTTTATTTTAAAAAATATTTTATTTTTATCATTATTTGTAGAAAAGAGTTGCCAGTTAACAAAATAATAGGTGAACACAACGAACCTTGATCATTGTCACTCCTGTCATTCTCCCTCATTCCTTCCAACCTACGCCTTCCTCAATTTTCTTAAATTTGTAGAGCATGCATTTCTCCTACTTCCTCTTCATTTGTATATTTCTTTGGTTGTAAGGTATTGATTATTTGAGACCTCTTAATTTTGAATTTTAGGATAGGCATGTATATAACACATAAACATTGGTTTCTATTCCAAGAACAAGATATAGTTAGAAGATTTTCATTGGAATTCATTTTAATGTTACCTTCTCTGTTTGTCTGTGGTTCAATTCTGAGTGCTTTTCTATAATCTTTTCTTATGAACATCCAAGGTAAAAAGATTTATTTTTCCATCCTTTTTGTGTGTGTCATTAAAAAAAATCTGTCTGCACTATGGCAAAAAAGAAAAACAGCATTCTTTCCTTCTTTCACTTTCTCCCAACCGTTTTTCCATTTTATACCAAACATCTCATTTGGTATGTCCTCCCATATGTCCTCCAGAAGAAGACATGTATGCCTGGCTTATCTTTGGCACCCTGTGGCTCTGAGACAGGAGTCAGGTTGCTCTGCATTTAACCCTCCCCACCACCCCCAAAGCTTTGCACTTCCTTTCTCACTTCATGTTTGTGTCTACTTTTAAGAGGGATGACATGAAAAGGCACTGCCATGGGGGCTAGGGCCACAGAGCAGCCATCCCTGGGGGACCTGTGGGTGGCTATCATGGAGCAGGGAAGAATTGTTAGAAGGTCAAGGAAATAAACTTTACAGCATATTGTCCAGAGGTGCTGCTGTCACAGACAGACATTCTTCTACCAGTGTTTTAAGTATTTATTCATAGACTTAATTCATTCACTTAGCATTTTGTTCAATGAAATGTACATTCCTAGCCCTACATTCTAGGAGAATTAATTATTGAGTCTCAGGAAAAAAAAATCCTTTGTATAGGATGAAACTTATGATCTGGTTTCTCCAGAGAGGAAGAAAATAACTGTTTTTCTGTGACTTTCATTTCCTATAGAAAATATCTGAATTGGACCTATCTAAAGACAGCCTGTTGGCCAAGCGTGCGCGCATGCACACACACACACACACACACATACACACACACAAAACAAAGAGTATCCTACAGAGTCTGGTATAAACATGTCATATTGCTGTACAGAATTATACATGTGTGTCCATAGAAGCTGTGACCAAATGATGTAAAATGCTAATTTTACACTCAGGCTTAATACTTCCTTTCATTATTTTAGAGTTTTGGATTTGCATAGAAACATGCTACAAAGATTGGGTTAGAATCTGAGAAAAAAATGAAAAGTTGGGGAAAAAGGGAATGTATTCTAAGTATTCCAGAAGGGAGTTGAATTGAATTTGATGAGCAGTGGTAATATTTTACACAATTAATATTTTTTGAGCTATAGATGATACTTGTACCTTTGCATATGAAGGTTAAAGGTAGAATTAGAGATATAAAGAAAGATTCTGACTCACTGTCTCCCAACATTTTACCATGCCTTACCTTTCCTATTTATTGGAGAAATAAATATATATTTTCCTTAACAAAACATTTGTCATAACATAAATATGACAGGTCAGAAAGAACTAACATGAGAGAAGTAGCTGAACAAACAAGTGGAAAGGAACTTGAGAAAGAATCATTTTTGGGGTGTATGTGTGGTGGGGGAGGATTTACCAGCTGTGATCAGATTGGTATAACTTCGTGTTGGCCAGATCTGAGAGTCTGAATTGGTGATTGTATCTTCAGATCCTTCCAACTGAGCCATCTTTGTGTTTATTAAATGTGGAATGTAAGGTGGGACAATAAAGCCCCAAATTCATCTCAGCAAGGCTCCCACAGAGGACAGATCCATGTGTAAGAAGCATCAGGAGAAGTCCACTTAGCAACAGGAAGCTAATTGCTTCATTTTTATTCTACAGCAAAATCTAAACCAGGTGGCTGGCAGGCAGCCCACACACATGAAGATATTTCTTAGAATTCCTCCATCGTGGGCTATGGTTGCTGTTAGATAATGTGGGAAGGCTAAAACAGCCATCTGGTGGCCAGATTGTTGAACTCCGTGACCTGGGCTCTGTGATGAGCTTCTAGCTAGATCACCTTCCTGGTGGTCGACATATCTTCTATCTGTCTGTCTATCTATCTATCTATCTATCTATCTATCTATCTATCTATCTATCTATCTATCTATCTATCTATCTATCTATCTATGTATGGACAGCCACAACTATGAGTCAGACAGGTAAGGTGCATGATCTCCATACCTCCCCTTAAAGTTGCTTCTCCATTCTTTATGAACATGGAACTCCTCCTAGACATTAGGATTTCCTGGAGAAAGCTTGCTTCAGTCTCCACAGTGTTTCATCTGGGAGGTATGCAGTGGGGCTCTGACAATCTGCATTTCTAACAAATCCAAATGATGCTATTGTGCTTGACTACTAACATAGAATAAGATGGTTTTGTTTATTTGTTTTTGATGGTTAATTGAAGACAATAGTCTTATGGGATTTGCTTGCCAGGGCTGGCTTCAAAATGTAATCCTCCCATCTCAGCCTTCTGTGTAGCTAGGATTACAGGTATAAGCAACTAATACTTGGCTAAGAAAGGACTTACTGTGTTAAGTACAGATAAGCATCACATGATAATATATTATTCTCTCATCATATTTGACTCAACATTCCTAATTTTTAATCTTTGACAAGGTTACACAACAGGGTTGCCCATGTTAACCTTTTCATATAAAGTATTCCCCACCATTGTGTCAAGGTAATACACCTATTGTCACCTTTCAGGGAGGTAAATAAATGCTCTGATTTAGAAAATGACTCATTAAAATAAATTGACATCCAATGTTGGCTGACCAGATCTGCAGACTGGTTTCACAGTTAAAAAAAAAAAAAGCTGAGAAAAGAAATCAAATCTATTGTGTTTTCAGACTAGCAAGCACATAATAAGAAGCAAGACTTCTTTTTCTTTGCTTTTCTTTTTGGAGAACTACCCTGACCTCTACCTGGTACTCTGAGCAATGAATGTTTTCCAGAGATTATTGTGGTAGAAGGATGGAGCCAGGCTGGGCTACAGAGACATAGAGAGGTTAAAGAGGTGATTTACAAGATAGCTGAAGATGTTGTTCACTATTTTTAAAAATAATAATGACAAAGACAGGCTCTGCATGTATACTGGAAACGTAGTTGGCTAGCTATATCAAAGGAGAGAAAGATAATTATGAATTATAAATCTTGAAAAAGAGTGGAACATATAATTTTTCAGCACAGGCAAAATGGAGACAATTATTTAGAGGTAGTGTTTTAATAAAACCGTTAGAACAGCTAAAACAGTTTCCACTTTCTCTCTTTCTTTTTCTCTTCCTCTGCTTTCTGTTCCATTAGTCACTAGATTTTTATTTGGTTGTAATATTTATAACATTCAGAAATGGAGAAGAGAAGAAGGCAGACACAGAGGCTATCCTAAAGAAGTCAGGTTGATGATGACACATTATTTATTTATTTTTTCTTGGTTGGTCAGGGGCTTGAACTTAGGGCTGGGGTGCTGTATTTGATATTTTTTTGCTACCACTTTGAGCCACAGCTCCACTTCTGGTTTTTGGGTAGTTAATTGGAGAAAATAGACTCAGAGATTTTCTTGCCTGGGCTGGCTTCGGACTGTGATCCTCAGATTTCAGTTTCTGGAGTAGCTAGGGTTATTGGTGTGAGCCACCAGTGCCCAGATGATGCCACCATGTTTAAATCTGAGTGTGTAGTCAACTCTCCATATTTGGAGATTCCACATCTCTGGATTCAAAGCAGTTAGGATCAAAAACATTGAAAATAATTTTATCTGTTCCAAATATGTAATGGCATTTTTTCCTTGTCATCATTCCCTAAAGAATACAATACTCCCTAAATAACACACCATTCTCTAAATATTACATTCCCTAAATAACAACAGCTACTTCCATAAATAGGCATTGTATTTGATAATACAGGTAATCCACAGGTGAATTAAAATATAGGAAAGGATGACAAATGCTCTGTGTAATTTTATGTAAGAAACTTGAGTCTTGCATAAGATTTTTATTTTTGATATTTGTAGTGAAGAGGAATATTTTAGAATCAATCACTGAGGGCTGGCTATAATAATTTCATTCCAGATCCTTCATATATTGTTTTATTATGATAGATTCCTTTGAGGAATGACATCATTGCCTCCAACTCTCCAACACATTTTCATTCACCCTAGGTAACTCATTTTATTTTAGATCCTCTTACCAGCCTCTATCCTTTGATTTGATTTTTGGCTATTTCTTAGTATGTTAAATATATGCCATTTAGCCTGAATGAGGCTGAGTATTTACCCATTCAAGATAAAAAGTCTCTCTACTCTTACAGCTGTTAAGATTGAACATATTGCCCAACAGACAGGAAATAACATGAGGCCTATCCATCAAACAGTACTACATCTATTACTTAAAGTGATGGCTAATGCTGAATTATATTTGGTCACTTAATGATTTAATTTATGATCACCAGATTAAATGATTTACATTGTAGGCATGTTTGTTGGCATTATTTGAGGTGTTGGGTTTTGCTTGCTAGACAGGTTCTTTACTAGTTCTTGCTTTATACCCAAGTAAATGTGTACTGTGATTCTTCTATTTGTGATTTCCCACACTGCTGGGATAATAGAAGCTTGCTGCTATACCTAGCCATTGTTGCAATAGAATGCGTCAGACTTTTTTTTTGCTTGGGCTGGCTTTGAACCATAATCCCTTAATCTTTTCTTCTTGAGTAGCTAGGATTATATATTTGAGCCAATGCATCAAGTTTGTGTGCCATTTTACTGATCTAGCATCCTGAGGAGTACAGATTGTAATAGCTTGGGCAGGTTTTAATAGGCATGCTGAGACCTTGGCTGTGCTGATAGCTGAGGAGAGGAGGAATAGGCAAATGAGCAAAATTTGTGGACTTTTCTTTATTTTTCTTATAGGACTGACCAACAAAGATCTACTTAATTGTAATAAACAGAAATATAGGTATAGTTATAGCTAGGCACCGGTGGCTCATGCCTGTAATCCTAGCTACTCAGGAGGCTGAGGTTTGAGGATCGTGCTCTGAAGACAGCCTGGAAAGAAAAGTCTTCATAAGATTCTTATTTTCAGTTAACCACCCAAAAGCCAAGGTGGCTTAAAGTGGTAGAAGACTAGCCTTGAGCAAAAGAGCCCAGGGACCATGCACAGGCCCTGAATTCAAGCCCAAGGACGAAAAAAAAGTATAGTTGTGACAAAAGTAAAATCTGAGGAGAATTAGCTCAACTATCTGCTATCAATTATGCCAAAATTTGAAGGGTAATATATGAGCATATTAATAAAACTCACATAAGAGCATTGTGAGGTCTAAGTAAGAGATGCCAAGTGTTTGGAACAATATGTTCAATATTAGGCCTTCTTTTTGTCCTCTTCCTTCCTTCCTTTCTGTCTCTCTTTCTTTTTCCGTAAATTCAAGTCACATGCACACATGCAGGACTTCTTTTTTTTTTGGTCATGGGGCTTGAACTCTGGGCCTGGGCACTGTTCCTGAGCTCTTCAGCTCAAGGCTAGTGCTCTACCACTTTGAGCCACAGTGCCGTTCTGGTTTTCTGGTGGTTAATTGGAGATTAGAGTCTTATGGACTTTCCTGCCTGGCCTGGCTTTGATCTGAGATCCTCCGATCTCAGCCTCCTGAGTAGTTAGGATTACAGGCATGAGCCACTGGCACACTCTTCTATCTTTAAGCATCTACTGTTATGCTTTTCAAAATATGGTCCTCAGACCAATATCATTTGACATCTTGTAACAAATGCAAAGCCTTAAACATTATTCAGACCTATTGAGTCAGAAATATGGTGTGTGTGTGTGTAGAAATAGGTCCAGAAATCCGTGATTTCACAAGTCCTTTGGATGATGCTAATATACACTAAAATAGGGACCATTGTTCTTGAGGGATATAATAATCACCCTCAATAAAGAAGGAATACTTAGAGCCCTGGTGATTGGACTGTGGTTCCAGGATTTGGTAAATACAGGAGAGGCTTCCATCTATCCACTGAATGGAATGGATGACGTCCAAGCCCCCAAAAAGCAGTCTGGGGAAAGAGCAAGGCAGTATAGCAGGATCTACTCTACCCTTTTTTTGTACTTGAGGGAGTGTAAGGGCTATTCACAACAAATTCCATACAGTTGAGAAATATAATCTGAGAGCAAGGAAAACTTTTAATTCTGTGGGCATATAGGCAACCAGAGATCAGTCCTCCAGAGCCAAATTTATTCCCAACCAGGTGTGCACAGGTTATGGAATTTGTTATTGAATGCTAGAGATAAAAGCTCTTCATACTTCCAGGTTAACTGTGTTTAGTTACTCTGTGACAAGTTCCTGGCTGGCAAGTTCACAGACATCTTGGAAAAATGCTTTCTAGCTTGCTTTACCATTTTCTTTTAAAGGCCAGCAACAGGTTGGGGCCATGCTATTTGTCTGGTGGCAGCTGCGTGAGGCCCCTGGGATTGCTCACTTGTTCGTAGACTGTCTGAGAGCACTGAACTGGAAATCAGAAATGTGCTTGTGTGCAGCTGTCCCCTGTAGTCAAAGCAGATGCATTCCAGAATGCTCCTGGTAGAAACTTCAGGGGGAGGGAATCATAGAATAATACAACTGGGAAGACCCCTAAGAATTAATTTGGCCTGACCTCCTGTGGAGAACTCAGGGCAGAGAGAAAAAGAAAGATGCCAAGCCCAAATGCTCTTCCCTCTTGATGACACATTGTATAATCTAAGGCTTCTCTCCATGTCAGCAGAGAAGTGAGCATCAGCCAGTGCATCAGCTGCTGCCCCTCCACCCCCTGTCATTTGAGCTCTCACAGTGTGATATTCAACAGCTTGAAAGTATTAGAGCCTCAACCGGCAAGATATGGCTTGAAATTAAGCCTCACAATTATGATTAGAAATGAAATGAAGTTAAACCTCTGGGTGTCATTTTGTTATTGAGAAGAAATTAGAACCTAAAAATGTGAATGAATTCACAAATATTTATTCAGCTCTTATTAGGAGAGTTCTCAAATGTGAAATAGAAGAATCCATTGAAGGGCTAACTGAAAATGAAACCTCCAGAACCTCATCTCTAGGATTTCTAACTCACTCTGTTAATAAAGAAAAATAGATGAGAGTATATATGTCCAACGTACATAATATACATAGTATGTATGGAAGTGTTATGATGAGATAGCCCTACTATTTATTTCTTGTGACTGTCCTGGGGCTTCAACTCCAGGCTTTGGCACTGTTGCGGAGCTTTTTTGCACAAGTCCAACAGGCTACCAACTTGAGCCATAGCTCCATTTCCGGTTTAGTTAATTGGAGATAAGACCCTCATGGACTCTTCTGTCCAGGTTGGCTTTGAACCTTGATCCTCAACCTCCTGAGTAGGTAGCATTACAGGCATGAGGTACCACCTGGACTAACCCCCCTACTATTTACAACTTACTATGTGCCAACAAAAAAAGACTGAAGCCCAGAAATATGTATTTTAAATCATCATCCTCAAGGGATGCTAATGGTAGCACTCTAAAGAAGCATAGGATGAGTGACAGTGTTTCAGGAAAGTGAGTAAATTTTGTGGTCAGTTACTAAGTAATGGATAGGAATTTAACAAGTAGAGATAGTGAGGACTAGTATCAATGTACAAGGAAATAGGCAGGAAAGTAAAAATTAGAATCAGAACATATGGACTTTTCTAGAAACACAATGCATGAAGACATTAGAGAAGATTTATGGAGAAAATTTGGGGTCATTTGGGGTCAGACTTGAGGGAAGGGCACGCTACTAATGCAAAACAAGAGGATGAAGACTATAGAGGCAAGAGAGTGACAGGTGCAGAGATACAGAAAGCATTAAGACCTTTCAGAGTTCCTCCTAGGGCCCAAAGCTCAGTGTACCTGGGGAATAAAATAAAAAAAAAAGAGTGGATAGAAAGGAGTGATGTTGGAATCAGCTCCAGAAGTACCATATAGACATGTTAAGAATTTCAATTTTATCAGAAAGGAAAAGGATTGTCATAATGTGTTTCAAGCCAGGAAATTATATGTTCACATTTGCATTTTAAAAGCTTCACCTTGCTGCAATGAATAACCTGGATAGAAGGGATCAAGACTGGAAAGAAAAACATCTGTTTGGTAGCTGTTGCAATAATTGAGTTAGACATGGCTGGATGAAACTGAATTTTTCAAAACTTGGGGAGTGACAGGATGTACTAGATGGAGAAAAGGAGGGGATCAAAGATGACCTTCAGGATTCTAGCTGGTAAAAAATGGGGTGAGGAAGTCTATGATTGACATATGACTGGAGAGAAGATGCATTACTTGTGTGGATATATATATATATACATATATATATGTATATGTGTACATGTATAGGTGTAATCAGTTAGGGAGCTCTTTTAATAGATCAGACTCTTGACATAATGGTAACAATGGAAATTAAGCAACTAATCTTTCATTGAACTTATAATCACTGTGATTTTTTCCCATGCAGTAATATAATGTACTTTGGTCATTTTTATCCCCTGCATTATCTTTCTCATTATATCTTTCTTTAGTTGCTTTCTTCCCAAGTGCATCCTCTTGTTTGGCTGTCTAATACCTTTCACTTTCCAAAATCTCCTAGGAATGCCTCTATAATCTGGTAGAAATAGAAAAACTTTTTATTATTCTCCCAGTGGCACCTACCTCTTAAGGTTTAATTCTCCAAGCAAAGAAAAAACATGTAACCAGATAAAATTATTTTATTTTTCAGTATTTAGAAGAGAAGTCAAAACAATTGCTGGTGCACACGTGGGGAAAAGGAACCCTATTATATTGGCGGGGGGGATGTAAACCTGTGTAGCCACTATGAAATGCAGTTTGGAGATATCCTTCTCAAAATAAACATGGATTTCCCTTATGATCCAGTAATAACCACTGCTGGACATTTATATCCAAATGATCACAAGACAGGATACAGTAAAGACACTGTAATACTACTACTACTACTACATTGCTGCACTACTCACCATAGCCAAAATATGGAAGCAATCCAGGTGCCCTACATAAGATAAATGGAAGAAAATGGGAGATATGTCTGAGCACATACGTACATATATATACTTATTTGTACACACACACACACACACACACACACACACACACACAATGGGATTTTACTCATCCATCAGGAAGAATAATATTATGTCATTTGCAGGAAATGGATGGACCTGAAATAACAGTGAAGGAAGTCAGGCTCAGATTGCAAAAGGCACATCTTTTCTCTCATATGCGGAAGTTAGACACACAACACACACATATACATATTCCAGTAGTTATATAGTCATGTATATATGTACAAAAATATTGTTTGAAATAGGGTATATAGGGAGGTCTGTGGTGGTATAACTCCTCCAAAGAACTATTAGATGAATAAAATGAATACCAGGAAGCTGAAACATGTTTCATTGGGAGGGAGGAGCTCAAGAGGATAGGTGAATGGAGGAAAGGAGGGTAGAAATAGTCTCCATATTCAATGTACATATGTGAAAATGGAACTAGGAAACTTGAAGGGATGGTTGGGTTTGGAAGAGATGAATCAGAATAGTGGGAATGGTGACATTGATCAAGGTGCATAAATTGATATGCTCAATGAGAACTTCTTTGTACAACTACTTAAAGATAATTTTTTTTAATTAGAGTAGGAGGGGCTGGGAATATGGCCTAGTGGCAAGAGTGCTTGCCTCATGTACATGAAGCCCTGGGTTCGATTCCCCAGCACCACATTTATAGAAAATGGCCAGAAGTGGCACCGTGGCTCAAGTGGCAGAGTGCTAGCCTTGAGCAAAAAAAAAGCCAGCGACAGTGCTCAGGCCCTGAGTCCAAGGCCCAGGACTGGCAAAACAAACAAAAAAATTAAAGGAGAAATTGTAGACTGTACAAAATTCTTCTCATTATCCAGTATAATCAGACCAAACAAGCACTGCCACTGGCTTGTACAAGATCAGGTTGCTCTGAATAGAAATATGTATACTTTTGGGTTTCTTCAACATTTGAGTGGGCCATGTGACCTATTAAGTTCTTGGGGCTCATGAGACAAGATCGAGTTATTAAGTGATGGATATTGGTTCAGAAGTAGGAAGTTGTACTAAGTAAAAAGGAAATAATCAAGACAATGGTTGAAAGAAAAGAGAAAATTTGACTCAGAGAATAGGCACTATTAGGGAGAGTCATTCACTTCTTTTTTTTTTTTTTGGCCAGTCCTGGGCTTTGGACTCAGGGCCTGAGCACTGTCCCTGGTTTCTTCCCGCTCAAGGCTAGCACTCTGCCACTTGAGCCACAGCGCCGCTTCTGGCAGTTTTCTGTATATGTGGTGCTGGGGAATCGAACCTAGGGCCTCATGTAGCTGAGGCAGGCACTCTTGCCACTAGGCTATATCCCCAGCCCCCATTCACTTCTAATACATTGAAATGAGTGAGACTTGAGCCATATATGTCTATCGAATAGAATATATATGTTTACACAGTTAGAATTGGAAATTTAGAAAAACATACTGGAAAATATTTTAGAGCTCTAAATGAAGAAGAAAACGTTTAAAGGCAAAAGAATGCCATGTACTCTTTTTTTCACTTACATTGTAGCTCTGCAACTTACAGATCCAAGCTCTCCTTCTATGGCTACTTCTCCTCTTATAACATCTTTTTCATGTTGTCCTTTGTGCACTCTATTTTGTTTGTTTGATTCTCATTTCCAAAGTATGAATTTCATGAGAGTGTGTCTCATTTTTTTCAGAATGGAATGGCTAAGTTTATGTCAGCTACCATGACCTACATTTAACCCATCCATCAGTATCTACCCAAAGTGGGGCCATGGGTAAAGGTTTTTTCCTTTCCAAGGTATGTGTGGCATTATAAATTTCAAAATAAAAATCCATATCATTAGTGAGTTGTTAGAATGCAAGGCCTGAGGGAGGAGGTAACAAACAGTACATGAAATGTATCAAATGCCTAACATATGAAAGTGTAACCTCTCTGTACCTCAGTTTGACAATAAAAATTTACAACAACAAAAAAGAATGCAAGGCCTAACTATTTTGCCGTGTACTGCACTGCTTTATCCATTCCGATTTACTTGAAGTTTATCACAATCCTATCAAACACATAATCATCTTACTCAGTGGACATATGAGGTATCTGAAGTACAGAGATGTTCTGAGATGTTCCCTATGTTGAGTAAGACAGCAAGTGGCAGAATTGAAACGGCACTTGAGCAGTTTGTTTCCAATCTTGGGCATTCTACTTCTCTGTTCTAATGCCCCAATGAAAGTACTATTTGCTTACATACTCTTCTAGGCTTAAATAAGAGCATATTTGCATATCAATAGTGACCTGAAAAGCAAGACATAAATAATTAAGATATAAATATTGAAAACAGCATAATACTCAACAATAATGAATAATCGAAGCACAGTGAGATTGTTACTAAATTATACAATTTTTGATAATTCTTTTAAAATCATATGCTTTCCATCTAAAATTCTCATCAGTAGATGCAATAATCTTGTAATTCTAACATAAGTCTTTTTTGTTTTCCCTTGAGGCTGATCAGATTACTGCTGTATCATCCAATAAATAATAGTACCCAAAACAGGGCAAATGGCCAGGATGTACATCTATTTTTTCACTTTCCCTCCTCCTACCCATGATTATTTGTGGCATAGATAAATTCATAATGTGCTTTATGAGTTTCAGATGCAAGGTGTTAAAGGCAATTTAATAACAACATGTTCTCTGTGGCATTGTTTTAAATCTTGAGGTGTACAGCCACAAATTGCACATTGCAAAGAACTTTTTGCTTTACTAATTACGTCTCTAGTTACATGCCTCTTTTATTCTACACAGATTTTTCCAACATGTGTCTAAATAAAGGCCCTGAAAAGAAAATTTCTTTTAAAGGACATATGTCTAAACAAAGTTCCCCCCCAAAAGAAATTTTCTTTTAATTTTTCTCATCTAGGAGCTTTTTTCTTTAAAAGAATTCAATTTTGCAGATTAAATAGCAATACAGATTTGCTTAAGAAGAGATAATTAACTATGGAAACAGTTTTTCTTCTTTTAGGTTTCTCTGTTGAAGTAGCAGGCATGCTAAATACCAAGACAGCATTAACCCCAAGAACATACTAGCTTTCTATTGGATACTCAGAGCTCCATGGTAACAATTATTTGCAGAATTCACAGATATACTTTCAGAATTAAAAGATGTCTATCTCATTGTAGGAAAAATAACATGCATAAATGAAAGAATAGGGGAAGATAAAAACCAGATGTGCTTTTTTCCCCAAGAACAGATTTAACCATATTGAATCCTTTCCTGTGGACATATTTAGGTCCTTTTGCTCTCTATTTTATGTATCTTTATTTTGCTTTACCATGTTATATCACTCATCTTCTGTCATATTGTAGAAGGGTAGGCTGTGTCCTGCAGCTGAGGATTGCATGGGTGGTTATGAGGATGAGAATACATTACATTTCACCTCATAAAGTTGATACCTCAGGGCACGCATAGGGGCATGCATAGAAATGAAATTTCCCTTCTTTGTTTGCTTTGAAGTAAGAGTCTTGAGTAAACTCTTAGTCTTTATTTTAATTAAGTTGATAACCATACCATCTTCATTCATAATATTCTTCTGTCTGTGTCTGGAGAAACAACTTGTTTTCATAAACAAAAACAGGAATCTGAGTGTAAGTCACCTGCTGATAAGATGTACAGGGTCACATGTACAATGTCAACATTTCTTAGCATCCTTGGAAGGAATTGTTATTTCAGGCAAAGCTGAAAGGAGTCTTTCCAGTTACAAAGGGTTCAGAAAGATGGGAAATGAGTATTAACACTGATTTCTCTCAGACATAGGAGCGATGAAGTTTGTCAAAATAATTGACCAAATAATAGCTGAACTTTCACCTCTGATTTTGGTCCTAGAGTCTTTTTTCCACCTAAATATAAAAGTATAGCACATAGGATCTATTCAAATCTAATGACTAAATTATTAATAAGCTATAATGAAAAATGAGCATTTGATGTAAAGCAAACTGTGATCCCTTTGACTGGCTGGAGAGACCAACTAAATGATACTTTCAGGGAGAATTCATTTGGGTAATGCTTCATTTTTCAGACCTTGATACTTCATTATTAAAATGTAGAATCCCAGTGTAGGAATACTGGAAGCTATCAATTCTTGTCTGACTCAGAGAAAGCAAAACATTGTTACCCAGAAAAGGATAGTTTTGCTTTGTTAGTAGATAGATAGATAGATAGATAGATAGATGAATGTAAAGTCAAAAAGTTACAGTGGATTCCCATACTGAACTAAGATAGAATAGATTTATTTTGTTCTATTTCTCCTGTTAAATATCGCTAAATTCCAGGACTTGACACACACACACGCATACATACATATGTACATACATACATACACACACATACACAACTTATAGGAAGACTGCAGAAGGTGGAAGGAAAGAAGATTTGAAAAACAAGATGACCATGTGAGTTTTCTCTTTGCCTCATATAGCCAAGACTAGGTGATGGACAGGTAGGCAATCCAGAGGAGAAGAGGGGGAAAATACAGTCATGAATCCAAGGTATGTCTTACAAAATTAAGATGAGAGAAGGAGGATTGGGTACAGGAAGGCTGGGTGAGATTGTTGAAAGGTGTGACACTGATCAAGATATATTGTATTCATAAACTGTGTTCAGTGTTAATTCTTTTACACAACTACTTAACAATAGTAATAACATTTTTTAAGAAAAGAAAAGAAATTCTGGGAAAAGCTCACTATTAGCTAGCCAAAAGACCCAGAAGGGTAGGAAGCATACAGCATAGAAAACTCTTTAACAATGACAGTTTACTTCAACCAAATATCATGGGGGAAAAAACCCACACACCTAATAACCTGGCTGTCACTCATGCCAGCAAAGGCTGAGGTGAGTGTCTAGACTTTCAGCCTTGCTAAGCTGTAATGAAGCTCCCTTCTCCTCTTTTGTCCATGGAACACTAATTGGGAGTCAGGGCTTTCATTGCATCCTAGAATACACTTAGTGGGGAGTCCAGACTTCTACTCTCGCCTGGCAATGTTGAGGCTGAATGCTACAAAAGAAGACTAGATTAAATAGGTTTATACAACTTTCAGAATCTAAAAACATGAGATATCCAGGATGCTAGTATGAAATTAAATACTATATAGAAGTTACTCCAAAAAGGAAACAAAGACCTGCCTTTGACACTGCCATACCTCTCTTAGGCATGTATCCAAAGGAGAGTAAATAAATATAAAAAAGACACCTGCTTATCTATGTTTATTGCGGCTCTGTTCACAATTATCCAACTGTGCAATCAGCCTAGGTACCCAACAGTACATGAATAGCTAAATAAAATATGGTAAATATCTACTATGAATATTACTCAAGTATAAAAAACAAAATTATATCACTTTCAGGAAAATGGGTGAAATAGAAAATATAATGTTAAGTGAGATAAGCCAAACTCAGAAAGCCAAATATCACACATTCTCACTTACTTGTGGAGGGTAAACCTAAAATGATGATGATAATGACGATGATAGCAATGATGATGAGATATTAATGTTTAAAGAAGACTGACTCACACCTGTAATCCTTGCTACTCAGGATGCTGAGATCTGAGGATCATGGTTGAAAGCCGGCCCAGTCAGAAAAGTCCCCACTAGACTCTTATCTTCCATTAAAGAACTCAAAAACTGAAAGTGTCACTGTGTTTCAAGTGGTAGAGCGCTAGCCTTGACAACAAAGAGATTAAGACACACTGCCCATGCCCTGACTTTAAGCCCCACTATTGACAAAAGAAAAAAAAAAGGACTAAGAGATCATAAGGAGGTGAGAGGAGAAAGAGGGGATACAGAGCTGTGAAGAGGATACTAAGCGGTGAAGATGATCAAAGGATATTACACGCAGAGACACACACAGATATGGAGTCAGAAGCTTTCTCTATTGGATTCATGAATAAGAAGATCAGGTAACAAAGGAAAGATTTTGACAAATATAGCTTTGATTTTTGAAATCTTTTTTACTCATAACTTGACATCCTGTTTGCCCAGGCACAAGGAACAAAACTTATAACCAGCTGGACACTGGTGGCTTATGCGTTTAATCTTAGTTTCTCAGAAAACGATGTCTTGGAGGATCACAGATCAAGACTAGCCTGTGCAGCAAAGTCCACAAATCTCTAGCCAGCCAATAGCCAGCTGGAGGTTTGGCACAAATAGCAGAGCACCAGTTGTGAGCCAGAAAGCCAAGTAAGAATGCAAAGTTCAGAGTTCAAGCCCTAGTAACAGCTAAATGAATAAATAAGAATAAAATTAAACTAGAGATGAAAGAGAATACCAATTTTAATAAATTCCAATGAAATTCAGCAAACCATAAAGGAATAGTGTGAGAACTTATATTCTAATAAACTAGAAAATCTAGTAGAAATGCATAAAGTACTAAACTCATATGACTTGTCTCACTTGACCCCAGAGAATATCAATCACTTAAGCAGAACTATGAGCAACAAGATTGAAGCAGTAATAAACTTTCCCAATAAAGAAGTATCTAGGACTAAAGGATTCACTGTCAAATTTGCAGCTGTGTTTTTTAATCATGGAGACAAGTATATCAATGTTCAGAAAATTCTTTCATAAAACAGAAAAGGGAGAAACTGTCACATTCTTTCCATGAATGATTATCTTGATGCTCAAAGTAGATAAAGGCACAGCAACACACAAAAAAGTTATAAATTTCCTTGTTTAATATAGATGAAAAAAATCTCAATAGAAAACTTTCAAATCATTCAACAAATGAATTCAAAGATGACACATCTTGACCAAGTTCCCTTCAATCCAGTGAAGTATAGCCCAACAAATAGAACCAAGAACAAAAATCATATGCTCATTTTTTTTTTTTCCAGAGCTGAGGATCGAACTTGAGGCCTTGTGCTCGCCAGGCAGGCACTCTTCTGCTGAGCTAAATCCCCAGCCCCTGCTCATTTTAATAGATGCCAAAAAGCCTTTGATAAAGTTCAACATCCCCTCGTGATAAAAAGCCTTGAAGGAACTAGAAATAGAAAGCATGTACTGCAAACTGATAAAGGCCAAATATGATAAACTATAGCCAACATCATAAATGGAGAAAAATTGAAACCATTTCCTCTAAAATCAGAAATGAGACACAAATGTCTGCTCTATTTACTCTTATTCAATATAGTCTTGGAATTCCTAGCTAGAGCAAAAAGAAATAAGGGATCCACTGAGAGAAATAAAAGAGATAAAAATAGGAAAGGAAGAAATTGAATTACTCTCATTTACCAATCATATGATCATATTATGCAATTGTACTCACACACATACATATACACACACAAACTTCTCAGCTAGTAAACACTTTTTTAACAAAGTAGTAGGATACAAAAATCAACATAGGAAAAGCAGTAATTTTTTGGAAATCAACAGATAACAGGCAGAGACAGAAATCAGAAAAACTATCCTATACACAATAGCCATAAAATTTGGAGTAAACTTCACTCTGGTGGTGGGAGAAGGGCTATCTCCAAAATGCTGCTCTGTGGGTAAGAGTGAGAATGTACTCCAGATACTGTACATATGTGTATTAGAACTAGGGAAGGGAAAAGGAATATCAAAATCTAGAGACAAAAGATAAAAAGACAAATGACTCCAAAAGCAATACTTATAAAACCATTTGGTATAAAGCAACTGTACAACTCATGGTGGGGAGAGGGAAAGTGGGAGGGGGAAGCAGGGGAAAAATGAGGGAGGAGGTAACAAGTTCAACAAGAAATGTACTCACTGCCTTGCATATGAAACTGTAACCCCTCTGTACTTCACTTTGACAAAGAAAATAATTTAAAAAACAGCAAAAAATTAAGAATAAACTTAACTAAGGATATCAAAGCTTCTAGAAGGAAGCATGTAGAGAAAGAATATATAAAACACTGGAAAAAAAAGAAAATCAGAGTGAGTAAAGAATAGGAACGTTCTCAAACTAATAAAGGGCATCTTTGAAAAATACACAGGTAGCACTATTGTCAATGGTGGAAGACTAAAAACTTTTCCCCAAGATGAGAAAAAATACAAATATAAAATTTTATCACTTTCACTCAACATGTGTTGGAGGTAGGAAGCAGAGAAATTAAACAAAGACAGGAGATAAAAGATATCTAGAAAGAAAATAATGAACTGTCTTTATTTACAAGTGATATCTGGCCAATAGAAAATTCTCAGAAATTAATAAAATTATTAGACTGAGTGAATTTATTCACATGACTGAAGTACATCATATATATGTTTATGTCTGTATGTAAATTGCTTAATGACAATCACTAGCAAGTATAAAATCAAGGAAGGATGGAAGAGGGAGGATAAGAAAGAGTAATCAAAGGGATGAATTTTATCAAAGTGCATTTAATGCATGAAACCCTTTGTGCAATTAATATATGCTAATAAAACCTCATGCTTCTTTTTTATTGTTGTTATAAATGTGGTGTACAGATGGGTTACAGGTACATCAGTCAGGTAAACAGTACATTTCTTTTTGAACAATGTCCCTCCTTTCCTCATTCTCTCCTAGGTTTTCCCTCCCATCCCTATCCCAATAAAGATTTTTGAAAGATATATGATATCACAACCATTACTGCTTCATTCTCTCAAATGTCCATACTTACACATACACACGTGTTTATCAAGATGACAAGTGGTCATTACTTTTTTTTTTTTTTTTGGCCTGTCCTGGGCCTTGGACTCAGGGCCTGAGCACTGTCCCTGGCTTCTTCCCGCTCAAGGCTAGCACTCTGCCACCTGAGCCACAGAGCCCCTTCTGGCCGTTTTCCATATATGTGGTGCTGGGAAATCGAACCGAGAGCTTCATGTGTAGGAGGCAAGCACTCTTGCCACTAGGCCATATTCCCAGCCCCATTACTTTTGAAATTTAGTTTTAAATAACCGTAGATTTGTTTCAAGTTAGAAGTACACTGTAGAACTTCCGGGAAGATGGCAGAGGAGCAGCAGAGCCCTAGCTGGGCTCCCTCCGACATCGCAGTTTTCCCACTCCAGAGAAACTTTGACTCCTAGAAAGACAGCCCAAGTAAATTATCACAGTACAGGGATTCTGGCCAGGAATGGCCAGGAAGGAAAAATCGACTTTGCTGGCCTGAAACCACAGATTTGAGCTCTGGGTGGGCTCCCACCACCACGTCAGTGCCGGGGCCGGCACAGCGCCCCACATTCCGCGCACCTAAAGCACACAGAGGCGACCAGGGAGAAATTCTCCAGAAGGCGACAGACAGACGTGATTGCAGGCTGAGCACGGACAGGCTGAAATCGCAGAGAAAGCATGAGTACCTCACGAAAGACATTCTCACTCATGCCCAAAGAGCAGCTTCTGGAAGGTAGCCCTTCCCCCACTGCCAGAGCAAAGCGCCATCTTTGACACTGGCATAGGGTCAGACCAGACTGGAACTAAAGCAGGTCTGGGGAAAGCGAGGACAACGGGACCATCTTTGAAAAGGGCAAGAGGGACCAACCAGTGAGAGCCAGCTCCGCCCAGGAGAATGCCCCCTGCCCAAGCAGGGGGCTCGTCCTGGGCCATGGCTCATATACTCAGGTGAACTCAGCCAGAGGTGCCCTGCCCTGCCCGCCTGAATTTCTAAATTAAAACTGGATGCAGCGAGCAGCTACCGGAGGCACAAAACAACCATACAGGAGAATAAACAGTTCCCAAGACAGATAAACGGTCCCGTCACAGAGGAAGCCCAATTCCCAGCCCAAAATGGAGCTGAATTCCATAGCCACCTCCGCCCAGGAGGCCACCCCGCCCAGGAGGGAGGAACCTTCCCCAGGCAAGCAACTCTCAGCTGGGTAAACCAGGCCAGAGGTGCCCCACCCTGCTGAGTCTACAGCCTATTCAAAGCCAGGAGTTAAAGGCAGTGGCCCCACAGCAGATGGGAGGAGCCACGGTTCCCAAGGCTGTTCACGTCCCCATCTACAGAGGACACCCAAGGCCTACTTGCAAGCCGTGTAAACCACAGAGCCCCAGGCTTTCACTAACAGGGGAGGAGGGTCAGAGCAGATCCACTCCCTGCAAACTGAAAGCATGTCAAACCAACCAAGCAGCAAAATAGACTGCAGACCATCGCAAGGAAACCAGAGACTGTAGAAAGCCCACCCAAACCAGGAAGACTCCATTTTTTAAAACTTTTTAAAAACGTTTTTTTTCTTCCATTTCTAAGATGTCGTTGGTTTTTTGTTTTCCATTTTTTTTTTTTTTGCCAGTCCTGGGCCTTGGACTCAGGGCCTGAGCACTGTCCCTGGCTTCTTCCCGCTCAAGGCTAGCACTCTGCCACTTGAGCCACAGCGCCGCTTCTGGCCGTTTCCTGTATATGTGGTGCTGGGGAATCGAACCTAAGGTCTCGTGTATCCGAGGCTGGCACTCTTGCCGCTAGGCTATATCCCCAGCCCTTTGTTTTCCATTTTTATTTGTTTCTTTTATCAGGTTTTTTTTTGGTTGTTTGTTTTTCTGTATTTTTAAAAAATAATTTCTCTCTGTTTTGTGCATTTGTTTTCCAGTATTTTTTCTTTGTTTCTCTCTTCACATTCTCTTTCTTTAAAATTACTTTCCTATGAATAATACCTTCACTCTTTTCTGCTAACGCTCCATTGTCTACCATTTTAACCTTGTTCTTTCTACTGATTCTGCTCTTTTCTACATTTCCACGTCACTGAAACTAAACCAAAATCATCACCCCCCCCCACCCATATGTTTTACTCTATTCTCTTCACTATCTCTAACTTACCCTCTTGATTTACTTCCAGGACTTCCAGATTCCATTGACCGCTGGTTATTGGATAGAGGGTATCCCTGCTCAATCCGAGTGAATCAAAGTGGTTCATAGAGAAAGCCAGCCAGTCCAAAAAGAACTTAATATAAGAAAAAAAATGTTCATAGGGTTGTAACAGTAAATAAGTAATTACTGAACACAGGGCTCAGGCTTGGTTGTTATATCAAAATTGTATTCTTTAGGAACACCAAATCTAATTTTATATACAGGTATACAGGTATCTGTATATAATTGTGAACTTCTAAGATTTACACAACAGTGCTTGGTAAGGTCTGCTTTGGGTCTTACACTGTGCTCACCGGTGCTTGTAGATTGGCATTCCCAATCCAAATGGGCAGAAGAAACACAAGAAAGATGGCAAACAATGGAGTCTTATCTCCCACTCAAAACAAGCAGGAAGCAGAGCAGTCAATCAAAGACATAGAAGAGAATCCTCAAAATGCTCTACAAAGTGTACTGATAAACATGATAAATGAAAAGTTTGAATCAATACATCAATCCTTCCATAAAGTAATAGATGATTTCATGGCCTTGACAAATAGAAAGATAAATGAACTTCAAGAGTCAAATGAAAAGATACCTACCCAGCTAAAAGATTTGAGAGACAGCACTCAAAACCAAATTAATGAAGTAAAGAAGTCCATGCAGGACCTAAGAGATAATTATGGCAAGGACATGGAAATCATCAGGAAAGACCAGTCAGAAGGAAAAGAGATTTAAAATCAAGTAGCTAGCCTACAGTCCCGACTAGATGAAGCAGAGGATCGAATCTTAGGAGCTGAAGATTCCCTAGAACCTATGGAGAAAGATAAAAAAAAATACAAAAACCAATCCAATCGACAAAACAGATCACTCCAGGAGCTCCAAGACACAATCAGGAAGCCCAATTTAATGCTAATAGGTATTGAGGAAAACCTGGAGAAAGAAGTTAATGGAATAGGCAACCTATTGAACAGAATATTAGCCGAGAACTTCCCAAATATCCAGAAGGATAGGCCTATCCAGATGGAAGAAGCATTTAAAACTCCAAACCGACCAGACCAGAATAGGACATCCCACCCGACACATTATGATCAAAACAGGATCAATAGAGTCCAAGGAAAGAATCCTTAAAGCTGTTAGGGAGAAGAAAATAATCACATATAAAGGAAAAGCAATCAGAATTACTCCAGAATTCTCAGCAGAGACCATGAAAGCAAGGAGAACCTGGAATGAGGTATACCAAACCCTAAATAAAAATAACTTCCAACCAAGAACACTGTATACCCAGCTAAGCTCTCATTTATAGCCGAAGGTCAAATAAAAATCTTCCACAGTAAGGAAAAACTGAAACAATATATCTCCACCAAACCAGCTTCACAGAAAGTCCTCAAAGATGTACTATACAGGGAAAATAATCAAGATCACAATACAGACAGAGAAATGAACCTTAAATAGAAAACCAGAATATTAGATCAAGAATTGGGAAGACACAGCTTTTTTTTTTTTTTGCCAGTCCTGGGCCTTGGACTCAGGGCCTGAGCACTGTCCCTGGCTTCTTTTTGCTCAAGGCTAGTACTCTGCCACTTGAGCCACAGCACCACTTCTGGCCATTTTCTATAAATGTGGTGCTGGGGAATCGAACCAAGGGCTTCATGTATACAAGGCAAGCGCTCTTGCCACTAGGTCATATCCCCAGCCCCAAGGCAGAGCTTTTAACAAGATATCTATAATGAAAGGAACAATCATCTCTCAATCCTAACTCTCAACATTAATGGACTTAATTCTCCAATCAAATGACATAGGCTCATAAGTTGGATCAAAAATCAAGATCCATCTTTCTGCTGCCTCCAAGAGACACATCTATCCAGTAAAAGCAAACATCATCTAAAAGTGAAAGGCTAGAATAAAATCTACCAAGCAAATGGCCCCCATAAACAGGCTGGAGTTGCAGTCCTAGTATCAGATAAAATTGACTTCAAATTAAAAATGGTAAGAAGAGACAAAGAAGGTTACTACATACTAATAAAGGGATCTCTCCTACAGGAGGATATAACCATCCTAAATGTCTACACACCAAATACAGGAGCACCCAACTTCATCAAGCAAACACTACTGACTCTAAAAACACTCATACATCCAAACACATTGATAGTTGGGGACTTTAACACTCCACTGTCACCTCTGGACATATCAACATGCCAAAAACTGAACAAAGAAACCACAGAACTAAATAATTGCATAGACCAACTAGACTTAACTGACATCTACAGAATATTCCACCCAGCAACGCCAGAATACACACTCTTTTCAGCAGCACACAGAACATTCTCCAAAATAGATCACATATGAGGTCACAAAGAAAATCTGTACAAATTCAGAATTATCAAAACCATTCCCTGCATTCTCTCAGTCCACAATGGAATAAAATTAGAACTCAACTCAAACAGCCACCACAGAAAATCCTACAATTCATGGAGACTAAACAACACACTGCTGAACCATCAGTGGGTCATTGAAGAAATTAGAACAGAAATTCAAATGTTTATGGAATTCAACCAAGATGAGTACACAAAGTACCAGCTCAATTGGGACACAGCAAAGGCAGTACTCAGAGGAAAATTTATATCTCTGAGTACATGCACCAATGAACTGGAGAAACAGCAACTCAACAACTTCAGGAAGCACCTTAATCTCCTCTAAAGAGAACAACAAACCAAAGCCCAAGCCAATAGACGGGAGCAAATAATTAAAATCAAATCAAAATTAAATGAATTAGAGACAAAAAAAAACATCGAAAGAATCAACAAAACAGAATTGGTTCTTTGAAAAAATTAACAAGATAGACAGACCCCTTTCAAACCTGACCAAAAAACGAAGGCAACACACCCAAATAAACAAGATCAGAGATGAAACAGGTAACATCACCACAGAAATAACCGAAATTCAGAACACAATAAGGGGCTATTTTGCAAACCTTTATGCCAACAAATTTGAGAACCTGGAAGAAATGGATGATTTCGTAAAAAAAATTGATATCCCCAAACTCAACCATGAAGATTTAAACCTTCTAAACAGACCCATATCCAGCATTGAAATAGAAATGGCAATAAGTGATCTCCCATCCAAGAAAAGTCCAGGTCCAGACAGATTCACAGCAGAATTCTACAAGGCCTTCAAAACAGAACTCACACCAATATTTCTCAAACTCTTCAATGAAATTGAAAGAGAAAGTTCACTACCAGACACATTCTATGAAGCCATTATAACCCTCATCCCAAGGCAGGGACTCATCATGGAAAGAGAACTATAGACCAATTTCCCTGGTGAACATAGATGCAAAAATTCTCACCAAAATTCTGGCCAATCGACTTCAACAGATCATTAAAAAAAATACACCATGATCAAACTGGATTCATCCCAGGGATGCAAAGTTGGTTCAATATACGCAAGTCAATTAATGTAATCCACCACATCAACTGGAGCAAGGTAAAGAACCATATGGTTATATCTCTGGATGCGGAAAAGGCGTTCGATAAAATCCAGCACCCATTTATGCTAAAAGCCCTGGAAAAACTGGGATTCCAGGGAACATTCCTGAACATAATCAAGGCAGTTTATGACAAACCAACAGCAAGCATAACTCTAAATGGGGAAAAACTAAAGCCATTCCCTTTAAAATCAGGAGCAAGACAGGGATGTCTGCTCTCTCCCCTTCTCTTCAACGTAGTACTAGAATTCCTAGCCAGAGCTTAGGCAAGAAGTAAATATAGGGGATCCAAATAGGAAAAGATGAAGTTAAACTTTCTCTCTTCGCAGATGACATGATCCTATACCTAAAGAACCCCATAGACTCTACTCCCAAGCTACTAGAGCTGATCCAAAACTTTGGCAAACTAGCAGGATATCAAATAAACACTCAAAAATCAATGGCCTTTCTATATGCTAATGACCCCAAACACCGAGGCTGAAATCAGGAAAGCAACTCCTTTTGCCATAGCCTCAAAAAACATAAAATGCCTAGGAATAACCTTAACCAAAGAAGTGAAAGACCTCTATCATGAGAACTTTAAAAACATGAAAAATGAAATTAAGGCAGAACTAAGGAAATGGAAAAACCTCCTATGCTCCTGGATTGGGAGGATTAATATAATCAAAATGGCAATATTGCCAAAGGCTATCTACACTATAGAAGAACAGTCCCATGGACCTTTTACCCCATTACTTCCAATGGTGACATCTGTGTAACTATAGTATATCAAAGTTGGCAAATTGACATTAATGAATATATGTGCAACAGTTTGTGCTGCTTTACTAATATATAGATTTTAATATTTAGGTTTTAACGAAGAAAACCATTTCCTATTCCAACACCATATACAAAAATATCTGCCAAAGTTGGCACTTTACCAGAGTACTAACTTTGTTCCTTTCAATGCCTTTACTCTTTCCAACTTACTGTGTTTCAATAAAGCTACTTAAAAAGTTGAGTGGATTGCAAACAAAGGGGGTTTTAACACACACACACACACACACACACACACACACACACGAGTCAAGATATAGCATAAACTTCAGAAAACTGAAGGCAAAGAAAAATCTGAAAAACAATGAAAAGAAATAATTTTTTTTTCAAAGAACAATTCAGATAGCATTAGGTTTGTCATCTGAATTCATGGAAGCCACAAAGAACACAATCCCTTTTCAAATCTGAAGGTAAAGAATAATAACCTGTATCCTGTACCCCACAGAATCATCAGGAATGAAGTAAGACATTACAAGTCATAGGAAAAATAGAATTTTCACCAAGTCCTATTTTTAAAATATGCATAATGGAAATTTGTGAAAGGAAAAAAAAGATGAGTTGGAAATCACAAAAGAAAAACAGATAATGGAAAGAGCCAAAATACATATCAAAACTGTTATCTTTGCTGAAATGTATAAAATACGTTTGATTGCCTAAGAAAAACAGTATAACACTGTCTGATAGGGATGCCAATGTGTGTAAAGGGAATATTTAAGAATATAATAAAGTGTTATTTGAGTTTGTTCTATCTTGAGAACTTTCTCTTCATCCATTGTCCCCTCAGGGTGCATATTCCAGTCTTGTCACATTTGTGCCTCTCTTTCTAAAACTTGTGGGTTTTGGATATTTACTTGCATCCTTCATGACTAGTCTATTAAAAGAACAGTTGAAAAGCATGTATTTGCTAAATACAATCTGTGAGAAAAATAGAGTAAACTTAAGGGTGTTTGAAAGAATGAAGTAATAGATTGTAGTATCATATATTACAAAACTGTATTAGTGAATATTAATTTTACAAACTTTTTCATGCATTAAATGAACTTTGATCAATTCATCACCTTGACTACCCTTTCTTATGTCCCCCTTCCTTCTTCCCTTAGTTTTATACTTTCTAGTGATTTTCACTAAGCTATTTACTATACACATACATACACACACACACACACACACACACACACAGACTCATATGTTGACTTCAATTATGTTCACCCTTTCCTGTGTCCTTTCCCCTTCCCCTCTCCCACTAATTTCCCCACACAATCCTTTTTATATTCATGTTCTCACCCTCTAGTTCCCTCCCCTCTTTACACCTCCCCTTTTTCTTCTCCATCTTCTTCCTCCGCTTCGTATTAGGTGCACCAGGTCCGTTAAGCTTACTTTGCAGCAGTTTTGTTTTTCTTTTTGGTCAAAGTGAATTACAGAGGGGTTACAGTTCCATGTACGGCAGTGAGTACATTTCTTGTTCAACTTGTTACCTCCTCCCTCATTCCACCCCCCACCAACACTTCCCCCGCCTCCCGTATAGTTGGTTTACACCAAATGGTTTTGTAAGTATTGCTTTTGGAATCATTTGTCTTTTTATCCTTTGTTTCTCGATTTTGGTATTCCCTTTCCCTTCTCTAGTTCTAATACATGTATATACAGTATCCAGGTTACTAAGATCAGTTACAGTGATAGCAAGGGTGAAACCACGGGAAGGGAATACAAGAGAGAAAAAAAAGGGTATGGTTTCATATGGCATCTTGAAAATAATTACAACAATGATATAACACTTGTTTCTATAACATGGAGTTAATTTCACTTGTCATTGTCTTATGTGTTCATAAGGGCATAGACATTGGGCTAATGTGATCTTCTGCTATGACTATCCTAGACATGTACTAATTATTCCCTATGAGGGAAACCATAGAGTCCTTGTTTCTTTGTGTCTGGCTCACTTCACTTCCATTTCCTTACTTTGCAGCAGTTTTAAACTGTTAGTAGAGACCAAACTAGAAATATTTAATACAATAACCTTCCCCAAACAGAAGCTAATTATAGTTAAATCTGACAGAAGGTGGAATCTCTTGCTGACAAAATGGGAAAATAAAAGCATTGATTAGGATAGTGTGAAGAGTTGAAATGGAAAACAAATCCACTGATGAATAAGAAGTCCTTTCTTCCAAAAAATGTTATTAAAACATTTACTGTTTATTTTCTTAGATAAAAGGGTATATGAAACGCATAAAACTCATTACATTCAATAAATACCCACCTGTCCTGATGAATGACAAATGCTTCCTCGAGTTCTGCACCTTTGAACAAAGTGGCAGATGGATACATCTGAGGGGAGCAAGTGGGTGGGAAGAGAAAAAAAATAGCAAGTGTCATTGATTTGAGCTGAATTTCTTTTAATAAGTAGATATTTTAATAACTAGTATGTAGAGGATGAATTGAACATCATACTAGATTAAATGGTTTATCTCCCAACTCAGTGAATATAGATATATATATATATATTTATACACACACACGAGGTACTTAATATGTCTCTGAATCTCAAAAGGCAAACTAAGTGTTTACAACCATCTTTTGTAATCAATAGTATAGAAACAATATATTTTGTAGTATGCCTTCACTTAGCAGAATATAAGTATCTGCTTTGAATTATGAAACTAGAAAGTCTGGGCTTCTGGAATTTTCTAGGAACATAAAGAACAAGGATCAATTATCTCAACTCATTCTCTGTGTCCCTTTGCTACAGTATTAGAGTATTTTAAAATAATTCCAACTAAAATAAATTTTAAGACAAGTGATGGATCCATTCCAATGGTTTGGTTACGGTGGAAGAAAGGAAACTGTAGGTTGAAGGTGCAATAAGAGTCCTTCATTATTTTAAAACATACACCTTGGTGGGTGGAGCTTCTTCCTCCAACCAACGGTTTGCATGGCTCACTGCCCATCTCTAACAGTACTGAGGGGAATAGGGATGAAGGTGGCTAGGTGGCAGGTCTTATGCAGGATTCAGTGAGTAGCTGAAATGTTGGGCTAGAAATCTGCCTGGTTGGGAAGTGGTTCCTGCAGCCCTAAAGTACTTGATACCATAATCCTGGATTAGGTCAAAACTGAAGTTTATAAATTTTTTTTTTTACCGTATTTCGGAAGTATAGAATTTATGCAAGTTAGTGGATCACTATCATAATTCATGATTTACAGAGTCCTCACCACATCATACTGGTGATCAGAAATGGGTGACTTTTCTCTTTTAAAGACAAATAAAAATCCTGCCTCTCCCGTAGGACACTCTAATATGTATATTTTATCTCTCATGAAGTTTCATCCTCCAGTGCTCACAAGCATATTTGGAGTAAATCAGAAAATAAGACTCAAGTGTCAAATACTATTTTTATTATTTCAAGTGTACATTGGTCATATTTTTTCAATTTCTTTTTTTCATATTTCCAGGTATTTATAATTTTCACACAGGCATTTAAATACATGTACATGAAACAAATGAAACCTTAGACATGCACTAAACATAAACAGAGGGAGGAAGTAATAATTTATTGGCAGAATGAGAAGAGATTCTCATTAGTGAGAGCTACTAGAATAGAGAAGATTGATGTATTTAAAACAGATTGCTACCCTGCAGTCCACAAGCAGTACCAATTCAGTATAGTGGCTAAGTGAGGGTTAAGTGGGACATGAAATGAGAGGATTTGATAGATGGGAGAAAAAACCAAGTGCAATATTGAACCAGAGATAAAAAAATTATAAATATGATCACTTGTATGGATAAATGTTTGGCAGATAAAAATAATGCCCACAAACAATAGAAGTGAACTTTACAAATCATTATTTGGTTAGGGTTTTTTAAAATTAAATTTATTTTATTTTTTTTACATTTTTTCTTTATTGCCAAAGTGTGATACAGAGGGGTTACAGATTCATATGAAAGGCACTAAGTACATTTCTTGTTCTACTTGTTACCTTCTTCCTCCTTTCCCCCTCCCCACTCCTCCCTCCCCTCTTCCCCCAAGAGTTGTGCAGTTGGTTTACACTACATGGTTTCTAAGTGTTGCTTTTTGAATGGTTTGTCCAAAATCAAGAGACAAAGATCAATTTCTTTTAAAAATAATTGTCACATCCAACAATGGTGTTTTCATTTCATGCAATGAATAGCACAGGTTTTGAAGTTCAATAAAATTCTATTTTGTCACTCTTCAATTAAAAACAACAGACATGGGACTATATATATTGGTAAGTTAAAAGTAAGAATTTTAATTGCTATTACTAAGAGAAACTTCCCTCTTTTTTCTTTCCCTTTATTTTTACAAAATAAAGGAAGACTTGTTAGATAGATGGTAAATAGGATATTTTACAAGTTTTTTCTTTGAAATACTTGTAGGCTCCTAGGAATTGAATAAAAACGTTCTATGGTTCATCCAGCTTCTTCAGTATTAACACCTGTACACTGTATAGCACAGTGTCAATACCATGGAGTTGAGTTAGTTCAAGCCATAGAGATTGCTTGGATTTCACTAGTTCTGCGTGCACTTGTGCGTGTGTGTATGTGTATGTGTTTGTAGCTATCTGTAAGTCTGATACGTGTGTAACCACCAGCACATTCCAATTTATTGACAGTTCTGTCATGGTAAGACCCTTGTGATAAGTGTTTTGTTCATAAATTTTATGTGCTTTGACACTATACAACTGCAGAGAAATAGGAAAACTGACCTAAAGAAGAATTTTTCCCTAAAACAACTGTCACATTGAAATGGTCCTAGATAAGTTCATATGTTATAGTATATAGATTGGTAGATAAGAAGATAGAAGATAGATACATCCATAGTTAGCTAGCTAGCTAGCTAGAATAGCAGTCTATATAGCCTCACTGGCAGGTCACTTTAACAGCAGCAATTAAATTAATTAAAAACACATTACTAAAATATTTATCAATAACATAATGATTACAAGTTGAACAAATTATAAGAATCAAAGCTATCAGACACACAAACTTATTTGGGGCTAAATATCTTTTTTTTTTTTTTTTTCCAGTCCTGGGGCTTGGACTCAGGGCCTGAGCTTCCTTTTGCTCAAGGCTAGCACTCTGCCACTTGAGCCACAGTGTCACTTTCGGCTTTTTCTGCTTATGTGGTGCTGAGGAATTGAACTCAGGGCTTCATGCATGCTAGGCAAGCACTCTACCATTAGGCCACATTCCAAGCCCCCAAGGGGCTAAAGATCTTGAAGGATTTTCAGTTTCTCTCTCCTTTCTTTTTTGGTAATTCTGGGGATTGAACTCACGGCTAGACAGGGGCTCTATCACTGGGTCCACACCTCCAGCCCTTTTTTGCTCTGTATGTGAGATCAGGTCTCATATGTTATCTTTTCTTTTCTTTTTTGTTCTCTTTTTCTTTTTTCTTTTTGTTGTTGTTTTGTTTTTGTTTTGCCTGTGATGGTCTGCACCTGATCCTCCTATTTGCTTTCTGCAGTAGCTGAAAGTGGGATGGCAGATACATTCCACCATGCCAAGCTTTTGACTAAGATGTGGGGGCAGGTCTCGTGATTTTTTTTTTCAAACAGGTTGATTTCAACCCATAGTCCTCCAGATCTCTTCTTCCTGCATAGCTAGGAATACAGTCATGATCCACCAGCACCTACCTTTCTTCTTTCAAATAAACTTAAGACATTAAGAAGTCCTAAAAGACTTTCAAATCAGTAATCAAAACAAACCCATATTATTCTTTCAGTGATGTTCTCCATCAGTAATGCATTATCTCATAGAAATTGCCAAATAGTGCTCTCCCCCCACCCCCGCTGCCCTTTGGAAACAGAATATTTTTCTTTTTGCATGATGCTAATGTGTTTCTCTCTACTCTCCATTTCAAAGAGAAACCTGGCTTTTGCTATTTTTTTCTGTGGGGAAAATTTTATAGGACCCATAGCAGAGTCAAAGGCTTTTCTTCTTTGATGAACAAGCCAGAACTCACGGAAGAGAAAATCCCAGGAGACTCATAGATGTGAATGCTTTTGCAAGGTAGCCAGAGGAGGAAGACAGTGGGGGATGGTTTCTAGAAGTCAAGAGCATGGTTTCTGGAACAGTGGAGACCTGAATATTTACTTGACAGAGTCTCGGTGATGTGGCAAGTCTACAAGAAAATGAATTTACCAACTGTGAAATACATACAGCCCTCTAAACCACTATAGAGCAGGATGTAAGATTGAAACAACACAGAAGAGATGCCAGGAAAGCCATACTAACGTTTTAGTGCAGTCTAAGGAAGTAAAGGAAGTCACAATTGAACTTTCTGATGGATTTCTGTTTGGTATCTGATGAAGTCAATGTAAGAAAAATAGAAAAAAAAATGTTGCTGTTTTGTTTTTTGTTTGTTTTCTGTTTGTTGTATCCTTGGGGTAGAGACTAAGACATAGTGAGTATTTTAGGTGTTCCACCTCAGTTACTCTCCTATGCCCCCTAGCAATGCATGACATAAACCTAGCAGGAACATGATTGCTTCTGAATCTCCAGTACCTGCAATAGTACCTGCAGACAGTGTGGACTCCTTAACTATTTGTCTGAAAGTCTGGGCAGCTGGGCTGGAAAAACAGTAATTCATTGGCTTCCTCTTTCTTTAGAGTGACTATCTTTTTTTCTGATTGGCTCAAGCTCATCTTCAAACTCTTGCTATTGTGATTAACAAGTCATCAAAAGTTTTTTTTTTTTTCTGGTCTTGGGGCTTGAACTCAGGGCCTGGGTGCTGTCCCTGAGCCTCTTTGGGGCTCAAGGAAAGCTCTCTACCACTTGAGCCACAGTGCCACTTCTGACTATCTCTGAATAGTTTACTGGAGATAAGAGTCTCATGGACTTTATTGCCCAGTCAGGCTTTGAACTGCTATCCTTAGATCTCAGCCACCTGAGTAGCTAGGATTACAGGCATGAGCCACTGGTATCTGGCTTCATCAAAAGCTTTTAGTTGGATACAATCTTGGAATTCCATCAAAGTAAAACTTGAACATAGCTAAAAATTGAATTTCATGTTAAAATAAATCTTGTTATTTTGCAAGATCACTTATGTAATTTCTCATAACATAATTTCTACAATATACTCTTCCTAAGTGAGGATAATGTTCTGGTAGATTTGGAGAGGGCCCTGCTCTCATGGATGCCACAATATGAGGAGTTTGAGCTGTTTTCTACTCTTTTTTTTTTCATTATCCCCATGACATGTTTTCCTGCATAGAACATTTCATACCAATTTGAAACTGGAGGTAGGTTTCATAAATGCACAGGAGATGTGGGAAATAACGCTGACATCCATGTGATACATGACCAAATTCAAGCGACTTGTTTTCCTGTGCCTTAGTTTTTTCCTCTTAATATGAAGCAAAAGACTGTGTCTTCATCAGGGCTGTTGTGAAGCTTAAATGAGATAATAGAAGTTAGCACTTTCAAATAGTGTCTAGCAGACAATAATGATCTTTAAGCATTAGCTATTCTAATTACCTATGTTTAATATTAGTTACATAGTACAGCCTTAAAGAGAGGAACTCCTAATTCATAGTAAGTCCTGAGTATATGTTATTAGTTATTATGCGTTTCACTGATGAGAACTGTCTCCTCTGACTAGAACTATGTTTAAAAATATAGTTCTCATCAGGGCAATGCTACCAGTTTTTTTTAATTGTTATTGTAATGGCAATGTACAGATGGGATTACAGTTACATTTGTGTATATAGACCACATTTTCTTGGTACATTTGATACATATGGCTGCTCCCATGTTCAGAGCAGCGTGAATATATCCCTTGCAGACTGAGACAGCAAAGTGAAGCTACTGATGAGCAAGTTCACTTCAGAATGTCATAAAGAGAATGCAGTCAAGAATCCAGATGTAAGCCAGGTACCAGTGGCTCACATCTGTAATCTTAACTACCCAAGAGGCTGAGATCTGAGGAGTTAGTTCAAAGCCAGCAAGTACCTGTGAGACTCTTGTCTCTAATTAACCACTCAAACACCAGAAAACCAGAAGTGATGCTGTGGCTTAAGTGGTAGAGCACTAGCTTTGAGCACACAGAGGCTCAGGGACAGTGCCCAGGCCCTGACTTCAAACCCCAAGACTGAAAAAAAAAGAATCCAATATATATCTTAAAAAATTAAGAAGACTGAGGGGTGGGTAGGGGAGGATGTGTGAGAATGTTGAACGGGGTGACATTGATTAAGATGCACTGTATTCATGAACTGCTTTGTTAAATGACAATACCTTTGTACAACTACTTAAAGATGATAAATAATTTTTTAAAAGAAAAACATAAACAAAAAAGAATTTGTCATAGACTACTATTTGCTTGCGGAGCATTCTGCAATCATTCCCTAAACACCCGGGAAAAAGGGTGAAAAGGTACAGCAGTGGAGCTCCCTGGACACTGATGAGAGTGAACTACACAACTCATGGATGGAGACAGAAGGAGGGACTGGAAGAGAGAGAGGGAGTAGAAATGCACTCATTATCTGACTTATGTAATTGTAATCTCTCTGCACATCACCTCTATAATAACAATAAAGTAAATTAAAAATTTAAAAAGTGACACTTCATTGTTACAAATGGGAAATGCATAAGTTGATAATCTTGGGAGAAGTGGCTATTTGTCATTCAAAGGTGTCAATGTGTCCATTTCCTTTCCTCTTCCCTGAGGCAGGAAGCTATAGGCTGCATATAGAATTAAGGTATTTCCAGTGAGGAACATGGAACCCCATTTTTCCAATCTCCACATGGGTATATCCAGGGAATTCTCTGGTTCGGGAGAGGTACCCCAAGTGGGACTCAAACCCACCAGAGTCCACCACGCAGAGACAACTTCAAGCAACGATGGATTTATTGGGGAAATAAAAAGTGAACGGACTGGCTAGGGATGCAGCACAGACTCGGGAGCTAACACATGACCCCGAGCAGTCCTGCAGCTGGGGTTTATTTATTTTTTTATTTACCAGTCCTGGGGCTTGGACTCAGGGCCTAAGCACTGTCCTTGTCTTCTTTTGCTCAAGGCTAGCACTCTGCCACTTGAGCCACAGTGCCACTTCTGGCCGTTTTCTGTATATGTGGTACTGGGGAATTGAACCCAGGGCTTCATGTATAGGAGGCAAGCACTCTTGCCACTAGGCCATATCCCCAGGCCTGGAGATGGGGTTTATAAAGGTAAAAGCGTAGCACAGATGTAGGGGGTTGACGCAGGGGGTAGAGCAAGCAACAAACAAGTTAAGCAAGCCATTTACATAAGCAGAATTTCGGGGTCAGGTTGACCTAATATTTAACTTCATTTTAACAATTGCTACCATGTTTCCCTAATCAAGATGGAGTCAGTTCTACTCACCCCAACACTCTGGATATGAATGCCATGGCCGGTAAGGTACAGAAAGAGTTCACTGGACTGTCAACTTGAAATTTTCTTAGTGTACAAGGTTCTTTTTAACAGCTCTCTTGTGCTTCAGCCATGTTCTGTTGACATTTTATTCCTTAGTTAAATATCTCAGAATCTAAATCTTTTCCTCTAACAGAGCCTTGAAATACACGTTATTTAAAATATCTACCAATATCCACCAGCCTGAAACTTCAGTCTTATCTTTGGGAAGACAAGACCTTTTCATGTTACTATGCTTCTCTCATACATGCTTTTGAAATTGTATTTGGTGATTTTCTTGTTTTCCAAACTTTTCATTTATGTATATAGCTCATTGGCATTTGGAATTTCTATGGTTGCTTTCTGTGAATAGTGTGTGTGTGTGTGTGTGTGTGTGTGTGTGTGTGTGTGTGTGTGTTTTCCTTCACTTTTAAATAAAGCCACAGTTTTGTGATAACCAGAATCATAGCAAAAATGCTTTAATGAAGCCATGTAGGGAGCAATTTTGTGACCATGAAGCCACACTGTGTGCCTTATTTAAAGACACAAGAGCACGTTAACATGTGAAGAAAGATGTTTTCAGTTACCTTTATTCTGACTCTATAAACCACAAGTCACAAGCAAATGTATGTATTACTAAAATAAATATTTTAAAGGGCTTTGTTTGAGGAAAAGAGAATGCAATAAAATCACCGAGTCACTTCTCAATGAATTGAAAATAAAACCCACAACACTTTAGAGAACTTCACCTTCAATAAGCAACTGTTACAAAATATGGGATGTATATCCTATACTACCCCTTTGTTATGTAGGCATAATACTCTGTGTCTTAATGACTGTAATGTTCCTACTAGGATGGATTATGATAGCCACCTTGCACCATGTGGTATACTGAAGACTATTATTTGACCCGATCACTTAGCTGGTCAGAAGTGGAATTTGTGTCTAGATTTATCTGCCCCTCCCTCAAATCATGCTGTCTTCACTAATATCTTTTATTTTCTAGTATACAGTATTCTTTTCTTCCCTAAGATACGATTGATATGAAGGTCAAACTGTTTTTGGTTTTTCTTGAGCACAAGATGTAGCTTCAAATAAAAGCATGTCCTTCTGGAGAAAAATTGTGGTAGATAAAGAAGAGAGTTTATAAAAGAAAACCTTATTCACTACTGTGCCACATCATTCAAGGCTGTCATCTCAAGATGGGAATATTTCCTCAAGAGTTTTCCTGAATTTAAGACAAAACTGTAGACAAACCCTTGTCAATAAAGATAGGCATATGGTTTTTGAAATGGTAAGAAACAAAAATCCTATCCTTCATTAACTTTTGCAAGGAAAAGAAACAGCTTTTCAGCGGCAGCAAATTACAGTATTTCATGTCTGTGGTGGGATGAAATGTTAGGGTTTTTTTTGTCCTCTAGAGACCTTCACTAGGCAGTAGGTCAGCACTGATCCTGTGAGGTCACAAAACCTGGTATCCTAACTATCTATGAGGGAGGCTGGCAAGCCTCCTCTCTCTCAGCACATCACTACCTACTGAAAAAACAAGGAGTATCTAGAGCACCCTCAAGTGTACAGTCCAGACAGAAGGGGCTCAAACATAGCAGAACTGCTGAAAGACCTCATGACGCCTTGGGGGTGGTGCAGAGGAGGAGTGATGCACCTCCTCCAGTAAAATGCTACAGTAAATCTGAAGTGTTCCTGGGACATCTTGGCTGTTTTCCCCATGACTTGTTGGAATCTGGTGTCAAGCTTTTTTTGCTATGGTGACACAGATCATGATGCACTGTTCATATAAACGGCTTTGTTAAATGGCAAAACAAATCAGTATATAATCTAGAATTCACATGAACAAGGGAAGGGGTGGGTTGGCAGGAGTGGGTTAGCCTGTGGAAGGGTGATATTGGTCAAGATGCACTAGATTCATAAACAGCTTCAGTGAATGGCAACTCCTTTGCATAACTTATTAAAGGTAATGAAAATATTTTTTAAAAAGGAGGAAACCAGTGATAGGTTGAAAGTATCTGAGGTCTAACATATCACCCTAAACTAAACATTTCCATGGTTTGCCCTTTACTGTTCAGCTTTGGTATGGGAACCTGCACATACCCACACCCCTCTCACATACACTGTGACATCTGCACACCTTCATGAAACCTTTTCCAACAGCAAAACATATCTAGTTTATTAAGATCATTGTTCTTATTTTTAGAGGTCTATAAAAGGGTTTAGCTGTGGACTCCCACAGCCAGGAGGCAACATAGAATAAAGAGAATTAAAACCATGGTTGCGGGGAGGGGGGGAAGGGGAGAAACAGGAAAAATAGTAAATGAAATGATTGGCTTTAAGAGAAAATGGAGATGTTTATAAACTTTTAAAGATCAAAGATTCTAGTGTTAAGTCTACATGTACCTCAAGTGAAAAGGAAAAGTTCCTTCTCCTCCTCCCCTTTCCATCTCCCTCTCTACTCTTTTTTTCTCTGTCTCCTCTCCTCTCTTCTCTCTCCTTTCTACTTCACTTCTCTCCTCTCCTCTCTTCTCTCTCTCTCTGACGCGCGCGCGCGCACACACACACACACACACACACACACACACACACACACACACGGTGGAGGAGCCTTAATAACCTGAATCAGAAAGGAATAGAATGGGAGGCTTAAATACTTTTTCTCTCCAAGGCAATAAACTCTGAGTTATATTCTCATTAAATCACTGAAAAATGCGCCACCACACTCGATGCAAAGTTCTTTGTAAACAAGGGAAGTCTCAGAGGTTTCTCTACACTTAGAAATAGTCATTTGTTCTGTCCAATTAATAGGAAATTGACAGAAGACAGATGATACTAAGGAAGGATAAGAAAATATTTGATAGTTAGATAAATAGGATTAAATAACACACTGTGGACCTATCATTTAAAAAGCCTAAGAATTCAAAGTACTTTGATAGTTTTAAATATTCCCAAACTAATGATTGAGACCAAATGATTTTGTAGATGAAAAAGAAGAATGGGACTAGGTGTTTGAAATTAGGTTCAGGAGGAACCAGTCTTATAAAGGAAATTACCAACATTTGCTTGTCTAGTCAAGTCATGCGTGTATGCATCTGAAAATTCTAACCAGACTTCTTGTGCTTCAAAGAAAGTAGAGTAAAATAAACTTTCTCCTACTTGCGGAATATGGTGACAAGATTCATTAGGAAATGAAGAAAAGTGCAACACCTTTTGCTGGTCTACTTGACTTAGTGTAAAAAAATGCAATGTGGAAAACCTTCGCCTGTCTGGGCCTTCTTATTTCTGTCTTAGTGATAACATAGGCTTCTATGGTGAGTTTTACTTCTATCTAAGTGGATGCATTTCATATAGCCAATTGAGCCTAAGCATGAGCTTTCTGCTGTGTTTCCCAATGACACTCTGCAAATCCAGGAGTTACAAGGTGGATAGGTGTCTCTGTCATTCTCTAGGGGGTAATTCAATTGGGAATAATCTCTTCAAAAGTTACTTATAGTCTATTCTTTCCTTTGGGAGTGATTGTATGCAAAAGTATGGAAGAAAAATGTGTTTTTCTTCTAGTGTGAGAAGCCATAGTTTACCATCCTCTGCCACATTTAGATACAGCATGCATACATGCAAACACACACACACACACACACACACACACACACACAACACATTTATCTCTAAACCCTTTTAGAAAAGAAGAGTTCTTGAAGAATATGGTTCTCTCCTTTGTCTTCTGATTTTGAGCGAGATTCTATTTTAACTAGCTTTGTTTGCATCACTTTGAATCTTTTCATTTCAACATCCTAAGCAGTTTTGTTTCTGTCACCAGCTGGGTCATAGAATGGTACTACCTCCTTTATCATGGTACAGCTTGTATATTTGAGGAAATAGGGTGCATTTCCTTTGCAACTAAGTAATTGGCAGACCTCTATATAATTTAAAATGTATTATGTTATTGCCCAACTTAATATAAACCCTTATTTAATCCCCAAATGTCACAGCAAGTATTGGAATGTCTACTGGCCATCCTAAGATTACATCTGTTCTCAATAAAATACACAGTGTGCTAATGATAATAACATTTTATTTTTAAGTGTATTGTGGGGAAATACTTTAATATTTTAGGTAGTATATGATAACCTGCCATCAGGCTCTTTTATGTTCCAAGAATGATTTTGTAAGAGTTGGAGGAAAATGAATTTTGAAAAATACATCAAAGATGAAAAGGCAAATAAGCTGCTATGTCTGCTTTACTAATTGCTTTCACTTCATTCACCTTTGTCCTTTACAGAGGAAAAATACACAAATATGTTCTGTTTTGAGCAGTGAGAAATGCTTACTAGGATTCTAATTAATATGTTCAGATTCAATTGCACTCAATTGTTTTTCAAGGTGAATAGAAATTGTGACTAAGAAATATAGGAGTTTTGTATGGTCTCTCCCATGTTCACTTTTAACTCCTTTGTGGCAGACCACATAATCTACTTGTACTTCTGTACAA
The DNA here is from genome assembly GCF_023159225.1 of Perognathus longimembris pacificus. Classification (NCBI taxonomy): domain Eukaryota; kingdom Metazoa; phylum Chordata; class Mammalia; order Rodentia; family Heteromyidae; genus Perognathus; species Perognathus longimembris. Next base: position 95,946,995 of record NC_063161.1, read on the forward strand.
AACAATTGTACAAATGGACAACTTAAAATTTCAGTTTGCCAAGATCCTGCAATGCACATATTTTTAGGAAACTAAGCATGTCTAAACTGCACATACTTGTTCAATATGTACTGAATAAAACAATGTGGTCTTTCAATACATTTGCATTTTCTTAAAAAGAAAAAAGAAAAAGTAATGACTTCTTTCCTGTCCCTGAGACTGTGTGAGTTTTAAAGACGATCTTTGATGCTTTCTGCCAGTTGTGCTGTAAAACTGAAGTAATTGGGCGTTAGCACAAATGATTACCTTGTGTTCCAGTGTCATAACTCTAGATCAGGAAGCAAATTCCTATGGCTCTGGATTCTGCATCTCTTCTTGCTCCATTTGGGCTGAGTTGCCTTCTTTATCAATCTCCCATGGTTCCAAATACACATCTAAAATATTCTGACTGTGGGCAAATGGCAAAGAATAATAACAATGAAAAGACTATTTACTGAAAAAGTTGTTTTTTGTCTTTGTTTTCCCAATCCTGGGGATTGAACTCAGGGCCTGGGAGCTGTCCCTGAATTTCTTTTGCTTAAGGCTAGTGATCTACCACTTGAGCCACAGCACCACTTCCAGTTTTCTTTGAGTAGTTTATTGGAGATAAGAGTTTCACAGAGGACTTTCCTGCCCTAAGTGGTTTTGAACCGCAATCCTTAGATCTCATCCTCCTCACTAGCTAGGATTACAGGTGGGAGCCACTGGTGCTTGGGAAGAGTTGCATTTTTTTTTTTAGATGAAAGTTGTGAGATTGTAAAGGTAGAGATTCTGTTGTTTATAATGTTGGAGAAACAGTTAGTGGGGGAAATTTAGCTTTAGTAGAGTTAATATCTTTGGCTGATAAATAAGTCCATTTTCCTATAGGGATAGCTAAGAAGTATACTGGTTGAAAAATTGGAGTTGGGTAAACATAAAATATTTATTTTACTTAAAACTGACTATATTTACCATTTTTGCTACAAGAATGGATTTTTTTTTACTATGTTGGTAAACCTCTGATTTATTATTTTGGCATAAACCACTCCATCTAGGATCTATAATTTCCAGTTTTATGTTTTTATAATAAAGAGACATTGTAATGATAACTGTAGTGGAGTGTGAAGGAATCAACTTCTGCATGTCTCTTTTCTCCTCTTTTCTTCTACTTCCTTTCTTTCATTTGTTCTTCTTCCTTTTCCTTCTGTTTATGATGTTCTTGCCTATAGCATTTTATACCAGTATATATATTTAAATCTATGAGTGATGTAGTTTTTCTTTCCAGAACATTTGGTTTTCATAGGAAATATACTATCTACTCTCATCTTGAATTGTGTGTGTGTGTGTATGCCCACATGCATGCATGTGTATGTGCCAGTCCTGGGGCTTGAACTCAGGTCCTGGGAACTGAGCTTTTCTGGCTTCTGCTTGAGCCATAGCTCCACTCTTGGCTTGTTGTTGTTGTTATTAATTGGAGATAATAGTCTCATGACTTTCATGCCCATGCTGGTTTTGCATCACCATCTTAGGATCTCAGCCTCCTGAGGAGCTAGTATTACAGGCATGAGCTACCAGTACCAGGCTGTTGCATTGTTTTTATAATTTTTTAGTGAAATTGTGCAATTATAAAAAGAACACAACTCATATAAGTTAGTTTAAGAAACACATCAGATCCCTGGAAAATAGGTCATTCAAGTGAAGAATGCCAGAAAAATGTGGGTATCAGAAGGGGATAGCTGATTAGTTATTAACATTCCAAATATTAGGAAAAAGATTTGTTTATCATGACAGTTTTTAAAAGAGGGCGCTGGTTGAGAGGCTTCTTTCTTTCTGTAAAAAGCTTTGGCTTAGCTACTCAGGATTCTAATGATGGAGTTCTACACGGCCCTTTTCCAAATGTGCTCTTTTCCTCCACTTTTTCCATGGAGGTTTCTTCAGTTGCTCCAAGTTTTATTAAGTGTTTCTAAATTGTAAGACAAAGCCAACTGAGTATGTGCTGCCTATAGTATTTTTGGTTTGAGTGGCCTATTTTTCTCAGATACACATTTGTTGTTTAACAATGCACAAAATCATATTATTCACATCTAAGTATATGTTATATATTTGTTACTTAATTTTTACATAAGTTATATATTTATATATCTCACGAATCTACAATACATAAAGATGTTGCAATGCACATATCTTTAGGAAACTAAGCAGGTCTAACCACAGCACACAGACAAAAGACAACTTGAATTGCAAGTTAGCAATCTGTGGTTGAAGATTCAGACGAGCTTCTGAACAGTAGCTTGAAGAATAGAGAGAAGTTAAGTAACTACATGGAAGAGTTACATAATAATATTAGACTTAAGAAGTAAATCATGAAATTATTTTGACACTTTTAAATGCCATACTTACGCAAGAATATATATCATAATTATATCAAAATTTAAAGAAAATTTATCTAAAATGATACTAATATCAGGAAACATTCAAGTAGGTCTTTCCTGCTTTTGACCTCTTTTTTCCTGATAAACCTATTTCAGCACTGATGGAGTTTTAACTCAGGGTTTTGAGGCACTATAAAACTATGCCTCTAGCCCTAGGTTTTTCTGGCTGATTGGAAAGAGAGAGATTCTCTCAGACTTTTCTGCCTGAGGTTTGCTTTAAATCGTGATCTTCTAAACCTACCTCCAGGATCTCAGGCGTGAGACACCAGTGCCGCCTTGGTAAACTTTTTACTAAAGTAATACACAGACTCCAAAAGTACATTATTTACAACGGTGTTTTTAGTGATTTTCCCTAACAACTACACCCTCATGACTACCACCTAGATGGAGAAACAGTTCCTATTTGACCCTCCAGCAGCCCTGCTCATTCTACCTTCCATTCTCTACAAAATGCCTCTTATAATAGTTTAGATAATTTATGTCTAATTTTGAACTTATGTTAATGGAATCCTTCAATGTTTTGCCTTCTGTTGCTCAATATTGTTCTATCACTAAAGTTTCACATGTAATAGTAATTTAGTCTTCCTTGCCATTGTGTAGTATTTCATCATTTCAACATCATTTTGCTGTTGATGGAAAATGTATAGTTCTTAGGTTGGTGCTTTTACAGTGAGTGCTGCTATGTACATTCTAATAATCTATTTTGTCAGATACATGCATTTCTATTGCTTATATCCCTTGGAGTAGAATTGCTGGGCCATGGAGTGTGCACAGAAGCAGCTTAAGTAGGTTGTGTAAAATAATTTTCTAAAAGAGTTGTACAAATATACATTTCCTCCAACAATGCCCCAGAGCAAGATGATTCCACATCATTTAACACTTAATTTTGTTCACATCAATTTCTGTCACCATAATTTTTGTCATTCTGGTGTGTTATATCAATATTTATATATTTTAGACATTATTCAACAATAGAGTAGAATTTTCATCACCTTCTTTTATTCTTTTTTCTTTCTCTTTACTCTCCCTCTTAAATTATAATAGTTATGAAGCTAATTTTAATATTATTGAAGGCAAAAAGGAAGGAAGGGCAGGTGAGTTGCTATCTCTTTGGCCTGCGCTGCCTTCTGGGAGGACATGAGGGGGTTTAACCATTGGAAGGGTTAGCATTAGGTAAAGCAAGGGAGATAGGTGATTGCTTTTTCCTAAGATAGAGGGAAACTTTTCAAGAACCATTTGTTCAGTGAATTTTATCCACCAATTTGCATAAACCAAAATAGCCTTTCTGCTTCCTAATAGTCATGTGCTTTGGAGATTCTTTTGCTTGGGTTACAGTGGCAATTATTTCAACTTTCACATTTGTTTGGTATGTGTAATACTCAGCCCTGAGGTCTGCAGAAAGGAATCTAATCATTACTAAAGGCAAATTCTATATCCTGTCTCCTGCTTCATGGGTACTGACTAATCCTGTCTCAGTGACAGTCTAGTCATGGTGATTAAGCTTTTAGGGAACTCACAAAACATTTTCCTCCAATTCATTTAACACTATCCCTGAATTTCCCTTTGCTTGTGCAAATGCTTACTCTGACTTTGTCCTTCAATATGTAGAAAGCAGTGATAGAATAAACCAAACATTAGTTGGTTAGGATAAGGAAACTTAGAGGAGATGTGTAAAGACCATCTTCAACTACTTGATGATTATCATAAGGAAAAGAACATTTGCTAAATAAGTGTGATGCCAGAATATAGAATAAGCATACAAAGAAGGATTTCAACTTAATATCTAAGGATGAGTTTCCTAATGCTTAAAGCTGTTTAATAAAAAAAATGTTCCTCTTATGAGATAAAAGTACTTAATGCAGGAAGCTGCATGTTGAGACAGAGGGTGAGTGATAGCTTGTCAGATTTTTGAAAGTCAGACCTCTTAGCATCTACCTTATTCAGACATTCTATGAATCAATACACCGTATCACACTAGATTTGAGCTGCCATCTATTATACAAGGCATCCTGATTTCAGAGAGGCTAAAAATGTGAAAATGGGAGTGTGTTAAAATTGATGAACTGGAAAAGCTAACCTACTCTGAAAGTGCCTCCTAACCCTGTGTCAGAATGCACTGATGGTTTTCAGCATATTCTTATTTTCTTAATTTGGGAAGCGAGTTTTTGGATCAACCAATTTGGTAATTTTTTTTTTATTTTCTCTGTGTTTGACCTCCCTTCTCACATTTTGCTTCCTTGGCCTACTTAGTCTCTGGGGTAGGCCTGTGGGTTTACATAGCCGGGAAATAGCAAAAGAAAAAGATGTTTCCTATTAACTCTCTTGCAGGAAAGTGCATGAGCATGTGACCTAAGGTAAATGGATTTTGGAGAAAGTTTCTTCTGTTATAGACTCAGTTCAAGTTTGGATCTGAGAGGACCTAGGACTAATCACAAGCTGTTTGTATTTTATATTTTCTAGGGATTTGTTTTGTTTTTGTTTATGTGAAGCTGTGTCATCTTGCCCTAGAGGTCAGGCTGGCCTAGAACTTGCTATGTAAACTAGGCACTTGCTTTTGTAGACCAGGCTGGCCTAGAACTTGTTATACACTTGCCACCTCCTAGAATGTGACTCCCACGAGCTAGGAGGGAATTTAAAAAAGAACGACTTAAAGTTCACTTTGTATAATAGTGCCAAATTAATTAATTTATACCATACTGCGCCTTGATCTCAGAGCCTCTAATAGTTGAATTTCACCCTGACAGCTAATATTCTACCACTTGAATCATATGTCCAATCTAATTTTATTTTACTTTTCTGGTTAACTGTAGATAGTAGTATAGCAGACTTTTCTGCCTGGGATAACTTTGAAGCGTGATCCTCAAATTTCAGCTTTCTGAGTGGCTAGAATTATAGGTATGGGTCACCAACCAAAATGTTTCACTTTGATTGGCATATACATAAAATTGTACATTTACATTCCATTTATATAACTAGCTAGCATTGAACAACATAAATGAAGTCTTAATCTTAGCTTATTAATTTGTATATTCTCTACCATCTAGAAATGACAGGAGAAGCTGTTTGTATCATAATTTTCCCTTACATTTTAATATTCATTGATAGTCCCCTTTTATGATAGCAGTGACTTTTGCTGGAAAGCTAAACTACTCTGAAAGTGCCTCATTAACCTGGAGGTCAGAATGCACTGATGACTTTCAACATAGTCTGAATTTTGGCATTCACATTCTCTGTTAATTTCTTAACAAATATAATAGGATTCCAATGTAATTTCCATGGCATTTCAGAAGAGGACAGCTTCCACTACTACTACTTGACGGTAGTCACATCTTATATTGCCTGGTGTTCAGCTCCCAGACTTGTTTTTGGTGCTTGTCAAGTACAAAAGAAATGCAGAGATCATCTTCAAATAAACTCTTTAAAAAGTGCCCCATGATAGGGGTAATTGAAAGATATATATATATATATGTGTGTATATATATATATAATTTTTAGAGCAAACAGCTAAAATTACCACATGCAAACAGTATTATTCATCTTTAAAATTTTCTCTCAGTATATTTTTAAAACCTTCATAACTGCTCTCATTGCTTGTGGAGATGCTGGTATGATCTTTTATGAGAGCTACCTTGGCAAGCAGGGTCAGATTCCCCTAATGGGCTTCTGTGGATGAACCAGGGTCTTGGGGCTCTGAGAAATGTGTGTACTGGGATGGTTCCTCCTTGTTCCTTTTCAGGGGTGTTAGTAATTTATAATTAAGCCAGAAACTTGTAACATATCCAGGTTAGCACCCAGATTTTTCATATTGTAGGGAGCCATACTGGTTTGCCTCTTTGTAGATGACTAAAAGAAAAAATAAATAATTACTATGTTTTAACTTGCTGACTTTTATTCTACCTCTCCTTTGGTATTTAATTTAACCTATGTACTTTGTAAATTATTCATGACCATGTTTTATTAGTTTCCTAAGAAGGAGGAATTTGGAATGAATGATTCTCTTTTTCACTTTCTTTTTTCTGTCTCTCTCTCTTTCCCTCTCCACTCCTGTTCTGGGATTTGAACTTAGGGTTTTGTAATATGCTAGGAAAACACACTGTCACTTGTGCTATGTCCCTAAGTATTTTGTTTCATTTAAATTTTTTTTTTTTTTTTTTTTTTTGCCAGTCCTGGGCCTTGGACTCAGGGCCTGAGCACTGTCCCTGGCTTCTTTTTGCTCAAGGCTAGCACTCTGCCACTTTGAGCCACAGCGCCACTTCTGGCCATTTTCTATATATGTGGTGCTGGGGAATCGAACCCAGGGCTTCATGTATACGAGACAAGCGCTCTTGCCACTAGGCCATATTCCCAGCCCCTCATTTAATTTTTTAAAAGTTAAAAAAGTTTTAAATTGTTATTATAAAGGTGATCTACAGAGCGTTTATAGTTACATAAGTCAGGTAATGAGTACATTTCCTTTCTGGACAATGTCACCCCTTCCTTCACTATTTCCCAGGTTTTTCCTCCCATTCCTCCCACATCCAAGGTGTACAGTTCATCTTCAATATGGTGTCTAGTGAGTACCACTGCTGCATTTGTTCACTCTTTGTCCTTCTATTCTTGTGTGCCCTCGTTTACCCTCCCAAACACATATCAATGAATAAGCAAGACAGAAAGAAAGGAAAACAAAAACAACAACCAAGAAAAAACCTCTTTCCATTTCCTGGAGTTTATTTTGATAAGAATTTTGTTTTTTGAAAAAAAGGTCTCACTGTTAATTTAGGTCTGGTTGCCTCAAACTTGTGACCTTCCTACCTTCAACTACTGAGTAACTGGGATCACAGATATGTGTCACCATTCCTGGCTTGAATGGTTATAATTTCATGCAATTTCTCTTATAATTTCAAACTCATGAATGGAGCTAGGGAATGAGAAAACACAAAATGAAGCCAGTGGTCTTCTCAGTAAATGTCATTGGTCATGCAAACGTTGTTTAGAGTTTCATTTGGTCTCATATGAATCTCATATGAACATGTGGCTTTGGGATATAATGGGTCATAGAGAAAGGCAGACATATGTCATGTGAGTCCCTTTGGTTAAACTGAGAGGATTAATATGAATACAGCACCACACACAGGTGAAAAGCCTTGGGATTTTAGATCTGTGTATTCTATTCCTATAAGCTAGCTCTTTCCAAAACCTTTGCTTCAGTAGACTGACCCCTGACAACTCAGATTATGTTTTTGACCACTAGTGACATGACGGCAATTTTTTTTCTCACAGAATTTTTCACCCTCTTAACCTCTCTTCACCTTTCACCCTTAAGAGGACCAAGCAATAATCAACTAGGAAGAAGAACGTTTGATTTCAGGAAGGAAAAAAATATATATATCTGTTGCTAGTGCAACAGATAAGAAAGCAACCAGAAAGCCCTCTTCAACAGGGGTGACAGAGTTTAGCCTTCACTCCCTTTGATAGTAACTAGACTCATGGTTTCCATTTTTGTAAATTTGCAATCTTCTTCACCAGCTGCCCTCCCTCATCTAATCAAGACAGTCTTGACCATAAGGAAAGCTCAGCCTGATCAAATAACAGACACAAGTCATGCCCCCTCTCCTCTGCATTTCCCATGGTTAGCCTGTTGTTTTTCTCACAAGCAAAGGCAAATACATAAAAGTATGACAAGGCAAATGATATAGAATATAAACTGAACACCCATCCCAATCCTTGAGAGAGGAAGTTACTGGATGTTTGGAGAGTTCATCTTTCCCCCTAGAATTGTCATCAGGTCCACCCCCATAGTACAGGCTCTTGGGCAGTAATTTTTGGATGAAGGAAAGAGCATGTCCTGGAGAGGTTTGTTTTCTTGATTCTCTATTTTGGTGCTGGCAATCAATCCTAAAGCTTTACATATGCCAGCTCTACCAGTGAGCTACATCTCTGTCCCTTGAGGATCTTTCAAATATCCTGATTTCCGGGCCACAGCCAGGCCAATGAAATTAGACTCTTTAGGAGCTTTTTATTTCTTTAAATTCTCTTTAAATAGTCATAAAAAGAATTTGCCGTTTAGCAAAGCAATTTTTAAATACAACATCTCTTGATCGATGTCACCCCTTTCAACATTATTACCCATCCCTCCCAACCTACGTCTTCCCTCACTTTTCTTAATTTTGTAGGATTTACATTGAATTCTTGATTGAATTCTTCCCTCTTCTCTCAGCTTCAAATATGTATGTGCATGTGTGTGTGTATATACATATATATATGCATGTATGTATGTATACATACAGAAGGCAATATATTTTCTCATTATATATTTTTTATATTTATGTTATTTATAGATGTTATATATAAATATATATGTTCTCTCTATATACATGTATATAATGGGAAACTTTAGTGTATACTCAAGTCTGACACTAAGTGAGCTCATGTGGGAAAGAGAAACTAGCATGGCCTCTGCAAAGAGCTTCAGGTGGGTTGACGTTCCCCTCGCTCCCCTCCCTCCCTGTACACACTTGAAGATTGTTGTTGCAAAGCAAAGAAAGGAGGAAGAAAAGAGAAAAGGAAGGGGACAAAGTTGCATGCTTTGCTTCCTTCCTGTCTTTGTCTAAGTCAGAGAGAGCCTCCACCCACCCACGGTGGCTGACCCAGACTTCCACCTACGCCTGCCTCTGAGTGGAGTGAGGTGGATCTCCGGGTCTTGGGGAGCGGGCAGTTTGGAGTGATTGTATGTAGTTACCCAGAGGTGCATCCATCACGCCCCCTCTCCCCCCGCCCCCCCCCCCGGGCGTGGGCTGTGCGCCCCACAGGGAAAGAGGCAGATGCAATCGGGGCTCCCAAGGAAGCCTGCTGGAGCGCAGGTGGCGCTCTCAGCCCCAGCTCACAGTTTAGCCAATCGCGGGCGCAAGCGCAGCCTGCTGGCGGCGGCGGTAACCGAGCGCCCCGGCTCTGCCAAGAAAGAACCGAGGAAGCAAAGGCGGCGCCAACCGCGAGCTGCGCACCGGCTAGAGTGGGCCCCTCGCTCCCGAGCGCGTGTGGGGTCGCTTCTAGGCCCGGCCCGGCCAATTTAGCATGGGAAAGAAATGGAGGGATGCTGCTGAGATGGAGCGGGGCTGCTCAGAGCCCGAGGACAGCGCGGAGAACCGCAGGCGCAGCCGGAGCGCCAGCCGGGGCAGGTTCGCCGAGTCGTGGAAAAGGTTAAGTTCCAAGCAGGGGTCCACCAAGCGCTCGGGGCTGCCATCACAGCAGACGCCGGTGAGTGGCCCGGGTTGAAAAGCCAGTCTCTTTCCAGTTCGCCCACTGCGCACGCGACTTGAGCCCTTTCCATGGTGCTGAACTTGACTAAGGCGCTCAAGCCGGGGGAACTTGTGGAGCTGCTCCCAAGGAAAAGGAATTGGGGCGGGGGGACTGGGGGGAAGTGTTGGGGCCCCGAGGACGGATGACAGGAGAACGCCTTTCCTCTATTTAGCTTGTGTCTCTGATGTCTTCCGCAGAAATGGAAAACATGTTGGAGAGGCGAGGGGCGCACTGTCAGATCGTTAGAGTTTATAATGAACTGAGCGTGTGCCTTGTTGTTATTTCTATAAGTCCTTGAAGGGCTTTCTCTGTCGTCCCCCACCCCCCGCCCCGTGTTTGAAGGTGCCTGGTAGGGAAGAATAGGAAGAGTGTGCCATTTTTTAACCCCCTTTAACACTTGCTCTTTCCATCCCACACCCCCACTATTTTAATGGGGGTGGGTTCAATTGTTTGCAGAATATCATTTGCATCCAGAGAATAGTAAGAACATCCCAGGTGCTTATAATCTACTAAACATAGCATTCAGAAACCCCCCACCATGTGTCAGCTCCTCTTCAATCATCTGATTAATGCAATAAGATCACTCAAGTGAAATTAATATAGGCACCGCATGTGAAGGCAGAAGTACAGTTGGTTTAAAAAAAAAAACTTCAGCTGCATTTGCGATTTTAGTATTTAAATATTAAGTGTTTTTCTATCATGTGAGAGAGATAGAACTCTGTTCTAGACAGGAGGAAGATAGGCCTCCTGTTGCTCATGAGGAATGAGGGGTATGCCACTTCTAACTTCTGAAACATCATTAATTCTATTTGTGTGTGTATATGTGCATGTATGCAAGTGTGTGTACATGCGTGTTCATGCATTACATCTAGAGGGACTGATGCAGATACTACATACTGAACAAACTGTGAATTAATTTCTAAAAGAAGAATGGTACATGAGTCTTACAGACTATATAGTATGAATGCTGTTACCCTGCTCTGTTTTTAATTGGTTCTTGTTGAAAGATAAAAAAAAAATGAATCTGAAAAGTAGGATGTTTAAACATTATTTTGACAGAGTGCAACATAAACACTTAGAAATTATAGGCATATTTAGTTTGCTCACTTACAAAATATAGACACAGGAAATGTTATTAGATTTGTTTCTCTCAAATATCTAATGTATTTCCTAGACAAATTATTTTTACATGGGAATATGGGCATTTTACACTGAAAATACAATTCATTTTATTTAGGGTATAGAAATAGTACTTTATTTTTTAGAAATGCAGACTTGAAAATATCTAAGTAGAAAGATCATTGATCTGAAGATAGGCTTCTAAAATCAATTTTATAGAAATTATAAAATTAGTTACATTTGGTTCTTATCAATTATGGACACTAAAAATCAGTTTTTCCCCCTTTAAGAAAGTCTAAGCATTATTCTAATGAAATTCTTTCTGCTGCTCCTTTGATTCTGTTCAACAGGTGTTTGAACTGTCCATATTGAGAACATATACAAAAAAATCTTCCCTGGACTATGTTAAAATTTGTACTAAATAGCTTGCAGGCTTGTTACCTAGAATAAAAATCTATAAGCCAGAAAGCATAAGAAGATGCTATGGCAACTGACAACATCTGGAAAAGTGACTATGTCCTCCTGTCTCTCAACAGGTTTCCCAACTCGATGCAGTGTTTCTTTACAGTACTTGTTAGTTAAAATGTTAGTAATTCAGTTCAATACCAATTATAACAAAAGCCTGCACTTATTCTTACATACTACCACATATTTAATATTGGTTTGGTTCTGGAAATCCAGAAGTAGTGGTTTTAATGGTCTGATCGGAAAATAACAGCACCAAAGATAAGGAAGATTTGTGAATCTTTGATCTAAGCTCTTTGTTTCTACATAAGGTTTGATTGCAAACACTTCAGGTTTTACTAGTGAGAAGCCTAACTTACTTATACAAATGGGAGGAAGGCAGGAATAATGCTTCTACCAGAAATAGTTTTTTAAAAGTTAGTATTATTCAAAATAAAAATTTATCATTTAAGATGAGCCGATGCTGCCTTCAACTTTCACAGTGTTCTACATCTGAAAAAAAAAATGCTCAGACAGGTTAAAGCTGTTTCTGTGACTCATGCTAGTTTTCAGTCATTCTTTTGAATCAACATGATATTCTGTGATGTGGCTGTGGGTCTTACGCACTGGATGTTATACTCACACATAGGTGGCATGCATCCTGATAAGACCCATTTGAGGATTTTACTGTTTTCTTTGAAAATGACACAAGTAAACAGAGCAGAATGTGGTTAAGAAACATAGGGGTTTTGTCGTCTCTTTTTGAGAATATAAAATGCCAATATGTAGGTTCATAAAAGTAATCTTTGTGATTCTCCTCTGTGCTTTAACTACAGTCTTTGAAATCGCTTCAAGTTAAAGTTATTCCCGAAGATACAGCCCATATCTCTGCCCCCAGTGGGACTGATTGCATTTTTTTTTCATTTTCACTCATGATAAAACAGGCATACTCTGCATGGTAAACAGATGTCAATTACTCCAACAAGGAAAGTTCTACCACATTCTTGGCTATGAAGAGAATTTATTTTCCCCTGTTTGATTTGAGTGAGGGTGTTTCTATCTGTGAAGTATAGGCCAGGTCTGTTTGAATCTACTTTTGTAATTTGATTTCCTATCTATAGAGGCTGGGTGGCTTCAGGATTTTGAGGTTGATATGACATGTTAAAAGTTACATATCTGGGGCTGGGGATATGGCCTAGTGGCAAGAGTGACATGAGGCCCTGGGTTCAATTCCCCAGCACCACATATACAGAAAACGGCCAGAAGTGGCGCTGTGGCTCAAGTGGCAGAGTACTAGCCTTGAGCAGGAAGAAGCCAGGGACAGTGCTCAGGCCCTGACTCCAAGGCCCAGGACTGGCCAAAAAAAAAAAAAAAAAGTTACATATCTGAAAATCTCTTTTGTATATGGAAAGTGGTTTCCGTATGTCCTTTGTTCAGTATAGCAGGCCCACTGAAGAAGAGTATGTGCTTTCTGTGACAATAGCACTCCAGAATCTGCTTCTATTCTCGTACCAGGCAGAAACAGCACTGTTCTTTGCAGTGGCTGGTGGAAAGGGCAGCTGAGCCGAGTCTTCACAGATGTCAAATAAAAAGGACAGGTTCTCAAGTTCTAGACCATAGTAGTGGCCATGCCTAACAAATCAATCTTTTTTGATTAGCGAAGACTTACCCCCCTCCATTTTTATAATTCAAGAAACTCTTCTCTTTTTAGTCTTCATGGTTTTGAATGCAAGTTTTATGACTGTATGTTACTTTTATAGTCAAATTATACCTAAGTCATAAAATTCTGATACGGTGAAGTGAGGCCTAACAATACTTCTTTCTTAGAAACTGTTTCTCTCTGAGATAGGGCCACAGATTTTTTTCCACATCCACAGAGTGCTTTTTTAAAAGCAAATGTAAATGAATTTTAGATCAGTTTGTCATGTTATTATACAAGTTATGTATTTTAATTTTGGATATTAAGTTTCTGGACATTAGTATTTTAAACAATATGTTTGTTGAATTTGTCAATAGACATGAAAATAATTTAAGACTTCTTTGTATTCATTCTGTAAGATCTAGACTTCATGGGTTTTCTTTGAAGCTATATGCTTATTATTTCAGTTATTTATTTTGAACATTGCTGCATAGAAATGCTGAGATGTGATTCAGCAGGTGTTATGTAGTGTTAACAAATATCAAATTCTCATCTCAGCATGCATGCATTTTTAATTTTAAAAGGTTATTTCCTCTAGTCCCACAACTATTTAACTACTTGTTTTCAAATAGATGCAGATTTAATTCAGTGTCTGAGTAAGCTCTATGTAAAAGGGGAAAAACAGTTCTGAGGGAGTGAAGTGACAAAGTAGTTGTAATTAGAGTTGTTTTTCGATCTCGAAGAGCATACTTGTTCCCATAATGCTATAATTACCCTTATCAGCAGGTGCCAACCACAGACTGCCTCACCTCGTGCAGACAAGTGGGCAACTAAGAGCATCTAAAAACAGCAGCAAGTATACAAAACCAGCAGTGTTCCATAGCAGGAAAGTCCATTTCGGCTGGGTACCAAATTGACTTTCTCCATTCACAGTAGAGATGCTGTGTGTGCAGGAGAGGGTCCATGAGCAAACCTGGCTCTATTTTTGATACCATCTCCCACCTTTTCAGCCTAGTAGGTGACTTGCTGTCCTTCTTCTCAAAGGCTGGATTCTTTAAGGTCTTAAAAGACATAGGGAAACACAGAGTCAAATGAAAGGCTAAAGTCAGAAAACACTCATATCAACCAACTGCCCTTGGAGGGTAGTGTGGATGGTAGATCCATTGGTGGTTATGGTAGAAACAAATACAAAAGAATTCTCATTTCCCTTTTCAGTGGCTAATATGCTAGTGCAGTGTCATTAAACCCTTAATAGTTTGTTCTTGTTATACAAAGGGCTCTTTTGGTAAAATAGACGTCTCCTGCAGTGCCAGGCCATTACTGAATAAACCATTTCTTGACAGGTTGATTTTTGTCTACTGCCTTTTACTCACAGAGTTGAAAAAGAAAGAAAGAAAGGGAACAATACTGTATTTATTGCTCAGGAGTATACTTGTCTATTCTGGTTATTGTGTTTTGTTTCTTGATGATAATGGTCCATCTGTTTAAGCATTTCTGAAATATTAATATAATAAATTAACATGTTTTTCTTATCATAGTAAAAGGAAACTATTAAGAAACTAGTAATTCAACTCAGTTTGGGGGAGTGAAATATCCTTGCATGATGATGATTTTGTTTCCAGTTATCCCAAAATATATCAGAATGATTCTTTCTGCCATTATTTGTTTAAAAAAACAATTGAGTCATTAAAATACTTATAAATAGCAACACAACATTACATTCAGTTGTTTAGGCCAGCTGTGATGGTCTATGTGTTGTGTTGGGCTGTAAATTTGCCAGGCTTAGCTCTATCCCTCCCCAACACGTGGGGAAGGGTCCTGGGCTTACCTATCTATTCTGCGGGGGATCCATACCTACTCTCTCACACCCCTCTGGCAGGTAGGGTATTGGATGCGGGAGTGGGGTCCCGGGTTTAGCCTTGGGTCGCGTGTGGGTGCGAGACTTCCGTGCTCGCCAGCCCAAGGAAGACACAAGCGCATGAGATCTCGGAGAAAACCTCTAGGGCTTCTGTTTATTCAAATGAGGAGCCCCCCCCCAGATATACCCTCGAGGGCGGGCACAAGAGAGGGATTGCAGATTGGTCACAGAGGGCTGTCTATCAAGTGATGTCAGGGGACGGCCTTTGGGGGCAGAGGCCCAGCCCCCCAAGGCTTGGGTTTCTGGGGTGTCCTCCATTACACACGTGCTGCCCCAGGAACAGGACCTTCTCTTCCTGCCAAAGGAGGAAGGGGAGGGACAGGCCAAGGTCAGCAGTGTCCCCTTAAAGGCACAGCTGACCCCAACATCATGTTGGTTTACTTTTTATTTATTGCATTTACAAGGCCAAATGAAGGTTTGTAGAACAGAAATGAAAAGATTATGGAGAAAAATGTTTAAAGAAACATATCCTCACTTTTGTGGAGTACGTGAGAATGTTAGGTACCAAGTACTGGGCAGCTTTTCTATAGAACTGAGAGTTTAACACAAGAGAGATGCAAAGTAACATGACACACCGTGCGGTTTTTATAAACAGTATATGTTTGAACAAAGGTTTAAGTTATCAGTGCCCCTTTAAAGGCAGGGTGGGTAGGTTTGGCAGTTTGAGTCCTGCTGGAGATGTGACTCAAATGTTTGATTACCTGCCTAACAATTACACACTCCTGAATTCAAACTTCAGTACCACCAAGAAAGTAGATGTCTAGATACAATAAATGCAAGGCAAAGAAGATGGGGAAGAGAAATGTCAACAAGACCAAATTCTTATGTGGCCCCTGTCATATGGTGGCATTCATCTCAGCAGATGACAGGAGTAAAAGTCTATTCCCTGACTTCTCATGGAAAGATTTGCCGTACTGCACTGAGAATGTAAACCACCCCCCCAAGACAAACATCCTGGGTTTATTCACTGAAAGACACAAAAGCCTTGAACAGTGCCCATACATAGTAAATGCCCTATGCAATTAATACATTACTCATTGCAATAACCACTGGACAAGCATCTCCAAAAACATAAGCCTTTTAAAAATTAATATAAAGTACATTTTAAGTTCTTGGTTATCCGGGGAAAAATAGTGGCAAAATACTTTTTTTTCAACAAAGGAGAGATTTGAGCAGAATGAATTTGCTGAAGGAAGAACTTATCAAAGAACAGCTCAAATAAAGTGGGAAAAAAAGAATAGCAGTTACACTAGACCATAAACTTAGAGAAGTGGGATTTGTTTCATGGGAACCCTGAAGATTTTTCACGTTGATACATTATAGCTCTAATCTCTCTCTGTGCCTTTTTACAATTGCCTGATGGATATTAGAGTTGTATTATCAATTCTTTTACAGCTTTTATTTAATACATATTTAGTCTAGCATGCTAATGAACTAATTCACAAGTTGCCATATCTATATATCTATATATCTATATATATATATATATATATCTTATATCTTATAGAAACTTTGTTTCCAACAAAGTTTCTATGGAAAATTACAAACTTTGTTTCTAATTATCTATATCCTTTCCTGGCTTCTCCAAATAATCAATGCTGGAAATTCAGTTTTTTTAAAAATTGTAAAAGTGATGTACAAAGGGATTACAGTCACATAAGTCAGGTAATGAGTAAATTTCCTTTGAACACTGCCACCCTCCCTCATTTTCTCTCAGTTTTTCCCCTTCTGGCTCCCTTCCTCTCAAGTTGTATAGTTCATTTCCAACATAGTGTCTAGTGAAGAAAATCAGTTCTTAAGCACCTATTACAATATTACCTTGCTTTTTCTTATTTCTTACATTTTTCTACTTAGATTTGCCATTTGATCATATGGATGTCACTTCCACATTGTTGTTGTTTTTCCCTTTAATTTCATGGGGATCATCTTTCTAGGTAGTTTTCTCTTGAAATGATCAATTACCACTACTCCTTAGAGGAAAGCAGACAGCAGTAACTAAAAAAAACTCAAATACAAACTAGATATTTAATGTAGAAAGAAACAATTGGAAAAGTCAACTGTACCCACAACAAGGTTAGTAAAGAATAAAACAGAGAAAGAGAATAAGCTGGGAATTTAAAAATTAAAAGTATTAGCAATTAAGTAATAAGAAGGGAGATAGGGAAAAGTAACAAGATTAATATTTAACTTAGCCAGCCTGATTTCTGGATTGACTCAGTTCATTAATTTGTTTGACAACTTGTCTTTCAGTTTCTCAGTTTTTCATCATAAAATGAGGGTGGAGATTTCTACCTATTCCCAAGGTGAAGTATAAATATAAGGGACAAGTGTCTTGGTGTGTACAGTAAGTTTGGCCTGGTCACATTTACTCACCAAAGGGTAAGAGTTACTGAACTAATTCTTAGGGATTATCAGAAGCTTCACAAAATATATATTGAAAGCAATAATTGCCTTGCTATAGGGGGGAAATGTTTGTGGTTATTAATTCTTCAAAAACTATAATGTTGCTGGGTTTTGCCAATATGTAAGGTAACATTAATGATTTTATTGGGTTCCTGGTTTTGAAAGTGCTTTACAAAATAAAAGCAGCTTGTCTTCTCTAAGAGGAATGTTTTCCATATCCTTTTTCCTTCAAATGTCCATTCTTCTGTATTTTTCCCTTTAATGTATCCATGAAAACATTTAATGATGAATTCACAGTGAGCTGATTCAGAAGATATTGAAAATTAAATGGCTTTTGATATGGTTTAAGACATTTTACAAGGTTGAATTCAGAAGTGACCAGGAGTTAACATGCACATTTATAATACATGTTGCTCCACAGTCATTTTTAGCATTGTACATTTTTACAGAAAGTGAATTAATTGATGTTTTGGGAACTACAATGTGAAATTCATATTGCATTGAAGTATAGGGCACAATTTGCATTTGCTATGTTTTTGTTATTCTTTGTGCTTTGAGATAAATAAGAATTATACAATTATTATCTTCATGATAGTCAATGTCTTTGGGAAATAATGATTTCCAAAATATTCTTACTAGGGAATACCTCACATATGAAAGTAGACCCATCACATAGCCTCAAGCCAAATTCTTACTTTTTGTTTTCCCTTTGTACTAGATAATTTGCAAGAAAATAGCTATTATATCCCTTAATCTCAAAATATTTAAAAGATATATAGTATATAGTTATATATAGTATGTTATATATAATTATATATGACATTATCTTATATATTATATCTGATTACATATTACATATAACTTATATATCAGATGCATTATATAATATATTATATAATTATATAACATTATAATATATTATGTATTATATGTCATATGTATAATATATCATATATAATATGACTATCATATATATTATGTAATATATTCAATTGTATATAATACATTACATATAATATGTATTTTATATATAGTTATATATTATATTGATTGATTTGTTTGAGCTCTAGGGGTGGAATCCATGGCTTTGCAAATATTAAGTATGTGCTATATTAGAACATTGAGCCTTCTCCCAGCCTTCTAAGGGCTCCTTTTTAAAACAAAACTGTAAAATGTATGAAAGTTCATTTTTTCTTGTTGTCCACAACAATGGGTTTTCTTTTGTTTACAATATAATGCTGTTTTATTATAACCTTGGCTTGTTTGAATCAGGACCCAACTGCAATCGACTGTAATTGGAAATTATCCATTTTAGCCTAATGGGTTCCCCTTGTGCTCTATTTTATTCTCTTGAAATCATTTGTCAGAGAAGAGTTTCTCATGTTCTCTGTTCAGTGAACAGATCCAGTGGCCTAGCCTTATTTGTTGTCCTGGCTATTGTATATTCTAGGTACTGGTAGTGTGACAAGGAGCCTTGACCAATTTTAATTTGAATTATTTGCAAGAATCCTTCACAAATCTTCTGGTTGCCTATCATTTTTTTTTTTTTTTTTTTTTTTTTTGCCAGTCCTGGGCCTTGGACTCAGGGCCTGAGCACCGTCCCTGGCTTCTTCCCGCTCAAGGCTAGCACTCTGCCACTTGAGCCACAGCGCCGCTTCTGGCCGTTTTCTGTATATGTGGTGCTGGGGAATCGAACCTAGAGCCTCGTGTATCCGAGGCAGGCACTCTTGCCACTAGGCTACATCCCCAGCCCTATCATTTTTGGATATTAGTTACCATTGGTAACTATTTTGCAAAGGGCCAAATAGTCAATATTTTAGATTGCATATCACATTGAGCTCTTATAATTACTCAGTTCTACTGCTAGAGGCATTCAACAGTATGTAAATGCATGGGACTAGTTCTATTCCAATAAAATATTTTTGGTAAACATTGAAGTCTGGACTCCACATCACTTTATATTCCATGAAGGATTAGTTTACTTTTAATGTCCATAAAAATTTTAAAAAGTATTATAACTCAGCTCCCAGGTAAGGAAAACCAGTAACAAACTGTCTGATTGTTTGCTAAGTTCTGCTGATTCTTGGTCCAAATTTTTTTTATCAGTGCAGTGAAAAGGGATGGTATAAAATTATCTCCCCCTTTTCAATTATTAGCTAGAATATTTACTTTTACTTTTTTTTTATTTTTGGTGGTTCTAAGGTTTTGAACTTAGGGCCTCATGCTTGCTAGATCAACATTTTACTGCTGAACCTCTATGCCTTCTTCTTTGCATGGGTTATTTCTGAAATAAGGTCTTATTTCCTGGCTGGCATATTCCTAGACTACAATTGCCTTTATTAGGTTTTCCGGCATAGCTGGAATGTCAGGTGCCTGCCACCACATCCTGCTTATTTCTGTTGGTATGGAGTCTTACAGATTTTTTTTGCTCAGGCTGGCCTAGAACCTTGGTCCTTCCAATTTCAGCCTCACATGCAGCTGTAATGACAGATATGTACCACCATACCTAGATATTTGTTGAGAAAGCATCTGTGTATATATCTGGGTTAGCCTTGAACCAAGAGCCTCCTGATATTAGCCTCCCAAGAATCTAGGACTTCAGTTGGGAGCCACCGTCTCCCATCTGAAATATTTTAAAGATAATAACTTACCTCATTATCTTCTTGTTTCATTTTGTAAGTGAAGTTAAGACACATTCTTGAAAGAAGTAGTTTTATAAACAATAATAAAATCTCTGTGGTCTCATTGATATTGTACTGTTGTCAGACTTAGATTTTAATTAGGTCATGGTATTCTGTTAATTGACAGAAAATATTTGGCCTATTAACTTGTGGAGTCCAGTTAAACTGTCATTGCAAATGGAATGTGCAAAAGTATATTGTCAAAATATATCTGTGTCAAAGTATTTGCTTTTAGAGTTTAAAAAATACTGGGCATTGTCTTAGATTTCAATAGCTACAATGATAGTACAAATTTAGTGACTTAATGCAGCTTTTTTTTTTTTTTTACAGTTTGTAGCTCACAAGTCTGACATAGGTTTCATTGAACTAAAAAGCAAGATGTTAGCAAGGCCTTTTCCTTCCTGTAGTCTTGCTACAGTCTTGCTCTGTCTAGCTTTTTCCTGCCCCCCCATGCTTTCTCTTATAAATGGAATTAAAAAATTTCTTTAATTGATTGATTTATTGTCAAACTGATATACAGAAGGGTTACAGTTTCCTACATTTCTTATCAAAACTGTTACCTCCTCCCTTATTTTCTCCCACCTTCCATGCCCCCCCCCGAATTGTACAGTTGGTTTATAGAGTACTGTCTTACAAATATTGCTATTGCATTGGTTTACCTTTTACCCTCTGATTCTCCACTTTGATGTTCCCCTTCCCTTCCCTACTTCCATAAACGTATATACAATACCCAGGATATCAAAATCAGTTACAGTGACATCAGGGGCAAAACCATGGGGAAGAAAGACAAAAGAAAAAGGCATAGTTTCACATGATAAGTTGAAAAGAACAATAACAATGATAAACCACTTATTTCCATAACTTGGAGTTCATTTCACTTAACATCATCTTATGTGTTCATATGTACTAGCTATTGAGCTATTGTTATCTTCTGCTAGGACTATCCTAGACATGTACTAATTATTACCAATGAGAAAAACCACAGAATCTATGTTTCTTTGAGTCTGGCTCACTTCACTTAATATGATTTTTCCTAAGTCTTTCCATTTCCTTATGAATAGGGCAATGTCATTCTTTCTGATAGAAGCATAGAATACCATTGTGTATATGTACCACATTTTCTTGATCCATTCATCTTCTGAAGGACATCTGGGTTGGTTCCATATTTTAGCGATGGTAAATTGTGCTGTGATGAATATAGTTGTGCTGGTAGCTCTAGTGTGGTGAAAACGGCAATACTGCCAAAAGCTATCTACAAATTTAATGCAATACTCATCAATATTCCAACACCATTCTTAATGAAATAGAGGGAACAATCCAAAAATTCATATGGAACAATAAAAGATCCAAAATAGCAAAAACAGTCCTAAGCAGGAAGAAGAGTGCTGGAGGAATATCAGTACCAAACTTCAAATTCTATTACAAAGCGATAGTAATAAAAACAGCTTTGTATTGGCATAAAAACAGGCCTGGGGACCAATGGGGTAGAACTGAAACCCAGAAATGAACCTGCAGATCTATGGCCACTTAATCTTTGATAAAAGAGTTAAAAAAATAGGATAGAAGAAAGACAGCCTCTTTAACAAATCATGCTGGCAAAATTGTCTAAACAACTGGAACAAACTAAAGCTAGATCCTTTATAAATCACCCTGAACCAGAATCAATTACAAATGGATCAAAGACCTCGAGGTAAAAGCAGATACCCTGGAAACATTGCAGGAAGGAATAAGAGAAATACTTGGAGTCATTGGCACAGGTAGAAACTTTCTTAGTAAAGGCCCAGAAACACAACAAATCAAATAAAGTTTGGACAAATGGGATTGCATCAAACTGCAGAACTACTGCATGGCAAAGGACATAGTTAGCAAGATAAATAGAAAGCCCTCAGATTGAGAGAAGATCTTCACTGGCCATACAACAGACAAGGGCCTCACTTCTAAAATATACTTAGAACTAAAAAAAATTTAAGTTCCCCCAAAACAAATCCTCACAGAACCAACTGCCCCCCTAATAAATGGGCTAAAGAATTAAAGAGAGACTTCTCTGAAGAGGAAATGAGAATGGCCAAGAGGCACATGAAGAAGTGCTCAATATCACTGGCCATAAAAGAAATGCAAATCTAAACAACATTGAGATTCCACCTCACCCCAGTTAGAATGGCTATTATCAAGAAAACTAATAACAACAACCCTAATACATTGTTGGTGGGAGTGTAAACTTGTTCATCCACTCTGGAAAGCAGTGTGGAGGTTCCTCAAAAGGCTAAATATAGAGTTCCCCCATGACTCAGCAGCCCTGCTTTTGGGCATTTACCTAAAGGATTACAAGTAATATTTGTCTGGCTTTTAAAATCCATTCACACCCCTTGACTTGTGGTCCCCCTTTCTTTTTAATCATCCAGGGTAGGAAAGTTGCATCTCTTCCAATTCCTGTCACATGGTTTTCTGTGACCCTCTCTTTCACATTTAAAATTATTTGTAAATATCTCATAGTATATTACTAGACAAAGAATCTACCTTAATTCCATCTGCAACCTTAATTCCCCCTTGTACTGTAAACATATTTACATCCAGATTCTGATGGCTCATGCCTGTAATCTTAAATACTGAAGAGGCTGAGATCTGAGGATTGCAGTTCAAAGCCAGCTCAGGCAGGAAACTCTATAAGACTCTTATCTCCAACTAATACCAGAGAACCAGAAGTTATATAACACTAGCCTTGAGCAAAAGAGCTCAGGTACAGTGCCAGGCCCCAAGTTCAAGCTCCACAACCAACAAAAAGGAAAAAAAGAAAGAAACATATTCACAAGTTATAGGATGTAGAATACAGACCTCTTTGTGAGTCTACTGCTCTATTACAAGATTATTCTATTGCTCTTTGCTAGACAACATTATGAAGATGTTAGTTTAAATTCTCTGAAGTTGCCTTAACTCCACAGTCATCGCTCATATCTTTTGAATGAGCAGACAAAAGAACAGAATCAATAAGGGCTCATTCATTGTGCTCTTAATTTTCTCTTGGGCTTCTAGTGTTTATGGTAGAAATGGAAATTACTTCCTTTGTGAGTGATTAGATTAAGATATACAGTATATGGTTTTGTCTTGACATATATCTCAACAAACATGAACTTTTACAATGTAAATCCTTAAATGATACAGGAGAAAGAACTGAAAAAGTGTTCTGAAAGACTGTAGAGAGAGGAATGTATATGATGTGATTTAATATAAGCTAGTTGACAGAAACTGTACAGACATTGTATATTATGACTCTATTATGTATAAATGTACTTGGCATAATTATATTATGCCTTTTGTAAAGACTTTTGTAAAGATTGGTCAAAGGAAGGAGAAATCCAGTTGATTGGACTATAAACAAAGGATGTGCTTTTCAGTTTTATTCTACTAAATTTAAAACTATACTTTTTAGGGGATATTCCTATTTATCATTTTCTACATTGATGTTGCAAATTGTAAATTATTGTTGTTGTTAGTCCTGGGGTTTCAACTCAAGGCCTAGGCTCTGTCCTTGAGAATTTCTGCTCAAGGCTAGTGCTCTACTACTTGGAGTCATAGCTCCATTTCTGGTTTTCTGATGGTTAATTGGAGATGAGAGTCTCACAGACTTTCTTGCCTGAGCTGGATTTGTATAGCGATCCTCAGATCTCAGCCTCCTGAGCAGCTACAATTACAGACATGAGCCCAGTGCCTAGCTTGCAAAATATAGTTTTGTAAGGTGGTAAATATTTTTACATTTTCTTCTGAATAAATGAACTTAACATGACATTTTAAACCCAAACTTCATTTGCAATAGAATTCTTACAATTTTCCTGATTATTTCTAGACATCTGATTTTTCATAAAAATACTGTCTCTTTACAAAACATATAATCACTATTATAAATCATCATGAAAGGGAAACAAAGTATGGTGTAAAATTACCAATAAATGAGGACATAACAATGGCCTGTTTTAAAAATGCTATGTGTAAATAAAATGCCTTTCTTTGATAAACATACTTTCATCTCAGGGAAGTATGGTTCGTAAAAACGTCTAGGAAGTATTAACTTGAAGAAGCCAAGTTAGGGCTGGGAGTATGGTCTACTGGCAAGAGTGCTTGCCTCATATTCATGAGGCCCTGGGTTCGATTCCCAAGCACCACATATATAGAAAATGGCCAGAAGTGGCGCTGTGGCTCAAGTGGCAGAGTGCAAGCTTTGAGCAAAAAGAAGCCAGGGACATTGCTCAGGCCCTGAGTCCAAGCCCCAGGACTGGCAAAAAAAAAAAAAAAAAGAAGCCAAGTTAGTGGAAATAAAACTGAAGAAATAGTTACCCCAAAGGAAATGTTATATACTTTAAACACACATTTTTCTAAATTGTGTGAGATTGCTTCAACTATATCACCTTGGGCAATGAAGTCAAACTGTACTCTACAATTTCAGGGAAGCAACAAGTATAATGTATTTTGTAGCAAGTCTATCATGGTAGAAAGCATTGGTTTCAGGCATAGTTATGTCTCTCCCACAATTGTGCATCTGGGAATTGTTTTGCACTTGAAATCTTTGCGATGGCTAAGAATTTGGGGGAAATAAACAGATGTATTTGTAAATACACAGCTGATAAAAAAAACAACAACTCTCTACAGGAGGATCAACATGAAGGCTCAAAAAATTCTGCAGTAGGCTACTAAGTGCCAGTGAAGTAAAGAGCAGGATCTAAAGAAATTCTCCAGTTTTCTCTCAGGTTCATAGCAGGGCCAAAGAACCAGGATTAAAACAAACGACTTGGACCTTGCACCCCCAAAAGACATATCTTTCTTTATCATTCCTGATGAGGAGTTTTGCTTATCATCATGTATTATTAATATCATAATTCATAAAGATGATTAAGTATAAGGTAATTGGTGAGTAAACTCTATATACTATTTCTTAATCATCCTTGCGGTTGTGTGCATACCAACTAATATAATATAAAGCCCTTCCAGATTTGCTAAGAGGAATTAGCAGAATTGGACCTGATATTTGCTGTCCTTTATTCTATTACTTAGGGTAGATACTAGTTTTAGGAAAAGGTCTAATCACACTTATTTTGGTTTCAGATCATAAAGTCATCTCTCCCATAGTTAAAACAAAAAAGATAACTTTTGAAATGATTTTCTTTTTTTATGTATGGTGGTAGCCATTTTGTGGGATAAAAATTGTGAGCACTAAATAATGTTTGATAGCCCAGCACTAAATGAAATTTTCTTTCTTTCAATGATAAGCAATGATGACTCACATTTCCAGAGCCTATCACACAGTGGGTATTATTTGTGTTACAAATCCAAAAAGAGCTCATTATTTAAAAGTTTCATCAGTTTATTGGCTGTAACTGTAGAATGCAAGTAGTAACAGTAACTAAAGCAAGAGCTTAATTCGTGTTATTAAGGCAAAACTCTTCAAATGAATAGGCTGAAAAATAAACATAGGAATAAGTAGAAATATGCTATGGTGAAGTCTTCCTTTTGTCTTATTATTCATTAAATATCATTGGGGAGGTAAAACACTTACAATAAAACCATATCTTTCATAACTGGTGCCATTGGCTTCTCTGATGGAGACAGACTACTGGCTGGTAGGATAATATCTCAGTCCTGTATTGATCTGAGCAGTGAGGTAATTTGCAGGATATTGTATTACTGCACAGTCTGTGAATCACACACATTGTAGGAGGCTGGGCATTGTTTCTTCTTCCTGGAGAGAATGTCTGATTGTCAAACATAACCTTGTAAGTGCCTAGAATATAATCTAGTCCTTTGGCTTAAGATCAGTTTTAAAATAGAGATCATAGTCTCATTAACAGGGTATTCCCCAAATCCTGCTCAGAGCCTGGCATGCCTATGTGAAGAAAATGGCAAAGAACAGTGGGGAAAAATGATCTAGATGGAGGTGTTTTCTATCCTGGATAGGAAGATCCAGGATCATTTTTAATGATCTCTTATGTAATGTTAATATCATTTGGAGGTAAGTTTTATTTGAGATTCCCAAATTACAGTTTAAGGAACCAAATTTCAAAGAAGCCATTTCTAACCAAATTAGGCTGGGAAATGGTAGAGGTGTTATTCAAACTTAACAATACTTTAATTGTTTTGCAATATTCTTCTTACTTGTGAATTAGAGGTAATAGTACAAAGTCTGTTTACATCTTTTACACCAACAAAGTTGATTTGTTATTGAAGATGACTTAAAGATTATTCTCGACTGTGGGCCAAGTCAGAGTAGTGCTACATAACTAAGACAATAGAAGTATAGCAGTCTGTGAACAAACAGTTCCAGGAAAAAAAATAAATAGAAGATAAGGTGTGTCAATTTATTATTGGCCACATTTCATTAATATCATTGGATGAGAATGGAGCAACAAAATTGTACTTATGTGATCTTATATCTTCCTTCCTTTTAATATTTTTGGTATGCAATAATTTTACTCATCAAGTTTTTTAAAAGAAATTTCTGACTGTTTCTTTAGGTAATGTCAGTCAAAACCAGATCTAGAAAATTTTAATCCATGAAGTAAAATTTAATATAGATAAAGAGCCCTTGCTAAATGGATTGTGTTTGTATGCATGTATATTTGCATATGATGTCTATAGTGATAATCTGTGACAAAAGAGCCTTTACTGGGACTTCATCAAAGTAATTACCTTAATTTGTCTTAAGGTTAAAATAAGTTAAACCAGGAGTCTATAACTTTAATATCTTCAATGATACGAAATAGGAATTGGTATCTGTGACAGTGATCCTCCCCCACCAAGATACTCTACTCAGTCACAAGAGAATATGAATTTGTATTCCATGCTTCTAACTGACTAAGGCAAGGAACTGCACTGAGATCAGGAAAAGAGAAGGGCAAAAGATAGGTTGGGAGGGATGGGGGAGAAAGATGAATGGGGTGACATCTATCAAGATGCATTGTAATCATGAACTGACATGCTGTATAGTAACCCCTTTGTACAACTTAAAGGTAATAACAATAGCAAAAAGATGAAGAAGAAAGATGTTTAACAACAATAGGTTGAAAAATTAGTTGGGAAAATAAATGGGAAAAATCATTTAATCAAAACAAACCCCTGAGGAAACATTCTTTTTCAGCTCAGGCTCTATCCTTACATAAAGAATATTTCTACATTTTTAAAATTCTGTGACTTTTGCTGTGAATCTAAATTCTCTCCCCCAATTGAAAAGGTTTGATTCATGCTTCTTAGATTTCTGGGACACTAATGATGGGAATGTCACTGGTGGCAAAGGTCTAGAAAACGCCAAGTCCTGTTTCTGATGAGAAAAGAGGAAGTTAACATTTGCTAAATATTGAGGATTTTCTAAAGCTTTTTAAAAATATTTATAATGGTTTCATTATTTTATCCATGCAACTTCATGTATAATGCTGCCTGTGCAACAATTGGAGTATGAGTCGTTTCTGCTTTGTTTTCATGAAGACTACAGGTGCAATGGAGGAAAATGAAGCAAAGCAAAAAGTAGGGAACAAGGGAATTCCTACTTAGCTGAAGGGACTCTGGTTTAATTAGGCTAACATCAGGGTAAAGTGTGGGGCAAAGCCACAGAAACAAGAGAATAACAGTCCAGAGAGAAAAGCAAATGCAAATATCCTATGGCAAAAGAATGTGTGGTGTGTTTGAGAAATAAGGTCCAAAGAAGCTGGAATTGAGTCAACCTAGGGAAGGCAAATAGGATGTAAAAATTTGAACTCAGGTTTCTTTGACTCCAAGACTATGTCCTCAATGCTTCACATGTACTACAAGTTTAGGTCTGTAGCAATTAGAGAATGACACAAGGTAATAAAAACCAGACTGGAAGTATTGTAGAAAAATAGAAAACATAGGGCCAAAAAATGTTATATTGGAAGCAGGATAATATGGTTCAGGCACTAGAGTATTGGAACTTGTGTCTTTGCTGCAAAGAGCCAATCAAAGTGAAAAGAAGTGATTCCTGGATGTAATTATATTCACACTTGTTGAATTTCATGTATCTGAAACTTTCTGTAAGACATGTATGTATTAAATCATGTATTTCATGTAACAACCCCTCATATGCAATTTACAGAGAAGGAAACCAAGGCAGAGATATTAAGTTACCTTCCTTATGTGTAGGACAACGTGTAGGATATGGAAAAAACTGTTTTTCAAAATATGTAACTGACTTTAAAAAAAACAGCAACTCTACTGGAGAAAGACTTCTAGATTTCCTAACAATTTGAGCCACCTGGAGAATTGCTTAACAATTCAGACTCTTAAATGTACCATAATATACTTGTAGACTTTTTATCTCTGTGGCAGAGTTGAAAAAACCATTTTGAAAAAGATGTCTGGGAGTTTTAGATGATAACCCAAATTTGTGTGCTGATATTTTAATGTTTGTCATTTATCATGGTGGTTTACAGTGTGAGCAATTATCTGCAATCTTCTGGAAGGCTTATGAACTAGGTGCTGGGTATTGTTCTTTGGCATTTCTAAGTAAACAAACTCCAGGGGTGGTATGAAAGTTTGCATTTTTAACTAGTTCTTAGATGAGGCTGGGGCATTACTGGGAGCCATTGTCAGACTTGGGAGGCTGCAAGACAGATGAGTATCATTAAAAGACATGGGGAAGATTTCATGGAATGGGCTGGAATCTTTGATCACAGAAGGACAAGCCTGATAGTAAGTCCCCATTATTTATTTCTTTAAGGTCTACTTAATTTGTGATTGTTCGTGTTTTTAGTGAGTAATATTATACTGTACAAAGCCTTCTTAAACAAATATCTCTGAACTTTTAAAATATTATTTCATGGGATTGGAAAAAGTAGAGGTAGGAAGGTAATCCTTTATTCAAAGATGAGATCAAATTTAATGGCCAGACATATATATATCAGAGATACCCAGACATTTCTCAAGACAGAGGAAAAGAGATAGCAAATTACCTCTAGGATTAGGTCTGGGATATTTTTTTTCTTACTTAACACTTTGATCATTGCAAGAAAAGTGTGAATATGATGGTAGATCATTCTGTGTATTTATATTTTAAATGCTTCCAAGAAAGAAAATGCCATGTTAAGTAGGAAGAAAGTTTAGGAAGCTCTTCATGACAAAAATCTGTGAAACAGCTACACAATTTGTGGGATGGAGTGCAAAATGAAAATGCAAGGCCCATGTTCAGAAATTATTAAGAATTTCAATCTGGCAGCTGCAAAACAGTAAACAAAGTCTGGAGACTGTGACTAAATGGGTCTCACACCCAGGAAGCCAGTCCTAAGTAAAATCAGAGGGGTGCAAAAGATGCAGAGTTAGAGCTGGATTTGAATTCATCCCGAAGCTCTGTATCCTGATCTAGTTTATTTCTCCTTTGTCTCTTTGCTGATTAGTTTCTTTACCTGCACATTATGGAGAATACTCCTTGCCATCAAAATTTATGGAGAAACAATGGTAAATAATGCCTAATGATTCTAATGGCAGTGTATGATACGCAGATTATAAAATACTTTAAGAAAACACTAAGTGGAAGGAGAATTGTAAGGGCTGAAGAGATGATTGGGTCCATAGTGTAAGAGTCACATGTCTCATATTCCTAGAAAATCGATTGATTGATAAGGCAAATGCTTTTCAAGAAATATAAAGTGCTAGGTGGATGCTGGCTCATTGCCATTTTTGTGCAAATTCATCTAGTGAGAGATTTAGGTAATAAGCAAGTAGATGAAAAGGTAAGTATAAAATACAAGGTTCCATGACACCTAAATTACTAGTAGACTCGCTGAAGACTGTGAGGCTTTTACTATCTTAGGGTGGAGGCAAATCCAGTTATAGGAAGTTCATTTCAGGTGGACAGAACAGCATGTGCAATCCCATAAACAACAGTCATTAATGTGAGGAAGCAAGAGAAGATCAGAGGCTGCAACCAGGAAATGAGGTAGAGTAGTAAGAGATGATTTTGAGGGCATAAGGCTAGATTATGTAGCCCTTTGTAAAAGTTCATTTCCAAACCCAATCCCTGAGTTAAGAAGTCCCAGAGGTCAAACTGAAAGTTCTGGCTGGGCTCAGGTAGCTCATGCCTATAATCATAGCTACTCAGGAGGCTGAGATTTAAAAATTGCAATTTGAAGCAGTCAGATTCAACAGACTCCTATCTTCAATTAATCAGAAGGAAACTAGAAGTAGAGGCATGGGTAAAGTAGTAGAGGTCTTGAGTGAGTAAAATGCAAGGCCTGGAATTCAAGACTGTACTGGTGCGCGCGCGCACACACACACACACACACACACACACACACACACACACACATGAAAGTTGATTTGTTAATTTTCAACATGGTGCCCAGAAATTGAGCTTTAAGTGGGAAAAAGGTGCAAACAGTCTGATATTGCTAGACAAGGAAAAATCTCTCCAGATGCTTGTGATCAATAAATAGAAGAGGGGTAAATAAAGAGGTTATTGGGTGGGGAGGGGGAAGCCTGGTAAGACTGCAAAGATGAAAAGCAATAGGATAGTTGCTCTACTGTTGTTTGGTGATGGAAGGTTTGGCTATGCAATTAGAATGTATGTGGGTACTAAGAGAAACGTGAATGAAGAATAAATTGCAAGTACCCATTTCCTGGTACTTATTTTGTTGGGCTTTGACTTAGTCGTTTAAAAGAATTACAGCACACTATTTGTGCGCTCTATAGAGTCTATTATACTCCATTTAATTCATTTGGAAGAGGGTAGGGTGGGGCCAAGGAGAGAGGGATAGAAGAATGAAAAGGAATGGGGGAAAATGCAGGCAAGAAGTCATTGTATATACCACAGAGTTGAGAAAAAAAAGGGATGGGGTGGGCCAAAGAGGGTGTGTGTGAAGATGTTAAGGTGTTGACACTGATCAAGATGGATTGTACACATAAACTGCTTTGTTAAATGGCAAAAATTAATACAAAATTAAGTAAGGAAGGGGTGGGCCAGGAGGTATGAGTGAGCATGTTGAAAGGGCAACATTGATCAAGACAAACTATATTCGTAAACAGCTTCAGTAAATGGCAACTCCTTTGTACAGTTACTTAAAGATAATGAAAATATTTTGAATAAACAAGTGATTAAAAAAGAATATATTGAAGTTTCTGAGCATCTATGTAGATAGTAATATTTCGAGAAACTATGAAGACCTGGGAACAATTTAACTTTAGATGCAAATTAAAAGCCTGATGTTGAGCATGGTGATTTTAAGATGGCAGTATCAATTTGCTAAGTGGAATGCATATGACTAGAGTCCACAGGAGATGTCAGAGCTAGGATTAATCAAATTGTTATCAGTTTATAGAGGGTATAGAAGAGACTAATTAGGTTGACAGTACATAAAGAGATGCGTATGGGGTCTAGAAGAGTAACTATTGGTAGAGGAGCCATCTGAGGAAATAACACACGATCAAGAATGGAAAACTTTTGGAAAAGGAAAACTGATCAAGAAAGTTGAATATTAATCAAGAAAGAATGATAGTAATATAGAACCCATTCACTGGACAGTTTTTTTTTGGTTGTGTGTGTGTGTGTGTGTGTGTGTGTGTGTGTTTCTATGTTTTAATAGTAACGGGCTGAAATGAGACTGGAAGAGACTGAAGAATGGCTGACAGAGGAAGAGGTGGACACTGTGAATACATTCAGAATTATGTCAATAAACCAGAAAACACATAAAATGAGCTGGACAATAGGAAGGCCTGTACTGTTGGATGCTTTTTTCTTTGATAAGCAATTCCAGGGCACAGTTGTGTGCTGACAAGAGTGATATCAGAGAAATGGAGAAAATGATGATGAAAAAGTGTCATAGGACATGAGTCCTCTGTATAATTAGATCAACATGCAAAATGACTCACTGAAGAGGGAACCACACTAAGTGTGTCAGTAATATCTACAGCTAAGTACATTCTGCCTGTACAGTTGTGTGTATTTACATTATTTAACCTGCTCCTTTGACTCTTTTTCTTCAACTCGTTAGATAGAAGGAAAGAACATGTCTAACACATCTGCATGTAACTCTGGACATTTAGGAGCAGGCTGCCTCGGCCACGTGTGTGGTTAATAAGAATTTATTGAAACGTTGTCATGAGAAAAAAACAACAGGCATTGGGGCTGGGATTGTGGCTTAGCAGTAGAGAATACTTGCCTGGCATTCATGAAGCCCTGGGTTCAATTCCTCAGTAGCACATATACAGAAAAAGCCAGAGGTGGCGCTGTGGCTCAAGTGGTAAAGTGCTAGCCTTGAGCAAAAAGAAGCTAGGGATAGTGCTCAGTTCCTGAGTTCAAGCCCCAGGGCTGCCAAAACAAAATAAAACAAAACAAAAAAACCCAACCAGGCATATGAACCCAGATTTCTTTTTAAGAGAATGCAACATGAATGGAACAGATGGTAACAAGTGATAGTTTAACCAATGTGTGACTATAAATGCAAATAAAATTCAGGATTGCTGCATTGGAGTATAAAGAAGCAAAGACCTGGTCTTCATGCAAGGCTGATGGAGGTATGTCTGTCAGGAGCACTCTGATTGCAGATTGAAAGCAGTCTGTAAGTGGCCTTGAGAACCTGAAAAAGGTGGGCTTTGAATGGATTTCTGAGGGTGGAACTTGGAATGTTGGGGAACTTGTTGGGCAGTTCTGCTGTAGTTAGGAGCAGTCCAGGTCTGTAAACTCGGCTGTCCTAATTTCCCTCAACCACTGCTCATTTCCTCATCACTGATGAGGTCAAACCATAACTGGATTTGGAAGAAAAGCAGATGAAGGAAGTAGGTTAGTTTATACTAAGGCTTGGTTTGATATAGGAGCAATTTAACTTCATAAAGGTATAACCAATTCTCTGGGTTATTGAATTGGGATCCGTGTTATAAAATTAGGGAAACATAAACTGTTAGAAATAACACAGAGATTTTCTTAAAGGGATTAGGAAAAACTATTACTTCCCTATCATGTTTGAATCCTAGATTGTCTTTTGAAGTTTCTTTAAAAATGTATGTACTGTTCTTTTGGCAGTACTAAAGTCTGAACTAAGGGCCTTGTGCTTGCTAGGCAGATGCTCTCCCACTTAAGCCACAGGCTCAGTTATTTTTACTTAAACTGTTTCTCCATAGGGCCTCACATTCATTCATTCATTTTTAATTAATTAATTTATTATTCATCCATTTATTCATTTATGTTTTTGTGGGGTCTGGACCACAGTCCTCCTATTTTTTTTTCCAATTACAAGAATCTTTTTTTTTTCAATTTTTTTATTGTCAAAATGTGATACAGAGGGGTTACAGATTTGTATGAAAGGCAGTGGGTACATTTCTTGTTCTACTTGTTACCTCCTCCCTCATTTCCCACCCCCCTCTCCCTTTCCCTTTCTCCCCAAGAGTTGTGCAGTTGGTTTACACCAAATGGTTTCTAAGTGTTGGTTTGTATTTTTGTTCTTTGTCTCTCGATTTTGGTATTCCCTCTCCCTTTCCCAGTTCTATTACCCATATTGGACAATATCCAGGGTACTCGGAAGTAGTACAGTGGTAGCAAGAGTACAGCCACAGGAAGGGACCACAAGATAAACAAAACTAGACAAACTGCTCAGTCAAACAAATTGACAAGGAAAAAGAGAAAAAAAGTAGTACAAGTTCACATGGCATGTTGAGAATAATTACAACAGTGGTATAACTCTTGTTTCCCTAGAGTTCGTTTCACTTGGCAGCGTCTTATGTGGTCATATCACAGTCCTCCTATTTATGCATCCCACACAGCTGTGATGACAGTCCTAAGCTGACATGCTGAGCTTTTTATGGATTGAGATGAGAGTCTCCTGAACGTTTTTGGCCTAGGCTGGCCTTGAACTGTGGTGTTCCCAAACTCAGCTTCCCGAGTCAGTATAATTATATGTGTGAACCACTATTCAGCCTTGTATATACTTTCTAAATTTCATAACTCCCAACATGCCTAACTTACATTGCTTTTTATTTTTCAAAAATGTCCACAATTCTTCAGTAATAACAATAAAATTAAAGAGAGAAGAAACCTGCTTGTGTGGGAACAGGCTTTAGTTCTGGAAGACAGTTTTGTAGAGAATGATGACAGTAAATTACTCTCAGAAAAATGCCAGCTTTCTCATTTGCTCAGATGGTGTGTTTGCTTCCCCTACATTCCCTATATGCAGTTCAGATTCCAAAATGATCTCCAAAAGGTTGAATCTTGAAACAAATGATGTCAATGTGATTGATTTGTAGAGTAGTTCACTTGAAAAAATCCTTGTTTTTGGGTTTTCTGGCCTTCAGTGGATCTTCTTCTGGTTATTATACTTTTTCAGTTTAAAGTTATCTGCCCCCCCAAAAGTGAATCTGCTATAAATTTTAAGAAGTGAATTTAATGTTAAAGAAAGCAAAGCCATTTGCTTAGGGCAGGAAATGGAGTTTCATTGCAGGGTTTTTGCTTTGGGGAATGAGTAATGTTAGACTGAAATGAAACTGTTGAAAACTGGGCAAAAGTCTTAACGATCAGCTATACAAAAGATTTTCATACAATACATTTGTCAGGTTAAAGGGCTGAGGTTTAAACAAAACAGATTTTGCTTCATGCATATTGCATTTTGATAATATAACTGTGTGGAACTTGCAAAGGTTACCTGTATTACAGGTATGAGTGGTGAGCTGACAAAGATTTACAAATTCTTAAGTCTCCATTGTGGGTTGCTGTAACATATAGTTATAACAAACAGTGAGCATATAGTTTCCTTGAAGCTTCAGAGATATGTCATGTGTGTATTTTAATTACTAGCTGAATAATTTTCAGTGGCAATATGTCATAGGTTCAGCCTAATATGTCTTGTTTGGCGTCCCTTTTAAGTTTCTGTGATCCTGAAATTTAAAAAGAAAATCTCATTTGTTGATATTTCAATGTGTTTTTTAATTTCTTTATTGTCAGTGATGTACAGAGGGATTACAGTTTCATACATAGGGCAGTGCATATATTTCTTACCCAACTTGTTACCTCCTCCCTCATAAAATTCACCAAATAATGTTATCGTTAAAGTGTAAGGGAGGCAGGGATTTTTCAACCCATATTTGGTGAAACCCCAGGCTTTTGTTGTTGCTGTTGTTTGTTTTTTGTGCAGGTAGCGGGGCTTGAATTAAAACCTTGAATTCTCCCTTGGCTTTTTTACCCAAGACTGGTGCTGTACTATTTGGGTACTATTGTACTATTGTTGGTTTGTTGTTGTTGTTGTTGTTGTTGTTGTTTTGTTGGTTCATTAGAGCTAAATTGTCCACAGTCTTTTCTGTCTGAGCTGGCTTTGAATGCTGATCCTCAGATCTCAGCCTCTTACATACTTAGATTTTAAGGCATGAGCTATCAGGGCCCAGACGAAATCCCAAGTTTTGATAAAATATCTCTAGAGATTCTGTGGGAAATGAAATGTTTGGTTAAAGGGGTTGAATACAATTTGCTATAAGGCCTTCACTAAGCAGTGAATGAACACTGAGTGGTTTCAAAGGAAGAGACTCTTGAATGATAGAAGAAAACCATTTTGCTAAGCCAACCTGCATGCAGATGGCATGCCTTGGAGTATGTGCATGAATAGCCAACCTGTTACATTGCGCTTGGCATGAACAGCACTGGCCATACATCATTTCCCTTAAGTGTGTTACAGTGGCTAGACCTTTGTCATGAGTTGGTGGTCAGTTTGTATACGCTTAGGACATTTGCTGCTTAGAGGAGGAAAAATCATTTTCTTTCTACCTTTCTTCTTCTCATCTGAGACCCTCTCACTTCAGTAAAACACAGATTCACATGAAAAAAAAACCCCAGTAGATTTCTGATCTGGCTTAAAAAAAATACACATGAGAAGAAACTCTGGGAAAGACTTAACTCCCAAAGAGCTTGCTTAGAGCTCTGTCTCATGTCTCATCTTCAACAAAACTTTATATTTCAAAAGAGTAGTAAGAGAAAGGATAGCAGCTTGAACCTCCAGGGAAGGCACATTCTGGTCGGTACAGTCAGCTAGGTGAGTTCCTCATAAGCAGATATCCACAATCATCTCCAGGAAGAGGCCTTTGCCTTTCCCGGAAGAGAAGGCAGTAGAAACACCTGTGTGAATTTATGCCTTGCTTTCAGGCAAAGAGGAGAAGGGCAGAGAGCGTTCCTTAGATGTGCTTCTCTATCATTTTTCCGGAACATTATCAAGATTCCTGGAAGACTAACTCATTCCTGGTGAGTTAGGTGGCTCTCTGAAGGAAGACATGGTAAGCAGGGAGGATCCATGTGCATTCCTGCCCTAGCCTCTTTCTTCAGTTATCCTACCTCATTTTCTTCCTTCCCTTATTGACTCCATCCCAGACTCTGCATTAATATAACCCACCTTATGATGCCTAGGTCCTAATTTCTCTGTCATAAAGAATAACAGGATACATAGAGGATAGGTAGCCAATGTGAATGAAGGCTTTATATAAGGAAACTATGAAAATTATTTAGAAAAAGTTACAGCAGAAACTTATTGAGTCAACCAGACATTGATTGGTTATTAATAAAATAAGCCATAGTTTGATATAAAAAGAGTCTTTTGTTGAGCCAGTTGCTAGAGGCTCACTGTAGTAATCCTAGCTACTTTGTCAGCTGAGGATCATGGTTGAAAGCCAGCCTAGGCGGGAAAGTTTTCAAAACACTTCTCTTCAATTAATCACTCACAAACCAAAAATGCAGCTATTGCTCAAGGGATAGAGCACCAGCCTTGAGGACAAAAAGCCAAGAGAGAGGACCCAGGCTCTGAGTTCAAGTCCCAGTAGAGGCACACACACACACACACACACACACACACACACACACACACACACACACACACAAATAATGTGTTGTCTTTCATTGAATAAGCCTCAGAAGCTTTAAAGGTTAGATTTTTGGCATTTGTCAACTTGTATTGGAAATAATGTAAGAACTTACTTATGAATCTGGCATTTAATAAACCCTAGAAATCATTAGTCTCTCATTTATATAAAGTAAATATGCTCTTTTGAAATAATTTATACCAAAACACTTTCATGATGTTTCATTTTTGTAAAATACATATAGCATGAAATTTATAATTTTAACCATTTTAAATGTATATTCCTGTGGTAGTAAGTACATTCTCAATGCTGCGATAGTATAACCTCTCTCTCTCCCTCTCCCTTTCTCTCTCTCTCTCTCTGTTATACTATCACAACATAGAATGTATTAGAGAGAGATGTAGCTCTGTTTATAAATGTTTATTACAAATGTTTTGTTTTTCTATCTTGCTATTACCAAGCTGTAAAAATTAAGAGTATTCAAGATTTATGGCTCAATAAAATTAAGTGACTAGGCACCTGACTCTGTTCTCAACTTGCTCAGGAATAAATTATATCAGAACTCACTCCTCAGGCAAAGACATACCTATTGTTTTGCAAATACACACAGTAGCAAAAATGCAAAGAGAAAATATGATATCTTCTATATTTTTGCATAAAATTCTCATTCTTGAAACATCTGACCTATCATTTATTTTCTTGATCCCTTTTGGAAAAATCTTGCTTGATGTTACTTGAAGAGGATCTTGAAGAAAAACGCATTACTCATACACTACTACTGTGAGAGTTCTCATACTGCATTAAATAGTATCAGGTGTTTTCTTTTACTAATTCTTAAGTAATTGTAGAAAAATTTCCCTAGGAAGTAGATACTATATTAGATTTGGGGAAAACCCATAAAGGCTTCAACATTTCATAGTTTTATTTTCTTTAGGTTGCATCCTCGAATGCATTTCCTTATTTAACCTTCAAGGTCAGATCATTTTTGAGTACAGAATATTTGTTAGATGCCTCATGGCTTTCCCAGTACTCTCTGTGTGTGTGTGTGTGTGTGTGTGTGTGTGTGTGTGTGTGTGTGTGTGTGTGTCTGTGTGTGTGTGTGTGTTCTGTATGTGTGTTACTGTTCAGGAATCCTTTTACATCTCAGCAGAGTTCTACAGATTGGGATAGTTAACTTCCCTGAGGTCATTCTGGAGATTATTTCCTGTCTGCTCAACAACTTTCCTTTTCCTAACAACACACTAGCACTCTTTGTTTCTGGGTACAGTCTTATGGTACTGTAGTCAGATATCCACAGCTCCCTTTGAGTCATGAAGGCAGTTGTAAGACCTGAAATTAGAGGCTCCCTTTTGGAATGAAACTACTAGAGGTCGAGGTCTACTCTTTCTGAACAGGGGCAGAAGAAGAGTCTCTTGCTACTAGGAGAACAGCTGAGTATGGATCTTCCCAAATCAGTTGCCTTGGCTCCTGGCTTTTCCACATTCTTGAACTTGTAGAATTTCTGGGATACCCTTCCAATCAACTGGCCTTTGGGAAAGTTAGCCAGAATTTATGTCTGTTGTTTGCCACCCAAAACGTACTCAAAGATATTTCTGTTACTGTGGTAGGAAAAGGTGCTAGATTTGGATCATTCAAGGTTCATTATGATCCACTGCATTGAGAACAAATATTGGTTCTTCTAAAAGACATTATTAAAGTCGAATTAAAAGCAACAATTGCTCCTTCATGTATGTGCGTGTGTGTACACACATGTGCCCATGCTGGTACATGTGCCAGTCCTGGGGCTTGAACTCAGGGCCTAAGCACTGTCCCTGAGCTTTTTTACTCAGGCTAGCTCTCTACCACTTCCAACCTTTTTGGAGATAAGAGTTTCATAGACTTTCTTCCTGAGTTGGCTTTGAAATGCACTCCTCAGATTTCAGCCTCCTAAATATCTTGAATTACAGGCATGAGCCACAGGGACCTGGGTAATTGCTCATCTCTCTCTCCCTTTCTTTGTCTTTCAAAGATTTATCTTTACTGTAATATTTATTATACCTTTCTAAAATATACCCATGATAATAAGGCATTAGTTTTCTTAAAAACTTAAAGAATTGAGTTTAAAATTTTACTTTTATCAGGTGTTTATCTAATGGCAAAGCATGACAAACTGGAGTGTTTCAAGGACACATCATTTAAGAGAAAATAAACAGCTTTTATGATGTCTGTAGTAATTAAATCAATATGAATATGAACTGGACACTTGACTTTGAGAGTGATCATGTCTCCTCCTATGTTATAACATTGTTTTCTCAGAAACACTGTATTTATTTTTGGGAAGGTGGTACTAGGGTTTGAACTTAGGGCCTTGTGCCTATTGAGTAGATATTCTGCCTCTGCCATTTGAGCTATGCCTCCAACCCCAGATATAAACTATTTCCAACATATGAGAGAAAGAGAGAGAGAGAGAGAGAGAGAGAGAGAGAGAGAGAGAGAGAGAGAGAGATTAAACATTTATTTCTTCTCCTCCTCCTTCTTCTTCCTTTTTGTGTGAGGGTCCTGGGGCTTGAACTCAGGGGCTCATTACTATTGCTGAGCTTTTTCTCTTTTTCTTTTTTTACTTTATTGTCAAAGTGAAGTACAGAGGGGTGACAGTTTCATATGTAAGGCAGTGAATACATTTCTTATCCAACTTGTTACCTCTTCTCTCATTTATCCCCCGTCTCCCCCCTCCCCCTGTCCCTCTTCCCCCATGAGTTGTACAGTTGTTTACACTAAATGGTTTTGTAAGTATTGCTTTTGGAATGATTTGTCTTTTTATCCTTTGTCTCTCAATTTGGCATTCCCTTTCCCTTCCCTAGTTCTAATACACGTATATACTGTTTCCAGGGTACTAAGATTAGATACAGTGATAGCAGGGGTAAAACCATGGGAAGGGAATATGAGGAAAATAATTACAACAATGATGTACTACTTGTTTACATAGTGGAGTTCATTTCATTTAACATCATCTTATATGTTCATAGGGGCATAGCTATTGGGCTATTGTGATCTTCTGCTATGATTAACCTAAACATGTATTAATTATTCCCTATGAGGGAAACCATAGCATCCTTGTTTCTTTGGGTCTGGCTCACTTCACTTAGTATGATTTTTTTGCAAGTCCTTCCATTTCCTTACAAATGGGGCAATGTCATTCTTTCTGATAGAGGCATAGAATTCCATTATGTATATGTCCCACATTTTCCTGATCTACTCATCTACTGAGGGGCATTTGGGTTGGTTCCATATTTTAGCAATGACAAATTGTGCTGTGATTAACACAGTTATGCTTGTTGCTTTAGTGTGCTCTTGCTTGTAATCTTTTCGGTTGATGCCCCAAAGTGGAGCTTCTGGGTCGTAGGGGAGCTCTATCTTAAACCTTCTGAGGAACCTCCATACCACTTTCCAGAGTGGCTCAACAAATTTACATTCCCACCAACAATGTAGTAGGGTTCCCTTTTGGCCATATCCCCTCCAGCATTTGTTATTGTTAGTTTTCCTGATAATGGACATTCTTACTGGAGTGAGGTGAAATCTCAGTGTTGTTTTGATTTGCACTGTTTTTATGGCCAGTGATGTAGAGCACTTCTTCATGTGTCTCTTGGCCATTCTCACTTCCTCTTCAAAGAAGTCTCTTTTTAGGTCTTTAGCCCATTTGTTGAGGGGGCAGTTGGTTCTTTGAGGATTTGTTTTAGAGGAATTTAATGTTTTGAATTCTACATATATTTTAAATATGAAGACTTTGTCTATTGTATGGCTGGTAAAGATCTTCTCCCAGGTCCTTTATTCAGGCTACTATAATGACTTAAAAAATGGGGCTTGCTTTTTCTAATTGCATTGTCTGTCACTCCAAAGCATGTACAGTCTTTCTTATACATAGAGTATTATTGTTAGAGTTTTATGGATAATATAATTTATTTAAAAACACTGAGTATGCTGTGTGTATACACCAGTGCATATTGCATCTGTAGTAATAATGTCTTGAGCTTTAGTGTTTTGTTAGTATTTTAGTTTGCATTTTGTCTTTCCAGTAAGATTTGTCTTGGGTTCAAAATCTTTACATCCTATAATATGCAATCTGAGAAATTTTCAGAAGGTACCAATTCAAAATATATAGTCCTGTGGTTAATCAGTATATCCACTCCAAACTATATTTTTTCACTCAGAAAATGTGATTACCATTTATGGATCATTGGACAGTATAGGCCTTTTCACACCATCTGTTCAGAGAATCATGACATTTGTTATTTTTTAAGCTAGTTTACTATATCTCACTTTCTATTTTTCCCTCTGTAGAAAGAAATTAAGTAATCATTGAGTAAGCTATTAAGAGAGTGGCAATATCAAATATGTTTTACAACATCAAATTATGACAACCTATTATTGTTATGATGGAATGATTCTTGTAGAAACAAGATCCATCATATTAAAATTTCATTTCTGTAGTTTCAGTTAGATGTTGGCTTCTGCCCTCAAATAGTATAATTTTTTTTCATTTTAATAGTTTTCTTTTTAGCCTTTCAGACTCTGGAGCCTGCAGCCTGCATGTGAGAGAGGCTTAAGTTTCCATATATATTACAAAAAATGCCACTACAATAAATGCAATAGAGTGGTATGAATTGAAATGTATGTTTGCAGTTATAGTTCAATGTTATTGTCTATTTTAGATTTGTGGGTATCATAAAGAAACAGATCATTCTTAGAAGACAATTTTGGATTAATGCTAACAGATGTGATAAGAGCCTTTGGGGGTGGGGTAGAGAGATGTGTCCTGCTGCGTATGCAATATTGGTGATTTATAAAGAACAGAAGTTTATTTTTCCTACTCATACAGGTTAGGAAGCCCAAGATCAAGACCTTGACATGTTGGGACTCTCTTTCTTTGCTTTTACAAGGCATCTTGAGAGCCAAAGAAGAAACATCATGTCCTTTTTTTGTTTTTCATTTCTTTATTGTCCAAGTGATGTATGTATAGAGGGGTTACAGTTTCATACATAAGGCAGTGAGTACATTTCTTATCCAACTTGGAGGTAACATCATGTTCTTATGTGACAGTGGAGGTAAGGAGAACACACCACTCAGTCCTTTTTAACCAGAACTTCAATCCATTCATAAGGATGGAGCCCTTATGATCTAAACTCCTCCCCAGAATCATACCTCCCCAAATTATTGCAGTGGGGATTTGGTTTCCAACACATGAGTTCTGCAAGATATACCTCTCTTTAAATTTTTTTTGTAAAGGTGATGTATAGAGGGGGTACAGTTACATAAGTTAAGTAACCAGTATGTTTCTTTTTGAACACTGTCCTCTTTCCCCTTGTTTTCTCCCAGTTTTCTCCCTCCCGACCCTCCTCCCCCAGAAGTTATATAGTTCATTTTTGACATAGTGAGTATTACTGATGGATTAGTTCACCCTTGATTCCACTGTTTCTGTCCTTCCCCTGCCCCTCCCCAAATCAGATAAACTGATATGCAAGATAAAAGGTACAGAAATCAATAACAGCACAAAAGGGGGAAAACAGGAAAAATAAAACAGGAAAAAATACCTCTTGTTTCCATTTCTTGGCCTTCATTTTGATAAGCATCATTTTATATGATCATATGCAAATAGCCATTGAGCCTTGGTAATCCTCTCCTAAGGATATCCTCTTAACAATAGCCTTCAGTGTGAACTCTTCATTCATTGAACACATATGGACTCAGTATAAAAGAGGCTTGTTAAGGATGGAGTTTGGTTAAATCAGCTAGAAGTGTTTTTAACTTCTCATTTATATAAAGAAGATAAAAATAGAGATTAATAATGTTATATGCTAAATTAATTGAAGTATATAAAGTACTGAAGACTGACACTTGGGACTGACTGAAGACTCAAAAATGGAATTGTTATTAATTCTTTCAGATAGAAAATGTAAGATAGACACAAAGAGGAGAAAATAGTTTGACATATTTAAGCTACATTGTCCATCTGAATTAATAATGGGTCATATTCAATGCAAATAATCTAAAAAAATTTCTTTTATATTGAGTTTCTTTGGATCATCCAGACTGACCCCCAAGTACCTGTATTGATCCAAATCACTGCTCTAAATTTGCTTTGATACCTTTAAACTTCATAGTTCAATCATTGATTTCTCCATCAATATCATTATTTCCACAAAAAATCAACACACTCAAGAAGATTCTCTTATAGCAGTTTATCTTATTTATTTATTTATTTATTTATTTATTTTTATTTTTATTTTTTTTAGCCAGTCCTAGGGCTTGGACTCAGGGCACTCTGCCATTTGAGCCACAGCACCACTTCTGGCCATTTTCTATATATGTGGTGCTGGGGAATTGAACCCAGGGCCTCATGTATACGAGGCAAGCACTCTTGCCACTAGGCCATATCCCCAGCCCCATATCTTATTTATTTTAATTTTTAAAAATTATCTTGAGGTAGTTATACAAAGCAATTGCTATTTAACAAGCAGTTTATGAATACAACATATTCTGTGGCATGTTTAATCTGCTTTTTATAGTTCATAAGGGTGACACAGATGACATGATTATAAGAACAAGTGACTGAACAAAGCAAAGAGATATTACTAGATCGATTTCCAGTCACTCAAAATCTTTGGAGATATTTTAGTCATATCACTTTTGCCCTGGGCTAGATTTCTGTTTTCCCTATTGATTAAATTTTTTAAGATGTATTTATTTGTTGCATGTGAGCATGGATGTCTGTCTGCTCATCTTCTCTGTCTGATATATTTCCTCCAGATAAACAAACACAATTGGTTACCATGTTTAAGAAGTCTGGCTCCATTTGTAAGGAAATGGAAGGACTTGGAAAAAGTTATACTAAGTGCAGTGAGCCAGACCCAAAGAAACATGGACTCTATGGTCTCCCTTATAGGGAATAATTAGCACAGGTTTCGGCAAGTCACAGCAGAGGATCACAAGAGTCCAATAGCTATACCCTTATGAACACATAAGATGATGCTAAGTGAAATGAACTCCATGTTATGGAAACGATTGTTATATCACAGTTGTAATTATTTTCAACGTCCCATGTGTAACTGTAGCTTCTATTAGTGATGATCTTCTTGTATCACCTTCCTGTGGTTGTACCTACACTATCTCTGTATCTTATCTGAGTATATTGGAAACCGTGTATACTGGTATTGGAACTAGGAAATTGAAAGGGAATACCAAAATCGAGAGACAAACGGTAAAAAAAGACAAACAACTACAAAAGCAATACTTGCAAAACTGTTTGGTGTAAGTGAACTGAACAACTCATGGGGGGAGGAAGGGAAAGGGGGAGGGGGGAGGGGGAATGAGGGACGAGGTAACAAACAGTTCAAGAAATGTATCCAATGGCTAATGTATGAAACTGTAACCTCTCTGTAATTCCGTTTGATAATAAAAACTTTAAAAAAAAGAAGTTAAAAAAAAAAAAAGTCTGGCTCTACCTGAGGAGTAAGGTTGGCAAAAGTGATCTAAGTTAGGTGTAAGACATTCTGCTTACTGGAGAGGTTCTTCTCCCCAACATGTTTCACTGTCTCCTTATTCATTCAGGCTCATTTCATTTAACTTTTTACTAATACTTTCCTCTCTATAGGTTATGTTTCCAATGATAGAGG
Organism: Perognathus longimembris pacificus; assembly: GCF_023159225.1. Classification (NCBI taxonomy): domain Eukaryota; kingdom Metazoa; phylum Chordata; class Mammalia; order Rodentia; family Heteromyidae; genus Perognathus; species Perognathus longimembris. The sequence goes on from NC_063161.1 coordinate 95,991,367, forward strand.
CAGTATTGTGGTTCTTTTTACCTTGTTCTTCATTTATCTCTATACTCATTCAACAATATTAATTAAACCATTTTGAGAACTAAATTCTGTGTTAGTCACCAGTAATAAAGCTAAAAAAAAAAAACCACAGTCAGTTTTGGATCTTTCCATCCTTTCATTTACCAATTTCTTATAGATTAAAAAGACCACAGTACTTAATGGTGGAAAGGTTTATATTTCTTCTTGTTGTTTGATGTTCTTTGATTATTTCTTCACTTAGATGTGAAGCAATGAAGATTAGGTACAGGAATTATTTCTTAGCCTTTGGCATCTTTTAAAATATATTTTGGTCTGGAGTATGTGTTAGTTGTCATCTGAGAAATATTAATTATTGTTCTTTGAAGTAGCCTTAAAACAGAAAACAAAGAAAAATATGAATAGAGTTGGAAATTTTACACAGCACTGTGAAAACAGGGAACCATCAAGAGGAGGCAAAATACATAGATGGCATCTTATTATAAAGTTGTTATAATTGAACCTGAGTATGTAACAAGACAAACAAAAATGTTCAAACAGGACTCTCTGAATTCATGTGAGAAAAGTAGGTTATGCTTATTTTTGTCTTCTCATATTCCTAGAGGAAAAAAAAACTCCATCCCATTTATACAACATTAGAAGAGAGTGGGAAAAACATAATGGTTCAGGGTGAGATCTTGTTTACAGGTGAAGAAAACCTAGCAATTATCTATTAGTGTTGCAATACCTGGGGGAGGATGTGGGCAGCTGGTTTGTATTTCCACCCGATCAAAACTCAGTGTCTAATGAGTATTTGTGCCTTTTCCCAGGTTCCTGGAAAAATTATCGTTTTTCTGTTCGGCTCTGTTTATATCCCATACATATAGGTATCTGTATGTATGCACATATATACACAAATATGTATGTATGCACATATGATACATACTTATACACATATATATACAGATATATGACTATGTACATATATTTGTATATATACTACATATCTATATACATATACAGGACATAGAGTAAGTGTGGAAGTGAAAAATTCAAATTTACTTAGAATATAGTTGTATATGTTAGAATAGGTGAAGACAGATCATAGACAATTACATATGTTTACTAGTTGCACATATTTACTGAAAATTAATATGAGAAAAATATACAAGGTGTTGAGGTTGTGAAGGCAAATGAGACTGAAGCCATGACTATGGCCCCCTTGTTTCAGATGCAATGCTGTGTGCTAGTTATAGGACAAGACAGGAATATCAAAATGTGGTTCTGTATAAGGTACTGCAGGAGCTGGAGGGGTGATGGCCAATGTTTTGGGATAAGTTAGAGAGAACTGTACAGAGCATGGTGGATATTTGGTTTTGATCTTGAAAGGTTTTCCTATGCATTAAGTAAAATACGGGCATTCTAGGAAGAGAGGGTAGTTAATGCAGATGTACAAAAGGATTTGGTTTGTAAAGAGGCAGAACTTGAGCCATGGAAGTTAGAGGTTAGATTAGAATGACTCTTGTGTGTTGTGAAAAGTTCAGATTTTGTCTTATGTGCAATAGTGATAGTCGGAGCTTGTAAGCAGATCGATTATATGGCCTTAAGGTACCACCAGAAAGTTCTGAAAATGAGACTGAGGAGGGGGGAACAAACACTGTTGGAGTCAGGAGAAGCAGTCGGAAGAGGGTAACATTAGTCCACCCAAGAGAAAAACAGATTCTACTTGAAAGAAGACAGAGGAACAAGGTGGAAGGGAAGATACTTAAGAGATTTTTCTTCTTTGCTTATTTTCTGGCAGTACTTTGGACTGAATTGCTACTTCTGTGATTGCTAGGCAAATACTCTGCCACTTAATCCTAACCCCTAGTACTTTTAGCTATTTATTTATTATTTAATTTTTGATAATGTCTTATGTGGACCACCACATTTGGATTGGTTTTGAGATAGGATCTCTGGTTAACTTTTCCCAGGCTGATCTTGAACCATGATTATGTTGTCCTTGCTTCCCAAGTTAGTTGAGATTGCAGGCTAGGAATACACAACCATGTCCAATCTAAGATGTCCTAGTGTTAGTCTTGAAAGAGTTGATGAAGTACCAGAATATATGAGAGAGAGAGAGAGAGAGAGAGAGAGAGAGAGAGAGAGAGAGAGAGAGAGAGACAGAGACAGAGACAGAGACAGAGACAGAGAGAGAATGAATGAGAATCAGAGGAGGAAGACATTTTGGAATATTTCAAATCCTAAAATGATTCCTAAGTTATAGATTGTTCTTAAGTGGAAATGCATTTGATTAGTATTGATATCAGCTGAATTTATTAATGGCAATTTGTAAGTGCAATAGCAGCTATTGAATACCATCCTTTATGAATTGAATGCTTTCTTCTTTTTTCTTTTCCCTTTCACTCTGTACCCTTAAGTAGTCCATGCTCTTTGTCTTTGATCTTGTTCTTACTGCTTTCATTAGTCTTGTACTAAGAACCTACCAGTCACTACTTGGTTTAACTGGCTCCTTGACACTATGACTCATTAGACAGACAATTCTCTGGGCAATTGATTCTCCTCACAGTCTCAGTACAACATACTTACTTAGACTAAACTCACCTCCATGTATGAATTTTTCTATATGTTTCCCCATTTTGCCTTTTCCAAATCTCCATTCAGGCTATGAAGCCAATCTTCTCCAAGGTACCTCTGACATCTTCCTGGCCCCTGGGTGCCCAACAATATTTCTTTCTATGGCATATTCTTGGGCACTTACCATTTTATGTTATACTCAACCCAGTTGCTGAGCTCCTTCTAAGAATCATGCAAAGCATACATAATGGGGATAGAAAAGAGGATAAAACAAAGTCGTCTTCTTACATACTCAAAAACAATAGATCACATTATTGATCTGCTACTTTGTGTGAAGCAGGGGAACTGAGGACTTAGACATCTTAGCACCGTCAAATCACATTGGCTTGTGTGATTCCTCATTTTCTGTCTTTTAAAAGAAAACAATGTTATTGTTATTTATTGTCATACTGTTTCATAAATCAGGTACTGAACACATTTCTTTTTTGGATAATGTTACCCTTTTTGCATGCATTTTTATTGTAGTTGTAAAGGGGTAATTGTAGAGGGGTTACCATTATATAAATTAGATAAAAAGTAGATTTCTTTTTGAGCAATGTCACCCCTTCTGTCACTCTCTCCCAGCTTTTCCCTCCCATCCCCACCCACAAGTTTTATAGATCATTCTCAATATAGTGCCTTGTTAGTATCATTGCTGCATTTTTTCACCATTTGTCCCAACATTTCTGTGACCCCACTTAACCTGCCAAAGACATATAAAAGAGCAAACAAGACAAACGGAAAAGAAAACAAAAACAGCAGCAACAACAAAACTCTTGTTTCCATTTCCTGAAGTTCATTTTGATAAAAATTATTTTGCATGATCAGATGCACATAGCTATTGTGCCTTAGTGTTTTGCTCCTAAGAATATCCTCCTTTGGTCTCACTGTGGGTGAATGCTTAAAAGCTGGTAAAAATGATCATGTCCCAAGTATTTTTTTAAACCATCCACTGTGTTTTTCTGCAAATGATTCCTCATTCCACACATAAGCTGCTGAACTTTGTAATAGGTTTCATTAGTAAGACAAAATTGAACATTTCTGATGCTCAAATTCAGCTATTTTTTCACTAGCTTATTTTACCTCTGTATGTCAGAGTTTTATATATGTTGTAGTTCCAGGATTTTGAAAGGAGAAATATTCTTAATTGGCCATTAGAACACACACACCAACATGTTGACATCCTCTGAAATACTTTAAATTTGATCCTTAATTCTCCTGAGGGAAATATACATTTTCTTGATCTTGCCTCCAATCTGTGGGATTTTCTGGGTTCTAGCTCTTTTGACAGTATTTCCTGAAGACTTTGTGTATGAGAACAGCTTCATATTGGCTTTAGAAGTGTTGTGGAACACAGGGGTCACATTGCCCGGGTTTGGGTGCCCCTTATAAATGGTGTAACCTCTTTCCCATTCTCTTTGTGTCTGTATTTTCACTCATCAAATGGTACCAACAAGGTTCTTCTGCACAATTGTAATGAGTCATGTATATGAAATCATTAGCAAAAAATACCTGGCAAGCATCAAAAAATCTTCAAAATTATTTTCTTAGCTATGTAAGCAAGAAGTGCTTTGCAATCTGGTCCATAATTATCTTTGTAGCCACATTCTTCCACCTTTGGGTCATAAATAGTTACCAGAAACAACTTCCTTCTGTTTCTTACTTTGCCACCTTTGTACATACTTGCCTAGCTGAAAGGTACAACCCTAGCTAAATCCTTAGCTACTACTTTCCCTAGAGTAGTTATTGGCAGACTCTTCCTGTAGAGGGTGAGATAGTAAAGTTTTTGGCTTTGAGAAGCACATACAATTAGTCAATGCTGCCATTGTAGCTTTTAAAGCATTGTTACATGAAGGCAATCATCTAAAGAAATCACTGTCCCATGTTCCAATAAAACTTTTATTGTAATAAACAAATATCTGACTGGATATGACCCACAGGCATAATTTGCTAACTTTTTTTGCTAGAAAGCATACTTGAAGGTTTTAGTCTTGGTGGGTCAGATTTCTAGGTAAGCCTTTTACCTCCTCATTTACTTGTAATGGATTGCTCTGTATCTCAGCAAATGATTTTTATCTTTCAGGAGACTGAGAATGTTGAGAACAGAGATTACCTCTTGTCTTTTAACCTATAAATTTTCTCATGGTAGAGAAGGTTCATTAAAGTTTCTTGAGTGGATGGATGAATCTCATTAATGGAATAGTGTGTAGTATCTGTGATTCAATTGCCCTTTTTAAAAAGCCTGGTTGAAACTGGTAAGATTAGTAGAAGGTTCAAACTGAGGCCAAATCAGTGTGGATCACCATTGGGGAAAAGGTAGCCTCCCTTCCTTATGGATAATTCAAAATAAAGACATCCCATTGATTTAAAATAATTATTTTCCCTTCCAAGTACAGTGTTTAATGATACTATTAAAGTGAAACAATTCAATATAAATAGTTAAGTGCAGTTTTAAATCAGGTGGGGAGGGAAGGAATAGTGATTAATTGTAAGCTTTAGAATTGCCTGTCAAGACATGATTATATAAGAGAAATTCTACAGACCTTTTTGATATACCATAAGAAGACTTTGTGTATTTTAACGTAACAGAGCAACAAGCAAGCTCAAGATTAAGGTTAGCAAAGCACAAAGAAGAATTGATCTAGAGCAAACCAGATGATACAAATTTAATTGAATTTAAGATACCATGTCTCCAATTTTAGATTGTTGTGCCTACTGTACTACCTAATGCTGATTACTAAAGCAGCAAAGTTTTATACCATCTTCTTATATGTTTTGTTCATTACATTGACTTCTTCAATAAAAGATTTTATGATATATAAAATATCTTTGGACTTCCCTTCCCTTCCCTTCCCTCCCTCCCCCCTCCCTCCCCCCTCCCTCCCCCCTCCCTCCCCCCCTCCCTCCCTCCCTCCCTCCCTCCCTCCCTCCCTCCCTCCCTTCCTTCCTTCCTTCCTTCCTTCCTTCCTTCCTTCCTTCCTTCCTTCCTTCCTTCCTTCTTTCCTTTTTCTTTTCTTTCTTTTTTTTGCAGAAGCAACAAAGTACCTGGCTGCTGGACTTGCAGGCGGATTCCAATTTGTAGTAACTAACAACAACTGGTTGTTTATTTATTTGTTTTTGTCATTTGTGGGACTAGAACTTAGTGTCTCGGCACTGTCCATGAGTTCTTTTGCTCAAGACTAGCACTCTTTCATTTCGAGCTACAGCACCACTTCCAGTTTTCTGGTGATTAATTGGAGATAAAAATCTCATGGACTTTTCTGCCCAGGCTGGCTCGATCCACCATCCTCAGCTCTCAGCCCCCTGACTCGCCAGAATTACAGGTGTGAGCCACCAGTGCCTGGCTCTTGTTTCACTTTTTGTTGTGTTTGGACATTATTTTAGTCTTGGTGACTGAGAATTGGCAGAAATAATTCTGACAGGAAGACATTCCCTTACTGCTTACCCACTGGTCATGTGATCCACTTCATAGAGCTCTCTTTCCTCTGTAACTTCTAACAGTGATGTGAAGAGATTATATTAACGTTTGAAATTTCTCTTCTTGCCTCGAATTGAAGGCCAATCAGTTGGATAAATCATTTATATTGAAAGAATCCCTCAATTATTCAATAGTCCTTTGGTCACATCTGAGGATATACTTATTTTGACATAGCCTTAGAAACCTCAGAAGATAATGTCTTTTGAAATGGCAAGCAGGCACTTTGCCATCTTCTCTCTTCAAGTCCTCACTGTTCAGTTCAGCCTTACAGTTCATTTCCTATTCTCTAGTTACTCTCTTTTCTAACTTCCCTTCATATTGGTTTTCTTTAAACCTTTCAGAAAGGCTTCATTTTCCCCCTACGCATACAGTGAATCGTGCTAGCCATCTCACCAACAGCAAATGCTACCATTAGTCTTTTTAGAATTCTAATGTTTTGTCTCAATAATTTGTCTGTACAAGGCTCAATTTTCACTCTTTAAAAAAAATTGGGCATACTCAGGACCTTATACAAGCATATCTACAGCTAAGTCATGCCTTCAGTCCTAACTTTTTGCTGAGTGTTTTGGAGGTAGACTATTGCCTCCTGCCTAAGCATGTATCTGAATTGTGATTCACTTCCTTTAGGTTCTGGTAGTTGCCAGGATAATGGTGGTGTGTCACCCATTCTAGCTTTCACCTGTGGCGATGGAGTCTTGATGTCCTAGAGCCTTGGTCCTTTGAATTTCAGCCTCCCCAGTAGCTTGAATGACAGGAAGGAGCTACTGGCACCTTGCTTACACTTGATTTTTCTTTTGTAACTTTTCCAAAGATGTGCTTATTTCATTCCCTTCCCACTTCAAGGTCTGAGAAAACAACAACAAAATAACAAAAACAAAAACAAAAAAAACAACCATGTTCCTCCTCTCCTTATACTTTATGTGTTATACTCAGATGGACACTGGCAGAGCTTTGAGACCCTCCTGTATATCCTCTGACCCCCTCATCCTTGACCCTTGACCCTGACCCTGCTTAATCTTTTATTCGTCTTTCTTCTATACTGTGACTGGTTGTTTGACATACAAAGAGCTCTAAATTTTTTTAAGTTGAAGTTATAAGCCACATCACTGTTTCTTGGTCTTAGTGATGAAAATTAAATGCCTTTCCTACAGTATATGTTTTATTATCTTTAAATAGCTGTACAGTTATGACTTTAATACATCTGGATCAATGTTAATGTAAAGCATATTTTTGAAACAATTTTTTTCCATTTTACTGAAGCTTCTGAATTCTGGAAAGTGATTAAAATAAGAACCAGTAAAATGTTTTGCTATATGCTTAAAAATAGGACCAAATCCTGGTTGTTGTTGTTTTGCAAAATATTAACATTTAATACTAGATTATAATTTTTCACTAGTAATAGTAAACTATGGAAGATGACTTTTTCAACAGTTTTCCAAACTGAAAAACTTACAATTAAATAGCTAAAAAAATTTAAAAGTTAAAGAATAAAAGTACCTTGTATTATTCATTGTTAAAAAAAGCATTTTAAGACTTCTCTTTGACCTTATGCTAGTGTTTTGCCGCCTACTTGAGAAGAGAAGAAGGTTTCATGTTTTTTTTTTTTTTTTTTTTTTGGGCCAGTCCTGGGCCTTGGACTCAGGGCCTGAGCACTGTCCCTGGCTTCTTCCCGCTCAAGGCTAGCACTCTGCCACTTGAGCCACAGCGCTGCTTCTGGCCGTTTTCTGTATATGTGGTGCTGGGGAATCGAACCTAGGGCCTCGTGTATCTGAGGCAGGCACTCTTGCCACTAGGCTATATCCCCAGCCCCCGGTTTCATGTTTTTAACAAGAAGAAATAAATATAGATGTCATAGGTTACAGACTGTATAATACATCCTTTTTGTTTTTTTTTTTTTTTTTTTTTCTCAAATTTTTATTGTCAAACTGATGTACAGAGAGGTTACAGTATCATACGTTGGGCATTGGATACATTTCTTGTACTGTTTGTTACCTTGTCCCTCATGCCCCCCTCCCTCCCCCCTTCCCCCCCCCCCCAGTGTTCAGTTCACTTACACCAGACAGTTTTGCAAGTATTGCTTTTGTCGTTATTTCTCTTTTTTTACCCTGTGTCTCTCAAATTTGGTATTCCCTTTCAATTTCCTACTTCCAATACCAGTAAACACGGTTTCCAATATACTCAGATAAGATTACAGAGATAGTGTAGGTACAACCATAGGAAGGTGATACAAGAGCATCATCAATAATAGAAACTACACATACACCTAGGACGTTGAAAGTAGTTACAACTGTGATATATCAATTGTTTCCATAACATGGAGTTCATTTCACTTAGCATCATCTTATGTGTTCCTAAGGGTATAGCTATTGGGCCTTGTGAACCTCTGCTATGGCTTGCCTAAACCTGTACTAATTATTCCCAATAAGGGAGGCCATAGAGTCCATGTTTCTTTGGGTCTGGCTCACTTCACTTAGTATAACTTTTTCCAAGTCCTTCCATTTCCTTACAAATGGAACAATGTCATTCTTTCTGATAGAGGCATAAAATTCCATTGTGTATATGTACCACATTTTCCTGATCCATTCATCTATGGAGGGGCATCTGGGTTGGTTCCAGATTCTCGCTATGACAAATTGTGCTGCGATGAACATTGTTGTGCTGGTGGCATTACTGTGATTTTGTTTGTGGGCTTTTGGATAGATACCCAACAGTGGGGCTGCTGGGTCATAGGGGAGTTCTATATTGAGCCTTCTGAGGAATCTCCATACTGCTTGCCAGAGTGGCTGAACCAGTTTACATTCCCACCAACAATGAAGTAGGGTTCCCTTTTGGCCACATCCCCTCCAACAATTGTTATTATTAGTTTTCTTGATATATGACATTCTTGCTGGGGTGAGATGGAATCTCAATGTTGTTTTGATTTGCATTTCCTTTATGGCCAGTGATGTAGAGCATTTTTTCATATGTCTATTGGCCATTCTCATTTCCTCATCAGAGAAGTTTCTTTGTAAGTCTTTAGCCCACTTGTTGAGGGGGCTATTGGTTCTTTGCGGTTTTGTTTTGGAAGAAGGTAATTTTTTTAGTTCTGCATATATTTTAGAGATGAGGCCTTTGTCTGTTGAATGTCCGGTAAAGATCTTCTCCCAGTCTGTGGGCTTTCTGTTTATCTTGAGAGCTATGTCCTTTGCCATGCAGAAGCTCTGCAGTTTAATGCAGTCCCATTTGTCCAACTTTTCTTTGATTTGTAGCCTTTCAGGGTCTTTGTTAAGGAAGTTCTGTCCTGTGCCAAGGAGCCCGAGTGTTTCTCCTACTCCTTCCTTTAGTGTTTTCAGGGTGCCTGTTTTGATTTCAAGGTCTTTAATCCATTTGGAGTTTATTTTGGTGCAGGGTGATATATAAGGATCTAGTTTTAGTTTGTTGCATGTGTTGAGCCAGTTTTGCCAGCACCACTTGTTAAAGAGGCTATCTTTCTTCCATACTATTGTTTTAGCTCCTTTATCAAAGATTAAGTAGGCGTAGTTCTGTGGGTTTAATTCTGGGTCTTCAATTCTGTTCCATTGGTCTTCAGGCCTGTTCCGGTGCCAATACCAAGCTGTTTTTATTACTATAGCTTTATAATACAGCTTGAAGTTGGGTATTGTAATTCCTCCAGCACTGTTCTTTCTGCTTAGGAGTGTTTTTGCTATTCTAGGTCTTTTATTGTTCCATATGAATTTCTGGATTGCTTCCTCTATTTCATTAAAGAATGGTGTTGGGATATTAATGGGTATTGCATTGAATTTGTAGATAGCCTTTGGCAATATTGCCATTTTGATTATATTAATCCTCCCAATCCAGGAGCATGGGAGGTTTTTCCATTTCCTTAGTTCTGACTTAATTTCGTTTTTCAAGGTTTTAAAGTTCTCCTCAAAGAGGTCTTTCACTTCTTTGGTTAAGTTTATTCCTAGGTATTTTATGTTTTTGGGGGCTATTGCAAAAGGAGTTGCTTTCCTGATTTCAGCCTCGGTCTTCGGGTTGTTAGCATAGAGAAAGGCTGTTGATTTTTGAAGGTTTATTTTATAACCTGCAACTTTGCCAACATCCTTTTTGTTTTAATGAGATAGCCAAAAGTTATACATACATGTATATAGTTACATTACGTTTATAGTATGCATGTTATATATATATACTATATATAATATGTATTTGTATATATAACCACTCAAATGCTTTAAAGAGGTTTTAATCATAATGTAAGCATCATAAAATCCCCAAACAGAATTAAATTTATACAATTTTATAGTGGTCATTGATCTTCACAATGATCAACAAGAAGCACTGTACACTGTGCAATACTTTGATTTAGTGCTACAATGAGGGTTGAAAGTGACTTTAATAGTTACCCAACACAATTTCCTGAAGAACTCCAGGCCCAGAAAGGTTAAGTAACTTGGTCAAGACCACTCAGCCCTAAGATCAATGAACCTAAGCTTCTGACCTCTAAGCTAGGATTTTGTTTGGAAATTTTCACATCACATCCCAAAAAATAGCATAAATTATCTTTAGTAAAAATTGGTAGAAAAATAAAAGAAAGCATAAGGTGTAAAATTACCATCATCTATTATTTCAGTTATCCAAAGATAACTTGTTCCTACTTTATAGAGCAGGTTTGAAAAACTCTTTTCTCTTTTAATTTAAGCATGTTTTTAATGGGCAATGTAACTTAACCATAACCACTGCGATCATGCAAAAGCTACAGTTTTTTCTTTTTAATAGCATTCCTTCTTGCACTCTAAGCCTTCGTGAAGCAGGAGTTTGTCCATTCACTCTTCCCCTTCCTGCTTATGTCCTAAATACTCCTGACTTGCACTGGGCATCAACACACGGTTATTTGTGCTCATTCTCCCATTTATCTTCCAGGTAATTCTTGTTAATGGCTTTATTATATTTCCTTTTACAATTGCCCCAGGATTATTTATATGCTTTCTTAACTTTGGGCATCTTTGTTGCTGTTACATTTTTCCCCATAAAGAATCTGCTTTTTAAATTACTATTTGTCTTTTAAAATGTTTCTATTTTGATGATAATGGAGTTGTAACTTAAGTGCCTATGTTTCCCACACATGTACTCTACCACCTGAGCCATATGCCCTATCTACCCCCCCTTTTTTTTTCTTTTGCTTAGTTGTTTTTCAGTTAGGGCCTCTGGACTCTTTTTCGTTGTTGTTTTGTTTTTGTTTTTGTTGGTCATGGGGCTTGAACTCAGGGCCTAGGCACTGTCCCTGGGCTCTTTCCCTCAAGGCCAGTGCTCTACCACTTTGACTCACAGCGCCACATTTGGTTTTCTAGTGGTTAATTGGAGATAAGAGTTTTACAGTGACTTTTCTGCCTGGTTGTATTCGAATCTCTGTCCTCAGATCTCATTCTCCTGAGTAGCTAGGACTTACAGGTGTGAACCAGCTGTGCCTGGCCCCTGAGGGCTCCTGAATAGAGAAAATTGCACATGAGATGAGCCATAGCAAATTTGTCTTTTTTGTTGTGATCTTGTCAACTTTTTGTCTCAGCTAGTCTTGAACAACAATCCTCCAGATGTCCACCTTTTGAGTAGCTGTGAGTGATTACAGGCATGAGCCATTATGCCAGTACAAATAATGCTGCTAAGCCTTTTGGACACAACTTCAGTAAATATTTCACTGGGTTCATTTTTAAAGATACATGTTGCCAATTTAGAATTCTTGGAGCAAAGGACAAGGCCGAAGTTATTCTCTCTGAAGTGGTTTATAAAACGTATTCATTGCAGTAACCTTGTGAAAGAACTATAGTACATGAAGTCTATTTCATATACAAGTAGAAACTTTAGAAGTTCTTGCTTGTTCATGATAGTTGTATAACAAACATAGAAGTGGTAGTAGAACATGGCTTTAAAAAAAACTATTACCCTCAAGGTTACAATCTAGCTTAAAGAAAATAAAACTGTTAGTGTTTATTTTCTTGGTATTGGCCATTCTAAATAGGGTGAAATGGAATCTCTGTGTTGTTTTGGGTTTCATTTCCTTTATGATCAAAGATGTTGAGCATTTCTTCATGTGTCTATTGGCCAATTTTACTTCTTCCTCTGAGAAAACTCTCTTTAGCTCATTAGCCCATTTCTTAATTAAGATGTACACAAATATATTAACTGAAGTATGATTCTCAAGAGAGAACTCAAATAGTGTAATTCCTTAGAAAGGCATGGCCAAAGGTCAATAAAATAAACATCAAGAAATGGATATTTGAAAGGTATTGTGTGGGGCTCAGGGGAGGGAATAGAAGAATGAAGAGAAGGAGGTGGGGAATGCAGTTAAAATTCAGTGTAATTTAAGAAAAATAAAGGAATTTAAGAAAAGTAAGGGAAGGGGTAGGTTGGGGAGGGATGAATGAGAATGATGAAAGGGGTGACATTGATCAAGATGTATTGTGTTCATAAACTGCTTTGTTAAATGGCAACTCTTGTACAATTACTTAATAATTAAAAGAAAGAAACTGAAGTGAGTTACCACTGAAATGGTAAGATAAAGGAGAAACCAAATGACATGAGATTATAGGGAAAAATAATGAATATAATATGGATATATTAAGAGAGCAAATCACAGTCGATCAGATTATCAGTTCATGTACTAGTCTAGTTTTTATTCCCTTAATAACATACCTGTGGCTACGAAATAGAGAAAAGAGATTTTACAGCCAATTTTGGAGGCTGAAAGTCCAAGTTTGGTTGGCTCCATCCATTTAGCCTCTGTTGAGGGTCTCATGACACATAGCTACTCAGTGATTGCAGTTTGTGAAAGAGAGCCCATGGTAAGTCAGGAAGTAAGTCAAGTTTAGGAGCCAACCTCTCACTGGTTTTTATTATTCTTGCTCTTGTCAGACACAATCAGGGTCCCAAGAGAAATACATGAATCCTTTCAGAGAGCTCTGCCTCCAACCTTCTAATTCCCTTGCCTGAAATTCAGCCTTTCAAAGCCTTTCAAAGGCACACTGTGGACCAAGCTACTAGCACCTGAGCCTTCCTGGCACATATTCAAACCATAACTCTGCCTATGCTAATCTGACACAGGCTAGGGGCAACATAGGGATGTTAATTAAATATTTACATGTATGTAATCTAAGCTAGATAAAGTTTCTAGGAAGATACATGATATGGTTGAAATTAAAAAATATATATTTAGGTGTCCGGCTAGCTTGTAGAAGTTTCTTCTATTCATCAAGATTCAGAGCTACATTTCCAAGTGATTTCTTCTAACCTGTATCTCTAATATGGATTTAATGGAGATTGAGCAAATATACTCAATATTTTGGATTATATATTGTAGATTGCCCATCTCTTTGGCAGTCTTTATCTTCTTGTAATATCAGACTTGAGAGTTTATGTTACCACAGTTCGAATAGTATAGTCTCACTTTCAATTTTATTTCAAATTTCTCTGTCTTAGGTGGTCATAATATAAGACTTGTGTTTATTTTCCTTATGCCTTCTGCAGGGATAGCCTGTGTGTATGTGTGTTGTTGAAGAGACTTACTCTTCTCTTTCCTGAATCATTGTAGAATTAATTCAACAAACATGTTTTTATTGTAGTATTATATATAATATTTACAGACTCATACTATTGAAATATGGATCAAAAGCTGATATTATTTCATAAAGATATTCTATTCTTTAAGGAAAACTGGAAAGCAAAGTGTGAGATGTGTGATTATATTTAAAGATCTTTAAAAAACTTCCATATTAGAATAGTATTAGGAAATACATGTTTTATAAACAAAATCTATTATTCTTGGTTAATACCCTCCAGAGAAAAGTTTATTGTGCTGGCTGTAAAGAAGTACAGTATTAGCTACAAAATTGTTCTTTTCTAAATGGAGATACATTTCATTGTTGAAAGGACTTGGTTTTATCCTGATTGCCAACTGTGCTATTTCTGTTTAAAATGATCTTGTCCCACTGCATTAATGTTTCTAAATCAATCCTCCATGTTGGAAATGCATTTTCTTTTTATTTGTGACATGAGACTTTTTTTTCTTTGTTTATCCAATTAGGATACTTAGGTGTAAATATAAACATTAACTACCACAGTGCCCAAAAAGCTCATACATGATTTCCTTTAACTTAGAGAAGGTTTAATTTTTCCCTGTAGTGGAATTTAATTACAAAGTTTGGCTTTACTTTTCTAGACTTGGTTCATGAGAACATTATTCTCCCAAGGATGTAGTTTTGGGATTAAAATTTTTCAAGATACAGCCCCTCCACCGAATTTGCCAAATTCTTTTTCAAAGTTCTCTGTCATTTCTTTTAACTTTTTCTGGTCTTACTTATTCCTCTTCAGCTTTTTGACATGGTTTTCCTACACAATATCATTTCTTGCTTTTTGTCCCCCATCTTTCCTGTTTGATTTTCCAAATTTAAATCCAGTAGAACTGCCTTCTTACTTTCAGATTATTACCCTCTAAAACTCAGATTCTGCCTATAATCCTATATCTTTTGCTAAACCTTATTTCCATTATTAAAGAAGGCAAGTACCTTTCCCTTTCAGCCATAACTTTTTCAAAACATTTTGTTTCTTCTCAGTTCCTTCTTTCAACCTCCCCTCCCTCAGATCTCATCAGTCCTAAACCCTATAAAATTCGGTCAATTATTTCTGCACATGATAAGGTTTCACTTGTCTTTTGTAATTTTGAATGGAACTACTAATAGATAAACTTCAGGTCAGTTTGGAATTGACAAGGAAATTTTTGCAAAACATACGTACCTTGTAAGCATTTTTGATCGTGATGATAAATAATTCATTAAATGTTGACCTTAGTCAACATGTTAAAGTTTAATCAAAATCTTGATGAAAGCTTTATTTAAATTGTTTGCAGCTAAAAAATATCAGAAAGGAAAATAGTTAATGATGTTTCATTTTTTAAGTTGTGTCATTATTTCTTGAATACAACACTCCTGCTGTTACACCAAGTTAAAATTCACTGTCCCCACTGCAGAGTTCAGTATGTGTTGTTTCCCCCCTCCCCCAATAAAAATAGCATTTGTTAGCATTTGTACCATCTTTTTTCCCCATACTGATTCATTTGAATAGTCCATAGAATTTGCTAGATGACAGTATTGGTCATTTTCTTAGAAGCTCTGGGAATCCAAAGTTCTGTTGAGGTAGGTAAGACATCGATTAATTAACGAAGCTGTTATTTTTAAATAGGAAACCATAGAATTCAAAGCCAAGTGAAAACAAAGGATAGACATATAGCTCACTGAGGTAGACATATAGTTCACTGAGGTATTTTGGAGAAAATGATTTCGAGAAGACAGATCTGGACTGAAATTCTGAAGAAGTGGGAAGCATGCTGGCAATGTGAGGGGTTACTCTGGTCATTGCAGGAAGCTTATTCTCTTTGTCCTAGATGCTAATTGACAGTGCTTTCCAATTGCAATGGCAATCATACACATGCAGATCTGAAACACTTGTCCTGCCTGCCTGTGATTTTGGACAGCACTGCTAACACCATCTAATCTTCCTTGAAAGGTCCTGAATCTGATCTTCCCAGGTAGAGTTCACAAACCCAAGTAGTAGAAATGAGGAGGTCTTTATCAGCTGGGTTATGTGTATATATTTGTTTATTTTTATGTAGTACTGGGGTTTGAACTCGCCTTCTGCTTGCTAAAAAAGCATTGTGTTTGAGACACATCCTCAGCCCTTTCAGCATTATTTGATTTCAGTTAATTTTTTGTTAATTTTATTCATTAATTTTATTAGCTTCAATTAGTTACTTTTTTTCTTATTTATTGTCAAACTGATGTACAGAGAGGTTACAGTTTCATATGTTAGGCCTTGGGTACATTTCTTGTACTGTTTGTTACCTCCTCCCTCATTCCCCCTCCCCCTCCCCCTTTCCTTCTCCCCCCATGAGTTGTTCGGTTGGTTTACACCAAATGGTTTTGCAAGTATTGCTTTTGGAGTCGCTTGTCTTTTTATTCTTTGTATCTCGATGTTGATATTCCCTTTCACTTCCCTAGTTCTAACACCAGTATATACGGTATGCAGTGAAATTTTAGCAGTTAATTTCAGCTTTTTTTTCCCATCAGTTAACCTGAGACTGATTCTCCTACCTAGGCTCCTGGGTAGCTGGATGCCAATCACTACACCCAATTTATTTATTAAAATGGGATTTTACTAATATTTTGCCCATGATTCTTCCTATTTCTGTGTCTTGAGTAGCTGGAATTATAGGTATGAGCCACTGTACCTGTTGAGTGTAACATTTTGGATAGTATGATGGCTTAAGTACTTGTAAAGGACAGGTTGGATTTTTCTCTTGAGATTGTGTCTCGGAGGCAACCAGGAAAAAATATACTGAAGGTTAGTGGGAAAAAATCTGAATAGCCAGATTTTTTCCTTCTTTTTTTTTTTTTTCTTCTGGCCAGTCCTGGGGCTTGAACTCAGGGCCTGTGCACTGGCCATTTCTGTATATGTGGTGCTAGGGAATCGAACCCAGGGCTTCATGAATATGAGGCAAGCACTCTACCACTAGGCCATATTCCCAGCCCCAATAGCCAGATTTTTTAAAAGCTGGGCTGTATTAGGATATCAGAGTCTCCAAACAATATAATTTATTCAAATTGGTAAGTCTATAGAAAAATATAAAATGGGTCATGTTTGGCTTACAGAAACACTCATATAAAGAAAAATATCTTTGTGATCAGTCTTAGAAACCAATAATTATAAATACCACTTATAATGTTGAACCAATATGAGTGATTTATGAAAAAGTAGAGAAAACTAAATATTTGGGGAAAGGAACTAAAAATTATCTCTATAACAAGGGATCCTTTGTGAAAATAAGTTTCTAGAATTCAATTCATACTATATATACAATTTTGTTGCCTGACTTTTCAAATTGAAATTGTGATAGTTCTTCACATGTAAATGGAAAAGTCAATGTAAACATATTTATGACCCATTAACAGATATTTATTTTATATGAATGGTTGAGTCAATTGTAGTTAGCCTTCATGTCTCTTTCTATGAGATGACATATGCCACTAATCTTATCTTTTAGTAATAGTTTCAAATCTCCTGCATGTCAGCCTCTTTGTGTTATTGTTTTTATTAATAATTTATTTTTATTAATTTAATTTTTATTATTTATTCTACCTGTCAGTTTGTGAGTACAGTGCATCTGGATCACTGTAACTCCATTTTGAGAGTCTACAGATATCTTAGGATATCCAGTCAGAAAAAAGTCATATCTTCCACATGCACAAAATTTGTGTTCTTTATTATATGGCAGTTTCCAGACCACTTAAAGATTATCTTGAATTTCCTTAAAGAATATGGATACTGAATTATGAGTTTCTATTTTCAGCATTTTTTTTCAAATGTAGTGCAAGGTAGTTGAAAAATGAATTCTGGTGCTGAGATGGCTGTCATTGGTTAGTCTCTGTGGAACCTAGTGATGTGATTGTGCAATATGATGTTCTGTTGCCACCTGTTAGCATGCTACGGCCATCTTTAGAACTTCTTTTTGCCAGGTCATTGGTCATTGTACCATAACCTTGTTATTGGTGGAACTGGCCATGAAGTTAGAAGGGTATGAAGAGAGTTACAGTATTAACTTGAACATATTCAAGGCATGGAGATAAGTCTTTCTGTAGACATTGTTGGCTTGGTTCACAATTTTAAAGTATCCAAAGATTTTCATTGATTATTTCTTAGTTTTCTTTTGAGGCATTTCATTTTTTTATTTGAAGTCATACTTGATATACGGTTTTACCACACTCTGAGGAAGCACTATGAACCTTGCCTTGCCCTTTCCTTCCTTCCTTTCCCTTTATTTCCCTTCCCTTCCCTTCCCATTCCTGTCTCCTCTTTTTGTTGTTGTTGTTCTCAGCCGAGACTAGGTACTGTTCTGAGACATGAAATAGAAATCCATGTTTTCTCAACACATGGAGCCTTTCACCTCATTTTAATCTGTAGAAGAACCTTAAAGGGGGTAAATTTTTTCTCAGCTTTTAATTCTGCACATTAAATTGCAATAGAAACCGCAACTGATCTAAAAGTAATTCACTCTTCTCAGTTTCTTGGCCTGAATAAGTCTCTCCTTTTCTTCTTTTTTATTACTCACATTCTCAAAAGGCATAAACACCAAGTTGTCATTGGTGTCTTCATCATACTGACCAATTAGTAGCCTCAGTATCTAATTCTTCTGAGAAAGTAAATTTTATATTTTTCATTTCTTCTTTGTAATTCATAGTTTTGTGCCAATAATTTATAACTGAGACTTATTCTTTCTTTTCTTTTGTTCCACATTCTTCTGAGATACATTTCTAAAACATTACTTGAATCAGAATATACATGTACTTAAAACTACTTAATAGTTCCCATTTCCTAGAGGGCGAATTGCTCTCAGATGTGTAATTATTCAACTAATACACTGTAAAAGCCATTCTACATGCTGTGAAAATGCAGATATGATTTAGATATGATCTCTCAAGAAACTCAGTATCATGAGAAAACCAAGTAGCACAAAGTTAACTACAGCGCCAAATAAAAGGTGATATAACTCTTATGAGAGGTAAGTTCTTCTAATATGAGAGGAGACAGATAGGGTATTTTTGTGTGGGTATGATTAAGAGACATAGAAAGGCTTGTTAAAAGATATGACTTTGTGGTCAGATCTCAAAGAATAAGCAGAATTTAGACAACTGGAAAAATAAAGCAATAGGCTCTAAAAAAATACTGAAATTAATAGGAACAAAGATTAATATGAAGCCATAGTACAGTTGAGAAACTTTATGGTGCATAGTTTAAGCTGCTAGCCCTGTGTTCCAGTCCTTTTAAACTGTGGCCAACTTATTTCTGGACTTCACTCTTCTCCTAACAGTACCTTGATTTCTCTTTGTCCATGACTTTCTCTTGATTTTCTGCTGGTGATTTCTTCAATTTTCACTTTAACCAAGGTTCATGAATTTAGTCTGATGTCCTAATGTTCCAATTCACTTTTACTTTTTCAGTATGGGGCCTGAACTCAAGGCCTGGATGGTGTCTGCTCAATACCAGTGCTTTACCACTTTGAGCCATAACGTCACTTCTGGTTTTCTGGTGGTTAATTGGAGATAAGAATCTCATGGACTTTTCTGGAAATACTGGCTTCACACCACAATCCTCAGATCTCAGCCTTCTGAGTAGCTAGGATTACAGGCATGAGTAACTGGCACTCAGCCTAACAATTCATTTATATTAGAAGAATTTTCTCAAACTGGAAAAATATTGTCAAGTTTTACTAGTCATTGTGATAACTCTTTGTGTCCAAATATGCCATGGTTGAAATGTCTCACCCAAAACTCATTTTGAAATTTAATACTCACTATGATATATACAGAGGGTGGAAACCTAACCTAGGTATGGTAGAAGATTCTCAAACCTCAGCCTCTTAAGTAGCTAGGATTATAGACATGAGCCACCAGTGCCCAGCTCCTAATTTACTTCTTAAATGAGTTTTGTTTTTCTTTCATAAATTCAATTTTGTCTTTAAGTTGAATTTTAATGCTTGGACAGGACATAAATTTATCTACTTCACTATAAACACTCTCATTTCTGCTGTTGAACTCTTTTAATTTCCCATCCAAGCTTTATCAATGCCTGAGTTTTAAATATGTTCTCATTCAAATCTTGCTGCACTTTCATTTAGATGGTCAGTTCTCTCTGGTCCATGGAAATGACTTGTGTCTGCAAACTCTTCCTTCTCTGATCATACTGTTTCATGCTCTTCTGCTTACAAGAATGCTTTACATTCAGTAGGGGTACAGTGCATATGAGGGTGAAGATTACTGTTGCTGTTTGGTCCAAATAACTCAGTATCAACACTTTCGGATGGCTTGAATTAAGGGTCAAAGCTGTTTTGTCTTTTAGATTTTTAAATCTATGAAATTTCCTGAGATGTAATTTTAAATTCCATGATTCATGGCTCACTTACTTAGCATCCTTTATGTAGCAAATTTCATTAATTTAATAAAGTTTGATCACTATGTCTATAAATTAGAATGATAAAAAGCAATTTTAATCTGAGTATATGAACAAGAAACATTATTAACCTACAATTAAAATAGGAAAAGTAACTTATTTTGAGAAGAGGTAATATCTTAGGAGAATTATTTCATATATTTTTTACACTAAGCTTTTCTTTTTCTAAGACAAAGAGAAGTAGATAATTGAGTATCATTGTGGTGTCAGCTAGATGAACTAGAATCTAGTTCTAGCCAAATTACTTCATCTTTCTAGTTACAGTTTTCTCTTGTGGAAAGAAGAAATGATAATGACACTCTTCTCAAAAGTTTCCTGGGAGGATCAAGTAAGATTAACACACAGGAAGAGTCTAAAGACAGTACCTAGTTAAGGAAGGAATTATGGATAATGTTAGTGACAGATGATAAGAATTTGTCATCATCAAGGCTGTCCAATAAATATCTCTGTCTCAGTGTCTAAACACCTTTGGGTCTTCATTCTCTGGAGCTTCCTTTGTTCCAGACAAATACAAGTCTGCTTTTCATCTTTGCTTCAACTATGATTTCCACACATTTACTAGGAAACATCTATCAGTACCATGTACATCTTTCTTCTTTAGAGTGCTTACTAGAGAAGACTCATCATGTAGTTTCACAGCTCTCCATTGCTATATTTCAAACTCTTATACAGCCATAGTGTTGACCTTGGTCCTATGCGGACACTATGGAAACAAATCTAGTGCCTGATCTCAAGTATACTGTGTAATGTGAAATGAGTATGTGCAGAATCACTGATTGATGGGAGCTTTGACCATGAATTTCTAGACTGAGACTTAAAGTGGGATACCTACCACAGAGTGGAACAGGAATTGGTTAAATTGTCTGCTAGATGATATTTTACCTATAAACCATGGCTAAATAAGGTTAATAATTTTATTTAGGAGGGTTGTAGAAAGAAATATCCTGTCTTTAGTTAACCTAGAGACACAAGCTCTTCATTTAGGATGATCAGAACATAAAGATTTTCAAGTGACAAAAGCTGACATTAGGAGAACTTTGGAAATGTATTCATATTCAGATCTTCAAGTGGGAAGGGCTAAGTTCTAAGTTCAGTTGTTCACTCAAATGAAGAAAACCACAGCTATCATTACTGTACTAAGTTTATTATTGATGTTCCTTTAATTTTTTATTGGAATAACACACTTGACAAAGTAAATTTATTCTTCCTTTTATCTTACTTAACTTAATGGATTTCTATGAGTTTTTTCTGTGAGTGAATGAGAAGGATCTATTAGTTCTGTTATCTGTATGTGTGTATCGGTAAGCAGTGATACATAGGTATGCTTATTCGTATGTATGTATGTGTGTATGTGTATATGTAAGTATGTATGTATTTTTTCAAAGTTTTATCAAAATGATTACATTTTCTAGATGGGTAATTGCAATTTCAGGTGGGGATGAGACCATTTTACATTCTAATTCTTATCACGTAACATTTTGTTCCATTCTCTCTCTGTGTCTCTCTCTGTCTCTCTCTTTTTCCTCACAAGAAGCTGTGTTTTGCTATGATTCTGACAGCAGGATCTGATACTTTTCAAGTGGCCAAATCTGGTCTACATTAGACAAGTCCCCAGATTTCTCATTCTTATTTCTCTACAAGACAGTGTGCTGTTGATCTCAGGGCTCTGGACTGTAAATGTGCATTTGGTCAAACTGGGAGAGTAAACTCTCCTGGGCCCTGACACCACATTAGGGAAATTGAAGAAAAAAATGCTTTTCTATTGTCCTGTTTTAAATGATTTTGCTCTGAAGCTGAAGTCTGTTTTGGCTGGCATTTACAATAACACTAAAGAATTCAGAGGCCAGTAAAAATGTACCATAGGCCCGAACATACGGTATTAACTATTCACAAGGCTGAACTAGGTAGACATGGCAGGAGCCCAGGTTAATTTCTGCTTCAGTGTTGGTGATTTTCCTTTCTCATAAGGGAGTTTCCACACTGCCACTGGATTGCCTTTGTGCATCCTATAATATGACAATGAGTACCTTGCAGGCACTCCAAGGATTTATCTCAGAAATTATGAAGAAGGATTTATTGTAAAATTTTCTTTCCATATTTTCAATTTTTCTCACAGTCTGGGCTTAATTTTAATTTCGGAGGCAGAAAGCACTTGAGTTTTTATAATTTCCTTAGAAAAGAACAGATGCTACTTGACTTCTTTTTTTCTCTCTAAACTTTATGTATCAGCATGTGCCTCCATAAGAAACTGTAAATTTTTAGAAAAAAAAGATGGAAGGAAAGGTGTCTTATTTCCTTGCTCCTCTATCAAGTAACTGGTTATGCCTCTTTTTCTTGCTGTTTCCAAGGTCTTCCTAACAGTGCTACAGAAATCCTACACTGACAAGTCTTTGATTACAGTGGTTTCTTTGAAGACACGAAAGAAATCCTTCAACTTCTGAGAAACACAGCTGTCCAATGAATATTATTTGGCAGTGGAAAAGCTTTTGGAGACTGTAGATGAATATACATTTGATGTAGGAATATATTGACTGTATATGCTTGAGTAGGGGAGAGAGAGAGAAAGAGGGAGAAAGGAAAAAGGAGACCAAGAGAGGGAGAGAAGGGAGGGATGGAGGGATATATATGTACACATATATACATATGCACATATGTACATGTATATACATGTATATGTACATGTATATATATAGTATATCTTTGCATGTATTTGTTCCTGAGTCAATGTGCTTGATAAATATACATTTTGATTCTAATACTGGTTGTCTCTGGAGTTGGTAGTTTGGTTTTTGATGCTACTTTGGCTACAAGAAAAAAATTCAGTGAAAGTATCTAACAATGGAGATACCTTTTATTGTGTATTTACTATTAGGCATTGTGAAAGTCTTCATTCAAGTACTCCACTTCTTGTATTATTTAGTATAACTCATTTTAATAGGAAAGAGACAATTTTAATTGAAATGATGAAGACTAGTGGTGTTTCAAAAGAGAATGTTTTTCTTTTTAAAAAAAAATATAGTAACTAAAGTCAGCCTGAGTCCCCCCACCCCCGCAAAAAAAAAACCCAAAAAACCCAAAAAAAAAAAAAAAACACCTGGGTTGCATGGTTTCCCTAGTTTGTGGTACCTAGAATGTGCCTCTAAATCTACAAGTAAACACACTGGATGCCAAAACATAATACACTGGGACATGATAAATTATACAGGTCTCTAGGCACATGGTAAAGCAAGAATCAAAGTTATGTTTTTTTTATAAAACATTGTCATTTTCTTCAGAAATTTTGTAATGCAATCCCTGAATAGGGAATGTTAAGGTTATTATTTTGAGGTGTTACTTATGGGTTGAGCCATAGACCAAGAATGCAGTGATTAGTATTATATAATGTTCTATAATGTTAATTTTGTGGGGATCAATATTGCTAACTAATGCAAGGGAACCTGGAAATCAATGCAAGTTAGTTATATACATAACTCTAATAGCCAATAAACACAGTACTAGTACTTTGATATTACATAGATACTACAAAGACAATTTTTCTAGATTTATCCTAATTAATCCTATCTCAGTTCCTCTGAATATGTTTCATTCCTGTGTTTCCTATTTTAAGGAATAACTCATGTGTTTCTGCTCTTTTTCTCAACAAGCTAGAAATCTCGGAGTCATTGTTAATTCTGTTCTTCCCATTGCAAATTCTATGTATGACTTACTGTCTATTTATTATTGACTTCATGCATAGCTACTCCAAAATTATTTGAAAAGCACAGATCATTTGTGAATGTTGTACTTTCTGGTCTATTGTAGTGTCTGGTCTGGTTATTTCTTTGAATGTTGTGATCTGTCTGATAGGCAATGTGGGTGAATGAAGAATATCCCTGTACATATAATTTGATGGCTGAAATAAATTGTCACATTTAGGTTCCAAGTGTCAAGACTTTTGTTTTCTTTTGTGTCCCAGCTGGCATTGCCCAATAACCCTAAGAGTGTTCAAAACTAGGAAAATCAGAGCTGAAATTTTGATTGAATCTTTGGGAGCATCAAGGAATAGAAAGGCTAGTGACTGGCAGTTTCCATGACAACAACGGAATTTTCGGGCTAGAAAGATGTGTAGGTTACACTATCAAATGTGCCAGAGCTTGGTCTCCATGACGATAGCAGTGTGAATGGGGAAATGTGTACTCATGAGATTTTGGTTTAAAACCTATTGTTTTTTTTTTTTTTTTAAAGAAAGTCAGTATCTTTTCTATTATGTTTCCTTAAGATACACATAGCTAAAATAGGAAATGCCATTTGTTCTGGTGTTTTAAAGAAAGTAACATCCTTAAATATTTGTATACTCATGGAAGTAATGGGTTACAAATACTCCTTTGGCAGCATTTCTGAAATAACATAAGGAATGCAATTTTTTTTTTCAGTATTTACTTTTCAATGGTTTTTTCAGGGAGAAAAGCCACTGAATGCCAAAACAACTATGGGGTTATTTAAACTTCCTCATGTTTCTGAACATATAAAACATATCACAACTACTAAAATGTGTAACATATTACAGCTTTATTTCTGTTGCTCCAAGAAGACAGGCTTTTGTAAAATATTCATGGGTTAGAAGATAACATAAAACTAATTAACACACAAAGTTCTATGGTTCACTTTGTAACAGATTTGGGTGATTTTTCAGTATTGCTGTGTTTTGAAGAAGTTTCAATTAATGTATGGAAATGAATCTGGCTTTTTAGTGTGCAATATCCATAATTAAGAATGCATAGACTGTGATAGCGACAGAATAACTTCATCATAGAAATCAACACTGTCCTTTGTATGCTATGTGAACACATTTTGTTTTTGTTTCATAGGCAGATGCCTATGAAATATTTTTTTTTTCCCCTTTGGCCAGTCCTGGGGCTTGGACTCAGGGCCTGAGCACTGTCCCTGGCTTCTTTTTGCTCAAGGCTAGCACTCTGCCCCTTGAGCCACAGCACCACTTCTGGCCATTTTCTGTATATGTGGTGCTGGGGAATTGAACCCAGGGCCTCATGTATACGAGGCAAGCACTCTTGCCACTAGGCCATATCCCCAGCCCGAAATCTTTTTTTAAATGTAATCATTTTTTGAGACCTTCTGGGTAATACTGATTTGTGTTAGTTAGGAAATTGTACAGTACTCTAAGCTGTGCTTAGAAAAAGCAAAAAGTCAGCTATGGGCTAGTATTAGTTTGGATTGTTAGAATTCCTGGGCCTAGAAAAGGAAGCCATGCCAAAAATGCGGAAAGAGTAACTCTGGGAGAGAGCTACCTGATAGAAACTGCCACTCTGTTGTGTGATTCAGAAACTAACTTGGAGCAGGCACAGAATAGGAACTGGGAGCAAAATACATTAGCCACTTGCTCTGCTCTCTGAGTGCCTTTTTGGTGTCTCTAATAGTCTAAATCTAACAGTAACCACAGGTCAAAAAAACAAATAGATGTAATCCCTACAGATAGATCTAAAAAGACACAAGGAGGGAAAAGGGTGGAGAATATATCTGGGAAAAAAAACAAACACAAGGTATATAATACTTCAGAAGTCAGATATACTTCACAGTGTCAAGAACAAAATTATCACATGTATATATTTACATACATACATATGTGTGGGGGGGATTGCTATGATTTAAAAATCCATGTAAAGTGTTAGAGAAATGATTCCTTTTATACTCTGTAGAGAAAATAAAATTGAATAACTAATGTGGACTATAGATCTAAGATTTTCTTCAAGTAATGAGCTTTAATTATTATTTACAGGCAATTATTTAACATCACATAGAATACATACTAATATTCTGGTTTATGCCAACAAAAGTAAGTCTCCTTTGCTAAAAATCAGTTTTTTTGAAAGTGTGGCTCAATGGTAAATACCTGCCAAAAAATCAGTATCCCAATCCTGAAAATGAATACCAAAATCATACTAAAGATTGTTCTGCCTTCAGACAAGGTCTTATATCAACCATCTCAGTGAATAGGTGGTATTTATGGCACTAGCATAATCAACTAAGGTAAGGAAGAAGTACAAAAGCATTATACTAGTCTTTTAGAACTGAAAATTTAATTAAGGAAGCATCTGTATGCAGGAGATTAGGGGATAGAAAAATAGTGTGAAATAAAGTACAAAATGACTTCACTCATTAATTTTCAATAGCTGTTTGTTTTTAAATAGTTTTCTGTGAAACCACTCATGAAGGGTTATCTCTGTAGGGCAAGAATTTCTTATTAGTTAATTTATCTTATTAGCTCATGTCTCATTAGTTCCTTTATAGCTTTATGTATGTCGTTTTTCTGGTTTTTCTTTGGATGGTTAATCTGAATTTTAAACACCAGTGTACTTATGGTAAAAAGTCTTGAATTCAGTTCTTGGCTTCATTGTTTTCCAATTGTGTCATTCTGGCTTTAACTTTTAGTGACTCCATTTCTTTATTTGTTAGAAGTGAATTTAGAATGAAATGGAAAAGTTTTTCCAATGTTGTGGCATACAGCAAAATTGTGAATAAAATGGATGTTGTCTTTTTATTCATCTTTGTTTCAGAGACTTAGAAAAGTGTTTCTAAATTTTAATAAGCTAAAATTTCCATTTTATATGTGAGTAAAGTGGCACTTTGAGGAACTACATTATATCTACAAAACTATACAGATAATGCCTGATGTGCAATTTAAAGTCTAATATTAAAGCCATGTTCTTAAAGCTTTTTATTATATTACATTATACTATACTATCATTTATTCATTCACTTTTCTGGAACTGAGGCTTGAACTCAGGGCCTCATTTGTTCATGCCTGACACTCTGCCACTTGAGCCATAGCTCCACTTCTGGCTCTTTGCTGGTTAATTGGAGAGAAAAGTCACATGAACTTTTTTTGTCTGGGCTGGCTTTGAGCCATTCTTCTCGAATCTCAGATTCTTAAGTAGCTAGGACTACAGATGCCAGCCACCAGTGTCCAGCATAGTTTTAAATATTCATCCATAATTCATAAAACTATAGTATGTGTCACAATATAGCATAATTGTTTTTCTTACTTCTTTTCCCCAAGCCTGTCATCACTGAGGACCTAACTAACCCAGGAGAAGTGCTTTAAAACTGAAATCATTAACTGCTTATGGAAACTAGGCCTGGTTCTGAGCAATAGAGACAAATAAGAAGGGTGAGGAACTTGGAGAGAATACTTAGAAATTTTGTCCAAAACTAAACACAATTGCAATCCTAGAGAAAGCAATGTACATATATATATATATATATATATATATATATATATATATATAATGTATAGTGCATTTACAGAATCTGAGGTAGAAGCCAGACAGTGGTGGCTCACGTCTGTAAACCTAGCTACTCAAGAGTCTGATCTGAGGATTGTAGCTCAAAGTCAGCCCAGGCAGGAAAGTCTGTGAAACTCTTAACTTCCAATTAATCACCAGAAAGCTGGAAGTGGTTCTGTAGCTCAAAGTGGGTAGAGTGCTAGCCTTGAGCAAAAGAGCTCAGAGAAAGTACCCAGGCCCTGAGTTCCAGCCCCAGGATCAAAAAAAAAAAAAAATCTGAGGTAGACAAGTTCACATTCACATAGCAATTTGCATGTTCACTGGGAGGATTTAATTTCTCTGGGCTTCGTTTTCCTTTCCTGCAATTGTAGCTAGTAGCAGAAGTACTGTTATATTCTTGTAAGAATGATACATTGGGTTATTATTTGCAGATTAAAGGGATTTATTTTCATATGCTGAGTGTACTGAGTATGCTGAGTGTAATTCTAAGTGTACTGACTTTCTGAAAAGCAATTATGGTCTTCCTATACTGTATATTATTGGGAAAGGAGAATTTGAGAGGAAGGAAATACAGCATGAAAATTCAAAGAAAATTTTAGTATCATGAATCTTTATTATAGTAATTAATCTAACAGTTTAGAAATTCTTTTTTCTTCTTTTTGTTGCTGGGGTACTGGGGTTTGAACTTATGGCTTTACGCTTGCCAGGTAGGCATACTGCTGCTTAGGACATACCTCTATCTCTGTTGTTGTTGTCATTGTTATTATTTTTGTTGGAACCTTTGGAGGGTGCCAATAGTGGGGTTTGAACTCAGCCTTTTGCTTGTCAGGTTAGCTAGGTACAGGTAAGCCAGACTTCTAGCCCTGTTTTCCACTGGTTATTTTTATAAATAAGGTTTGGCTTCCAGTAGAGCTACTGCCTATGCTCAGGCTTGTTGTTGTC
Source organism: Perognathus longimembris pacificus (assembly GCF_023159225.1). Classification (NCBI taxonomy): domain Eukaryota; kingdom Metazoa; phylum Chordata; class Mammalia; order Rodentia; family Heteromyidae; genus Perognathus; species Perognathus longimembris. Next base: position 96,019,705 of record NC_063161.1, read on the forward strand.
TCTGAGATTACAGGTCTGTGGTCACTGTATCCAGTTTCCCTTCACTGGAGACAGAAGCTGGAAGACTTTTCTACCTGGGATGACATACATGATCCTCCCAATGTCAGCCTCCAGTAGCGTGGGATGACAGGCCTCAGCCATAGTGTCCAAGTGATGAAAAAGGCAGAGAAGGGCTCTTGTGAAGTTTTCTGACAAGGCTGGGATCAAATGTAGCTAGAATTATAGGTATAAATCATTACATCCAGCATTATTTGGGTTTTAACTCAGTGCCTCACAGTTGATAGGCAAGTGCACCACCCATTTGTGACACTATTGTGAACTTAATAGTTTTGTTTTTGATGCTTTTTGAGTTTTGATGCTAGGCAAGGACTCTACCCCATGAGACATGCTCATGGTTTAGGAATTCTTTAAAATGTGGAGGTATACAATATCCTTAAACATAAGTAAACAAACTGTGTTTAGTAATTAAACTGTGTTTAAATTGTGTTAAACTAATTTAATTGGTTAATATTTTATGACCATAGATTTTGCTAACTGCTAAAATCTATGTGAGAGAGAGTGGAAAGGGGGCCATTATCCAAAAAGAAATTTGCCTGACTTATGCAACTGTAACTCCTCTGTACATCACCTTTATAATAACAATACAAAATCTATTTAAGCAACAGTCTACCCCAATGTACTTCACGTAATACCTCCTTACTGCCTTAGCTCTGCATATTGCTGTAGCAGTAGGGGAACAATAAAAACATGGGAAGTGATTTATTTTCACAATAACATAAAACGTGGCCTTTTACTTTTTAAAATTTAGAGAAAGTTTTATCTTTTGACCACTAGAAAAGCTTATCGAGGAAAATACAATATTCCAAGCAGTGTTTCATGTCATTCTATGTGGTTAATTCTGTATTACTTCTTTTTTTCTTTTTTTTTTTTTGCCAGTCCTGGGGCTTGGGACTTAAGGCCTGAGTACTGTCCCTGGCTTCTTTTTGAGCCACTTCTGGCTTTTGCTGTGTATGTGGTACTGAGGATTTGAACCAGGGCTTCATGCATGCTAGGTAAGCAGTCTACCACTAAGCTAAATTACCACACCCTGAATTACTTCTTGTTGGAAAATCACTTAATTAACAATTTTGAGTATGAGTAACAAGTTCAATGAGGGATAGCTAAGACATTGAGTAGACAGACAGTCATGGAACCTAGAAGTTCTTGTCTTCTGGTTGATTTCCATGAGTTATAATTATCTGTAATAGTTTGCTATTGTGGGCAGGTATGATGATCAATGCTAATTCTCTTCAGTATACAATTATTGTCAGACACACAATAGATGGAAAATACTATATCTAAGTGCATAATTTAAAACAAATGTTAACCTTGCAAGTGCTTTTGGTGAGAGAATAGAGTGCAGATAAATGCTAACTAGTTGCTTGACTATGGAAGGATTATGAGGCAAGCTCTCTTGCCACTAGGCCATATTCCCAGCCCCGTATGGAAGGATTATGAAAGCAATGGAAATGAATGTATGCTTTCACAATTCTGAGAAACCATTATCCTGGTCCATAAAAACTGACATGGTTTAATGGATTACCCCAATGCTCTTCAATATTTTACATGTATAAGACCTTCTTGAACACTGAAATTCCATTCCATCAAGCATCATAAATATATAACTAAGCTCTTATATTTTCTCAAATTATTAATTTTCTACTTCTACTTGATTTTTTATACTTGCCTAAAGTTGAAATGAGATTATTGAATTTTGTACAATGAGGAAACAGATACACAGTCTTATTTTCAGTCAAGATAGCTACAGATACAAATTTCTATAATGTATTATATTGTACCTAAAATAGGAACTTTTTTTTTTTGTTGCTTAAAATTTTATGGATTTCAGTTCTTAATTTTCAAACTCATAAACATGGTTACTCTAATTTTACTGTTAGAATTTAAGGAAGATACAAATCTAAATGCTCTCTGACCATGTTTTAGTGGTTATATACATCATATGTTATTAAACAGTGTTGAATGACTATGGAATTATATTAATTGTGTCATAATGTATAGTGTTGTAATGATATCTAATATAAACGAATGCTGGACCTTCCAACCTCCTCCCAGTGGGGAATTTTCTATTTGTTATGCATTTTCTTTTTTTTTTTTGTCTTGACTTTTTTTTTTTCTCAAATTTTTATTATCAAACTGATGTACAGAGAGGTTACAGTATCATACGTTGGGCATTGGATACATTTCTTGTACTGTTTATTTTTTGCTTAATCTTTTTTGGTGAATTTAAGTAGATTCCAAATCTACTATTTGTTATGTTGTTTGGTATATTATTATTCTTTGTAATTTATTTAAGTTGTTTAGTTTACTTATTATTATCTGTCTAGTTGTTCTGTTATTGATCATAAAGGCATTTTTATGAACTAAAATATATTATTTATGCTTAGGTATGAGAGCAAACACATCAGAATTGTAAGTCATCCAAACCATTACATGCCAGAAATGTGTATAAATGTACCCAAAATGTTATAAATGACATAATATACAAAGCATTACCCTATATTGAATTATTTGTTTTAATAATTTGTAACAGATTAAGCTCAATTTAGTCTAACCCTACAACTTGTCCATATTTGGAAGTCAAATGAAATTTAGAGGAGAGAAGGAAGGCATCTGTGTTCAATATACTGAGGTTATGAAAAACCTTGATAAAATCAATAGAGACAGAACTTTAAATTCTCTACTTAAATTGCACTAATTAAGTAAAATGTTTGACTGCAAAGGGCAAAAAATAATGGTTACACAGAATATTCCAGGAGCAACCATGGCAGTAATTGTGAGGTCATAATCCTGTGTATCTCCATAGCAAAGGATTGTTTAACAATTTTGAAAGGCACTAGAATTAGTCCATCATTTTAACAAGAAAATATTATCAGAGTACTTAAAGGCAATCTAGAATGTTGAATCAAAATCAGATATCATTATATATTTTGACATAGGTACATAGTACAATAAAAATAACTTCATTATTAGTCAGGAAAATTATCGTTACCTTGCAACAGGGCAAAGTGGTTAGAACGTAAAAATAGATGAATATGGGTATTCGCATAACTACATGTAGTAAATTATTTACTATGAAAAATCAGTAAATGTTTTCAAAGAAATACTCTAGCTAAAGAATAAGGCACAGTTTTAAAGTTATCATGTGAGTAAGTTCAACCCCTTATTTAAAAAAAATGTAACTACTGTTTATTTGTACTACAGTACCAAACTAAATATGTCATTCTCCTATTCTCTCTCCTCTGCATGAAATTATATGAGACATTTTTGGATACAGGCCTCTGTGTGTGTGTGTGTGTGTGTGTGTGTGTGTGTGTGTGTGTGTGGTCATGAGGCTTGACTTTATCACCTGGGCTGCTGTCTCTTAGCTTCTTTTGCTCAAGGCTAGCACTGCACAACTTGAGCAACGTGGCATTTTTATGTGGTTTAGTGGAAATAAGAATCCCACATACTTCCTGTTTGGGCTTGCTTCTAGCCACAATCCTCAGATCTCAGCCTCCAGAACAGCTAGGATTATAGGTGTAAGCTACTGGCATCCGGCTTGATATATAGTTTTGAAGAGATTTCCCAATATGAGTATACTGGCTGCACAATTGGTCCAGAGGATGTTTTGGAGGGGAGACAGAAGGAAGAAATCTGAAACAAGGAGCGATCCACTAATAAATGTGTCCAGTGAGTTTAAGTCTGGCCTCTATTTAGCCCTGAATAGTGACCTTAGACCTTTTATACCATGACACCATACCCAAAGTGCTGGTCACAAGTGAGCTGTGACTTTGTTGTGTGGTGGCAGGTTGGTTTCTTCCTGATGAAATGGCATCGGTCAGTGAGCAACTTGACTTGTGATGCTTGAGTTGCTTTAGCTTTTCAAATTTTCCTCATTCTTAGATCCAGAGAATTAGAAGATAAAAAGCAAACCTGTCCTGATCATCTTATTTCCTTTAATAAGAGAACACTGCTCAAGCTTACAAATATGATATTTTTAAAAGAACTTTGTTTAGGTGAGGATATGATTATAGATATGATTACAATCATTATGATGCTCTACTCCTAGATCAAATTTAGTGGCTTCTACAAGCCAGCACTGACTCACAAGCTAAAAAGAATTAACCTGTGCATTTAGCTATTGAAGTCATTTTCTTTTTTTCACAAAGCAAGAAAAAGAAAAGTGAAGAGAAAAAGAAGGAAATGAAATAACCTATTTGGATTAAGAATGTCACAATATGCTAGCCCTGCTGATAAAATAGGATTGAGGGCTGGGGATGTATACTAGTGGTAGAGTGCTTGCCTAGCAAGCATGAAGCTTTGGGTTTGATTCCTTAGTACCACATAAACAGAAAAAGCCAACAGTGGTGCTGTGGCTCAAGTAGTAGCGTGCTAGTTTTGAGCAGAAGCAGCCCAGAGATAGTGCCTAGGCTCTGAATTCCAAGCCCTACGACTGACAACAATAGGATTGAACAAGGTGTTTTCTGAGAGGCTTTCCATCTACCGAGTAAGGAAAACTGTTTTCCCATTGTTCCCTGGGAAAAAAAAAATCTGTTATTGGTAGAAGGATTTACATGAATGTGTAGGCCTAGAACTTGGCTGGCTGCCAGAGAATTCTCCAGCCACTCAATTTGTCAGCAAAAGATTCAGGGTAGCCATTGCTCCCCAGAGCTAAAGGATAAACTCTGAAGCTGCCAAACAAGTAATCAGATGATCCAAATCATCTTCTACAACCATTGCACAATCAGAGGAAACCACACCATTGGGAATCTTTTTTTTTTAATTGTATTTTTTTTTTGTCTTTTCTTTTTGGTACTGGGGATTGAACCCAGGACGTTGCACTTGCTAGGCAAGCGCTTTGCCACTGAGCTACATCCCAGCCCACCATTGGGAATCTTGTCACGTTTTATGAAAGAAATAATTAAATTTAAGGTCATTGTGGCACATCTAAAATCATGAGCTTTTCTTAACAAGTTTAGGTGCAACACAACTCCAGTTACTGATACTGTTTCAGAATGGCGTGTGTGTGTGAAAGAGAGAGACAGAGCGAGAGACAGACAGACAGAGAGATAGAGATTTTCTCTTAGTATGATGCTGGGATAGCAAGTGGGAAGAACAACTATGCTAGACATTTCAAGTAGGAGAAAACAGGTATTGGGAAGATGGCAAACAAAGAAACCAAAGAAAACCACCCAGCCATCCCAAAAGCCACTGAACATTTGCTCAGGAGCTGTGGCAACCTTAACTGCATATATTCCTAAAGGAGATACTTTCCCAGGGAAATTCTGCCTGTCACTTAGCAACATGAGGAAATTGCTAATTCCTCATATCTGTTCTCCTTAGTATATCAAGTGTTTTGCTTTTACCCTGTTCTTCTATGGTCTCGGTAAGCTTGGATCTTGATTAGAACTTTGGGGATGAGAAAACAGGTTTGGAGACATTGGTTTGAAGTGGTAAAAATATAGAACACAAGGTTATTTTTCTCTTCCTATAACTATTCATGCTACATTGCATTGTGCTAAATCAAAAGAGGAGCATACATGATGAAGATACAGACAATGCTTTACCCCAGGCTAAGAGCATATTTTAAGAAAAATATCTATGAACACTCAAAACAGATCTGAATATACTGTGTTTGAAGAAGAGTTGAATAATAGCTGAGCAACGTGTAATACTAGCTTCTGTCTCAGATGCTGGGGGCAAGACCTTTAATCTTCAGGAGTACTTGAGGAAGCTTTTGTTACTATCTTTTTCCTACAGTTAGAGAAATGGAGATTTGCCAAAGTTCACCATGCTAAAAATCACAAGTAAAACATAACTCTGTCAATAGAATGTTTTGTGCATTTTTTTAATGTTCAATTCTCCTTTGAGATTGTACATATATATTCTTGTCAAAATTTGCTCTTTGGGGTAAAACTTTGTCAGTATCTTCATATTTTCCAAACTGTTGTTTTAAGGAGGGAAATTAGATTTTGAGATGGCATTGTATGCCCCCCGACCCCCGACTTGAGATAATTTTGTTTTGTTTTTCTTTTGGAACAAGCCAGATCCAAACCAAAAACAAAACAAAGCTCTAAGAGATTTCTAACTAATTATATTCATCACATACAAGTTAATTCCTCTGTTTACCTGATATTTTAAGACAATCAATGAAATATGCTCATTTTCCCTGTGAAACTCTTCCGTTTGTTTCATTTGTTATGTTCTCACCTATAAGAAATCTACTTAAATTTGTTATGACTTTGAAGTTTGTGAATGCACAGATTTATCACTGACAGATTATTTCTATTATAGAGTAACCAATATTGAAATTACAGAATTCATTTTGGGGACTCATATAATAATTAAAAGAATGAGTAAAATCCCTTTGTGTGTATGTGCCACATTCTCTTGACTCATTTCTCCATTGAGAGGCATCTGGACTGATTCTGTAGGTAGGCTATGGTGAATAGTGCTGTAATGAATGTGCTTGTGCTAGTGGCTTTACCATATCCTGATTTGTAATCTTTTGGATGAATATCCAGTAGTTGAATTGCTGGATCATAGGGTAGTTTTATGTTTAATTTTTTGAGGAACCTCCATAATGCTTTTCAGAGTAGTTGAACAACTGTATTGAGGTTGCCTTTTGGCGTATCCTCATCAGCATCTGTTATTGTTTTCTTGATAATAATGACCATTAGAAAGAATGATATTGTACCATTTGTAAAGAAATGGAAAGACCTGGGAAAAAATAAGTCAGGCCTAAAGATACAAAGGATACATGTTTTCCTTTGTATGTAAAAGTGAGATTTAGGTTATAAACTTTTAAGTAAGTCTGTTGGGTGGTATGCAGGTGTATACAAATGTACTAACTGTAACATGATAGATTCAAGGGGGACCTCAAATAGTGTAATTCCTTAGAAAGGCAAAGTCCAACAAAATAAATACCAGGAAATGGACATCCCTTGTACAACAACATAAGATAATTAAAAATACTGGAAAAGGTGGGGTAGTCAAGGAGGAAGGGATTACACAAGAGAAGAGAAGAGGGGAATATACAGTCAAGAATTCAATATTTAGGCTGGGGATATAGCCTAGTGGCAAGAGTGCCTGCCTCGGATACACGAGGCCCTAGGTTCGATTCCCCAGCACCACATATATAGAAAACGGCCAGAAGCGGCGCTGTGGCTCAAGTGGCAGAGTGCTAGCCTTGAGCGGAAAGAAGCCAGGGACAGTGCTCAGGCCCTGAGTCCAAGGCCCAGGACTGGCCAAAAAAAAAAAAAAAAAAAAAAAGAATTCAATATTTATATCCTACAACATTAAGAGTGAAGAGTAGGGGAGAGAGGAGTGAGAGTATTGAAAGGGGTGACACTGATAAAGATGCATTGTGTTCATAAACTGCTTTGTTAAATGGTAGCTCCTGTGTACAACTATTTAAGTCAAAGCCCAACAAAATAAGAACCAGAAAGTGGATTCTTACGAGAGGAGGGTGGGGCCAAGGGAAAAGGGGCAGAAGAATGGTGGGGGGGGGGGGGGAGAGGAAGAGGACACAGGCAAGAATTTCATGGTATGTACCACAGAATTGAGAAATATAAGGGAAAAGGTGGGTGGGAGCAGAGAGAAGATGTTGAAGTGAAGAGACAGATCAAAAGGTTTTGAACAAATGGCAAAAAGTTCAATATATAACCTAAAATTAAGATAAGGGGTGGTTTCGGAGGAGTGAGTGAGAATATTGAACAGAATGACACTGATCATGATGCACTGTAATTCTCAAACTGCTTTGGTGAATGGAAACTCTTTTGTACAACAACATAAGATAATTAAAAATATTCAAAACAAATAAAATGGTAAAGGGAAAAAAGATAATAAAAAGTTAAAAAATTAAAAGGAAATACTTTGAATGTCTAAATACAAACGAAAGCCTGTTCCTTGTAATCCCTTGCCCCAGGAAACAAATCACTAGTAGAAGAATCCTTTCTGGGGGAGATTTTTTTAAAGACAGCAACTGAATGGATCTTCAGTAGACAGAGGCAATTGTAGTGGGCCTGCAAATAAGGTCATTTTATCGCATCCCTTCATTCAGATCATACTTCCTTCTCTCCTCCCCACACCACCTTGACCTCTGCACATGTGTGCAGTGAAACCTTGGCTCTTTGCAGGAATGCTGAGAGCTCAGCTTGGCTCCCCCCATGCTCAGCCAATGCCCATGCTAAACTCTCTGCACCTGCTGCTTTGCTCCCTGTTTCATCACTCGTCCTTCCATGCACTCCAAGTCCATTTTTCTTTTGTTGCAAGGCAACAGTAACAGATTAAAGTCATGCAAATTCTGTCATTTGAGGTATACTTTTATACGTACTGCCATGATTTTTATTTTAAGATATTGGGCTTTCACAAGAGCAGAGAAATGAACCCAAATGTTTACATTTAACCCTACTCTGGAGTGATTACTAAGTGCTATGCAGTTGTATCAGATTCTTAGTAAATCGTATAAAGAGTAATCCTTAGAAATCCTTTTCAGCAGACTTCTCTATATTTGGTTCACATTTCAGCCCAAATAGACCCTCAGAAGGGTGTTTTGGTTTAACATTGTTCTCATCCCTTGCTATGCCCCCTATCATTTCATTTTATTTATCACAGTGGCAGTGCATCAAATATTTATCAGTATATTTGCATATTTTCTCTTGCATTGACTTAAATGGTAGTCCTCATGGGAACATAAACTCCATTTTACTTGCCATTGTATTCTCCATAATTAAATAATAGGTGCCACATACTCATTTGTTGATCAGAGTGGAGCATTATCTCGGTTTCCACAGTCAAGGAAACAGACCTGAAATTAAGTGGTTGGCTTCAAATCCTTCCATTTCTCGCTAGATTATGCTGTAACTTTCCCACTCCTGGTACCAAAAGGAAACATCTTAATTTAAAAAGACATATGGCATTCATCTTCCAACCATTTTGCTATGTAGCGTGCTTTAGAAACCCTAAAATAATTTTCTATATGTTTCCCTCTATTTTGTCTATGTCATTAGTCCAGCTATGCTTCTGTGGGGGGATTTTCATAATCTAAAATAAAGTGATATCTAGGATGAAATCAAGTTAAAATGAACATTACTATATGGTGAGAAAAATAATATGAGCTCAGTGCAATGTGTGAGTAGGGTATTAGGAAAAATTTTAAATATGGAGAAACAATTCATCATCATCATCTTTGCATGGGCCTAGATATTTTTTAGCAAGAAAAATTTACCCCAAACATGCTATTACTTCATTTGATACAAGAAATTAAATCATTATGAATCACTGGGTCACTGATAGGTAGCCTCTGTTCATTGACTGCTTGGACCCCGAGTCACAGAATGGCAGAGGGGGAAGGAAGGGAGTATCTTTACCTGTTGAATATATTGAGCTAAAGGAGAAATGAATTGTGCTACTCTTAAGACCTCTGTTAGCTTTCCTTCTGCACTTCTTGTTCCTTTCTTCTGGCTCTTGTTTGTCCATACTCATCTTGTGTCACTAACACAGAACTTTTATTTTTGTCTGTAGAGTATACATTACTAAAATGAACATATTCTAGTAGAGACAAGACTAAATCATATTATTTTATCTCCTTTCTGAAAAAGAAAAGTATCTTCTCTCCCAGACAAATACTCATGAACATTCCTGTGATTACTCAGTTAAAAAGGAAAAGTATGTGTTTTTGTGTCTGCATAAATCTTTAGTGATTCATACTTACTGCTTAAATTAATCATGGTCGTCTCTGTTGTCATGGGTCAGTAATTTCCCAATTATGATAAAACATGTTTTATTTAATGAGACATAACCCTTTCGTGCTGTTAATCATAAATATTCCTTTACTGTCTCATCTATGGACTCCTTACTACTTCTGTCTCTTGGGGCTGAAGTACTTAACAATCACTCCGCCCTCCCCCCCATAGCTCTGAACCTCACATTAAACTCTTAAGAGGATTTACAGTCCTTTAAGTCATTTGAAAAAACAAGTTGGGTTTGGCGATAAGCAAACAAATTAGCCAACTATCTTCTAATGGCTCCTTCCTCCCTGAGATTGCTGAAGGCAGATGTGTAAGATAGTCTTCCCAGCACACACATATTTTACCCTGACCAATTAGTGGTTGCAATGTGCAAGAGACTAACTTACTTAATTACGCATAGACAAATGACTGTGTTTATTATTTCATGCTCACTGTGAATGTTCAAGGTTCAAGCGCTCTTAAATGGACCAAGATTCCATTTCCTTGTTTGTTTTTATTTATTTTTTCTTGGTCTTTTGTAGTTTTGTGTTTTTTTTTTCCAGAGCTGGGGACCCAACCCTGGGTCTTGCGCTGGCCAGGCAGGCACTCTTCTGCTGAGCCAGATCCCCAGCCCAAAGATTCCATTTCCAGGACTGTTTTGGAACTGATACATCCTAGTAGTAGTGAAATATTAAGGCTAAAGCTTTGCTTTGTTTGTATAGATGAATACTTAGCTCATTCCATTTTTGTTGTTGTCATATTTTATACGCATTATTAAATAATTTTTTTCTTCTTGGTTTAAGTAGAGATGTCTCATACTATTATGAGGCAGCTCTACATTTTTCCAGTCTTATTTTTCCTAATTGGTTATAATTAACAGTTTTCAGAAGCCAACTGAATAGGAATACTGACGGAGTTTACGGCTCAACTTTCTTCATAGCTACAGGCTTCCACGGACTTCACGTTATAATTGGTACTACTTTCCTCTCAGTTTGCCTAATTCGTCAAGTTCTCTACCACTTTACATCTACCCACCATTTTGGATTTGAAGCAGCAGCCTGATACTGACATTTTGTAGATGTAGTCTGACTGTTCCTATACATTTCAATTTACTGATGAGGCTCATATTCTTTTAGCATAAATAGTATTTTTTACTTCCAATCAAAAGGCTTTGGTTTAATCCAAAAAAGAGTAATTAATTTAATTATTGCCCTATCCATTAATTTTATCCTAGCTACTGTGCTAATTATTATTGCATTCTGAATCCCACAGATAAATATTTACTCAGAAAAGGTAAGTCCGTATGAGTGCGGGTTTGACCCAATTAGCTCCCTCACTTGTCATATTATTTCATCATTTGTTGTATTAATGATGAAGAACAACCGTATGCTAGGCTTAGGGACACAGTAGGATATAAACCATCATTAGAATCTATTCTGATAGAACTTATAGAACAGTGAGCTGATATGCTTTAATAAGCTCTTAAAACTAGAAGGATGTGTTATGGTAGTTTCAGGGATCTATGGGAGCAGGCATCAGGCACTCTTGCCTAGGGGGCAGGAAAAATTGTCAGAGGAAATACAATGATGGATGGCAATGAATTAGCTTCAAAAATAATTTATGAACCATATTTCTACTTTTTTGGTACTATGAGCTTCATCTCTGGAAAATACATTTCTTATAGATGTCTAGGGACAAACAAGATACTCAAAAAACTCATTGAGTTAAACATGAAAGAATGGATAAATCAGACTGTATGGGATGATATTATATGTAAATGGAATAATGTTGGAATTATTAAGTTCTTTTTCACTGAACTTTTGTTTAATTATATATGTAATGGTATATATGTACAATATATATACTTAATACTATATTTAATGTGCCTAAATATTATCGTTAGTTACTGATTCAAACTCACAGTACCTGAAATCCGTCTATCATGTTATGCATTTACAACCCAGTGAGCCAGTTAGCCTACTGGAAGACGTTAGAATTGAGTGATAGGCTCCCTTATTTGTAACTTGACATCGGTACTTTTTTCAATAGGTGACCCCATACAAGCAAAATATGGTGGTTACCATTGCAGTTTTATGGCAATTAGCAGTGGTAATAAATGATGTCACCATTATGAACAAAATGAATTTTATGGACGTAATCTGGGCAAACTTGAGTTGGCATACTCTGTCACTGTGTAGTTTTTTTGGATCACACATTTGGAGTTCTGTTTCATTCCTTTATATGAAAAAAAATGAATTTAATGGAATTAATAGTATGTCTTTAATGATCTGTCAGACTTCTTTCCATAGAACCCTTTTATTGCAAGCAGCATTATGTAACATGTGGAGTGACAGTCCCTGGACAGAATAGGAGTTTAGATCTCAGACTGTGTCCTGGATCTGCCACAGTCCAGTTATTTTCAAGCCTATATTTCCCATCTCTACAATGGGAATAATAATATTCACATGACAGCCATTTGGAGGTCAGTTAAGATAATGTATTCTAATAAAAAAGAAAACAAATACTAAGGATAGAGCAGACATGGTAACTAGTGTCTCATTTAGCTTGGTTCCTCAGTAAGCTGACTACTTAACTCACTGTGACAAGGCAGGACTTAGGACCAAGAATTTATATTTCTCATACCAGGAAAGGATAATAGAGCAATTTTTATTTATAGGGAGCTGATAGTAATCTAACAGTATAGCAACTCTCTTTATTTCACTGGACTTCTTTCTCAATATGCTCTTGAATCTTTAATAGTAATTTTTGAGAGCCAAAAGAGCCCATGTGCAGAAGTTTTGCCTTATCAAAATTGTATCAAGCTTGGGGCTAGTATCTCAAACCTGTAATTCTAGCTAACTCAGGAGGCTAAGATCCAAGGGACCATGATTTGAAACCAGCCAGGAAGAAAAGTGTGTAAGACTCCATCTCCAAAATAACCAACAAAAAGTTGAGCTGGAGGCATGACCTCAAGTGGTAGAGTGACAGTCTTGAGTTCAAATCCAAGTGTCTGCAAAAAAGATATAATGAACACCTATGGTTTCTTCACTTTAGCAATAATTAGTGAGGATTCTTTTTTCCAATATTGCTCTAAAGATGACTTTATTGTTTTGTTTTTAAATGAAAGAATCACTTGTGGTCTTAAGCAGTCCCACTGAAACACTGCTTGGATTTCCCAAGCCCATACATACTAAGCTTAATTCTAAAGAAGTTATTGTTTTTATTTTCTTACTTAAAAAAATTCTGGACTAAATGACATGCAATCATTAGCAAAAGCCATAATCTGTGTTCCCTGGTCCCTCCATTCTAGTAACATAGTGTTTAATTTGAAACTTTAGATCTGAGCCATTATATTAGAAGAAAATGTATATAATTACAAGTTAAAAGACTTTTGTTATCGGTTGTATTCAGAAGGCTTACCTGTAATCATAAAGATAGTCATATACAATAGAATCATTCTAATGATTGGTAGTACGAAACTTTAATTTCACCTCCTATCTTTAAAATATTATGTACATTGACTATCCTGTTGGACTTTGCTCTAAAGGGCAGAAGTACTGTTATCCAGGATTGGCTACCTGGGAAATAATCAAGAGGGTGTATTTTCCCTTAGAATCAGTTAGTTTCTGGTATCATGACCCCTCTTTACTGTGCTTAGGAGTACTTTGAAGTAAACATCTGTTCTCCCTGCTTTATCTTTAGATCTTGGCAATTAAATGGCTATACTTGCATATCTTCTTCAGGGAATTAGTTTTGTAATTATTCCCAAATAAAGAAAATTAAAAATTTTCTGCAATGGGAGATATTCAAAGTTTTATGGGCAGACTTCAACCTTGCCAGAGACCATTTCAGGTACTACTGATCTGAAGTCTGCAGGTATGATTAAGGTGGAAAGGGAACCATCACTGTGCATGAACAACACAAGATTCTTCTACTCTCTTGTAGCCCTGAGTAGCATATGATCATAAATCAAATTGCCTCCCTTAGCTGAATCCTGCTTCTGCCCCCTGAAGAAAGAAATGTCTCCACACAAACTTCCTCTGATTCTATACTCTTTCATCTCTTTTTGCACACTTTCTTTCATTGGACTTTAAGTTTAAAAATGATAAAGTTTTATTTTTCAAGCATATTTGAAAAATATCAGAGTGAAATAATTAGTTCCCCAACTCTGTAATAAACTTGGATTTATTACTGTCAGCTATATTAAAAAACAAAATCTAGTTGAATGCATACAGAATAATTCATAGGCACTAGGAACAAGGAAAGTTACTTTTTAAAGACAAAAATTTCTCCATTGCTGGCAGTGCCATGGGGATAGTAACAATAATTGTACAGTCTAGTCAAAACAGGAGCTAAGAAATGAACTCTTAAGAGACCAACACTATTCTTCTGTTCAGCAAGTGTTCCATGACTGAACTCCTCCTGTGTAAAATTCCTACAGCTTTGGTGATCTATCCAGCAGTCCTGGCTATGATTAGCCTTAAAAACAAAGTATAAGTCAACCTGTGCCATCAGACATAATCAATTTTTTTGGCAATACTGAAGTGAAATTAGAGCTTTGTGCTTTTGCTAGACAAACTTGTAATTAGTAATTGTGTTTCAAATAGCAATCATTATTGTCCCCTATATGTTCTTTTTACCCACTTGTATTTTTTAATTTTCCAAAAGCATTTTGAGAGATAAATTTTCTAATGCTTATGTATAATTATAATTTTAAACTATATATAATTATATTTATAATTACAATCATATAATACATATGTTACATATTAGTAATATATAAGAATTAATATAATATGCATATTACACATAATATAAAATAAAATATATTGATATAATATACCATATTTTATAATGTATATTGACATACATAATATGTTCTATAAAATTATAGAATATATGACATTAATACTATATTATTGTATATAATTATAATGTTATATATAATATATAATATATTGTTATATATAACATATATGTTATAACATGTTATAATATATTACTATATATTATATATTTATTAGTGATATTGTAAAATCCATTTTGATACTAGATGATAGTTAATAATTGTCAATATATAATTTAAAAAATCTTATTTTGAAAATTTCTTATGCAAAAAGGAGAATATAAATCACCCTATATCTACTATCTAGTTTGCATAATTTAAACATGTTTGCTTTATGATTTCTTTTTTTCACATTTTTATTATATTTTATTTTATTTTTCAAATTTTTATTATCAAACTGATATACAGAGAGGTTACAGTTTCATACATTAGGCATTGGATTTGATTACTTTTCTGCAACATTTACATGTAATCACTGTGGTTATGATTAGTAAAAGTAAACTGTTAGCTCAGTGATGTGGTCCTGTGTTCTGGTTATTCAATCTTTACATATGTTCAGCTCTCTGTGCAGATACAAATAGATTGTTTTATTTGATTCCTAAGGGAGATTACTACATGAAGAATTTGAATTCAGCCTCCACTAGAATTTGAACCTAAGTGAAATGGCTTAAAGAATACTTTCTTATTTGCACATCAAACTCTAGGACCTATATTTGTAACTACATTGATTTGCAATACCCCAGCTCTGTATTTCTTATTGAAGATCTTGACTTTGTCTTTAAAGTGCAACCACACAAAACAAGAAGCTGATACAGTGACATGTTTCAGTTTGTGTCCAGAGCACCAAAGACAAATCCGAAGAATTGTGTGTTCATCATGAGGCCATTAGGAAGATTTTCAGTTGTCAAAGTGATCTTTTGGATGGCAGCATAGAGGGCTGGCTTATGCCAAAATAGAAGTGTCTTTGTCCTTTGAGGTTTTTTTAATGTTAAAATATCTGCTTTTTAAAAATTGTATTTTTATTGTCTTTAGTTGTATAAGGAGTTACCATTCAACCAATCAGTTTATAAGCACAATACATCTTGATCGATGTCACTCCTTTTATCCTTCTCCTCATCTTCCCAACCCAACTCTTCCCTTTCATAATTCATAAGATATACATTGAATATTACTTACTGTACCTCCCCTTTCTTCTCTGTTTTTTTTTCTTTTGATCTGCTCAACTGATGTGTCCTAAGATAGTTAATAGTAAACAATCTACAAGGGAGAAAAGTGGATTGCTTTTAAATATCATAAACACATATATAATCACTCTAACTTTTAGGTGTTTTTTTCTTTTGGTTTTTATTCATTGCTTTTGGTATTTAAACTGGGGACTCAAACATGCTATAGACAAGTTCTCTACCATTTGAGTTACATTGTGATGCTTCTGTTTTAATTTTATTTATTTTGCTTTTGTAAAATAATGTTATTGGTATTATTAAGGTGCAGTACATATGGACTACCATTTCATAAGTGGACAATGCTACTCCTTCCTTTACTTTCCCTCAATTTCTCCCTCCCATCCCTGCCCTCAAGTCATAGAGGTCCTTTTCCACATCATGTAGGCTGAACAGCACGATTGCATTTGTTCACTTTTCCTCCCTCCCTTTCTACGCCTCCTTTCTCCCCTTTCGAAGAAGAAAAGACCCCCCCAAAAAAACCCCAAATACCAGTACTACCACCACCACCAAAAACAATTAGGAACAACAACAAAAAGCATGTTTTCATTTCCTGGAATTTGTTTCACTAAATAATACTTTAAATGTTCAGTTATACCTCTAATTGTAATCCTGCTTTAGTCTGACTGTGTATGAAAGCCTCTAGTCCTGTATAGGTTATCATGTCCAGGTATAGTTAAAATCTAGCTTCCTCATATGAGAGAAAACATGTGTCTCTTGTCTCTCTGAGCTTGGCTTACCTCACTTAGTTTTATTTTTGTTTTTAAGGCAGAGTCTCACTAACTTTGTCTGACTGGCCTCAAACTCTATTGCCTCTGCTTCCTGAGTAGCTAGGATTACAGGTATGTCCCACCATATCTTGCTGATTTTATTTTCTAAAACAAACTTCCTTATGGGAGGAAAGAAATGAAATAGGCTTTTACATATTCCTGTTACTGAGGGACCCAGAGTACCTTTGAGTATAAGGTATACGGGTACTTGCCAAATAAATAGTCTAATATAGTCAGAAACAGCTGAGAAACACACAAAAAATGTTGCTTTTAATCCAAAAGCTTTCTTTTCAGATATTCTGTAGGAAATAGGCCAAGTGATCAGATGTTTGAGTTCAAAAGTAAAACAAAGCCATTTCGAATCTCCTTCCAGAGACCTCCTACAGAGTCAACCTACAGTCCCTTTGCACTGTGAGCTGGTAAATGTGAGTATTAAGAGTATTATAAAATTGGTTTTGAAAGGTTCCACATTGTAAAGTCTTCTTTGGAAGGATTAATCTGTAGAAAAAGCCACAAAGAACTCTGAAATTAAGCCAGGAACTCATTGTAGGCATTTGTTTTGTTACTGAAGTCTAGGCTGGTGCTTGATTAGATGCCTTAGGCACAATCAGAAACCATTTTGGCAAATTTGCTTGAGATCAAGAAATACCACTGTGTGACCCTCTTCTTAGTCAGAGTTAGGAAAAATTATGAAATTTGCTGCTTAATCTTTAACACTAAGGACATCTTGAAATCCTAGATGCTCATGTCTGTAATCTTAGCTACTCAAGAGGCTGAGATCTGAGGATTACAGTTCAAAGCCAGCCTAGACAGGCAAGTCTATGACACTCTTATCTCCAATTAAGCGCACGCACACACACACGCCAAAAGTGGAGGTATGGCTCAAGTGATAGTATGCTAGCTAAAGCACAGGGACAGTGCTCAGACCTTGAGTTCAAGCCCCAAACTGACCCCCCCAAAAAAAAGAACAATAAAAGAATAAATACTAGATGAAAATATGATTGTAAGGAGAAATTTTAAAGTATGGGCATCGTAAAAGCTATGGGAGGTTAACCATAATATTTGTCACTGGCAACTAACCTGAGAAAATTTATGATCTGGAGTTTTGGTTGTTTTATTTTTTATTGTAATAATAACATAGTTTTATTCAGTCAAGTGTCTTATCAATAATTGACCTGGGGTTTGTTATTTGTGTTTTAAAGTAAAAAGGAGTAGTGTTTAGTAGCATACATTTTAAGTAGGATATGGATGAATTAAATCAACTCAAGGTATTTATAGAAACATGTCA
The DNA here is from genome assembly GCF_023159225.1 of Perognathus longimembris pacificus. Lineage (NCBI taxonomy): Eukaryota > Metazoa > Chordata > Mammalia > Rodentia > Heteromyidae > Perognathus > Perognathus longimembris. The sequence goes on from NC_063161.1 coordinate 96,037,599, forward strand.
AGACTTCGGTGACATCTCAAAAATGATTACTTTTCCAAATGACTTTCATTTGCCTTTTAAACTTTAGCACTTAAAGAAAATTGTACCATCTTTTAGCCTTTATACAAAGGGGTTTCATTTCAATATGCCAGGTTTGTTTTGTTTCTGACCCTTTTTGGAGGTAGTTGAGTATAAACTTGGTGTCATACTTACTAGATACCTTGCCACTTGAATCATGCCCCAAGCCCTTTTGGATTTATCTTTTAGAGAGAGCCTGACACTTATATCTGAGGCTTCCTTTCCACAGCAATCCTACCTCAGCCTCTTGCATACCTGGGATTACAGGTGTATATCTTATTTATCCTTGTCCAACAGCACTTATTTTCTAAATTTCAACATTGGCGAGGACTTAACAATCTATGTGTAAACTGATCCTCTAAACTTGGCCTTGTTAAAACCTATCCACCAATACGTTATTGACAGATACAGACAAAAAGACAAAAAAGACAAAAAGGCAAACAGCAAGAAGACTATTGAGGACAATTTTTTTTCCTGAAATTCATTTTGATAAATATTATTTCATATGCTCAGATGCATTGTGCCTTTGGATAACAATTTTTTATATGACAAAGAAGCTTGGTGTTAAACTTTTGGCCTACTTTGCATAATGTAAGTTTGAACCTGAGATTATCAAATTGATTTAAGACAAACTATTATTATCTATTTTCTAGTCAGTAAGTAGGTACTGTCAGGAAATTTTTTTTGTTAAACAATAAAAGTATTTTATGGGGACAGAATTGTAAAGTGAGCATTATAGCCCATCTCAATAAAGTTGTTTGCAACATGGAGTTTCATCGTTCACATTGCTTTGCAATTGCTTAATTTACAATCACTGCTCTTTCTAAGACACTCATGGGAAACGCTATAGAAAGGATTGTGAGATGGCTTAGATCTCTCCTCTAAAATGATTATGATAAAGAAGAGAAAAGGAAGAAATAAAAAGGGCTGCATTTCTTTTGTGGAGAACAGAGTGTGAAGCCCTTGGGCCTGCTCAGAACATCATGCTAGTGAGCTGAGGACATTATCAGAAGGGCAGAGGCCAGTTAACTTTAGCATGTGACATGACTACAGACAGTGTTCTCAATTCTGGCGAAACATCTGACAAATGCATACTGTTGTTCATTGAGATGCTGGGCCAGAAGATGTTGATGGATACAAATTCAGTCCAAAATGTAGAAACCTCAGTGCTATCATTGTATTTGATCAAGAGGATTGCTGTAGACAATTGAAGACAATGTGACATATTTATCATTTAGAAAGAACAAACTACACACTAACGACTAATGATGCAGCAGGAATGAAGCTTACAATATTAGAAAAAGGAGTCAGAAATAAATTGTAGCAAAGTTTTATGTTCAGTTTGTGGAAGTTATTTTCTCCCATACTGGGGCCATTTACAATTAGGGGTGATCCTGAGCGTCTGCCATGTTTGCATGAAGGCGCTTTGTCTTTATTTCCGTGGGGGCTTTTGTTTTTGCTTTTGTTTCACTATTTTATTTTTCATGGATCTTCATGGATCTCATCAAGTTACCAAACTCATGGCTTGCCAAGATCTGTCCTGAGAGAATTTTCTTATTTCTATTTTTTCTAGTCATGTTGTGGCCTCGGCTTTCTCACTAACTTCTCTTTGGGGCTGAGATGCAGAGAGAATAGGAGAAAGTCAGAGGGAGGGAAAGAAAAGAAAGATTCAGAGCTGAATATGTATGATGAAAAAAGAAAATGGTAGGAATCTCTCTCTTATATGATTCTAGGTCACCAAGTTACTTTGCTCCTAATAATAATTGCCAGTATTTGTTGAATTTAGTGTGGGCCAGGCCCCAATGTAAGTAGTTCCTAAGGAGCATCTCATTTAATTTCTATAGAAACCTAATGAAATTATTAGTCCTATTTTATAGATGTGGAAACTGAGGCTTAGAAAAGTGAAGGACCATGGCAAAAGAGGTTGAAAGGAACTGAAATTTGGTTTTGAATTCATTCTCCTAACTACTTCTGTATTTTAACATCTCATGGTATAGAGGCTTCAACCTGTGGATCAGTGGGTCAGTTAAAAAGCACAGGACATCTTCAGTGTAGCTTGCTCTCTTGGCTGAAAGCAATCACCTCTTTGGCTTGATTTCTCCCACTTGTTACAGCCTGGAATGTCATGAGCAGTAATTTTCTTTAGAAATAAAAACACAGTGAAGTCTAATAAGCCACTAGCAAAATGATTGATTTTCCTAAACTGTGGTTTTCTTTCTCTAAATGTAATAGTTTAGATTATGTGTACCTTAATACAAGTTTTAGTTATCTATTAAGCCTTAAAGTTTTAGCATATTTTACACTATTAGGTGTTGTAGAAAGTAGAGATGACCCCATCTTGATTAAGGAAACATGGTAACAATTGTTAAAATGAAGTTAAATATTAGGTCAACCTGACCCCAAAATTCTGCTTCTGTAAATGGCTTGCTTAACTTGTTTGTTGCTTGCTCTACCCCCTGCGTCAACCCCCTACATCTGTGCTATGCTTTTACCTTTATAAACCCCAGCTCAAGGACTATTGGGGGTTGCAGTTTCAGCTTCCCAGTCCCTGGACGGTCTGTTAGCTTTTTGTTTCCCCAGTAAATCTGTCTTTTTGCTTGAGACTATCTCTGAGTGGTGGGCTCTTAGAGGGACATGGAATCTCCTCCCCTGAACCCCATAACATTAGGAAATTAGGAAATAGAGTGGCTATATAATCTCTGAAAATATAGAAGCTAGTGTGTGTGTGTGTGTGTGTGTGTCTGTGTGTCTGTGTGTCTGTGTGTCTGTGTGTCTGTGTGTGTGGTGTACAAACCTTGGGGCTTGACCTCAGGACCTGGGTGTTGTCCCTGAGATTTTTTATTCACGGCTAGTCCTCTACTACCATGAGCCATGGCTCCAGTTCTGTTTTTTTTTTAAAATTATTATTTATTTATTTTTCCTTTATTGTTAAAATGAATTACAGAGGGATCATAGTTTCATATGGAAGGCAGTGAGTACATTTCTTGTTCAATATGTTACCTCCTCTGTTATTTTTCCCTCACTTCCCCTCTCCTCTTTTCCCTCTCCCCGCCATGAGTTGTACAGTTGGTTTACACCAAATGGTTTTGTAAGTATTGCTTTTGGAATCATTTGTCTTTTTATCCTTTGCCTCTCGATTTTGATATTCCCTTTCCCTTCCCTAGTTCTAATACACGTATATACAATATCCAGGGTACTAAAATCAGTTACAGTGATATAGGGGTAAATCCATGGGAAATAAATATGGGGGGGAGGGGAAAGGGCATTGTTACCTACTTTAAGACATGATGCAGCATTAGAACCAAATCAGATTTCAATGTAGTCAGGACAGTGCAACTTTTAAGCAATGTGGTTTGTTTGTTGACCTCCAAACCTGATCAATACATGAGTCATGCCTATTAAACAACAAGCTGCCAACATGCAGAACTCACTGACTTCTTTCAAACAACTCAAATGCCCTTCCTGTCCTTTTTATCCTCTGTCTCTTGATTTTGGTATTCCCTTTCCCTTCTCTAATTCTAATACACTTATATACAGTATCCAGGGTACTAAGATCAGATACAGTGATAGCGTGTTTCCATAATGTGGAGTTCATTTCACTTAGCATCATCTTATGTGTTCATAAGGGCATAGACATTGGGCTATTGTGATCTTCTGCTATGAATAGCCTTCTCTGAAGAGGAAATGAGAATGGTCAAGAGACACATGAAGTAGTGCTCTACATCACTGGCCATAAAAGAAATGCAAATCAAAACAACATTGAGATTCTACCTCACCCCAGTAAGAATGTCCATTATCAGGAAAAATAACAACAATAAATGCTGGAGGGGATGTGGCCAAAAGGGAACCCTACTACATTGTTGGTGGGAATGTAAACCTTTAACCACTCTGGAAAGCATTTCTGGCTTTTTTTTAATGTGTGTGTGGTTAAGTGGAGGTAAGGATCTTACGATTTTTTTTTTTCCCAGACTGGCTTCAAAACTCAGACCTCAGATTTCAGTCTCCTCAGTAGCTAGGATTACAGGCATGAGCCACTGGCACCTGGCTCACCTCTGAAAATATAGAATTGTTTGTGTTTTACCAAGGAAAAACCTCTAATTATCGGTGGCTTATCATAATAATATAAAGTTTCATTCTAACTCATGCTCTATCTGATTCCATTGTAGGTTGTTAGAACCCAAGCCAGGGGTTCTATTTACCAATGTTTTTATGAGTTTTAGGAAGGTTAGCAGCTCAAAGAACTAAGACAGATGTCACTATGGCTACAAATCCAATCATCTGACATGTGAAGAATGCTTGACTAATAGATATCAAAGCATATTTATGGTCTCAGTGACTTAAGACATTTACTTAATTTTTACATCATGAAAAAATTAAGTAGAACTTTTGTGACTACACAACCAGAAATACAAACCAAAACAAGTCCTTTTATGTAATCAGAGGTAGCCTCTTTTTTTATATATATATATAAGTATCTTCCTTGTGGTAATTGAGAGTGCACAGCTGAGAAATTAGTAATAGACACTTTCATGCCAGGGCTATCTGGAAACTTTTGACATAATACCAGAAATAACATCTATTATTATGATTCTGTATAGGTTGATGATTAAAAATGAAGATGAATGGAAAAGTTTGTATGCTTATATGTCTGATTAATACATACTCAGATACCTTCTGAAATAAAATTACTTTAACATTCTGCTGTTTAAAGATAAAATATATTTGGAGAAATGAACTTGAGAAAATATATGATGATAAATGTCTTTAGTTTATAAACAGACATCAGAAGCTTGTTTAAAATGTTCACAGGGAGCTTTGAATCACAAATTCCATGTAAATGATGGCTCTAAACTCCTAAATCAGAGTGAATGCAATGTCACAAGAATGTGGTGTCCTATCCTTAAAAAGTACATGGGCAGCTGACATGTGGAGAGGGTGATCGGTGTCCCACACAGGAAAACAAGTCATTGATATGATGGCATCTGGAAAAAATCTTTAGTGCCATCTCGAGTTATAGGATGGGTAAAAATCATAAGTTTTGTTGCATTTGAATTGCTTTCTAAATGTTCATATTTTAATTTTTTAATTATATGTTTTCTTTAGTATTGGATATTTCTAATAAAGGGTAATATGTACATATATATTAAAATTAGCACCTGTGTGTATACTATTTACTTAAGAACTTCCCAATAGGGCATCTTGATCAATGTCATCCCTGTGAGCATTCTTGCCCAATCCTCTCAATCCACCCCTCCCTTCGCTTTCCTTTTTAGGTTATGTATTGATTTTTTTTGGTCACTTAACAAGTCAGTTTATGTGTAGCATTCATCATGATCTTTGTCATCACTTCATCATTTTCACCTCCCTTCCTTTGGCCCACCCCTTACCTCATATTTCTCAATCCTGTGGTATATACAATGAATTCTCGCCTGCATTCTTCCCCTTGCCATCCTTCATTCTTCTACCTCTCCCTTCTTGCCTCCACTCTTCCCTCTTGCAAGTACCCATTTCTTGGCACTTATTTTGTTGGACTTTGACTTAGTATTTTACAAGAATTATACTGTTTGTCCTCTTCATTGTGTACTACTCTCTGTTAATTCATTTGTAACCTCTTGCCCACCCCCCATTGTGTTAATTTACAGATTTATAGGCACACTCTAGCACCACAAATGCGGGAAACTGCAACTTATGTTTCACTGGGTCTGGCTTAACTTCACATCATATATATATATATATATATATATATATATATATATATATATATATATATGACTGGCAACATCTTTGTTGTACAAATACTTAATGATAACAAAAATATTTCCCCCAAATAAAGTCACTAGGATGGACTCTAAAAAAAATAAAATCAAGAGGGAGGGGGGCATGAGGGACAAGGCAACAAACAGTACAAGAAATGTATCCAATGCCCAACGTATGATACTGTAACCTCTCTGTACATCAGTTTGATAATAAAAATTTGAGAAAAAAAATAAAAATAAAATCAAGGAAAGGGGTGTGGTTGGCAGGGAATGGGGAGACTGATGAAAGGGATGACATTGATCAATATTCATTGTATTCGTATATGAATACTTTGTTGAGTTGCAATACTTTTGTACAACTACTTAAAATAAAAAAAAGGCAAAAAAAGAGAGATCTTACTAACAAAGTTCCATTTCTTGGGTTCCTTGTCCTTCCTTTTCTTTTTGATCACCTTTCCTTCTAACTCTTACTTTCGTTTTGTTTTTGCCAGTCCTGGGGCTCGAACTCAGGGCCTGAGCACTGTCCCTGGCTTCTTTTTTTTTGCTCAAGGCTAGCACTCTACCACTTGAGCCACAGCACCACTTCTGGCTTTCTCCATATATGTAGCGCTGAGGAATCAAACCCAGGGCTTCATGTATACAAGGTGAGTACTTTAGCACTAGGCCATATTCCCAGCCCCTAGCCCTTACTTTTCAACTTGATGTTTATCATTTAGAACATTTAAGAATATGTTTCTGCACAAGTATACAAAACATTTATATAATGGCTTTTCACATGTATCTTTCACAACATTTTGCTTTCAAATTTGTTTTGATTATGTATGTGTATGTATACATACCTCATTACCTCATTCAGTTTCATTGTTTTGTAGTACTTCGCTATGTATTTCTTTTTCCTATTGTTAACCATTTTATTTGGAAGCAAGGTTTTTTTCTTTTTTTTTCTATTGGTCATAGGGTTTGAACTTAGGGCCTGGGTACTATCCTTAGGCTCTTTTTGCTCACGGTTAGCACTCTACAACTTTGAGCCACAGTGCCACTTCTGATATTTTGATGATTAATTGGAAATTAGAGTCTCGTGGACTGTCCTGCCCAGGCTAGCTTCAAACTGCAATCCTCATATCTTAGCCTCCTGAACAGCTAGGATTATAAGTGGGAACCACAGATTGGTACCTGGCTGGAAGCAATCTGAAGCTTTCCTTCATCATAATTTAAAATGTATAGTCTTAGACACATATATAGTTCTTCCCTTCCTTTATTTTCAGGGATAATGGCTATAGAACCATTGTTTCAGAAGGAAGATTAAAGAAAAACTGAAAACCTAGGGATGGCCGCTAAACTATTTTCATGTGAAACCAATTATAGCTTGAACATTGGGTACCTAAGCTTTCAATCAGAATTCCATCTAGAATCTGACTTTCTAAGAACAGATGGACTGCTTAGTCACAATAAATCAAAAGCTGTGGTTGTACACCACAACACAGTGCTTCCTAGCTCCAGTAAGTTTTCCAAAAGGGCTAAATACATTGATAGCTCTCTAGAGGAAAAATATATTTCACATTAACTTTTGCATTACTGTTCAACAAGTTCACCTTTAAAAGGCCTACTTATTATAAGAAAAGGCCAACCAATCAGATCCTCTTGCCCTTTTGGCATTTTCAGCCTCAAATTATGAATCAAAGCCATTGTTTTAAGTCATTCTTAATTTCCAGAAAGTCTCAGAGATACTTTCCTTATGACTATAGATGTAGTTATTCTGATCTAGTCGCCAGGGTATGTATAAAATGATTATACTTTCTCCCCCCAGATATCTCCTGTACAACTTACCATTGTTATCTGAACTGTTTGCCCCAGTAGACATGTCTTTCCTGCTCTGTGGCTGAAGATAATGCTTATTAAATTTGAGACGATATAAGACTAGGAAAATGACATGACACTAGATGATTTGTTGGTAACTTCATGTAGTAGAAGATGAAAAGAAAACAAAAACAACAACATAAACTGAAAGAATGAATGGAAAAATTATAAAATGAATGGGAAACTATTGAACTCCACTCAACTGAATTCAATCAGCTTTTATCTGAAAAGTATGAATTTCAATGGAAATCTTAATGTGGACCAAAATCTTTTGAAACTAAGGGTTCAAACTGAGAGCGTCATTGGTGGCCTTGTGTTATGGCATTTCACACATATCTTTTATAATATATTGTGTTGAATATATATATCCTTATCTTTTATAAAATTTGTTTTGAATATATATAATCAGTATAGATATAGATATGGAATGAAGTATATATATGCAGTATATAAGTATCTAATTCCATTTCATTTTTTTGTAGTAATCCACTGTCTAATAAAAACATGGTTCATTTATTCATTTTCCTCTTGATAACCATTCAGTTTGGAAGCAATCTTTTTGTTGTCAGTGGTGGTGGGTGGTGGTCATAGGGCTTGAAGTCAAAGCCTGGGCATTGTCCCTGAGCTCATTTTGCTCAAGGCTAACACTCTGCCAGTTGGAGCCACAGCTCTACTTCTGGTTCTCAGTGGTTAATTGGAGGTAAGAATCTCACAGACTTTTCTTCTCGGGCTGACTTTGAACCATGATCTTCAGATCTCAGCCTCCTGAGTAGCTATGATTAGGGATGTGAGCCACTGGTGTGGGCTGGAACCAATCTTAAGGCTAAACTTTCCCTCATCATAATTTAATATATAGAGTCTTAGTTACCTATAGTTCTTCCCTTCTTTTATTTTCAGGGATTATAACTATAGAATCATTGTTCTAGAAAGAAGATTAAGTGTAATTTCATAGGAGGAATCAGTCCATTGTATTCAGGGATATAGTCATACAGCCTCTAGAGACGCGTTCTCAGTTTTAGAATCTGCCCTGTCACTGGAGCCTTGATAAACTAGGGATTGGGAGTATTGGGATTTTGGAAGTAGTATTGTGGAAGAAAGGATTTTGTGAAAACTAATTTCCTTGTCATTACCCACAATCGTCCTGTCAGTGCATCCATTACTGCTTGACAAAGATACATATAACAAATTCAATTAAAACTGAGCATCATGTTTTTTCCTTTTTATAGATTATACAAACGACTTGTGTAATTAATTAGGGTTATAGCTCATGAGGCTAAGACATATAATAAATAGGAAGATTAAAAAAACAAATAAATTTGATATATTCTCCAACCTGTTGGTAGAATAGATAATTAGTACAAGAGAGCAAATAGTAAAGTTTTAGCTTCCTTGAAGGCTTATTTGTGAGGCTCACATTTGTGTTCTATAATGTGAATGCTGTTAGAATATGCTAATAGACCACAGGACCCTGTGTTTTCCCTCTCTTCTGAAGCAGTGTGACAAACACAAGAAGGTTCCACTGTATAGGTAGTTACTAAGACTCTCTCTATGCAATTCTGACATTGGCCAAAAGGTACTTGAATAAGTTAATTATAATCAAATATTTAAATGGACTTTGAAAAGAATGTTATTAACCTTAAATTTAAGGTTGAGTTTATATTTTTATGGCAAAATTATAAAGTCAAGCTAGTTGATAATGTTTTGTTTTGCTTTTTTCTGTCAGTTGTGAGGCTAGAACTTGTGTCCGGGGTATTGTCCCAGGTTAGAGCTCTATTACCTTGAGCCATAGTTCCACTTCCAGTTTTCTAATGGTTAACTGGAGATAAGCTCACAGAGTTTTCTGCTGGGGTTGGTTTCAAATAGTGATCCTCAGATCTGAGCCTCCTGAATTGCTAAGGTTACACATATGAGCCAACAGCCCCTGGCTAAAACCTAAAGTCAGTTCATTAATGAACATCATTTGCTGAACATTATACTCAAGTTTCCTTAGTGTAATTCTTATTTACTCATTTTCTGGAATATGAGTCATTCTGAGATTTAATCTACTGAAGATTGGCAAAGCCTATAGAAATGTCAGTTCTAATTGTGTTTAAGGTGGAGGGGTCCCTATCTCTCTACCAAAGAACATGTATCCTAATGAATCTTCAAAAGAATACAAGGTCCTAATATTGCAAACATAGTTTTATAATGTCAGGGTTAGAAATATTGATATGAACTTCATGTGGAATTCCTCAAATATAAAGAGGTAATATCAGAGCCATCCTAATAATGATGTGTTTGTTTTTCCAAATTTGCATTGCTTTCATCTGTACCTTTTTTGTCATTGTTACTCTATTATATGTGTATATATATGCATGTATATATAACAGAATTTTATTAATTTTTATTTTACCTTTAGTTCAACATAGGGATTGCAATTGAACATGTCACTTTATGAGTAGAAAGCATTTTGATACAGTTTTTTGATTTAAAGCACTATGCAGACTTGAAAGAAATAAAATGTTTTCTAAAGTATTTATCCTCAATTATAGCATATCTGTGAAACTCAGAAAGGTAGAGTTTAAAGTCTAGAATGTTTTGGCTGGTTTTCATTTCATGCATTGGCTAACCTACTATCCAACAACCTTATATAGGAAATAGCACAAAAAAAAGCCAATAGCCATTCCAAGAATAACTTATATTCTTATTATTCTGTCAGAAATAATGAATGATTTCAGGAAAGTTGGCTATAAAGCTAACAATAAATGACTACCTGAATTGGAGAAGTTTTGAAAACAAATGCTTTTTCTGTTAAAAAATAGAAAAGAAAAATCCTTTTCTTATGGATTATTTTCAGACTGAAGTAAGTTTTAAATGTGAAATAGCCTAACACAGAAAAACTACCTAACAGAATGTGGCACAAATGCTGTAAGATATGTCTAACAAGCCAGGTGCTGGTTGCTCACACCTGTAATCAGGAGGCTGACATTGGAGGATTGCAGTTCAAAGCCAGCCAGAGCAGAAAAGTTCCCGTGAGACTCTTATCTCCAATTAACCACTAAAAAACTGGAAGTGGTGCTGTGGCTCAAGTGGTAGAGCACTACTATCCTTGAGCACAGAGAAACTTAGGGACAGTGACCAGGCCATAAGTTCAAGCCCCACAACTGACAAAAAATAAGATATATCTAACAGACAAAGCAAGGTTATTGGAGTGTAGCAATGATTTGCAAATAATCAAATTTTTTTCTGTCAATATCTGAATGACTAATATTTATTTGAATTATTACTGCCATTGCTCACTGAAGCATGTGTGTGTGACTTACATTATTATTAGGACAACAATTTTAAAGAGCAGTTTTCTTTTTAAGGGCTCTAAACTCTTTATCAGGGACTATAGCAATGACAATTTTTAAATTATTTGCTTCTTGAAAAATATGTATTCCTTAATACTCACAAGGGTCATTCATTTGAACATTTTCCTCAATCATATGGAAACATGGTATTTCTTAATAAAAATGCTTATTGATCAGCTATATTTGCAGAGAATGTATCAAACCTTTCAAGAATAGGTTGTCAGTAACAACATTATTTTAAATGTATTCTGATAAAACAATACATTTATTTTAAATGTTTTAGGCTTATTAATTACTTTAAGTGTTACTTTATGATTTAGATGATGAACTTACTCTCTGTAATGCACAAAAAAACAAGCAATTTAATTCAAAATAGGCATATTGTGAACTTAAACCTGTTTATCCAAAGTATCCCTAAGAAAGTTTAATTTTTAAAAAATTTTGAGATTTCCCTCTGTGCATAATAATAGCCCATTGAAGTAATGATAAGTAAATTAACTAAAATGAACAGATCTAGGCAAAAATCTATGGACAAGGAACTTCTCAGTGTACTGCCAAAAAACAAATCCTCGGGAAAGAAAATGAAGATGCTTACAAGCATTCATGATGAGAAAGAAAATTCCAACAGAGTTACACAAACAGTGAATGCTAACTGAATGCATGTTGTAAATGAGGCCTTTCTTCATCCATCATGCTTAATCTTGGTGTCATATCCTTCATCCAAAAGATGGATCCTTTCCAATTCCGCTTTTCAGTCTTCAATACCTCCAAGTCACTTGAAACTAAGTTCCTTAGAATTCTTTATTGTTATTGGCAAGAAGTTTACTGTGTCTATACTTTCATCCAAAAGGCCAGAACAAATATTAATCTCAGTGGAATTCATTTCAGAATGTTAGTTCTTTCCATTGTATCACATTGCTCTCTCTCCTCTGGTGACTACTAGGTGGGAAGATGAGATTTATTCATTTTCAGCCATTTTTTAAAGCTCAGTTGCCAGGAAATAGTTGGTTGCCTTTAACAAGCTAGTGATTTAATTATTTTGAATGACTTGACTGATAGTTGCTGGAGCAATTACTTTGACTATTTCCTTCTGGACAGGTAAATCTTAAAAGATCCCATGATGACTTCTCTGGCTATTGTAAAACCTCTGTTGCTTGTTTGCAGCTTATACACAGTTGCAGGTTTTCTGTACTGTTTGCTTGTTACTGTTATTTCTGTTCTGTAGACACACATAAGCAAAAATTTTATGCAGGTTTAATAGGATAGTTTTCATTGATTCAAGGCCTCTCTCTAGTGAATTGCTCAGTTAGTTTATTATGCCACATAAGAGAAGCTCTTCTCACTTCTAAAAGAGCTCAAGGTATTTAATATTGAAGCCCCAAAGTAGTTTTTAAATGTAATGGATTCTATTTGATATCAGCCCTCACTTCTCAATTTCTGTTCACAACATTAGTTTGAACATTTTAAAAATACATGCTAAATCTGTAGGAAAAAAAACAGCTCATTTCCTTTTTATTTTTTTTAAAAAAACTTACTTGATTATTCTTTTAAAAAAATCTTAGCTCACTGGTCTCAGAAGAAAATTGTTGAACCTATTTATGATTTCTTAGATTATTTCAGATGGGAAAATGGTGAAGTTAATTTGGGCAATTGTCTTTAGAAGTGTCCCTACCGGTGATGCAGAGACTTTTCCTCATCATCAAGTTAGAGTGTTCAGTATGAGTCATGTAATAGGAAGATAACAAAACCCTGTTCTATTTTGAGAGTACTCAGTATATGAGAATTTAAATACTAGTTGTTGGGTTTAGGGATGGCTACTCACCTTCTGAAGTATTTTGTCTTTAACAATGGCTTTGTTTAAATGGTCTTTTGATATTTTGAAATAAAATTAAGCTAAAACATTTCACTTGTCAGATTCCTATGCAGAGGCCTTAGGAAGGGCAAGAGCTTTACAGCAATATGTAATAGTAAATAGCACATTACTAAATAGTAAATCTTACTAAGGATGAGGACAGACCCTCTTGTCAAGGAACTTAGATACCTTTCAGTTCATGTACTTCATAAAATTGGTTTGCTTTGCTATTATCCATAGTTTCTTTTTAACTGTTTGCAATCTTCCTACTAATTTTCATTCCATAGTTTGTTTCATACCCTCATACCTTAAATGAGCAATTAAATTTTGTAATGCAAGACAAAATTATATTATAGGTAATCACCAATTAAACATATTTCTGGAATGGTATTTTCAAGAGATCAGTAGTGGTTAGGATAATAATAGGGTAAATAGTCAAAAGAGATGGAGGGAAAATAAAGAACATGGTAATTTTGTGTTAGTAGGCGAGCCCCGAGACTGTGTCATTCTATAGAACTATAAAGGAAGTAATATTTAAGATAATAAAATAAAAGCCTATATAATCAGATTTGGTAACTGGATGAAAATGGCTATGGTGGCATGGTGCAGGAAGAGGCCACTTGGGGAGAAAGATGGTTGTTGAATAAAAAGTAAGATAGCTAAGAGAAAATACAATTAGAGACTGAAGATTGTAGTTTAGGGATGTGGCCAGAGATAGAAATGACTATTTGGGATTCATTCTCATAGAAGTGATAGATGGATTGTTGAGAGCAGGCAAGACAGGATTAGCCGTCATCTGTAATAGAGCAGATGATGTTATGGTAATTCTGTGGCACAAATTCACAGCACCATTTTGCCTTCAAATATTTTAGTATGACTTATATCCCTGAATGCATTTCTGGATTAGCCTCTTTTCCTGAGCAGTTTGCAACTCATGTATATTAACCAAAATATAGTCTTCCAAATTTGAAAAGGGAGGGGGGAATAACCGCTTGGGATTTCTCTACTGCTTGCTTATTGCCATTCTGTAGAAACAAGTAAGCAAAATGTTAAGCGGATTGCATAGGAGAGCTGTGATTGGTTCCAAGGCCTTTCTCTGGGAATTGCTCCGTTTGTTTCTGTTTCCTTTGTCAATTTTCTTATTCAGTGTCATGAGTGTCATGCTACTTGCAACAGGAACTCCTTACCTTTTTATTTATTCTTGGCACTTATGTTTTGTGACTTGGTGAGAAAATAATTTTGTTTCATTTTGGAGGACTGCTTTCTCATTTGCATGTTTACCAGTGAGCTCTTACTTTTGTTTATTGTCACTGGCACTTCTCTTCTTAGTGTACCAATGAGAAAAGTTGTTTATTTGGGAGAATCCAGGCCAATCTAAGGAGAAAGTTATTAAAACCACCATCTTACCAGATAAGCTGATCATGGTGTCTCATGCCTGTGATCTCAGCTACTGAGAGATTATAATAAGAGAATTATGGCCTGAAGTCTTGAAAGAGCTAAAGAAAAAAGAAACAAGAAAAAGAATAACAACTGAGGATATTCAAGTGGTGGGGCACCTGCCTAGCAAATGTGAAGTGCTGAGTTTAAACGCCAGTGCCTAATAAATGTGAGACACAATATGATGGTAAGGTTTAATAGCATACAATATGATCATGATATTTATATATTTATATAATAATCCTACAATTATGTCTTATCTATAACATATAGGTATCATGCTCACATATGCATGTAATGCTTAATGGTATGAAGAAAGATCTTCATGGAATTAATGCAAGTAAAATTAAGTGTATCAACTTGGTAATGAAACAGGTATGACTTTTTCATACATTCCCTGAGTCTACATTGTACAACCAGTATATGTTTTCATTGATTGGATTAATCTTTAGTATCTTTTAAAGAATATGAATTTATTCTAAGAAAATGTTAATTTTAGTTAAATTGGCACGTTATTTAAGATTTTATTAGGGCAGAGATATTTGCTGTTAAGAAAATATTGAAAAATCATTAATATAGATCAGTTTTCCTTTGAGTTAAATGGAAAGGTTTTAACAAAAGAAATCTCCAAGCCAAGTATGGTGGCAAATGCTATAATAACAGTTTCATAGGAAGCATAGGCAGGAAGATCTAAATATCTAGACTAGTCCATACAAAAATAACAAGCCCTTGTTTCAAAGACAAAATTAAAACTAAAGGACTAAGGATGAAACTCAAGTGGCAGGCTTCTTGCTAGTATACACAAGGTCTTAGGTTCAGTTCCAAAGAGAGCATGTATAAATGAATTTATACATACCTGTATATATATGTATATACTTATATATCCAAGAAAAATGAATTGAAATAAGTTTGCTCTTCTGTAATAGCTATAAATAAAATCTAAAATTGAAGCTATTATATACTACAAGATTCTGAATTAACTTAAATACCTAAGATTTGAGTATGTATATTGATTTTTGTAGTAACTACTATATTTAACTAGAAATTTTCTATTCTGACTCTGCTATTCTGCAGAGAAATTTCTTTCACACTGTTTCCACAAATATTTATATGCTACATTTGCCATGATTGAATTTTACAATTTTAGAAAATAAAAATATGATGAGCTATGCAAAGTATGTACTTAGTACAAGTAATTGTGTTCTTTTTATTGCAACATAGTAGAATGTAGACTGTATTAAATAAAGAGTTATGGCAGCTCTATGGAGTGCCTCTGGTAGGAAATCAAATTTCATTTACCCTTTTGACATTTTTAAAATGTGAGTCTACATTATAACCTAGATCAATAAGGAATACATTTATTTATGAGGCAAAATTAATATGTGGCTGTCTAGTTTGAACAGTAATAAAATTTTTCTTAACTTTTAAACATACAATTTAAAAGTTCACAAGGTAACTTTTTAAATGAGTTCTTATCATAGAATATTTGTTTGCACAAGAGACCTTATAAATGAATGTGAAAATTTTCCCTAACCTAGTAATATTTATTGTATAATTAACACACATTAAGAATTATTTTTAATAACATTTTAGATGATTTATTGGTGTTCTATAAGATCAAATTATAGCAAATTATGTAAGCTATTTTAGAGTTGTAACTTGTCTACTAAAGGTAATTTTTATCCTGAGCTCCAGGCTAGTCTTTTGGGAAGAAATGGAGACTTATCTAGGTTGCATTAATATCTCCATTAAATCCTGCCACACCCTATTATAAGCTACAGGAAAGACTGTGCCCCTGACTGTAGGAACTTTACAAGGCTCTGTCTCTCATCACTTGTTGGAATTCTCTTCATTTATCTGGTATGCTTACATTTTAATCCTGGTTTCATACACTCAGATTCCAATGTTATCTTCCAGTGCCATGCTGAGGACTATAGCCTATGTTATGCATCCCTTCTAGATGATTTTAGTCACAAACACTGCAATGTAAAGGCTGTCTTCAGCAATGTGTTGTGTGCCATCTAGACAGCTACACAGTGACTGTTAGGATGGATGGACCACTGTTTAGATAGCTTATATCTTCTCCACGTCTCTCCACTGTAACCTTTAGCATCTCTCATTAACCTTCAAGACACCCATCACTTTATTCTGTCTCTCTGAATACAAGTCAAGATGGTAGTGTACGATTTCTGTATTACACCATACTGAAAATCTATTCCTTGTTATTAGAAAAATAATGCCAATAATAAGTTCTAACTCTCTGGAGATATTATGATCATTAGAAACATAATAACTCGTAGGTGGCTGGTATTCAATAAATGATATTCATTATCCTCCATTTAGTCTAAACAATTAGTGTAAGATTCTGAATTTTAGCAATAACAGTCATGGATGAATCTATACTATGATTGCAAGGTTTTTCTCTCACTAAAATAGGTCCCACACATACACACAAAGGTTTTGTTAGTCTAATTGAGTTACTATGTGTTCTTGAAAGTAATTATACTGTATAACCTTAAAGAAAAAACTGCAATTTAGAGTTTTACTTGAAATCAGACTGCAGGTTCTGCTCTAATTAGCAGAGATGAGTAAAGGGTTGCTCTGTGTGGTCTGATGGGCCCTGGGGTTGCCTGCATGAGGGATGCAGTAGGCCTGAGTCTCGGGAGGATGCATTATGGATGCTATGTTTGGAACATTCTACAGCTGCTCCCAGACTGAGATTGCTAGTGGGTTGGCTTCTTCTATTGTCTTGCTAAATTTGGTCCCTTTTTTCTTCTCACTTATTTTTTGTTCTACTCTGCCAACTTACATCCCACAATTGCTTCAAATTATAGCTCTGAATATGATGCTTTAAAGGAATTTTCTATATTTATTTTTACAAAGGTTCACAAGTACTTATGTTTGCCTTATTGGATTTTCTGCACATACAAGGTTCATGGCAATGGATGTAGGACTCATAAACACATTTTTCCACTGCATTATAGGGAGAGGATATCCTGAAATTGGGGGCCATCCATATATCTCTTTTCTTTGGGATAAAGAGTACAGGAAGGGTTGTAGAAAGCCATTCTAGAATCTAGAATCTTGGTTTGTTGCAAGATATTTTAGACATACGTGCTAATGGTAATGGATGGTATTGATTACTCCTAGCAGTGGTTGTTCAATTCATCTTTTAACCCTTCCCACCTTGATTCAAATTCATCCATTTATCCAATTATAAGCCATATAGAGTGAAGTCCTTTAATTAAAGTGGCTTTTGGAGAGTCTTACTAACTCAGCTTTAATCAGTTAGGGGCAGTGGCTCATACCTATAATATCAGTTATTTGGGAGGCAGACACAGTTCAAGGTTAGTAAGGACAAAAAAAGTGAGATTCTCATATCAGCAAGAAAAAAAATACTGTATGTGTGGTGGCTTGTGTTTATCATCTCAGCTATATGAGAAGCATAAATAAGAAGATATTGTTCCAGGATGTTATAGGCAAAAAAAAACAAAAAAAACATGAAACCTTGAAAATAACTAAAGCAAAACTGGGCTTGGGATGTGACTCAAGTGTAAAGCATCTGCTTAACAATTGTAAGGCCCTGGGATCATACCACAGCACCATAAGAGACAGAGACAGAGTGAAATGAGTATGAGAGTGAGAACACTCTTAAAGAGTCATCAGGTAACTGAAATAATTTTATCCTGATACCCACAAAATGCTTGTTAGTTGCATTAGATACTGAATAAAATTGATGGTTAAAGAGCTAATAATTTCTCTCCAGGTGTCAATTTCAGAGACAAAATAAACAAACATGAACTAAGAGCGAACAATGGAGGAAGTGGATAATTAAGTAGAACTTCATGGGGCTGGGGGTGGAAGGAGGATTGTGGCTGTTGTTAGTGTCTGTGTGCACTGCAAAGGTAGCAAGTGTCAGCTGTGTGCTCAGTTCAGTAACGTTAAACATCCCAAGAACCCAGCTGATGTTGCGACTACAGATAGTGCAGAACACTGGATAGATTGCATTTTTCCTCATACATACAAACCCTAGACAATGTTAACATGTTAAGTACCTAAGAGTGAACAATAACGAATAATAAAGTAAACCAGTCAGAAAAACATACCATAGTAGAAGTTAAAGAAATGATGTCTTATTTTCACTCAGCATCTTCCTGTACTGTACTCACAGCTTGTGTCAGCATTTTTCTTGCTTGATCCTAATCATTCTCACAATAGCTGTGTTGTCAATCCTCATCTTTAGAAAAGGAAACAGAGGTTCAGAGAAGTCAAGTAACGTGTCCATAAACATTAGAGCTGGGTTTTGAATCACGTAAGTCCATACTTGACCATTACACATGATTGGCATTCAGCCTTATCCATGTATGGGCATGGGAGGTATTAGTAGCTCTGACATGGCAATAGGAATGCAATCAGGGCAGTGGTTAAAACACAAGACCCCGGGGGCTGGGGATATGGCCTAGTGGCTAGAGTGCTTGCCTCATATACATGAGGCCCTAGGTTCGATTTCCCAGCACCACATATACAGAAAATGGCCAGAAGTGGCGCTGTGGCTCAAGTGGCAGAGCGCTAGCCTTGAGCAAGAAGAAGCCTGAGTCCAAGCCCCAGGACTGGCCAAAAAAAAAAAAAAAAAAAAAAAAAACACAAGACCTGCAGTGCAATGTAAGATACACTAAAACGTTTCAAAAGTTTGTTAATGAAAATTTGTGTTTGGAAAGCAGCTTTATAAACATTACTACTGATAGGAATTTATTATGAAGGATAATGCTGTCAGATGTATTGCTGTGCCCATCAGAAAGGAAGAAAAAATACACCAAATGATTTTTCCTGTGCTAGGAACAGATCTGGAAATAAAACTCAATCTGTAAGACTCCTTTCTATCAAGGTGGATTTTTTTGTTACTGTTTGTTATTTTTTTCAAAATTACCTGCTGATTACATTTGTTGGTGGTAATTTTAAAATCTATAATAATGATCCATGTTTAACAAAGGAATGTTGGATGAGAGAAAAACACTAACTAATATGGAGACCTGATTCATAGTTATGTGTTTTACTTTCTATGATATGTAAATGGAATTCAACTTGAACCTTTTAATTGGTCATTATATTCTGCTCAAATAGTATTTTGTGGAAGAATTCAAGCTTGTTTGTCTGACACCTGGTGGCAGTTATTTATTTATAGTGACAGGCAGCCTTTAGATCATTGGAGCCAGTTAATTAGCTAATTAGCTAAAAAACATACTCTACTATGGCTTGAAATTTCAATGAGATCAGACCAGTGTCACACACTATGACCCTCTGGTCATGATGCTCTGGCTTGAAGAGAGGTGAAGAGTCAGTGAGGAAAGACTCCTAAGAAACATGAGGTGGCATAGAAGGACAGCCTAGAGACAACACGGGAAGGCTGAGCTTGTCAGCATGTGGTAAAGAGGAAGGAAACATTAGAGAACGTAGATAGAAGGCTAAGGACATTTTGCCTTCTTTTCTCTGGTCACTTGAGCATTGTCCTTTTTTCCTCAGAAAGGTGACCTGCTATGCCTTTGGCCAATGCTGTCTACAGTTATTTTCACTCTTTTTGATCTGCAGAAGGCAATCCATCTACATAATGAACCCAGTCTAGCAATGCTGCAGAGGGGCTTGCACACCCCCTAGGCAGACAGCCAGCTTATGTGTAGGGCTGTGATTTCCTGTGAGCTACTTCATGTTAAATGCCACACAGCATAGACACTCAAGAAGCTATCCCACTTGCATCCTTTTTGGAAGCAGGCAAGATGTAATAATTAATACATCACAACATTTTTTTGAAGCAATGGAATAGGCTTTCAGAAGACACGAGTAGGTACAGATTGCTTTTGGAGGCAAAGCTGGCTTCTGAAGGAAGCACAGAGGATATTGAAGAGACAAAAAGAAGAATGGAGAAAAGTCATGGAAAGTGTATGTTTGGTTCTAGATACACACAGTTAAAAAGTCAAGCAACATCATTTAAACCCTTTGAAAGACTTGTGTATTTGCTGCATGACTTAAGATTTGAAAACCAGTAGATACCTTGTATTCTGCTGCTCCTATATTGTCATAGTGCCCATCTCCTATTTTACATGTATTTACCTCATAGATTTTCTCTCAGAGAGACTCAGGGTATTGTAGTGCGCGTATAATACTTCTACCTCTTCTCTGAAGGGAATATTACCTTGGGAGAAAATAGGTAACATGGCTGATCAATTAGCATAAAAGGTCTCAGATTTTCTCAGCAATAATTGTTACTGGCACAAAGACATTGGCCAGTTGTCAGTTGCTATCCACAGCATACCTCTTTTCAGTGATTTCCTGGTATTTATATTTGAACAGAATTCTAATTTGACATCAAATCTTCAACATTTTTTTTTTGGGGGGGGGCAGTCTTGAGGCTTGAACTATGGTCCTGGGTGCTGTCTCTGAGCTTCCTTTGCTCAAGGAGAGTGCTCTACCACTTGAGCCACAGTGCCACTTCTGTCTTTTCCTTATTTGAGTAGTTTATGGGTGATGTGTCTAACAGAGCTTCCTGCCTGGGCTGGCTTCCAACTGTGATCCTCAAACTTCAAATTCCTGAGTAGCTAGGCTGATAGGAGTGAGCCACTGGCACTTGGCTTTATTTTAACCTTTTTTAATAGACACTAAGACACTGAGATCCTCAATCCCCACAAGAAAGCAGATACAGTGAAAAGACGTCACCCCACACAGCAGATTCTAATTAGTCTTATGGATTCTATTACTAATCTGGATCTGTAGCTGATGAGTGTTTCCTAGAAGAGTTGAAGCTGCCAGAATAGTATACATGACTGGCCAATCCATGCCAGCATCTGGTACCATCTTGACAGGCAAATGTGCTGTGTGCTCTCAGCAGGATTAGAGTTTGGGAACTGGATTGAGAGGTGACTCTTAGTTCTTGTCTTCTGGGTCAGAGGAGGTCATGAGAGAAGGACCTCATTGACTGCTAAGCCTTGAAAGATGGTGGGGATAGGGAAAGTATTCCTTGGACTAAGGGTGCGCTAGGTAGTTGCCATTCTTTCCTTTTCCTCTTTCCTTTTACAAAAGGATGTTCTGGGATTCTTTGCAAGCCAATAAGGATTGCAAAAAGGCATTGTCAGTGAAGGTAAAAATTGCATTATTAGCACAGAAATAATCTATTTTCCTACCTTTGTGATAATTCGTGCTCCGAGAAGGCTAAATTGAGTCTTATGCATGTGTTACTTATTCAACCAACTCCACCAGCACTGTGCTGAGTCAGGCAAAGACATTGAGTGTTACATGTATACAAATGAATAAAATTCATATTTCCTACACTCTAAGGGCTTATGGTCTGCTCAGTGAATACTTTTAATAAAAAGAGCACCTGATAACCATTGGTAGCTCATCTGGGAAAGCCTTGGTTCCTCACCTATAAACTGGATGCAACCATCAGTTGGTTCCCAATTCCTTCTGCACTAGAATCAATGAATGTTACAGTGTATAGAAAGGTACCTTATTTCTTTTGTATAAAATAGCATCATGTTAGCTGCGTGTCAGTGGCTTATGCATGTACTCCTACTATTCAGGAGGCTGAGGTCAAAAGGATCGTGGTTTGAAGCCAGCCCTGGCAGAAAAGTCCATAGAGTTCTGTGTCCAATTAACCAGCAAAAATCTGGAAGAAGAAGTGTGTTTTAAGTGACAGAACACTAGCTTTGAGCAAAAACACTAAGGGACAGCACCCAGGCCCTGTACAAGTACAAAAAAGTATGGGTGGGGTCGGGGGAGGAGGTAAAGCCCTAACATACAAATGATTACCAAATTACCATTCCAATTTAATAATGTGTGTTAGGAGAGGCAGGAAGACAAATGTTAGGGAGGAGAGGGAAAATATGCTCAATCTTTGAGAAAACACAGGAGAAATTGAAGTTTGTAGACAACTTTCTCATAATCCTCTTCCTGCCTGCCTAAATGGTTATTCCATTCTCTAACACATTTATTTACTTATAATGTGAAGAAGGGTTTTTAAAACTGTTTTCTCTTGCCTCTGAGCAGAAGTAGATTCTAAACATTTGATCTATTTGACCATAGATGTGATACATATTGTCTGAACCACAAGTCCCTCACTGATGAAATTCAGGAGCACTTTCTTCACTGATTTTCATAAGGGTTCAATAAGCATGAATGTACAAAAGGTCACCAATATGCCTGCAGCCTTCAGAGATGGCTGAAGCTTGAAACTATGTCTGTACCTTTTCTGGCTTATCACAATGGCTCAAAATGTAACTTAGCTTCGGTTACATTTGTCTTGTTTCATAGTACTGTGGAAGTGTATTTCAATGTTGTGTGCTAGACAAGGTTTGCTTTTTAGGTCAGAGTGAAAAAGTTACTGAAAAAATGTTAATCAGTGACTCAGAAGACCAGTGATAATTTTAACATTTGGTTATGTTTATTCTGAAGGACTACTTTACGATTTTTCTAGTAGTTATTTTTCTAATTATGATCATTTATCATATTAATTAGAAAAGAAACAATTCTATTGCACATATATATGACACAGCAATATGTATATCTAATTTATCTCTCTACAGATAGATTAGAACACATACCACATGAGCACTGGGGATAAACTCAAGAGCTTGATGATCCAAATAAAGTCTCCCTCATTGTTTTATGCAGTGAAGTGGTTTTGCGAGGAGAGTGTACACAGGCCAGCATGAGCCAAAGATTTAATGTGAGCCTCCTGTATGCAATTTCATGATCTTCCAAGATCAAGAGCTAAAGTTCAGCCAGCCCTTCTGGGATGTGAATGAAAAGCCAAAAGTGAGGACTTTTTCTTTTTCCTCTCTAGATTGTACATGTCCCTTCATACAGTATTTATCTGCACACTGTTTTTTTTATAGATGTTTTAGAAACCACACTCCGCCTATATCAAGAATGAGCAGTACATCTATGTTAATAACAGCAATGGTGTGCCCAACCTTTGAACACACAGGAATTAATAGGTCCAAAGTTTCCAGGCAAGAATTTATGCCTTGGAAATACCTAGACTTACTACTTCTCAATCTGTTAGTATCAGTTTTAAATCACCAACTTTAACCAGCTCAACATGGCATGCTTGACTTTATGCTACACAAAAAACGATGATTAGTGTTTTGGTTAAGCATTAGAAGGATCTGATCCTCAGGCCCCAGCAGGTAAGGATAAGAATGTATATGGTATGGATTTTGTTTTTCACAAATAGTAATTTTAGTTTGATCACAGAAAGATTAAATTCATGGCCTCACTTATCAGTTATTTTTGCAAAAAAAGTGCATTTAAAAAAAGCCTAGCTATTCCTTCAAGGAATGGTTATACAAACATGATCTGAAAGGTCTTGATATGTGTGCTAAACAACCGTGAAAAATAGTTAAAAACCTGAAAAAGGAGGGGATATTATGACACCATCATTAGACTGAGTAGACTATTTGAATGATTTGTTCAAAACCACTCAATCTGATTAGACTTCCATTGAATTGTCTCATCCAATATAATCATGATAGCATTGATTTATCCATACAAAATTGTTATTATTTATCAAATAGCCCAGTGAAGTCTCTTTTTGTGTGTGTTATCAGATGAGCAGCAGATTATAATGATCTAAAATCTTTAAATATTAAGTCTATTACTATACTTACAATAAGAACTCTTCCTCATCACCTCCCCCCCCACTAAAAAAATCAAAGCTGTCTATCCAATTAAAATGTTTGATGAAAGCTTCTAATACTGTAACTGATTTTGGTACCCTGGGTATTGTATATACGTTTATTGGAACTACCAAAGGGAAGGGGAACATCAAAATGGAGAGACAAAGGGTAAAAGGTGAACCAATGCAACAGCAATACGTACAAGACAATATGCTGTAAACCAATTGTACAACTCGGGTGGGGCATGAGGGGATTGGGGAGGGAGAAGGTGGGAGAAAAATGAGGGAGGAGGTAACAAGTTTAATAAGAAATGTACTCACTGCCTTACATATGAAACTGCAACCCCTCTGTACATCATTTTGACAATAAATTAATAAAATAAAAGCTTCCAATAAACCAACCTATAGGCTACTTCAGCTATAACTTTTTAATGACAGCTCTCCTACCTATTTTTAGCATACAAAGCTTTTATGTACTTAGAAATCTTCATTTTATCTACTCTGGTGATATCCTTTGGCTGTTGGCTTTCTTTACATGTTCTTTCTTCTCAACTACATTGTAAGTATTTGGAGGATAGAACAATTTCTCACACTCTTTAAATGCTTAAGTTGATCACTGAATCAATGTGCCTGTACATGCTGCTTAATAATTGTTTATTGAATGGTTAGGTTTTTTTCTCTTTAAGTGATAATAATCCCAGTAACCAGGGAAGGGAAAGGGAATACCAAAATCGAGAGACAAAGAATGAAAAGGCAAACCAATGCAACAGCAATACTTACAAAACCATTTGGTGTAAACCAATTGTACAACTAACTCATGGAGGGGAGAGGGGAATGGGGAGGAGGGGGAATGAGGTAGGAGGTAACAAGTTGGCTAAGAAATGTACTCACTGCCTTACATATGGAAATGTAACCCCTCTGTACTTCACTTTGACAATAAATAAATAAATAATAAATAAATATAAAAGAGACGATAATCCCAGACTTTTTAACCTCAGGTGCTCATGGATACTTTTCTTCCCCTCTGTATAGTCAAGGTATGGGAGCTTCTTTTCATGGAAACTTTATTATTTCATCAATGAAACAGTTCTGTAATACACTTCACATGATTCTTTTAATGGAGTTTTTAATACTGCATACTTCTGTCTCTTGAACCTCATGACAATTTCTAGAAATAGGAAGTCTCATAAGTATAATGAAAGTTGACTTTTGATAGTACATAACTTCATGCGATAGATTCCTTTCTTTGATTGACTTGAACTGAGCTTGAGGTAGGGAGATGTGAAACCTTCTGCCTTAGAATGATCACTTTGGCTTCACATAAAAAACAAATTGGTGATGAACATTGTTGTGCTGGTGGCATTAGCGAGAAGCTGGAACCAACCCAGATGCCCCTCCATAGATGAATGGATCAGGAAAATGTGGTACATTTACACAATGGAATTTTATGCCTCTATCAGAAAGAATGACATTGTTCCATTTGTAAGGAAATGGAAGGACTTGGAAAAAGTTATACTAAGTGAAGTGAGCCAGACCCAAAGAAACATGGACTCTATGGCCTCCCTTATTGGGAATAATTAGTACAGGTTTAGGCAAGCCATAGCAGAGCATCACAAGGCCCAATAGCTATACCCTTAGAAACACATAAGATGATGCTAATTGAAATGAACTCCATGTTATGGAAACAAGTGATATATCACAGTTGTAACTACTTTCAACGTCCTATGTGTATGTGTAGTTTCTATTATTGGTAATGTTTTGTATCACCTTCCTATGTTTGTACCTACACTATCTCTGTAATCTTATCTGAGTATATTGGAAACCGTGTTTACTGGTATTGGAAGTAGGAAATTCAAAGGGAATACCAAATTCGAGAGACACAGGGTAAAAAAAGAGAAATAACTACAAAAGCAATACTTGCAAAACTGTTTGGTGTAAGTGAACTGAACACCTGGGGGGGGAGGGAAAGGGGGGAAGGGAGGGGGGCATGAGGGACAAGGCAACAAACAGTACAAGAAATGTATCCAATGCCCAACGTATGATACTGTAACCTCTCTGTACGTCAGTTTGATAATAAAAATTTGAGAAAAAAAAACAAAACAAATTGGTGAGCAAAGACTGAAGGTGAGACCAGTTTTGAAGCAGTTGCATCATCAAGACAAGAGTGGATGATATTGTTAAAGATCTAGTTTTAGTGGCTTTGCAATTGGAAAAAGGAGAATAGATTCAATATATATTCAAATGGTAGTATTTTTTTAAGGATTGAATTTCAGGTTTTCTTAAGCACAAGAATGAATATATATCGAATGATCCTTTTGGCTGCCTTTCAGAGAATAAATAGAGGAAACAGAAGAGTCTTGTTAAGGAGTTCTTACAATTGTCAGTGACTGTGATAAAAACAAAAGAAATGGATGTATGTGGATTGGGTGAGAGAGAGTGTGTTCAGATAGTAGAGGCAACGGGAAGTGATGATGGCTTTGGTGTATAAGCAGTTGAGAAGAAAGGAGAGCTGGCTTGGACCTAAGATAAATGTTAGTGTTCACTAAGTGAGTGAAGGAAACTAAAGCTACAGACGTAGAAAAGTGACTAGACCAAATTCTACTCAACAGTAGCAATGAAAAATACAACTGGCAATGACCATTCAGGACACTGGTGAAAGGGTTTTATGCATGTGTCTCACACTAATATTTCCATACTCATAGATGTTAGGCTAATCACTCCCTGGGGATTCTTCTATGAAGCAAAGAACTCTGTTTCATGAGCAGTTGCTCTGTTTAGACCACAGAATATATATTTGTTTTTTCTTATAATTAACATTGCTAATATGCTAGCAAAATCAGAATTACGGGAAGGATAATTTTAAAATTAGTTTCATGCTCCCTTGCTGCTCTTTTTGCTAGACCTTTTATTTGTTAAGAAAAACAAATAGTATCTTCCTAGATGGCTGTGTCCCCAAAGACACCCCTACCTCTTAATTAAATCCCTCTCCTTTGTGTTTGTCATTCTTAATAGGAATGGTATTTTAACTGCTTCTTGACCATCAAAACTAATTACAGTTGAACTCAGACCTTAAAATAATAAGCTCTAAAATACCTCAAGTCCTTCCAGATTTGACATTTTTTAAAAATAATTTCTGCTTTGGGAGCAGCTTAGAAATCAAAAGTAATGTCAGGAAAGTTTTTGCTCTTCCCTCTAAAAATACTTTTCTCATTTTGAGGGAAGTGGTAACAAGTTGAACAAGAAATGTACTCACTGCCTTACATATGAAACTGTAACACCTCTCTGTTCTTCACTTTGACAATATAGGAAAATAAATAAATAAAAATCTTTTCTCATTTTATACAGGAATAGCTGTGGTTGATCCAATCCCTAAAATCCATTTGCTTTTGCCAAAGCAATGGGATTTCTGAGACTGAGTTGAAACATATATATATATATGTATACTATATTATATATATTACCATTATCTTGTAAAGCATAATTAATTCTTTGTGTCAACCTGATGGGACTAAGACCTAAGAGGTAGCCAGAGAGCAGGTAAGATACTATTTCCTGCATGTGTCCCAGAACATCTCCAGAAAGTTAGCATCAGAGTCAGTAGACTGAAAAGAAATGTTCTCACCATTGTGACGAATAAAAACAAAACAGCAGAGGAAGAGTAAATTGAATTTTGAATCTCACTATGCATCTCCTCTTGACCCTGGCACTAATGCTTCCAGTTTTTATGCCTTTAAATTTGATGTGGGAGGTATACCAATGACTTTAGAGTCTTTTGGACTTTGTTTGGACTGGAACTAATGCCAGTGGCTTTCCTGGACAACAGATTATGGGACTTTTCAGTGTTCACAAGTCATTTTAGCCAGTCCCTCATAATATAACTCTTTCAATGTAGATATTCATATCTTGTTGCTTCCATTTTTCTGGGGATCCACTAATAAAGCATCTGGCCATCTGTGAATCCTGAACCATGAATTTCTCATTGTGGGGCCTAATAGAGATTAAAAAAAAATGTTGGGAATATTATGAGATGAAGAGAAAGTAACTAAGTAACTATTGTTATATACAGCAAAAAGTTGAATCTTGAAAAATCCTTTTTCTAAGTGAGAAAAGCCAGACTAAAAAAAAAAGAATATGTACAACACAAATTCATTTATGTGAGGTTTTAGAAAATACACCTTTACCTGTAGGAACAATACTTTCTTGGTTGCTTGGAGCTAGGGACTGGGCCTGGGGAAGATTACCAAGGGACACAAAGACAATTGTAATGTTAATGAAGACATTATCTTAATTGTGCTTCTTTTAAATAATGAAATACATGAAACTGAAAACCTTATGAAAAAAATTATTTCAATATGTTCATATTTACATTCAAAAAGAAAGCAAAATTTTAAAGTCCATTCTAACTTCTACATTACATTTTGTGTTTCTTTTATTCTAGTAGTAAGGGAACCCAAGGCAAAAACCAGAGGGTTTCTTCCCTTGTAGAACCTTATCTAGTAAGAGAATGCTTCTCTAAAATGTTCGTGATTATTAGTATACAATGTAGATACAGTGAATGAAAATAAAACACTTTGCCATTCAGAAGTCTCCCAATCATAAAACCTTGTCCTCAATACACAATTGTGGAAATTCTGTCCAAATGTGCAATTTGTCAACATTTTAGAATTTTAAAGAAAAATCCCAGTATAGTGACATACTGATGGCACACGTTTATGTATGAAGTTAACCCTGTATTATATAATATCTCTTATTTTAATATCCCTGATTTGATGGCATAGAACTCAATAGTGATAAAGTACATCATCTAAAGTCCTCCCAAATTTGCACTAATTGTTACTAAGCAGTAATTGAAGCTCTGCAGATCTTCATGTTTTTCTCAATAGTTTTAAATGTTGAAGCCTACTGTCCTACCCACACTTTTTCTGAGATGTATGTAGAATACTTTTTTTTGTGTGTTTCAAGCATTTGGTCACAGATGAAGAAAAATTTAATGAACATCAGTGATGATTTTATTTGGTAAATTCTGTGTACTTTCTTACAAACAAAATATTTTCATTAGATAAAAGGATGGAAATAATAGCAGTTAAAATATAAATAAAGAGACAAGAGCTTTTATTTTCCTTTGGACAACTTACTATCATGATGTTTTGGAAACATCAAAAAAAATGCTTCCATTTACCAACCTACATTTTTTTTATTTAGCAAATCAGTATTATGCTGGCCAAAATATATGAATTCCTTTTCCACTACAAGTAATTGCTTTCTCTCTTTTCCATGCATTCATTTTGTGAGCCTTCTACCTTAGCCTCCACATGTGTACTTCTATGTGAATGTAATTAGCTGTGAGGACATATTCTTCCCATCTTCCAGAGAAGAGGCCAACATAGAATGACTGAGGTCAAAATATATCAACAGTACTATGGCATAGGTATGTAACATCATCTATGCCTCAAGAAGTTGAGAAGTCAATAGGTATAAATTACCTTAATTGAAAGGAATTAAAATGGTGTTGTAGCTGGGTACTGGTAACTCATGCCTGTAATCCTAACTCTTCTGGAGGCTGAGTCTGAGGATTGTGATTCAAAGCCAGCCCTGGCAGAAAAGTCCATGAGACTTTATCTCCAATTAACCCCCAGAAAATCAGGAATAGTGCTTTAGTTCAAAGTGGTAGATTACTAGCCTTGAGCAAAAAAGCTCAGGGACAGAGTCCAGGCCATGAGTTCAAGCCCCATCACTGTAAGGTTCACCAGAAAGGAAACCTGCCACACGGTACAGGTGAGAAGAGTTTATTGTGAGGAGTTCAAACTGCCAGCCCACACATGATGGAGGGGCGGGAAGACTGGAGAAGGAAAAGAGAAAGAGAGCAAGAGAGAGTAGGAGAGAAAAGAAAAGAGAGCACGGACCTGTGTTGAGCTGGATTATATGGGAAAGGCAGGAGTTATGGCCAGGTGGACTGGATGTGACCTCAGAGAAGGGGGAGGTAACTGCCTCCAGATGTGCCAGTGACAGGTAACAGGTACTGGACAAAGACTTAAACAGGTGGGGGGGGGCATCTGCATGGAGCCTCCCAGGGGTGGATCTTACATTTCATGAAAAAGGGTACTGACTCTGGCTATTTCCAGCTGTCAAGGGGCAATGATATTAGAGGTGAAAGGCAGAGATGTGGCCCCTCGGAGAGAAGGTAAGCAACAGCTGACCCTTGTTGGTAGATGCCGGTCCTTGAAGGAAGCTTGAAGGAAGTCTCAAAGGCAAGGGCTGTGACTTATTAGGAATTGACCGCAAACACTGTCAGAGTTATTTCTCTAAAACTGCCCGCTTTCTCCTTCTGCTTGTGGAATAGAACAAACCCAGATTGGCTAGCCTTTGAGAGGCAACCTAGCCTGTGTTGCATTCTCCAGGGAACAAGGCAAAAGGTTGCACCATTGAAACTGATTTTTCTAGCCTATGAGCCGATTTGACTTTATGGAGTAATCTGGTGAGGATATAAGAGTCCAATAATAACATGGAGAGAGAGGGGTGTGTCCTCAAGGATGTAGAGTCAAATCCTTGATTCAGGCATCCCTGAAATGAGAACAGACCGGCCAAAAAGGCATTCAGGGTCCCTCTGGCATGGTCAGACAAAGAAAGGACCTGTAGACAGGAGTCACCAGATATAGAGAAGAGATGGTGTGGTTGATGCATAGCCAGCAATGGTAAAGATGAGAAGTCTGAGGTTAGTTTCTTCCAGCTTTCAGCAGTTTTGTCCAAGGAGGGGCAGTCAAGGAGGTGGATTAACCCTCAGAAGAAAAGAGGGAGGAGGGAATCCAGTAACTCCTGACTCTTTCCCCTCCCAAGTCACAGCAGCAGATTTAAGGTTCTCCAGAAAGGAAATCCGCCACATGGTTCAGGTGAGAAGAGTTTATTTGGGGGGAGAGCAAACTGCCAGCCCACACATGATGGAGGGGCAGGGAAACAGAGGGAAAGGAAGAAGAGAAAAAGAGAGAAAAGTGAAGAGAGTAGGAGAGAAAAGGGAAAAGAGCAGGAGTCATGTTGAGCCAGATTATAAGGGGAAGGCAGGAGGTATGGCCAGGTGGATGGGATGTGACCTCAGAGAAGGGGGAGTTAACTGCCTCCAGGTGTACCAGTTACCTAGGTAACATAGGTACTGGGCAAAGACAAACAGGTGGGGGGTTTCTGCATGGAGCCCTCCCAGGGGTGGATATTACAATCACCAACTAAGAAAATGAATAAAACATGGTCTTGAAGAGTTGTGAGTGACATTATCCCTCTGAAAAAGCATTGTAGATGGTTGGACTACAGATTTGTCTTTTCTTTTATGATGAAACTAATTCTTGAGGTTTTCCTATTTTCACTAATTTCTACCGTCTTGGTGGAATGAACATATGTTATCTTAAAGTACAGGAGGTCAGAAATCTAATATAGGTCTCATACTGCTAAAACCAAGGTAACAGTGGAGTTTCTTTTGAAGACTTTAGAGACTGATAGAAGGATCAACAAATGAAAGAGAAAATTAACAAAAAGCAAAGCATGCATTTGGATAACAGTTTTCAGTTACCATTTGCCCCACTGCATAGAGGGGTCCTTTCTGTTCATTCACTATTTAAATAAACTAATTACAGGAATGGGCCTGTTCTCTCATCTGTTTCCCAATCTGTGTAGCAGATGGTACTCCATCCTTTAGGTACTTGAAGTTCTGTAGCAAACATTTAAGTGAATTTGTTAGATATTGTCAAGGTAAAAAGATGAACAGTGTTTCTCTTCTAGGTGTTTCTCTTCTAGGGTATATAAGGCAAAAATGATTACATACCAAATGATAAAAAAAAAAAACCTCTCTGTACATCAGTTTGATAATAAAAATTTGGAAAAAAAAACTTCTAAGAAAAAAAATGCTTAGAATTAAAAAAATTTAAATAATGTTGAACATGTGTCAAAAAAGGCTACTGTATAAAAAATTGGCCAAAATACAAATTCTAAGGTTCAGAAAACACAATCTGTAAGGAAAAAGACAGATTACCATTAAAAATCCTTTGAAATGATGCCACATCTTCTTTGTTTTAGTTGATAAAGTGCTTTTCATATCTAACAGAATGCTTTTAAACTGCATTTCCCTACTGAAATTGATTTTAATACATGAGCTGGATAAAGTTGATATACATGCTGATTTAATTGATAGTTATAATGCAGCTGGATTTGATGGGCTTAAAATTGTAGTTTGAAATTCAGAACTCAAATTGTAAAATTAGACACAGTTGAGTGAAACAGAGCTCCAGTTAGGGTAGAAAAGACTTTTTGTATGTCATGGAAATATTTTCATTTCAAATATATAGCAAATTGTCGGATTCCAGTGGCTCCCACCTGTAATCCTAGCTGCCCAGGAGGCTGAGATCTGAAGATTGGGATTTGAAGCTACTCTAGGTAGAAAAGTACCTGTGAGACTTATTTCCAAAAAAACTACTCAAAAAGCTGGAAATGGCACTGTGGCTCAAGTCATAGAGCACTAGCCTGAGCACAAAGGGGCTCAGGGACATAACCTAGGTCCCGAGTCAAGCCTCAGGACCCTTGAAAAAATATACATAGTATATATTATATGTATTACATTAATATTATATATTTTATGTATTATATAATATATACTTATGGAGGGTAGGAAGGAGAGAGAGTGGACCAACTGATCCCTATAAAAACAACTGATCAGAAGGCTGAGATCTGAGAATCACAGTTCAAAGCCAGCCTGGTCAGGAAAGTCAGTGAAACTCTTATCTCCAATTACTCATCAAAAAGCAGAAGTGAAGCCATGGCTCAAGTGGTAGGTAGAACACTAACATTGAGAACAAAAGCTGAGAGACAGCCCTATCCAGACCCTGAGTTCGAGTCCTCAAACAGGTAACAAAACAAAAAGGCAACACAGGTTCTTTATATACAATGAGTGTCTCTATGATGCAATAGAATCATTCTGTCTATTTCTAAGAGTGATTTCATATGTGAAGGTAAAGCAATCTTGTATTTGGTGAAATTATTTTAGCATACTTGATCTCATTTTGCCTTGAGTCTTGCCTGAAAAAAGCAAGATTGAAGGAAAGAAATGGGATTTGAAGGCAAGGAAAAGAATGAAACACTGCTATGCACAGATAGACTTGCCTCATGGTTTACACACATCATCATAACTTTTTGCATGTCATTAGCCAGGAGAAAAAAAATGATACTTGGACTGCCAAGAATCTTGGGTAAGAGCAAACTGTTAAGCCTTGGAGCAGGGTTTCAACATTCCAGAACGTTGTGATTATTATTATTTTTTGTTTTGTTTTGTTGCATTTCTCAGGACCAGGTTTGAATTCAGAGCTTCATACTTGCTTGTTTGTGTTGCTGGTGCCCTACCACTTGAGCCAGGCCTCCAGTCTAGTTTTCTGCTGATTAATTGGAGGTGCAGTCTTGAAGAATTTTCTGCCCAGGTTTTTCTTTCTTTTTTTTTTTTTAACTTTGATTACTCAGATCTCAGACTCCTTATTAGCTAAGATTACAGGTGTGAACCACTGGTGCCTGGCTCAAAGCTTTGTTTCTCTTAATGCCTCCATGTTGACAATATGAACGCTGAAGCCTGCCTCCTCCCTTTTCCTTCCTTCTTCCTCTTGTTAAACAGGATTGATAGCCAGATGAAAAGAAAAGGCCAGGTCAGCCCCTCAAAAACTCTAAATTTTCACATATTTACAGGAATCCCTAAGACAGCCACATATCAGAAATTACTTCAAGGTGTCGAACTCTTTTTGTTTTCCTAGCCATGTGGTTCACTTGCCCCTGCTATCCTATAGCCGAATCCTTAACTTACGTTCATCCTCTGGGATCACATAGGTTGTGGCTATGTTTACTGTCTCTGCCTCGTCAATCTGTGTGATTTGTCTAAGGACTCTGGCTTCCCTTTCCATAAATCTCATTCTTAGAATAATCAGGGGCTAATATGCTTGGTGTGGGCCAAAAATACTTTTCCCGATTTTAAAAGAACTTCTTCAGTATTGTTCACTGTAGGTGATACTAGAGAACAAAATAAAGTATCAACCAGGCTTATGCACTGAAAGGTAGGAATAGTTGGAAAATATATTTGATAAAAATGACAAACATAGACTTATGTGGTTTTTAGTGTGTGTGTGTGTTGTGTGTGTGTGTGTGTGTGTGTGTGTGTGTATGCCTATGCCTCTGTGCCTGTGTCTGTATGTGTATGCTGGTACTGGAGCTTGAACTCAGAGCCTTATCTACCTTTTTTGCTGCCCTTGAGCCACAATGCCACTACCAGCTTTTCCTCATTGATTGGAGGTAATCATTTCATAAGCTTTTCTGCCCAGGCTGTCTGCAAACTTTGATCCTCAGATCTCAGCTTCCTGAGTAGCTAGGATTACAGGTGTGAGCTCAGCAGACTTATGCAATTATTATTTTTTTGCTTTTGTGATTTCTATTCTTCTTTTTTATATAATAATTATTTATTGTCAAAGTGATATACAGAGGGGTTACAGTTTCATACGTTAGGCCATGGGTACATTTGTTGTATTATTTGTTACCTCCTCCCTCATCCCCCCTCCCCCTTTCCCTCTCCCCCCCATGAGTTGTTCAGTTGGTTTACACCAAATGGTTTTGCAAGTATTGCTTTTGGAGTTGTTTGTCTTTTTTAGCCTTTGTCTCTCGATTTTGATATTCCCTTTCACTTCCCTAGTTCTAATACCAGTATATACAGTATAAAGTGTACTCAGATGAGATACAGTGATAGTGAAGGTACAACCACAGGAAGGGGATACAAGAGGATCATCAACAATAGAAGCTACGGTTTCACATGGCATGTTGAAAGTAATTACAACAGTGATATAACAATTTTTATTTGATAAAAAATAATGTGAGAATTATTTTCATGATGTATTTATCATAATTATATGAGAATTATCTTTGAGGCCGATATAGGATAAGACCTCCTGTAAGACATATTTAAAATGTAGTCATTTAAAATTACTGCTATGAAGAACTATTTCCTGGTGGCAAGAAAATAATACAATACAAATTTTACTTCTGAGGTGACATCCTCAGCTTTCAGTAGTGATATTTATTAAAGAGTTATAATTTTATAATAATTATAAAGAATTTATGATTTACATGTATAATGATGTGGAAAAACTTCAGAATAATATTCTTAAGCGACCAAGTTAATATAATATTTTGTAACTATGAAAATTTCTAAAACATTGTAAACAAATTTAGTAAATGTGAAGAGTATTTGCCTGGGGAATTTTGATTTATTTCTGCATCATCATATTCTCTCAATATTTTCAACTAGGAAAACCAATTTTTTTTAAGCAGAAGAGTTTATGAGTATATTGAAGTGGCCAAGGAGATAACAAATAGCTTTCGAGGCAGCTGGAACTTAGTGCTGCTGGTTAAATGATTTCTATGATTAGTCTGTTTAAAGCTACTGGAGATCAGGTAATAACTATAGACCAAAGAAGCTTGTTATGTAAGCAAAAGGAAACAATAGCTAGAAACGTTATGCCACAAGAAAAATCCTCCACTGTAATAAATCAAGTGAAGAGGTATCTGGAGTTGTATAAGGCATATGTTTTAGATATTAAAATATGCCAGGATTTGCTTATGGGTCAAAATATGTAGTTAATGATATAATCTTGATATGGAATATGAATAGATTCTCCATGCATTTCCTATGGCCTTCCTTTTTATAATTCCTATGGGGTGAGCTCACATCTATCTTCAAAACCCAAACAGACCATCTAGACATTTACAAACTAGCTATCTGATATTGGTTAAATAAGTTATGAAAGTACTAGGTTTGAGTGTCCCTATCAGTGAGCAATGACTTTGATTATGTAAATTCATAAGGATATTTCTTTAAAAGATTTTGGCATTGTGTTTTGTGATAGACTTTTTATGAGTAGTTTTAGATTCATAGTATAACTGAGAAGGAAATAGAGTTTCCATTGCTTTGTATTTCCTATCTCCCAGCCTTTCCAAATATCAGTGTCCAACTCTAGAGGGGGTATACAGCCTGTGACTGATGAACCTACATGGACACTTTATGGACTCTATAATCCTTTTTTCATTTAGCACATTGTGAGATTTGACAAGTATAAGATGGCATACACTTAACATCATAACCCCTCTGCCTGCACTTATCTCCTCCTTCCATCTTTAGTGATCAATGTTCTTTTGATTGCTTGCTAAGTTTTTATTATTTTCACCATGTCATAAAGTTGGACTCCTGTAATGTAAAGCCTTTCGTATTGGTTACTCTTATTTATGTCTTTTCATGGTTGGGTAGCTCATTTCTTTTTATCACTGAATATGTGCTGCAATTTATTATCCATTCACCCACTGAAGGAGGATCTTGTTTGACTCTGGATTTTGACAACTGTGGATAAAACAAGTATTCAGATTTTTATCTGGATCTGAGTTTTCATTTCATTTGGGTATATGCCAGTATGCTGATTTGTCATTGCTGTGCCAAAATGTCTGTGCATGACAGTTCAAGAATTTATTTGAGCTCATAGCTTTAGAAGTTTCAGTTCTTCCTAGTAAAGAGGGCATAATGCAGCAGAGCTGTCCAGCTCATGTCAGCCAGGAAGAAAAGCAAAGGCTAAGGGGCCAGAACAAGTTATGTTCTTTTAAACCGTCCTCTAGGGACCAACTTCTTCTAAGCAGACTTCACTTTCCATAGTTGCCACCATCTCCAAAATTTTAAATTCATCAATGGACTAAAGCACTGTAATGCCCATTCATTAGTTTACAGTAAGAATAACATTTAATATAATAACTGGATCAGTTAACTATACAAGGCAGTCCTTTTGGGTGAATAGATATAGTCTGGTGGTCAAATTATAAATGGGAAACTTTGGAAGCTATGAAATTAGACCAGTGGAAATTGAATACTGATACATTTCTTTCTAGCTAAAGGAGCCTTTGACCCTCCCAAAGTTTCTCTATATATAATAACTAGAGATGTGGCTAAGATATTTGCTTGAAATTTTACTTTTCCATTATTTTCTCTGGTATTAAAGTGATTGCAACAGTCTGTTGGCTTCAGTTTCCAAGATTGTAGTAGATTTAAGATTTGTTGTGTGTTTTGCTATAGTTACTTTGTACTGAAGAGATAACCTCTTTAAAAAAGGTTGACATGAATTTAAGTTATAATGAGTTGAAACTATTATATGTTCATTTTTACTTCATTTAATTTCAGAGAATCCTACCTTTAAGATTATCGTGTAATTTTGTAATGTTGTTTCTTTCCCAATAACATACTATACCTGAAAAAAAATCAATATTTTCATTTAAAATTTACTTCATTTTGATTTCTTTTACACTAGTACTGGGGTTTCACCTTGTGTCCCTACTTGGCTTTTTCCACTATTGGCTGATGCTCTACCAC
Organism: Perognathus longimembris pacificus; assembly: GCF_023159225.1. NCBI lineage: Eukaryota > Metazoa > Chordata > Mammalia > Rodentia > Heteromyidae > Perognathus > Perognathus longimembris. The sequence continues at coordinate 96,074,968 of NC_063161.1, forward strand.
CTGAGCTACTCCTCTAGTTTGGGTCTTTTGCTAGCTAATCATACATAAATCGCACCCTGGCTGGTTTTTCTATCTTGATCCTCAGATCTCAGCTTCTGAAGTAACTAGGATTCAGAGACATGAGCATCTAGCAGTCAGCTTAACATTTCTTTTATAAAGAATACATTATTTTTCTAAATGCTTGTCTTCTCCTATAAAGTTCTTTTCTAATTCAGTTTGTTGGGTGAATGATGACAGAAATTTTCATTTGGCTTTGAGTTCTACAAATATCCATTAGAAAGTAAAAAAGCAACTATCATGCTGAGGGAATCATTTCTTTCTGCTGTCATTTTTGTCAACTCTACCATGATATTTTCATGGCATTTTGATGAAAATGAATGTGTGTGCATTTCAGTTATAAATTAACATGTCAGCATAGTGGTTGCCGGAATTATGTAATTCCAAGAAAATAGAAACAATAAACTTAGCATTCAAGTTGTGTTTTTCCCCAGAAATGTTTATACTAAGTACACAGTTATTCTTGTGCTTATTATTTCAGAATTATACAAAATTATAACTTAGAAAATCTAGCATTAGTAAATGCAAGTGTGATGATATGTGGTCAGATGGATAAACTGGATCATTTGTATATGTCTACTAAATAAAACACTTTTCAGCTCTGTCTATTTTGGGACATATCCACTTTGCTCATATTGAATATCAGACTTGCATTGGTATCTTTCTGACTTGCTTATATCTTACATTGAACACATTTGCATTCATTAAAATAAGCATATTTCTACAAGATATTCACATATCATAAAACATATTTGTATTAATAGTATCCCTGAAGCAAATGGAATATTTTCCATGAAACCAACACATAGCACTATAGCTAATAAGTTAAAGAACAACTGGCAAGTTGTTGTTTTGGGGAAAGGAAATAAATAATCTGAAATACTATGCTACTGAATGCACATCAAAAGATTAGAAGTAAGTTTCAGGTTGTGATAGTTTTATATCCCACCTTGTGACCTGCTCCCATGAGCCTTTGGAACATGTAAGAACAACTTCAAATACAAACCCATCTGGGCTAGGATTCTACTTCTAACAGGCTATTAAAGTCCCAATCAATCGTATGTCATGATGTCCCTTGATGTTTGAATGAAATAGTCTCAGTTGAAGGAGAAATATGATTTACTGTCAGAACAAGAGCTTAATTACTTAGAATTGGCTTCATGATCCCATAATCCCCTAAAGACTGGCTTTCAGTCATAAGCAAATGCACTCTTTATTTCTTTTTATTGAAAGTTTACTTCGTTTTTCCACTTCAGTAATTTCATGTTCAACTATGAGGTTCAATCACAGAGCACAGCAGTATTTCCCACCTTTACTTTGTTTGTTGAGGTAAAATAACTTTCATTTGGAGTCAGAAAGAGTCCTACCTAACTTCCAACTGGTCTTGTAAATACAAGATGATTAGTTCCTTTAATTTAAGGGTGTTAAATACTACCTTTACTACCAGTATTTTAATGAAGTGATAACTGATCATTAAATAGTTATAATAACTAGATGCTGTCTGAATTGCTACTAAGATCAGATAAATGGTGGTAGTTGCAAATTGATGTTTAAATTAGATGTAAAAACACCCCTATTAATCTGCCCCTCAGTTCCCCTGGATTCATGCTGAGAGAAGCTCAAACATCCCCCTATATTTAAGCCGTGTCAATGCATTTGAAGAAGAGTCAGTTGTTTTTCAAGAAACTAATATTTCTCAGTGATCATAAGCATTTTTATGTAAGCTATAAAACATTTGTGGTGTTTAGATGGGGCAGGAATGTTAAAGTATATTAGGATTACATAAAACTTAAACATTTAGTTACTAAAATATAAATAGAAGTCTCAGATATAACTGCAGGAAACCAGTATGGTTTTATTCAGAGATGGGGAAAAGGCATTTATTAAATATGCACACAAATTTATTAAGTCAACTACAAATAGGTACTTTCTTAATTGGTTTTATACACTTTTTCAATGGTTTGTCTTTTTATCATTTGTCTCTCATTTTTGGTATTCCCTTTGCTTCCCTAGTTTCAATACCAATCGGTATAAACTAACCATACAACTCATGGGGAGAGGGAAGGAACTGGGGAAGGGGGAGATTGGAGAAAAATGAGGGAGTAGGTAAAAAGTTGGATAAATAATGTACTTGCCTTACATATGAAACTGTAACCCCTCTGTAGTTCACTTTGACAATAAAGAAAAAAATTAATTAAAAAAGACTAGAAATGAATGTTCTAAAAAAATTTCAAAAAGAAAGTGCCTTGTACTTAATAAATAAGAGCTCATCTCGAGCCACATGTCATTATTGGATAACAAAATTAAGAATAAATGATATATTTTTTAAAGATACTTGACATACATTCCAAAGTTAGCATATATTTCAAAGCAAACTGTAATTTTACCTAGCTAAAAACATTTATAAGCCAGGAACTAGCAGCTCATACCTATGATCTAGCTATTTAGGAGGCTGTGAATTGGCAGATCCTGGTTCAAAGACAATCTGGGCAGTAAAGTGTCTAAGATTCCATCTCCAGTTACCCAGCAAAATAACAAACTGATAGTGTGGCCCACATGGTAGAGTACCAAATGTAAGCAAGAAAACCAAGTGAGAACGTGAGGCCCCAAGAACAAGAGGCCCTGAGTTCAAACCCCAGTGCCAGTACACACAGACATACACACACTCTCTCTTACAGACACATACACTCTCACATACTTAATACACGCTCACATACTTACAACACATACACACTTGCACACACTCACAAATACATATTCACACATTTCTTTTCATATAAAATGTCCAATATGTTCTAATGATCTTAGCACATTTGTTTTTATATTTTCGCAGTTTGGTACATGTAATACAATATTGATCCTAAACTAACAGTATTAGAATAACCAGAAAAATTTATTGTTAAAATAAGTTTTTTTAAGCTACTGGTAGATTATGTATTTAGCTTACATAAGGCCTCATGTTTAATTCCCAGCACACACAAACACACACACACACACACACATACACACACACACACACAAATAATTTCAGTATTAGATAAAATAATAAAATATTTTTGTTTGTGTCAGTATTGGTGCTTGAACTCAGGGCCTGTACAGTGTCTCTTAGGCTTTTTGCTCAAGGCTGCTGGTCTAACAATTAAGCCATCTCTCTACTTCTGGCTTCTTGTTGGTTAATCGAAGAAGAGTCTCCAAGATTTTACTGCCAGAGGGCTGGCTTCCAACTGTGATCCTCAGATCTCAAGAGTAGTTAGGATTACAGATATGAGCCACCAATGCCCAGTTTAAGATAAAACACTTTTAGCAAACAAAAAACTAGGCTCTGTTTGTTGGGGGAGGCAGGTAACAACAAAAGAGAGGAGGTCTAGTAAAAAGGGTAAATTAGGGTGATAGAATGTAAGTAATTTCTTTCCAAGTATGAAAATAGAACATTGAAACCAGTTGAACTTAAGGGAATGGGGAGTAAGGAGAGAGAGGAGTGAGGGTGAATTTGGTTAGGAGGCATTTAATTTTGGAAACTCATTTTTTATACATACTGAATATGGAATATATTATTTGAGCAGTTGACAAAAATTTACTCCCATTCTCTAGGTTGTTTCTTGATTCTGGTAATTGTTACCTTTGCTGTGCACTTTTTTTTTCTTCCTGTGGATTGTGGTGCACTGTCCTTGAGCTCTTTTGCTTAAGGCTAGTGCTCTACCACTTTGATCCACAGTGCCACTTCTAGTTTTTAAGTGGTTAGAGATAAGATTCTCACAAGGACTTTTCTGCCAGGGTTGGCTTAGAACCGCTATCCTCAGATCCCAGCCTTAGTTGCTAGGATTATAGATGTGAGCCACTGGTTCCAGGCTAGGAATTTAATTTGTCAACTCTTGTTACTCCTGAGCAACTGCAGTCATATTCACAAAGGAGAAACAAAGATCTAAAAATATATCTTTAAAATACTACTCTTAGGGCTAGGAATGTGGCTTAGCGGTAGAGTGCTTGCCTAGCATGCATGAAGTCCTGGGTTCCATTTCTCAGCACCACATAAACAGAAAAAGCCAGAAGTGGCACTGTGAGTCAAGTGGTAGAATGCTAGCCTTGAGCAAACGGAAGCCAGGGACAGTGCTCAGGCAGCTGGGTTCAAGCCCCGGAATTGGCAAAAAAAAAAAAAAAAAAAAAAAAAGAAAAAAGAAAAAAGAAATACTTCTTTTACCTAAGAAAGGACATGCATCATTGACACAGAGTAGGTAACCACTCAATAAATACAGTCACAGTACACATTTTCAGTCCCTTTAGAAAAGGGGGAATATAGTTAGATACCAATGGCTTACATTTGTAGTCTTAGCTACTCAGAAGGCTTGAGATACAGAGGATTGAAGTTCAAATCAGCCAGGGCAGTAAACTTCTAAACACTCCATATCTAAAATAACCAACTTAAAAAGGCATTGCTGGAACTACAACTGGAATAGTAGAGCCTAGTAAATGCAAAGGCTCTTAGTTCAAACCCTAGTGCTACTACAAAAAAAGAAGAGTAGGATGAATAGAAGGGAAAAGAAATAAAGTATGAAAATAGATTTATGTAACTAACAATTTCAGAGACCAAGTTATATGTATATTTTATTGTCAGTTTTTGGATAAAAATATAAATTTAAGTCAGGCACTGGTGGCTCACATCTGTAATCTTCACTGTTGAAAGGCTTAGATCTGAGCATCTCAGTTTGAAGCCAGCCTGGGAAGGAAAGTCCATGAGACTCTTATCTCCAATTAACCATCAGGAAACTGGAAATGGAACTGTGGCTCAAAGGGGTAGAGCAATAGCCTTGAGCTGAAGAGCTCAAAGACAGTGCCAAGGCCCAGAGTTCATGTCCCACAACTAACCAAAAAAAAAAAAAAAAGTTCAAGAACATATGAACTTAGAATTTTGATTACAGAATAATTTTATCATCTATGCACAAATAATCAGATTGAGAAAGATCAAAGCATGATTTACTATGAAAGAAATATATAAGTGAGCGGAGTGTTTGTTACTGTTACCTCCTCCCTCATTCCCCCCTCTCCCCTCCCCCTTCCCCTTTTCCCTCTACCCCCATGGGTTGTTCAGTTGGTTTACACCAAATGGTTTTACAAGTATTGCTTTTGGAGTCGTTTGTCTTTTTTAGCCTTTGTCTCTCGATTTTGATATTCCCTTTTACTTTCCTAGTTCTGATTCCAATATATACAGTATCCAGGGTACTTAGATGAGATACAGTGATAGCGGGGGGACAATCACAGGAAGAGGATACAAGAGGATCATCAAGAAAAGAAGCTATAGTATCACGTGGCATGTCGAAAGTAATTACAACAGTGATATAACAGTCGTTTCCATAACATGGAGTTCATTTCACTTAGCATCATCTTGTACCCAAGGACTAACATATGAAACTGTAACCTCTCTGTACATCACTTTGACAATAAATAGAAAACAAAAACAAAACAAAAAAAGGAGTGAAGAAGAAATAGAACAGAAAAAGAAAATACTCTCAGCAGCCATACCCACAAGTCCTGCTGCACTTAAGTACAGAAAACTAAGTGTGGAGATAGCGAGATCTCACAGAAGTGTTCCTGGCTTTGGCTTCTGAGTCTCACTCTGTCATTCCAAATTAAAAGAATAATTTAAAGGAAGGGAAAGCCTGGATGAAGTGATAGAGCATGATCCTTGAATAGAAAAAGCCAAGCAAGAGCTTGAAACCCTGAGTTCACATTCCAGTATGGCACAACAAAAGGGGAGGCTGTATTTGAAATGAAATAGAAATATATTGAAGGCTTATCAGTTTTATATTAAATAAGTAGTGAATTTATAGAGATCCTATTTTTGAAATGTGTGAGATTTATTAATATATTAAAGAATAAACGTAACTGATAAGTATGGGGAATTTCTCATCATTGACCATGTTTAGGAGTTATAAAAATATAATATAGAAGAGAAAATGGAGCAGGAGGTCATAGAGAAGCTGGTCATACAGTTCATAAGCATTTCTCTCCTGATCTCAGTTACAAAGGGAAACTTTGTAATAAGACATTTTAAGTCGGTTACAAGAACTTGTATGTGTAAGAGGAGCTGCTTTCATCATTTTACAGAAAGGTTTTCACATCTTCAGGGATTTTCTGTTTAATCTAGAATTTAGACTACAGTATTATATTCCAATCACAGTAACCTAAATGGTTCTTTTCCCTTTTGCTAAGCTATAATCAACCAAATAAGCTTGTGGTGATAGTTACCAGGTAACAAAGCCACATCTCCTCTGCCTTTCTGCTCAAAAGACTGCATGTAAAACACTACATATGTGCGTGATAATCACAATTTATTTTATCCCTGGCAGTTTTCAAATTCTGCAAGAGGATTTAACTGTCAACTTGAATCACAGAAAAGGAAAGTTTAGAATATGCAAGGCACCTTTTGAAGATATTCTGCTTGCAATCAGGATGGAAAAGAAAAGCTCTGATGATGATTAAAAAATCCTTGATTTTTATGAAGAAATAGAGGTAGAGGGAAAAAGAGAGGGTGCGTATGAAGGAAAGAAAATGTTACCACTCTAAACTTCTCAACATCTTCTTACAGTCCCCATCGCTCATCCTCCTCAGGTAGAGAGACTCTCAACCCTGGTTGTGCATTAGCATTAATGCAAAGTGCTGAAGAAATATCTTGACATCTGGGCCATGGCACAGACCCATTAAAATAGAATCTCTGTGGGTGGAACCCAAGCATCAGTATTTTTAAACCTCTCCAAGTGATAACCATGTGCGATCAATGTTGAGAACCAATGCCTTAGTAAAATACCCATGGTTAAGAAGAGGTTTATTTAATAAACTGGGAGCAGCACATACAAGGGTTTGTAGGGTCCTGACAGGTAGATAGCAGCAGTGCTGGACGTGTGATTTTTTTTTTGTTGTTGCTTGTTTAAAGGGACTTTAGTGGCTCTATTTCAAAACGAATGCTTTCCTTACCTATGAAATATAAAGAAGAGCTTGTCATTGTGGAAAAAAATCTATAGTTCTTAAAAGGCAGCCCCATGAACACAGATTTGACAGATATTGATGACATAATATTTCCTTTTCTATTTCCCTGCAAGGAAATGTCAGCACTCCAGCAATCTTGAAGACATTCAAGATTTGTAGGCTACGTGGATGGCCACTGTCCTTCAGCCCCAGTGTGGCTGGCAGACTGATACTGCTATATGTTTTCCTGTTGTGGGTGTAAATATCTACTCAGATTGAAGGTGAAACTACTCATTTATTAAATAATGAGAATTAATGCAATCTCTAAAAATTCAGTGTGACTCAACACTGTAAATGCAATGACATACGTGTGTGAGAATTTTCTGGGTATAGGCTAGCAATGGCTGCCATTGTGACAGTTTATAATAATGTACAGTACATTTATTGGAGGCCCTATAATTGCCTGACCTCATCATATAATCTGAGAAGGATATAAAACAAAGAGGATGATGATTAAGTTATTGTCATCTGATCTCAGAAATAAGGCCAAGGCAGAGTTGAGGTTTATAATCAGCTTTGAGTATTGGCTGAAGAGATTTGATCATGAAGACTGCCAGTATATCATCTCTTATAAGGCCCAAGTTGAGTTCTAGAGACCAACATGTATAAATTCTGGGGGAAGGATAAACTTTGTAAGAGCAAAGGATAAAGCACCAGTTGTCTGTGGCATTGGAAAATCTTTACATTTTTGAATGTACTCGATGTAAAATGGCTCTGTTCATGTGGAAACCACACCTGGGTCCTGTTAAGTTCTATGGCCCAGAAAGAAAGTTGACTGGATCTGTCACATTTCCTACCACTAAACTGTATTGGATCTTGAGAATCTGAACACACACACACACACACACATACGTGTGCACACATGCACACAAACTCCGAGTTCCCTGGCAAAGAAAGGATGTCTTATCATTGGTTCCCAAACTCTAGTGGACATCAGATTCCTTGGAAGGAGTAGGAAAGAAAGCAAATCACTGGGCCCCATCTCCAGTGCTACCAGTGAGAGGAAGGGGACCTGAGAATATGTATTTCTAATAAGTTCCCATGTGACATTGGTATTGCTGGGTGCTGGTCTTGAGATCTTTTACTCTAATTTTCCTGCTGACCGGGTTTGGCCGTCTGACTCTGAGTCAGAAGGAAATGACACATTTCAGAGATGGTACTTTTTATTTTTTTACTCTTTAAAGTAGTTGTCCAAAGGAATTTCAATTCAACCTGTCACTGTATGACTACAATTCATCTTGTCCTTCTAAGTGGCATTCTTCAAGTAAAATAAAATACAAATACTGAATAATAATAATAATAATAATAATAATAGAGTAAAATTAGCCTCCCTTCTTTTCTGTTATTTTAGTTACTCATGGAAAAGTTCAGAATTTGACAATTTTATTAATTTTAAATTGCATGTCATTTTGTGTAATACTATGATACCTTATGTCATCTGTCTCCAACCTACCCAGGATATGAGTCATTCCTTCATCCATTGTTCCACCATGAGTCATTGGTCATCATGTCATCCTTATCTACTTAATAATAACCCCCAAATGGTGGTGATTCTGGCAATTCACACATGCCAAGGACAATTTGAAATATAGATCCTTTAAGAGAAAAGGTGAAAATTCTCACTTTAATAAAGAAAAGTGTCATATGCATTGTTAGGGTCTATGGGAAGAGTGAATCTTCTACCTCTGGAACTATGAAGAAGAAAAGAAATTAATGCTATCTTTACTGTCAATATGTGGCCACTGTTTGCATGGCAAAGGCTTAGTTAAGTTGGAAAAAGAACTAAACGCGTAAGTCAGTACCCACTGGGAGTCCAGGAACGTATCTTCTAGGGGAAAGGAAAAGCCAATCTATATCTCAACCAGGTAGCCACTGATCTGTGGGTTTTACTAAGTGGCACTTTTTGGGGTCATTTGCTTTTCTTACATGCATGACATCATCTGTTGTGTTTCATAGCATCAGCAAATGCAAATTCTACTTTTCCAAATTGCCTGGCATGTTGGCAGGAATGGAAGGGCCTGTGAGTTACATACACAAGTGATTGGATGATCTGGATGAAAGGTGGATGTCTGTTTTTTTTTTTTTGTGTGTGTGTGTGTGTGTGTGTGTGTGTGTGTGTGTGTGTGTGTTTTCTATTTTTATTGTTATGTGAAGGGGGAAGGGACCCTGTGATTGAACTCTGTGGAGGTCAGAATTACTGAGAGAGGGAAAACATTTGTGTATTCTGTTCATCTCGTTTTTTTTTTATTGTTTTCCAAAGGAGGAGATATTATTTGTATTAGTACATCATGGAAACAAAATCTTCAAAAGAAACAAGCTAGTGCTTTTTAGCTTCTCAACTCTGGCTGAGACATTAGTCTCCTAGGCAACTTAGAGGAGAGGGATGGCTGACCCTGCCCTATCCCTCAGTCATTACACCTGCTGCTTCCAAGGTCTAGACTGATACTGTTATATTTTCAAATATCCCCTAGATTATTGGCCTGCATATGATCTACCTCTGGAGGGTTTATTAGATTGGAGAATGTTGTGCCACACTCCTCAATTTATAATTCAGTGAGTCTGGGTAGGCACTTAACATTCCCATCTTTAACCATTTCTTGTATGAAGCTAATGCTACCAGTGCTGTAACCTTGCTTTCAGGACCACTGCACTTCATGATGGTCATGGGAAATGTAAATGACACCACTGCTGTGTCCAGAAGTTGATATCCTCTAAGCTCTGCTGTTTGCTTCTTTTTTAGCCCCAGATTTCCTTCCATACTACAAACGAATGCTTAAATCCACCATGAAGCTTTACTTACCAACGATAATCATTTGGGGATTGTGTTCCTCTTACATTGGAATCCATTTAATTGGCCAACAATTTACTTTTGTGTAAGCAAATTCACAACTTTTATCTCAAAGATTGTCACTTGAGTCAGCTTCTAACTGCAACAATCACCTGCGAAGAGTTCTTTCTTCAGTGCAATTTTCCATTCCATTAAAAAAATAATTTTAAGAACCTTAGTTTGAAAAAAAAACAATAGCAGTACTCGCAAGTGTCTTCAGATAATATGGGCAATTTTATGCCATGCTCTGCTATGAAAAATTCTGTCACTTTGTGAGGAATGCCATTCCTGGAAAGGTTATTTCTACTAAGATGCCCAGGGATCAGCTTCCATCTCATACAGGCATAGATGTTTTGAATCTGGCTTGTCAGGCTTTCTTTGCTTCTTTCCAAGTGTATTTTGATTGCAATTAAACTTTTAAAAAAATCATATATGGCCAGCCACTGGTGACTCATGCCTGTTATACTTGCACTTCAGGAGGCTAAGATCTGAGGATTGCAGTTCAAAGCTACCAAGAAAAAGAAAGTGGGTAAAACTCTTATCTTCAATTAAGCACCAAAAAGTGAAAGTAGAGCTGTTTATCAAGTGGTAAAGCAACAGTCTTTATCAAAAAGGCTAAAGGACAACAATCGGGCCATGTGTTTAAGTCCCAGAATTAGCATACACTTGGATACACACACACACACACACACACACACACACACACACACACACACACACAAAATCATATATGTACATTAGTTCTGAATTGTACCCAGTTCCTATGCCTGTCTTGCTAGTGTCATAAAAGCATGCTCTTCAGACTCACATTATATATTTTTGGACAAATGACTTGATCTCTCATAACCAGTATTTTCTTGAGTTTAAAATGTGTCACAGGGATATTGCAGAGACCAAACGTATTAGGGACAAGCAAGCCCTCAGCTTGGTGACTGATAAGAAGTGCTCAAATGGTAGGAACTCTTTGGTGATAGTGTCAAAGAAGTTCCTGAACTCCTGCTCAAGGAGAGGAGAGCTCCATCAAAATGAGAGATTCACTCCAGCCACAGAGAGAAATAGTCATCGGTGACACTGACCCTGTTCCATCCACACATGACTTCTCAGGATGTCCCCATACTGTTTTGGGGATTTTTTTTTTTTTGGTCAGTTGAGGGGCTTGAACTCTGGGCCTGGGCACTGTCCCTGAGCTATTCAGCTCATGGCTAGCACCCTACCACTTGAGCCATAGTGCCACTTCTGTTTTTCCAGTGGTTAATTGGATATAAGAGTTTCACAGACTTTCCTGCCTGAGCTGGCTTTGAACTGTGGTCATCAGATCTCAGCCTCCTGAGTATCTAGGATTACAGGAATGAGCCACTGGCTCACATTTTTATGCTTAGGGCCCAGGACTGGACTCCACTTGTTAAAAGAGTCTGTAACTAAAACAAAAGCAAAAATAATTAAAACTAACAAGAGAAGGTAGGGTGGTGGTTCATGCCTGTATTCCTGATATCCTCCCCCAGAAGCGTGAGGATTGGGAGTTGGATACCAACCTAAACTCTCTCTCTCTCTTTTTCTCTCTCTCTCTTTCTCTCTCTCTCTCTCTCTCTCTCTCTCTCTCACACACACACACACACACACACACACACACACACACACACACACACACCAATGATCAATGACCCCTGTCTAAAACAAACCATAACCAAACAAACATATAGAAACTTAAGGCTGTGTTGTTTATGACATTGCTTCTCCATCTGTAGTATCTGGCCACCTGAAGATCTTACTAAAATGTCGATTCTAACTCAGTAGTCCTGGGTGGGGGCTGAGGCACCACACTCTCAAGAAGCTTCCAGTCATTGCTGACACAGCAGCCCAATGGACCTACTTTGAGTAGTGAAGGTGTATCCCTCCTGCTATGATTCATTCAGATGTCTTATGTGTTCATGCTGTTATTTTATTTTTATTTATTTTTTTGTCAGTCATAGAGCTTGAATTCAGGGCCTCAGTGCTATCACTGAGCTTTTTTGCTCAAGGTTAGTGCTCTACCACTTTGAGATACAGCTCCGCTTCTGGTTTTTTGATGGTTAATTGAAGAATCTCACAGATTTTACTGCCTGGGCTGGCTTTGAACCGTGTTCCTCAGATCTCAGCCTCGTGAGTAGCTAGGATTACAGGCGTGAGCCACTTTCACCCTGCATCCCATTACTCTTGATCTGTGTCCTGGAGTACTTCATTGTGCTGACAGACAGAGAAAAAGAGAGAGACAGAGAGAGAGAGAGAGCGAGAGAGAGAGAGAGAGAGAGAGAGAGAGAGAGAGAGAGAGAGAGAGAGAGAGAGAGAGAGAGGAGAGCATGCAGACCAGATCCTTGCTTTCTAAAATCGCCTTTGCAAATATAATTGCTGACCTAATTTTCAGTATTCTTTTATATTTATGTGGGGGACATATAGCTATGAGGCACTGCTTGACATGTGATCTTGGGAATTGTTCATTTAGGCTTAATTACAAATGTAACTTGACTTAATTAAAGGATGGTTTCCACAATCAAAGCCGAGTTGAATTTCTTTGAAGTATGTAAATATTCATCTCATCATCATAAATTCTGATACCTTGTTAAGAAGTGCTGATTCACAGCTTATACCTTTCCTTAAAATACAGAGTTCCCAACCCAGTTGAAGGTTGGGAAGTCTGTATTCCAGCAGGTAAGAAAGGCATGTATAGCAGTCTCCTGCAGCTCTTCAAAGCTGTAACTAGTTGGAAAGTTGCAGTATTTGTGTAAAAAAATAAAACCCAATAAAGCAGTGGTCAGTGGCTCACACCTGTAAGTCTTAGCTACTCAGGAGGCTGATATCTGAGCATCATTGTTCAAGACTAGCCCATGCAGAAATTCATGAAACTCTTAACTCTAAACACACACACAGGGCTAGGAATATGGCCTAGGGACAAGGGTGCTTTTCTTGTACACATGAAGCCCTGGGTTCGATTCCTAAGCACCACATATATAGAAAACGGCCAGAAGTGGCGCTGTGGCTCAAGTGGCAAAGTGCTAGCCTTGAGCAAAAAGAAGCCAGGGACAGTGCTCAGGCCCTGAGTCCAAGGCCCAGGACTGGCCAAAAAAAATAAATAAATAAATAAACATACAAGCGCACACACACACACACACACACACACACACACACACACACACACACTGGAAGTGGAACTATGGCTTAAATTGTAGAATGCTAGCATTGAAGAAAACATCTAGAAAAAAAAAAAAAACAGCACCTAGGCCCTAGTGGTAGAGAATTGTAATCATTCTTATCTTATAATGCTAAATGCTAAACGTGAAGCAATATAACTCTGTAATACTCTATAAGATTATACAAGTATATATGTAACTGCACAACTTTAGTATATTAAGCTCCATTTGTTTCAATTACGTATACATTTTCTTTAAGCTAGGAATATTTTACTTTGGTCCCCAGGATACATGCGTCTCAAAAATGTTTCTCTTTTTTCTTTTGTAATTCATAGAAGGAAAAATAAACTTTGAACAACCACTGCAATATTACAAATATAAACCATGGTTTTGCTTTTCTTAAGTGTTTCTGTTAATAACCTATTTAAAAATAGCATGAGCACCACTATATGTTTCTCTTGAGGTTCTGATAATCATTTTATTTTCTGCATGTTTGTATTTTAATAAGCTAGAAAGACAAGCTAGGAAATTAGGCTCAATTTCGCCTAACTCTAGATATGACTTGAGTTCTCGCCTATGGGAGTTTCCTGGGTCCCCTCTCCTCCTCTGCAGGGAGCTTCTCTCTCCTCATTACCAAGCTAGAATGTAAAGGCAGTGAATTGCCAAGTAATACTCAGGGTTATAACTGCTGGTATGAGCATGGTGCTCACCCTTTTACCTTCCTCAAGGTATCTAGTTTCCTCATCCTATCTCCAGTTTTCTACCTTGAGATTCTTTTGGGGTATTTCTGCATCTCCATTCTGCCATTAATCAGAATCTAGAAAAGTATTAGAGTATTGTAGGCTGTCTATATTGCAGAAATAGAGCTGTGCTTTCTGTAATCTCGATGTGGTAGTGAGCTACCATATCTATTAGTGGGGAGAGGGAGGTAGGTAGCTTTATCTTATCTTTTCAAAGCAATTAATTCTCTTGCTTTGCACACTTTACGGTTTTAAAAAATAGGACAATGAATCCAGTCATTTTCTAGGGACATCTGACAAGTTTGTACACAACCAAGATGGGGTGGGGTGTGCAGAGTGTTTTTAGGGTTCCTTCTGGATGGCGGGGGGTTGGCTCAGCCTCTAAGCCTTAATGAGCACTCATGAGTGTGCCTAGAATATAGAAGACATCTCCAGTGTCAACGTTCAAGAACGTTTACCTCAACTTCATGTTAGCCACTAGGGAATATCTATTCAGAGCTTCATATCATGAGTTGAGGAACATGACCTCTCACTTTCAGACTTCTCTCTTCAATCAAGCTGGAGTTCATACAGTTTCTTCTCAGAGCGTTGCATCATCCCAACTTTTCTCAGTGACAGGTGTAGTGCTTCATTATTCATGCTTGAGTTTTCCCTTTCTCATCTCTTCAATCTACAATAGAGTTTAGAAAGGGCTCACTGTACCTTCTCTGTCTTCCTCCCTTCTTTCCCTTTCTTTCTCCTTCCTTCCTTTCCCCCTCCTGCTCTTCTTTTTCTTCCTCCTTCTTCACTCCCTTTTTCTTCTTATTAAAATTATGATTTACTTCATTGCTTTTATAAAGGTGATTTACATCTTTTTCAATTTATTTTTTTTTTATTTCTAGCTGGGCACCAATGGTTCATACACCTGTAATTCTAGCTACTCAGGAGACTGAAATTGAGGATCATAGTTTGGAGCCAGCTGGGCCAGGAAAGTCCAAGAGACTCTTATCTCCAATTAATGATTTAAAAAATCTGGAAGTGGAACTGTGGCTCAATTGGTAATCAGCTTTGAATAAGAAAAGCTCAGGCCCTGAGTTCAAGTTCTAGAACGCTCTCTCTCTCTCTCTCTCTCACTCACACACACACACACACACACACACACACACTTATTGTATATTCTGTGGTTGAGATTAATCACCACAGAGAAGTCTTTCAGCCTCTACTTATTCATTGGGCCTTAACAAAGCCAATGCTTAAAAACCAAAGCTTTGACTTTCTAAATGTTGTCTTTGAAATGACTCATTTAAAAATAAGATGTAATTTTATTTTTCTTTGCTGGATTCTCCTTTTCTACTGAACCAATGAACAGTTAAATAGCACAAGTGTATAGTAAGGGTTATCAGAAATTAGAAAAGTAAAATTCTAACTGTTCCAAAATTCAAATAGGCATATGAATTGAGGAATGTGTATGCTGGTCTTTTTTTTTTTTTTTTTTTTTTTTTTTGCCAGTCCTGGGCTTGGACTCAGGGCCTGAGCACTGTCCCTAGCTTCTTTTTGCTCAAGTCTAGTACACTGCCACTTGAGCTACAGCGCCACTTCTGGCCATTTTCTATATATGTGGTGCTGGGGAATTGAACCCAGGGCTTCATGTATACAAGGCAAGCATTCTTGCCACTAGGCTATATTCCCAGCCCTGTATGCTGGTCTTGCCTAGCATTATTTCATAAAATATTATGGTAGTTTTGGACGTGCATATCAACTAGTAGCCCTCAATACTCAAATAACCTATGACCCTCTCAAGCTGATTTAAGAATAGTGGATAATGAGTAGGCACAGAATATTTATCAAAATTTATTGGTAAATGTTTATGTTCCTTTAATATACATTAAAGGTGTTTTCAGTGACCTTTATTCTACTTGTAAATAAAATAAATGCAGATGCTATTTCAACTGTGTAGACTTTTTTCCCCAAATGCAGATATATAGAAGGTAATTTCAAATCCACAATGTAGGAGTTGATTTGTGACATTAAATTGTACATGCCTTTTGTTTCACATAGACATTTGGAGTTCTATTATTCCCAAAGCTATGGCAATTATCTGTAATGGTTCACAATAAAGAGGGGGCATAAACACAAGAGCTCTTTCACTCAATGCAAAATTGGTAGGGAGAATAATTGATCAGATTTTCTAAATATCAAGAAAACCTCTTGAGGGCAAATGTATGTTTCTACAGAAATATAATGGGAATTAATATTTATAAGGCATCTCCTGTATGGCAGGTACTACTCTGAAAGTTCCTGTGCATATGAACTTTTATTTAGTTCCTATTAGGTAAGTAGTTCTTACAAGAAGAAAGCATGTTTTGTAATGAAGCAATTGGCAAGTAGCCAAACTGTAATTTAAAAGTAAGTCTCTCTCCTAATACCTTATTGACAAATACAACAAATCATGTTTGGATAATCTTTCTCTTCATCACATGGATCCTAGGTGATATTTAAGTAAAGTGATATATTAAAACATACTCATCATAGGAAAAAGTTAATTGTATAACCAAGAAAATGAGCAGTTAAGAATATAATTGTGTGTATGTGTGTGTGTGTGTGTGTGTGTGTGTGCGCGCGTGTGCATGCATGCCCGTCCTGAGCTTTTTTGCTTCCAGCTGTTTTTGTAGTTAATTGAAGACTGGAAACTGGAGTCTGATGAACTTCCATGCCTGGAGTGGTTTGATCCATGATCCTCAGATTTCAGTTTCCTGAGTAATTAGGATTAGCAAATGTGAGCCACTGGAGCCCAACAGTAAGTGAATTTGGATAGAAGTTGAATAGAGTTCTTTGGCACAGGTTCATTGGTTCTGAGAAGTTGAGATTAATAGTAATCAATATATGAATAATCAATTTTTCCTCCTGGAAATTGTCTTAGAACTAGAAAATTTTCCCTCCTAATGCTTGTCCTAAACTATACATTCATACTTATATACGTTTTTACATTGATATTAGTCATACTTAATAGTATTATGTAGCTGTTCTTCACACTAAAGTACATTTTCCTTCCTTCCTTCCTTCCTTCCTTCCTTCCTTCCTTCCTTCCTTCCTTCCTTCCTTCCTTCCTTCTTTCCTTCCTTCATCCTCCCTCCCTCCCTCCCTCTCTTCCTCCCTCCCTCCCTCCCTCCCTCCTTTCCTTCTTTCCTTTCTTCCTTTCTTTCTTTTTTTCTTCTTTTTTTCTTTCTTGTTCTGGGGCTTGAACCCAAGATCTGGGTGATATCCCTGAGCTTTTGTGTTCAAGGCTAGCATTTACCACTTGAGCTTCAGTTGCACTTCCATCTTGTTGGTGGTTAATTAAAGATAGGAGTCTCACAGACTTTCTTGTCCAGGCTGGCTTTTAACTATGATCCTCAGATTTCAGCCTCTTGAGCAGGTAGGATTACAGGTGAGTCACACCAGTGCCTGGCTGAAGTATATTTCAAGGTGATACTGAAGACTTGAGTGAAGGTCCAGTTTGTCTCTGACAACAGGAGTTAGTAGTAAGTACCCTTCTAAATGCTGAGCTCTATATAGCGTGTCAAATTTCACCTCTGGTGTTAGGTTCTCTTTTTATTTTTCATGTCATAAAAGGCAAGTCTGACCTTTGACTTAAAGATCCTGAATTGGGAAATGTGAGAAAGTTAATGATATAGAATTATTCTTAAGCTTTAACCTAGCATCATCTGGGAAACAAACACATAAACCAAAGCCTATGTTTACATCCATGCTAAACTGTACTAAGGTGAGAGAAGATTACATTTCAAAAGTTGTTAAGTATGTAACTGTACATTTTGATGAGTTTTCACAAAGGCACTAAGAGATTTTACATACACTAAGAAATGCATTTATTTTACAACCCAATGGAGAGAAGAATCCAATATTTATTTCCATTTGGTGGTTCACACTTGCAATCCTAGTTACCTAATGGGCTGAGATTTGAGGATCTTCGTTTAAAGCCAGCCTTGGCAGGAAAGTCTGTGAAACTTTCATTTCCAATTCACTATCCAAAAGACAGAAAAGGTGCTGTGTCTCAAGGTGGTACAGCACTAGCATTGAGTACAAAAGCTCAGGGACAGTGCCCAGGCCCTGAGTTCAAACCCCAGGATCAACACCAAACAGAAAAAAGAAAAGTCAAATAATTCCTAGGCCTACTGAAAAGTAGGCATTTCAGTCTGGACTTTCATACTAGTGCCATTACAACCAGCTCATCAGTTCCTATGTTTCAAATGTGTATTTTGACTAGCAGTTAAGGATATAGCACAATTTTTATACACTTAATATTTAAGTTACGATTTCTTTCGCTGCCTTACAATGAATATTTTTCCATTATAGAGTTTCTTTTATCTTTAAGAACTATGAAATGAAGAACAGTGTTTATGATGTCCCATTTTTTATAGCTCCAAGCTCAGAAAGACAATTCTATTTCCTGTTTTACGTGGAGGCTGACCTCATTTTATTACTTTCCTGTGGAAGCCTCTACTACTAAATCTTGCCTGTGTAGATATGCCTTTTCTTATGGATATTTATCCCATCCACAGTCTTCCTTACCATGCAATCTAATGTTTTATTTAAACTCAGAAAATCCTTTCATGCTTATCTAGAAATTGTTCCTTCAATAGTTATCTTTTTAAAAATATTTTTTCATTTTTTGATTGATGAGTATGTGCTAGATGATTTTAAAGAAAGCTTTACAAGCTTAGTTCCTTGATGGAAAGTATCAAATAAATGTTTGTCAAGTTCATTTTAAATGGGAAGTGCTTACTGATATTTCTAAGCACCAAGAGACATACATCAGACAACAGCTAATATTTAGACAATGATTAGTTGACTCATTAGAAAAGGTTCTCCATTATTCTTGTATTTCTACTTGCCTTTCCCTCCTCCATTCTTCCTTGCTCCTTCCTTATTTTTATTTTTCCTCACCCCCTTGTTTAAGTATTCTTTTTTCTTCTCTTCCATTCCTTATTTTTCTTTATATCTTTTGCTTTTGCGTTTTAAACTTTCATTTTTATATAATTTTAGATACACTTATTAATATTACAAAGTATTTTCACATACTGCTCAAATAATTCACTTAACATTGGTATCGTACATAATGCTTGTACTGCTTACTGCTCTTCAGCTACTTTTAGTACAAGAGAGAACTCAAAGTGCTGATGGTTGAGGGCTTGAACTCAGGGCCTGGTGCTGTCACTGAGGTTCTCTACTCGAGGATATTACTCTGCCACGAGTTACATTTCCCCTTAGGGCTGTTTGGTGTTTAATTGGAGATAAGAGTCTCATACACTTTCCTGCCCAGGCTGGCTTCAAACTGAGATCTACAGATCTCAGCCTTGTGAGTAGCTAGATTACAGCTGTGAGCCACTGGCACTCAGGTTTATTTTATATTCTTTATATTCCTTATTTTCTAGGCAAATATTTTTTGGTATTTCCTTTCTGGTATTATCTTCCCTTTCTGGCAATGGGAGGAATTAAATACTGACTTGTTTGCTTTTCCTGGAAATGTAGACCAATGTGGGCTGTAAGTTGAATTGCTTTTTATTCCCATGTTCATTTTTGTTCTTTTGTTCCTTTATGAGGAAGGGTTTCAGGAAAACACTCAGGTTTATTCTGTAGGTGAACAGACATTTGCTCAGTGACGCAGGTTCTCCAAAGGAGGCCTGTTTTGAACTAGAGAGAGATTATAGAGGTGGCATTAGAAGGTCTTTCCTGTATTGCCACCTGCAGTTTACTCTTGAGCCCTGGCCAGGCAATAATGGGGCATCTGCTTGAACGCTGAAATTTAAGTATTGAGAAAAATAGAACTAAAAGAAGTATATATTGCCAAAAGAAATATATACATATATATAATAAATGGGATTAGTAAAGTGTCACATTGCTCAGATACTATTTACTGAATCAACTTAAAATCGTTAATTTGCTCATCTATATAAGAAAGTTTGGAAAGTTGTTTCTTGTTCTTCTTACAACAAGATAACCTGAGGAACTGAATTTTGCCATAAGTAGGATGATTCAGCTGGCTCTGTGAAATCTGATCCCTGATGGTATGCAAAGCAAACAAGAAGGAATACTAATGAATCATAAAAAGCTTTAGAACAAATAAAGTTAGGATGTAAAACTAATTATATGGAGGAAAACCTACATAATGATACATAATTTATAGTTAAATATATAACTATATATATACTGAAATGTATATGTGTGTATATATGTATGTATACACACACACACACACACACACACACACACACTCACTCAAGATTTCCTGAGATAAGTATCATGTTTAGGACAGGTTGGTAGAGCACACCCTGTAATCTAGTAATGAAGTACTAAAGACAGGAGGGTCATCAGCTCAAGGACAGCTTGAAATATACAGTGTGATGCTGTCTCAGAAAGAGAAAACAGGGGCTGGAGATATGGCCTAGTGGCAAGAGTGCTTGCCTTGTATACATGAGGCCCTGGGTTCAATTCCCCAGCACCACATATACAGAAAATGGCCAGAAGTAGCGCTGTGGCTCAAGTGGCAGAGTGCTAGCCTTGAGCAAAAAGAAGCCAGGGACAGTGCTCAGGCCCAGGCCTGGCCAAAAAAAAAAGAGAAAACAAAACAAAAGAAGAACCATGTTTACACTTATTTGACTCATTTCTCTAGAAAGAACTTTGGTTTTGGTGATGTGGTTTCTTGTGCCAAGGAATCAAAGTCTTGACTAAACAGCCTCTACATTCTAACTGCAAATATTTGACACCACAAGGGGTCTGATGATTGGATCAGCTCTCTAAACCTGCTCAGTTATTCTAGTAACATTTTGCCATGGGAAGGGTCCAGTTCCATTGCAAGCATACTAAGGGATGTGACCTTCTGTGGTGAAGTCATCAAGAGTGATGAACACAAAGCCAGACTGCTGGATTCAAGCTCTGGTCTTGCCACTGGCTAGCCACAGGCCCTGTGGTGGTGGTAATAATACTACTAGTAGTAATAATAATATGTGATGTTTAATTTCCACAAGTGTTCTACAAGTTCTCCTAGTGCAGAAGGTACTTGTTGGCTCTGCTGGAGTTGTTGAGAAAGGAATGGAAAGGTTCTCATCCTATTTGTCCATGTGCTGTTCAAATGCATCTCCTCAAGTCTTTCCACAGGACTTCTCTTTGTAAAAAGAATGATCTTTACCCAATGGTTCAGACCCAAAATCTTGGAGCCCAATTAATACATTATGTCTCCTCCATCTTAATCAAAATATATCCTGAAACCACCTCTCGAGATATTCACCACCATCAACCCATAGGAAACCACTGAAGTCTCTTCCCCGATGTACCTTCTAAGCCCTCCACAGTGCTTTATCAGTAGCAACTTGAGTGCTAGTTTTAAATAACAATTTGTCTTGATTCTGGCATATTAGAATGGAATCAACTATTGAAATATACCCTCATGGTCTCTCTCTTTTCTAACCCCATCTCCCTTATTTGTAGAGCTTTGATCCATCTGGCCACATATGCAGAGCTTGCTTTTTTCTTGGCCTTCACCATGTCATGTCCTCAAACCCAGACCATGATAGTATTCCTTCTTAGGTCCTTGCAAGGATGCTTTCTTCTCCTTGCTCAGTTCAGTCTCAAACATACTCAGAGACACGACTCTCTATCATCCTAGAAAATGCAGGCAAAAGCACTTCCTAATGTATTCTCTGAATATTTATTTTTCTACTACTTGATAATATCCCCCACCACACACACACACACCAGAATGTAAGGTGGTAAGAAAGTTGGGCCCTGGTGAGTCTTGTTCATAGTCTTCTAGAATAACTTTCTGTTTTTATTTGCATTTCAATCTGCATGGTATTTGACTGATGGCTATATGTAGCCTTGTGTGGAGCTAGATAGTACCTCTCTTACCAACTTGTTTTGAAGGTAAAAATCCAAACTGCAGGTAAAGCAAGTAAATTTGTAGCTTTGTACATGCAAGATGTTTCTCTCTGTGATTCATAGTTTCTGGAATTTCTGTAACAATCCCACAGTCGTTTTTTTTATCTTCTAGTACTCAAATGCTCTAGGAAAGACTTCTTGAAATTCTCTGAAGGGTGAAGATACAGAGCCAGGGCAGGACCTCAGGGCCTTTGGTGCTGAGGGTTCCTCTAACTGTTTAATCCAATTTCAAAGGGAGAAAAATAGCAAGCCTTGACCTTTCAGGCAACTTCAGAAACATTTTCATATGCCATGAGGATGACTTGTAATCCCATTCTTAAAAGAATGAAACCACACAGATTTTAAACCTATAAAACAATTCAATCTCCTGTAATCATTTGTAATAAATCTTTTATAATTAATCATATATATTCACACACACATATATATTTTAGTAGAGATGTATCTTCTAAGATTCTAATTGGTAGGAGTTGTTATTCCATAGTATTGTACTCTACTTCAACTCATTGGTTGATTGGTTGATTGATACTGGAGTTTAAACTCAGGACCATGCAATTGCCAGGCAGGTGCTCTATCATTGAACCGTATCTCTAGTCCAGTTTCTTAAGTCTTTATTTCCAAACTTTGGAAGTATTTGCCCCATTAGTTTTCATGAATGAATGACTTTCTATTTTATCCCACAGAGTCCTAGATTATTTACATAATGAATTAGCAAGATACATAGTGAGGCAGTCTTATTACTGATAGCAGTTGTGTGTAGATGACAATATTATGAAATACAGCATATGCGCAAAGGTGTGTGTGACAGCATGTGTGTATAGTTATGAGCAGAGCAAGCAAATGAACATCCCGATTATAAAAATAGAATAAGCCTGTGGGTTTGACATTCTCTGGGGCTGTTCCTCTAGAGGAGACTACATTCCTATTTAGTCATAATCACTCCTTTACTTTTTAAAATAATTCATTACTGTAGTGTTATTATACAGGTGATATACAGAGGGGTTACAATTACATAAGTCAGGTAATGAATACATTTCCTTTCACACAGTGTCTTCTGTTCCTTCGCTCTCTCCTAGTTCCAATTTATTTGGTATTCAATTCTGTATTTGTGTCTGTTTCATATAAATATCACTGTACTTCACATATGCCCTACAATTTGTTTTTCACCTTACATTTTATGTTTGAGATTCATCCTTGTTGATAAATAATGGCTGATTTAGTCTTTCTCCACCCCCACCTCTGCCTCTCAAACCTTCCACAGATTTTCATGGTGTGAGTAACTTAAAATTTGGTTCTGCATCCTCTTTTTGATGGATATTTAACAGTCTAGATTACTTTGTTTGTTACAATAAATGATATTGAGGTGAGCTATTTCTATTTCTGTCTCTTAGTACCCATAAGACATTCTCCTATTCAGCTCTACTATGTGATACCAACTTGTTTTCCGAAGTGACCCAAATTATATTCCCTTCTGATGGAACCTGCACATTCATGAACCTTTAGATCCTTCTGCTCGATTCTGAACGAGTTTTAGTCCTTTTAGATCTGTCCAGCCTGGCAGGTGTGAAATGGAAGTTCCTTGAAATTTTTCCTTGCTTAGTAAACAGACCGAGCACCTTTTTTTTATGTGTCTACATGGTACTCTAGTTTCTGTTTCTGGGAAACATTTATTCATTTTTTTTCCTCTTTGGTTGTTGGCCTTGATCTTGTTGATTTATGGGAGTTCTTTTTTACATGTTTTAGACACATTTATCATGTTTGTCACTATTACAACGAATATTTTCTCCAGGCTTTAGGTTCTTCTTTTGTGGCTCTGCTAAACAAATAAAAGTTTTCAAAATAAATCTCATTGAATTTATGAATAATTCATTTTAATTGCTGTACATAAAATATTTTTACAGGTCATGAGGAAAATTTTCCTGTATTTCCTAAAATGCACTTTATAATAAAGTCTTACAATGGACTTTCAAGCATATTCCAAGGAAGAAATTGATTTTCTATTGTTTCTATGGGAATCTGTAGATCTACATAATTTATTTAAAGTCACATCTGCTCCCCATAGCTGCAAAACAAAGTCTGCCATAAATAAAGTCTCCCTAAATTGCTTGTTCTCTTTCTTAGCTCTTACATTGCATTTGTTATATTTGATAACCTGGGAGAAAGATTTTTATGTTGTCATAGCTTCTAAAAAGTCTTAATAACTTACAGGGAAATTCTTTTCATCATATTTTTAATCTTTTATTCTTCTGTGAGAATATTTGATATCATTATCTCAAGTGTTTTGCAACTTCCTATTGGGATTTTTACTGGATAAACACAGATGAATTTTAAGAGAAGCTGAGTTCTTTACAGTATAGGGTATTTCTATCCACAAACTCTCTCTGTGTCTCTGCTTACTTATTTAGTTCTCCTTTAGGGTCTTACAGCATAATTCTGTAGATTCTTATAAAGGATTTGTAATCTTAGATTCATTCTAGAGATCATCTTTTGAGATTCATAAAGGATATAATTTAACATTATATTTGCAGCTAAGAAGCAATATACTTTGAACATTTTTACCAAGCAGATTCAGATGATTATGGAGATTTTACTCCATTTGAAGTGTTAATACAGTGAATTACATTTTTGGTTTCTAATGCTCCACCAACTTTACATGTTTTGAGATAAACGTAATGTGGTTATACTTATTTTCTTTGGGGGAAGGCATGACTGAGTTAGATCTGCTGTATTAGTTGAAATGTATAAAAGTAAGTTAATTAACTTCTGAATAATATGATTCACCTCCCCTCCCCTCTCTTAGTTTCTCATCCATGCCTCTGTCAAAAGTTAGATTTTATCAAATGATTTGGAGAATGTTGCCTTCCCTCTGTTCTTTAGAAGTGATAGAGCATATTGGTTCCTGAAAGGCTTCTAAAAACTTGCTTGAAATCTGTTCCTTTATGATGTTTTCTGTGAAGAAGGCTTAAAACAACTGACTGGTTTGGAAAATGTGACTACCAGTCCTCAAATTGTCTGTCAGTTCAAGTCAGAGTTAGTATTCATGTATTTCTTACAGTTTATCTTTTTTATCTTGTTTTCATAGTTTGCAATATTGTTCCTTAGAAGAATGTCTTAAAATGTTATAGTTTATTCCTCACATTTTGGCCTTTCTTTTAAAAAAATTAGTGGAATTTTAGAGATGTTGCTCTAGTTTATTAAAACAGGATTCTGACTTGGTTCATCTTTTCTATTGTATCTTTGCTTTCTGTTCTGTATGCTTCATTCTCATCTGTTTCTGCTTTTGATTACATTTTCTTCTTCTTGCCAACTTTTGAAATTCTAATTCTCAAGTTGATACCTTAGTCTATTTTAGTTGTGTGTGTGTGTGTGTGTGTGTGTGTGTGATGAGTGTGTGTCTGTGTGTTTGGAGAGACAGAGAAATAGAGAACACACATTGTACACGTTTTCCTCTAAGTATACCTTGTGAATTTTGACTTATAGTTATTAGTCATCATTTCTCACTTATAGTATTTATTATTTTCCCCCTTTTTAGTGAGATCAGGTCTTGCTATTCAGCCCAGGCTGGCCTCAAACTCACAATCCTCTTTTCTTGTCCTCCAAGTGCTGGATTACAGACATGCAGCACAACACTCAGCTCAGCAATTTCTCTTATTTTCATTATATTTTATTTTACTCGGAAATGTGCTACTTTGATATATTTCTTTAATCTTTGTTTTTTTTCCTGTTTCTTCTTTTTATCCTCTGCTCTTCCTGTCTTTTCTTCTGTGTTAACACTTTCATTGTGTCTCTCACTAAATCTGCTATAATAAAAGAACTTAATCTATATAATATTGATTATCTGCAATCTGCTGACAGTTGCTTGATGTTCTACATTGTGGTCAGCTCTCTAAATGTTTCAAGTGGACTTGAGAAGCATATGTATTATTCAGTGACTAATTTCAGACATAATTTTCCTATCAGACCAAGTTTCTAATTATGTTGTTCAGATCCTTGTTCTTCATGCCAATTTCTTATTGATTCTTTGGTAATGCCAGTTACGTGATGCAGTATATCACAACTTCCACTCTGCTGACAGACTTGTCATTTTTTTCCTCCTCTTTGTATTTATTTTTCCATAGCACATTTTCAAATTTATGTTATATAGGGCAATAATTTTGGAATTATGGGTATTATTTTGATAGTGCTGGAATTTGAACTCAGGGCCTACGGCTTGTTATGTAGGTAGGCACTCTGCCACTTAAAGCATCCTCCTGTCCCCAGCTATCTTTGCCTTACTTTATTTCAAAATTGGGGTACATAATTATGCCTGGGTTGGCCTGAACTGTGATCTTCCTATGTAGGCATTCAGCATAACCTACATGGCAGCCATACACACTCATGGCTGGCTTTTTAATGGATTGAAATGAGATATTGTGAACATGTAGCCCAGGAGTGGCCTGAATTATGGTCCTCTTGACTTCTGCTTCCTGAGTGGCTAGCATTACACTTATGACCATTTAAACAATTTTTAAGAAATAGTGACACTCTTTTAATTGCTACCAATAATTTTGATTGGTAATATTATGCTACCCTCTTTTCTCAACTACATTTTAATCTATCTTTTACTACTGTTAAAGAACAAAATTTCAGGACATTTGAAGATCAAGTCAGCTGTTGGCAGCAATTTGTAAGTCAGGCAGCATCCTGCAGGAGGAACTCCACTGAATAGAGTTGTTTTTTAACTCAAATAGGAACAATGAAACAGCTTAACTAAAAAAGGTAGACTGGTTATTTCAGCCTAATTTCTTATCTTTCTGGGTTTTTTTTGTACATAGTTGTACAAGGGGATTTATTGTAAAAGTTCCACATAGCATACAATGGTATTCAATCAAACTTACTCTTCCTCTCCTCCCCTACCTCTTAATTAAAACAATTTCAACATGTTTCATCCTTCTGTTTTCATACATGTATAAAATTCTTTACCTATATTCATCCTCATTTGGTTTACCTGCCCCTACCCAGTGGTAATTGCCCCTACCAGGACCTATTTTATTATTGGAGATAACATTTTTGCTTAGGGCTAAGATTTGAACTCAGAGCCTTGTGCTTACCAGACAGGCATTTTACAACTTAAACAATGACCCCAGGACATTGCTTTTTCCCTACGTTGCTTTTTCCCTCTTAGGATTTTGAAAATCTTATTCCAATATAAATTTCAAATATTTCTGGTAAATCCTCACCATTCTGTTTTTCTCTTTCATTTGTGGAGTGTCATTTTTTCCCTATTTATTTATTGTCATTGTAAACATGATGTACAAAGTGGTTACAGTTACATAAGAGATAAAGAGTACATTTCTTTTTGGACAATGTCACCTCTTTCCTCCTTTCCCAGTTTTTTCCCTCCCATTCCTGCCTACAAGTTGTAGAGTTTATTTTCATCATAGTGTCTAGTGAGTATCACTCCTGCTTTTGATCACTGTTTGTCCTTCCATTTCTGTGCCCTCCTCTTATCCTCCCAAAGACAGATAAACAAATGAACAAGACAAAAGGAAATGAAAACAAAAACAGCAACAAAGGAAAAAAAAAACACCTCTTGTTCCCATTTTGTGGAGTTCATTTTAATAAATATTATTTTATTTGGTCAGATGCATATAGCTATTGTGAGATATTTTTAAACCATTTTATGTATCTTTTTTGTTTGGGGAAATGTTTTACCAAGGTATCTACTTAAGTCTGAGTTACTTTTTATTCTCAGTGCGTTTTGGACTCCTGAGGTATCTGATCAGTTCTGAGAATTGTGAAGTCAGTGGCCTTACCTATTTTGTCTTTTCCGTCTTTGTGAATTTTAGATGGATCTGTGTTGCACTTTCTCATTCTCTTTTCAGGCCTTTTAGCTTCTCTTACATTTTGCTTCTTCTCAATGTTGTATTTATGAACATTTCCCCTCAATTTTATCCTTCAGTGCACAATGTCTTTCTTCAGATGTGAGTAACTTGGTAAATGAAATTGCAGGCGCTTTTCTCCCCTCCTACTCCCGGACATACTTTCAGCATTATTTATATTTCTTTCATCTTATACTTACCTTGTATTTCTTAGTATCTGTGCATGCTATCTACTTGTCAGCCTTGCAGGAATGATCCCGTGGTTTTCATTTTGTGTTGAATTTTACTCTTTTCTTGTTTTGTGATTTTTTTTTTCATCTTTTTTTTTTCAGGTTTAAATTTCCTCTGGAAAGGATTTGAATTTGCTTTATGGGAAACAGGAGGTACTAACCACCCACTACCTCTTTGAAGTACAGTGCATATGTGTTCTCTAGTAGCAACTGGGCTTGAGACTAGAAAGTCTCCCAGGGAAAGATTTCCCTCATTCCTACCCGCAGTCCGGACCTAAGGAGAAGCGGGTGTCTCACTGGCTCCCCCTTCAGGACATTTACCAAGCCAACCACCTGGGGGACTCCAGCTCTGTTATCTGTAGATCTGTGTCACAAAACCATCCAATGAGCCATTTCATAAATTGCCATCTCTGCTTACCACTCACACAGCCTTCAAAATATTAGACACCAGGTCCCTGTGGTTGAACTAAGGCCCCAGAGCTGATTCTGGTTTCAGTGCTGCTCGGCTGAATGCGTTCATCCATTCTTGTCATTTCTGGCCCCCAAGGATCAGTTTCACTTATTTGCCCAACAGCTCAGCACTGCACTAGAGTGTTGTTGTTTTAATTGATCGTTAGTAGTTCTCTTACATTTCTCAGAGGTGGTATGTAAAACTACTCTTCTATAGGAAACCAAATATGATTTTTTTTTTTTTTTTTTTTTTTGGCCAGTCCTGGGGCTTGGACTCAGGGCCTGAGCATTGTCCCTGGCTTCTTTTTGCTCAAGGCTAACACTCTGCCACTTGAGCCACAGCACCACTTCTGGCCGTTTTCTGTATATGTGGTGCTGAGGAATCGAACCCAGGGCCTCATGTATATGAGGCCGGCACTCTTGCCACTAGGCCATATCCCCAGCCCCCAAATATGATTTTTTTTAACTAAGGAATTTTATCTAGAATGAGCCTTCTTTTTATTGCTTCTGTATGTTTCTTTTTGTGTGAATGCCTATATATGTACAGATGTGTATATATAAATATTTATGTACACATACATATATATCATACTGATATATGTAAATAGTGTCAGTAAATGGCAGTCTTGTTAAGATCAAGCCATTCCAGCTTTACATGCAAGCAAAAGGCATATTCGGTAGACCACCATATGAAAAAATTAGAAATGTTCCCCTACTAACAGACCTCGACATTCTGTCCTCCCGTTCCTTGTTTTATTTTTATGTCATAGTTTAAATAAAATAGCAGAGCCTTGAAGTGGCAAATAGTGGGAAATTTTCAATTTAATGAAGCATAAAATGTTAAGAAATTACAAATCTGCTCAACAAGTGAACGGGAAAACTGGCTGAGAAATCCCTAGAACTGCATGGTTGTTAGCAGAGCTTGCTTCTTGACTTCATTTGTCTCTTTATTTGTCCAGAGTTTAAATCTCACTGGTAGCATATGTGACAGAAAGCATTGCTCAAACCCTGTACCATTTCCTTGCTTCTTTTGAAAATTAGTAAAAATAGCAAATGTACCTGTCTCAATTTGCTGTTGTGAAAAGTAGAACTTAATTATGATGGCACATAATATGCAGGGAGTGTTGAAAGTATTAAAAGGAGGGATCTTATTTTTCTGAGTGAGATTTTGAAGTTTAAGCCTTTTGTAAGCATTCCATTTCAGAAGTTGGCATTTGAAGACCCCATCTCCCAACTGAGTACTCCTACTTTCCTGTAGTTGTTCAGTAAACATCTCTATTGCCATGAGCACATGTAAGGCTTCCTTTCTAGACTGATGTTTTTTCTCATTCCCTAAATAATATGATTCTGTGTCCCAACCTCATAGTGACTGGCAGTATGAAATTCTGAAATGCTGTCATGAGAGCTTATTGGGTTTATTCTGTGACACCTGAGATTCTGGATTTTTTTTTGTATAAATGCATATAATTTGCATACTCTCAGAGCTTGTGGAGTATATCTGGGTATTGTTTTCTTACACACTGTATTTCTGAAATTGCTCTGTAAGTCCTCAGAGGATGGGAATCTGAAAGTAGTTTTTTTTAATATCCATTTTGTTAAATTTTTATATTCGTCTTGCTAAATTTTTTAGAATAATGCCATCCCTCATTCATTCAGTCCTGCAACAGCTTTTTCTTTAATTGATCATTTAATAAACAGGAGATATTTACAATGAGTTTCTAGGATCTGGGGCCTATATAAGTGCTCAAGGGTGCTAAGCCATCATGGATTTATACTAGCCTAGAGGAAGACAACATTAATGAGAAAAGAGCCAAGGATATTAAGTAGTGGCCAGGGAAAGCTTCTGAGAACAGTGACATTTGAGCTTTAATTTAAGTATCTTTAAAGTAAAGCATCTGAGGATATGAGAATAGTTCAGAAGGGGAGAGGTTGATGTTTTGAAAACCAGGAAGAAGGCCTGGCACAAGGGATAGAAGGACACAAGATAAAGCCTGAAAAGCAGACAACACTGGCTTATTTAATATAAGTTCCACTACAGTATTCCAGGTGGAAGGGCTTCAGATTCACATTGTCTCTCCCCCCTCTTGAACGCTTGTTGCTATTCCCTGAACTTCAGTTGTTGATTCTAGTGAATAACTCTTTCCTGCGATTCCATTCTCATCAAATTTGTCTGAGTATCAATGACCAATGAAGCTAGTTTAATTAGTGATGTATCAAAGAATAAATGTGTCAATTGGTCTAAATTCTCTGGGTGGAGATTTTCCCTCTTGCTGGCAAGTGGATTCTGCAAGGCAAGCTTTGCATATGAAGGGCAGATCACAGCAAGATGCTGGCGCCTTGCAACAAACAGATTGCAAATCGAAATAAATTACATGCCCTCCCTTGGCTTAGCTTAATTTGAATTACTATTATCTAATATGAGTTTCCTGAACTGTTAATCAGGGCTTTCTAACAAGTTGATTGGGAAGCTATGGAAACTCTTCTCCCTGATTGAAAGATATCTAACAAAATTGTAGGGGTCACCCATCTCCCTACCTTCTTCTAGGGGTTCCTGAATAGGGATTTCACATAATCATGTGGTAGATTTTGGGCTGGGAATGTGGCTTAGGGTAGAGTGTTTGCCTAGCATGCACGAAACCCTGGGTTTGATTCCTTAGCACCACATAAACAGAAAAAGCTGGAAGTGGCGCTGTGGCTCAAGTGGTAGAATGCTACTAGCCTTGAGCAAAAGAAGCCAGGGACAGTGCTCAGGCCCCCAGTGTTCAAGCCCTAGGACTGGCAAAAAAAATGTGGTAGATTTTCAAACTCTTTCATAAATAGATAGGAGGCTCTTGTCCTTGTAGGTCCTAGATCTTCAGGAATGGAATGGATGGATCACTTTGAAAGTAGAGGCGTTTTGCAATGGAAAAAAAAAAAAGATTTGAAGAAAAGTGATAGGCAAATATGATGTTTTTTTTGCTATGGCATTATCCATCTCTGCTTTTGAAAAATAGACATGTCATTTGGAAATTACAAAGCAAAATAGCTTAATTTGCACCAGCAGAGTTAAGTGGTGTGTGTGTGTGTGTGTGTATGTGCGCGCGCGTGTACACACACATGTAGGTAGCAGTCTTCAGTGAGTTTTAATTTGGGGATCCAGCACAAAAATGCAGTTGGGAAGTTAAAAGAGAGTCAGCAGAAGGCTTGGCGAAAGAGAAAAGCTGCGGTTCTTGGTGCTTATCCCCAGCAAAGAAATCTTTGTATGATGTGTGAGCACTTGAGATGGCTGGGACCAAACAGCTTAGGCATTATTTGACTTGGACTAGACAGCTCTGAGATGAAATGGCCTTTCATTCAATTTTGTTAAACAGGGACATATGACAGGCCTTGCTTCATTCTCAGTTTGCCAAGTAAAAAAGATTGGCAACCACGGAACAGTACAAGATATTTTTTGCCCCATCCGTTTCTTGATGGCAGCAGTTCGAGCTCAATAGACAGTTTTTCAACTCTGAGAGTTATTTTGTTTGCTCAGTGTTTCCCGACTTGTCTGGATATAGAAAAGTGAATAGCAAAAGCCCAAGTGCCATCTCTTTACATAGTGCAGCTAGTGCCCCCTCGTGGACAATGGCAAGAATGCAAGTAAAATGAACTGAATCTGAAGGTTATTTCTAACCCTCAAGATAAAGGATGTGTTAGGCCCCAAGCCCATACATTTGTGGGGAGAGTTTTAACAAAGAAATTAAATATATGTTATACAAGTTCACAAATTTTAAACAAAACTGATATCACAGAAAATGTATTTTTGGAAAGGTTTGGGAATCTTATCATCTTAATCTATGGCAATTATTTTGGACAAAAGTTGAATGTATATTTAAGAGTGATACAAAGTTCAGCCTTAATACTTAATTCATTCTGCCTCATTAGAATTTGATCTACTATTTAGTACCACTTTCTCAAGTGAGTATTCTTTCATTGCCCAGCTGTTCACATTAATCAGTGTGTAGTACATTATCTTGTAATGGTTAAAGTTCTCCACAGTAACCAATAGTTAACACTAACCTGGAAGAAGTAACTTTAGGGTGGGCATTCCAGGGATGTTATAGGACAGGGCCAGGGAAGGTTGACTGTAGGAACAGGCCAATAGAACCATTAGAAATATTCAAAGTTACATCTAGGCCTGCACAAGAAGAGCCAACAATGACCTAAAGGTCCTATCAGCAACAAAAATTTGCTTGATTCAACTTCATCAGGTTGTAAATGAGTTCCTTCTCCCTGGGAGGAGGGCAGTGGGTGACTCTGCAGTGTCCCTCCACAGCTCTGACAGGACAGATCGAAGTTTCCCTGCTGATGAGCCTCAACCAAGAAAGAGCATGCTGTTCATTTGGACTTTAAATACCTATGCAGATGGTATCAGCAGATGTTTCCTAACAACAGATTTATAAAAATAAAAATAATTACAATTGCACTTGAAGTTTTAAACACAGATAGGTGCAGAGCTTTCATGCTTTGGCATGACTCTTATTTTGAACAACTATGTCACTCAACAGCAAGGGGCTGATGGAGCCTCTGATGAGCTTCGCCTTGCCATCTGTAGGAACACCACCACTGTGGTCTGGCCTGTGGCTCCCTCTTGCTATTTCTCTGACCTTATCAAAATGCTGGTACAGTGGTTATAGGATCCAGTAGGCTTTAAAACAATAGTGAAATCATTCCTCCCCAGTTTAAGCAAGAGTGTGAGGCCCTGAATTCAAGCCTTGGTATTAGCAAACAAACCTTCGCACACACATGCTTACACACACACAGACACACACACACACACACACACACACACACACAGAGCTATTAGGAGATGGAAGCAAATGTTCTTGCGGGATGTCAATCCAAGTTTGATCCCTTGAGTGTCTCAGGGAATTGATGGACCATTGCTAAAGTCTGCCTCTTCTCTCTTCTGTGTTCCCTTGGCTTCATCCATGATGTACTAATATTGATAAGTGTCTTCCTCATCACGCAGCTTCACTTTTGAACATCAGCCTGCCTTGTCCAATGTGTTTATTCACAAGTAATCGCTGAAAATGTTTCACACACCGGGCCCCTGGCCAGGTGCTGAGGACACAATCGTGGACGACACAGGTGTGGTTACCATTTACACAGAGAATACCATACCACCATCAACAAACACCATCTCCAATGATTGTTGATAATTATTTTTGTACTTTTAAGCCTACATTTAGTTTCCTCTCTCTCCCTCTCTCCCTCTCTCCCTCTCTCCCTCCCTCCCTTCCTCCCTTCCTCCCTCCCTCCTTCCCTCCTTCCCTCCCTCCCTCAAAACTTTTGCTTTTCAAAAGTGATAGATGGAGAAACATTAATCACCCACACTCTCAATTGCCTGAGAGGATCAGTAAGCCAACACACCTTGCAGTTCTGTTGTGTAACAATCCATATTTGGAGATAATTTTTTTCATTGTATATTTTCTACTCAGTGGCTATCCCCCCAAACTGTTGATACTTTCACAGGAAGGGGTAACCTTCTGTAGTGTTTGCATTTTGGGCTTAGTAGCTGGGCCAAAGGAAATATTTGTAGCCAGCAATGATGTGTTGAAGAAATCAGGTCATTTCCTGTATGTGGTATTATTCTTCAACAAGTTGGCTGGGAGAAAATAATAAGCAGAAATCATCTCTGTTTTTTTCCTAATAGGACAAGCTTGTCTATGAGAGAACTTGAGAAATATTTAACTGTGCTTTTTGTCAACTTGCTGACTAAAAAAATGTACCTTATTACTTTAATTTTATTTCTTTGAATTACAATTGCAAAGGATCAGTTTTGCCTGGAATCATTGACCAAGGATAATTTTGGGCTTTGTGTTTCTTACTGGCTTTTCTTTTGTAGTCTGACCTTCTAAATGATAGCATGATTTCTATATATGTTGCAAGGTGATATGTCATTATTATGACTGCTCTTTCTTTTCATGAAAAAATGTTAGCGGTTAAGTATGTTGACACACACCTATAATCCCTGTTACTCCAGAGTTAGAGATTGAGAGGCTCATGCTTTGAGGCCAGTCTAGACAAAAGCATAAGACTCTATTTGAAAAGTAACTGAAGCAGAAAAGGCTGGGATGTGACTCAATTAGTAGAGCACATACAAGCCTGAGACCCTGGGTTGCTTAAATACCCAAGTACCATCAAAAACAAGGAAGAAAGAAAAACAGAGCGACAGAGAGGCAGAAAGAAAGGAAGAGAGGGAAGGAGGGAGGGAGGGGGAGGGAGGGGAGGGGAGGAAGGACAGGAGGAAGAAAGGAAGGAAGAGAGGGAGGGAGGGAGGCAGGGAAGGAAGGAGAGAGGGAAGGAAGGAGAGAGGGAAGGAAGGAAGAAAGGAAGGAAAGAAGGAGAGAAGTCAGCAAGCAAGCAAAGAAAGAAAGCATCCAAACAAGTAAAACTAAGTTGGGGAAAAATTAATTTTGTATGGTTCAATCTTGAATAGTTTAAACCTTGTGTTGTAAAACTAAAGCTTTTGTACTTACCCCCCAAATACATAAAGTTTCATGTGTTCTTTTTCTCTCATGTCTAATAACCTCTAATTGAAGAGTTGTGTTTCCTTGAAAACCAGTACTATATTCTTTGTTATACATTGTATTAGAGAGACTGTTCTTGAAGGATCTAGTTTCATCTGCTTTGGCACTGCTGGGTTTTGTGCTACTTCTAACATGACAGAGTTTGGAGCTTTGCCTGACGCCTTTTAGACCCAAACCTCCTCAGGCCTCTCGGAAACCTACTTGACCCTTTGGGCTTGGCTGGGTGCTGGCGTTCTATGTGTTTGTGGGATTCTCTGTGTATTTTTGCCAATGGAAATTGCCAATTCCCACTTCACTCTGAGGTCACTTTACTAGGAACTAACCCAGTGGCCTTGTAAGATACCCTGGTTCATCTTCATTTTACTCAAATTGAATTAACTGAGCAGGAATTTCACTTCCACAAAACAGATCAATTCTTTCTACTGATTACTTTTATGCACAAACACAGCCTTTCCAACACCAGCACATTCTGAAATAATAGGACACCAGAACAAATTGTGTTTGGCTGGATTGTGTTGTCTACTTATACTCTCTAGTAGTTTCATGTACCCTCCCCTTCCTTTTATTTCTCATTCATTTTTATTCCTTTTTATTTTTGCTCTATTGGGGATTGAACTCAGGGCTTCATTCTTGCTAGGTGGGTGCTCAACCTCTTGAACAACACTCTCAGTCCTTTTGCTTGTACTGTGTCTCAGATGGGAGTCTCAAAATTTTTGCAGCCTAACATAGGATTGTGATCCTTCTTGCCTTCAGAGTAGCTGAAATTATAGGCATGAACCACCATGCCCAATATTTGGTCTTTAAATTTGAATTTCTCACCCCTGCTCTCCACTCTGTTTTCCTGAACTCCTGACATAGAGTATGATACTTACTTCATGTGAATGCTTATTTTATGCTAATAAAGAATTCATCCTGTTTCACTGTTTAGGAGTTTTCATTGTTCTTGTTGTGCTGGTCTTAGGGCTTGAACTCAGGGCCTAGGCATTGCCCTTGAGCATTTTTGTCCAAGGCTAGCACTCTACCACTTGAGCTATAGATCTACTTCTAGCTTTTTGAGGTTAATTGGAGACAAGAGGCTCTTGGACTTTTCCTGCTTGGGCTGGCTTTGAACCATAATCCTCAGATCTCAGCCTCCTGAGTGGCTAGGATTACAGCTGTGAGTCATCAGTGTCTGACTGTTTTACTTTTGATGATATTTAAATACAGAATAGATATTTGTTGAGGAAAGTGGCATTGTGTTTGTCATAACATTATATTCCGATTGGATGGCAGGCATTTTCTGTTTGGTTAGATTGCATTTTACCGGATCATGGGAGCATATTGCAGACCATTAAACTCTGTTGGTTAATTTCAATATTTGCCACCTTTTAATGTTGCTGTTTTTTGTTTTGTTTTTTTTTCCTTTTCTTCTTCCTTTCATTATGCCTATCTTTCTTTCACTGTAGTGGGGTTTGAACTCAATGCCTTAGATTTCATTATGAATGGGCATAGACATAAACATTCATAAGTAATACTTGTCAAACAAAAGGAGGCATATTCTGTATTGTAACTGGGAACTGGATGGAAGAGACACAAGACGATTCAGGAGAGATGTCTTGAGGAAGAAAGTGTAGGACATTACTGAGCATTTATGAGGCTCTCAGGGTAGAATGTATTTCATAATGCTCAGAGCACCTGCTAGGGAAAGGTCACCAGAATTTTACTCCACACATGAACATCAGAAGGTAAAGAAATTCAACATCCTCTTTAGTTATTTGTTGTCTCCCCTGAGAATTCATTCCAAACCCACAATGGCTGAGCACAATGTGCTCAATCTGCACTTTGGTAAATAGATCAGTAGTAAACATTATAAAGTTTCCAGAAACATCTAAGGATGCTCTTTCGATGTTATAAAGCTGATTGATAATCATGCTCATGTTTTTAATGACAGCCCCATAGTTGTCCATGATCATAATTTTCTTGAGATATCACTTCCTGCAGTCAGCTTGGCCTGCTGATGGCAAAGCCATCCTCCTGTGCCCTATGGAAGAGAAGACAGAAAAGCAGAATTCCTGCGAGAGATCATCTTTCCTTTCTCTTATCTTTCCCATGTTTTCCTGTCAGTACCAAAGTAATTCAGTAATGAGAACTTTCTGCAGTAATTACTGTTGAAGAACTATGTAGATTGAGCTGAATGTGTATCCAGAAAAGATTCAGAATGCAGAACAAGGTATAGTCTCAGTTCTCTATTCAAAATCAGGAGTTCGAGCATATCAAACTATGATCAGAGTTTAACATTCACATATCATGAATGCTTATGTCTCTTCAGATCCTGGCTCCTGATTCTTCTAACTCTAATCACATACCTGAGTTCTTTAACATGGGCCTAATTTTGAATATGTCATGTAGTAAATATGTGATCACATAAGGTAAAAAATGTGTAAGTAACTAATATAGTCCCTATTTATATTACTCCTGTTACAAATTACCTAATTTCATTGTCTCAACTCTGTACACATGTGTCAACTGTCTTTTTTTATTTTTTCAAATTTTTATTATCAAACTGATGTACAGAGAGGTTACAGTTTCATACGTTAGGCATTGGATACATTTCTTGTACTGTTTGTTACCTTGTCCCTCATACCCCCTTCCCTCCCCCCCCTTTCCCTTCCCCCCCCCCCCGGAGGTGTTCAGTTCACTTACACCAAACAGTTTTGCAAGTATTGCTTTTGTAGTTGTTTCTCTTTTTTTACCCTGTGTCTCTCAAACTCAACTGTCTTTTACTAGATAGAACTGAGTTTAATCTACTCATTATAAATGATAAGACACAGAGTGGTTTCATCTGTCTATCTCCCCAACTCTTCAAGTACTTTCCAAATGAATAAATGCATTTGTGAGTGAATGAGTTTACCAGTGAGCTAATACATAATTCTGTGAGTATACTCATAGCTGGTATTTATCTAGGAAAAGAAGTTGGAAAGTCTGGCTTATTTGTGCTTTGTGTAATATATGCACAAATAGACCTTCACATTTTTGTACCCTTGATGTGTATTTTTTTAAGTTTTTTACCGTGTGTGCGTGTGTGCGCGCGCGCATGGGTTTGTGTGCACGATCACACACGTGCTGAATTCAGGGCTTTGTATTCTCCCTTAACTGTTTAGCTTAAATGTTAGGCTACAGCTCTAACACATGAGCTATATTCTGGTTTTTTGTTGATTAGTTGGAGATAAGAGCCTCAGGGATTTTTCTACCTGGCTGACTTCAAACTGTGATCTGCAGATTTCAGCTTCCTAAGTAGCCAAGATTACAGGCATCAGTCACCACCACCAACTGTCTTGAGTTTTTAACTTTTTACAATGTATTTTTTGTATTTGTAAAGTGTATTTTTGCTTAGAATTGAGCTTTGCAAAATTATAATGACTGTTAGCAAAAGTGTCAGTTCCCCTCAATGCCATTTCTGTTTTCTTGTTGCCTTAAACATGGAATGAGGGGAGATAATTAAGAAAAAAAACCCACCACTTTGATATTCAGATGCTGTTTGAATAAGATGTACTGTCATTTCCATTTAAATATACTACCTTCAAGGCTAATTTCCCCAGATTCCTTACTTATGAGGGTCTTTCAAATGGTACACATCCTCTTTTCTACATTGTGAGATACATTTTGCATTTCCCCTATGAATGGACCTGATACACTGGCAAAAAAGTTTGCATCCATGGTGAAGGGACCCTGATAATGTGTAAAGTCTAAAAATATGAAACCCTAACTAGTGGTTTTTCTGAATACAGAAGTAAAGTCTTGGAACTGAAATAGGACTCATCATTCTAAATATGGGCACCTAAACTATCCAAAGTTTATGTAGGAACTCAAGATAGATAGGAGAAAGCACTGCTCTCTCTCTAGCTGTATAGGCTGAGCAAAAGGCAAATACAACCCACTCTTTTTTCTGTTTATCCATCAGGACTCATTTGGTTACTAGTGTTCATTGAAAGCCATAGGCTCACAAGCCTTACCAAAACCTCAGTTCCTTGCAATCTTTACTCACACAGAAAACATCCCCACAACACATTCTGGACATTGGCTTTTATTGTAAATTAGAACTTGAAAAAGTGTGAGTGGAAATTAGACATGATGGCACTTATCTGGCATCCTAGTACTTGGGAAACTTAGTCAAGAAGATTGTGAGCTCAAGATCAGCCAAGGCTAGCTGGAGACCTCTCCCCTCATCTAAATACAGTTTTTTATTAGAACTTAACATGTTAAAAGGCTTATGTTTATAGGTAGATGAATTCTAGCATATTTGCCAGTGCAGCATCATTGAGATGTCATCTTAGCATACAGGAAAGGAGTAGAGCATATGATTGAAAATGATGATTAAGAGGTACTTTTTTGCTGGCCCATAGTCGCTCATGCTTGTAATCCTAACTACTAGATCGGATCATGGTTCAAAGCCAACGCCAGGCAGGAAAGTCCATGAGACTCTTTTCTCCAATAAACTACCCAGAAAAAGTAAGAGGTGATACAATGGTTCAAGTGGTAGAGCAGTAGAATGCTAGCACTGAGTAAAAGAAGCTTAAGGACAGTAGGTAGGCCCTAAGTTCAAGTCCCAGGACCAGGAATAAAAGTACTTTCTGCAGCTGTGACTTATACAGATGGCCCTTAGCCAGAGAGGCTGAAAGGGCTTTCTGGAAGGATACCAAGAAGCAGATCTGGTTTCCCCTTGGAATTGCTGGGGAAAATATCACACGGAGGTTTGAGGTTCATATGGCAATAGGAGGCATGCACAGAGTATATGTGAAAATTGCTTCACTCTACTGTTTTGATCATAGAACTGCAGATTTTTACTATTTATGCTATTTGCTTTTGAGGCCAGGACCCTGGTAGAATTTTTAAAGATGTATGTTTGACATGCAGAAAATACAGCTAGAGAGAGAGCAGTGCTTTCTCCTATCTATCTTGAGTTCCTACATAAACTTTGGATAGTTTAGGTGCAGATGTTGGAGATGATTTGAAAATAACCTGATTATCTCTTTTATATTTATTTCATTTATTTCCTTCTTAATCATTAAAATAAATACTTTCTTCTCTGTTTGGATGATGATTTTTAGTGATCATCCCCTTCATCTACCTTGTGTCTGATTCATAATATTTTTCTAATTTCTTCCTGTTTTGTTTAATAAAAATATTTTCTATATCATGTATATGTATGTATATATAATATTCTTATTCTCCCTAATTTTCCCCAAATAATAGTTATAACTCAAAAATATTTACTTTGTGTGTGTGTGTATTCCAGTCCTGGGGCACAAAAAAATCCCAGTCCCTGAGCTTTTGTGCTGAACACTAATATGCTACCACATAACCCACATCTCCACTTCCAGCTCCTTTTCAGCAGGAGAGGGAGTGCTGGTAGTTAATTGGAGACAAAAGCCTCATGGACTTTCTTGCATTGGCTGGCTTCGAACCGCGATTCTCAGATCTCAGCCTCCTGAGTAGCTGGGATTACAAGCATAAGCAACTGGTGCCTGGCTCAAAGCTATTTTTTTATATCTTCAGATTAGAACATGGAGTTTTGTACCAAGAAGAGTGGAGAGTGCCCATCTTTGTGTCTTAATTTTACATTGTTTTTAGGGAGAAGGGTTACCAGATAGTTTGGGGGAGGGATTTAACTAGCTATATGCTAGCTTAAGTCCTTATATGCTTTTAGCAAGTGAAGCACAATTTTCACAGGTGTGCTAAGTTATTCTATCAATGAATCTTGTTTCTAAATATGGGGAAATTATGTGCACTATGAGTATGGGATTTTAGGCCAAGCAAACAGCAAGCACAACCCACTCTTTTTCCTGTTTATCCACAGGACTCATTTGGTTACTAGTGTTTATTGAAAGCCACAGGCTTACAGCCTTACTAAAACCTCAGATCCTTGCAATCTTTACTCACACCTTTTCTTTTCATTTAGTTATATTTTGGAGAGAGTCTTATGTTTTGCCCAGAACTATTCTTAGACCATAATCCTACTCCAGGATTGCTAGGATTACAGATACAAGTCACCACAACCAGCTTAATTGTTCAGTTGTTCAGTTCATCTCTTGACTGGACCATCTTTGAACCACATCACAAGGTGTCACTCCACCATATTCCATTAATTACACAGATCTATGTGATGATGCTGGAGGAAGAGACTATGGCAGGGTGTGAGGACTAGGAGCCGGGAATCCTTAGGAGACAGCTTGGATACTGGGTACTAGAGAAAAGAGTGATGAACTGAGCATTATCAGAAACGTGCTAAGTGCAGACCTAGGGAGAAAGCATTCTAGTTAAGAGAAGCAGCAATTCGTGAGTCCCCAAGACAAGGGAAGTTTGGTGGTATCAAGAAATAGATCTAAACCTAGTTGTTGAAGCAAGCAGAAGTTATAGGAGGAAGCAGGGGCCAGATTACACAGACCTTACAGATTCATGGTAATCAAAATCCAGAGGGAAATTTAGGCAAAAAGTCCCTGTAAGATGCACTATAAAAATATTGCAAGGGTCAGCTGGGCTCTCCTGCCTGTAATCCTAGCCACCCAGGAGGCTGAGATCTGACGATCATGGTTTGAAGCCAACCCAGGCAGGAAAGTCCATGAGACTGTTTATCTCTAATTAACCACTAAAAATGCCAGAAGTGGGCCTGCAATTCAAGTGGTAGAGGGTTAGCCACAAGCAAAAAATCTCAGGGACAGTGCCCAGGCCCTGAGTTCAAGCCCCAGGACCACACACACACACACACACACACACACACACACACACACACACACACACACACAAAATTGGAAGGACCAGCTTGCATTTTTGCTTAAGCAATTAGATACTTTCCCTGTTATTTATCAGCAAAGGCATTTTTCGTTCCAATTTCTCCCAGTTGTTTTTAATGCTGTTCAAAAATCAGGATTTAATGTATGGTTTAAAAATAATAATTCAGACATATAAAAGAGTAGCTCTTTGTTCTTTTGACCATCACCAGCCCCCCGCCCCCGCCCCAGCACACTGGCCAGGGGTTGAATGTGACTTTTTATAAGGTAGTTTTAATCTCCAGAGAAAAGGCAGGTTTTGATTTCAAATGAGATTATTCTGCTCTATCGCTCTGTGCAGGTGCTGAGATATTGGATATAGCTCACTGACTTGGGGCAGGAATGTGTTCATTTTCTCTCTTACACTGAGCATGCCATTCCCTAGCATGCCTCTGAAGATATTCCAATAGAAGGTAGCAGATAAAATCACAATCTTGGATCCCAGCCATGTGTGAAGAAGAGACCTTTTCTGCAGGTCTAACAGTGTGAAGCAAGCTTTTTATTCTCCCCCCTCCTCACTAACAGTTGTTTCCTTTTACCTAAGAACAGGAATTGTTGTGCTTTAAAAGCTCTCAAAGACAATATACCAGCTTTTCCAATATGACTTTACTAACTTTTGGGTGACTTTTATTCAAAGTAAGTTCAGAAATACTTTTTGTGCAAATATTTCTAATCATTGGAATGTATTTCTATTTTATTTATTTATTTATTTATTTATTTATTTTTTGTCAATCATGGGTTTGAATGCAAGGCCTGAGTGCAATTCCTGAGCTTTTATGCTCAAGGCTAAGTGCTGTACCACTTTGAGCCACAGCGCCACTTCCGGATTTTGGTGGTTAATTGGAGATGAGTCTCACAGACTTTCCTGTTCTGGCTGGCTTCAAACCATGGTCCTCAGTTTCCAGCCTTCTGAGTAGCTAGGATGACAGCTGTGAGGGACGGGCACTGGGCAATTTCACTCCTTTGTATGTGTGGTTTGGTCTTCTGGATATACCTAACTTCTCATAGGAAGTGATGCTTCTTTTTCAAATTCAGTGTGCCATTTTCCCAGCTAAGACATCTTTTGTCCTTGTGAACAAATCTACCAGCTGTTGCCACAAGTTCATGAAAAGGCTTTCAAGCCTCCTTCAGAACATTTTTTCCTAGCACTAAGTAATTCTTTTTGTTCAGGAAGAATTTCTAATATATTGTAGGCCCAATATGAACTTAATTATTTGAGCCAATTATTTGGAGGCAAATCATTTAGAATAATCATTGTTTGGGGGGCAAAGTGTTTAGTATAATCAGTGTAAAACATTTCAGAGTTTTCTAGCAAATTTTCCCCCAGATATTTTGCTCATTAGAATCCTGTAACCACTTCAAAGACTAGGAAAAGTATTAGGGTGGCTGACCTCAGAAGATCTGGAATGCATCGAGGTAGAAAGCAATCCTTGTCTTTTCTCATATTTCCTGGGAGCAATGATAACAACCCTCATGGAAATCTGTGGTTCATTTTATTTATGTGATGATTATTGTCATCATTGATTATCCCCTGGGAATATTAGCAAATGCAGTACTCAAAAATACGACATCTGTTATGTCTCTTTAGCTTATTTAACAGTCAAGAAAAATGTCTATTGCTGTCTCTTGGCATTCTTTTTAGAGTAAGTCTTGTCACTTAAGTGGGAGCTGGGCTTGGGGTCCTGCATCTTTGATGGGGAGTGACAACAAGGAGATGATGGATGGTGAGTGATTGATGCCTTCTGTAGCTGCAGTTATGACAGCAAAATTCTGCAGTTAGGCATGCTTAGGGGAACCAACAGCCATGTGTTTATCTGCAAATCTCTTCATACATTAATTCCACAACCATTTACCAGGACTCTCCTGAGAGTAGCCATTTGCTGGGTGTTGAAACCACAGTCATCAATAGCACAGAAAGAAGTCTTGTAACCATGTTTCTTCTAGTCTAAAAAGAAGGACAGACATGAGCATACAGATAGATTATTTGCTACAGCCTTGAAAGCCGCTGTGAAGTAATATATAGAGTAGTCCATGGATGTTATGAAAACATATAATAATGAGATGGGGACTAGCACAATTGAGGACTTAGAAGTCCTTTTCTGAGGAGGTGACACTAAAGCTGAGAATTGAAGCATAGAAAAGGAGGCAACACTCCTGGGCCATGATGAGAAGAAGGTAAATGGAGACCCAACACTCCAGATTGATGGAATTGTTTCTGCAACTCTCTATGAATTTGTCATTGATGACTAACAGGGTTACTTTTTGTGTTCTTTTATTAAGGTTGAGTCATGTCGAATTAAAAATAACTTTTGTCATTTGGTGTGACTTTTTTTCTGTGTGTGTGTGTGTGAGAGAGAGAGAGAGAAAGAGATGCCATTCGAAGGATGAACATGATGTTCATAAATAGAAACAGAATATCATTCTAAAGGAAATAAGCTAGTTACAGATAAATACTTCATGATTCCAAGCATATGAGGTATCTAAAACCATTATAGAATAGGAGAGGAATGGTGATTACCAGGGCCTGGGGAAGTAAGAAACTATTAACAATGTATACCAAGTCTCAGTTCCATGAGATAAATTAATTCCAAAAATGTCCTATATAAAATTATAGTCTAAAATACTGTATTATACTCTTATAAATTTAGGAAAGTAATACCAAGTATTCTTATAACACAAAATCAAATATCAAAATAAGACCATACTAATTAGTTGTTGTTGTTGGGCTGTCCCTCAGCACTTTTGTTCAAGGTTAGTGCTCTACCACCTTGAACCACAGTGCCACATTCAGTTTTCTAGTGGTTCATTGGACATAAGAGTCTCACAAACTTTCCTGCCCAGGATGGCTTCAAACTGCAATCCTCTGATCTCAGCCTTTTTAGTGGCTAAGATTACAGATGTGAGCCACTGACACCCGGCTTTAAATTATTTTTATTTATGCTTCTGTGCTTACTTGCTTACTGGTGTAATGAGTATAAAGGGAAAGAAACAGAGAGGAAAAGATAGGGCTCCCGATGGAACATTCAATACTGAGCCCAGAGATCAGATTGCTCTCAGAAATGGGCCCTGGTTATGAACATGGACATGATCATAGTAAATTGAACTTCTGGATTATAGATAGTGGACACAGAAGGAATACCATTAGAAACTGTGCAGAAGAAGCTGGCTGCATGAGTATTGAGGGATCCATGGCCCCCAAGGAAGCTTGGAGATACATGGGTGGCTTTGCAAACAACTATTCCTTTGTTGATGTATTAAAGGATTCAAGTGGGGATTTGCTGCATTTGTGATAGCA
The DNA here is from genome assembly GCF_023159225.1 of Perognathus longimembris pacificus. NCBI lineage: Eukaryota > Metazoa > Chordata > Mammalia > Rodentia > Heteromyidae > Perognathus > Perognathus longimembris. The sequence goes on from NC_063161.1 coordinate 96,119,883, forward strand.
GCAGGGGCTGAATATTTGTTGGAGTCTCAGCATAACAGCAAGCACCACTAAAGATAGTACATGGAAGCATCTTATGATTTCATTACTCTCATAAAAACCGTATTCCTTCACTGTAGCCCACTTGTCTGTGTGATTGATCTTTAAATGCTCTACAAAATAAAAACTCCAACATTCAATAAAAAGAGAGGAAAAGATAGGAAATGATTATAAGAATTAATTATTTGAAAGACAAAAGCCTTTAAGAGGAAACAGAATAAAATGTAAGTAAACTGATGCACTTTATACACTTCCTGAAAAATAATAACAACAACAACAACAATAATAATAATTCACAGCCTTCAATTATTTTGACATTTTAAATACATTCCAGTGCTGGAATCACACCACTTATGATGGGTGGATAAAAGGAAGGCAAGAGCCCAGACAGATATCAGGCCTCTTTTAACTGCACTGTGACATGCAAAGAGGTGAGCCAGGAAAGAGAAGTAACTGTAAAATTCTGGCTTGGGCTTTAGTGAACCAGAAAATATAGCCACTAGTTAGATGAAGTGACAAAGTTAGGGAAGAATGACAACGATAATAGTCACATATTTCAGTCAACTGATGGATATTAGAAAAATGTTAACCTATAGAAGACATTGGTGGCAAGGGTATTTTCCCTATGCTTAAAATTGATATCTGGCTAGGACATAATCCTAGCTACTTAGGAGACTGAGATCTAAAGATTTCTGATTCAAAACCAGCCCTGTCAGGAATGTCTTTGAGACTCTTATTGCAAATAATTAGCCTCCTCCCCCCGCAAAGAGAAAAAAGTGGAAATGGAGTAGTTGCTCAAGTTGTAAAGAGTACTTGAATGAAAGAGCTAAAGGACACTACACAAGCCCTGAGTTCCACTACAGGCACGCATGCAAGCATGCATACACGTGCACACACACACACACACACACACACACACACACACACATCAAAGTCTGAAGAGTTCTAAGCTACATGTGATGGAAGAAAGAGATGATGAGGTGAGATGACAATGCACATATAGTTAGTGACATCAGATCAGATATCTTGAACTTTGACCTATGTAATATGATGAAACATTAGCTAGCTATTTTAGCACACATGTTCACATACAGGTCCTGAAAATTGTCAATTTTCTAGAAAGATTTTGAAATCAATCTTATTTATCAGTCCACCTGTTACTGACATAGTTCCTCTTGAAAAGGATATGAGAGGTAATCATTTGAATAAGATATCCTGATCATTGTATTCTGATAATCTCTCTGGCCACTGTAGCACATCTGGTATTATGCTCAAGGAAAGTTGAAAAAAACAAAATAATAATTTTTTGAGTTGAAAATATAAAATACATTTTGTAGGTAGTAGATGAGAGTGATTTCATAAGCCTTTATAATATTTTTCTTTCTGTCATGAAAGTTCTAGTTTATCTTTTCCTTTAATTCCAATTAAAATATTAATGCTTCCATACTAGGGTTTCAGAAAATCAAGTGGGTGTTTCATACCTATAAAAATATCTTTCTTTGAAATCATGGCAAATTAAAAGTATTTCTTTGTTAAAACACTTTGTGGTATGACATTAAACATCACTTCTGTAGTGGTAATGTGAAATGATACACCCACATGCAACCAACACACTTCTAAGATTTTTTTTTAAATTGGCATTAAACAGATTTTCAAAAATATTTCTTATGATAGAAATACTCTTCTGCTGGAAGATGAAGTAGAGTTTTTTGTTTGTTTGGTTATAATGTGGGAAGAAGGGAAAGCAGAAAAGAGGCTCTGGGAAGGCATGATGGTATAGCTTTGAAATATACCTGTCTTCATTCTTCCTTAGACTCTTCTCTAATGACAGGAGAAGTCACCTTCTACTTCTAGCCTTGCTTTCTTTCTGACAAGGTAGCTGATAGTGGTTTGCCACCACCCAGGCAAAAAGCATCAAATAAATGCTTACATATAAGACTCATGGAAGGGAGACTATACCTAATGAAGCTTCATTAGTTAAGCAAAATGTATTATTTTCTTCTAAAAGTTTGGTTTGGACGTTTGTGCTTGAATCATTGAATGCAATTGAAGTGTTTATACCCATCTCTGCTGTGAGCCTTGTGAGGTTTATTGAGATACAGTTGACAGATTAAAAATAGTATACTTAATTAATTGTTTTCATTCCTCTCTCTGTCTTTTTTTTTTTTTTTGGCCAGGGTCATGGGGCTTGAACTCAGGGACTGGGGTACTGTTGCTGTACTTTTGTGCTCAAGACTAATGCTCTACCAATTGAGTTACAGTACCATTTCCATCTTTTGCTGAGTGGCTTATTGAAGATAAAAGCCTCTTGGGCTTTCCTGCTCAAGCTGGCAGGATTCTTGGATCTCAGCCTTCTGAGCAGCTAGGATGACAAGTGTGAAGCACCAATGCCTGGCAGTAGGATTCCTTTTTACTTATGGCACTGAGGTTTGAACTCCAGGAGTCAGGCTTGCTTGTCTGATGCTCTATCACTTGAGCTACATGATTATACCTATATTTCTGAATTCTGCCAGCTATTTTGGAGATGGAGTCTCTTGGAACTATTCTGGCTTTGAATCTCCATCCTCCTATGTCAGCCTCCTGAGTAGCTAAGATTATAGGCTTGGGACAGCAGCTCCTGGCTAATCAATAACTTTTGTTAACTGGGTTATATGAGAAGGTACAGATGATTAGAAAGGGGCAGCTTGCTTTTCCAGCTGTAATTTGTCTCCTAATTTTGAGAGGGAACATAGCACTCCACACATGCGTTTGCTTCCTCGGCTGTTTGTCATGTTTCATTGCCCTTCTCCTACTGATGATCTTAACAACTGAGTCAGAGTCAATCACACTACTTGTTGTGTGCTAGAACACTGGGGAAGGGTTATTTAGAATGAACAGGTAAGAGCACTCGCATATTAGAGATCTAGGGTGCTTCTTTTCCCAGTTCATTCTGTGGCCTCTTCCCATACACTTGAGACACCTTGTTCCTAGCCTTGCTGTACTTGTTGAGAATGGCCCAATGGTTGAGAGGATGAGGGGAAATAAGACAAGACCCTTCCTTTTTTGTTGTTTTGTTTTGCTTTTTGCCAGTCCTGGGACTTGAACTCAGGGCCTGAGAACTGTCCCTGCTTTCTTTTTGCTCAAGGCTAGCACTCTGCCACTTGAGACACAGAACCACTTCTGGTGGTGCTCAGGAATCAAACCCAGGGCTTCATGTATACAAGGCAAGCACTTTACCACTAGGCCATATTCCCAGCCCCAAGGATCCTTCTTTATCTCATAAAGAAACAGTTTCATTCATGAGATGTTAGCCAATCAAGCTAGTGGATGAAAATTGAAGCAGTTATCTAAATATCAACTATAATAGAGGATATTTGACTGTTAGATGTTACCTTTCAAAGGTCCCTGAACACTGCTCACTCAGGCTTAAAAAAAACAGAGCATAAAAGACTGCAGAATCAGTTCAGTGGTAAGGGGTCTATCATGTTCAAGGCTTTGGGTTTGATTCTGAGCAGTGAAAATATTAAATATAAGCAATGTAAGGCTGGGCACACTGGTGGGTCACACTTGTAATCCTACCTACTCAGAAGGCTGACAGCTGAGGATTGCAGTTCAAAGCTGGTCTGGGTAGGAAAGTCCTTGAGACTCTGGAAGCAGAGCTGGAAATAATGGTACAAGTGGTGTAATGCTAGCCTTGAGTTCAAAAGCTCAGGGACAGTACCCAGGCCCTGAGTTTAAGCCCCAAGACCAACACACACACACACACACACGCACACACACACACACACACACACACACACACACACACTTGGAATGTAAGCTGGATTTTAGTGGCTCGTGCCTACAATCTATTCACGTAGCTGAGATCTGAGGATCACAATTTGAAGCCAGCTAGGGAAGGAAAGTGTGTGAAACTCTTATCTCCAATAAATTACCCTCCAAATAGAGCTGTGGCTCAAGGAAGTGCTAGCGTTGGTCTTAAAAGTTCAGAGATAGTGCCCGGGCCCTGAATTCAAGCCCCAGGACTGAGATGTATCCACAAACACACACACACATACACACACAGGAGCACACATGCACACATACAGTGTACATGGAAGTACACGCTTAGCAAACTTAATAGGTATGTTCATTGGTTATTAACTGGCTTATGAAGGTAACTCCCTTAGAAGTGATATAAATACACAATTTCTCAGGCTATATATTGATGTCCTTTATGTACATTGGACATATAAAATATTAAATAGCTGAATCTTGCCCATACTAATATATTATATTGAAACTATGTTGGATATGATGTTTAGGGCATCACTATTGTATAGTGTTTTTATCTACCAGCTATCATGCCAATGGCATAGAGATTTTCACTGTACCAGCCCTGGTGTCATTTTTATCCCGACATTCACTTCCATATCTTCTCCTTCTTGTGGCAAGTAACCCACCATTTATGAGTTGCCAGGTGACATGATGTTGCGTTCATCTTGTCCTCCCTCTTTCTTACACTGCCTTCCATGCTCTTTTCCTCCTGTTCTCTCACATGGCTCCCCTCTCCCTTCCATAGTCTTTAAGGACCTATCCCTCTTGATTGCCTAACATTTTCAGTCCCTGTCATCTTCATTTCTACCATAAAGGCCCTTTCCTTTCTGGTTTCCTTTCTAGTCCACCTGAAGCATTAATTTGAAAGGACGATTGGCCTTTGAGTAACTCTTTCAGTCTTCCTATCTAATTATGTTTTTGCCATTTACCAACATGTGCTAGAAGTGCTGAATTCACATGTTCCTCACTAGACTAATTCCCTGTTTTTACAAATGTATACACAAACTTCCATGATCATATACTATAAATGATCTCACAGTTTAGTGGCTGACTTACATTGGTTTTGGAAGAACACAAAGACCAGTGTTCTATAGAATACACTTTGTCCAATATCTCTTCAAATTCTAAATTCACATTAACTTACGAGACAAATCATTTAACATAGTGAATGGGATCTCTATGGTTAGCACCCCTAGCCTTCATATGCTGCGCCATAAATCTAGGCCATTAACAGGTATGTTGTCATTTCTTGAATGCACTGCTGCAATGTTCTCTCTCTTTCTCTCTCTGTTCCTCCCTCTTTCTCTCCCTCTCCTCTTCCCTTCCCTTCCTCTTTCTTTCCCTCCTCTCTCCCCTTCCCTCCCCTCCACTGTCTTCTTCTTCCTTCCCCTTCTCTCCCCTCGACTCTTTCCCTTCTATTGCCTACCTAGTGCAACTCTTTCCATTTCTCAAAATGCTAAGTTTGTGAACTTTCTGTGACTGACCAAAACAAAAGCATCCCTTTGCCTTCATAGCCTTGTTGTTTATCTCTCTTGTAGGCCTCACCATGTTTTGTTAAAACCATTTGTGTGTACTCTGCCTCTTGTTCTGACTGGTGGAGTCCTTGATGGTCAGCAGCCTTCAGTCCTGTGTGCCTTGTATCTGTCACACACTTGGCCTTGAGGAAGAAATTAGAAAAGGAAGAGTACCCCAATGTTAGCAAGTGGATACACTGCTGCGCCAGGAAGTCAAGACTGTACAAAATCAAAGGAGCAAGATTACATTTCTGAAAAAAGGGAGACATCAGCTATGAAAATGTTAGTAGTCAAACAGCCTCTGAATTCCCACTCCATTGCTTACTAAAACAGAGGCCCTCAAATCCAATATTGACCCTTGTAACTTTGAGGTTATTTGTTGCTTCATTGCTTTTCTAGATCCTGCTTCTTCATACCACTGAATAAAAGGCAAAACAGAAAGATCTTCAAATCCCTCCTGAGTATGTCACATCTTAGATCTTGGAAGGCAATCAAAGAAGCAATTGTCTCCTCTCCTCTCCTCTCCTTTCCTCTCCTCTCCTCTCCTCTCCTTTCCTCTCCTCTCCTCTCCTCTCCTCTCCTCTCCTCTCCTCTCCTCTTCTCTCTCTCTGTCTAGACCTCTCTCTCTTTCCCTTCCTTCCCCCACTACCTCTTCTTGACTTAACCCCTTACTCTTGACTGGTTGGAGATCACTCATTTTTGCAAACAAGATAACAGATAATTCTGACATCAGCTGTCTGTGGGAAGCAATGGCAGGTCAGGGCTTGCTTCAGGAGAAGAAAATTCAGGTAATTCATTCACAACAATCTTGTAGCATTTTTACAATTAAAGTGGGCATAGAGAGTCTAGATTACATATAAGAAATGCATGAATAACAAAATAAAAGATCTGTCAAAGGTCACAATAGCCACACATTCACAGTTGCAAAGATGTGCTTTTTATTTGTGCTTTATAGCAGAGTTCTGGACTTTCCCATAGCCCTGAGTTCAAACTCCAGTACCACTACCAAAACAAACATATAAACAAATTGTAACAGAAATATTTTTGAAGATTGAATTAAATATCTAGTCAATGAAACAATTTGTGAAGTGTAAAAAATATGTCTATGATCCTATCTTTAGCTTCCCCATGGTTATAAAAAAGTCAAAGTTTTATGAACTAGTTAAAAATTATAGAGCCCAAATTAAAGACTGTTGTGAATATTTATTCAATCTTAGTTTGTTAGGGGAAAATTCCCAAGAATTTTTTTTTTACTGAATTAGAGGTAATAAATTTAAACCTACTTCCCTTCTATAAAATGATGATCAATATTCATTATTAATATTTTCTATGGTTCTGGCATTACACTAAGTTAGCTTATAAATTTTGTTAATGGAGTTGCCACTGTTAATGGCAATGAGGAGCTATCAAGCCTTAAATTATGGGATGTCTAGAACTCACATTGTGTGATTTTACTAGAGGCTAAAATAATTCATGGCCACCAGATGGCAGTGTGTGTGGGAAAAAATTCCTCTCCTGAATTCTTTATTCATCCACTTGATGGCATCTCTCCATTGTTTTCAACAATCTTGACCAGCTCATCTGGATTCCTTTCGTTTCCCTGTCTGCATTGCTTTCTGTTATATAGTTTACCATATAGCTTTCTTCTCTCAATCCCAACCATGAGCAATGTTGCTTAAAGAGAAGGCACTGGGCCCTGTTCAAAGAGAAATGTAGTTAATACCTGACTTATATAACTGTAACCCTCTGTATATCACCTTTACAATAAAAAATTTAAAAAGAAAGAGAAAAGGCACTGGGGACATGTCTTTGAAAGATATTTACTGTGTTTTTATTCTAATTGCTTAAACTATACCTTTTAGATATTTAGAGGAAATGGAAAGCATACTAGAATAATTTAAGCTTTGAGAGAAAATTACATATATGTATATGCACATGTACATATATGTGTATATGTATATGTTGTTTATTTGTGTGTACGCATATGTGTGTGTAATGTTTATTAGGGTTTATAATCAAGTGTTGAATTTTAATTCCACAAAAGGGATTTCAAACTGTACTCTTTGTAGTAGAATTCAGAATATTTATTCTTTGTTAATGACAATCTTCTAATGATTTTTTAAAAAAGACTATTCAGGTCAATAGTGTACAATCACATCAAAGACTCCAATGCAAGTTAGATTTTGTATATATAGTATCTTTTTTCTTTTGTTTCTTTTTGTACCAGGCCTGGGACTTGAACTCAGGGACTAGATGCTGTCCCTAATTTTGTTATGTGCAAGGATAGCACTCTACCATTTGTATCACAGCTCCATTTCCAGCTTCTTGATGGGTAATTGGAAATCAGAGTCTCACAGACTTTCCTGCTCAGGCTGACTTTGAATTGAAATTCTCAGATCTCAGACTCCTGAGTAGCTAGGATCACAGGTGTGAGCTGTAAGAGCCAGACGGATTTATAGTATTTGTAGTCAAATGAATGTTTTAGAGTACATACATTTTCCTTCAGAGACTGATCATATTTCTTTTGTGTTTACTCATATCCTCTTGAACTTATTTGACCTGAATATAATAAAATTTTTATTGATATTATATAAAACAAGAGTTTAAAGTGCCTTCAAGAATAGTCTCATTGCATTTTAGAAATGTTCCTTACAACTTTTACTTTTAACAGTATGCCTGTGAAATGAGTAACTTATGTAAGTGCTACTTTTAAGCCAAAGGATATCACATTAAGCATTGTTTTAATTGCCCAGTTTTAAAGTAAATCACATATTCTTTTTTTTTTTTTTTTAACCAGTCCTGGGCCTTGGACTCAGGACCTGTGCATTGTCCCTGGCTTCTTTTTGCTCAAGGCTAGCACTCTGCCACTTGAGCCACAGCACCACTTCTGGCCATTTTCTATGTATGTGGTGCTGGTGAATTGAACCCAGGGCTTCTTGTATACAAGGCAAGCACTCTTGCCACTAGGCCATATTCCCAGCACCTAAATCACAAATTCTTAAAGCTCACTAGACATTATCTGTTTTGAATTAAATTTGTTTTCTTACATAAAAAATATTTATCTGTTTATCTTTTAGTTGCTTCTCTTTGGCTTTATTTCCAAATTTCTGCTTCCAATATGTGCAAAATGCTTACATCTATGATATTTAGAGTGCTAAAATGTTGACATTCCATGAGGTTAACAATCAAAGCTAGTTATATCAGTGTAAAGCAGTAAGCACACTATATAACATTACTAACTCTTACAGAAGGACTCCATTTAAAAAAAAATGCCTTGGTAGAATAGAAAATCAAATGGACAAAAGGGAAATTTCCACTCTCCTACCCCTCATGCATGTTTGTTGCCTTTCCATCACTATGGCAGAATACTTAAGACAATCATCTTAAAAGAAAGAAGTGTTTAATTTGGTGTACAGTTTCAGAGGCTTTAGTCTATAGCCAATTTTTTCTTTCTTCTTGGGCATGTATGTACCATGTCAGAATGTGATTGGGGGGCATGTGGTAGAGGGGCCTACTCACTTCATGATGTCTGAGAAACAAAGACAGGTAGAGAGACAGACAGAGAGAGACAAAGAGACAGAGAGACTAGAATTCCAATATCCTTATCAGAAGCATACTAATGACTTCACTTCCTCCCACTAGGCCACACCTCCTAAATATTCCAACATTCCCCATTAGTGCCATTGTTTGAGGAACAAGTCTTTAACACAAGAGTCTTCGCTGTGCATTCTTGATTTGTACTATAACATTATGTCTGCTCTTCCCTTAACTCTGAACTGATGACCTAGCACCACTGAGAAAATAAAGTTCAACTCAACACATTTCATCAAGTAACTTTTGTTTTCTCTGCATCTCTCCTCCTTCCCTTGTTTTTGAGGATGGGGCATTTCTTTCTCCCAATGCTAATTTCCTACCCTTTGCTTTTGATTCCTGACTCCTTGTTATCTCAGCTCTTTTCTGAGACTCTCAGGTGAGTCACTATGGACTTATCTTTGTCCCTTTCCTTGACCTCGCATACAATAAGTTGCCAACCCCTACTGATTCTCTCTGCCAGGTATCCTCTGCTCTCTTCCAAATGTCACTGCTATTTCTTTCTGAAGTAATTTTAGATTCTTGGACCTCAGAAGACTATATCCCTTAAATCTAGCTTTTCAGCAGTCGGGTATTTGAAATAGACTTTCTATTTTGCTATTTTTTACCTTTATTAAATATTCTGAGAGGTAACCTTTTGGTAATCTACATTTGCTCTTCAGTACACTAGAATTACTTGGGGCATATAAAACTTGAAGAGGCTAAAATGGTAGTAACTAACTACCAAGTAGAGAGAGAGCTCTAATTAAAGTGTCTTACAACGAAACCTTCCTGATAGTAGGGTAGATAAATTAGAACTGTGGGAATTTACACAGTCCAATTTTGAGATGGGAAAATAAATCCTGTTATTATTCATACCCTAAAAGTAGGTTGATATAACTGTAGGCAAATGTCAGTTAATTTTGTGAAACCAGTTATTTATACAAATGGCTGTTAAACAGGACTGATTCAATTCTGGGTGCTGTTATTTATATTTTTCCTTTAGTCCTCATTTAGTTAAAAATCTCAATTCATTCATTTTATATTATTAACTACAACTTACCAGCCTTGATTTCTAGACCTATGTATCATTATATGTAGAGAAATAGTTAGTATACAATGGTCCATTAATTAGTCAAAAATGAATGAAATTCATTCATTTTGTCTATTTATAAATCCAAATGTGATCACTCTTGCTTGCAGACTTGACAGGAAATGCCCTTTCTTTACTAAGAAATATATATATGTATAGTGCATATATATATATTTATTTCTACATATGTTTGCCATATGTATATATGCCATATACATTTCTAAAATATAAACACGGGAAAAGAATTAAAATTACTTTTAAAAATCCTTAGGAGTAACATATATTTAGACATTCTTGATAGTGTTAAAGCTAGTCTTTCATTGAATTAATTTTATAATCATTTCCAGATCACATGAAAAGGAATACAGTAATAGGAAACCAAATAACTCAAATTATATAGCAATCTGTCTTCCAAATTTCTATTTTCATCACATTAAGAAATGTTTAAGTTTTCAAATATCATTTAGAATTCCAATCATATTCCTATCTTCTCTTCTGCTTTGGGATTTTGATTCACCAAGCAAATAAAAATAATCAGTCTTCAGTGGCTTGATCAATCATCTCTAACCTCTTCTGTTCTGTAAACATCTTTTCTGAGCCAGGCTGTGGTAGCTCATGCTTGTATTCCTACCCACTCAAGAGGCTGAGATGCAATGATGTAGTTCAAACCCAGCCCAGGTATAAATGTCTATGAGACTCTTATCTCCAGTGACCAGCAAAAAAGCTGGAGGTGGAGATGCAACTTAAGTGGTAGAGCACCAACTCTGAATAAAAAGCTAAGAGAGAGTACCCTAGGTTTGAGTTGAATCCCCAGCATGCATCTACATGTGTGTATGTGCAAGGACACACACACACATACACACACAAAACACACACACAGATTTCTTCTGTTCCTCCCTATTGAGGGTAGTTGTGTCCTCTTTTCCAATATAAACTCCAAACCTTGTGTGTTATGTGTGTATTGTTATTTCCTGGGCATTTAAGCTACCCAAACTAAACATGTAACTCAGTGTTGCCTTTTACTGGCTCCTTATCAAGTGACAAGTGCTTGATCCTTTAGCTGCCTCATACTTCTATCTAGTTCTTTCCATTTCCACCATCATGTCTCATTAAAACCTACTTCATTTGCCTGTCTTCTCTTTGTTCCTGCAATTTCCCTCAGATATGTTCTGAAAACAATTGTAATTACATTTACACTTGCCCCAAGAACATTCACTCAGGGCATCATGTGGTCTGAAGAATAACATTCAGGTGTTTTCACAAATCACTCATTGGTCTAGAACAAAGCTAACTTTCCAAACTCTTTTTTCTGCAATGTTCCTAGATTTGCGGATGCTATGACTTGCTATGGTTGTGTCAATCATTCAATTGCCCCAATTGTACTGCCTCAGACACACGTGCTGTTCTAGCAACTCAGGATGTCCTTGTTATTCAACCTGAGTTCATCTCTCAAGATCCATTCTGAATGTCACCTGGGTTTTTACCACACACCCCTGCTAATCTAAGACATGCTGTGTTCTTTTTTTTTTTTTTTTTTTTTTTTGGTGGCTTGAACTGAGCGCCACAGCTCTACTTCCAGATTTCTGGTGATTAATTGGAGATAAGAGTCTCACAGACTTCCCTCCCCAGGCCAGCTTTGAACCATGATCCTCAGATCTCAGTCTCCTGAATAGTCTAAAACTGGGCCATGCTGTGTTTCAGTAAGTGGCTTTCCTTATAGTACGGCCAGCTCTCTCACTTACCTTGCTTTTCCAAGTGTACACTGGCTTATTTGTATTTTCCCCATAGATTTAATTCCCTTCCCACTTCCCTTCCCTAAGCACTTAGCAAAGTGCCGTACACAGTGCTGGAACTCAACAGCATTAGCTGTTATTCAGAGTGGCATTTATGTTTATAATGGGATCTTTATAATTTCATGATATTTGTAGTGAAATAAAAAGCACAGTCCCCACATTTTTAACTTCAGCACATAGGTTGACCCCAAAGAGATTTTCAAGTTGTCCACACACAGATTTCTTTATTGTCGAGAGAGCATGACTGGTCCTAGATGATTAAAAACCAAGAGTCAAAGTCAGCACATTAGTAGAAGGAAGAGTAGGCAAGAAGTGGCAAGAATGATATCAGAGCCCATACAGTGGCAGAAGGTGACACGTTGGAAAGTGACACAATCCGTGTCAAGAATAACAATAGTGGTAGTCATAATGACAAATAGGCTTGTCTATGTATTTTTCCAGATTTTGAATCAAATATTGTAAATTACAATTTTTATAGAAGTTCCTTCATTGGTAATTTGTTCTATTAATAAAAATCAAGCCTCATCTGGGTATCCATGGCTCATACCTGTAACCCTTCCCACTCAATAGGTAGAGATTGAGAAGATCACAGTTTGAGACCAGTCCGGAGAGAAAAAAAAAGGCCAGAAAATCCCATCTCAATTTATAGCAGGGTGTGGTGGTGTGAGTCTATCCCAGCTATGATGAGAATTATGAATAGGAAGATTGTGGTCCATAGTGGCTCTGGCAAAAAGACAGATCCTACCTTTAAAAAATAATGAGAGTAAAAAAGATGAATGATGGGCTAGGGATATAGCCTAGTGGCAAGAGTGCCTGCCTCGGATACACGAGGCCCTAGGTTCGATTCCCCAGCACCACATATACAGAAAAAACGGCCAGAAGCGGCGCTGTGGCTCAAGTGGCAGAGTGCTAGCCTTGAGCGGGAAGAAGCCAGGGACAGTGCTCAGGCCCTGAGTCCAAGGCTCAGGACTGGCCAAAAAAAAAAAAAAAAAAAAAAAAAAAAAAAAGATGAATGATGACATGACTGAAGAAAATAGAGTGATTGCCTAGCAAGGAGCATGAGTTAAAAAATGCAGAAATGCGTCCTCCCCCAAATAGCCAAGCCTAAATAAGTGTGTTGTTTTCTCTTGTTTAGTCTGATAATGATTGAGACTTTTCAGAGTGGTACTATGAAGTAATATAATGTGTTTAGCTTTGAAGAATGGGCCATTTCCTCATTTAGTTGGCCATTCCACTGACTCAAAGCCTTAGTGTGAAAACACTGACCTAATTAATGACCTAAGCTTGGAGAAGTTTCAGTTCCATTGTGGATCCTTTCCTGTATCACAACCATCCACTGTACCTAGCCTGCTGCCAGGGATTTCTTTTATGCAACTCCTCCACATCTGTTTGCTAAAAATAAAATTGTCATAAAAAATCTTGTCCTAAGAGGAATGGTATATGTGAGTAGTTCTAAGTCTCTTTGGCCATTGGACTTTGAACATTACTGCTACATGTCTAATGAAATTAACAACCTGAATGGAGGAAGCTCTGCAAGTGATATTTATGCCTTACATATTAGTTGACACCAAGTCCAAATTAATCTTTCTTAAAGTTTTAATGTTAAAGTGAAATTGTATATGACTAAGTGTTTCTATCATTTCTCTCTTTTTGTGCAAAAAGAGTTTAGATTTCACAACATATCTAGTCAATGATATGTTCCATCATAGAATCATAATATAGTACATAAAATTTTTATATAAAGATTTCCATTCAAGGTTATTTTTCTAATTTGTTGAACCAACCAAAGTATTTGCTAGATGCAGTTAAGATGTTGACTATAGTAAAAGCAAGTAGCAGAATATAAAGTTGTGATGACTTTGCCTGTCTTACTACTATATAAGATTTTAAATTGAAAGGTGTGAAATCAGGGAGCTGTTGAAAACTTGGTGACTTGAAGTTCAAGGTTTACTTGAACGCTATTGCATTTAAACAAAGTATTGTATAACAAATATTAACTTAAAACACTGTAAAGAATGGATAATTCTGAGGTACTACCCCTCTATTTGAATTTCTCTGGGAAAACTGGAAGTAACTCAGAGTATTTTAAAGCTTTTTATATCTTCAAAAAGAAAATAAATATTTTAAATGGGACACAAGAGCTAATGATCAAGTAGTAATATAAAGCATAAGCTACATCACAGGAAATTTTCAATAAAGAAAATGTAATATTTTACTAGGAGGAAAAAGAGTTCACTCAAATTTGATCCCTGGTATGAAATAAAATAGTATTTTTTAGGGCTGTGGATATGGCCTATTGGCAAGAGTGCTTGCCTCCTATACATAAACCCCTGGGTTCAATTCCCCAGCACCACATATATACAGAAAACGGCCAGAAGTGGCGCTGTGACTCAAGTGGCAGAGTGCTAGCCTTGAGCAAAAAGAAGCCAGGGACAGTGCTCAGGCCCTGAGTCCAAGCCCCAGGACTGGCCAAAAAAAAAAAAAGATAATATTTTTTAGTAGAGTAAACCTAAAATAGGTTGAGTATAGACTTTTAGTTTATTTTGATTTCCAAAAATATCATTATTTTCTTATTCCCTCCTCCCAAATTCTATGATTTCCCTTACTATTACAATTAAGTTTTCACAAAAAATACCTCAGTTTTAAAAATTCTGATCTTTGTTCCACACAGAAGATACATTTGTTGTTGTATTCCATAGGCTGCCCTAATTAATTCCATTTTCTAAGTACAATGAGATTCTTTCTTTTTAAACAAAAATCTAAGTAGGCAAGCAGTCTTTGAGAAATCTAATTCATGAAGAACCTGTCATGCTGATATAAATTAGTTCCAATGCACAACTTTTTAATTTGACATATGTAAGTATAAAAATACTGTTAAGTATCAGTTAACAAAAGGCAACAAAAAGCAACAAAAAGGCTCTTGATTCATGGCTGATGCTGAGAAATGCATGGTGTTACTGATCTAAGGAATGAATGGTGTTTCATTTGCCACTCACTTCTGTTGAATCTGAGCCTGACCTGGTCATGTGCATCTTTGGTATCCAGTTGTATTTCAGTTCAGCTGGTCCTAAGTGAACTTTTTAGAAAAAATTCACTTGGCAGATTGTCAAGCATGTTACTCAAGAATGACTTTCCTGCTCTTGAGATGTGACAGGGAGAGGGAAAAAAAATGCCTTCCATAGATGGCTGTGTGAGTTTTTTTTAGGGAACACCAA
Organism: Perognathus longimembris pacificus; assembly: GCF_023159225.1. NCBI lineage: Eukaryota > Metazoa > Chordata > Mammalia > Rodentia > Heteromyidae > Perognathus > Perognathus longimembris. The sequence goes on from NC_063161.1 coordinate 96,134,899, forward strand.
GAAAATCACCTCTTAAAGTACTCCTGAATTTTCTTGGCAACTTTCACAGGGTTTCATTATGCAAGTTTCTTTTATTTATGCCTCCAATATAGCCAGTGTTATTAGTTGAGATAGTATTTTATCCCAGGCTGGCCTAGAACTACAGTCTTCCCAATTTCTGCCTCCTAAGTAGCTGTGATGACAGTCACACACTATCAAGTGTAATCCGTTCTTTATGTTTTTTTTCTTTATTGTCAAAGTGTGGTACAGAGGGGTTACAGATTTATATAAAAGGCAGTGAGTACATTTCTTGTTCTACTTGTTACCTCCTCCCTCATTTCTCCCCTCCCCCTCCCTTTCCCCCCTCCTCCCAAGAGTTGTGCAGTTGGTTTACACCAAATGCTTTTGTAAGTGTTGTTTTTTGAATGGTTTGTCTTTTCATTCTTTGTCTCTCAATTTTGGTATTCCCTCTCCCTTTCCCAGTTCTAATACCTGTGTGAACATATCTAGGGTACTCAGATAAGATACAGTGGTAGCGAGGGTACAACCACAGGAAGGGAATACAATAGAAACAAAACGAAACAAACCAATCAAACAAATAAACAGCATGTTGAAAATAATTACAACAGTGGTATAACTTTTGTTTCCATAATGTGGAGTTCATTTCACTTGGCATCATCTTCTGTGATCATATGGGTGTAGCTATTGGGGTATTTTGATCTTCTACCATGACTAGCCTAATCATGTACTAGCTATTCCCTATGAGGGACACCATGGGGTTTATGTTTCTTTGGGTCTGGGTCACTTCACTTAGTATGATTTTTTCCAAGTTCTTCCATTTCCTTCCGCCCAGGGGAAGGAGTCCCCACCCAGATGGGAAGTTTAATCCTTAATTGAACTTCTACCTGTTAGAAATGCATTGTGGTTTTAAGGCTCTATTAACAATTAGAGGGGCCTTAAAGGATAAAAAAATTATATGAAATTTTATGTTGATGATAATTAATCATAGAAAGTACAAAAAAGTCATCTTTACTTAATTAAAATTCATTATAGAGGAGTAAGGACTTGAAAGTGAGACTTGGAAATACATTGGAGAAAGAAGAGAACACTTAATTTGAAGACTCTGCAAAATAAAGCAGGAAGACACCATAGGCGGGTTTGATCTTAACCTTCTGTCCCAACAATGAGTTGAGAACTTACATCACTGTGTGACAGTTGAATGAGAGAAAATTCTTATTTCACCTGAATAACAAAATGATATGTAGACATGGTAAACTGAATAATTTCCTGAGCAGTCAGCCATCATCTCAGATATTATTCATGACCTTTGCAAGATAGAATAAAAGTAGACTTAAGCTAAAATGAATTTCCTAATAATTTAGTGATGCAATTATTGCTTTATTTCTTCATAGAAATGTATTGAAATGATATGCATTATGAAAATGGACAGATCTTACTTTGTAAATCATAGTGCATTTCAGCAAATTCTTGCTTGCAATGTGCATTTAGTAATTTAGTAGGGATAGCCTACTCTTTCCAGGTGGAGTCTCATGATAAAAAATAAATTCTATCAATTACTTTTTGGTAATCTTTTCTCCCTTTCTTGGGGGATTTATGTTATAGTGAAAATTATATCAAAAGTTGTTACTAAAATAAATCCTAGCAGAAATACTTAGGCTACTAAAAATGGAATTCATTCATCTTCCAGACTAACTAATAAATAAAAATATAAAATTTGGGTCTTCTATTTTCCTTGAAGTAGCTACCTTTTCTTTCTTTTTTCATTTAATTTCTGAGGCAATACATATGGATAAAGAAAGGCTACTTAAAAATCTCAAGCAAAAAATATTTCTAAAATATACAGGGAATTTTGAGGTAATGTTGAACAGGTCTGACACTACTTCCATACTATGATACTCTCATTTGGATAAAAGTAAATAGTTGGTTTACGAGCATACTAACAAGACTGACTAGGTCAGTGGTAGGAATTGGAGAACTAGAAATCACAGTCCAATTACACTTATTCCTTTTTCAGCACAGCACCAAGCTAGTTCAGCATCTGCCTCCATAATTTTAGCATATTTATTTATTTAACAGATATTTAAGTAATTTCTTACACAGTGGACAGTAAACAGCTATATGCTACACACATATGTACATTAATATGTGTATATGTATATAGAGAGAGATTTAAAAATCTGAGGTATGCTAAGTTAATTCATCCCTAAAGGATTCTCTAGAGATTTAGAAAATAGTTATTGTAGAAAAATAAATAGTACCCTACTTCATTGTTGGTAGGAATGTAAACTGGTTCAGCCACTCTGGAAAACGGTATGGCGATTCTTCAGAAGGCTAAATATAGAGCTCCCCTATGACCCAGCAGCCCCATTTTTGGGCATCTACCCAAAAGACTACAAACAGGAATACACTAAAGCCACCAGCACAACAATGTTCATTGCAGCACAATTTGTCATAGCTAAAATATGGAACCAACCCAGATGCCCATCAATAGATGAATGGATCAGGAAAATGTAGTACATATACACAATGGAATTTTATGCCTCTATCAGAAAGAATGACATTGCACCGTTTGTAAGGAAATGGAAGGACTTGGAAAAAATTATACTAAGTGAAGTAAGCCAGACCCAAAGAAACATGGACTTTATGGTCTCCCTCATAAAGAATAATTAGCACAGGTTTAGGCTAGTCACAGCAGAGGATCACAAGAGCCTAATAGCTATGCTCTTATGAATGCATAAGATGATGCTAAGTGAAATGAACTCCATGTTATGGAAATGACTGTTATATCACTGTTGTAATTACTTTCAACATGCCATGTGAAACTGTAGCTTCTATTGTTGATGATCCTTTTGTATTTCCTTCCTGTGGTTGTGCCCGCACTATCGCTGTATCTTATCTGAGTACATTGGAAACTGTATATACTGGTATTAGAACTAGGGAAGTGAAAGGGCATATCAACACCGAGATACAAAGGATAAAAAGACAAACGACTCCAAAAGCAATACTTGCAAAACCATTTGGTGTAAACCAACTGAACAACTCATGGGGTAGAAGGAAAGATGGAGGAGGGAGGGGGGAATGAGGGAGGAGGTAACAAACAGTACAAGAAATGTACCCAAGGCCTAACATATGAAACTGTAACTTCTCTGTACATCACTTCGACAATAAATAGGAAAAAAAACAAAAAAGAAAAATAAATAGTAAAGAAATTCTTTGTAGTTTCAAGTGAAATAAATTTATATACTTCTCTTTTAAAAGAAATCAACTTTTCCAGGTACTTCTTTCTATTTCCTTCTGTGAACCTAGGGCTTTAGGTATAGAAAGATAGTATGAGGAGAGGAGTAAGTGATAGAAACATTAGAAAGAAAGAGCAAAGATTCATCACACCTCAATTAATAAGAAACAGTGGTGATGTCTGGAGAATTTAAATGAGTTACCACAATCCACACATGGGGATAGTTGTGAATCTGAAGTGAAAATCAGGTTCTGTATATCTCAGAGGTATTTTCATAATACAAAATTTACACCAAATGTGGAATGGTCACAGATCATTTGTGAGTATCCACAAGTGGTTTGTATATGTTGTTCCTATTAACTTATTAAATATCTGTCAATCACAGAGAGTTATGGAGCCATGTACACTTTCCTTATACTATAGGTCAAATTATTTTTTGGTCCATAAGTTGCTTGTCTAATCCCAAAAGGAAGTTATGAAGCATTTTTACAAACTTGGTCCTAGAAAGATGGTTTTTTTCACGAATGACTTTTCCATCTTTATGGGCTAGTTTTGGATGGGCACAAGTACTAGGCTACAACATGTAGGTCTTTGCAAATTGAAGGACTAGAAATTTTCAATATTGGGAATTCCTAGGAAGCCCATCCAGATTAGTATACATTCATGTTTTACCATTTAACAACATACATGTGACACATGAACCTCAGCATGTCATATCTAAAGAAAACAAACACCTTTTTCATTATAATTAAAGTAATACTAAAATTGGATCATCAGAGCAAGAAAACATATCCTATTAGTGATCAAAAACGTGGAAAGATGTAAACCATTAAACATAGCACTTTAATTCCTCTTCCTATATTCCATCTTCCATCCAGCCCAGAATAGCACAACTGATACAATTGTTGGTTCATTTACTCAGTAAATATATAGGTTTTTTAAAATATGGCAAATTAAGGCCCCATGATAATGGATTTTTATAGTGTTATATGGGAAATAAATAATGGTTAAAATGAAACATAGCAAATAAAGTTGAAGGCTTGGGAAATGGCTGAAGAGGGAGAAAAGTATACTGATAGAATGGGTGGCCTCTGAAGAGAAGCCATTTGAGCAAAGTCCCACATAAGTGAGGAAGCCTATGCAGCAGGAAAGCAGAACAACAGCAGAACTGGGGTAGAGGTCTCCATGGTAATAAGCCTAGAAAGTTGGTAAGTTAGTGTAGCAGACGGGAGGCCATAGTGCAAGGAGAATGATGTGAAATTAAGATGGAGCTTATATCCAGGGTAGTATCACATAAGGAGAGATACCATTGATGATGAAGCATTTAAGTTAATCTGTATCTTCTCAGAGTTTCACCCCCTCTCATCAGACCCAGGACGGTATGATCTAGTTATTTATTCATCATTTGTGAAAGGGTACATGGAATTTCTGAGTAGGAGTCTGGATACTTGCCATTATAAGTCCACAGACACAGGATGTTTATTGTCAAGAAGGTGCTTAAGAGGATATTAGGCACTGAATGATTGCTTTTAAACTTTCATGTTGGAGTTCAAATGTTTAGAAACCCCAGAATGGCTGCATGGGAGATCAAATCTTTACAGCAATAACTAAATTAAAACGGGTCAGGAAGGTAAGTCCTAATTCAATGTGACTGGTCGTCTTATTTAAAAAGAACAGTAAAGAGACAACAAATGACAAAAGACAAACCAGTGAAACAGCAATACTTACAAAACTATTTGCTGTAAAACAACTGTACAACTCATGGGGGGAGGCAATTGGGAGGGGTCAAGGAGGGGGCAGGCAGCAGGGGCAATGAGGGATGAGGTAACAAGTTGGATAAGAAAGGTACTCACTGCCTTACATATGAAACTGTAACCCCTCTGTACATCACAATTAATTAATTAAAAGAAAAAGAAAGAAAAGGAGAGTGGGATAGAGATCTTGCGAAGACTTCTGGAGAAGGTACCACCAGCAAGGCAGGGAGAAAGGCCTTGCAGTAAGCTAATACTTCTGAACCCCTTGACCTGGAACCTACAGCCGTCAGAATTATGACCAAGACCATATGTCTAGTATATTTGTTATAGCAACATAAGCAGAGTAATACACAGTGTGATCAGAATTTTATAGTGAAATAGCCAGTACAATGGACTGCCACAGTGTCCTTGTATCCTTGCATCCTCCTCCCTTGAGCACTGAATTAAGCTCATCTTTGTAACCACTAGAAAAGAGAGCCAGGCACTGGTGGCTCAAGCCAGTAACCATAGCTACTCAGGAGACTGGGATCTGAGGATCATGGTTCAAAGCCAGCCCAGGCAAGAAAGTCCGTAAGACTCTTGCCTCCAATTAACCACCAGAAAACTGTAAGTGACGCTGTGGCTCAAAGTGGTGGAGCACTATGTTTTAGTGAAAAAGCTCAGGGACAGTGCCCAGGCCCTGAGTTCAAGCCCATGACTGACAAAAAAATAAAATAAAATGGGGTGAATGATCAAGGGTGGTCATAAGTGACGAGGATGTGTTTTCTGCCTGGCTTTCTCACCTGTTGCTCGCTCTGGGAGAAATCCAGCAGCCCTGTTGTAAGAACACTTACGTAGTCCTACATGGAAGTCTTCAACTACCTCTACCACCACTCAGTTGGGTGTATGAGTAACCTTGAGAAGCTAACTGCACTTTGCTAGGACCTTACCTTAACGAAATGTAGCCTCCATACAAATCTTGAGTCAGACCTATCCAGTCAAGCTGAGTGTGTATTCCTGACCTACAGATATTGTTAAATAATAAATGTATGGTGCTTTTGTAAACCACTCAGTCAGTGGAGATTTTGTTACATAGCAACTGATTAATAATATAATAATTAAAGAGAAAAGGGCCTTAGCAATAGACTACATTTCCTACAGTGAATCACTGAAAGTAGGTCAACAGGATTGTGTTCAGTTTGAATTAAAGGAAAAGACTCTTTGAGTTCCATTGCAGACAAATTGCCAAGCCTAGAATGACACAGTAAAGGCCCCACTAAATTTTTGGCTAGAGGGCCTTTGAAAATTTGGCCTTTTGCAAACTATCACCATATGGATGGGTGGGGTTTGGAGAGATGGGGGAGAATGATGGAAGTGGTAACACTTGATCAAGATACATTGTACTCATAAACTAACATTGAACTGAAATCTCTTTGTATAACTATTTGAAGATAAATGATCAGAAATACTTATAAGTTACTTAACTCTAATTTAAAGCCAATTTCCATATAAACTTTCTTAGTGAACTCAATTTGGAAGATAGTAATTCTTTCTGCAATTTTTTGCACAGGTACTTTCCTAAAATTATCAATGTTGTTCCCCGTGGAACAATGAATAAGATGATGGCTCCTGGTATATGGCATAAAAGGATTTCTTCACAGTAAAATAAGACTCCCTCCCCTAATATGCGTTTTAATTTTGTAAACTACCAAGAAGCCAACAAGTGAAGATATCTGCATATAATTAAAACTGCTATTGCCCAGAAGATGAATATTTGGTATTGAAATTTCAATCATCAAATTGTAATCTAGAGATAAATGAGCTGTCGGTTGGCTGTACGTGATTACAGCTTTTACAAAATGAAAATGAAGCATGCCCTTTGATCTAGTATGGATCTGTCATTCTTTTTCATTTTAAAGAATGGATACAGAGGAAGGTTGATAGATGGGTACTGAGTTGCAGTCAGAGCACAGTCAAAACTGGGGTGCACAATAGAGAGGCTAGAAATGGCAACAATATACCATACATCCCATAAAGTTAGATGAAAGGATTTTGTAAGTGATTTTTAATGAAGAATTTTTTTGTTAGTTACACAACAGGGCTCATTGTTTTATTTCCACAATGCATACCATGCATTCTAACAACTTGAGCCTCTCTATCACTCTCTCATATTCCCTGTCCTTTCCTCTTAGAACAATTTCCCAGGTTTTATTCTTCTATTTACATATTTACATATAAAGTCTTTCAACCATATTCACCCTCATTCAACCTCTTTGCTTCTGAAAATATATCTGGCCTGCCCCAAGAGAACCTGTTTCATTTTACTGTTATTATAGAAAAAACGAGGAGATTTTGTAGGTTTTTTTTCTACCAGTAAAAATAATAACTGTTTGATGAGATATGTTTAGAACACTATGCAGTGAATGTCTATACATGCACCAAGATGTTAGGTGGTATGACATTAATATGTATCATTTTCATTCATTTTATGCATCAGTCAAAATATCCACCTTTATTTTTATTTCCATTTTTCAAATACAGAGGGGTAACATTTACATAAGTCAGGTAATAAGTACATTTCCTTTCATAAAGTATCATCTGTTCCCTCATTCTCTAACATTCCCACTCTCCCATCAAAATACATATTTTTTTTAAAAGGACACAAGACCTTTTTTGATGAGTTCAGTTGCCTCAGGCTGATGTAGGGAAGAATATTGAATATCATTGAGCAGTAAGGCAGGATAATAAATCGAAGACCCTGTATTGCCTTTCCCTAACTACCTGTTTATTTGCAAAGTCATCCTCAGAGTCTGGAGCTTAAAGCTGGTCACTGCTGGCTGGAGACTGTGGGCAGGTGGCAGTGTGGGCCTGCTCCTGGAAGGAAGGTGTTGCATGCATTCCTCCACTGTGGCAAGGGGATAATGGGAGTTCCCACCTCACAGCCCCATACAGAAGGGAAACATTTCATATGGAGAAGAAGCATCAATGTGGACCAGGAAAGGAGAAGGGCTACCTTCACACTGAATCTGACTTATACATGCATTTAGATTATGTATCAGGAAGGAGGCAGTGAAAGGAAAACATCTACAGTTGTCCTATGAATAGCAGAGGTCTGATAGAAGCACAGGAGGCATGCAATCTAATCATTATGGCTTCAGTTTAGTGTCTCACTTTATTAATTCATTATTTAAGAATACTATGATTAATAGCATCTTAACTATCTGCCATACTATTGTAGTATGTATATTATAGTATTTGTATTATATAATGTATATTTTGTTATGTATACTATAATATTTTTCCTTCATTCTTTCCATCTTTCTCTCTTCTTCCATCTGCCATAGTGTGACACATAATTAAGATGGTACAACAAGATACCCAGACTAACGTGTTACAGGAATAAAGGATGCCAGTACCAATCTTTTGCAAGATTGGAAATCTAGATTCTCTTAGCTGTACTCCTTTGTCTTCTTATAATCTACACCACTGATAATATCTGCTTGAACCCTGCTCCCTGAAGTTCGTCTCCACTTTTAACTTGAAAAGGTGGCACCTTATAGCTAGACAGCATCTTTTAAATCTCCAAAGGAACATGAGGTCTTTAGAGCCATTTGAGTTCAATTCTTTGAAGGGACCAAGAGAAATGTGGCACTTAAGTAACCTGAATTTTTAAACCTGTTATTCAAGTATATAAAAATATGTATGTTTGTTCCCTATTGGCACTGTAACAAATGATCACCAACAATGAGGCACAAAAAGGCACAAATGTATTTTTCTTACAACTGTGGAGGTCAGAAATACTTAACATGATTCAGTAGACCTGCATTCCTTTGAAGGTTCAGGGGAAAATTGCTACTTTGCCTTTCCAGGTTTAAGAAGTTATTTCTTCTTCATTCTTCACCAGCAGTAGAGAATATTTCCAATTTTCTCTCTCGTTCTGTGTGCTTCCAGAGTCAAATTTTCTTGTCTGACTCTGACCCTTCCACTGCCCTCCTATAAGATCTCTCTGGATTACATTGAGCCACCTAGATAATCCAGGATAATCTCTCATCTCAAGAGTCTTAAATTAATCACCTCTGCAAAGTCTCTTTTGCCATGTAGGGTAACATACAGGTCTGGGGGTTAGGATGTGGCCATCTATAGAAGCTGATATTACCCAGCCTGCCACAACATGTACATCTTATGCATATTATACCTTAAGTAGCTGGCCACATTCCACAAAAGATGACTGTTTCTTTTGTCATTGCTTGGAATTGTAGCTAGGTCACACTATGTAAATTGTGCCTATAAACCCTAATTTGAATTAAAAGTAATAAAGAGATTTTTTAGGTTGTCCCACATGCTTTTCTGTGATAGGAACAATTTGAAATTTGCCTTTTCAATGTGAAAGAAACAAGCCAGAGCCAAGAGTATGAACTAGAGACTTGGGGCTTGGGAAACTGATAAACAGCATTACAGCCCTAAAGTCATGGAAGCTTGACTGTAGCCTTAGGTGCTCTTCAGTTCATGTCCAAATTCGAATTCTATAAACCCTAATTTGAATTAAAAGTAATAAAGAGATTTTTTAGGTTGTCCCACATGCTTTTCTGTGATAGGAACAATTTGAAATTTGCCTTTTCAATGTGAAAGAAACAAGCCAGAGCCAAGAGTATGAACTAGAGACTTGGGGCTTGGGAAACTGATAAACAGCATTACAGCCCTAAAGTCATGGAAGCTTGACTGTAGCCTTAGGTGCTCTTCAGTTCATGTCCAAATTCGAATTTCACTGCTTTAAAATCTGTACAGATCAGTGCCCTAACAATGTAAAAGCATGAGCACTCTGGGTCAATTCCCCTCTGTGCAGAAATTGGGGAGAAATGGTTCTGAGACAGAGCTAATTAAAATTGCCTTGCTCTACTGGGCTTTTGTAGCTTATACCTGTAATCTTAGCGACTCAGGTGGCTGAGATCTGAGATCAAAGTTTGAAGCTAGTCTGAGTAGGCCTCAAAATCCATGAGGTACTTATTTCTAATAAACTACCAAAAAGTCACAAGTGGAACTGTGGCTCAACTGGCAGAAAACCACCTTTCAGTGAAAAAGCTAAGGGACAGTGCCCAGACCCTGAGTTCAAGTTCAGTACCAGCACACATTTTTTTTTTTATTACCTATCTCAGATATCAGAAAAAAAAAATGTGGTTTGGAGCACTGATACAGATTTCATGTACCCTTGCTTGCTCTTCAAAAAGGAAACTACAAAATGCAAAAAGGGTCACCTCTGTGATTGACCCTCACTGGGACTTTATTTCTTTAGCTTTCAGACTCTAGTGGTTATTATACCTGAAGCATCCTGGAGATGCTTTTCAGCCACTGAAAAAGTTCACAGTTACCTTTTCAACCATTCAGTCAATCATTTGTTCCTTATCCATTTATTTGCAGTATACATCTCAGATTCTATTTCAATTAACTTATTTTAAGCACATTCTTAGGGCCTAGCACCTGGTAGGTACCTTAATCCCACATAAAGATTAATTAAACATAATTCTTGCTTTCAAGACCTAATGATCCTTTAAAGGCATATATCAAATGTATGCATTATCCAAATCTAGATATTAGGGAAATAGACACTAAACATAATTAACCTCAAGCAACAGACATACATACTTGCTCGTTGCAGCTCTGAGTTCATCTGGTATAGATTGTTTTCCTTCGTCTGTCTCCCTTAGATGCATCGTAACTTTTCTTATTTTTACCTTGCCAGGCTTTTATTCCCTGGTTTGCCTCTCATAGGCCTGCAGGGGTCTCTGGAAGGTTATTGCCAGATGGGGATTCCCAGTCATACTCTGCCTGTGTTCAGAGAGTTGGTCTGGCCAAGGCTTGATCTCTGCATGACTACAGTCTTCATGATGTCATGGCCATTTGCATAAATCTGATGCCAGCTATTAGCTATCTTTGAATATGGAGTCCATGACTGGCTGGTTCATACTAAAAGTAGCCAAACACCCACAAATGTTGACAACTTGAGATAGAAACAAACATGAAATCCATCAGTAATAATTTCTAATGTTTTTAGATATATCTAATTCAATAAAGCATAAAATTAGTTATGTTTAAACATTTATTGGAACTGGGAAGGGAGGGGGAAACATCAAAATGGAGAGAGACAAAAGGATAAATGACAAGCAATGCAACAGCAATACTTACAAAACTATATGCTGTAAACCAACTGTATAACTCATGTGGGAGTGGGGAAGGGGGAAGATGGGAGAAAATTGAGGGAGAGGTAACAGGTTAGATAAGAAATGTACCCACTGCCTTATGTATGAAACTGTAAGCCCTCTGTACATCACTTTGACAAGAAATAAATTTTAAAAAAGAAAATAAACATCTGTAAGAGCTACATGTAGTAGGTCATATTCTAAATTTCTTGCCTGAAATACTAACAAGTGGAAACACCTTATTAAGGTGTTCAAAGGTCCTTAATTTTAAACTGTGGAGCTGTTTCAAATTTACTTTGACTAAGATGCATTTTAGTCATAAACTGCTTTGTTAAATGTTAAGTCCTTTGTACATAAAAGAAAAGAAAAAAAGTCTCACAGACTTGTTGTCTGGGCAGGCTCTGAACTGGGATCCTCAGTTCTCAGCCTCCTGAGTAGCAAGGATTACAGGCCGGCGTCATTAGTACCCAGCTGAAGTAAACCTTTTAAACTATATGTAACTAAAGATCACAGCATGGCAGTAAATGCTCTCATTGAAAGATGTGAAGCAAACAGATTTAAGCATACATACTGTAGACATACACGTTGTGTCAGTACTCTTCACTAATTATATTCTTACAATGTGAAGTTAACTATGAACTCTATTTAGTCTAATGACAATTCTTACATGGTTACAGTGAGTACAATTTAGGAACTAAATTCTGAAATCAAGCCCCCAGGTTACATGTTATTTTATAATCACAATAAAGTTAGGTTTCTTGAGTCAATAATAAACATATTGCTGATCACTAAATGAGTATTTTGATTACATCAGGTATATGACTTTGTACTATCAGCTCTCTTCCCTTTCCTCTACTAGTTATTCTATAGTGTTAAAATTGTAGATTAAAAAATAAATAAATGAAAAAAAGATGTGAAAAATTTCACAAAAATTAGCTGTAAGACTATTTTCAACTATATATGTGTGTATGTGTGTGTGTGTAGATAGGTAGATAGATAAGGATAAATAGGGAGAGAGAAAGTGAGAGAGAGCGAGAGAGAGAAAGAGGAGCAGATTTTATTATTATTTACTTACATTTTTTGCTGGTCCTGGGGCTTGAACTCAGGGCCTGGAAGCTGTCCCTGGGCCTCTTTTAGCTCAAGGCTAGTGTTCTACCACTTGAGCCACAGTGCCACTTCTGGATTTTTAAAGTAGTTTATTGAAGATAAGGGTCTCATGAGGATTTTTCTGCCCATGCTGGCTTCCAACTGTGATCCTCAGATCTCAGCCTCCTGAATAACTAGTACTACAGGCATGAGCCACCAGCACCCAGTGAGATATATTTTAATAGAACACATTTTACATTATGTTTAAAAATTTAAACCATATTATATTTTATCACATAGCCTTGCTGTATGGAAATGGAATAGCTGGGAAATGGCTAGATAGTAAATGTTTTTGGCTTAGGTTAGGTCTTAGGCATGCTGTAATGGATGAATATAGCTATGTTTAAAAGCAGAACAATGCAGAAGAATGAGGATTTGGCTGGCAGCCATTACTTACAGATACCCAATGTAGCCTTAACGATATAGGCAGATGTTCCTTTCAGAGACATTGGTTTTAGAGGGTGGTTGGATCCTTGTTTCTTTGTACTGTAGTCACAAACACCATGCACTCATCTGCAAGTGATTCCAAGAATGCTCTTGCTTGGATTTTCTCATTTTTTACAACTGTTTTGGAATCAAGGTTGTGGGACAGGCCTGTAAAAGGGTGTCATGAAAAAATATGATAGGATGGAATCAGTCAATGTTATATAAAACACTAAGAATATGGAAGGACAGAGAGAGGTGATACTGGTAAACTAGTTAGCTGTGTTTTTGGCAACATCATTGGTTGGTGGGTAGGCATATATTTTGTGTGTGGACTACGGGATCCATGGTATATCACCTGTTGTTTTGTTTTTCACATACCTTTGAAGATTTTAACGTGTAGTTAAGTCCATTTTAGAAGGAGATAGTGACGTAGAATAACCCACCCTGTAATGTACTAAAGGAACATGGACTTCCAGGTACAGACTTGGAGTTAGAGTTGGGATGTATCTAGGACTAAAACTCATACCACTTGACTAAACTGTGTGGCTTTCCATGAAGTTGAAATCTTAGAACAAAGTAGATTTCTTCCCTAACTCGTCTATTAAGCAAGCCAGGTGCTGGTAACTCTAGCTTGTAATTCTAGCTACTCAGGAAGCTGAGATCTGAGGATCTGGGTTCAAAGCCAGGCCAGGAAGTCCTATGAGTCTCTGATGTCCAATTAACCAGAAGGGGAGCTGTGATTCAAAGCGGTAGAGGGCTAGCCTTGAGCCAAAGAGCTCAAGGACAGAGCCCAGGCCCTGAGTTCAAGCCCCACAACTGACAAATAATAATAATAATGATAACAATAATATGTCTTTTCAAAATTGAAAAGCACTATTACCATTAAGTGCAATGAGCAAAGAGGGAAGTAATTAGTGGGCACTGGTGGCTTATGCCTGTAATCTTAGCTACTCAAGAGTCTGAGTTCTGAGGATCACAGTTCAAAGCCACCCCAGGCAGGAAAAGTCTGTGAGACTCTTATTTCCAATTAAATCACAGAAAAAGCCAGAAGATAGGTATTGTGCCTCACGTGGTAGAGTGCGCTTGCTAGCTAGCCTGAGCAAAAGAAGCTCAGGTATAACACCCCAACTCAGAGTTCAAGTCTCAGGACCAGCAAAAATAAAAAGGATACAATGATATCTTATTGGGTAGTCTAGTATCTCAAAGGCAGAACTTTTTTTTTTGGTCGGTTGTGGGGCTTGAATTCAGGACCTGGGTACTCTCCCTGAGCCTCTTTATTCTCAAGGCTAGCACTCTACCACTTGAGCCACACCACTACTTCTGGTCTTTTTTTTTTTTTTTTTTTTTGCCAGTCCTGGAGCTTGGACTTGGGGCCTGAGTGAGCACTGTCCCTGGTTTCTTTTTGCTCAAGGCTAGCTACTCTGCCACTTGAGCCACAGCGCCACTTCTGGACTTTTCTATATATGTGGTGCTGAGGATTTGAACCCAGGGCTTCATGTATATGAGGCAAGCACTCTTGCCACTAGGCCATATTCCCAGCCCTCTCCTTCTGGTTTTTGAATGGTTAATTGGAGATAAAAGTCTCATGGGGCTTTCCTGCCTGGGCTGCCTTCGAACCACGATCCTCAGATCTCAACCTCCTTAGTAGCTAGGATTATAGACATGTGCCATCAGCGGCGCCCAGCAAGGCAGAACTTTTGTATCTCATAGTCTAGATCTTGCCTTTGCAAGAAGCTGGCATTAGGCATGGGGTTAGTGCTTCTTCCTTGACTGTGGTTGACTTTTCTGAATCTAATTATTAGGAAACACAACAGGAGAAGCACTTCCCATGTGTGCTTTATTATGCAGTTCCCAGGCACAACTATGCACAGTAAACAATAAACTGTGTACAGTACTCAATAAGCCAATAATAGGGATCTGGTATCAGCCTCTTTCTCACTAGTGAACATTCTTAACCAGAAGATGGTTTTGAACATATTTCTGTGTATTTACTGTTGGTATCAGGGTTTGTACTCAGGGCCTAAAGCTTTCTAGGCTGGTGCTCTACCCTTTGAGCCATGCCCCACACTCTCTTTCCTTTGTTATTTTTCAAATAGGAACTCACATTTATGACAAGGTTAGTTTGGACTATGATCTACCCATTGCTGGGATTGAAGGTATGAGCTGTGACACCCAGTTATCTTCTTTATTGTAGATGAGGTAGGCATAGAAGTAGAATCCAAATCATTTTGAGAGTATAGTAATAATATAAAATTCCCAGCCATGCCCTGGTTGCTCCACATCTGTAAACCAGATACTCAGCAGGTGAAATCCACAGGATCAACTTTTCATTCTCTTGGGAGAAAAGTCCAAGAGACTCCATCTTTTAAATAGCACCCAAAAGCTGCTCTAGAGGAAGGACTCAAGTGGTAGTGCACCAGTTAAGCAAAAATTGAGATTTGGGGTTAAGCCATGGTACCAGAAAAAATAAATGAATGAATAAATGAATAAGGAAATAATTGCATTTTTCTTTATCTCTATCCATTGCTAGACAACTAGACTTGTTCCCTATCTTGGCTAATGTGAATACTACTCTCCCCCCCACCCCGCAAAAACAACAACAACAACCCATAGATGTGCAAGTATTTCTATGGTATGCTGACTTTGATTCTCTTGTGCACAGTTTTTTGCTAGATAGAGTCTTGCTTCCTTGCCAGGTGTGCACTTGGATGGGTTCACCTATATTAGGTTTCTTGTCATAGCTAAGATAACATATGTGCTAATTGAGGAGGAATCCTGCTTACTTTTCTGCCCAGAATGGCCTTGTAAAATGATCCTAACAATCCTAGTCTCCAAATAGCTAGGATCCCAGGCCAAGATTATTTGTGGAACCTGAATACTGATTTCCATAATGGATAGATATGGTATGTGAATATATATACATATAACATATTATATATATATATACACACACACATTTCACATTTATTTTTGCACACTTCTCATGGACTTTTGCTCAGCCAAAAAATTAAATTATGTTGTTTACAGGAAAGTGGATAGAGCATCATGTTAAGTAAAATAAACCAGTCTCATAAATGTATTATTACTTTTTTCTGAGATTATGTCAAATCTAGGGGGCAAAGAGACTTCTTAAGAAAGCACATGAAAGTAAAGTGTTTCCAACTATAGATGTGCAAGGGGGAAAGAAAAGAGGATGAGTAGATGAGAGGAGAAGATAAAGATATAGAGAGCTGAATATGATCTATCTTTATATTATGCACATGTATGGAAATTTCATAAGAAATTACTCAATTGTCGCATCAATATATAGTAATATAAATAATAAAATACTTTAATGCTAAGATTAATATAATGCTAGAGAATGAACACATAGCTTTGAACACATAGATGTTGCAGTCTATATCTGGTACTTTCTAAGTCCCTGCAGACAAATGGTGTTCTATTACACATATACAAGTGGTTTACATTATTGACATCTTCTATCGATCCTATGACTCTTAATCAATCTGATTTTCTAGCTCTAAGACTAATGTTATTATCACACTTTCCCTGTGTAAGACATGATTATTGAAATTCTGGAAAAATATCAGATTTCCTGTGTGTATATTGAAGTTTAGTACTTGTGTCAAGAATCCTAGTGGACAGATGTGAGATATCAAAATACTAAGTCTAAGTCAGTTGCCCTTGGCTCATACCTATAATCCTAGCTATTCAAGAAGTTGAGATCTGTGGCTGGGAATATAGTCTAGTGGCAAGAGTGCTTGCCTTCCATACATGAAGCCCTGGGTTCAATTCCCCAGCACCACATATATAGAAAACGGCCAGGAGTGGCGCTGTGGCTCAAGTGGCAGAGTGCTAGCCTTGAGCAAAAAGAAGCCAGGGACAGTGCTCAAGCTCTGAGTCCAACGCCCAGGACTGGCAAAAAAAAAAAAAAAAAAAAGAAGTTGAGATCTGAGGATTGCAGTTCAAAGCCAGCCTTGGCAGGAAAGTTTGTGAGACTCTTGTCTCTAATTAACCACCAGAAAATTGGAAGTGGCTCTGTGGCTTAAAGTAGAGCACTAGCTTTAGGTGAAAAAGCTAAGGGACAGAGCCAGGCCCAAGTTCAAGCTCTATGACTTACAAAACAGAAAAGAATATTAAAACCTTTCAAATTCCCATCAAGTGAAGTGTTGCTTTTTTTCTGAATGAGAGACAATTTTATTGGGCTTTGCATGCCAGCCACTTTTTTTCTGTTATTGATCCAATTATTTTAAGAACAATGAGATTAGCTAATCCTCTTTCATAAGAATATTTTGTTTGTTCATTTAAACATCACATAACATCTCCAAGGCTTCCTATGTCTGGGTATGAAAAACATTGTGTCTACTATTTGAGAGATTAGTAAACATGTGGATGGTTATATTTTTTGTCAAATCTACAATGCTGTATGCATGTCTGAAAAAAATTTGGGGAGGTGCATAAACAACACCAGTTTAGTGTAAAAATGTACACATACACACAAAAAACCCAGTCTTTATTAAAAGCTTACTTAGTCTAATTAGATCATCTGCAGAGACATAGAACTATAATCTTTTCTTCCTGATAAAATTTAAGCATAATCACATTGTTAGCATGACGCCTTCAGTCAATATGTTTCTTATCCTTTAGATGCGGTCAAATAATTATTCGCTGTGTGAAAACATTTCACTGCTTGCCAAAAATTAATCAGCCATTCTTTTGTGCTCTTACAGAAGTTTGAAGTATATAGCATGTGTTGCAACTAAAGCTTGCTTTTCCCAGGAGAGTATAACCTTGGGCTCCTCCATGTTTGTATCACTAGGCACAGTCATGTACACAGGAGACACTTAATGAATCTTTGCCAGTATATGTGTGCTCTATGACGTACCAAAAAGAATAGTCATGTTGTGAAGTCCAATGAAAGAATGCAATTTCTGTAGTGGAAAATTAAAATTCACTCTTCACAATACTATTTGGAAAATTTCATAAATAAATAGCCAATAAATAGCTTTAGAATATAATTGGATATTCTCAGGAATTTGAAAGCTAACTTGCTTCTTTCTCTCTCCTTCCCTCCTTTCTTTCCTTCCTTCCTCCCTTCCTTCCTTCCTTCCTTTCCTTTCTTTCCTCCTCTCTCTCTTTCTTTCTTTTTTGATGTTCTTCTGAATTTTATTTATTTTTTAAAATTATATTGTCAAGGTAATGCACAGAGAGGTTACAGTTACATAGGTAAGGTAGTGATATACTCACAAGACAATATGTTAGAAATGAACTTTACAACTTGGGGGGGGTCAGGGGGAAGGAAAGTGGGAGAAAAATGAGGGAGGGGATAAAAATGTTCCACAAGGAATGTATTCCTTTTTTTCCTTCTTGTTTTTATTTTTGGTCAGCCATAGGGCTTGAACTCAGAGCCTGGGCATGATCCCCGAGCTTTTTCTGCTCAAGGCTAGCACTCTCCTACAAACAACTAGGAAAATGTGAGAATACTATGAGCATAAAGATCTTTAAATAATTTTTATCTATTTGGTAGGGATTTATGAGAATGATTCATTTTAATACAAGCACAGATTCAAAGCATGATTACTATTCCTCTTAGTTAGAAACCTATCTACAATTTAATTGTTGAAACTAAATAAACTCCCATTTGCTCATAAACAACAAAGAATTTTTATAGGTCCATTTAGTTGAGAGCAAAATTCTGTCAGCAATTTCATACTTGGTTTCAGTTAAGGTGTAGTTTTTTTTCCCTTAAGCCATCAAGCACTTAACATTCACAATAGAAATGCACTGAACATTTTTTTTTCATAAACTGTATTGGTTCCAGGCTATTAGCTACAGTTCCATCTTCATTTATGATATGTCACTCTGCCCTCTGCTGCTGAGATCCCTCAGGGAAAGCTATTCCCATGTGTACCTTTGAGGATCTCCCTGCTATTCAGTGATATCTTTTCCTCCCTCCATTGTACACCGAAGTGCTGCTCATCCTGGCATTAAAACCAAACAGTCAAAGGCCATGGAACACCCTTTCAAACAACAAACAGACAAGTGCCATATACCGTTAAAATTCCCAGCAAAGTAAATCTTCAGTTCTTTCACAAAGTGGAACTGAGTTTTCTATAGCTTTTATTAATTTTTTTACACACTTAAATAAATCTGTCTCCTAACTTTGCCAGTTTCTTAATAGTAATGTTACTTTGGATTCCCAGGGATGTAAAAAAAAAAAAAAGAATTTAATGCAGTCATTGGTAGTGATCCAAAACTGCATTTAGTTAAGACAAGTTCAAAGCAAATTGAATTAAATTTCTGGAAGCTCCTGGAAGGACCCTGAAGTTATAAAGTAGAAGGTCAAGTTATAAAGTAAGAGGGAGCTTAGAAGGTTCTATAACCCAATGGATCCAAAAGATTAAACTTAGAATAAATGAATTACAATACTCAGCTCTCAAGTAAAATTAATTTCTAATCTTTACCTAATAGAGCTGGAAATACGTACCTATTACAATCTGACCCCTGCCCATGAAAGGTCCTTTATCTTCATTGATGGTGTATTTGCACACTCAAAATGAATATTCGTCAACATTTTTCCCTATGCAATCGAATTTGATGTCTTGTTAAGATACATTAAGAAGTGAATGAGAAAGGGCTCTGGTGGCTCATGTGTGTAATCCTAGCTACCCAGAAGGCTGAGTTCTGAGGATAGCAGTTTGAAACCAGTCCTGGCAGAAAAGTCCCAGTGATACTCCTATCTCCAACAAACCACTCAAAAACCAGAAATGGGGCTGTAGCTTAAAGTGGTAGAGCACTAGTCTTGAGCAAAAGGGTTCAGGGAGAGCACCCATCCCATGAGTTCAAGTCCCATAATGGACAAAAGAAAAAAGAAGTGAATTTCAAAATAAAGCTATTTTTTTTAAAACAAGTCATAAAAGAAAATACTGATAATGACATGTATTAGATGGGTGGAAATACAGAAAATACTTCAACCTTCTTAGGAGTTGACGAGTTATATCAAATTGTAAAACTGGCAAAAACATACATTTTATGGCCAGGTAGTGGATCAGAGAATATACCTTTTCCAGTTTCACATGGCTCATCTCTAAAAAGATAAATGTAGAGTGATATTAAAAGCATTACATATGATTTAAAAATCAAAACTCTTTCCATACACACTGATAGTGACCAGCTTATACAAATTTTGTTGGATATGTATATAGTGGAGCCAATGGCTCAATTGGTAGAGCTCTAGCCTTGAGGAAAAAGCCCAAGGTCAGCACTTAGGTTCGGAGTTCAAGCCCCAGGACTGAAAGCCCCATTCTTCTTTTTCTTTTCTTTTTTTTTTTTTTTTTTTCGTTCATGAGGTTTGAACTCAGGGCCTGTGCCTTGTCCCTGAGCTCTTTCACTCAGGGCTTGCACTCTACCACTTTGAGCCACAGCACCACTTCTCCATTCCTGATGGCTAATTGGAGATAAGAATCTTAAGGACTTTCCTGCCCCAGCTACCTTCTGATCCTTAGATCTCACCAGGACCTGAAGGCCCCACTCTTCAGAGAATCTTGCTACTTTCCTTTGAGGCTTTTCTTTCACTTTCAAATAAAATTTCTTTGTCTGCTTGTAAACAAAACAAGAACATAAACCTGGCTTCTAGTGAGAATGACAACAGTGTTCTGGGTGGCTAATCCTCTAACAAACTTGTGAACCACTACTCTTCGTCAGGCTTTTGTGCTGGGCATGAGTGCCACATTTTCACTGTTTTCATGTACATTACTGCTTTAAGATGTTTTTGTTGTGAGAAGGCAGACTGTTATTTGTTTCAAAGATAAAATAACACCAGCGACAACATTAATATAGAATTATGGCAGTAGTGACGAGGCTTCTGGCCACAAAATAAGGAGAGGATTCACCTGGTAAAGTATTGAGGGGAGGCAGTTTCATTTCTTCTGAGGGGATGAGCTTCCAAGTGAACAAGAAAGAGATGGAAATCTGAGGCAGGAAACACAGTCACAGCAGAGGAATGCACCTAACTATGCAGCTCTTGTTGCTCCCATGTGGCTAAAATGTGGGGTGCATGATAGCTGGAGTTATTATTTATAAAGAAGTTTTAATAATGTTTTGTATTCAATAGTTTGTACTGTATTCTAGCAATCATGGGAAGCCATCTCAAGATTTAAACAGGAAGTAACAGGATATGATAAAAGTGTGAAAACAATAAATAGAGAAGGGCTGAGTAATTTGGTGCTTCCAATGGTACTATCTGTAGCATTGGTGAGTATTTAAATTGTTTGTCCTTGTTGGCTTTTACAAATAATGCCTCTATTACTACTGGCATTTTTGTGTAGGTGTATGTTTTAATTACTCCTGGGGTAGATAAATATGAATGGAGATGTAGAGTTGTATGATAAGAACCATTGAAAACATTTTCTTATTACTAAAGTTTTTGAGGGATTCCTGGACATAGTCATAAATTGAATATAGTAAGATGTGATTTGGATTTTGTTTCTCCTACCTCTGCTATTTTGTAAACAACCCTTTTTCTGTCCTCTTAGTCTCTTCATTCTGGGAATCCTGTCAGCTTGCTTTAGATGCTGTTTTTAAAAGTTAAATGAGTGGGGGCTGGGGATATGGCCTAGTGGCAAGAGTGCTTGCCTTGTATACATGAGGCCCTGGGTTCGATTCCCCAGCTCCACATATACAGAAAACGGCCAGAAGTGGCGCTGTGGCTCAAGTGGCAGAGTGCTAGCCTTGAGCAAGAAGAAGCCAGGGACAGTGCTCAGGCCCTGAGTCCGAGGCCCAGGACTGGCCAAAAAAAAAAAAAAAAAAAGTTAAATGAGTGGAAGAGATTTTTCCTCAATAAGAACTATATCACAATTACTCATTTCCACATCTTTTAAAAAATTAAAGTTTTGGGCTGGGGATATAGCCTAGTGGCAAGAGTGCCTGCCTCGGATACACGAGGCCCTAGGTTCGATTCCCCAGCACCACATATACAGAAAACGGCCAGAAGCTGCGCTGTGGCTCAAGTGGCAGAGTGCTAGCCTTGAGCGGGAAGAAGCCAGGGACGGTGCTCAGGCCCTGAGTCCAAGGCCCAGGACTGGCCAAAAAAAAAAAAAAATTAAAGTTTTGAGATAGGGGTTAAAGAAAGCATCTTAGCCCCCAAGTAATAAGACTTTGCTTTGAAACACAAAGGCAGAAAGGAAGCATTTGAGAAAAAGATAAAATAGATTGCAACATAAGAATTTTATGCATAAGCTTTCAAAGTAAATATGTCTTCACTGAGCTTAACTATGGCGAACAGGTTCTGTGTTTGTTATACCAGAAAATAAATAGATGAATGCTACATGATTTTTCCAGCAGTCAATGGATGAACTAATTTATTTAAACAAAATTGTTATAGCTCAAATAGAATATATTGGCCTTTTGGTTACAGATCTTTGTATTTTCTGCTGAAAGGAGCATGGCTCCTAATGCTATTAAGATCTGATCATTGTCATTTCTCTTCCTGAGAAAGATGAATAAAAAGGACAAAGCAGAAGTATGACATTTGATGACTTTATTCAAAAGGCTATAAAACATTTTTAAACTTCACTATTCTGACCTACCTCTAATACATGGAAGCTAGCTTTAAATCAAATACCTCCTTCAAAGATTGATTGATCAAAATGCACTGTATTTATAAACTGCTTTGTTAAATGACAATTCATCTACTGAAAGATAAAACAAAAGATTGAGCAAAATTCAGCCTGTTGATATTTTTGTATATTTTACAAGTGAGCAATTGTATTGTGCATTTTAATGAGTGTAAAATGCAAATGAGAATAATTGTGACACACAAAAACTGTACAGCCTTTCAACATAAGCATTTGTTCAGATTTTTTTTTAACAAGTTCTGCTATGTTTTTGTTGTGCTGGAAAATAAGATGAAATTCAAATCACTGCTTTATATTTTGGCTGTATTATGATGTTCAAGCACCCCTTCTAAAGTATTAGTAGTAAGAAAATAGTTCAGATTTTTTTAAGAGTTAAAAATGTATATGGGGGCTGGGGATATGGCCTAGTGGCAAGAGAGCTTGCCTCGTATACATGAGGCCCTGGGTTCGATTCCCCAGCACCACATATACAGAAAACGGCCAGAAGTGGCGCTGTGGCTCAAGTGGCAGAGTGCTAGCCTTGAGCAAAAAGGAAGCCAGGGACAGTGCTCAGGCCCTGAGTCCAAGGCCCAGGACTGGCCAAAAAAAAAAAAAATGTATTTATAGGCTGGTTAGTGGTAGCTCACACCTATAATCATAATTACTCAAGAAACTGAGATCTGCGGATTACGGTTCAAAGCCAGCCAGGGCAGGAAAGGTCTAGAGACCCTTATGTCCAATTAACCACCAAAAGGCTGGAAGTGCAGCTCTGGCTAACCTTGAGCAAAAAAGTTTACACTGCCCAGGCTTGTGTTCAAGCTCCAGGACTTGCATGTGTGTATGTGTGAGTTTTACTATATATATGTATGTATGTAGATATTTATACTATATATATCTACATACATCCATACACATATATTCTATGCATTCTCTCTCTCTGCCTCTGTGTGTGTGTGTGTGTGTGTGTGTGTGTGTGTGTGTGTGTGTACTTACTCTTGTTCTTATGAGCTGTGTCCATGCTGTGACACTCACAGGGATGATACTAGATCATATGTGTAGAGTTTAAAATATTTCCTTGGTGAACCTGATCTACATATTCAACTATACAAACTTGCTCTTATATATTGTATTTGATGAAATATAAGTATGTTATTTAGCTTTGGTTTCTTGGTTTATTTTCATCTTTATCATTTCCTTTGGTTACCTCCTCCCAAAATATGTTAGAAGTTTTAAATGCTTGTCTTTCCTTCCTGTGAATGGTTATAAACATGTGAACATACTTCGAGCCATGCTTACATGCAAAGATGCATACACACTAATGCTGGTTGTGATCATTCCTAGTACATTATAAAATCTCAATGACAAGCCTTGTACCAGCGGCTCATGCCTGTAATCCTAGGTACTCGGGAGGCTGAGTTCTGAGGACCGCAAGTCAAAGCCAGCCAGATAGAAAAGCCCATGCATGAGACTCTTAGCTCCAATAAACTACTGAGAAAAAGTTGGAAGTAGTGCTGTGACTCATGTGGTAGAGTTCTAGCCTAGAGCACAAAGTGGCTTAGGGACAGTGCCCAGGCCCTGTTTTTTTTTTTTTTTAATTCTAATACCTCAGAAAACTCTTCTTGTAATACTAATAACCTAATGCAAATTTACATTTTTCTTTAGTGGACTCAAACTTTGTGTGTGTGTGTGCATGTGTATGCACATGCGCATGCACTAATCCTGGGGCTTGAACTCTGGGCCTGGGTGCTGTCTCTGAGCTTTTGTGTTCAAGGCTAGCATTCTACCACTTGACCCACAGCTCAACTTCCAGCTTTTTGGTGGTTAATTGGAGATAATAGTCTCACAGATTTTCTTGCCAGCCTGGCATTGAATTATGATGCTCAGATCTCAGCCTCTTGAGTAGCTAGGATTATAGGCATGAGACACCAATACCTAGCTCAACCTTTATTTTGAAACTCAGTAAGGGGTTTTATTAAAGCATGCTATTCTCAGAAACACATACTTCCTATGTAGGTTGAGCAACCAATTCTATTTGGGCAGCAATTTCATCCTATTCTCTATCCATAACAGACACTTTAAAGGCTCTGAGAAATTACTTGAAGTTATTTAACTCAAAATATTCCCTCAGAAGTTTTCTTTTCACATAATGCTTGTCAATATTAACCTCAGGAAACACTGAAGCCACACTATTCTTGACATCTTATTTTCTTATTTTATGAGGAAAATTAAATTAGAAACTCAGTATTATAAAGACCTTCAGTGTAAAAAACAAATGAAACCAGGTGTGTTCAAGATAAATGTTTGAGGAGGAAGCTTGAGTTCATTTTTCTGTCTTATAAGATAAGCCCTCCAGTCCCCACCTCTTGGCATGCTGTGGAAGACATTGCAATTAAGAATCTAAATTTACAAAATGAGATTAAGATGACTTGAAAGATATATGCTACATAAAAGGTGTTATGAATTAAATTTGAGCTCCAAAGAAATACAATTAAGTTGAAGGCCTAACCCCAAGGACTTAAAAGTCCGTTTCCTAAAATAAATAAATAAATAAATAAATATTTTTAAAAGTCTATTTCCTTGGAAATAATCATTATATATGTAATTGATGAAGTAAAGATAATGTCATACTGCAGGGGAATGAGTCCTCCAGCCAAGATTTCTGGTATCCTTAACAAATGAGGTAAGTGAACCTAGACACACATACAGAGAGAGTGTCTGGTGATATTAAAGGTATACATCCTGGGAATTCTACCACAAGCCAATGAAAGTTTCCAGGCACCTGTGGCTCACACTTGTAATCCTAGTTACTCCAGAGTTTGAGACCTGGAAGACTGTAGTTCACAACCAACCCAGGGAAGGAAAGTCTGTGAGACTCTCATCTTCAATTAACTACCAAAAAGCTGGAACTAGAGCTTTAATGTTGCAGCATTCTTTGTAAACTAATACATAGGACCTGTGACCCTCTTAATTAGTGTTACAACTTTTAGGAAAGACCCCCACAGAAGAAGATACTAGTTCCACTAGAAATTATCACAGTTGTATAGGAAACTAAGGCAAATTGAAGGGAGGGTGTCTAAATGTTTTACCTTTTAGAATAGAAGAGGAAAGTAGCCAGGTGAACTTTGTAGCTAGTTTTAGAAAGAGAGGATTATTACTTGAGATTTCTATATAAGGTTTTGGGAAATCATGACCAGTTTGTCCACTATAGTTTTTCTACCTACCTGGATCTATACCATGAGTAGAAGCAATATACTTAAAAAATTAGTATGGTGATATTTCCATGTACAAGATACATTTATCGTAGTCATACTTTCTATTATTCGGGGAGGGGGGAGATGTCCTGAGACTTGAACTCAGGGCCTAGGCACTGTCCTTGAGCATTATTTTTGCTTTTTGGTGGTTAATTAGAGATAAGATTCTCATAAACTCCCCTGCCCGGGCTGGCTTTGACCTGCGAGCCTCAGGTCTCTAAGTAGCTAGGCTTCTAGGTGAGAGCCACTAGCACCTGGCTCTTTCTATTACTCTTAGATGCAATCCTTTGGAACAGCAAAGGTCTGCAATGGATGAACTGTGTGCAAATTTTATCACCTCAAGCTCCAATCCCCACTTTGACAATGCTTGGAGACTGGGTCTGTGAGGAGGTGATGGTTCTGCTATTTATGACATCCAGTTTGCCACATCTCATTATGGCATTCATGTATTAACTGTGTGTCTAAAGTAGTAACATCCTGCTCTTGGGCAATCTGATAGGGAAGAGCCCACCTTATGGAACAACAGTGGGCCAAAAGAGTTAGGCTTTCTCCTTTGGAAGTAAGTAAAGGGACCAGACATCAGTCTAAGGCTCCAGAAATGTACCATGTGATACCCTACGAAAAGGATATGGCAGACCTCTTCTGTAAATGCAGCTAGGAAATACTGCTGGCTTTCTATCTCACCTGATGTGTGTTTCATTTTCTTGGTTCTACCATTATAACTCAAGATCAGTCACAGACAAATGTCAATGAATGAGCATGGCTATATTCTAATAAAACTTTATTGATGGAGTTGCTGGCCCTGCAATTGATAGTATCCCCATGCCTCTGCCAGCAGGTACCTTTCACCTCTCTCTCACATTCATCAAACTCACTGCTGGAGTCTAAGTACCAAACATTTGGCAGCCATTGGTGGAGCAAATGTGATGGGCTCTAATACCTGCAACTGTTTTATTTGAGATTAAAAAATCCCCTTTTGTTCTAATTGATTTGTATTTGTGTTAGTGATGAAGTCTCTGTTGTTCTCACACAGAAACATATTTACATAGCAATTTTCTTCTTGGAATGCATTTTAGCTCATAAAATAATTTTTGGAGTTGGTTTCCTCATCTGAGCATTAAGATTTAAGAAATGTCATTTTGCTTATAGAAATGCAAATGCACATTTACTTCCAAGTGTTTACACAGAAATTACAACCTTATTCCTTAAAAGCTAGCAGTTAGTTTTGCAATTATAATGCAGAATAGAAATGTGGGATCAATTTGCTAATTATTCTTCCCCATTCTAACATGAGCCAAACCTCAATTTATAGTGATGACATATTAATAATTAAAAGGATTGAAGTCTCATGTTTTACATTGTATCTAAGTATCATAAGACTTTTGTATTTGCTCACATTCTTCACTACAGAATAGTTTCATTGCTACTTTAGTCTTGAAATTTCAAAAGCTGGAGATATTTTAGATTTACTAGTCTTTCCAGTGTATGTTATAAAACTTTTACAATAATCTTTAAGTTATAGAGGATTACATTTAGTTCATATGTCCTTGATCATCTTAGTTGTTACCCTGGAAAATGGACTTATAAAGGAAGAATTATGGTATATAGATATCACAAAAATATTTAGAGATTATTTTGGCCATGAGGATGATAATATGTATTTGCACTGAGATGACTTATGAAATTATAGTTTTATTCTACCAAGGGTAGCTCACATTGACACAAAGAGGATACAGTTTTTTGACTGACTTCAGAGACCTAAGTACATTTAAGAGATTTTCCTTGGTAAATGATCTCATGGGTAATCGAGTAGATTGATTCAAACCAAATGAGACCAAATGCAGAGCAATTAGTTTTCCCTCAATATCTGAGAAGGGTAAAGCCTGTGCATGCTCAGGTTTCTTCTATAAAATGACATGGTATTTGAATGTGTGTCTTCATGTGTACCCTTAGTCAGATCTAGATAATTTATATTACCTAATAAACATATAGATGCTATGAAAGTAGCTGGACTATATTGTTCAATGAGTAGAAAAAGTCTATGCATGTCCAGTACAATGGCAATTTTTCTCTGATACTTTTAATCTACAATTCAATTGTGGATATATAACCCACAGAAATTGAATTTTTTTCCTCTCGTGAGACAGAGTCTTTTTAGATAGACTAGCCTGCTACTTGCTATGTATTCCAACCTGACCTTGAAATCCATGACCCTTCTGCTTTAGCCTCTTGAGTTCTGGGAATTACAGGTTTGTTTTTTTTTTTTTTTTTTTTTTTTTTTTTTTGCCAGTCCTGGGCCTTGGACTCAGGGCCTGAGCACCGTCCCTGGCTTCTTCCCGCTCAAGGCTACCACTCTGCCACTTGAGCCACAGCGCCGCTTCTGGCCGTTTTCTGTATATGTGGTGCTGGGGAATCGAACCTAGGGCCTCGTGTATCCGAGGCAGGCACTCTTGCCACTAGGCCATATCCCCAGCCCCGAATTACAGGTATTTGCCACATGCCAATTATGTATTTGTTCTTATAGCTCTGCTGAGTTCCATCATATTTTCATCTTCTAAAGAAGTATTTTCCACTGATTTCTATTCCTAGATTTAGAGTAAAGGATAAAACATCACATTCAATGTTCATTACCTAAATTATTTAAATTTGTGCTGAAGTTTTTACGAAAAGATTGAAAATAATAACAAACTGTTCTTTTCATTTTTCATCTGTTTCTTTTTGATGACAGATAAAGGAGATTCAGTGTGCGTCTTGGGTATGCCATGTGAAGATAACTCTTTACCCTGTTTTCATCTGTCTTTGGGGGTTATAGACATTGCCTTAGGATCTAAGTGTAATGGGGATGGAGGAAGAAGGGACACAGAGTTGCTTCCCTTGCCTCCAGGAGCACTCTACACTATTACTCAGTTCCAGCTAAGGTGAATGTCAATTATTGGGTAGGTAGGAATGCCAGAAACAATTGCCTTAAATAAGAATAGTATTCTTATCACTCCATTCTGTGGCAAAATACCTAAATAAAGTGAATGACCTTTTCATGATGATCTCTTCTGTCTTTCAACTCAAGGCTACAATAAAATAAAATTGGAATAATCCTTCTCATCTTAACTTGTAAACTCTCTCTCTTCTCTGTATTCCTATGATATGCACTGGTCTGGTGGAAAACTAAGAGAGGATGATGTTTGGGTGATGTTGAAACAGTTCCTAGGAGAGAACACACACACACACACACACACACACACACACACATATTTGTGACAGTACTGGGCTTGACAGAACCTCGTCCTATTACTGGGTTCCTAGGGTTGGTGCTCTTCCACTTGAGCCACCCTTTCACTCCTGGGTTTTTGCTGGTCAATTGGAGATAAGAACTTCAGGGACTTCTCTGCCCCACTTGGCTTCAAACAACAATCTTCAGATTTCAGCCACATAAGTAGCTAGAATTAGAGGTATGAGCCATCAGTGCCCAGCAGTTTTGTATATTTTTGAAGCAAAGGGAAAGCAAGTGCAAAGTAGTAGAAACTGATGAAAATATAAAAGCTGGAAATAGATCAACTCTTTTCTCTTTTGTATTGAATTTTATAAAGGGCAATAAAGGTCTATTTAAAAGCATTAAGAAAAGACCAATCTGTTTTATATGATATTAGAAAGTCTTTTAAAGTTCAGTCTCATTTTGAATAATATTTGATTCACAGAGTTTCTGTGATTACAATATCCATTACTGTAAAGAAAATTTATTGTGCCACACTATAAAGTGCCAAAATTTCCCTTGGTGAACTATTAGTCAAATGAGGTGCAACACAGTACCAGCAAAAAAATATATCCAGGACACCACACATTCATCTCTTTATCTCTTGTGCAAAAGCCAGAAGATGATGGACAATTTGACTTAATGGAGCTACTATCTTAAAGAATCCCAATATAGTCTTTAATTTTGGCTTACAGTTTTAGTTATAATCAGTGACATTTAGATTGTCATATCTTTGGTATTGTTAAATGCAAATTTTTAATGTGGCCAAGAATTACAGTAAGAAATATCTTTAATGAAAATACTGAATACAAATTTAAACTATTTTTTCTCATGTAAAGAATGTAAAATACATAAATGATATTTTATTTATCTGAGAAATAAGGTCCATCATTGTTAGTAGCATATTAGATATTCTTATAATGCTGTTGGGCTGGAAATGTGGCTTATAGAGTGCTTGCCTAGCATGCATGAAGCCCTGGGTTCGATTCCTCAGTACCACATAAACAGAAAATACTGGAAGTGGCACTGTGGCACAAGTGGTAGAGCGCTAGCCGTGAGCAAAAAAGAAGCTTAGGGATGGTGCCCAGGCCTTGAGTTCAAACCCTAAGACTGGCCAAAAAAAAAAAAAAAGTTGCTTTATAACACTGTTATCCTTTTATTTAAATTAGAAAGGGAAAGTTTTTGTAGAAAGGAGTTGTCAGAAAAGGTTTCCAAATTCTCGTTTCTAATCAGTTTCCAGGATGGTAGCATTGTGATAAATAGTTGTATTTAAAAGATTAACTCTTTATCTTATATTAGAAGCTCTTCTCCAGTATTCTTGCTTCATTTTTGCACCCAACTCAACTGCAGTAAAGAAGGCATCCTATGAGTGCCATCTGAGATAGCCTTGGGTTTAGGAACCAGTTCTTGAGGTTACAGAAGCCTTTGGTGCATTATAAATCCTTTCTGCAAGCACTTTTGCAAAGTTTTTGGTTAGCTGTCTCTTTACTCCAGCCATGGAAAAACTACATTTCCCTTTAAATTTCCTAGAGTGCTTTAGAATAGATACTGAGGCTTTATGTGTTTATTTCCTTCCCTTGAGGTGCCTCTTTCACGCTTTTATTTGCACTGAAATCATGATTTGCAAACATGGGGATTTATGTCATTTCTCATGGAAAATCATTAGTAGACAATTCACTTTATTCATTCAGATGACAGTCTTAGGTTAAAAAAAAGTAATGATCAATTTGTATGAATGAATCACTTCTTTTAGAAAGGGTGAGTGATTGTTTCTTGAGCTGATATCTTTGAACATATAGTTCAAAATGTGTCAGCATATGTTTCCAGGAAAGTGTATATAATTAGTATAGCTTGTATTTTGTCAGTGTCCTCAAACAACTCTCAATGTGTTTTAACACACACACACACACACAAACACACGCATGCACGCACACAATTTTTTAAGGTATTTGGTCTGCCAAGCTGGTCATGGATGCCATTTTATCTCCCTTTCCTTCCCTTCCAGCTCTACTCCTCCCACTGCTCTCTACTCCATTAGGTTTGAGAAGCATGCATGGGGACTCATAAAACTTTAGAGCAAGGTCAAGGGAGAATATGTTAAATCCATTTAAGGTTGAACAAGTAGCTGTTTTTAAAGTGTTGAACTCTCACGGCTTTGGAAGAGGCTTGCTTTCATAGATGCAATCCTTTATACTCTTTCATACTCAAATTTGTTAAATGTGGGATTGTTAGCAATTATATTGTCTTATGTGGCCCTGAATTACAAGACTAAAAAGAAGAGGATGGGGAAAAGGGAGAGGGAGCATTGAGCAGTCAGTGCTTTGATGACACACTGTTCCCTGTCTAAAATATGCATGTATTAACTTGTTTAATTCTATAAAGTGGGTAAAATATAATTATAATTCTTTTTTTTTTAGTGTGAGTACTGGGGCTTGAAGTAGGGCTCAATGCTTTTGCTTGGATTTTTCACTCAAAGCTGACACTCTGTCATTTGAGCCACAGCTCCACTTCCTATATTCCATTTTTCAGACAAGGAAACAGACACAGAGAGATCAAGGACCATAGCAAAGGTCACACAACTCTTCAATGGCAGAGCTGGGATTTCAATATAGATAATCTGTCTCAAGTGTAATTCTCCATTTCTAATACCATTATTTAATTTTACCCCATTCCCTGTTGGACCTTCATGGGCTCTATCTCAATTAATGATTTGATATAGCGCAGTACATTCGGTCTCACTAGATCTGACAAAGACAGGTTATGAAGGAAAAATGGACAATAGTCATAATGGACATGAGTGATGAATAAAGATCAGTGAACCCAGGAGGAGGATATTTTGCAGATTTTCATCTAGGAGGGAATGAAACATGGGAAAATTAGCAAATGTCCTCAAAGTGATACTATAAGTGATGAATAAAGCATTCCAAACAGACTTGTTTTACTGTGAAGATCTTCTGTATTTCTCCTCAGAGTAAGTCTTCAGTCAGTGTGAAACAGAGAAGCAGATCTAGTTGGTATTGTACACTGGCCAAACCAGATGCTTCTCTGTGCCTGCAGCCTGGCTTTAAATAATTGATTGTGTTTTCAGTCAGTTCAGTGGGCATTCTACAGTATTACTTGCCAACTCAAGGGCTTCCATTTTCTTGCTTAAGAAAATGTATTGTTTAGTGTATATAATTTTCTCATTTGGAGGACCTTCACCTTTTTTTCCTTCTATGCAACATGCACTATTTTAGATTACTTGTGTAGATTTTTTTTCATGGAATTTTCCCAGTACTGCTATGAGACAAGCCACTCCATTAAGTTTATCTCAATGAGAAGGCTGTGTGAACCTGGAAAGTTTAGCTTCTTAGTCTGGGTTCTCAGGAAGGGGAGAAATGGGAGCATGATATTGGAGCTTAATAGGTCCAAAGTGCACTGTGTACATGAATAGAAACATCGCAGCAAAACCCCTCTATGTTATAAATGTATGCTGTACCAAATTCCTTCAAATTAAAGAGCCAAATAAATTGTGTCATTAAAATGTTACAAGTGAAACTGAAGCATGGTAATTGGAACATGTGTCATTCTGCATTGTCTATCTTAGTATGCAAGGACCCTTGAACATTCAAGACAAGGTTTCCATACCAGCACTCCATACCTGAATGCTCAGAACAAACAGAATAACAGAGAGGGAGCATTAACACAGATGGCTTGAGAACTCCCTGTAATTCTTTCAATGAAGTTTATGTCATAGAACCACATAGCCTCATATTAATACCTCCTATTAAAACCTATTAAAATGTTTTTGTAAGGTGTACAGGAAAACTAAAAGACAATGACTCATCTTTGTAGTAAACTGCATCCTGTGGGATCACACAGACGTGTATAACAATGGCTCAAAGACCTGTTCCTGTGTTTGCTTTCTCTGAAACTAAATATCAGCCCTTCACATATTGCTAAATCAGAGTAAAAAGAAAGAAAACAAAGAGCTCACTTTCTAAATCTGAAGTTTATCGGACACTTAGCTCTCAGTTTGTCCATAAGGAAAGTAAGGATTGCTGATTAGAGTGTAGAAGGATGGGAGGGGGTAGAGCAGCAAGGAAAGTAAGAAGGAGGGAAATAAATACAAAATACATGTGACATAGTATTAACAGAAAGTATACACTATAAAATACATCTAGGATACTCAGAAAGAAGTGCAGATACTAAATATGCATATGGAAAATGATCAGAGAATGACACGCATTTGGAAGTGAGAATATGGGTGCTATTTTTGACTCTCTTATTTCAGTAGTATATGAAATTCAAGTATAAAAAGAGAAAGAAAATATTCCCAAGAACTTAGAAAATCTTTTAAAAAGTATATCATAAATAGAGAAATGAATATAACCACTAGTGTTTTGAGTGTGTATGTGTCACAATCTCTTTTTCACCATTAGAATACTCATTCTAAATGGCTTCTTCCTAGTCTCATAGAGCAACTGGTTTGTGATGTAGAATATGCTCATTCACCAAATTATACTGGCTGAGACTTAAAAAGAAGTTGAGAAGAGTGTAGTTGGGTAACAAGGATAAAAGGATATGGTTTACAGAGCATTTTGAATCCTTCAAGGAAACTGAGCTTGGCAAGAGTTTGGATAATAGGGAGGGAGTGAAGTCTTTGGAATTATGAAAAGCAGGCAGGCATCAGGATTTCTTTTGCCTAGAGTCCAAGAAGGGATTAGTGGCTCTTTAAAGTGACTCTTTGATTGTTATATCACAGTTGTAACTACTTTCAATGTCCCATGTGTATCTGTAGCTTCTATTATTGATGATGTTCTTGTATCACCTTCCTATGGTTGTACTTACACTATCTCTCTAATCATATCTGAGTATATTGGAAACCATGTATACTGGTATTAGAACTAGGAAATTGAAAGGGAATACCAAAATTGAGAGACACAGGGTAAAAAAAGAAAAACAACTACAAAAACAATACTTGCAAAACTGTTTGGTGTAAGTGAACTGAACACCTCATGGGGGGAAAAGGAAAGGGGGAGGAGAGAGGGGGGGTATGAGGGACAAGGTAACAAACAGTACAAGAAATGTATCCAATGCCTAACGTATGAAACTGTAACCTCTCTGTACATCAGTTTGATAATAAAAGTTTGAAAAAAAATTTTTAAAAAAGCTGGGAGAGAAAAAAAAGGTATTTTCAAGAAAATCAAGAAGATTTTAAATGGAGTAATGCAGAGCAGGGAGAGAACAACAGCAGTGGCTATATGGAAATGAGAAAGAAAAATGACTCCACGTGATAATAGTGACTCTGGAGCAGAGATGGGGCATTGGGGAATGGAGTAAATACAGGAGAATATCCCAATCTTTTTTTTGAGATGTGTTCTTGTACCATAAAAAGCTTTCAAATAGGGGCTGGGAATGTGGTTTAGTGGGTAGAGTGCTTGCCTAGCATGAATGAAGCCCTGGAGTCAATTCCTCAGCACCACATAAATAGAAAAAGCCAGAAGTGGTGCTGTGGCTCAAGTGGCAGAGTGCTAGACTTGAGCAAAAGGAAGCCAGGAACAGTGCTCAGGCCCAGAATTAAAGCCCCAGGATTGGCAAAATAAAAGCTTTCAAATAACCATTATAATTATTATTATCTCCTTAAAGATCATTTACAGCTAAAGCTGCAAACACAATTTTTCCTTACCTGTTTTGGATATGATTGATGGAAAATGCATGTATTCAAGGTATACAACAGGCTGGTTTTGTCTACATTGCAAAATCAATACTAACTACTGTGTCTTTCTAAAACCCCCCAAGAAGCAAACCAAGGGAAAGCTCCATGACATAGATCCTGGCAATTATATTGGTGGCGGTGGGGGGGAAGGGGGGGATGAGATAAAAAAAAAAAGCATACGCAAGCAAAATAAACAAAAAGACTATATCAACAGTTTAATTTTTTGTGCAACCAAAAAAAAAATCATTCTACGAAATGAAAAGTCAAGTTAGAGAATGGAAGAACATATTTGCAAAATGTATCTCTGCTAAGGGATCAGTATCAAAACAAATGCACCACACTACTCAATAGCAAACTCACATAAGTAACTCAATTGAAAATATGCATAAAGTTGAAAATAACATTTTTCCAAAGAAAACATACTAAGAACCAGTAGGTTTATGAGTGGGTTATCAATAC
Source organism: Perognathus longimembris pacificus (assembly GCF_023159225.1). NCBI lineage: Eukaryota > Metazoa > Chordata > Mammalia > Rodentia > Heteromyidae > Perognathus > Perognathus longimembris. The sequence goes on from NC_063161.1 coordinate 96,169,902, forward strand.
CAATAAATATCAGATTAATTAAATTGGTCTCTGCAATGAAGTATCACCTTATCTCTGCTAGGATGGCTGTATTTAAAACTCAAGTGTTAAGTGAGTGACTATATGGGATGAATGAAATAGTCCTAGACAGACCAGACAGCATGACTGCAAATACAATGGCAGTATAAAGTAGTAGCTATGAGGAATTCATGAAGGACCAGGTAGAGGGGAAGTTGGAGGTGAGAACAACAGGATTAAAATGCAAAGGCCAGGAATTTCACAATGTAAGCAATCTCCTTTTCAGGAATAAGGTATCTGTACATAAGTAAAACAATATAGATAGCAGCTTGATGGTATGTACATATATGTATGTGTATTAATGCCTCAGGTGTTGTCAGAGAGATAACTGTTTAAAACAACATGCATTTGTTTATATCAAAGTCAAATTTACATTCTTGTCTTGGTTAAATCATATGGCAGAGACAAGATTTTTATATAAATGGATCAACATCGATCTTGCACAAAGAAATGGTTTGCCTTCCTTTCTCAAGATAAAATTTGAACAAGCAGTACATTAGTGTTTGCCATTTCTCAAGACAGCTTTCTTTGATTATACCCAGTTTATTAATGCTGGAGATTGAAACTTGAGTAAGGATTGGGGAAAGAGATGGATTTTTCTATGTGTCAGATAAGGGGAATTTGTTAGCCTTAATGTTTTATATCCAAATGCACCACAGAGGCTGCTGAAGGAAGAGCCCCAAACTCAGTACCTGAGACAGGAAGCTAACTGTATGCTAGGTAAGCAGGGGGAAGTGGTACTTGTGCAGTACAGGAGCAAAGTGAATGGACGCTTTTGTATAGAACTCTAGAGGTAGAGTTTAAGGGAATTTTAGAAGGGAGTATGGTGAAGCACCAGCTGACCTTTATCCTCAAATCCTGGGTGCCAGCGAGATGTTGCTCTGGACTGCCTTTCACAACTATCCCCATTTGCTGAAGTGATATGGGCAAGCTGTGATTTAAGACCCCTTCCGTTTACGAAGTATATTCAAGACCCAGGGATGAGAATAGTTTCTTTGCTTCTTAAATTTGCAACATTGAAATGGCCACAAACAATGACAGTTACCTAAGGATATGTAGGTTACACATTGGCTGCCTGCTCAACCTAGGCTTCATTATGCATCACCTTATTTAATCCTCATTAAATTTTCAGTGAAAAGTATTATTGATCTCCCTTTTACAAAGGAAATAAAAAACAAAACTAAGAAATGTAGGATAAATTGTTCATTGTCACAAAGCTAATTTACAACTCATATGGTATGTGGGGGGAGACAGGGTGGCTCCAAGTTCATAGTGATTTTAATGGTACTGAAAGGTAGTGGTTAGAGGTCTACCTTTAGGCAGTTCTAAACTCTCCTTCCTGACTAAGCTGCTCTTCGAATGTACCTCTCAGGGCTCCTCAAGCTCTGTAGCTCAGTATTTCTATGATGCAACATGGTCATCATAAATTCAACTTGACAGTATCAAAAAGTATCATCCAGTAGATTAAATAAGAAGAAAATCTAAAATGGCTTGTATGCTAAAGTTATATGACATAAACCTGTAGAGACAGGTATACCATCAGTGTATAGATAGAAACTCTCTACATCAGCACTGCAATTGAATCTATATAATATTTTCCATTAAAATCTTACCTTTTTCCTGATCTTACTGGAAAACATTAGGATTTTTGCTGGTGTCTGGGGTTGACAGGTACGTGGCGAGAATGTGCCCTCCCACTGCCAAGAGTGCAAGGTGGTGCAGCCTTTCAGGAGAGCAAGGTTAAAATTTTCATTCAATACCTTTCCTAGTAGAAATCTATTTTTTAGGTAGACTTGTACTTGTGTCTGAAGGAAAGGATTCAGTAGGAAAAAAATTAGAAACTAAGTATTCATGTAGAGAGGAATGATAAGTAAATTGTGAGATAGTTACACAACTGCATACTACTCAACCTTTTAAAAATAAATAAGTGAAATTGATTTGACTATCCTGTATTTTGAAATGGGAAGAGTTGATATATTCTAAGAGAAGAACATTGAGTGCTAACATGAGGATCATATTTCTTTTGTGTTCTAAAAAGTATATGCCTATATGTGATCACATATTCTTAGAGCATGTGTGAAAAATAGCGACAACAAAATTAGGAGTAACTTGCTTTGAGTTATAGGAGGAGGGTTTTCAAATTTTGCTCAATACTTTCTGTTCTTATTTAAATTTCTGTTTTGTAAATAATAGGTTTTATTCTTCATAAAATTAAACTTGATTTAAGAAATCACTTGATTTTATTACCACTTATCCTTAAGATTAATCTGTATTTTCATGATTCATTAATATACTTTTCCCATCATAGTTTTACAAGAACTTTCATCTCTGGGGCCGCATACTTGTTAGGCAAGTGCTCTACCACTTGAGCCACACCATCAGCCCCCTAGGACCTTTCTATGGAACAAGTGGCTCAATGCTCATATACCTGGTTAGGAGAACCAGGTAAGCATGTTTTGCTTTAACTGTCACCTTCATTCCTCCTTAGACCCTGTGGGCTATTGCTTAGCATACTGAGCATCTAGAAAATTCTGTAGAATAAGAGGTGGGCAGATTTGATTGGCATTATAAACTAGGAATTTCATAGGAAAATGTGATAACTTCAAACTTTAATTCTATGGGAGCAACCTGTGTCAGAACCAAAGTTTTAATGCCAGCATGCCACCTCTTGAATACAAATACACAATTACAAATGAACAGCTACTTGGACCTATGTTGATCTCTAATCTATGAAAATGAATTCAGTAGTACTGCTATAAGAATATCCAAAGGCTTATTTACTCGACTAGGGAAAAAACTATTAAAGATATAATGACCTCATTGTTGGTATGTAAACATGTAATTATAAATCAGGTGTATCTGTTAATTTAAATGGCCCAGACACATATATGCCTATAGGACAGAGTATGGTGCTTAAGAAGAGTTTTTAAATACTAGGGGAAACTATGTGTATGAGATACTGTTTTAAAACCCTTTACATTTTCAGAATTATTTATAGATAAATTGACCGATAATGAGACAGACTTCTAGCTTATCTTCATATAGAAAGCATTGCTCTGACACCAATGAATGTAGAAAAATGTGAAGATTTTATAGACATTCAAATCTATTCTTGCCTTTAGGGCACAAAATCTAACAACTCACAATACATTTCTAATAATTTTATAATTACTGTAATTCTAACATATTTCTAGTTAAAATATATATTTTTATAAAATCCTAACAGATTACATCTCTAATCTTGATCTAGGCTAGCCACATTTTGCCAAGATTCATTTATGCATTTGCATTATCAGAGGAAATTCATCTTTAGATATTAATCAGTTTCTTTCATGGAGACTAATTCACAAATTAAATGCCCTTGGAGAGAGGGCTTTCTATAGACATAGAATTTACTATTCAAAAAACATGGATTACCAGTGGCACTCACTAGATAACAATGCTGAAAATGAATGACACAAGTTTGAGTGGGAATGGCAGGGAAAAATTGGGAGTAAGCAAGGGAAGAGATGACATCGTTCCAAAAGGAAATATCCTCTACCTGATTTATGTAACTGTAATCCCTTTGTACAACATTTCCATAATAACAACAAAAAATTTAAAAAGCATGTAAGAGCAGCATACAGCAGTCACAAAATGGGATGTATTAGCATTTTGATATTATTACTTGTATTTTTCTGATTTTGTAGTTTTAATATACTTGGTAAATCTCTAAAATATCCTTAATGTAGAAAATAGTCAAGAAAACAAAATACTTAACAAAGAATGCCCTTCCTGTGTATTCTAGGTTGAATAATACTGAAGTTATAACCTTAAGTTATAACCTCCAGTACCTTAGACTGAGACTGTGTTTGAAATTAGGGTTCTTGTAAATATATTTAGCCAAAATGAGATCAGATTGGCGTAGGATGAATTCCTAGTTTATGTAACTTGTGTCCTTATAAGACTACAGCTATGTGAAGACACGTAGATAGAATGCCATGTGCCACTGAAGCAGAGATGACAGCTAGGTAACTGTAATCTCAGAAGCAATAAAGACCAAAGCAAGGAAAAGCAGGAAGGGTTCCCAAAGGAGTCAGAGAAAGTAGAGCCCCATTGAGAACACCTTCATTTTGAACTTTAATATTCTGAATCATGGCACAGTAAATATCTGCCATCCAGTTTGTTATTTTTTTTAAGGCAGGGCTAGGAAGCTTATATTCTGTGAATATGACATGTTGCTTTCACATATAGAACTCTATTCTCTGCGAGAGTTCTTCATATTCAGAGTGATCATTGAAGTCAAGGGTCTTGTCTTGCCTCTGTATAATATTTAGGGTAGAGACTGTACACAAAATACACAATCAATCCCCAGACTGGTGCAAAATAGTTATATAATAAAAATAAAATATATGAAGACTCTTGTATTAACTTGCTTGAGGGGGGCAGGGCAGCTGATTTATTTATGAGATGCTGTGTTTATAGTCCATTTTAATTTGTCTGTAAGACAAGCCAGGCCTATGCCAATAATTAGGTTTCTTTTACACATCACTTAAGCAACCAGGTAAAAACCAAAGCAAGCCAAGATATTTTTGTTTTATTATTGCATCTTTTCCTTGTTTTATTTTGCATTTTAGTAACTTGACATGAAATTACTGTGTAGATATTTGTGGAATGTCTGCAAGTTAATGCCTTGACTTTAGATCAAGGGTTGGTATTGTGCTTTGCAACGGTTGGAATCAGGGATGTTAAAGGTAGAAATGAAATGACTGTGGCTATACTTTAGTCTTTTGTTTTTTCATCTAGGATTGCTCTGAATTGATTTTTTTTTAACATCTTCCCTTTTCTTTCATGCATCAATTGCACTCTGGATTTTTATTGCTTTAGAGTTTGTAGCTTCCCCTACAGCAACTTTTCTGCCCTCAGGAGTTCTTTCCAGTTAACTTGAGAGATGACTTTCAAGACCCTTGGTTCTTCTGAGTACGTACTTAGCTCACCCCTAAATGGACTTTCATGTCTGCTTGTTAACAGAAGACTTACAAATCTTAGTCTGTACATTTTAGATTGTGTGTGTGTGTGTGTGTTGTATGTGTGACCTATTTTACGTTCTTTCTTGCTTTACCTTTCTAGTAGAGAAGCAAACCACCACACCAATTATATATAAAATCTAGGTGCAATTTCTTCTTGACAAAATAATACATAGAATGATTTTGCTCAAGTGTATGAAGCTGTTTTCAAGCTCTTGCTAGAGAGCAGGTGTTAAGGGACTGGAGCCTGAAGTAAATATAAGGAGAAGGGATAAGGAAATAAGAAAGAAGAAAAGACAAGGACTGAGACTGCTCCTGAGAACTTTTTGCCTCATTCATAATGTTGCCCCAGGCTGGTTCTACATGAACACAGCACAGCCAGAAGATACCTGTTTACTATAGGCAGACATAAAATTGACCCAAATAGTGTCATTCCAGTGAACAGTTGTGGAAAGAACTAAGACCTGGCCAATACCAACAAAGCCCTGGGTTACTTGCATTCTTGTGGCTTTGGTAACACTGAACACAATTGGTAGGCAGGCAGGAAAGAAAGAATTAACAAAAAGACAGGTCAGAAAAATTACAATATGTTGGGCTCATTAGCTTCTTAGAGCGAACTAACTTTATTGAGACAAGGACAACGGGAGATGATTCCGAGGAGAGGGGTTTGGCCAGGATGGCGATAGGCTGAAAGGTATCACCTGACCCCCAAGAGCTATCTTCACTCGAGCGCGCCAAGCCAGGGCAGGGTTGGTAGGTGCCAGGCTGGCTAGGGGGTTGGGGGGCTGTTTGCCAGGCCGGTTTCTCTGGATTCCCATCCAGAGAGGGAAGCCGGGCCCCATTCCCCAGGGCTGGGGGAGGGGCATCAAGCCCCTTCCATCAAGGTGAAAGACGGATCCCAACAACAATATGGCTTCCATGTTTACACTCAACAAGTTAACCCTTTTTTGGGGAAACAAGATAACACTACTTCCTTCTGGATAGAAGTCTAGATTTGAGGTGCTCTGGGCCCACTTAGTGGTCTTAGAATTCCCTGTCTCAATATTAGTACCATTAATTATGGGTTGATCCATTTCCATGTGGCAGGTCATAACAGAGTTCTACCTTCCTCTTACCCACACATCATGATGTCTTCAAGAATACCACCACCAGCTAAGGCTGGAGATTTATGATAAAAACTGTCTGTCTGTCTGTCCTTTTAGATAGAACATCTCCTGACAAGGATACAGGACAGAATATGGTGAGGCTGTGTTTATCACTGGTTCTTTACTAGTCCTAAGAGGCCCTAGAAGAATCACTACTGAAATTTCGTATACTTTGTACAGTTGCAGGCTCATGTAAAGTCTGAAATGTGTTCATTGTGCTTTCTTTTACTTCTTATTCTAGACCCCAATCCCCCTTCCCCTGGTAAATACTGACTTTTATTTCAAGGACCCCCATAGTTTAAATTTGCTAAAGAATGGGAACAAAGAGAAAATTCTGCCACTACATTAATTCATGTTCTTAGTGTGTTCAGAGATCAGTTTCCCTAGCTGAAACAATATCATAGAAACTCAAAGGGAGGATATTGCAAGCTGTGTGTACTTTCCTGTGAAAATAGTATAAATAAATTATCTTTACTATCAATTGTAGGATTAGCATGAATTAAAAAAAAACAGGAAAGAATAGGTGGGTATGTAACAAAAAATATGCAATGGAGCTGAACTTGGCTAGGACTGTTGTCATGGTGGTTTACATGAGAAGGGGCCAATATAAGACAGGAAATTAAAGAACAGAAGAGGAAATACATTTTCAAAGGGGTTGGACGGCTAGGGGGAGAAATGCCTCCAGCAACTCCATAGAGAAGGACTTCCAAAAGAAAGATCTGATCCAAGTGAGTTTTTTTCTTTGTTTGTTGACTTTCAGAAAACCTAGCTTGAGGTGAGCAGGTGGTAATGAGAACAGACCACAGTAAATGTCATGCCCTTGGCCTTGATGAATTTATATGATAAATTAATACAATAAGCCATGTGTAAACTCTGTGTCACAAATGATGCAGTTTTTACTTTCATTGTTAAATAAAATTTTTTAAAGAATTTAAAATTAAAAAATACTTATTTTAAATTTTTTATTTTAAAGTAATTCAGGTAAACTAATTATATTTTCTCTGTAATAAATTCCTTGTTATTTATTACCTTTTTACCTCCTACTTACTACCAGGTTATATAATATACATATAATATGCACATATATGTGCATATATGTATATATATACATATATATATATATACACATTTCACTTGGTAAATAGTTAAATCATTCCAGTTGTTTTACATTTTCCAACAGTGAACACTTTTAATAGCATAAGTATATCACATGTTATTTTATGTTTTAGTATGTTCAATTTAGTCAAATAAGATTAAAAATTGAGCTATGCATAGTGGTGCACACCTATAATCCAAACACTTGGAGGCTTATGTAAGAAGATGAGTTCCAGGCCATCATAAGCTACACACTGCAGGGGAGGGAGGGAGGTCAAGTGAAGGGTGGTAGAAAAGGGAAAGAGAAAGGATAAGTGAATACAGGATTGGGAGAGATAGTGGCATTGATGAAAATTCAATGTATGCACAAACTGACATTTTGAATCATAACCTCTTTGTATAACTACTTAAAGCTAGTAAAAATAGATTCGAAATTAAAACAAAAATTGTCTCAGGAAGCATGCCCACCAATAAATTTAAATTTTATGAAAAAAAATTTAGGACGTATTGGATCTTTAATATTTTTGTAGATTTCCTATGAAGTTAAGAATAATTCCATCTTCAATACCCACCTGCCAAATTAAGTGGAATAAAATATAAATTATTTTGTTTGGCCACATAGACTGTTTTGACTTTAAAAGCAATTCGTGCTCAGTAGACAAATGGATCTGGAAAATGTGGTACCTATACATAATGGAATTTTATGCCTCTATCAGAAAGAATGACATTGCCCCATTCGTAAGGAAATGGAAGGACTTGGAAAAAATTATACTAAGTGAAGTGTGCCAGATCCAAAGAAACATGGACTCTATGGTCTCCTTCACAGGGAATAATTAACACAGGTTTAGGCTAGTTACAGCAGAGGATCACAAGAGCCTAATAGCTATGCCCTTATGAATGCATAAGATGATGCTAAGTGAAATGAACTCCATGTTATGGAAACGACTGTTATATCATTGTTGTAATTACTTTCAACATGCCATGTGAAACTGTAGCTTCTATTGTTGATGATCCTCTTGTATCCCCTTCCTGTGGTTGTCCCTGCACTATCACTGTATCTCATCTGAATACACTCGATACTGTATATACTGGTATTAGAACTAGGGAAGTGAAAGGGAATAATAAAATCGAGATATAAAGGATAAAAAGACAAACGACTCCAAAAGCAATACTTGCAAAACCTTTGGTGTAAACCAACTGAACAACTCATGTGTGGAGAGGGAGGCGGGATGGGGAGGAGAGAGGGAGTGGGGGGATGGGGCGGGGAGGGTGAGGGAGGAGGTGACAAACAGTACAAGAAATGTACCCAAGGCCTAACATACGAAATTGTAACCTCTCTGTACATCACTTTGACAATAAATAAGAAAAAAAATACTAAAACTGTAAATTCGGGGATACAGATGAATACTGGAAATACTATGCTAAGTGGAAGAAGGTTATAAATGTATGAGTTCATTTAGCTGACACTTTCAAGACAAAAGCAAAGAGACTAAGAATGACAATCAGAAACAGTTTACTGGTTGTCAGGTGCTGGTGATAAGTCCCAAGGGTTAACTACAAAAGATTATGAGAGAAGTAAGAGGGCTACATCCTGATGGTACTGCATTGTTCAAACTCTCCTAGAACTAGATGTTATAAGGATGAATTGTACTTTAAATTACTTCCATTGAAAACAAAATCTTGCAAACTAATTTATGAGTTCTGCATTTTATTAATTATATAGTGTGGCACTGATGTAATTAGATGTGATATTTAAATACAGGTAAGTCATTGCAGAAGATGATTTGAAAGAAGGCAGATAAGAATGACTTCTAAGATATTCTCCAACTGAAAGGTTTTTAAAATGTGCATGTTTTTCTCCTACATCATAGGCAAAAATATTAGAAATATAGATATATGTGCTTCTAGAAATATAGATATATGTGTGTATAGATATATGTGTATATATGTGTGCATGTAGATATATGTTGAGCATATCTATTACAAAATATATATTCACAGCTATAAAAAATAATAAAAGCAATTCATGTTCTCTTCCTAATGAGGCTACAGTTTAGAGGGGTGAGGGGGTATGTAATAAGATGAGGTCTATGTGCATCTCTAGTAAAGATGGACTGGCACATTTCATACACTTATATTCACACAAATACACACACATGCATATACATCCATATCATTGGTCCATTTCCTATTCAGTGCTATGATTTGAAGTAAAGAAACATTTCTGGATTCCTAGTGCCTGATACATGGTTACTAAAGAAAAGTAATGAACTAATTATTAAACACACTTCAAGTGTGTATGCTTATGTGGGTCCTATAACCAAGATATGTGAATATGATGTGCAAAATAAAAAGAGATAGAAGTACAAATCCTGTAGAGGCTTTGGTTTCTGCCAGTCAGTGTGCCCAGAGTTTAGAAAAACATGCTATAGTCCACAGATCTTCTAGTGATTTCAACCCATCATTTATGGAGTTATCCAGGAATTAGTATTTTGGCAAATACATCAGGTTGTCATGTGCAGAAGGCTTAGGAAACTTGAGAGAATGTTCTTAGATTAAAGTGAGTCTTACCTGGACATTGGAACATAGGTGCTCTCTGCTAACTAATTCCATCACAATAGTCCCATGTAAGCAAGTATGGATGGATGGCAGATAAAGAAGAGTGGAAAATGATTTCTTTGTAGCTGAGAGACAATGGCAAACAACATTATTTTAATGTTTCAATGAAATGGCCACTCTAAAAATGGAATCATTATACTTCAGAGAGAATATTAAAAAGTGATTTTGCATAGTCTTTCATATACTATTTTATAATAACATACTAACTGAACACCATGTACTCTTGGGCTCTTCCGTTATTATTTCAGCATGCCTTTCCTGTTTAATGCTTCACCTTCAGTAGAATAATTTGACCTAAGGGCTTGAGTTATTATGGTGTTTATCATTTTTTTGGTTGGGAGAAATGAACAATCTCCATTTCAATCTCCATTTGAAATAAATTAAAGGTTTCCTACTATACTCTCATATTCTTATTCTATTGTTCTTTTAAAAACAAATATGTGGATTAAAACAAAAGTTAGAGTTAATAAATACATATACTTTGCTGGATACTATGAAAAGATAAGCTCCATTTCTATAAAACCATAAACAGAACTTGTAAAGTCTGACATGTGACTGAAATAACTCTTTTGGTCTCAAGAAGGACACAAATTTTCCTTGCTTTATGAAGTGAAAAAATTGTAGTAAAATTAATTTTAATGGAAATGCATCCAACTTCTGAAGCTCTGGGTCCTCAAATAAGGGCAATCTTTTGAACCCCATGTGACCAAATTATCATGAAGAGATTGAACATACTAGTGCTTTCATGGACCATTTGCTTTTATTCTACCAACTTAATTCTCACAGGACTGACAAGCCTAACTTTTCAATGGTACATTTTATCCTGTAATTAGAAGACCTTTTGTGGCAGAATTTGGGGGGAAGGCAGGGAGTCTCTTGAAATTTGGAGGTATTGACTAAAGTCAGAAAGTCTCAAATTTTTGCAGAGGACAGAAATCCCTTATGGTACATTCAGTTGTTCTTCGTTTGGTAAAATATTAGGAATAGCTCTGGTAACAGAGAAAATATGTGGCCTAGTTATCTCATCTATCATCCCAGATTTCCAGGATGGACTTAGTGGGGACAGTTGTACTGTGCCTCCTTCCATGTTATCCAGCAGTACACATTTTCAGACATTAATGTGACCTTGGCTTGTCTTTATAGATGGCCATAAAGTATCATATCTTAAATTTTGTTCAAGTAAAGAACTTGGAAAGTGAAACTTTCTTCCTAAAAGGAGGATGTGTTCATGATCCCCAGCTTATGGATTTGTGTCTAATTTAAAGTAATTTCAGAGATGAATCAAACTTGAAATGGACTGGAATCTCTCTCTCTCTCTCTCTCTCTCTCTCTCTCTCTCTCTCTCTCTCTCTCTCTCTCTCTCTCTCTCTCTCTCTTCACCCCCTGTGGCTTGAACTCAGGGCTTGGGAGCTGTCCCTGAGCTTTTTGCTCAATGATAGCTCTTTACCACTTGAGCTATGCCTCCACTTCCAGCTTTTTTGGTGTTTGATTGGAGATAAAAGTCTCATGGACTTTCCTGCCCTTGGCTGGCTTTGAACCACCATCCTCAGATCTTAGCCTCCTATGTAGATAGGATTACAGGCATGAGCGACCAACGCGGGGTATGATTGTCTCTTTTTAACAAGGATAGATCATAAGGCTCTCCTCTTTCATTATATGTGGAAAGCCTATAATATTCCTTTTCCAGGTAGACCATTTTTATCATGGTAGTTCATATAAGCAGTTTTTCTAGCAATAAACATTAGTGTCTTGAATATATAGATGCCTTGTGGTAGATCTTACTGCTGTGAGCTCCAGGGAGCCACTAATGTGTATTTCTAGTTTTAGAAGACAGAGTATTCTTATAAGTTCAAGATTTTACTTCACAGAATATTTATGAAAAAAATCCCCAAATGAACAACTCCCGAAAAGGAATTATAGGTGGGTAATGTTTCATTGATTCCACAAGTAAAGGTGTTTCTAGAACACAAAAAACACCTATTCTAAGTAATATCTAGCCTTTTCAGAAAAAAATATGGTGGACTTCATCACCATTTTATTTTATTTTTTAAAGAAAGTATCTAAACAAAATCAGTAGCTCCTCTATCAGTGCCTTTAAAGGCTTATGCTTAATGATAGGAGTAGATAATAAATGTAAATCCCAGGACACTGTTACTATTGGCTGTGCTTTGGATGTAGTATGAGTATGCCCTTCTCCCAAAAGTTCATCTGCTGGAAACGTCATCTCCAGGATGACAATGTCACCCTGGTGGATCCTCTAAGGGTTGGAGCCTAGCAGAAGGAGGTTAGGTCACAGGGGCACTGGTCTCAGAAAGGATTGATGCTGTTCTTGTTGGGAGTTTTATGTGTTTTTTTATTGTTGTTGTTTTGGGGGGCATGGTGGAGGAAAGAAGACCCATTGCTGGGACTATATTCCTCCCTCTCCCCTCCCCCTCCCTCTCCCCTCCCTCTCCTCCCCCTTTCGTCTGCAATAGGGCTATTTACTATTATAAGTAAGCTTGACGATGATCTTGACAGTTCATTATATTTAAAGATATGTTGTTTTGTGCAAAGTGTCAGTATTTGAATCCTTTTATCTAAGATCAGAGATTAATATCCTTCTTATTCAATAAATATGACATATAGGTAATATATTAAAAGACATATATCATAATTAGTGGATACTTTATTCAACTAAAATTAACCCCAAACATTGGATCGATCTTGTTTTTTGATCCAATCTGCTAGTCTTCTTCTTTTGACTAGAGAATCGAGTCCATTAATGTTTAGGGTTATTATAGAGTTATGTGTTGTGTTTCTTGCCATTTTCTTGATTTCATGTATTTTGTTTTGGTAAATACAGAAAGAGAAAAAAACAACTAAAATACAGGAATTCAAGAAAACCTCATTTTATTTTGTAGTTTCAAATTCTATTGTGTACATATTGTAGGTGTCAATCTTTAAAATTAGACTTGTGTCGGGGGTTTTTAGCCTTCCAGGCTCTCCTGTCCTGCAGGAGAGACAGGAAAAAATGCCCCACCTGGATGGGCCAAGAAGAGGAAAGAGCAGATGAACTGCCACCCAGCCCCCCTTTCATTGGAGGACACACAGACAGTCCGGGAGCCAGTCAGCGCTAAGACTCGTTTAATAGCGGCAATGAGGTGTTCTTTTACATGGGCTGGAGGGTGGCAGAAGGGGAGGGGTATGTGCACCTATGTAGGGGCTGTGATTGGATGCCTGAGCTATCTGTCAGGGTGGAGCTCCGAGGGACCTCCCTAAGGGGCGGCCTACATCTACCTCACGGCCCACAAACCGCCTCTGGGTTCACCACCAGCAGCCATCTTGGCTCACACGCCGTCCGAGGTTGGGAAAAGAGGTGGGGCCAGCTAGAACCGCCTCTTAATGATGCAAGGTGTCTGGGAAGGTGTGCCCCACATCTCCCCCTTTGTTTTTTATTAATAGAGGTGGGGCCAGCTAGAACTGCCTCTTAATGATGCAAGGCATCGGGCGGGTGTGCCCCACAGACTTGTTCAGATGATCTAATGTGCCTTGATTCACTGAAAAGTGTGAATATTCCATTTTGTTTTTTTACCTAGGGTTCATTCAGATTCAGTTCCCCAAAGGCAAGGTAAAGCAGAGGAAAGAACCAGAATTACACAGAGACTTTCTTCATTTGTACCCTTGGGGTTATTGTAGGTGTTGCTTTTGCAAGAACAAATACAGTATGAATGCTTGGTGACTCCAATGCATTTTCAGATTTATGAATGGGGAGGGTTCAGGCCTTTTTTCAGGTTCTTATAACCATCATCTATCTGTTTAAGTCCCATGCAGGCTGTTAATTCCTCAAAGGCAGGGGCAACGCCTGAAATACAAGAATCCAGAAAAGGCAACATTCTGTAGTCTCAAAAAACTCTTTTTTAATTCAGTTCATTCTAGTGCATGAAATTTTGATTTGATGAAAGTTTCAGCTATCCTCTATAGTATTAAAACTGTGTTAATGTAAAAGTTAATTTGGGGAATCTCAGCTCCATGGTGGACGCAGTTTCCCCAAGGGAAAAAATAGGTTAATTACCTTGACTTCTAGTGTAAGTAGAACATCCCTGCCTGTCAGAAGAAGGGAGACATTTCCGGAGGCAGATTGGGATGACAAGAATGAGGAGCTCTTCTATGGCCAGTGATGTAGAGCACTTTTTCATATGTCTCTTGGCCATTTTCATTTCCTCATCAGAGAAGTCTCTTTTTAAGTCTTTAGCCCACTTGTTGAAGGGGCTGCTGGATCATTGCGGTTTTATTTTGTAGGAATTTAATTTTGTTAGTTCTCCATATATTTTAGATATGAGGCCTTTGTCCGTTGTATGGCTGGTAAAGATCTTTTCCCAATCTGTGGGCTTTCTGTCCACTTCACCCCAGTAAGAATGTCCTTAATCGGACTGGGAATATGGCCTAGTGGCAAGAGTGCTTGCCTCCTACACATGAAGCTCTCGGTTCGATTCCCCAGCACCACATATATGGAAAACGGCCAGAAGGGGCGCTGTGGCTCAGGTGGCAGAGTGCTAGCCTTGAGCAGGAAAAGGCCAGGGACAGTGCTCAGGCCCTGAGTCCAAGGCCCAGGACTGGCAAAAACAAAACAAAACAAAACAAACAAACAAAAAAAAGAATGTCCTTAATCAAGGAAACTAACAATAATAAATGTTGGAGGGGATGTGGCCAAAAGGGAACCCTACTTCATTGGTGGTGGGAATGTAAACTGGTTCAGCCACTCTGGAAAACGGTATGGAAATTCCTTAGAAGGCTAAACATAGAGCTCCCCTATGACCCAGCAGCCCACTTTTGGGCATCTACCGAAAAGACCACAAACAAGAACACACTAAAGCCACCAGCACAACAATGTTCATCGCAGCACAATTTGTCGTAGATGAAATATGGAACCAACTCAGATGCCCATCAATAGATGAATGGATCAGGAAAATGTAGTACATATACACAATGGAATTTTAAGCCTCTATCAGAAAGAATGATATTGCCCCATTCATAAGGAAATGGAAGGACTTGGAAAAAGTTATCCTAAGTGAAGTGAGCAAGACCCAAAGAAACATGGACTTCCTGGTCTCCCTCATAGAGAATAATTAGCACAGGTTTAGGCTTGTCACAGCAGAGGATCACAAGAGCCTAATAGCTATGCCCTTATGAATGTATAAGATGATGATAAGTGAAATGAACTCCACGTTATGGAAATGACTGTTTTATCACTGCTGTAATTACTTTCAACATGCCATGTGAAACTGTAGCTTCTATTGTTGATGATCCTCTTGTATCCCTTTCTGTGGTTGTACCCGCACTATCACTGTACCTTATCTGAGTACACTGGAAACTGTATATACTGATATTAGAACTAGGGAAGTGAAAGGGCATATCAAAATCGAGAGACAAAGGACAAAAAGACAAATGACTCCAAAAGCAATACTTGCAAAACCATTTGGTGTAAACCAACTGAACAACTCATGTGGGGAAAGGGAGAGGGGTGTGGGAGAGGGGGTAATTAGGGAGGAGGTAACAAACAGTACAAGAAATGTACCCAAGGCCTAAGGTATGAAACTGTAACCTCTCTGTACATCACTTTAACAATAAATAAGAAAAAAAAAAGAATGAGCTCATCACTATGAAGTAGACAGGCTCTTACAACATTTGTGCCTTTTATTTACTTGGAAAAATATTCTTAGAAATGGAATGAATCCTGTGAAATTGCTGTTTCCTCTTCAAGTGCATTATTCATCTCAAGATTAGCCTGACACTTAATGATTATTAAAAAAAATGTCTTCTAACTACCATTGTCATAAATATCATATCCTAGGAGAAAAATGGCCCTAAACATTTCCACAGTGGAAAAATATATTGTATTTTCTAACTAATGATGTTGCAAATATTGTATATTAGTCATGGATTTGTTAAATCCTAAAAATGTCTTTGATATGGATAAGTCTAAATTTTTGTTTGATGAGACTTTATTGAGTAATAATAAATAATGATTAATTTAAAATAAAATCAATAACTATATTTAAACTAAAGGACTTCATGTTTACATGCTTCCTTGCTCATAGTTATTGCTCTACCACTTGAGCTACATGTCCAGACCGGTTGTGTGCTGGTTACTTCAAGATAGAATGTTATGGATTTTACCCAGGGCTGGCTTCAAATTTTGATTATTCAGATCTCAGTATCTTGAGTAGCTGGTATTACAGGCATGAGCTACTGGTACCCAGTTAATGCTATTTTGTTCTGTTTGCTAGTACCAGCATTTTAACTCAGGGTCTTTCACTTGCTAGGCAGGTGTCATACTTCTGAGCCACATCTATAACCCTCTGAGATCTTAAAGAAATAAAAGCAACAATTTTTTTTACTTTAAATTTTATGTAGCTTTAAATTTCTTTGAAAAGATAAATCTGAGGACTTTCAAAGCTACATAATATTTATATTTGTCATGGGTTTAAGATCAGATCTCATCTTAATACAAAATATCTATGTATGAAAAAAGAAAAAATATTTTTATATTTTTAACTTTAATTATCCTTGTTTTGATACAAAAAGAGAGTCTCTTTGTAGTTTAAGGGAGTTAAAGTTAGAAGTAAATGAAAATATCGTAAGTATACATGTCTAGTAATCTTATATGCTATTCTCTAGGACAAAGATGTAGTTTTAGTATATCAGTCTTCAAACCAAAATGAAAATCTGAAAACCAAATGAAGATTGGGGTCAACATTAAAAACATTGTTTAGTATTTATTATTAGTTAGGTTTTCTTGAATTAAATTTGAGTATATAATGAATCAGGTTAATCTATTGCATGAGTAACATAGATGTGATCTATCTGGATGAAAACAGAAGTGTTCAGTGTATTTAAGAAATTATTTTTTCCATTTGCACAAAATAAAATCATTGAATGACTATATTCTTTCTACTATTTCTTCTGACTTGATGAGAGAGCAGTGTAGAACTAGGCAAGTCAAGACTATTACAAGGCCATGCACATTTAGATGGGCCACTGATAAACTTCCACTCCTCCCTGAGTTCATTCCCATAGAAGACATTCTTTTCTTTTTTAACTTAAATTTTATTGTAAAGGTGATGTACAGAGGGTTGCAGTCAGGTAATGAGTACATTTCTCTTCAATCATGTCAATCCCTCCCATTTTTTCCTCCTAGATTTTCCCCTCTTGACCTCCTCCTGCCCCCAAAGTTGTATAGTTAATTTCTAACGTAATGTCTAGTATTACTGATGAATTGGTTCACCCTTTGTCCTACCATTTCTGTGCTTCCTTTCCCCTCCTCAAATCAGATAGACTTATATATAAGACAAAGGGTACAGAAATCAGAAACAATGACAAAAGGGAATAAACCGAAAGGGGAAAAATAACTGGAAACAGTACATTTAAAAACATTTTGTTTCCAATGTTTTGAACTTTATTTCAATAAGTATCATTCTATATGGCCATATGCACATAGCTATTGAGCCCTTGTGATCCTCTCCTAAGAATATTCTTTGGTATCACTATGAGACTGTTTAGAGTCCTGTTTAATTTATTGTGTCCAAGTGTAAATGTTTTTGTCTTGTCCTAGACATTGGGCTTACTTGTAGATTTATAGGCACATTCTAATTATTGCAAATGAGGGAACATGCAACTTGTGTTTTTGGTCTGGCTTACTTACTTTAATTTTTTTCCAAGTCTTTCCCTTTCCTTACAAATGGTACAATATCATTCTTTCTCATGGGAATAGAATTTCATTGTGTATATCATACCACATTTTCTTGATCCATTTGTCTACTGAGGGGCAACTGGGTTGATTCCATATTTTGGCTAGGGTAAACAAAGGCCTCATACCTAAAATATGCTTAGAGATTAAAAAATTAAACCCCCAAAAAACAAATACTCAAAGAAACAACAACCCAAATAATAAATGGGCTAAAGATTTACAGAGAAACTTCTCAGAGGACGATGTAATAATGGCCAATAAACACATGAAGAGATATTCAGCATCTCTGGCCATAAAAGAAACACAGTGAAGATGGTTGTGCTGGCATCTTTAGTATGGCCTTGTTTGTGATCCTTTGGGTAAATTCCCAAAAGTGGGGCTGCTAGGTTTTAGGGGGAGCTCTATGTTTAGCCTTTTGAGGAACCTCCATACTGCTTTCCAGAATGGTTGAACAAGTTTACACTCCCACCAACACTGTAGTAGCATTCCCTTTTGGCCACATCCCTGCCAGCATCTGTTGTTATTCAATTTCTTGATATTGGCTATTCTAGCTGGGGGAGGTAGAATCTCAATATTGTTATGATTTGCATTTCTTTTATGGCCAGAGACATTGAACATTTCTTCATGTGTCTATTGGCCATTCTCATTTCTTCTTCAGAGAAGTCTCTCTCTTTTTTTTAAAGTTTTTATTATAAAACTGATGTACAGAGAGGTTACAGTTTCATAGTTTAGGCATTGGATACATTTCTTTTACTGTTTGTTACCTTGTAAAATACGAGAAACAACAACAAAAGCAATACTTGCAAAACTGTTTGGTGTAAGTGAACTGAACACCTGGGGGGGGGAGGAAATGGGGAGGGGGAGGGAGGTATGAGGGGGGAGAAGTCTCTCTTTAAGTCTTTAGCCCATTAATTAATGGGGCAATTGTTTCTTTGAGTATTTGTTTTGGAGGCATTTAATTTTTTAAGTTCTAAGTATATTTTTGATCTGAGACCCTTGTGTGTTGTATGGCCAGTGAAGATGTTCTCCTAATCTGAGGGCTTTCTATATAGTTTGCTACCCATGTTCTTTACTATACAGAAGCTATGCAGCTTTATGCAACCCCATTTGTCCAACTTTTCTTAGTCATGTTGTGTTTCTGGGTCTTTATTAAGAAAGTTTCAACCTGTGCCAAGGAGCCCTAGTGTTTCTCCTATTGCTTCCTGTAATGTTTTCAGGGTATCTGCTTTTACTTGGAGGTCTTTGATCCATTTGGAATTGATTCTGGTGCAGGGTGATATATAAAGTTCTAGCTTCAGTTTGTTAGAGGTGTGTAACCAATTTTATCAGCACCATTTGTTGAAGAGGCTGTCTTTCTTTCATTCTAAGTTTTTGGCTCCCTTATCAAAGATTGGGTGTCCAAAGGTTTCATTTCTGGCTCTTCAGTTCTATTCCAGTGACCTTTAGGCCTGTTCTTGTGGCAGTATCAAGCTTTTTTTTATTACTATAGCTTTGTAATAGAGTTTGAAGTTTGGTATATTGTTATTCCTCCAACACAATTCGTTCTGTTAAGGATTGTTTTTGCTATTTGGGTCTTTTATTGTTCCATATAAACTTTTGGATTGCTTCCTTTATTTCATTGAAGAATGGTGTTGGGATATTGATGTGTATTACATTGAATTTGTAGATAACCTTTGGCAGTATTGACATTTTCAGGATGTTAATCCTCCCAATCCAGGATCAAAATGGGAGGGTTTTTCCACTTTCTTAGTTCTGCCTTAATTTCCTTTTCTCAGGTTTTTAAAGTTTTCATCATAGAGGTCTTTCACTTCCTTGTTTAAGTTTATTCCTAGTTTTTTTTCTTTGAGGCTATTACAAAAGGAGTTGCTTTCCTAATTTCAGCCTCAGTCTCCTTATTGTTGTCATACAGAAAAGCCATTGATTTTTGAGGATTTTTATATCCTGCTACTTCGCCAAAGTTTTGGATCAATTCATGTAATTTAAAGTCTATGGGGTTCTTTAAATACAGGATCATGTCATTTGCAAAGAGAGAAAATTTTACTTCATCTTTCCCTGTTTGAATCTTCTTTATATTTGCATCTTGCCTTATTGCTCTGTGTAGGAATTTGAATTCTAGTACTGTATTCAAGAGGAGTGGCGAGAGTGATCATCCTTATCTTGCTCCTGATTTGAAAGGAAATGCCTTTAACTTTTCACCATTAAGTATAATGCTAGCTGCAGGTTTGTCATATAAAGCCTTTATTATATTGAGGAATGTTCCATAGATTCCTAGTTTCTCCAGAGAGTGGGAAAAAAGAAGTAAAAATCAAAACCACATTGAGATTTCACCTCACCCTGTTAGAATGGCCATCATTTAGAAGCCATTCTGGCTGTCCTTGTTCTAGGCTGACTCTCCACCCTGCCAATTCCAAATGTATTGCAGAGACTGATGCTGCCTGGTGGAAACTTTGGTCCTGTTCACTTTCATCTGACTTTTCCTGCCTCTGAGTGTTCTCTCCCTACACAGCCATAGATTTCACTCCTCTCTTTTTCCTTATCTTTATCCTATTCCTTATTCCTGCATGAAGATCTTTAGTCTTTCAGTCTTTCATTCTTTTTTCTTCTCCTCCTTGACCTTGGATTTTTTCTTTCCTCCTCTTCCTCTACCATCATCTCCTCCTCCTCCTCCTCCTCCTCCTCCTCCTCCTCCTCCTCCTCCTCCTCCTCCTCCTCCTCCTCCTCCTCCTCCTCCTCCTCCTCCTCCTCCTCCTCCTCCTCCTCCTCCTCCTCCTCCTCCTCCTCCTCCTCCTCCTCCTCCTCCTCCTCCTTTTTCCTTTCTTTTATTTTCTTCTCTCTCTCTCTCTCTATCTCTCTAGGTGCTGGTCTCAGGGCTTGAACTCAGGGCCTGACTGCTTTCCTGTGCTTCCCCCCATCTTAAGGCAGAGACTCTACTACTTGACCCACAGCTCCATGTCTGCCTTTTAGGTGGTTAATTGATGATAAGCGTCTCACTAATTTTTCTACTCCGACTGACTTCAAACCTCAATCCTCAGATCTTGGACCCCTGAGTAACTAGGATTATAAGTTTGAGCAACCAAGCCCTGCTATCTTCTACTTTAAAACAGGATTGCACTATCTGAAACCAAAACAACCAAATGATTTTCGGTTGACCTTACTGGCCCCTCTTGGTGCTCTCATAGTAGCCTTTTCCTGTGGTCCTCATCTGATTACTCCATTTTCACCTCCACTTTCCTTGTGCCCTGGAACTCTGTCTTCACATCATGCGGCATTCACGCTTCTGTTTGGATTCTTCTCCATTTACTTGCTGACTTTGCTTTACCCTCAGATTCGAAATATAAATATTTGTAAAGGGTGTCCTTGATGTTTTTCACTAGGCTTGGAACTCCTTACTTTCACTCATCTTTATTTCCACAGTGATCCAAAATAGATCTCCCCACAGAGGTTTCCCCAAAATTACATCTCCATTTCCAAAAGCCTACTGGGCATTTCAGCTTAATTTTCCTATGAACATTTAACTGATTTAAAATATATTCTACTTTCTCTAAAACTTTTCCCCTTTGATATTCCCTTCCCTGAATAATTTTGCATTTCTGAATTTGTTTTCATTTTGGAGAGAAGAACACAGTACTCATAGAGACAAATTCCTTTGGCTTAGTGCTGAAACAATCATATGCAGTGTTAGCTATCACTTGATATTATGAAATATTTTCCCTTCTTAGAAAGTCCACTGTATTGCAGCTGACTTTCATGGCCATTTTGTTTCTCTTTGAATGCAGTGAATGTGGAATGACTTTATGTTTCAGTGATTTACAATGCAAAACAATGCCCAGGTCATGTCAATTATTTGATAATCAAATTCATTGTCTTTTTACAAGGAAAAGCTCACAAGTAAGAACAGTTATTCAAGAAATAAATTGGTCTTTCTAGGCAATAAATCTGGAAACAAATTAAATGTTGGCTCAAGCAAGGCTACAACCATTTCAGCATCATTCTTACCTTAGATAAATGTAGCAAAAGGAACAAAAGTTTAGAACAATTTCTTGTGAAGATTTTAGTAAGAGGATCTCACTTCCCAGCATTGTAGAGCTGTGGATATTTATTCTGCCATATTCAGGGACAGCACTTGAAATCACCTGATTGATGTGTGTGTGTGTGTGTGTGTGTGTGTGTGTGTGTGTGTGTGTGTGTGTGTGTTGCCAGTGTGCTAGTACTGGGGCTTGAACTCAGGGACTGGAAATCTCATTTGTCTTTTTCATTCACACTGGCACTCTACCACTTGAGCTATGCCTCCAAGTCTGTCCTTTTGCTGCTTAATTAGAGATAATAATCTTGAGGATTTATTTGCCTAGGTTGGTTTGAAGCACAATTCTCAAAACTCAGCCTCCTGAGTAGTCAGGATTCTAGGCAGGAGCCACTGGTGCCCAGGTTAACAACTATATTTTAAGGAGAACCAGTCTTTCAAAGTAGAATTTATTTATGTCATCCTCATTATTGTAAGTCTTAGAAGGTAAATAAACTCCCTTTAAATATTTGCATACATTTTACCACTTGGAGTCCTTGTTTCTCTCATTGTTCTTCTTATACTTAAATTAGGAAAATTTAGTTTTAATATCCCATTAAGAAAAATGAGTGGAATGGGAGAGTCTTTTGTATCACCAGTCACTCTATGTGTGAGGAGCTTTAGAGTCTTGGGCAAGATTTAATTGCTATGCACAGGAGGTAGAACTTTTGGACATGGATCATTAGGACAAAGGTTAAGAACTTAGGGTGGGAAGCTGGTGAAAGGACTAGTGGAGAAGGAGCATACACAATGGGTTTTTACAGAAAGTGTTGTGCAGGATAAGATGGAATTCCCGGGGGGCTTCTGGTGGCTCACGCTTATAGTCATTACCACTTAGGAAGCTGACATCTGAGGGTTGTGGTTAAAAGCCAGCCCACATAGGAAAGTCTGTGAGACTCTTTATCTCCAATGAACTAGCAAAAAGCAAGAAGTGAAACTGTGGTTCAAGTGGTAGAGTGCCCAACTTTTAGGGAAATAGTGAAGGGACAGCACAGGGTTACTCTGTACTCTGATTCACAGGATTAGGACTCTAGACTTTCTTCTCAATTTTGAGTCCAGACTTAAAATACTACACTTTCCGTTTCATAAGAGTCTTGCTTACTTCTGACTTTATTCCCTGTCCCTCACTGCTGCACTCCTTGCTTTATCTTTATTCATTAGCCAGCATCACTACTTCCTCTCAACTCATTCACTTCAGAGCAACAATACCTGAGAATCTTGTTTAAAATTCTACCTCCAACTTGTCTCCCCAGACGCCATGCCATTCTTTTTATTTCCCATAGAGTATTTCTCACTACTCTTGTTACTTACCATGAGAAATTGGAAAGTGAGTAGATGAATTTATTTGAATTTAATTTATTTTATTTTTTGTGTCTGTATCATTTTCTTTTTTCCTGAATAATTACTTATTTATTGTCAAAGTGATATACAGAGGGGTTACAGTCTCATATGTAATTTAATTTAATTTTTATTTATTAATTTTGGCAATGCTAGTGTTTGAGCTCAGAACCTTGCTCTTGAGAAATCTTCCACTTGGGACATATCTCCAGCCCTTTGGACTCTCAATTCTTTTTCAGATAGGATCTTGCACTCTTTGCTATGGACAGTAATTCTCCTAACATCATCTTTACTGTGAATGGAATTACAGGTATGGGCCACCACACCTGGCACCTTGCATTTAGATTTTTATATCTCTGTATATTTTCTTTCCCTGACTCATATTCTAATGAGGAAAAATACACACATACACACACACACACACACACATACACACACGAAGCAGATCTTTTTATCTAATTGAAACAAATGAATAATTGAAGCAATTGTTTTGTATAAAAATTTGGGGGCTCTTATGCCTCCCTTAGCCTCTAGTTACCATCAAATTCTAGACATCATTATTTGTTATAAATGGATGACATTCATGTACAAGCTCTCCCTTTCTAAGGATGCACTGTCCCATTTTCTCTGACAGAAATTAAATTCTGAAAGCCATCCTTGTAATTATTGTAAACATAAAGAGCACACTTTGCAAACAGAAAGCCTAAAGGTTCTATCTGACCTACAAATATGTGTTATTTGGAAAGTGCACTCCTTTGAAAAATATCTTTCTCAGTCAACATGAAAATTGGCAGATTACACAAAACATAGGCAAGAGGAAAAAAATAAAATAAAATTCTACAGCATGCAAAAATCAGTTGAGGATCACAGTATTAATGCCTTTAATTATACAAGTATCCCTGGTAGACCACAGTCCTCACCACACCCTACTCTCTCCTTGTGTGGCTGTCAGATGTAAGCTGTCATTCATATCTTCTTTAATTGAATTTACTTATTGTTGAGAATCAGTTTCTTGTATCCACAGCTTGTTAATTATGGGAAAATGAAAAGTAGCTATTTAGGAGAGATCATTTCAAAGAAAAACTAGAATTTTTAAGTGTAATAAATGTAGTATATTCTACATATGAAAAGGAAAAAAAAATGAAAGTCCACATTCACTCAAGCATCTTTACTTACATAATTTACTTCCGTGTGTGTGTGTGTGTGTGTGTGTGTGTGTGTGTGTCTGTGTATGTAATGGAGCTTGAACCCAGTGTCTAGGTTCTGCTCTTAGCTTTTTTATTCAAGGTTGACACACTACCATTTGAACCATAGCTCCATTCATGGCTTTTTGGTGTTTAATTGTCAACTGGAATCTCATAGACATTCCTACCTAGACTGGCGTTGAACCATGATCCTTAGATAGTAAGGATTACAGATGTAAGCTATCAGAACCCAGTACTTTCTTGTTTTTATAGGCAATTAGATCTGTGTTATTGGAAAAAATATCAAGAGAAGATCCACAAATATCCAAAAGAATGTTATTATTGAAACTATTCCTGTATCCCAGTATGAAGGAACTACTGGCAGAAGGACTGGAAAGAATGCCAGGGCTAAAGGACTAGTCAATATTTTGGGTGTGGTGGCCCACATGTAAGTGTGGATGTGATAATTTCAGTAGTTGGGAGGCTGATGAAGGAAGATCAGATCACAAGTTTGAGACCACCTTAGAAACAGAAAAACAACCATTTTTAAAAGGAAAAAAAGAAACATGGATTCTATGGTTTCTCTCATAGGGAATAATTAGTACAGGTTTAGGCTAGTCACAGCAGAGGATCACAAGAGCCCAATAGCTATGCCCTTATGAACGCATAAGATGATGCTAAGTGAAATGGACTCCATGTTATGGAAACGAGTGTTATATCACTGTTGTAATTACTTTCAAGATGTCATGTGAAACCGTAGTTTTTTTTATTGATGATCCTCTTGTATCCCCTTCCTGTGGTTGTCCCTGTGCTATCACTGTATCTCATCAGAGTACCCTGAATACTGTATATACTGGTATTAGAACTAGGGAAGGGAAAGAGAATATCAATATCAAGAGATAAAGGATAAAAAGACAAATGACTCTGAAAGCAATACTTACAAAACCATTTGATGTAAACCAACTGAACTACTCATGAGGGGAAAGGGAGTGGGGGAGGGGGGAAGTGGGAAATGAGGGAGGAGGTAACAAACAGTACAAGAAATGTACCCTCTGCCTTACATATGAAACTGTAACCTCTCTGTGCATCACTTTGACAATGAATAAGTAATTATTAAAAAAAATGGTGATCCTGATAATGGCAATCTGGATAACTCCAAGGATCATTCCATGTATGCTCCTATCTCGCTGTCTCATTCTTTCCACCCAAGTGCAATGTGAGGGCCGCATTCAGAGAGGACAGATGGTGTGGGATATGTCCTAATTTATTCTTTAATGCTAAGATGTCCAAGAGTAAAAGCTAGGCTGCAAAATAAGGCAGCAGCTAAGTTACATAGGCAAAGAGTCATTGCAATGTGCATGCCATTTGGAGACAGAAGCAACTCGTAGCTTCAAAGATATGCAAACAGTGCCACTAAATATGATATGAGATGATGAGTGGAAGGTTTTTAATCTGATTTGCTTTTCCCATTAAAGTAACAGTTTCCGCAAGCCAATTTTTGTATTCTCTATGAGGTGATAATAATACTTCTTCCTCTAAATGAGGTGTGTCATCATATACTTATTTTCTACTTCAGCAAAAACAATTATTTTAGCAGTTTCTCAAAGTATTATTTAGCTATTGGCAAAATAACTGTGTGCCTGATAAAAACGGCAGTTTTATTGTTTCTGTTCTCCCATATGATGCCCTCTAATTACCTATTCCTGATTTTTCTCCCTCCCTTCCTCTCTCTCTTTCTCCCTGTCCCAGTCCCTCTTCCTCCCTCCCCCTCTCCCTGTCCCTGTTCCTGTCCCTCTCCCTCTCTGTTTCCCTCTTCCTCTGCTTCCTTTCTCTCTCTTTCTTCCTCCCCCTCTTTTCTAGAGGTACTAGAACTTGAGTACTAGAGCTTGAACTCTTCTTCTTTTCATCTTTTTGGTTCTAAATTGGAGATAAGAGTCTCACAGACTGAACTGCCTGGCTGGTTTTAAACTATGATCCTCAGATCTCAGCCACATGAATATCCAAGATTACAGGTATAAGACACCAGTTCCCAGCTTAATTTTTTGTTGTTTTTTTTTTTCTGTAGATGATAAGTGGAATGCTGTTAGGTTTTTGTAAGTTATGCCATCATTATTTCACCTCTATAAGCAAGCTTCCCATAGATGAGCAGGAAAATTTTTTTTTTAAAAAAAGAATCCTGGATATGTAGCTTAGTGCTAGAACACTGGTCTTGTATATGCAAAGGCCTGGGTTCAGTCCCCTAAACTGGAAAAAAAGAAAGAAAGGAAAGGAAAAATCTGTAATCTACTTGTACTGGAGATAATGTCGTTAGAGAGTTTAGTTAGAACTTTACCTATGAGCCAATGGTTTTCAAAATTCTTGAGGGTGTTAACTGGGTACTAAATTGAGTTCTGTATGGAATAGGAGGCTGTCTGAATTATAAATATATAGTCATGTGGAGGAACAAGATTTATAGGGGCTGGGGATATAGCCTAGTGGCAAGAGTGCCTGCCTCGGATACACGAGGCCCTAGGTTCGATTCCCCAGCACCACATATACAGAAAACGGCCAGAAGCGGCGCTGTGGCTCAAGTGGCAGAGTGCTAGCCTTGAGCGGGAAGAAGCCAGGGACAGTGCTCAGGCCCTGAGTCCAAGGCCCAGGACTGGCCAAAAAAAAAAAAAAAAAAAAAAAAAAAAAAGATTTATAAAGAATCCCCCAAAGAAATGTATCATGGGAAAAAGTACTGATTATTTCTTGGTTTTATGGGATTTACATGAGTATTTATTCTAATAATATATTTTTGTTTTCTTAAAATCTAGCACATAATTTGAGGATACAAGAAGAAAACAGCAATGAATTTTAAGTAAAAGATGACAGTGTTTTTGTATGTTACCTACTAGGCTTGAGAGAAATTGCAGGAAGGTAATAAAACAAATCATTGATATAATCTGGCTAAAAGAAATATATACTTTTTCAGAATGCATGTTGTTTCACTGATTCTAAATCAACTACTACTCAACTCAAATAGTCATTTAAGTCATAATAACTCATATATTGCACTTGATTCAAATTCTGAAATTTTATTTGCTAAGAGTGAAATATATATTCATTAAACATACATAAATATATTTATACATATATGCAAATATATAAATTATTTTTTCTGTTTACATATATGTATATATAAATATATAAAATACTTTCATGAATATATATGTTATATACATATATTTATATAAGCATGTATATGTATGTAGAATGTAGATAGGTAGATCGATCGATCAATCAATAGATAGATATGCATATGGACTGGGTACATTTCAGAAACCATCTCCACTTATGTTTCCCCTACATAACACACAGTTTGTATTTGGGAAATTGCTGTTTGACAGTGTAGTTATGGAAGGAAAGGAAAGTAAACAGGTCAACACTAACATGTATTTCACAAGCTGCTAAACTTTTGCTTATTGAATATGTAGTTCTGTAACCATTTTAAACAGTTAAACAAATTCATTGAACTGGTTGGTGAATTCTCTTTTAGGAAAATAAGTGCAGTGAAATGGTTGGTCACTCACCTGGTGACAGGATGAACATGTTTTAGATAGTGATCGTGTGGGTCCCTGGTCCCAGTTGTTGGGCATCTCCTCTGATGTCAGGCACTATCCCTTCCCCACCCCATCCTTTGTTCTTAAACTGGTTCCAAGAACAATTCTTTTACCCTGCCTCCTCTTTCTCTCTTTCTTCTTCATTCATCCTCCTTTCTTCCTCCTACAGTATTTCTCTTGCCCTAGTTCAGCTGTGTATCTGTTCTCACACAAATTCCCACCACAGTTTCTGAGTTTCATATGCTTTCTCATCTTTTCTCCCTACAACCTGTTTTTCACATGGAGGCCTTGGAGGCAGTTTCTTTTTTTATTTTATTTATTAAAAAAAATTTTGACACGGTGTTGTGCAAAAGGAGTACAGCTACATAATAGGGCAGTGTATACATTTCTTGTGATATCTTACACCCTGTTTTTCTTTCTCTTCCCTAGATCAGGTAGACATATATACAATACACAGTGTACCAAAAAAATATACAGTAGCCACATGGCCTACACCAAAGGAAATTCACCTAGGACTTTAAATGTAACATCAACAATAGAGTTTGCGTATCCTTGTCTTATATGGAATATACATACATAGCTTTTGAGCTATTGTGATCCACTGGGAGGTCTATTTTTGACCTTTATATGTTGAGTAGTTGTTTGGTTTTAGTTACATAATGTAGGGTCGCTGACCCAAACCTGTGGGAAATACCATTTGACAAGAAGTTTTTGGTTTCGCAGACCTGGTCTCTACTGTCTTCCCCTCCCCCCACCTTAACAGTCATCTATCAAGGAGATCATGCCCCTTTGTTTTCTGTGTTCTAGGCTTGTCTCGCTCAACATTATTTGTTCAAGTTCTGACCATTTCCCTGCAAATACCAATATTTCACCATTTCTAATTGCTATGTAGTATTCCATTGTGTATAGGTGCCATATTTTTTGGATCCATTCATCTGTGGAGGGGCATCTGGGTTTTTTCCATATTTTGGCTATTGTGAATTGTGCAGCGATAAACATGGAAGTACAAATGTCTTTTTGATATCTTGAGGCCTGTTGTTCAGGATAGATGCCTAGGAGTGGTATGGCTGGGTCATAGGGTAGGTCTATGTTGAGCCTTTTGAGGAACCTCCATACCGTTCTCCAAAGTGGTTGTACTAATTTGCACTCCCACCAACAATGGAGAAGGGTTCCTCTTTCCCTGCACCCCCTCCAGTATTTGTTGTTTCCTGAGTTCAGAGTATAGGCCATGCTAACTGGAGTGAGGTGGTATCTCAGGGTTGTTTCTATTTGCATCTCCTTTACTGCCAAGGATGTTGAACATTTCCTCATATGTTTCTTTGCCATTTTTATCTCTTCTCCTGTGAAGTCTCTCTTTAGCTCCTTTGCCCATTTCATAATTGGTTTATTGGGCTTGGAGGGGCTTAGTTTTTTGCGTTCTCTGTAGATGACACATTTCAGGCCTTTGTCTGTTGCTGTGCTGGTAAAGATCCTTTCCCATATGGTTGGCTGTCTTTCTAGTTTGGTGGCTATGTCTTTAGCTGTGCAGAAACTTTTTAATTTGTAGTAGTCCCATTTGTCCAGTCTCTCCCCTATCTGTTTTGCCCCTGGGACTCTAGTCAGGAAGTTCCTTCCTGTACCTATAAGTTCTAGCGTCTTTCCTACTCTGTCCTTCAGTAGTTTCAAGGATTCAGGTCTGATGTTGAGGTCCTTGATCCATTTTGAGTTGATCTTGGTGCATGGTGATAGGCTAGGGTCTACTTTGAGTTTTCTACATATGGCTGCCCAGTTTTCCCAGCACCAGTAGTTGAAGAGGCTATGTTTTTTCCATTGTATGTCTTTAGCTCCTTTGTTGAATATCAGCTGACTGTAAGAGTGCGGTTTTATTTCTGGGTCTTCAATTCTATTCCATTGGTCTTCCAGTCTGTTTTTATACCAATACCAGGCTGTTTTTGTTATGATGGCTCTATAATAGAGCTTGAAGTCTGGTATTGTGATAGCTCCTGCACTGCTTTTTTTGCCTAGAATTGCTTTGGCTATTCTAGGTCTTTTGCTGTTCCATATGAATTTATGGGTTGCTTTCTCTATTTCAGTGAAGAATGTAGCTGGGATCTGGATGGGGATTGCATTGAATTTGTATAACAATTTGGGCAATATGGCCATTTTCACTATATTGATTCTGCCTTCCCATGAGCATGGGAGGTCTTTCCATCTCCTTGTGTCTTCTTTGATTTCCCTTTTTAGATTTTTATAGTTCTCATTAAATAGGTCCTTCACATCTTTAGTTAGGTTGATCCGGTAATTTATTCTTTTTTTAGCTATTGTAAATGTTATTATTTCCATAATTTCCTTTTCTGCTTGTACATTGCTGGTGTACAGAAAAGCTACTGACTTTTGTGGATTGATTTTGTATCCTGCTACTTTGCCAAAATGGTTTATTAGGTATAGAAGTTTGGGGATTGAGTTTTTTGGGTCCTTCAGATATAAGATAATGTCATCTGCGAATAGGGATAGTTT
This sequence comes from Perognathus longimembris pacificus, assembly GCF_023159225.1. Lineage (NCBI taxonomy): Eukaryota > Metazoa > Chordata > Mammalia > Rodentia > Heteromyidae > Perognathus > Perognathus longimembris. The sequence continues at coordinate 96,200,212 of NC_063161.1, forward strand.
GATTTCTTCTTTGCCGATGTGGATCTCTTTGATGTCTTAGAGGAAGTTTCTAAAGGATGATTTTAATCATGTCACCTTAGGAGGTTAAAGATGTCCTGGAATATCCACTTCCTTAGAGTAGTCTTCTTTAGCATGAATATAACATTATTGCATACTGACCACTGTTGGCCCTCTAACATTTATATTTTCACTTTGGAGCCTTTTCCGATCACTCTGGTGACACATTTCCTCCATGTATGGTGCAGATCTGAGTTTCTAAGGCTCTGTACTTGTTTGACGAGACCCATGGAAGCCTCATCTGTCATGGACATCTTCTTAGCCTCCCAGCATAATATAATGCTTCTCTTTTGTTTCTTGTCACGTCTTGTACCTGAATATTACTATCTTAGTGCTTAGCACACATTTCCAGAGTCATTTATTTGCTTATCTATCTGTCCCTTCATTAAAAATCCAAAATCCTAGTGACTTTATTTCTCTACAAGCCAGCCCCTAGGCTGAGTGTTTCAATAAATGAATGACTTTTGTATAAGGCCAATAAATATGATACAATGATCACAGGTTATCAGTGATCATAGTTTATCAATGAATGGCTAGATTAATAAATGATTTGTGTATAAGGTAAATAAATATATAAGAAAACCAAGAAGGTAGCAGACTTTTCCTTAAACAATGTGAAAGATTCATAAAAAACAACTCCACTTACATAATTGTATTCCTGTTTTCAAATCTGTCTGCATAGATCAAGAACAAACACATTCTTCCTAATTATTACAATTTCAGTTAATGTTGTATAAATGTAGTACATGCATTTGTAAAGTAATATGATAAATAGAATATGTGGTAGAAGAATTGTGGTCAAATGATTACATGCAATTTTTTTCCTCACCTTGTTCATTGTCAAGCCTTGGTTTTTGAGTCAGTCAATAATTATGGTATAGTACATGTGGGATCTGCAGATTATCAGTAATTAGAATTCATGCATTATATTAGCAGCTAATTTTTCTAATCTCCAATGCAGCTTCCTTTAAGTGAGATTTTTTTTAAACACATTGCCTGACATCTGCAGAAACTCAGTAATATGAGTAAACTGAGAATTTTTACTCACTTATGCATTAAGTTTTACATTATTGAGTATCATTTCAATGGAATTCCTGGAACACAGCATGTTTTATAACATCTAAACTGTTTTCCTAAAGAACCCACTCTCTAGAGTTGGAGTCATGGCAGGTACCTCTGTTTCCCTCTTCTATAGGAGGATACCAGATGCTCAGTAGGTTCTTGGTAACTTGTTCGTGAGTCCACTTATGAATCCATTGCTCCTTTTACTTGTACCATATTTAGAGGAATTTTAACCCACCAAAGCCTCCACTATAGTCTCTGCACTGCTCCAGGTTATCAGACTAAGAAGCCTGTCTCTGTAAGGTCATGGACCCATAAGGTGTATGACATTGGTCCTTTCTCAGGTGGTGGACATATTGAGAATTTGACATTTGTCATTTCTGAAGGAAATGCACACACTCAGAACTATTAGTGCAGGGGATGACAGATCCAAAAAAATAAATCTTTCTTTGATACTCTTAGGTACAGAGTTAGCTCTTGAGTCAGGTTTGGTTACCACTTGGGGTGAATGTTTTGTTGGGATCCAATGGTTAAATCAGCAAGCAAGAGAAGGTAAAAGGCATGATAGCAGCTGAGAAGCTTCCTATGGAGAAATTTATATAGAATATTTACAAAAACCAAGACTAGCACACAAGAAAGTAAAATTTTCATTTGTCTGATAGAAAATCTTGATATAAATTTTGCAAAAGCTGCAAGGGTAATATTGAGATTAGAGTAGCCCCTATATTGTCTTAAATGGCAGTGAGTAAGTAACTTCAATTTTCATCAGGATGAATTAATTTACATTAATTTACAGGAGTAGTAAAGCACCGTTTTCTACAAAGTAGAAAATTTGGTTATGTCTAGTGTTTTTTTCCCCAACAACACAAAAGAAGAAATTATGGCCAGTTCAATCTCATAAGTATAATTGGATATGCAATAAGTGTGAGGCATTATCTTGTTTTATTGTAAATTATGTTCTAATAATATAAAGGTACTTTTAGAGTCTGTAGTTTTTTAGATAGCTTTAGAAATAGATAAATAGTTGTCAAATATTGCAACTGAGGCCCAGTTATGATGAGAAAGAATGGGGGTTCATTTGATCCTTCCTAATGAGATTTGAGAACACTTCAAGAGGTGATGCAACTTGAGCAGGATTTGAAAGTATTTGGGTTGTAAAACATAGAAGTGAGTTATGGAAACCATTTAGACATCTATATGTTGTTCTTAAACACATGGCATCATAGCTCAGTGGTAGAGCACTGCTGGTATATATGAAGCCCAAGGTTTGATACTTAACACTAAAAAAAGTAATAAAATAAAATAATACAATTGAAATAAAGTAAAATAAGTGGAAGAAAGTAAGCAAAAACAATGAAACTTATGGATGTGAGGAATAGCAAAAAGGATACGTAGTGTTCTTGTTTCTTGATTTGAGGCAGATATGGTCTAATGTGGAGCAAGGAATCTGTGTGTGTGTGTGTGTGTGTGTGTGTGTGTGTGTGTGTGTGTCTGTCTGTCTGTCTGTCTGTCTGTCTGTCTGTATGCTGGTACTAGAGTTTTTACTCAGTGCCTCGGTACTGCTCCGTAGCCTTTTCACTCAAGGCTGGCTCTCTTCCTCTTGATCACATCTCCACTTCTGGCTTATGCTGGTTAATTGAAGAGTTTCATAGACTTTCTTGCTCCGGCTTGCTTTGAACCATCATTCTCAGATTTCTGCCTCCCAAGTAACTAGAAGTAAGGGAAAATTCTTGTGTGCCATAACTGGCTCGGAATTTAACATTCAGCAATACCTGAGTACTTATGTACAAGGGTAAAGAGGAAATGACAAATAACAATCATGTAAAAAACACAAGTGATTTTAGAAATTAGGTATGTGTTATAAAAATAAAAGGAAAATAAAGCAGATAAGGTGAGTTAAGTAGCTTATAGGATACAAGGCAACATTTTTAAGTGGCTGTGTCAAGCACAGTTTCTTCAAAAAGTGATATTTGAGCAAAGACTTGAAGAGGATTGGGAAAGGAGCCACTGAGCTATCTTAAAGGAGAATGTGCCACACCATTAATTATAATGCCAAGCTGGGTGCAGTGTTTCAAGCCTTCAATCCTAGCTACTTGAGAGGTAGTATTAGACATCTGTTATCCCAGCTTAAAGCACAGTGGCTGAGCACAGTTATGAGTGCCTGTCATCTGAGTCTAGGAGAAAGTATAAGTAGGACAGTCCCAGTGTAGACTGACCTGGGCATAAAATAAGAGTGCCTTAAAAATTAGAAGGTGTGACTCAAGTGCTAGAGTGCCTGCCTAGCAAGTTTGAGGCCCAGAGTTCAATTCCTAGTATCACAAACACAACACAAAACAAAATGAGTCACAATGCCAGTGTGCCTAGTTTGAGAATAACATGTGGGCCAGTGTAACTTGAGTCTGGGGGAAGAATAGAAAATACAAATAGTGGCATGTGGGGGGCCAGATGAGTCTACAGAATCTGAGATAATTTTAAGGAGTTTCTCACTTTCCTAAGCACTCAATAGATTCACAGTTTTATCATCTCGTAGGAAATGTGAAGTAACTGTTCTGCCATGGCTTTTCTGGGAAGAGTGTTATGATTCATCTATTAATATGCCAACAGAAGGGATCTACATAGTCTCTATAACATTTCCAAATTTTATTCAACCTCATAAATCTCTGAGATGGAAATGACTTTAATAGACTTCAAAATGTAAGGAAGCAATAATAATTCAAGTTGTTAAATGTTCCCTCTTAAAGCATACCTATATTACATTAGATAGAACAGGAATGAGTTTTTTTTTAAACTGGAGAGAGGTTTTAGTTCCAAAGAAATTCAAAAGAAATATGCTAATAGGAAAGAAAGCAGTTATATAATTATTTTCTTAAAAACAAAAGATGGGGAAATAAAGGATGTTTGGAGGTTTTTCAAATTTTAAAACATATGTACGGGGCTGGGGATATGGCCTAGTGGCAAGAGAGCTTGCCTCGTATACATGAGGCCCTGGGTTCAATTCCCTAGCACCACATATACAGAAAACGGCCAGAAGTGGCGCTGTGGCTCAAGTGGCAGAGTGCTAGCCTTGAGCAAAAGGAAGCCAGGGACAGTGCTCAGGCCCTGAGTTCAAGGCCCAGGACTGGCCAAGAAAAAACAAAACAAAACAAAACAAAAAACATATGTACGTTTTATTTGGTCAAATATGAAGTATATTTGTTTGATACAGTATATTGACATTTCTTATTTTTTGTAAGTTTGTGCCGATACTTGGTATACACAGAAACTAAAATTACATGTGTCTGAACATGTTAATGGATGTTTATAGTCCATTGTGCTCATACTATTCCAAACAAAAGGAAGCAGAGCCAATTGCATATGCAACACACATACAAATACACATGTATTTAATATATGATAATTTTATGTGTTATGACAATGCAATATATTATATGGCATCATATATGTATATGTATTCATACAACATATTGGCTTACAGAATTATGGAGCCAAAGATGTTCTATTTTTTATCTACAAGTTGGAAGCCCAGGATAGCTGAGGTCCAGAGAGATGGTAAGGTAGATCATGGTCTGTGACTGGCGACCTATGAAGGCAGAGGTCAGGCATATGAGAAGACCAATCTCAGTTCATGATGCCAAGCAGGAAGCAAAGTCCGCCTTCTTCCTCCTTTTGTTCTATTTAGGCTCTCAATGAATTGGATGATCTGCCTTGCAAAGGATCATCTACTTTCTCATTGCACAGTTACCATCAACTCATATTTCTATGATTTTTTATTATTGTTAGGTAGTTATATAAAGGAGTTGCCATTTGACATCCTTTGTAATTGCTATCTCATTGAATCACTATCTTTCAAAGACTATACACATTGGAATCAGTAGAAAGAATAAAGTGTTTTTATAGTTTATATTACTCATATAAAAATATGTTAACATGGTATTTCATACATGCAAATATTGGGATTTTATCACCATAACTGTTTCTACTGCTCTTTTGTCCCATTCCCTCCTTTCCTATTGTGTAACAACTTCAAATAGATTTCATTATATTAGCTTAATATACGGACTCAATGTATTTTAATATTTAGTCCTCCATCATTGTTTATTCCTTTTCCCCTTGGACTCCAATGGTGCCACAATTACATTCTTATTATATATATATATATGCATGTGTATGCATATAAACACATACACATATTTTAGGTCTATATTCCATATATGAAAGAAAACAAACATGCCACTAATGTCCTTCTTAATGCTGATTTTGCTTAATATAACATCCAGTTTCCTATAAACAATATGTCATCCTTCTTTGTGGATCAGTAATATTCCACAGTCTGTATATTTATATCACAGTTTGTAGCCATTCATCAGTATAAGGGCACTTAGGCTGATTCCATAGCTTTGCTATTTGAACAATGTTATAAAAGACATTGGATTGTGAGTGTCTCTATTATATCCTAATTTACATTCCTTTGGATATAAGCCAAAAAGAATGGTATCTCTGGTTCATATTGAAGTCATATTTTACTTGTTTTTTAGAAGTATTTATATTGACTTCCATAGGCGCTAATAGGTTGATAGGTTCTAGGTTCTTATCTTTCCTGGATATGGCATTCTAGACTAAGACATATTACGGATTCAAAGGTCCTGGATTCATATTTTAGCTTTGCTCCTATGAACAGTATAGCTTTGTTCAAATTACTTACAGCATCAACCTCTCATTCCCTGATTTTTGATAAGAGAGCACTCCTACCTGGTTTGCAGAATTCTTGGGAAAATTAAATCAAGGCTTTAAAGAAAATAATCCACATCAGCCATCAATTTTTTGTCAGTTGAAAATTTCAGTGCTCAGAAAATGTTTCTATATTCAGAATTGATAGTCTAAGCTATGTCACAACTTTAAGACTGCATGTAACATCTCTTACTGTGTAATATTATCATCAGATTTTCAATAAGAAAAGTTCATTACAGTTTCTATCTAATAAATTAAATTAACCTCATTTAACCCAATCAAGTTTTCTGCAGTGCCAAATACAGACATTTTTTGACAATCTGTCCTCTTAGTTTTTGCATAATTTAATTATGTCAGTTTCAACAATCTGTCTGTGAGCTCTTCAGCTTGCTGCTTCTCTTTCTAAACTACCTGATTCCTCCTACTTACCAAAGAATAACTAAATATAGCATATCTTTGACCTATTGTTTGTGTTATTTAGCACCTACCTATAGTCCAATATCATCACTAAGTGTTAGGCCTTCAAAAATTTCTACGTTTACTTTCTTTGTAACACTTATGGGCAATACTGATATAGCAAAGCATTAGTAGCTAATAATATGGCCAGTAACTGAACATTGACCTGAATTTTAAGTGTTTAAATATATGATGGATAGACAAATATGCATAGACATAAATGCTAAGATATTTATGCATATAGACTAAAATTTATAGTTATATAATAAAAGATTCATTTATATTCATAAATAGAAATTATCTATAGAGAGACTATATACATGGAAAATAAGAATGACTTGAGGGGATTGAATTAATATCATTTTTAGAGTTCATATGATCCTCAGATTGACACTTGTTTAATTACATTCTCTCTTGTTCTGAAAGAGATGTATTGGAAAAACAATACTTGACTTGATGACATTGGATATAAAAATGAGACATTATCTTTTCAAACTTATAGCTAAGTAGCATTTAGAACTTTTTGAAATAAACGTAATCCTTTAAAGACATTTAACTATCACTATAGACACATTTATGGTAATTTGCTTCTGCTTTTTTTTTAAGTTGTGAGACTTTGGTATTTATTTAGCAAAACTATTCATTGCTTTCAGAACTGTGACATTTGTTAGTTCAGCAAACCAAAATGTTCCTCAACATTGTGTAGGTGTTCTGCTTTTTTGTTGAGAATGAACTGTTGCTCATTTTCTACCAATGTTTGGAAAATAAACATGGAGTTTAAGAAAGTCAAGGCATGTCAATATGGATTGTGACAGTCAAGGAGCTTTTACATATCTGTGTGTGTGTAGGACGGAAGCAGATGTGTGGCTGCTAAATATTTGATCATGTGTGCTTGATGGAAATTATATTGGATCTTTGATGTCCCTAGATATGGTTCCTATTGGAAGCTTGTGACTACAATGGTGGTTTGTCTTGAAGGATGCTCGTTATGGCCATGAAATCTTATATCAAATTCCCATCATATTCTTTTCTCAAGCACTTTGAAACACATTCATAGTGACACAAGACATTTTCCATCAGAGTTTATAAGCTTTCAAGAGGATCAAATTTTAGTACAGTCTTGAATATTAAAAAATAAGTCTACAAGACTATTAAAAATCCCAAAGAATATGATAGTAAATTTTCTTAAGTACAATAGTGAATGATTTTGAAATACATACATTTTTACTCATAATTTGAAAAACATTTAATCAAGTAATTACATGGGGTTATATTGAAAACAATCTGATCATAATAAGTTCTTCTTAATTAAAGCATTGAAAGTAAATTCTCAAACCAAAAAAGTACAGATTTTATTTTTTAAGTAGAATAGAAGACTGCAATGTTCACTTAATTATTAATAGCTACAGTTTGTGTTTTCTGCCCCGGTTTATGTAGCTGGTACAATGAAACACTTGTTCAGGTATTAGCTAACAGAGTTATACACACCTGAGTTTCTCAAGCTCTCCATTAGATCTGTATTAACAAAGGCCTACCTATTAGAGAAAGTAACCCCAACACACAATCTGGTCACTAGAAGTTAGAGTGATGGTCTTTAGCTATACACATACCTCAAAATCATCTGAGGAAATTGTAAATATAAATAAGATACTGTTTGATTTGGTGTTGAGTTAGACCTCTTACATCCTGAGTTTTTTGTTTGTTCAGTTTGGTTTTTGTCAGACATAGAAATTGAACTTAGGGCCTGGGAGCTGTCCTTGAGCTCTTTTGCTGAAGACTAGAGCGCTACTACTTTGAACCACAGCACCACCTCCAGTTTTGTAGAGGGCACTTGTAGATAAGAGACTCATGGGGACTTTCCTCCCCAAGATTTGAACTATAATCCTCAGATCTCAGCCCCTTGAGTAGCTATGATTACAGATGTAAGGACCTGTACTGTATAGCACCTGACTATATTAGTATTTTTTAATTTTTTTAAGTTTATTTTATTGTGACATACAGAGGGGTTACAGTTACATAAGTAATGTAATGAGTAATTTCTTTTTGAACAGTGTTAGCCCTCATTTTCTCCCACTTTCCTTAAACCCCACCCTCCACCTCCAACCCCCCATTCTGGAATGGATGATAAAGTACAGCTATGATATAGATACATTTGTAGAGCAAACTGTGTCTTGTAGGACATTCAGGGGAAATGCTCCAGGATTTTTCTTTCCTTTTTTTTTTAGTTTAACTTTTAATATGTTTGAACTATTAAGTAATCATAATCAAAAGATATTTAAATGTACTAAATTCTCCGATGAAAGTTTAATCTCAAATGGGCCAAACCTATTTTAGCCTCAGTTTTTTCAATTGGCCTAAAGTACTTTTCAAGCTTTGCCTAAATGGTTTATTCTTGTTGTCTACGTTTCTGTTCCAATATTCCTTTAAAGAACTTTCCTGAAAACTCCTTATCTAATCCCTTTTGGTTTAAAAAAAATATCTTCAGATAGTTCTACAGGAGGGTTTCAGTTTAACATGTTCATTTTTTTCATTAAGCATCTTAATTGCTCTTCCCTTCTCTTCACCTCTACCCATCCCATCTCCCATCTGTTAAATCAAGTTCTTTTCTCAAATGTTCCTTATACAGTATGACTATTGGTCATTCTATTTGTCTCCATTGCTGCTTTTAGGACCCTCTGTAGTCAAGATATGTTTCAGCTTCCTGATATACACTGGTTAAACTATTAATTTCTCAAAGGGGTTATACTATGAAATCTCATTTTAACCTTTTCCTTTAAAAATGCCTTATTTTCTTAAATTATCTTATTTTCATTTGTGTATTGTTGGTATCCTTGCACTAACAGGTAAGCAATATGTAACGAGTGCACTTTTTCTGTTTTAGCAGGTTTGTTTCTCTATCTAAAGAATGCAATTAACATGGCAAAGTCCTCAATGAAAGCCTGTTGAATGAATGAAAAACTAGCAGTTTTAGGGTAGGATTTTTAGTTAGGCACCTGAGTGTAAAATAAGCTGGCTCCCCTAACAAAGTCCCTGTTTATAAAGTCTTTATTGTGTAGATAACCGAAGGAGAACACAGCTTATAGATATTCTGGATACAATAATAAACTAAATTAATATTATTTTATAGATCATTCACAAGCAGAGGTGATAGCTCTTACTGAAGAAACAATGTTATTTCTCAAAAGTATTCAAATAAAGCAGCCATATTAAAATGATTTTAGTATGTATAATACTAATTTTTCAGACCATCCATCAACAAATGTCCAAGAAAATGCTTTTTTCATGGATATGTGTCATTAGTGATGCTGAAAATAGTTCTGTAGTTTGTACCATTTCAAGGGAACCTAAAGTCTTGAATTTCATCTGTGTATTTCCTTCTTTTCTTTAATACTAATGCCTTGGTATTTGGGTAACATAAATTTTGTTGGTGAAAATTTCCTTTGCAAAGATGAGGGGATTTGTACAATCCAAGTGATTAAAATATAAGACAGATTCTTGGCATTCATCTACTTGTTCAGAATGACACTTTCTTGACATTATCAAAGCAAATTCCTAGAATAATATCAGAGAACACTAACGGGAATAAAATTGGTTTCATTCTTCTGAATGGAAAAGGACAGTTTCTTCCATTCGATTGTGTTGAAGGAGAGAGAGATCACTCCCGATTTTATTCCATCCAAATATATTTTGATCTGCTACCATTCCAGTTTTCTAGATTGCAGAGTAACAATAGAGTCAAGGCTTCTTTAAGTAGAAGAAATGTTGCTGATCACTTAAGTTAACCACTTCATTTTACTTATGAGGAAACTGACAAAGAAAGGCTACATCTAGACCTCTGACTTCCTCTCCCACTTCGGTACAGACACAAGTTCCATTTCTTGGTTTAAGTAGACAATAGTCTTGATGTTTATTCTTGAAGTGTATTTGCTCCATACTTTTTACAGCCTTCAAATAATAGTTTTAAGTATGCTGAGTGAATATGAGTATTACAAATGTAAAATGTCCTGAGTAAGAGATCTAAAGCATAAGTAGTTACTTGAAGTGACAATTTGAGACTAGTCTCTCAACATGTAACCTAAAATAGAATTTCCTCTAATTAAATAACTCTAGGATCAAAAACTAGTCTTACAAACCCTTTAATATGTTTCTAATAAAACTTTAAAGCAATGTGATACATGTTGATAGCATAATCATTGAGCTTAGCCCCTAATTAACAAGGAAAGGTAATTACAACCAGAAGTTATCATGTGACAAACACTATTACTGATATTTACCCAAGAATATATATATATATATATATCCAAGAATATATATATATAACTAGGATGATTGATGATGAAATTTCTTTCCATGAGTCCCAGTAGTATTAGAATTCACTTTGACAATGACAGACTAATGGTTGGGGAGGGGGATCATGAGATTAAGTTAGATAGCACTTGAAATGCTGCCTGACTTTATAAATGGTAGCCATAGGTCACTGTGCCAGTCAGGGGATCCTTTGTAATTCATCAAATCAGCAATCTAGAAATCTCACCTGGTAGAATTTCAGCGGAGTAGAGCCATTGTATCTTTCCTGTTGACCAGGTTCAGTGTCTAATAGGGAATAAGTCCTGTTTAAAGAGTCAGAAGGGAATGTATACAGTCACTGAGAAGTTAATTGATTGAGGATGGTGTTAGGTTGAAAACTAAATCACTGCCCTGATAAGAAAGATGAGCTGCAAGAGAGAGTAATATGCATGTTCTGCTCTCCAGATTGGTCTCAGCCATCTAGAGCAGTAAGGAGACCAGGAAGAACTAGTAGCAAATATTCCCTGAGGAGAGACCATAGGTACATATTATCTACTATAACTCTTCTCTCTAATTCAGTTCATTTAAAAGTCATAAATTAAAAATAACATTCTCACATACTTAGATATAAAACAGAACTTTAACTACCCAAGCTGCATTTGCCTTTCTAGTTAAAACCTGTTTAATTTGTTTGAAGCCTTTTAATAATGATGATTTGCAAGTAGAAGGGACCAGGCAATAAGCATCCTGTAGCTTTCTTGAGGATGCAAAGCATGTGTTCCCTTTGGTGAGTTAGTTTTCAACAGAGGCCTTGACTTGAAAAATAGATATCCAGTAACTGTGCAGTAAATCTCAGAATCATTTCTTTTACGGTTTATAATAGAGCAGGTGGAAGAGGTGATAAAATTCTTATCAACAAAGAGTTCACAATTTTATATGATTAAGGACTGAGACCTCTGGTTATTTGTAGCATGTGTCCAGATTTTTTTAAAAAAAATGTCATTATCATAAAATCAGCTGTGACATATAAATGGATTGAAAAACAAGCCATAGTTCTTATATATTTTCTAGAAACAGGAAGTAGACTTGTCAGATTATGGTTTTACAAAACTACTTTTTACTTGTTGATGGCAGATAACTGAAATAAAAATCTTAGACCCTCCACACAAAGGATCAGCAAGTATTTTTGCCAAAATGGAAACATGACATATCCACTTTTATCCATCTTCCTTTATTTTGTATCACTGATAAAGATGGCCACATTGACCTTTATAAAAGTTTTAGCAATTTTTACTCCCACCAAGACATAATAAGATACATGTCTATCATTTTATATGAATGTTGTTTAATATCCACTTTTTCTTTGGGGTTGTAGCTCTTTTGTTGGTTTGATCAGACATTTTCCATACTGCAAAATCTTTCCTCAGTAATTGACATCACAAATATTTTTCTTACTTGCCATTTTTCTTAGAAGGTATATTTTGCCAAAAAGGAAATTTATATATTTTAACTATTCACTTTGTCCATCTTTTATTTAATTGTTTTTCAGAGCAAACAAATACACACCCTACATGTGTGCACACATATGCACATGCACACAACCACATGCACACATATTCTTATTTTTTCTAGTGTTTTAAACTAGAATTTATTTTGACATATGATAATGTCCAAAAAATCCTTGATTTTTTTCCCAGAGGGAGTCGACCATTTAATTCTTCATCTGCTGGCAACTCTACATGCTACTTATAAACTAAAGTCCTGGATTTAAGTTTATGCAACAGAACCACAATATTTTATCTGTACTAGACTTTAATACAACTACTTCTTATTGAACCTACATCACCAGAATTCTCTTACAAAGAAGTTTTACTTATGTGGCTATTTTTCCATATGAGGTAAAGAAATGTCTTTGGTGTCGATTTCTGAAACATGTTACAACTATACTCAATGTCCGCACATCCGTTTTTCTCAAGTATTAGTCATTTGTGGTCTTAGGAATTTTGTGAGAGATTCATCACAGTAGCTTTAGGCTTCTGGATGAGGTGTATCTTGAGCACATTTTTGTAAAAAAAAAAGAGATGGAGAACTGGGAGAGAGCAGAGGAAGGGGCGACACTGAAAAGAAATGTACTCCTTATCTGACTTATAAAACTGTAACCCATCTGTACATCATCTTTATAATAACAATAAAAAAGAGATGGAGAATCTTTTCATATTTTCTGGAAAACAAAATATTAGTTAGATGGCACCACATTGCTAATAGCCCCTGGTGAGACTTTTGTGGTATTAATGTTTATCCCAGCTGGTCTGAAATATTAGTTGTACACCTGACTTTTTCCAGAATCAGCATCATTTTTTTCCTTCTGAGATCTCGAATCAGCAAAATTGGGAGCAAATTAACTTACTTCTTGAGTGTATTATGTGATGAAAGCACATAGAATGGACTGAATTCCAAAATCCTATCTTAATCTGATTTTCATTCCAACTGAAGATTCTCCTAAAAGAATTTAAAAATCCATGGCTCTTGAGGGTTCTATCAATTGTGTGCACAGGACCAGAGCAGAATTCTCTGAGGAAGCACAGTTGAATTAATTTTCACTAACCATCTTTGAGTCAGGATACATTTTATTGCCTCATGTACTTGGGAGAAGGGAGAGGTATTTCATGACAGCTGTACAAATTTTACTTAAATATTACAGATAAATAGTCACATGGACTGTGGTACACATATAGTTTAGATTGTTCCCCTATAGGATTTCTGCTGTAAAGTTCCCAGTATAACTCATAGCTGCTTAAAAACAGGGGCAAATTATTCTATGCCTTTACATATATTATAGAAGTTCATAGTAACTTCCAAGCCTTCTTGCTACATCCTAAGAGCTAGATCTTAGATCTCAGAGCTATTGGGCATGTTTTCATCTTTCAAAAAATTTTAACACTTATTGAGGTAGATGTAGGGAAATAAGATTCCACCTGTGTATTCCAATAATTCAAACTATAGGATATAGGAACTACTCTAAATTGACTGGAAACTCTATGATGTGTTTGACAGTTTCTGGCTTTTAGGCTTTATAAGCTTCCCAACATGAGTGCTTTCCCTGTGTACTTCATTGGTAGGCCAGGCCTGTGACCTGTCCTTTCTACTATTTTCTCTCCAAACCATTTCTCCTCAATATAAGAAAATTGTAAGTGTATTATTAGGTCAGTCTGTAGTTCATGCAATGTTTATAAACCTGAGAATTTGTAGACAGGAATTTACATCAAATAACAGCCTTGAGCCTTGTTAACTCTGTTATATCAGTTCTTAATCATATCTATAAAACAAGAATGATGTAAAAGAGTCAGAAGAGGACTACAATGGCTAAGTGAAGGATTCAGTGAAATACTTGACATAGAATAATTTTGTGCTAAATAATTATGTGCTATATAATAATTATGTGCATCTATTCCTGTCACAGGTGCTGTTTTTCATTGATTAACAATTCCTTAAAGACAGGAAGTTAGTTTGCTCAATTTTTCTTTCTGAGGATGAGAGGTAATGTTTCCCATCAAATGTTGTTTTAACAGATTTTTGCTCAATGAGGAATTGTTAATAAATTACAAATGTTACCACAGGTAATGTCTTCAGGAAATAACATTGTTTGTTTTTATTATGTATATGTATTTTTTTTTCAAATTGCCAAAGACATGGGTGTTGCCTTACTTTCTACATCAGGCTATGTCTTCTAGGGCATATATGTCAAGTACTGAGTGGGATTTACTGGTAAAGAAACTCATGTAATTGATGGCCTTCAGGGTAAACTGACTATTTCTACAAATATGGGGAAAAAGATGATGGTATAGGACACAACAATTAATCTCCATCACTGTTACTGAAGGAGTATGCTGGAGTGTTACTGAACTGTTAGATAGAACTTGCAGTCTAACCACAGATGATTGTGATGGAGAAGGAATGGTTTCTTTTTCAACAATTATGACAGAAAAAATATTAGTATTAGGAGAATGAACTCAGAGATGGAACAAAGCGCTTCTTGAGAATTCAAGTTTTGTCTTGGATAGCTAGTTGATTATCTATTATACTGGGTACATAGCAAGCTCCTGAAAATGTTTTTTTCTTTTTGTTAATTAGGATTAGAACTCAGGGACTCTTGCTTGCTAGTTAGACATTCTACCGCTGAGCAATGTCTCCAGCACTGTTTTTTGCTGGCTAGTTGTGAGACAGGATGCCTCTTCCTGCTTTGGAATGTGTTTGAATCTCAGTCCTCCTACTTTAGGCTTTTCATTCATTGTTGTAGGGCAGATAGGCATGTCCCACTGCACCTATCTTCCCCTTATTCAGATAAGGAGATGAAAAGAAAGTCTTGAAAACTTTTCTGCCCAGTTTAGTTTGGAATGATATTCTATTGCCATATTCTCATGTAGCTTAGAATGACATGTGCATGCCACCACACCCAATACAGGTTGAAAAGAGGTCTTTCAGATGTTTCTACCCAGTCTGTCTTGGAACAATTCTCAGCCTCCTAAGTAGCTAGGTTTACAGGCATAAGCCATGGGTACCTGGGTGAGTAGATACTTTTGTAAATGAAGACACAAGAATGGAGGTATGCAGGAGATGAAAACACAGCTTGGCAATATTTCTCCAATTCCTATAAATACACAAAAATAAAATTTTACTTTACTTTGTGTGTGGAGAATTGATCTAAATCACAGACATATGCTAAAGAAGTAAATACCTTAGAATCACAGTACATAACTCTGCCTTCATAAGCTATCATAAAGAACTAGGTTATTAGGCAAGGTATTTCCAAATGCTTTAGAATTATTCATCAAACTTGATAAGATGAAAAATAGAATTTGCTAAAAGGAGAAATTATATTTAATGTTTATTTTGAGGTCCTGCCTTTCATTCTACTCTTTCATTAGATTTTATGTGTTTCCTGTGTTAAGATAAATTTTAGATAATGACTGGAAAATTCTAAACTGAAGCTTAAATTCCTTGTTTAAGGACATTTTTTTTTTTTCTTGGCCAGTCCTGGGGCTTGGACTCAGGGCCTGAGCACTGTCCCTGGCTTCTTTTTGCTCAAGGCTAGCACTCTGCCACTTGAGCCACAGTGCCACTTCTGGCCATTTTCTGTATATGTGGTGCTGGGGAATTGAACCCAGGGCCTCATGTATATGAGGCAGGCACTCTTGCCACTAGGCCATATCCCCAGCCCCATAAGGACATATTTGATTCAGTGCTTTTTCTCTGTGTATTAATTGGAAGTTTAATAGTATATTAACAGTAATAAACTTTTCCTTTTTGAATTTATGGAAGTAAATTGGGATTCCGCATGAGAAAAAGTGACATTGGAAATGCCTACAATGCCTATTCTTAGTATCTGTATTTTCCTTTTCCCAGGATCTCAGCTTCTTATCACAAAGCAATTCTATACTTCAAAGCCATTATTTAGCCTTGCAAAGCATTCTGAGTAAATGGATATCCAATGTCATGGCATCTGTGGCATTCTCTCTCTGTATTCCAGAACTAATTGTCCAAGTTGTGTATTTATAGGAAGGTACACTAGAAAAGGAAAGGACTAGAGGCTGCTATGTGAAGGATCATGGTTCATAATAAGCCCCGGGAAGAAAGTTCACAAGACTTTATGTACAAAATAACAGACAAAAAGCCAGACTGGAGTTGCATCGGGAGTAATGGAGAGCCAGCTGACTGATCAAGCCTGAGCAAAAGAAAAAAAGGGAGGGAGGGACAGAGGAAGGGAGGGTAGGAAGGAGGGAAGGGTGGTAGAGCCTTTGTTAAATTCTCATGTTCATTCTCCAGTTGACTCCAGACTACTACTGTGTGTAGACTTCTTGATGGAGTTCAATTTTACATTTGGTAGTTAAAGCTGCATCTTTTTCTCTTTGTATTTTCTTTATTTCATGGCAGAATGAAAAGTATGCAACCTTTGCTCTTTCTCCATTATAATTATGATGATAACCTTTCTAGTCTCCTTGAGAGTAATATTCAAACATTTCATAATTTGTGATTTGCTATTAAAGCTTTTTTCTTGGATTGTAAGCCCACAAATATTTATGGACCCAAATTATTTTATCTTACTTAAGAAAATTTACATATTTCTGGTGGTGGAACTACTTGGAGCTCAAAAATACAAGCCCTGGTTGTCATGGCTACATGCATGCAGAACTCACCTCATCAATTTATTACAAAACTCACTATTTATTTTTAGTATGTATTGTAGTTTACCCAAAACATTGATACTGCTCATTTTATTTCCCCTATGTTATTTTATTAAACATAATGATGCTAATTTTATTTATTTATTTTTCTCTTAAGGACACTTTATTGCTAAAGGGCACAGTTTAAGCTGTGTGTCAAAATGACTGATCAGCAGTCTGGGTTGACTTTTGCAATCATCCTTCCTCCTGCTGATATGTCAAGTGAGGTCTATATATATAACCCTCAGAATAATGCTCATTATAATGTGTTAGACCAAACCACCAGGGAGTTCATACAAAGCTAATTGACCCAGAAGGGGAATAAAATGAAATCTTAGCTCCCCTTAAAAAAGTCTCCAAGTCTCATGGTGTGCTGCCTATTTTATGGGCACAATAACAATTATTAAGAACAGAATAGAAGCTGAGAGTTACTGATCTTTAAGAAGGAAATAGATAGAGAATGAAATGGATGAGGATGATTTAAGTCGGGTGATCCATGAATAAAATGTGGATAAAAGGAATTTGTCTTTTTTTATTAGGCCAAGACTGGATAATTTTAAACTAAAGTGATGTGATAAGCATTTTAAAAGCAACTTCTTTAGATAAAAGAACTCTGTTGCTTGATGCATAGAACCAAATATGAGCAATAAAAGTTTAAAAACCCATAGACATTAGGAGAGTTGAAACTCTCATATTCATCTTTTTCTTAACCTACAAGTTTGGCCATAAATTAAGGCCTATATGTTATGGGGAGATCATTTTCTTTAATGATATTAGAGGGAAAAATTGGATTTTGGAACTAATTTATATTGAAAAAACATAGTGCTGATTGGAATATATACATATATGTAAACATACACACATGTATATGAATACATATGAAATGTTATTTGAAATGTAAATATATATACATGTATTTATACCAGTATTTATATAACGACATGCTATTTTAACAACAGATACTTATAATTTATAACCACATATACACACCTGTATATATGGATATACACATGTGTGCCAGTAATAAATGTGCATATTTGAGATATATGTGCATATACATATATGTGTTGTGTGTCATGACATATATATATATAATACATAGATATTGAGTATATATTATATTTGGAATGTAATGCATCTGAATAGAATAAAGAATGTTGATTACATTATTTGGAATATAACAAAAAGCAGCTCTGTCAACTAAAAGACTAGTGAAAGGCATATGAAATGTTCCCATTGGAAAAATACGAAAGTGCTTTGAAGATTGAATAGTGTTTGTATACAGTAACAAATCCTGACAAGTGCATGAAAGATACATTTTTACATAATCAGAAAGACAGTTTCAGTATAAATTGCCAGACAGTCTTTTTATAAATTATCAGAGTAAAGTAAAAGTGAAGATACTACCTTTGTTAATGCTAGTGCATTCAAACTTGTTTGGTTGGTGTTCTAAATAATGGGTTTCAATATTAAAGTCTAAATATTAAATCTGATATCAGGTTAAATGATATACATAGATCTGTGAGTGGAATTTGAAAAAATGGAGAGGAATCATCTTAGGCAGCGCAATAAGCTGAGGAACTTAGGCTTCCAATGTAAGCTTGTTGCATGTGCTGCTTGCCGAATAAATTTTCAGACATCATGTTTTACCTGTTTTTTTGGTGTTACCAATTTGACAGAAACATTAAAATGTCAACATAAGTTGCTTCACTACTTTAGATGTCTAAATAGCCTGAGAAATCACAGGCAGGGATTGCTATTTTGCACAAATATTGCAGTAACATATGTATTCTGTTTACTTAGAAAAATATGAACATTTTGGTACATTTTTGCCAAAAGAACCAACAGCACTGATCAAATGTAGATGAACTGCTACATGAGAGATAGAAATAACCTGGAATTTAGTGGGAAGATAGGTGTCTAATGTGATTATTACTGTATGGGTGAATGACAGAGCTTCAGAAACAAGGGGAGTTGCTAGTGGATGTGTCCCTTGAACTAATCTGGAGAATGATCAAATGTCTCCAGGTAGATTTGGAGAGGCATTATATACTTCAGCCCATTTCAGAGTACTTGGGCTCTTTAAGTCCTCCTATTGCATCTACTTATTTGCGAAATTCCTATCTGAAGAGTGCTTATGTAACAGAATGTGAGTGAGATGAATTACAGAATCATATTCTCACAGTATCTCACAAGTGACGACTAACAGGTTTTGGCATACAAACTCCTCCACTGTCCCAACCTCTGGATAGAATAACTTGGGAGCCATGTCCCCAAATATCCCAGTGTTAGAAGCTCTAGGTGGTATGCAAACCCTTGCTTTGGTATTTGTTGGAGAGGAAACACAGCCCAAGACAGATGATGGCATTGCAGGGAGACCTCACTGTTTGAAGATTTAGCAGATGACCTGCAAAGAGATGGTCCAACACAAGCCATTCTTGAGAAACAAAAAAACTAGGGATCCCAAGAAAGACTAAAGTCTAGTTCAGAGATGAGATGGAATAAGAATTCAATGTTCTTGACAACATTTAAATACATATATATATATATATATGTATATATGTAAGGTAAAGAATAAAGCTGAAACATAGCCATTTTGAGAAAACCTTTTCCACTTCATTATAAGGATTTCTGATATTATATACTGGTGTTTTGGAGGATAGTCTCTCTATATATGTAGATATAATAGAATTTCAGAAACAATTACAGCATATCAAATAAAGTAACAAAAATAGATAATTTTATTGAAGAGGCAGCTTACTTTCATGGGAAATCAAAAGGTCATGCCGATATAATTGAGATTGGGCAACACAGCAAATAGAAGAATGACACACATGGTACTGGTAGTAAAAATTGTGGCTTGTCTATGAAGTGTAATAAAAATATTTTGTAAGTAGTTGTAGTAGCTGTGATTCTTTTATTTGAGTCCTCAGTGATCTGTTTCAAATGGTACCATATTTTGTTTCAGATTCAGAAATCCTAGTGTTTTACATGTAATTATATCAACTTAAAATACTCCAGATTGTATTTGGAAAACTCTCTTGAATTAATGAATGATACAAAAATAGTAATTGAGGTGTAAGAACTTGATAAAGTTCTTTAAATTTTCACAAAGGAAAAGAATTAGTGTTTGGTGAGAGGGCATAGTTGTACTTCTCAAAAAATTAAAACTTAAAGATGCAAAACAAAATTAATGACTAAATATTCATGCATGGTTTGTTACAATCATTTTGAACTTTAGGTGAGGTCTGTGACATCAAACTCCAGCTCATCTAGAAATTTCAGAAATTTATATATGTCTTAAATTTTCAAAATATTATAAATTATGTGAAGAACATAAAAACCCCGACTAATTAGATGTTAATCGTTAAAATCTCTGAAACTGTGCACATTGATTATAATATGAATTAAATTTTCATGTCTTTTTTCTTTACCAATCCTGGGGCTTGGACTGAGGGTTTAAGCACTGTCCCTGGCTTCTTTTTGCTTAAGATTAGCACTCTGCCACTTGATCCACAGCGTCACTACTAGGTTTTTGTGTTTATGTGGTGCTGAGGAATCGAACCCAGAGCTTCATGCATACTAGGCAAGCACTCTTCCACTAAACCACATTCCCAGCCCAATTTTCATGTCTTAATATAGCTAGTTAACATATTGAAGTTATTTGGTTCCTGTTTTTAAAGAGTTTAGATTTTTCTTAGTTTTTGTTGAAACTTATATGTGGCAAAGTTAAATACATCTTGTTCAATGGATTTGGTTTGGTTTCTTGTAGGCTTAAAAAGGAAAAGCATGATTTACATAATTTTTATACTTGAACGAGCACACAGCAAATAAGCTAAACATAAGAGTTCTCATCTGGCAATTTTTGAGCATGGAAACAAATTAAACTTTACTACAGTAGTGTCCAGCTGAAGCACAACACTTTATGCTTCCTGATAAAGCCATACTCATTTTTCTTCTCCTCTAAAATAATAACTTTTATATTATTGTGATTTTACTGTAGTATATGTATGTAGCTGTTAATATGCTATATTGTCTTGTGTACCAGCTGCTTAACTGTTAGGCTTTAGTCTTGCTCATCTTTCTTACTTCTGTCTTCTACATTTGTCATATTGCAGCTATTAAAGGAAAGAAGGAAACGCAGGGAGGGAAGGGAAAGAAGGAAGGAGGGAGGGAAAGAGGGAGGGAGGGAGGGAGGAAAGAAGGAAGGAAGGAAGGAAGGAAGGAAGGAAGGAAGGAAGACTAAAGTCTAGTTTAGAGATGAGATGGAATAAGAATTCAATGTTCTTGACAACATTTAAATACATATATATACATATATATGTAAGGTAAAGAATAAAGCTGAAACAGCCATTTTGAGAAAACCTTTTCCACTTCATTATAAGGATTTCTGATATTATATACTGGTGTTTTGGAGGATATTCTCTCTATATATGTAGATATAATAGAATTTCAGAAAAAATTACAGCATATCAAATAAAGTAACAAAAATAGATAATTTTGTTGAAGAGGCAGCTTACCTTCATGGGAAATCAAAAGGTCATGACGATATAATTGAGGAAGGAAGGAAGGAAGGAAGGAAGGAAGGAAGGAAGGAAGGAAGGAAGGGAGAGAGGGAGGAAGGAAGGAAGGAAGGAAGGAAGGAAGGAAGGAAGGAAGGAAAGAAGGAAGGAAAGAAGGAAGGGGAAGAAAAAAGATATTAATTTAGAGTAAGTAGTCAGTGAGTAAAGCTATATCTCTATCCACTTTAAAGATACCATGCATTAGAGGGTACACAAATGAAGAGGAAGAATGCTATCAGGAATTCATCATATATACCAAAAATTACAAGTAAGGAAAGGGGTAGGTCAAAGGGGGGGTTGAGAATGTTGAAAGGGGTAGTAACACTGATCAAGATGCATTGTATTCATAAACTGTTTTGTTAAATGCCACCTCTTTTGTACAACTATTTAAAGATAATAATTTTTAATATATAGGATGAGATAAAAATAATAAATCTGGATATCATATGAGGACAGGAAGGTGATAGAAAGGATGTAATTGAAAAATGTAGGAGAATGTAGACAGCAAAGGAAGTAACCCTGCTGTCAAACACTAACATATTTCCTTATAAATGGAAAGCAAAGTTGTGTGTAGGGATTTTAAACACTGGAGAGGGGCATGATGTCTCTACCCCTTCATAGTTGTTTGAGGTGATTCATTTTTTTGTTCTATATTCTCTTCATCCATACTTTTCTTCAGAGAACCATTTATATTGAAATATTCAGTTGCAAGTAATACAAAACCTTTTATTGCTTTAAAAAAGACATTTGTTTATCTCATACAACTAAGAAGTATTGATGATAGATGTTTTAATTTGGCTCACCAATGTGGATGTTGGGCTGCTAGGCATATCTGTCTTTTTCTTGGTCTCTTTCTTCTGGTAACAGGATTGCTATAATATCACTATAGGACCAGGTCTCCCTTAGGAAATGATATTGAGAGTAGTACTTTCTCAAATAACATAGAGAGGCTATATAAGAGAGGAGAGACTGGAAATAGCATAGTGAGAGCTTTAAGAGATCTTGAGGCCTTTATCATATTTCAAACATGGAAGATCCGCCTCCCCCCCTCCCCCGCATCATTATTTACCTTGACTGACCAGAAACAACCTTTTTTTTTTTACTACCTCCCTGATAGAAAGACAAAACAGAAAGAAAGATGTTGAGATGACAGTGACTATTGTTCTCAGAATTATTGATGTCTTATACATCCTGCTTAATACAATGTATATTTTAAAAGCATTACTATTTTGGAAGTGGTACTAAGATTTGAACTCATGGTCATGTACTTGCCAAGCAGTACTCTACCATTTCAGCCATATCCTAGCTCCTTTTGCTTTCAATACTTTTCCAGTAGGGTCTTGCTTTATTGCCTGTGCCAGCCTGGACTGTAATCCTTCTATTTATGTTCCAATGTAGCTGAAATGATAGGTGCATAGCACTATACCCAGATTTTTGGTAACAGAGCTAGGGTCTTGTTAACATTTTTTCCTTGATGGGCCTCCAACTGTGAGCCTCACAATCTCCGTGTGAGGAGATCATAAATTAGCCAAGAGCCACCATGCCCAGCTCAGCATTATTACTTTTATTATTACTACTTACCCTGAACTATAAGTAAGCAAATGAATCTTCATATAACTTAAAATTTTCTATGGAAAAAATAGACTAACTAAAATTTGCTACCAAATTATTCAGAAATTGTTATGATTGCTAATACCTCAGGATTATCTTTATCCCAAACTCTCTATTCCCGTCGCCTACTAGGTTTTGTGTAAATTCCCAAATATGTCATGTTGTATGTTCTTGGTTTTAGGTCTGAAATGTAAACAGTGGGTATTTTAAAAATATGTATCAATTAAGATGATTGGATATTTTTATTTTAATTATTTTGAACATGGCCTCAAAAGATCCAATTGTATTTTGCCTCAGAGCTTCAGAAGTTATAAATTTTTCATAGCAGAAAACCTCGTGAGATAATACCTTACCACTCAGCCACTTTCAATGTGGACTCTAGCTAGCAGGAAAATTCATCTAATATGTTCTTCCCATCAATTCAGTCTTTGAGGACATTGCTTATTTCAGTTACAAGATGTATTATGGTGAGACAGGGCAGCAATTTAGGAGGACAAAATAGGATGTGTAGGGGGAATCAAGTAAGAATGCCAATGAGACAAATAACAACAGAAAAAAGTAAATAAGACAAGGAGCCTCCAGAGATGAAAGAAAAGGATGAGAGTAATAAAATCTTAACCAAGACTACTATGCTTGCAAATTAAGAGGACTCTTTCAATGCATGCACTAAACTCAGGGCTATATGTTTAAACATGTTCTGTACTAACAGAATGTACAGTGTCAGTAGCTTTGAGCAATAGTTTTTTTGTGTTGAAAAGTAGAACAATTGCCTTAAAATAATCAATGTACTTACTAGAGAAAGCAGAGGTATACTTGTTAAAAAGGTTTATCAACAAGATGCCAAGAGTTTAAAAGGACCACTATGAGACACAGAGCCACCTCTAGGACACTTGATAGCCTTTTGCCTTAAGTACCAGTTGAAATACTGAGAAAATATTAACAGATCAGTCATTAATTTCACACTTGTCATTCAGTATATGTCATAAGCCTTTTAAAAACACCTGTATTGGAATACTACTTATTGTAACTTTCACCTATTTTAAGCTTACAACTTCTTGATCAAACCTGCTATCTATCTATCTATCTATCTATCTATCTATCTATCTATCTATCTATCCATCTGTCTGTCTATTTTTGTACTAGTCCTGGAGCTTGAATTCATGGGCTGAGTACTATACTTTAGCTTCTTTTTTGGCTTAATGCTAGTACTGTACCACTTGGAGTCACAGCTTCACTTCTGGCTCTTTTTGTAATTAATTGGAAATAACAGTCACACAGACTTTCCTGCCTTGGCTGGCATCGAACCATATTCTTCAGATCTCATCATCCTGAGTAGCCTGGATTAAAGGCCTGAGCAACCAGTGCACAGCTAAACCTGCTATTTTTAAGTGAACAAAACTGAAAATTGGGCTGGGGATTTGGCCTAGTGGCAAGAGTGCTTGCCTCATATACATGAGGCCCTGGGTTCGATTCCCCAGCACCACATATACAGAAAATGGCCAGAAGTGGCGCTGTGGCTCAAGTGGCAGAGTGCTAGCCTTGAGCAAGAAGAAGCCAGGGACAGTGCTCAGGCCCTGAGTCCAAGCCCCAGGACTGGCCAAAAAAAAAATGAAAAACAAAAAAAAAAAAAACTGAAAATTAAGACTATAAAAAAAAGACATGCTTAAAAATTACTGATTTTCCACATGTCCAGATGATAAGACCGTCCTGTAGAGAAATTTTTATCATCTAAACACCTAAAGCAAATGAGAATTTTTTTTTTGTGCTTGAACTCAGGACCTGAGCACCGTCATTTAGCTTTTTTTTTTCTTCACACAAGGCTGGTGCTCTACCATTTGAGCCACACTTTCACTTCTACCTTTTTACTGATTAATTGGAGACAAGAGGCTCATTGACTTTTCTGCCCTGGCTAGTTTGAGCATCATCTGTCCTCAGATCTCAGCCTCCTGAGTATCTAGAGCCACTGACACCTGACCTTTTCTGTTTGTAATTGCAAATGTTTCCCCAACGTATATTTTATTTTATTTTATTTTTTTACCAGTCCTGGGGCTTGAACTCAGGGCCTGAGCACTGTCCCTGGCTTCTTTTTTGCTCAATGCTAGCCATCTGTCACTTGAGCCACAGCGCCACTTCTGGCCATTTTCTGTATATGTTGTGCTGGGGAATGGAACCCAGGGCCTCATGTATACAAGGCAAGCACTCTTGCCACTAGGCCATATTTCCAGCCCCACCCAACATATAATTTAAACTGTTTAAATGAGGTAAAACTATTTCTAAAAGTAGTCATTGAAATGTGTGATCTGAGCCAGAAGCTTCCTTTTGGACATTTTACCAAACATTTGTAATCTTTTGGATGTGAGTCCTTTAGTGGCATATCAGACTAAGGAACTGATGTGGATTTGAAGTTATGCTTTTCCATTTGGAAAGGAGGAATATGAGAAGAGCCATCAATTTTTAAGGAAACAGATTAAGGTAATTGGAGTTGCTCAGCCAATTTACTAGAGTTTAGGTTGACACAATTGCTAAATATGTTGCCTAGAACCCTACTAATAGATCCTCAAATCCCTGTTCTCAGAATTTATTTCTCTATGTTGCTGGTTTGCTCAGGTAAGCTTGTCTTAAGTATCTACTTAAGTACTTAAGTTAATCTGTTCATATTTATTGGATATTTATTTGATGTTTTTTTCTAGAAGAGAAAAAGTAATACTAAAAGTAATAGATTTTTTGCCTTCGAATAAGGTCATGAAAATGGTGAGAATCTTTCTTTATTCCTTTGAAATTGTGTCTTCTTTATCTCTTTTGAGTGAATTTTAAAATATTCTAAATTAGTTTTAAGGAAAACCTACAAAATAACAACTCTTTTTGCATTATTTAGCAGCTGTTGGAGATATTATGTTGCCTTCAAATCTAAAAGTAAAGTGTACCTTTATGTCTAGAGGTAAAGAAAAAAATTGGTTTCAGTGACTGAAAACTGAAGAATAAATATTTATTTTTGACAGCTGACCAGATTTATGTTTCTTCCTGTAGTTTTGTGCACTAGATTTTATTTTCTATACAGACACTAAAGGATTTTTTTTCTTAAATTTATTTTTTTTTCTTCAATGATAGGAATAGAATGCAGGGTTTTAGCACTACCAGGAAACATCTACCACTGAGCTACACCCTTCAGCCCTAAGATTTTAAAACACTATTCAGATAACATAGAGCTCCCACACTGGAAATTTTCCAAGACTCCTCTACCCTCACTCTCTCCACTATCATGATACAAATGCCTTAGTAACCAACTTTGCACACTCCAGATAACACTTTGGCCACACAAAAACCGCACTGTACCTTCCAAATGTACCTGTTTCTTCTTAGTTTTTTTTTTTTTTTGCCTTTGCCCTATCTATTCTACTATCTCCCTGTTATAGAACTGAATTTTTTTTCTAAATTCTTGTGCATCTAGAAGCATCTCCACAATCGTGATGGTTCCCTTTATGCTCTCCTCATCTTTGTGAATCTCTCCAGCTATGCCTGGATTCAGGATCCAACTGGGAAAAGCAGCCAGATCCCTGTTCTCTAATGAGC
Organism: Perognathus longimembris pacificus; assembly: GCF_023159225.1. Lineage (NCBI taxonomy): Eukaryota > Metazoa > Chordata > Mammalia > Rodentia > Heteromyidae > Perognathus > Perognathus longimembris. The sequence goes on from NC_063161.1 coordinate 96,226,766, forward strand.
ACTTCGATTTCCTCCCATAATACCATACTGCCATTGAACATGGATTTAGCAAAAAGAATAGTAAATGTGTTTGAAGTCCTTATCAAGAATCTGGCTTGATACCGGTGGCTCATGCCTGTAATTCTAGCTATTCAGGAGGCTGAGATCTGAGGAACATGGTTCAGAGTCAGCCTGGGCAGAAAAGTCCATGAGAGTCTTATCACCAATAAACCACCAGAAAACCAAAGTGGCTCAATGTGGTTGGGTGATAACTTTGAACAAAAGATCTCTCAGACAGCACTGAAGCCCTGAGTTCAAGCCCTATAACTGATAAAAAAAAAAAAATCTGAAGTGTGTGACTGGGAAGAATTGATGGGAAAGTTAGTGGGGTTGTTAAATAAACATTTTCAGGATGTAGGCTCCAGTCAAGCCCTATCTGCTTTCTTAAGAGGATGAGTTAGATTAGCTGAGCAGTTTTGCTTTACAGATGGGAGGTCTATGAGTGATGTCAGAGCTGACTGCTTTGGGGATAGAGGGTAGGTTGAGATAGGAATATTTCACTGTTTCCCACACAACATGGATATCCTCCTCCAAAGTCCGGTCAACGTATTTAGCCTTCTTGGGCCACTAGATAAGACCTTGTTTTCAGTTTCTCTAGAGGGTTCACTGTCAGGCACTCTCATAGTCTTTATGTTTGCCTTGCAGTTAGCTTGCAATGTGAGCTTCCTGTCTCCTCAGTCAGTTTGTTTTGCTGTTCCATCCTTGTGTTTTCTAGGTATTAAACTCTTCATATCCTCAGCCTTTGGCACAGGGATGGACACATAAATGGACACTTGAGAGCTGAACGGGCTAAAAATTTTGTCTAACTGGTCCAATAAACCAGTATAAATTTAATTACATGTAAGCAATATCTTAAGCCCGGTACCTGGTGGCTCATGCCTATATCCTAGCTACTCAGAAGGCTGAGATCTGAGAAACTCCATTCGAAGACAGCCCAGGCAGGAAAATCTGTGAGATTCTCATCTCCAAGAAATTATTCAGAAAAGGCTTAAAGTAGCACTGAGGCTCAAGGGGTAGAACATTAGACTTGAGCATAAAGAGGCTCAGGGACAGCATCCAGGCCCTGAGTTCAAGTCCCAGGACAGGAACAAATAGGTAAATAAAACAACTAAATAAATAGTATCTTCATACATTTGCTAAATGGTAAATTTGTGGTCATATCACAAATGCGGTATCAAGTTCCATACCTAGAGATATATGTAATCTCGAAGAATAATCCTGTCAGCTTTATATACAGATAGTGTTAGAAGATGACTTGTTCACTGTATCGAGAAAACAAGAGATTATAATTTGCTGGTATGTTCCTTTTGCCTCAAGACAAGCATATGTTTAGGTATATCTGACCCAGATGTTTTATAGCATAAACTCCTGGAGCAATGTAAAACTTGCCTCTTACACCTGTGACTCCATGATACTCTTTCTAGATAAATTTAGATTCTTAAGGGTATCTTGTTGCATACTTATAGTACTAAGTATTAGGGAATATTCCACTTTGTATTAAAAATAGTTACTGTTGGAATTCTTTTATTTGTGGTATACTAGAAATACATGAAAACAATCTATAGGATTATTCTTTAAAATCTAAATGGTTAGCTCCATTCAAGATTGTAAAAGTTAACTTAAAATTGAGAAGCTAAAGCCAGGTGCTAGTAGCTTACACCTGTAATCCTAGCTACTCAGTAGGCTAAGTATTATGATTCAAAGCTACTTTATCAAGAAAGTCTATGAGACTCTTTCTCCTAATTACCACCAAAATTCTTGAAGTGGAGCTTAGACCCAAGTGGTAGAGCACTAGTGAACACAAAAGCTGAGGGACAGTGCCCAGGGCGTAAGTTCAAGCCCCAGGACTGGCACACACACACACACACACACACACACACACACACACAATCAGAACCTTTCAGGTTGCATTCGTGCCTACTTGCATGCTTTTGTTGAAATAATTATCTTTTTCCATTTTTTGAAAACATAAATCTACACACATTTGCATACCACCCAATTTATTTACTTGTGAGTTCATAAAGTAAATCTAGCTTCCACATATAAGGGGAAATATGGATCCTTTGTCTCTCTAGGCCTCATGTACTTCACTTAACATAATTTCTTCCAAGGTTTTCTGTTTCCTTACAAATGGTACAAGATCATCCTTTCTTGTGAATAAGTGAGTTTCCATTGTGTATACCACATTTTTTCCTCAAATAGTTTAATTCTTAGGAAGCCAAAATCAAAGTTCAGAAAAATGAAACACCAAGAAGTAGGTTCTCAAAAGGAGTAAGGTTGAATCAAGGGGAAAAGGGCAGACTAATGAGAGGAGAGGAGGAGAAGATGGGGGGAATGCAGACAGGAATCCCACATATACCCTACAGAATTAAGAAGAGTGAAGGAAGGGGTGGGTATGGGATGGAGGGGTTAGAATGTTGAAAGGGCTGGTACTGATCAAGACACACTGTATACATAAACTGCTTTGTTTCTCCATACAACAACCTAAAGATAATTTCAATAAAACATAAATTTTATAACAATTAATTTTCAGCTTAGAGAAGAAAGCAGAAAATGATACATCATAACCACAGATATGCATCTACCACCAGCTTTAATAAACATTAATATCTATCTGGGCACACTTAAAAAAAAAGATGTCAGGCACCAGTTGTTTACAACTCTAGCTGCTCAGGATGCTGAGATCTAAGGATCATAGTTTGAAGCTAGTCTGGGTGGGCAAGATAGTGAGATGCTTATCTCCAATTAACCACCAAAAAGCTGGAAGTAGAGCTGTGGCTCAAGTGGTAGAGCACTAGCCTAGAGCTAGAAAGGCCCCCAGTTCAAGCATGAGATCAAGAAAAAGGAGAAAGAGATGGAAAAGAAGAAAAGCAACAACTCAACAGAGCATCAGGGCTGGGAATATGGTCTAGTGGCAAGAGTGCTTGCCTCATATACATGAAGCCCTAGGTTTGATTCCTCGGCATCACATATATAGAAAAGGCCAGAAGTGGTGCTGTAGCTCAAGTTCGCAGAATGCTACCCTTGAGCAAAAAGAAGCCAGGGACAGTGCTCAGGCTCTGAGTCCAAGGCCCAGGACTTCCCCCCCCCCCCACCGCCAAAAAAAAAATCTCAGAGGAGAAAGGTGACCTCACAGAGGTAATACTACTTATGATTACCTAGAAAATTCACTTGTCTTGGCTTCTGTGGCATTCTATCTCATGTAATAATACTTAATTTGCTTCTTTACTCTTCTCTCTGTCCTCCCCAAAAGAATTAGAAGTAACAGATGGCTGGATTTGTAAAAAAGTAAAAATAAAAATAACAAAAGGGACTAGAGAGCTGAAGGGTAACTGAGAATTTCTGATATGTGTATGGGCAAAATGCCAAGAGAAAGTGACTTTACTAGTGTCCCTGCCTAAGATACAAATGAAATTTGGCTCCAAGTGAAGGCTTGAGAAGTCGCTAACATAATCCAGTCATACTGAAAAATGATCATTATTGATAGTCCAGGATCATTGTATTTATGTTGCTATGTCCCATAAGGACATGTTTATGAGAATTCTTTTGTTTGATTTCTTCTTTTTCTGTTAGCCTCTTACCAGTCTTTCCTGTTGGGAGAAGTTAGTATTTGTCACTAACTGGTTTGGTGCCAGGCTGACAGGTCCAGAAAAATAACTTCTTTATTTTCTGGCTACCTGTCCATGATACTAGCTACCTGTTCATGGTATTTGTTTGATCTTCCAAGTCTCTGATTACCTAGATTCTGGCAAATGTGCAAATCTACTACATTTTATTGAGCAACAGGCCAGAAGATAGTGCTCAAGCTACTCATTTCTTGTTCTAGTCTATATTGTGGCAGAGATCACTTTGAATGATTCAGGATTGAGTCTGAAACTAAAATGAAAGGCATTTGAAGGCACATGGAATAGTCCTTAATAATGTTTAACAATATGTTGCAATGGCTTCATTTAGATGAGGCTGTGGATTATATCATTCAACAGAAGAGCCTTGTATTTACAGTTGCTATTTAGGAAATCTCCTAACATTATTTTGACAGGCCTCTATGGAGATTAATATGGGGGTGTAGTTTGCTGAAATGTCAGAAAGGATATGTTAGTAAATATTCAAAATATATGAGAGAAATTAGAGATATTAGACATGTAACTATCCACACACTTTATATGTTGTAGGGGAAACAGTAGTTAATGAAGACAAAAATGTATTAACATCAGTGAACTATACACAAAACAGCATCAGACTATATTGAGATGCATTGTAAGCTTGGCTTGTGACTGGCAGATCTTTACCATAATGTCTGTGATGGGAGCTATAAAGACAATGACTTGTAAGTTGAATGTACAAATGTTACAGGTAGGGGGTGTGTGTGTGTGTGTGTGTGTGTGTGTGTGTGTGTGTGTGTGTGTGTATCCTCCGGCTTGAACTTGGGACCTGGACACAGTCTCTGAATTTTTCTGCTCAAGGCTAGCACTCTAACACTTGTGCCATAGCTCCATTTCTGGCTTTTTGATAGTGATTTGGAGATAAGTCTCATGGGCTTATTTCAAACTCTTTACATCTCAGTCCCTTAAATAGGTAAGACAATGGGCATAACCCATTGTCATTCAGCCACAAAAATTTTTAAAGAGCATCAAAATTTTAAGATACATAGAAAAATGTAAAACTACTATCAACTCAGTTAACAATAGGAGAATGTCTTTAGCATAAAAAGGAAGATGGTTTAATGAGGAGAAATAAGGTGAAATAGAAAGCAAAAACAATTTGGTAGAATTACAATAGCCATAGGAAAATGGACATTTATAAGTTACCAAATAAATGCATATGTATTTCTTTTTCTGTGATCAATTTTCAGGAAATTAAATTGATTACATTTTCAGTGATTCGCTAAAGACATTTTACACATTGCTGAGAGGCATCTAAAGTATTGCATTTCTTGATAGTAATATAGACAAATGCACATGATTTGTGAATGAATCATTATCAATCCTAACTGATGATTTCAGGAAATAATCAGATGTATACACAAAAAGTACCATGAAGATTACTATTTACAGCAATATTTATGATATTAAAAAAGAAAGCAAACTACATATCTTCCACTGAGTAGCCACATCATAGAATCTTATAGAACCTTTAATATTATACTTTCTAAAACTATTCAATAACAAAGATAGCAATTCATGGCATAATATATAGTTACAAATGAATTCTGATATCTAAAGTATTTGGTGAAATTTCAAAAAAAAGGAACATCATTAGTTACTGATGAGCAGTGGAATTGTAGGTTATTTTAGCTAGTTTTTCCATAATTGAAATAAATACTTGGGTTAATCAGCTTACAGAGAAAGAAGGATTATCTTTTTTTTTTTTCTGTCAGTAGTGAGGCTTGAACTCGGGGCCTGGACATTGTCTCTGAGCTTTTTTGCTCAAGGACAGTGCTCTAACACTTAGAGCCACAGTGTCACTTCCAGTTTTCTGGTGGTTAACTGGAGATCTCGAGTAGAGTATTCTGCCAGGGCTGGCTTTGAACCACAGTCCTCAGATCTCAGCCTCATGAATAGTTAGGATTACAGGCATAAACCTGGCAAGAAGGACTATCTTGATTCATAGGTTTCCGTGAAATTTCATGGAGGCTTCATGTCTTCCAACCGCAATCCTCAGATCTCAGCCTCCTGAGAGTAGCTAGGATGACAGGTGAGCCACCAGCACCTGGCTGGAACAACCTTTTAAAAATGTAGGCTCGGGGCTGGGAATATGGCCTAGTGGCAAGAGTGCTTGCCTTGTATTCACGAAGCCCTAGGTTTGAATCCCAAGGACCACATATATAGAATACGGCCAGAATTGGCGCTGTGGCTCAAGTGGCAGATTGCTAGCCTTGAGCAAAAAGAAGCCAGGGACAGGGCTCAGGCCCAGAGTTCAAGACCCAGGACTGGCAAAAAAAAAAATGTAGGCTCAATAAAATAAATGTAAATCAAAACTGCATTGAGATTGTACCTCACCCCAGTTAAAAATGGACATTATCAAGCAAACACATAACAGATGCTGGCAGGGGATGTGGCTAAAAGGGAACATTACTACAATGTTGGTGGGAATAAACTGGTTCAACCACTCTGGAAAGCAGTATGGAGGTTCCTCAAAAGACTAAACATGTTGCTCCCCTACAGCCCAGCAATCCCACTCCTGGGCATTTTTCCAAATGACCACAAATCAACTTGCACTATAGGCACCAGCACAACCCTGTTCATTGCAGCATTATTTACTGTACTTAAGATATGGAACCATCCCAGATGCCCTTCAGCAGATGAATGGATCAGGAAAATGTGGTATATATACACAATGAAATTCTATGACTTCATCAGAAAGAATGACATTGCCCCATTCATACGGAAATGGAAAAAATCATATTAAGTGAAGTAAACCAGACCCAAAGAAACATAGGCTCCATGCTTTCCCTCATTTGTAATAATTAGTATATATGTAGATAGTCCGAGCAGAGGATCACAATAGCTTAGTAGCTATGTACATATGACCAGATAAAATGATACTAATTGGGAGGAAGTAAAGTAGGAGAAAGTAACAATGTCTGACAAAATTTGTACCTATTACCTTACTTATATGACTGTAACCCCCTCTGACATCATCCTTACCATAAAATAAAAGTAAAAATAAATAGATAAAGGGTAGGCTTGGGGATATATTTCTTTTCTACAGTAGAGCATGGATAATTCTTACTGTTTTTCTATACTCTTGTGGATTTTCATTATTTTCTATAATAAGAAATTTTTGTAATCTATATATATGCATATACATATACTGTATGTATGTTTATATAATATATACATGACATATATAATGTACATAAAATATGCACACATATATACGTTATATACACATATGTGTATGTATGTGTGTATATGTATATACATATATATGCCGAATTACTGACACAGAAAGCTCTCATTATTTTTTAGTGTAAAGTTTTTTTAGTTTCAGTAATGATATACAGTTAAATAATTGCCACTGAGTCCAAATATGAAAAATATGGAACATTCTATCTTTTTGAAAAAGTTCCTCCTGTCTCTCCATAGTCAGTTTCATACAACTGCTAGAAACCAGCCAGGCACAGTGGCTCATTCCTGTACTCAGCTCATTCCTAGCTACTCAGGAGGCTAAAATCTGAGGATCAGGTTCAAAGGAAGCCCAGGCAGGAAAAACTATGAGACTCTTATCTCCAACAAAGTACTCAGAATAAACTGGAAGTGGTGCTGTGGCTCAAGTGGTAGAGCATTAGCCTTGAGCAAAGAAGCTCAGGGATAGTGCCTAGGCCCTAAGTTTAAGCCCCAGGACTGGCACAAAAGAAAAGAAAAGAAAAGGAAGAGAAAAGAAAGAAAGAAAGAAAGAAAGAAAGAAAGAAAGAAAGAAAGAAAGAAAGAAAGAAAGAAAGAAAGAAAGAAAGAAAGAAAGAAAGAGAGAAAGAGAGAGAAAGAGGAAGAAGGAAGGAAGGAAGGAAGGAAGGAAGGAAGGAAGGAAGGAAGGAAGGAAGGAAGGAAGGAAAGAAGGAAGGAAGGAAAAGAAAGGAAAGAAAGATAAAAGACCAGCCATTAGAAACCATTGCATTACTTACTGTTACTCTTGGTTTATTTTTCCTGGAATTTCATAACTTTGAGATTAATCTATTTTGCTATATATGTCAGTATTTTCTTACAAATACTATATTTTAAAGATTCTTTAGAATGAGGATCACTGTACTATTGTGACTTAGATTGAAGAGATCATTGAGAACCAATGGTCAGAAAGAAGTGGAGATATTGCCACTAGAGACTCAGAATAAGTCAACTCTATTTTGTGGTTCTTAGTTTGCTCATGTATAAAATGAAGATGATAATGACTTCTTCCTCACCAATAGCTCTGGGCACTGAATCAGAACATGGTTGTTAAAACGTTTTGTGTGGCATTAACATCTGTTTCTGTTTGTATGAATTCTCTGACTCTGATGGGCATTGCTGGTATGTAGGTGACTGTTCCGATTCCATCCGAAACAAGACTTACCTTTATATAAAATAGAGAATGTCCTTCAAAAAGAAATCTTCTAATTAAGCTCTTAATGACTTGTTATGAGGAGAGATGTTTTAGGATGGGTTCCTTTAGCATCAGTATTTTCTGATTCAATTTCTATTTTTTTTCACTACTGGGGATCAAATGCAAGGTGTTACACTTGCTAGACAAGCACTTTGCCATTGAGCTATAGCTCCTCAACCTATAAAAATTAATTTCTAATTTTAATATGTCTTCCCATTTTTGATCCCCCATATTTTCTTTTCCACATCTCTGTACTTACAGATTGCACTATAATTGTATGCTGGAACTTGAGAACTTTCTGCTTCTATTAAAATTTTGAAACTTAAGGTTTTAAAACTTAAGGTTGTGCAGTTAAGATGTGAGGAAGCCAAAAGCTCTGAAGAGTCCTGATTTGATAACTGGTTTGGACATAAACACCAGACATCATGAGAGTCTTTTAAATGACATGACATAAATGGCAGAACCAGTCATGTCTGGTTCATTCTTCCTCATTTATTCATTCTATAGTTAACAGGGTTTGAGTGGGTTTCCATGATGTTTCAGGTATTTTGCTCAGATCTTGGATATATGTGACAATGGTACTGGAGAAATGATAGGAGATGGAGACAAAAATAAGCAAGCCAAAACAACTAAAAGATACAAATTCTAAGAAGGAAGTTACAAATGCTTCAAAGGAAGAGCTGCAATGATTGCTGAAAGATGGCTAGAGAAACTAAAAAAAAAAATTACACTCTAGGATGATGGCACTCAAGCTTAATTCCAAAGAATGAAGAGATAATGTAAATATCTAGAGGAAGGAGCATTAAGAGCAGAAAATGAAGCAGTAAACATAAATGTTTTATGACAGTGAACCCAGAAACTGAAATGTGACTAACATGCAATGGCCAGAGGGAAAGGAAGGTAGAAAAGTGGGCAGAATCAACTGAGTCACAATATTAAAAACCAAGTTGAAGATTTTGCCTGACACAGTGAAGTATTGGTAGGCTTTATTCACAGGAATAACTTTGATATATTTTTTATCCTGGATTTTTTTCACACAAATGAATTGATCATTATTTTGTCTGATTCATAGCAACAATTTATTTGCAAAGAATTTAATTAAGGTACAAAGAAACACACATGCACCTGAGCTGCATATTCATTACAAAAATAATAATTACTCAAGAATTCTTTTTCTTGGGAAAATGCTAGGGTGATATGGAAGTTTATAATTATTTTCTTATTACTGTTTCCCCATTGGGGAACCCTTCCAAGGACAAATGAGGGTCCTATGAAGTGAACTGAATTTTCTGTATCAATTTATATATCATTTAGACACTTGTGGATGGCTCTGGCTGGATTCAGAAGATAGGTTCTGATTTCTCAACCAATGTACTGTCTGTCATAAATCAAATTCTGGGATATCTTCATTTCTAATTTAATAGCTTCAAGTTTGGTTCAGTTTTGAAAATGTTTTATTTCCAGATGCTTTGCGTATTTCATATGAAAGTCTATTAACTTGAATAATCATCACAGCTGCATTTATTTATGATTGTACAAGTGCCTTTGTTTTTTAATTGCTATGATGAATATCAAGTTTCTTGTTCAAATATATCTTTTGTGATTGAACCATCCATTGGATGTGCTAAATAATAATAACTTAGTATTACCTCACTAGAATATCTGAATCTAATTCAATAACCTTAAAATAAGTTTTATATATCACAAAAAATTCAGTGTCAAGGGTTTATGTTTAAATTTGAACCAGTCTCTGAAAAATTTTGGGTGAACTTTATGTGATTCAACTTACTCATTTAGATAATATAGGTGGGGATGAATTTTGGATAGTAGTCAGAATTAAATGTGTTTATAGATAAGTGATAGATAGACAGATCTTATTACTTGAACCCTTTAAGTGCATTCATTTTCCATTAATAAACACTGTGTCTCAGGGGAGGTGTTAATTAAATATTGTACATGGCAAATGATTGGACAATCCTTGTCTTAGCAGCAGAGAGATAAGCCAGATGGAACTAGAAGGTATTGAAAGGATGTGAAGGTTGACAGTGAAAACAAAAGACAGCCAGAGATACTAGAAAAGTCTTTGGTCCTTCTGGTGTTCTTCAGGATACTAGTTAAGCTTAGACCCATTCTAGTTCTTATCTTCTCTGCAGGTTTGCCTCTGCATATATTTTCCATTGGTACCAGCATATAGCATGGACAAAAGAGCAGATTATAGAATCAGAGCCCTTCTGCAGGTGTCTTAACCTATCTGGGATTATTTCTTTCTCTGAAATATTGGATAGTAATGTTGAAAACTTAACTTTGTTACAAGAACTAATTAACTGTACACTTAGAAGGCCAAGACCATTGGGTAGCATATATTAAGTGCTCCAGTAAGTTATCAATAATGTATTTTAGCACTATCAAAATCAGATTTTGTTTCGAAGCTGAAGGCTCCTAAAAGTTATGTTAATTTCCCAGTGGCTTAACATGGGCCAAATCATTTCTCCTTGCCTTCAAAGTTCATGCATTCATTTATGCTTCTTCATGAGAAATAAACAAACAAAAATAGAACTATCTCTCAAACTTAAAATCATTTAATCCCTGCACTACTATTAATTTAAAAATAAAAAACTAAAGGTTCTGATTTGTTACATAAATATCCTAATAGAAAAATAAAAACCTCAGCAATGATAAATTTTTCTTGAAAAATGACAAGAAAAGAAAAAGAGATAGCAAGTACAATTTTCATTAGGTTTCTTCATTAACTCCTCTATCAAGCAGAGTAGGTGCTTTGAAGATTGTCCAGACCACAGTATGTCATTGTTTCCCAGGTGAGCAGACCTATGGTCCAATTCAGAATTGGCCATTAGCTGTAGAAGCCCAAATGCACAAGACAGGGTCTCTGGACTAGTCTCCCAGTTCTCACTGGCAGAAGCCCCAATGCACAAGACAGGGTATGCAGACCAGTTAGTCTCTCAGTTCTCACTGGCATGTATCAGAAGATTTTGTGAGGTTGTAGGTATAGTTTGAAGTTAAGCTTGTATATTATTTCAGCATCCTTGGCCAACAAATCTGTCTTACTTTGTACCATTAACAATGCAATCCATCGATCAGTGCTCAGCTTTCCCCCAGCTCACACAGGTTATTCAAGCACTAATTGAAAATATTCACTGCTTCATCTCCCCTCCCCAAAGGTATTTAGAATTTCTTTACTAACTTGGTCAGATGTATGACTTTCATAATGGAAATTTACCTAAGATGTTTAAATTTTGTGTGTGGAAGTGTGTGTGTGTGTGTGTGTGTGTGCACCCAAGTCAGCTATATAAGCTTAGAAAAAGAGAAGACATTTACAAGAATGAATAGTATTGCAGATATTAAGAGGCTATGAATATTAAGTGGTTAGAAATGAACATCTCAAAATCTTATATTTTTAACAAGCCTCCATGGACTCATTAAAATTTTAAAATCACACCAAAAAAATCATCCCCTTTGTGAATGGAAGTAATAGGATTTCAAAGCCTGATGAGGATGTTTCCAGTTCTCGGCCTTTGAATATTTATTAAACAGTGAGTGTGGGGGGTATTTTTAGTGAAGCTACTTATATTCTGTTCTGTTTTGCAAAGTGACATATTTCTGTATTGTAAAGTTTTGCACTTCAGTAATAGACTATGTGGCTTCTTCTAGCTGCAGAGGCAAACATTAAATAAAATCAGATGTGACTTTTTCCTCTGGTGTTGTCTGCAGAGTTCCCTTCTGTAGGAATAAGAACCAGTACAAACATGATGCTTTTATTTATTGTTTAAAAATGCTTTTTATTCCTCATTAGAGTATACCATGTTTACTCATAGAAGTTCTCCATTTTAATCTGTCTCACTAGACATCTCACTATCCTGAATGATATTAGTTTGCTTTTGTTACTCATGACTTTCAAGCTTTGTTACAGTGGGTCCTCTTCTCAGGCCTCTACTTAAGTTAGCTAATTTCCCTTTCACATGGGCCTCCTTATGATCCCCAAGTTACAGGGAAGTGATTAGATAGCTTTCACAAAGCTTCTAGTAAAGTATCTGGGCTATGCTTCCAGGACATTCAGTGTGTGGAGTCAGTGAAAGAGGCAACAGTTAGATAAAAATAACAATTGTATTTGAATATGTTTTTCACTATATCAGTATTGTGCTTGTTACTCTTGATCTTTCCTAAAGTTTCGAGGTGGAAATTCTGTGATTTTCAACTGGGAAACTGAGGCTTAAGGTCACACTTGAGTTTGACTTTGTGTCTGATCCAAAAAGTACCAGCTAAAGTCATCAACTCTGCTGTCCTAGCACAAGAAAAAGATTTGCCCTTAGTCCATCACTATGCAAAACTACCCCACTAAGAAGCAAAAAAAAAAAAAAAAAAAAACAAAGTTGGGTGGAACCAGGCACCAGTGGCTCACACATGTAATCCTAGCCAATCAGGAGGCTGAGAGCTCAGGATTGCTGTTGAAAGCCAACAAAGCAGGAAATCCTGTGAAACTCTTATCTTCATTTAACCACCAAAAATCTGGAAGGGGAGCTGTGGCTTAAAGTGGCAGAATTCGAGACTTGAACAAAACCAGAGACTGCATCCAGACCCTAAGTTCAAGCACCACAATTGATAAAAAAAAAAAAAAAAAAAGCTGAAAGTAGAGTTAGGGCTCAAGTGGTAACGGGCTAGCTGTGAGCAAAAGAAGCTCAGGGGCAGCACACAGGCCCTGAATTCAAGCCTCAGGACCGGTGCACATGCATGTGTGCACACAGAAAATTAATTGCACAAAATTTATAAGTTCAAGTCCATGTGAATGGGTACATGTATGCATATATGTACACATTTGGGCTCACTCATATGTCTGCAACTATTATGTATGTATGCAACTATTATTTAAAGTCTATGTTAAATAGACTTACTCCTGAAAGAAAAATAATTTATCTTTTTAATTGTTATTCTAAAGGTTATGTACAGAAGGGTTACAGTTACACAAGTCAAGTAAAAAGTAAATCTCTTTTTAGACAATGTCACCCTTTCCCTCACTCTCTCCCAGGGAAGAAAATTTTTTAAAGAAGCTAAATTATTTTAGAATTTCCCCTGAAAGTCCATTATAAGAGGTACTTTAAGGGATTTAAGAAGATTAAGAATTTATTGCACTGCAAATACCCTTATAATCTAACTTGATACTGAACCAGTCTGTGAAGAATCTATAAGACTATAACCCTGAAGAGGGTCATCTGCTTAAAACTTCACCATTATGTGAAGAAGATGAGTGGCCCAAGACAGCCACTCTGAAGAAAAGAAAGATAGAATGGAGTGGTTACTTCTCTTAATATAATTGGGAAACTATTGTCTGTAACAAACTTGGCTTGCAAGTTATGGAGATACATATTTCAATTCAGCCTTAGGAAGAACTTTCTGTCAACTAGGGGCTGTCAACCATGGAGTAAATTGTCTTCCAACCTTGCTCACTCTCTGTCACTACAGGCATTGATGCAGAGAATGGACAAAAGTTAGAAAATCCAGAGAATGTTTGCAATATTGAAGGAAAAATACAGTAGAGAGCCTTTCTAATTTGGAGATTTTTTTTTTTCATCTTACAGTGCTTGGGTCACTTAACAATTGAGGAAATTATTTTAATATGTTTTAATCTATTTCAGAATCAATGATCTATAAAAGATGTCAGAGGGGTAAAATGCTTTAAGTTGAGAAAAATATGTTATTTAATCTATTTGAAGAATGTGTGTTTGAGAATAATTAAGAATAGTTTTATAGATTAATAGAACTAAAAAGAGACTTAATGTTCTGGAGAATATTATAGATGCATGAGGAAAGTTCATAAAATATGTAACTTTATTAGAGTACAGTTTTAAAAAATGAAGGAATAACCAGGTGCTTTTGGCTCATGCTTGTAATCTTAGCTATTCAGAAGGCTGAGATCTGATTGAGGTTTGAAGCTAGCTGGGGCTAGAAAGTTTGTGTCAATAACCAGCAAAAAGCCAAAAGTAGACCTGTGGCTCAAGTAGTAGAGCAATTGCTTTGAGGAAAAAAAAAACAAAACAGGAACAGCATGGTGTTTACAACAGCATTTATGACAGCATTTGTGTATACCACACAAATGCTTTTCCTATTAAAAAAATCACTGAACTAGCAAAGGGCAACAAACTTATTAACTGAGGTCAATCATAAAGATGTTAACATTAAAATTGCAAAATATGCAACAAAAGAAGACACTTACAAAAGGTTAACATTGGTTGGTTTTCAGTATTTCCTTGAGTTCTTCCATCCACATGCTGTAAACCACATTCTTGCATTTTAGACTCTGAATATGTGTGTGTGTGTGTGTGTGTGTGTATTCAATTAACTTCCAGATATCTTAGAATTTTAATGGCATAATAATAGACTTGCAAAATTACATCAGGGTATTGGTTTCATTTATGTTTCTCAGTGGTGCTTGAAGGAATTCACTGTCAGGAGTGTTTTTAATCTTTAGGATGACCTGTCTGTCACTGTACCATTTACTTAGGTTTTCATTAGCCAGCCCCTTTAAGCCTAAGAGATATTAGCAAGACTAAAAAAGTAGTACAACACTATATATAGTTACATGATTTTCCTAGAGAGCGAAAACTCCATAGGAAGAAATGTACAGTATTGATAGCTGTAGCTCATTGTCAGCATGGATTTGAAACTCAAATCTCACCAAGATTCTTAAAATTGGCCTTATTTACACAGGAAATAAAAGGGAAGGTGATGAGTGAGGAGGAAATTAGGGTTTGATGAAAGGTAAGATTTGGACTATAGACCTACCCAATTTGTTATTTTTGCAAGACATTAAATAATAATAGGATCATGTCAGAGTTTCCAGCCTGCAAGTATGTATTCTGAAAATTAATAAACATCAACATTTATAACATTTATACAACAGCATTTTGGATTTGTGAGATGCCAACTTCTGGGGCTGGGCTTTCTCTGCTTTTCCTTCACGTGTCTTCTAAAACTGAGAAGGCCTCATTCCATGTGAAAAATACCATCCCTTCAAAGAGAGAAAGAGGGACCTGAAAAGCCCACTTTAGATATTTCGATAGCAAACAATTCTAACACAAATTACCCCCAAAGATGGGAGCAAAGCCTCTGCTCTTGCACTGTCATCTTCTTTGATCTTCATTTCTGTGGCTGAGCAGGCTCCAAGTTTATTCCCTGGAGGGTTTTGTGCTTCTCTCCTCTAATTACCATTAGAGAGGCTGTGAATCCACCCACTTCCTCATTTCTCATAGTTCCAGACTATTTTCTTTAAAAGTTATTCTTAAAAATTAAAGGGGCTAGAAGGATCAAAGGCTATGTTGTTTCAGAAGGATGGGGTTCTTAATATTTTGGGAACATGAGAGATGTGGGGGGTGGGGGGGTGGGGGGCTAGATCACTATAGTGTTCCTACTTTTTCCTGGAGTTGAAGTCGCCCAACCACAAAGAAGCACTTAAGGGCATTTAATAGCTTAGAAAGGCTGGAGTCTCAATGCCTCACTGGAGGAAAGGCTTGAGATGGGATAAATAACACTGGTGTAGTTTCCTCTTCTCTTACCC
Source organism: Perognathus longimembris pacificus (assembly GCF_023159225.1). Lineage (NCBI taxonomy): Eukaryota > Metazoa > Chordata > Mammalia > Rodentia > Heteromyidae > Perognathus > Perognathus longimembris. Next base: position 96,242,451 of record NC_063161.1, read on the forward strand.
CATTTATTAAACTCATGATGATGCGTAGGAAGCATTCAGAATTAATTTGTGTTGCTCACTACCTAGTATTGTAAGTATACAAACTGAGAGTTCTTAAAGAAAAATCCCAGTGGATTCTGGCCACACAATTAGCACATGCTGTCCCAGGATGAATCATGGTAGAGAGGATTTACAAGATGCCAGGTGCTGCCCTATTTTGTGTTAGCTCATTTGGCCCTCACAAAAACCCTAGATGTATAGTTTATCTCTATTTTGTAGATAAATGGCTCTGAGGCACAGAACAGATGAGTAAATTACCCAGGCCTGCCTGGGGCAGAATTAGAATTTGAACTATGAAGTCTGATTTTAGGATTCATGCTGGAAGTGTTACCTCAATATCGTAATCATAGTGATAATCTGAAAGACATTCTGAACATTTCTTTTTTGTAAGCCTTTGGGTTTTTTCAGTCCTGGGCCTTGAACTCAGCTCTTTTTGCTCAAGGCTAGCACTTTACCACTTTGAGCTACATCACCACTTCTGGTTTTCTGGTGGTTAATTGGAGATAAGAGTCTCACAGGGACTTTTCTGTCCTTGGCTAGCTGTGAATCCTAATCCTAAAATCTCAGCTTCCTGAGTAGCTAGGATTACAGGCGTGAGCCACCAGTGCCTAGCTTCACAAGTCTTTTAACTCAACTCAGGTTAACTTATGAAAAAGATGAGGAAATTTTCTATTTGATGTGGTCTTCTAGCTATTAAAGAAACAGGAAAGGAGAAAGTCTTAAAGCCTAGTAAACTAGTTTCAACACAGACTCCAGTTTTACTAGTTACATTAAATTTAGCACTAATTTCTCTGGGCTTTGCTTGCTTAATCTGTGAAATAGGTCAGTGACAGTAGTGTCTGGTTTGCATAGTTGTCACTGACAGGAGTTTCTGCAATACATTTTAAGTACACAGCATCATTTCTGAGATATACGTGTACAAGTCTGCTCTTGATATCTTAAAATCGCCTTCATCTCTCTGTCGAAATTGAATGATGACTCTCAATGAATAGATTGTACAAGAGTTTTGTGAAAGATTGCTTTAGCAGAAAATAAAGACATAGATTTTATGTTCAAGTCCTGGTGTGTGTGTGTGTGTGTGTGTGTGTGTGTGTGTGTGTGTGTGTGTCTGTCTGTCTGTCTGTCTGCATGTGTCTTTGCATGAGTGTGTCTGTGTGTGTTCCACCAATGGACCAGCTTTTCTGCAATGTTCTTCAATCTGTGACTCAGGAGCTTTGGGGGGAAATGGAGGTACAGGGCAGAGTGTCAGGTATGACATTCTAGACAGGATCTATGCTGTCTTAGATTTTGCATTACAACACTGTATGTATAACATCTCTAATCCCTCCCAGTTCTGCACCATAGTTATGAAGTAGGATTGACCCATCTCTTTATAGTTAATTGGAAAGGGAAAATCCCTATAGTCTTAGAAAGGGAGTTCAAGTGCAAAACACAAGTTCTGCAGCAATGCTATCAGGATATGAGAATTCTCTGGTGTAGATTTCTCTGGTCAACTGCTTCCACTGAGGTCTAAGGCTTGGATAGGATGGGTAGTAGAAGTGGAAGGTATCACCTGAGCCCCTCCCTCTCTCCTCCTAACCCTTTCTAACTTCCCTTCTCTAAGTGAATTTATCCAATTGCTACTTTCAAATGGAAACGTTCTCTTCTATTCTCTCACACCACAGGGGCTCTAAAGTCTCTTCAAACCAAGGCTGCCATTTTTTTTTTTTTTTCTGAAAACCTCCTGAGAAAATAACAAGGGCGGGGTAAAGAGTTGGGGATCCTCCACTCCAGTGAACTCCATCGTTATAGATATCTTGCATGGCACCTTAAGGGTTAAATTTTTGTTGCAGAGAAAGGATACCAAGTGGCTTTCTAAGGGGGATACACCCCAATTTAGAAATTGTCATCTCTCAGCGGTAAGACACATGTGCATTCGTCTGCACAGCTTTCTACGAAAAGAATAACTCACCACTCCCAATGTGTATGTGTGAGTTTGATTCTCTGCTGTCTCCCTATTCATCATCAAGCTGAGGACTATGAATTAAAAACCCCATAACAGGACAGGAAATCTCTCTTACTATAGATCCATTTTACAACCACTCTCAATTTATTATGTCACATAAATCACAAAGGGAAGCATTTTCTCTTATCATTCCCAAGCATCTCTCCTCTTGGTGTGTCCTGGCCCCTCCCCCTGTGCCAGTTTCCAGCCCCTCCAAGATGCTTTGTGCAAGAAAAGTGCAAGTTCCCATTCTGGCTTGATTTTTTGTTTCCTTTTGCACTCCTCCTGGCTCTCCCCCCACCAAGCCAAGCAAATGGCCCGGTTTCCCCCCCAATGCCTGACCTGCCTTTGCGGGGAGGAGAGCAGGAGAGGGAGCGCGCATTCCGGAGCAGGCTGCTCTGACTCTGACCACAGGCTGTTTTGTGCAGGCTGTGTCCCTCTCCTTCAAAACCCAGCATCCCCTCCCCGAAGCAGCAGGCAGTGTGCCTCCATTCAGCCACATTTGGTATGCATGAGCACGGCTGCAGGGAGAGGGGAGGTGGCTTTCTTAAGGAGCTTCAGGGGCTCAGGCATAGCCACTTGACGGGTCTCCCAAGTTCCGGGAAGCCTGAGCCCTGATGGAATTCGCAGGTGTGGAGATGACCATAGGGTGCCAGGGCTGCTGTGGGAGGCTGTTTATTTTCTAGGCGTTGCTCAGGTTTGCAGGTTTTTTTGTTTGTTTGTTTGTTTGTTTCTTCCCCCCTGCTGGAATTTGGAAGGGGTCATGAATCAAACTGATGCTTCTCGACCCCTAAACTGGACCATCCGGAAGCTGTGCCACGCAGCCTTTCTCCCATCAGTCAGACTTCTTAAGGTACTGTAACTTGCTGCTTTGAATAGCTCTTATGCTTTTCAGGTCTAAATACCTAACTTCGCACTTGGGCTGGGACACACGCATTCTGGGGTGTATAAATGCATTCAATTTGGGCTCTGTTGGCCACGGCTGGAGAGAGCACTCCTCAAATGCCTACCCCTCCCAGAAGATGGAGTAAGACACATTTGAGAATGAGAGAGAGGGTGGTCTCAGAGATGAGGCTTACCTGAGGAAATCCTCTCTGGCTACCTTTCTTAATCATCCTCCAAATAGAATTAATTAACTTCTTTGGGAGCGGGGACTGGAGAATAATGGTCAAGGTTGGGAGAATAGTTTTGGGTGGGTGTGAACTGTTTTACTCCCCAGTGCTTGGCTCCGGAGCTTCTCTTCCCCCCCACCCCCACCCCCCTTGCTCTCTCTCCCTGGGGAAGCCCTTCGACCTACTTTCCCTTAAATGGAACCTGAGAGAACAAAGGATTCTCCTCATTATTTTAAAAGCTCAGTTGTGGGGTAGCCAGTCAGGTAAAAGACAAAGAAAGAATAAATCTCCTTGTTCAATAGTGACTTTTTTAAGTGTCCCTGGTGTGTGTGTGTGTGTGTGTGTGTGTGTGTGTGTGTGTGTGTGTGTTTTAATGGCATTATCATTTCTGCCTCCTGAGTGAAGTCAGTAGTGAGAAAGTGTTTTGACATATGTGGAAGGAAAGCTCTCTCCTGCTCCCAGTAACACAAAAGATCTCTACTACACCTGACTCATTTGCCACCTTGTGTCCACAAAGCTCCTCTTTCCACAAGCAGATATGTTATAGATATTGAAAAAGTCCAGGCAACTCTGTGGTTAATCCATCTTCCTCATCTGTCTGATAGAGAGGGAAACATATAATATGTGAGTATGTAGAAAAGAAGTGTTCTTGTCTAGAAATGATCATGATAACTTTTCCTCATAATTTGCTGAAAGTGCCTGTCTCTGAATCTTTCATGTTTTAATGTCTGGTTAAAGTTAAAAAGGCAAAGCAAAGTTTCCTATTCTCTTTTTCATGTTCTATATGGTCTTCTGCTTTAATTACCAATGGATATTGAGTACAATGGTTAACATAGATTAATAGAGTAATCTTTCATAAACCACACTTGCACAATTTTTTTTTGAGGATTTATTCTGGTTGGTTAAGTTTGATGTGGATAATTCATTTCACATAGCTAGGTGGCTCCTCAGAACACAGTGATACCCATTGTCTGAGTTTTTCTGACCCTGTTAAATGTAAACTGGCATTAACTTTCACAAAGACTATCTCCAAGGACTGTCAGACCCCATCATGTGGTTATCATGGCAATGGCTTGCTTCCCAAAAGATATATTTGAGAGGAGAAGCAGATTTGGTTGTGGGAAGGGAGAGAGAAAGAGTGGCTTCCTGGGATTCTTCATACTTGGTACTATATTAGAACATGTGTGATATGGCATGAAAAAGAATGAAACTGGAGAATCAAGATATAAGTGTAAAATTTCCTCCAGGATTATTAATGAATCAAAATTGTGAGACAAAGAATGTTTTGGCAAATTGAAGTCAGATTGAAAAGGTGGACTCCAGTAATTTTCTATGCACAATGATATATATTATTTTTTCAGTTACAGTCACTCATTGGCTATCCTCAAATTTATCCTTTTTGACTTCATAATAGGTATGTGTATATATTGTTAATAAATATTTAACATATTACTCATTGATACACTAATGCAATTTATTTATTTATTAGTTGAAAATAGTAGACAAGAACCAATTTGAAATGGATTATTTATTCTTAGAAGAAGAGTTGTGTCATCTATTTAACTGAAAAAAATACATTTATATGGAGAGAAAGGATATTGCCAGTACTACTCCAATGCTTACATTGTCGTGCAGCACTCTTCTTCCATGCTCTATAACATTGTGCTCGACAATTCATCTAATAAAGTACATTACTGAGTATCCTTCCAATGTTTTCAATATCTGAAAGACATGATTTATTTGCTAAAGAACTTTCTTTCTAAGTGACATGTGTCTGTTTGAAGGTAACGACCACCCTGTGAGACATCAAATAGTAAGCGCATTTCAAACTCTTACAAGGAAAATAAAGGGCTACCAAATTCTTTCAGCAATACTTAGGAAGAAATGGAAGCTATTTTTGAATATAAGCAACTGTATTTTCCACACAAATACGAATGTTGTGTATCCCCCCTCCACACTGCATTGTTGCTGTCTTGTCTTTTCTTAGCTTAGTGCCATGCTATCTTTATCTTTCAAATAAAATGAGAGTCCATGAGGAATAATTTGCATCTTATAGTAAATGTTCTTCCTGGCTTTGCCTAAATATTAAGTAGGTAGTAACAATTATTCTTACTATTATTTCCTTGTTTTCTGCTCTCTGAAATCTTCCTCTGTCAGACTAACATTCTTCCTCACACCTACCACCACCACCACCACCACCACCACCACCACCACCACCACCCCCACCACGTTACTTTGATGAGGTTCTCTGGACATTCAGAATCTAGTGCAATTCTTAGCTTAACAAAGCCAATTCTTCTACTCAACAAGTAATTTTTGTTCCTCTTCCAACTGTTCCGATGTTATATGCCCTCTCTTGTACTCTAACTTGTCAGTAAATGCAGTGTAGGGTGTGATGGCCTGATTAGATTCTGCTAAAAGCGGATCCCTCACCATTTCTGATAGACTGGGTTCAAGCCAATTTCCCTTTCCATCCTTTTCCTTGAAGATACGTGTTTCTTTGATAACTCACTCTGGTACCACGTTAATAGTTAGAAATGATTTTATGATCTAATTTTCTGTGTTTTACATTTCCTAATAGAAATAGGATACAAAAGTATCAGAAGGGCAAGGCTAGCCTTTGAAACAGGAATTAAATGCATCAAGTATTGGAATATATTTATTCTTCCTTCTGATAACACTTCATTTGTTGTTTTGTCAATCCCAGAGCAAATTCTGAATATGCCAAGCAATTTTCATTTTGAACTTGGGGCTGCATTTGGAAATAACTCTTGAAAATGCATTTCTGGACAGGCACATGGTAATGATGGCCAAAAGACAGAGCCTGTTTTCAAAGGGATAAATTTCAAGTGGGACCCATTCCAGGCATTTCTTTTCTGTTGTCATTTGCTTCATTTTTAGGTAGGGTTCATCTTACCATTAATTACAGAAAAAGTCAAGTTTGTTTCAGTGACAGAATGTTCTTAGCATATTTCATATTCATTATCAGGTCTGTCTCTGCCATTGTTTTATTTGGGAAATTTTATTTTAGTAACTTGGGTTGAATTTGAAGATTATTTTTAGGGCAGAGAGCTTTCTTAGTAGTGAAGACTTGGCAGTCTTTCTGGAGAGAGGGTGTCTGGTAAATGGGTTACACTGGGGAAAAGGAAGGCTCTGTCTTTGTAATAGATTTAGGCGCATGTAACTCAGTTTTTGATTAAAGGAAAAGTCAAATGATCAATATAATTTAAAACTGTTTTGAGAGTTTTCTTTTGAGTTATTATATGGCTTTGTCTACTTTGAGAAATATCAGAAATAGAGTAAGTGAATTCAGAAAGGTAAAACTAGGGCCTAATAGCCTTGTATTCCTAGCCAGATCTGTGATCTTGTAAGGTACATAGTCTCTCTCTAGCTTTGAGTTCTGTTTAAAATAAAGGATTTAGGTCTTGATATAGGGCCAATACTGATTCCCTGTGGTACATGATCCATGAGCTTGGAAGAGAAGTGTATTTGTCTGAAATGAGGTCATATTCGTGTGTGTGTGAGCGTGCACGCACGTGCGCGTGTGCCAGTGCTGTGGTTTGAATTCACTTTCTTCACTAAACATGTTTCCACTTGAGGCCCACCTTCACTTCCATCTTTTTTTTGTGGTTGATCAAAGGTAAGATGCTCACAGACTTTCCTGCCTAGTCTGGATTCAAACCAGAGTTCTTAGATGTCAGCCTCTTGAGTGGCTATGATTATAGGTATGAACCACTGGCTATTGGCAAGGATGGAATATTAAGATAGAAAAATGAAATGGATAACGTAAGCAGAAAGATTTAAACCACACAGTCCTATGTCCACTAAATTAGTGTGTGTGATCTTTATCAAGAAACTTAGGTATGTATTTGTAGGAATGTTCATAATGAGGTTACTACCAGATGTAAGAATTATACAAGTGCTGTGACTATAGTGTCTATAATGGGTGAGGTGGCATAACTGGAAGCTAAGAGGTCAGATCAGAGAGACCTGGACAATTTATAAGAACTTGGGCTAAGTCAAAAGTAACACAAGTAAATATGTGCTTGTTACACTGATCAGTTGTGGTCAAGGAAGAAGCCAGGATAACTTCTGGGTTTCTATTTTTGCTGTCTGGTTGGAAAATGAGAAGTAAATGTGTCCTGAGAAAGAAAGGAAGAGCAACTTTGTGATCCCCCCATGATGAACTAGAAATGATGTTACTTTCTGATTCTTATGAGATAGAGCAAAATCAACAATACGATTGTTTTTGTAGCTTGTACTCAGGGTCTGGGCACGTCCCTGAACTTATTGTACTCAAGGCTTTCACACTTCTACTTTAAGTCACAGCGCCATTTCTGGTTTTCTGGTGTTTCTTTGGAGAGAAGAATCTCACAGACTTTCTTGTCCTGGCTGGCATCGAACAGCAATCCTCAGATCCTCCTGCATAGCTAGGATTACAGGCATGAGCCACCAGTGCCCAGCTAACAAAATGATTTGTTATAACACTCATCTCAAAAATTAGCATGGACTCTGTTGAATATCCAATAGCAGAATTTTTTGAAGTAGATAATAAATATTAAGTAATAGCATTAATTTTTACTTTATTGAATATATTTTTCATGAGTGTTTCCTTTTAAAACCACACATAGTTTTACATAGAAAACCATTTCCCTACTGGTCCTTGGTCCTACAGGTTTTTGTTGTTTTGTTTCTGTTTTTGGTTTTTAGTGAGGAGAATGGAGGTGGACTTCAAAGTTCAAATTTTGTTTTATTTTTGATTGACTACTGAATTGAGTAACTCAAGAGCAATAATAAAGTTAAGGCAGTCCCAATTCTGTCCAAGCAGTAATATTTCATACTTATTCTATATAATGGTAGCCATTGTTTGCTATACTGCCCTGGAGCACAGCAAGATTCTCATGAGCAGATGAATTTGATCTGTCTTCTGTACTTGAAGCTATGCCTTGAGAAAAAGACTTCTCTTTAGTGTTGCCAAGCTCCTTAGAAAGTTATGTGGAGATTTGGTCTGATTGGTGTCTTAAATGTGTCACTCCCAATGTGTCCCATTCCATCTAAAATTTGGTCTTTTTTTTTTGGCCAGTCCTGGGGCTTGGACTCAGGGGCTGAGCACTGTCGCTGGTTTCTTTTTGCTCCAGGCTAGCGCTCTGCCACTTGAGCCACAGCTCCACTTCTGGCCTTTTCTATATATGTGGTGCTGAGGAATAGAACCCAGGCCTTCATGTATGCGAGCCAAGCACTCTTGCCACTAGACTAAATTCCCAGCCCTACTAATATTGTCTTTTAAGGCAAGTGGAATAATATTAATACTAGCAAATCAGAAATTTTGCTTAATGAGGACAAGAAACCCTTGAAATGCATAGAAATTAGCAGAGTTTCTGATTCTGTCCACATTCAGAAAGGACACATCATTTATGTGTATACATATTGGCATGCATGCATGAGGTTAAGAAATGTTTTATAGACCATTGTCACTAAGAGCCTTAAAGATGGGAAACAAAGAATGAATTGTTTTTGAGAAACAAGGTATATTGCTATGGATAATTTTAAAGGCTGTAAATAGAGAAATATCTGTCTGTCTTTCTCTCAGCGTGCCAACTTCTGATTCAGGAAACAAGAGAGAAAGAAAGGGGGAAAAAGAAAATGCAATCAAACTAAAACCCAGGAGAGAAAGGCAATTGGTATGTTTCAATGGGAGGCTTCCACTTGGGCTGCTGAAGAGCAAGTCATGTGACTTGCCTCTTTGTGTAAAGGTCCCAGGAAGCCTGAGGGGAATTTCTGAGGCTGTAAGAAATCTTCCTTTCTCCCAGGAAGGTTCTGTTGTGGAGACAAAATGAAAATGTGTTGTCAATGGGGAATGAGGGAAGAAATGGTTGTGGTGTCCAAGTCTAAGGTTGTCTTCATCAAGGATGCCAGGAGTTCACAGGAATGTCCCTGCCAACGTCTGGCTCTTTTTTTGTTCTTTGACTTCTTGCTTCTCCAACGTGGCTTCAATTATTCCCCTTTCCTGCTCATTGGTGTAACCTCAACTGGCTCTAGATCTTCAGATCACTAAATCATGTCCTTTAGTCTCTTTCTGCTAGTTAACATGCAAGTGAGTTTTATTACTGTGACTGGCAAAATAGTCAATAAATATTTATTGAATGAACAGATGTATGAACAAACAGGAGAAACATATAGGATAGCATAAGAATGATCAATAATTTGAAGGTGTGTGAGAAAACCAAATATGCCAGCCCCACTTCTCTTGTCATTGATTCCATAGGAAGCAATAGGTCCAGGAATCTGCATTTTAGCTAGCAGGAATCTGAATGTTAACTAGTTCTCCTAGTGAGCCTGTTGCCTGTAGTTCTCTTGCAAGCAAGACCCTCACGTTGACGAACTATGGTAAATTCAGCAGAGCTCAAGGGAAGCTTAATTTAATGGCCTCTCTTGCCCTGGCATCTGGGCAGAACAGATTTTGTGTTAATCGACAGTGGGAGCAAAAGGTTTGAAGTAAACAGTTCACAGGTTTTAAAATTTTAATCTTGAAAGATCATGTACAGAGAGAAGTAAATTGAGTTCAGCTGCCCTACTTTAGATCACAGATGATAGAACATCAGTCTGAAGCAATATTTGTGCCTTATTTCTTTAATTTTCAGCTTACTTATATGATCAGATCTGTCCTTTCATGAAAAATTTAAGCCATGTGATATAAAATTTTTTATTTTTCTGTAATTTACATGAGAGAATGTTGTGAACCACCGCTCCCCAAATAATATCTATGGCCAATGGACTGGAGCATTTGAACATGTCCCCATTGAGAATATGCCCCTCTGTCCTGGATTGCAGTGGTCCTTGGCACTCATGTTCAGATTGTGAGGACCAAGTGAGAAGCCACCAGTTTACTTGTGGGCCAAGACCAAAAGAGCCATAACCGATGCCCACAGTACTTGTGCCCACTTTCTACCACATCTACCCAATATCTCTCAAAGACTAATGGACAATTCTAGATAGATAAAGAGAAGAAACTGTCTAGGGTTTTGTTTGGGAAAGCATACTCGTATTTGAAATTAATTACATAGTTAGAGGTGTGTGTGTGTGTGTGTGTGTGTGTGTGTGTGTGTGTGTGTGTGTACATGATTTTTTAGCTTATTTTGCTAAAGGCTAGTTCTCTATCATTTGAGCCACAGTTCTGCTTCTGCGTTTTTCTATGACTAATTGGAGATAAGAGTCTCATGGACTTTCTAATCCAGGCTGGCTTTAAACCATGATTTTCAGATCTTCAGTAGCTAGGATAATATAGCCTGAGATACCTGTGCCAGGCTATATTTGGACATTTCTTTTGAAAAGAGATTCGTTTCTCTTTAGCATTTCTCTACTTCAATTTTAGAGTCATGTCCCTTGGACTTGGTTATGGATGGGATTGATAAATTTTGCTACTTCTGCAAATCAAGACTTTTCAAAATTTAGTATGAAGATAGAAAACGAAATAATAGGTGACAGAATAGATAGGGCAGAGAGATAGATAGATGGATAGAGGGAAGAATAAAAGAGATGGGGTAAAGATCATTCTATTGTTTATAAACCCATCAAATGCAGCTTATTATATAGAGTTTCCTTACACTAAGGTAAATTTGTCCAACACAATGAGCCCTTGAAGAGCTGTGTTTCAAAACTGTCCATTATAGAATTAATTTCTGGGAATTCTACCTCAGCCTTCCAAGTTATACCCCAGTGAAGATATTTAGAATCTGCATTTGACCAGCAATCCATACGTGTATGTGTGTGTGTGTGTGTGTGTGTGTGTGTGAGAGAGAGAGAGAGAGAGAGAGAGAGTTTGTGTTCATTTTGGAATCTTTCAAAGTATGTGACATTTTAGTAAAGAGATGTTGGCTCATTAAAATTTTGCCTTTGACATGACCACATCACAGTGTCTTATTTTATTTGTTATTAAAAATTGAGCACCTAGTATATCTCTGTAAGTTTTGTTGTTGTTGTTGTTTTGTTTTTTGTTTGTCCTGGAACTTGAACTCAGGGCCTGGATGCTGTCCCTGAGCCTTTTTGTGCTCAAGGCTAGCACTCTACCACTTGAGTTATAGCACCACTTTCAGCTTTTTATGAGTAGTTTATTGGAGATAAGAGTTTCATTCACTTTTCTGCTCAGGCTGGCTTTGAACCATTAATCTCAGATCTCAGCTAAGATTGCAGGCATCTGCCAAGGCACCCAGCTTCCGTTTTTTTTTGTGTGTGTGTGTTGTTCTGTTTTTTTTTTTTTTTAATAGCTCACAGTGTTTCTTCACAGTCTTTGAATTTCTCATGCTCACAGACTTTTATGATTGTTTCTCCAGGAGTCATGAAGGAAACTTAATGTAGAGGCCAGAAATTTTCAGTCCATAAGTAATATTCTGGGCAAGAAGAAATAACACATCATTCTTTTTTTTTTCAAATTTTTATTATCAAACTGACGTACAGAGAGGTTACAGTTTCATACATTAGGCATTGGATACATTTCTTGTACTGTTTGTTACCTTGTCCCTCATACCCCCCTCCCTCCTCCCCCTTCCCCTTCCTCCCCCCCCCAGGTGTTCAGTTCACTTACACCAAACAGTTTTGCAAGTATTGCTTTTGTAGTCGTTTGTCCTTTTTTACCCTGTGTCTCTCAAATTTGGTATTCCTTTTCAATTTCCAGCATCCAATACCAGTATACACGGTTTCCAATATACTCAGATAAGATTACAGAGATAGTGTAGGTACAACCACAGGAAGGTGATACAAGAACATCATCAATAATAGAAGCTACATATACACATGGGACGTTGAAAGTAGTTACAACTGTGATATAACAATTGTTTCCATAACATGGAGTTCATTTCACTTAGCATCATCTTATGCGTTCATAAGGGTATAGCTATTGGGCCTTGTGATGCTCTGCTATGACTTGCCTAAACCTGTACTAATTATTCCCAATAAGGGAGACCATAGAGTCCATAACACATCATTCTTGTAGACTTAGGACACTACATACTTTCATTTATGGAGTGAAATTTTGCAGCAGAGAAAGAACACTAAATCTACTACCCTAATTATCATGTTGTCAATCGCTGAGCTCAGCAATATATTTTCTTCTTTTCCTCTTCCTCCCACTGCCTGGAATCACCCATTCACTAACTTATCTAAAGTGGAAAACAGGTTTATTCCTTTTGCCTTTTTTTTTCTTTTGCATTCCTTACATAATCTGCCAATCAGTCCTGCCAGATTCCCTCATAAATATGACTGATCCACCCCCTCTGTCTATTCCTAGTTTTTCAAATTGCCCTTTCTTTTTCCTGGATCTAGAATACTACAACTGCCTCTAGTCTTCTCTACTTCAAGTCAGTCCTTCCCACAGTCACCAGAATGGTCCCAGTGAGATTAGACTGTGGCTATATTTGATAATCTTCAGTGGCTCACCATCTCCTTCAGAATGAAAACTGCTCCTTGATGTGGTATATAAGATCCCCAGTGGCCTACCCTCTACTTCTCTGACTTTGTATCTCGTCTTATTTTTTCCCTTGCCTAAATTGTAGAATTGTCCTTATAACTAGCTTTTTTTTTCACAAATGATTTCTATACCTGGAAACTGAAGTATACTATTTTCCTTGCTAATTCCTGCCATTCTTTTACTATCCAACTCAGGTGAGTAGGATAAGTTGCAGGCCAACTGAATCTGAATTTCTTGAATCTCTAAAGCAAACTTATTCTCTCCTCTTCTGCATGCTTGTAAAAGTTATTGGCTATGTCCAAATTTGCATATTTTGGTATCATTAGACCTCTCTCTGGGAAGAGCTTCTCTGAGGCAGAAATCATATTTTATTCAGTTTGGTATGTAATAGCATTGGGCAGAAAGATTAGGACATGTTGGTTGTTTAATGAATACTTGAATAGGTAAATGTCAGAAGGAAGGAATTACTGTGTCCTTGATTCAGGGCCGTGAAAGTGGCACTCAGAAGAACTAAATGGAATTGCTGCATCTTGGTACAATACTTTTATTTTGTTTGTTTGTTTGTTTTTCCCAGTCCCGGGCCTTGGACTCAGGGCCTGAGCACTGTCCCTGGCTTCCTTTTGCCCAAGGCTAGCACTCTGCCTCTTGAGCCACAGGGCCACTTCTAGCCGTTTTCTATATATGTGGTGCTGGGGAATCGAACCCAGGGCCTCATATATACGAGGCAAGCACTCTTTCCACTAGGCCACATCCCCAGCCCAGTACAATACTTTTATATGATTAAAGAATCTACTGTATTTGAAGTTACTTACTTTATATATTCTTCAAATTAGAGGATTCATTAAAGAATCGAGTTGATAATTGGTATAGCATTTAGTACTGGGGAGAGAAATGTAGTAGCACTAGATGCCTGCCTTAAAACTATTTATTGAAATTTAGCACTTAAAATTACCTCACCTATTGATTATGTTGGAGAAAAGGCAATCTTTAGTGAGATAGTAGAATTTAATATATTTCCTTTAATAATGATGTTGGCTGGATTAAAGGGTGAAGTAGAGAAAAACTATTATAAGAAAAATTACACTGCTAAACCTTATGGGGCCACCCTTGCTTCACCAATTAATTATGCTTTTGGCAAATACCTAGAGAGAAAACTATGTAGACACAATCTAATTGAAGTATTTTGGTATTTCTGTTTAAAAGTACCTATGATTTAGTATTTACTTTTTTCTGATAGCATTAGGGTATTTTACTGTGTCTGATATCATAGATCAAAGTAAAGTGTAAGTCTCAATGTATCAGGTTTCTATAGGGGAAATAGATCAAAATGACTTCCATATGGAAGAGATCAAACTTGTTAGGAAATTATCTTACTGCTGCTGGTTATGATTAGTAGTGTATGTTGTTGGGGGGAAAAGATAAAAGAAAATATTGCTGATATAATCTCTACAATTATCCAACTCCTTGCTTGAAGAAAGTTGTTAGGAGAATAGCAATATTTGCTTTATACACACATACACACACACACACACACACACACACACACACACACACACACACACACACACACCATGATGTTTGACCATTTAATATCTGGCAGCTTAGTGCTTAGAGTTGTTGAATGTTTTGAGCCACCCTAATGGTATTCCTTGGAAGCAGTTTCTCAACATGCTGACAAGTTGAGATTTCCATCTTGTGCAATACAGGTTCATATCCACTAGTTATAAAAAGCACCCCCACCGCCTTGTGACAACCGAAGCATCTCAAGACATTGTCAGAAATCCCCCTTAGAGGGGGAAAATTCACCTAATTTGACAATAGTACTTTAAATATTTTCTCCTTGAAGGAAGATATTTTAATGAGTGGGTAGATAATTGAATTTTGCGGATTCTCAAGAGATTCTTCTTTGTGATAGAAAAGGGATGCTTTAACTTTATATAGTCCCATTTTCTCTTTGCACAAGTCTGAAAACTAGCTTGCATTTGGGACATTAACTGATCAATTTCTATTCTCTAAGTACACAAATCATTTTCTCATCTTACTGTCAATCATCTCTTATGAGAGCTGATTTACTGTTGCCAATATTTCTGGACATAAGTATTCTACATAGGTTCATTTATTAATTAAAAACACCACAAGTTGTCAGTTTGATTTAATGGTTTCAAGTTAAATATTTAATTTTAACAATTGTTTTATTCTGTAATGTTTACTTAGAACAGTTTAGGAAAAGTGCAATATGAAGTTCTACTCAATAAATGAGTAAAACCCATATTTTACTTCATCAATATGAATTCTATGCATAACATTAAACAGGTGAGCAAACAACAGTGATTTCTATAAAGAGGCTATTTTACTTAGCTTAATGATGGGTATAGCTGGAGTAAATTTTTTCATAAATTTCGGCATGATCAAGCAGATACAAAAACTGGATTTTAGCTGTAATTCTCTATTAATATTGCAGATAAATTACCAAGGGTAGATTTATCTCTCAGTATCTCAGTTTTCTGATCTATAAAGTGAGAGGACCGGGTTAGATCAGAAAGAGTAAATTTTTCTGCAAACATCCTTGCCAAATATCTTAGATATTATTATATATTTATCATTATTATTCTTATTTTCATTGGTATCAACCATTTTAGAACATGAAAACTATTTTGAGAAAAGCAATGTATGTAATCAGAGGTCAGCTGGGACTCAGGCTGTAACCAGAGTTTGTCAACTCTAAGATTATGGCTAATGTCTCTTCCAGCTGAAAGAAAAGCCATTGCATGTTGCTTTTCTCAAGGGAGCTGAGAGGGAACCATTTTTCCATTATGATGCTTTCATAGGCTCACTGGGGAGAAGCATGTGGTGGGTTTGCTAGTTCATGATTGATAGAATATTTATTTCTTCTCTTTAGAAATGAATGCATTCTCAGTTCTTAAGATGCCATTATTCACTGGCTATTGAAATGTCTAGGGACTAAAAGTGAAATGACATTAAAAATGTGACATTTGAAAAGTCATATCAATTCGCAGAGTACTTTGTTGTATATAACACGAGCCATTCTTAGTGGCCCTGTGAACAAGTATACTAGTGTAGTTACTCCCTTTTAAACGTGAAAAAGATGATAGCCTAGCTAAGTTACATAATATTTTAGCGAGCTTTCCTGATTCCAAACTCAGAATTCCTTCCCTGAATTCTTCTGCCTCTTACATCTGTCTCCATTCTCTCCCTTCCTCTGTGACCCAACTAGATTATGCAGTGATACACTGATATTTTACTACTTAACAATAAGAAAACTTGAAACTTTTTCTCAACATAAACACTGGCAAAATACAAAGCTTCTCTTAGTTATAAATTAAAATAATTAAAACGTTATACTATATAATTTCAAAATGAATACATGCTTGATGCTGGCATAGACTATAATCTGTACTAAATGGTCCAATGAATATTAACAGAATTCTCGATGTCTATTGGGGTATTTTAGACTTAGGGATAGGAGTTAGTAACATGCAACTGTTGTTACTTTGTAGTTTCTGAAGGTTGTATTTCTTTCTAGAGAAACAAACAATAGACTTAGTATATGTATAGTAAGAACTTTATTTTAAGGAGTTTGCTTATGGGATTTTAGTGATGAGGTAAATTCAAAACTTGATATGGTAGGTCCGTATTCTGGAAATTCTGAAGAGGAGCAACTCAAGTATGCTCTAGAAAGCGGAATTTGTCACTTCTCTCTGTTCTTGATACAGGAAAAGCTGATGTTAACAGAGAAAATATGAAGGCAGCTGATTGGAAATTTTCCTGAATTTTTGTTGTCAGGCTTCCAAGTCTACATTATGAAACACAAAGTAACTTTCATCTGCGAATACCCTGAAAGGATGTTTAAACAAATATCCCAGCACCATGACTTGTACAAGTTGACACAAAAATATTGACTCATCCTCTAGGTCATTTTTTTTATCAACTCATACTCATGTAAATAAATTTTTCTTCAATAGTTAAGCTCTATTATAATCTCCATTGTAATCTCAATGATTAGACCAGGAGCAAAGCCAGAAAGCATAGAAATTCAGACTTCCTTTTTATGATCCTACATCTATTTCTACTTTTCTTGGCTCTGTCTACTCTACACTTTTTGTTTCGTTTTGGTGGACTATCTTTCTCTATTCCTCTGTAGTGAGGTAAACACTTCCTGGAGTACCTAATTTCCTAATTAGATATATCTTGAAATAAATAAATAAATACATATATATTATATATATACATATATATATATCTCAGTTTTTCACCTTCTTCTAACCTAAAGACTCTCATTAATCCAGGTCTAGTCAGATGTCTACCTTTGTCTACTTAGTTCTGGAAATTGACCAAACATATCTATATAGACATATTCTACCAGTGATGTGGGTGGGATCAGAGTCTTTTAGCAAGGATATAGGCATGGTACTCCACTAATTCAATTAGCATGAATTCCCTATACAACCATAGCTTAATAGTGTTGGAACACAGCCAGACTGAAAAAGTACTGCAAGTAATGCAAATCAGCAATTTCACTCTGCAACTGAAGATATACCTTTTGCTAAGATATAGCAGAAGAAATGGACTCAGCATGTACTATGAAGAAACAATTATTTGGGCTGGGGATATGGCCTAGTGGCGAGAGAGCTTGCCTTGTATACATGAGGCCCTGGGTTCGATTCCCCAGCACCACATATACAGAAAACAGCCAGAAGTGGCGCTGTGGCTCAAGTGGCAGAGTGCTAGCCTTGAGCAAAAAGGAAGCCAGGGACAGTGCTCAGGCCCTGAGTCCAAGGCCCAGGACTGGCAAAAAAAAAACACACACACAAAAAACAAAAAAAAAAAAAAAAAAAAAAAAAAAAAAAAAGAGTAGGCACTCCTTTCATTGGAAGAATACACTGAAGTCTTGAAGTAAAATTTTTAGTCTTTCCCCAAGATGACAAGAAGAGCTCATATGCCCTTTAAATGCCTCCATCAGATGCCCCCATAGTTCTTGCTTTCAACCAGTGCTAAAACGTTCTGTGGAACTTTGAATGAGCATTGTCAATTCATCTGCCTGGCAGAAATTGCACCATTCCAAATATATCCCTGAAATAAATAGAAATAAAAAATAGCACTACATAGAAATGTGATAGTAAACTGGGTATGAGTAAGAAGAGTTTTATATTCTTAATTAACCACGTATGGAAGAGTTCAGCATAAAAGAGAATCCTGTTATTTTAATTAGAACATTCCTGTTTTCAGTGACATTTGTTCAAAGGGCAAAAGTTCATGCCAGTTTCATGCAGTCAAAATGAAAATTGTGTTTGCTTTCCGACAAGTAGCAATTCACACATCAAAACTGATATAAACAAAATTATCTTTTTCTCTCTTGCTCACTTATTCTAACCATACTTTATTTGCTCTATAATAATTGATTCCTGTGTGACAGAAATTGTACTAGTATGAGAAAAATTCAGAGGAAAAGTCCTTACCCCTTGATCAAAAAACAGCTATTAATAGCATTAGAGGGACAGACAAGGACATAAGCTCAAATAAGGGGCACTAAATACAGACTAGAAGATTAGGGAGGGTTTCCTAAAAATGGAAACTACTAAACTGAGCGCTGAAGGACATGCCTGTGGGTTGATGGGGTAGAAAGAACATTCTGGATATGTAGGGGAAAATAGCACTACAAAAGCAACCTTGAGAATTGGGCTCGTGCTGGCAACTCCCTAGAGGGCAGCAGAAGCACAAAGCTTAAGGGGGAGCTTTGGGGTGAGGAGCAACCGGAAGCTGGGGTGGGGAGGAGACACTTCTGTGATGAGTGTGGGGTATATTTATTTATATTGCTCTGGTGTACAGCTCGTTCTCACATCGCAGGCTGCCTAGTTTAGGCTGCTCAAGTTGAAGTGCAATGTTGCCACCTCCTCACCCTCTGCCTCACAGCTCTGTGGAGAGCACCATTGCCCCCAGCTGCGCAAATGCAGAGGCGAACCCAAATTCATTAGTCATTAAATGTGGAAACCTTAACAGCAGCAGCGGGATGCTCTATTAAGAGAGTTACACTGTAGGAGGGATTCTTCACTTTTCTTTCTCTTTTCTTTCTCTTCTTTTTTCTTTCTTCTTTGTGTGCCCCTGGCATATTCATTTTCCATATCCAAACAACTTTTGCAAACTGCCTTTTTCATGGAGAGACTTGTTATTCTATTTCACACATTGGAAAGAAATGTCCTTGTCCAGAGTGATAATGGCCTTGAGAGAATTATAGTAAACAAATGTTACTGGCAAGAAGAGCTTTTTTTTACTCTGGATAGCAGTGAAGTATTGGACAGGGGTGGGGGGCATGGAGGGCTTAGTCTGACAGTTGTCAATAACAGGGAACAGCAGATATCTCAGCATGAGGGTAGGCATGCCTTCAGGTATGTTTTCTTAACTCCAGATTCTGGAATCTTACACTTTATTTGGCAGAATTTTAAAGTAGATACTCATATTTTGACCTCAGCCAGTTGAAAAGCTCGTTTCCACAAAAGACTTACTTAGGTGATTAAAAAAAAAAAGCAAACATATTTCACTTTGCTCTAAGGTTCCTACTTCACATTTGTTTGTGTCTTTTTAATACCTTTTGTCAAAGAAAATGTAACTCTAATTACAATCAGGAGTCAATGCTGTGGAATAATGTAAGAATTTGATCAAACATCAAATACTGCAATTCAGAAAGTAATTCATTAGGATGAGGTGTCTTTTTTCTTTGTGAGAGTAATAGGGTTTAAACATACAGCTCAACTTTCCCTAGGTTGACACTCTACCATGTGGGCCTCATCTTCAGCTTAGCTTTTTAGCTGGTTATTTTGGTTTACTAGATGGAGTATAATGAACCTAAAAAAAACAACAAAAAAACACTTTTTTTTAACCTGGGCTGACCTGGGACTGCCAGCCTCCAGATCTGAGCTTCCCTCTGAGTAGATAGGATTGTGAACACTACAGATGCCTGGAAGCAGTAGGTATTTTTCAAATGATCAAATGAGGAACTTTGTTTAGTTAAAATAAGCATATATAAAAGAAGATTTGAGGTAATAGTTTTAGCTATAACTAAAAAACCACTTCTTTGATTAACTTAAACTTTAAAGCTGGCGCTGGTGACTCATATCTGTAATCCTAGCTACTCAGAAGGCTCATATCTGATGATTGTGGTTGAAAGCTAGCTCTAGCAGAAAAGTTTGTGAGACTCTTATCTTTAATTAGCTACCAAAAAAGCCAGAAATGGAGCTGGGGCTCAAGTGGTAGAATGCTAGCCTTGAGCAAAGGGACAGTTCCCAGGCCTTGAGTTCAGACCTCAGGACTGACACTAAACAAAACAAAGCAGGAAAAAAACCCCAACAAAAGTCTTTTAAAATAATGCATGTTTAAATTATGTTAAAATGCAATACCCAGGAGGGAATAAAATTGTAGCCATTTTGTATGTGTATGGTCCAGTCCAAGGCTTGAACTCAGGTACTGGGCACTCAAAGCTAGCACTCTACTACTTGAGCCACAGCTCCATTTCTGGATTTTTGGTTAATTGGACTTAAGAGTTTCATGAACTTTCTGCCTGGGGTTGCTTTTGGCTGTGATCCTTAGATCTCATCCTCTTGAGTAACAAGTATTATAGGTGTGAGCCACCAGTACCCAGCTTCTATAGTCATTTTTGTAGAATTGATTCTGGGACCTACCAAATATGTACATGATCAAGTCTATTATATAAATGTGTTGTATTAACCTATAACCATGAATAGCTTTGAGTATATTTTAAATTAGCCAAAGGTTACTTGTTATACCTAACACAATGTATATGTCCTGTAATCAATTGTTATACCCTGTTGTTTAGAGAATAATTAAAAGGAAAATGAAATTACATATTCAATAGACACATTGTTATCTCTCAATATTTTAAAAAAATTGTAGTTGTGTGAATCAGTGGATAACAAATACCAGGTGTTGAGGTCCAGGTACATAAATTTGTCAAAAAGGGGCAAAGCGTATAGGCTTTGAATGAGAAATCAATTTAATCTAATAAATATTTTCAGGCATAATCACACAAAGATGAAAGTGGCATAATATTTAAGTTGTAGGATGTAAATGGAAGAAATCAATGGGAATATACCAGATACTATGAGAGTCAGATACTTACTGTGTAAAAAAGTTCCTTTTCCTTTTAGTATTGGAAGTGTTGGGGTTTGAACTCAGTCTTACACTTGATAGTCAGGAGATCTACAACTTGAACTACATTCCCAACACTTCTTTTTTCTTCTGTTATTTTCTTTTTTCAGATAAGGCTTTGCTTTTCCCTGGGCTAATTCTGTACCACCATCCTTCTATTTCTTCTTTCCATGTAATAGAATGATAGGGGGTATGCAATCACAGTCATAATTTTATTCATTCAGGTGGAGTCTCCTGTACTTTTTTGCCTGGGCTGGCCTTGAACCATGATTCTGTCAAACCCGGCTTCCCTCGTAGCTAGGATTATGGGCATGAGCCACCATCTTCAGCTCCTAAAATGCAAACTACAAATCAAAATTCAAACTACAAATAAAATTCAAACTACAAATCTCTGCATGGAGGCACTCCCATTCCTATTCCTTACTCCTACTTTTCCCTCTAGACTATTTTACTCTGTCACAATAATGAACCTAAAGCCACCCAGTGGACTGTGTGCTTTTGCTCATACTCAAAGTCCATCTGGAAAAGCTCTCCCTCCTATTCCTGTCTTCAGCGTCTTTCCAGGATATTTCTTATGGAAAAATACCTTTAACCAGTGTTTATGGAAATCGGTCATGAAGCAGTCTGAATTAGCAACTAAAACAATGATAACATTTTGCTCCTGGATTTCAGAAATTTCTAAGGAAGTCAGGTCAACATAGAAGCAATGACACTTCAAGGACAGATAGTTCCTTTTATTTAATGTGATAGCAGTCAGATGAATAAAAGACAGCTTATACTTGTTTTGTTTGTAAAAAAAATTGTTTTTCATTTGCCACTTAGGTAAAAATAGTCCTGGTGCCAATAAAAAATTAATGTATCTAAAATATTTCAGATTCTGCCTTGCTAGCAAGAGAGAGCAGGGAATGTATTTGAAAAGAAAAATCCATTTTCTCAGATTTGGTGTTCAAAACACCAATTCTTTCCCCATAAAAAGGAGTTTGGGTTGAATTGCTTCTTCTGAATGACCCAAAGAGAAAGCTGTTGGGCTTTGCAGGCCTTTTCCAGTTTTGTTATCAATAATACAAGAGCAGGATGGTTAAAGGCAGCTTTCTCACAGGGGAAATGCTGTCACAGGAGCCAATGACCCAAATTGTCTTTAAACATCAAACTTTCTAAAGTGAAGAGGACACATCTGCCCTTTGAATATTAAACTAGTCACTAAACTGGGTCAGAAGGCCTACAAAGAGGTCTTTGACAGAGTTCTTTTCCTTGCTGTTACTGATGACTTGGATGTTCATTACCTTAAAGGAACTTATTATATTTCCTGTGTAAGTTGATTCCAGTGGAGATCTGATTTGTATTTTTTTAATCTTTAACAACATATTTATGTGCCAATATTTAGAATTCCTTTAGAGAGTTTGAAACTAATTCCTTGTGAAATTCTCACTCCATCTTACCTTTATTCCCCATTTCTATTCAGGTCTCCAATTACACATGCATACATAAAATTGAATCTTCTCAGCTATTAGATTATAACACCTTCCTACATGAATTTCTAAGGGAGGAAGAAGTCAGTGAGGAGCAACGAATACTCTCTAGCTGAGTACTTAGAATGGTCATAGATGATTGGTGGATCAAATACACTGAGTACTGAAGGGCAAAAGGAAAGGATCTAAAACTATCCTAAGAACAGGGATTGTGTATTATCCATCTTATTCATGGCTCATTCCATACTTAAGAGGAAATCATAGATGCTTGACTGCTTCCTTAATTGATGATAGTAAATAGGAAGAGGTAGTAAATAGGGGTGTACTGGTTCAAGGTAATAAACAAGGGAAGAAAGAATATCTAGCAGGTGGACTTTGGTGATATTTAGGATTTAAAGACATGAGAAAAAGCAAGCTGATGGTTTAAGGTGGAACAAGGATGAACAAATACAACTGAGACTCTCACTAAACACTGTGCAGAATGAACTGGATATCTTGTGGATGGGGATGGGAGGGAAAGACTGGGAGAGAGCTATAGAAGAGGACACATAGTTCAAAAAGAATTGTACTCATTAACTGATTCATGTAACTGTAACCACTTTGTATATCAATCTAAAATACACACACACACATTAAGACTATAGGGTTTCTTTTACTCAAATAAAAAAAGCTAATAATTATTGAGTGTTTAGTCAAAGGAAAAATGGATTTTCTTGCAGAAGGGAAGCCTAATAATGAGCTAATTTGTTGTATAAACTTATGGACACAAGTTAATGATACATCTTCTAAGAGAAAAATATACATAAAGCAACAGAAGTTTTGATGGGGGCAGGAAAGAAAGTTAGGTACTTCTACTCATTTTTTTTTCTCTACACACCATAAAAAAATTGTCTACTATCATCACTTTTGATTGACTTATACCTAAGTCCCAAGGCTGAATAATGCTAGTAATCATTTAATGCTGGTGCAATTTGTATTGTGCAGATTGCTGTCTCAATCATAGAAGTACTTTTATTCTTTAATCATCCAAGATAATTCATGTTAAATTTTAGGAAATGAAGGCTTTGTGACTTTAGTATGTTATATGATAATATTTAATTTAATTCCTAACTATAAATTTACAAGGTGAATAGAGAGTAATATTGTACTTTTTAGTTAAGGGAATGAGTCATTCTCATATTAATTAGATGCAGCAAGCTATTAAAGAAGAGCTTAATTTTCAACTTGAACTCTGCCCACAAGGTCCATCACTTCCTCGTGGTGAAGGAATAAGGTTGGAGATTTGAGCGTGCTTTACTTCTAAGTGTCTATTAGTAGCTTATCTTTTCATAATTATGTATATACTCCTATATAAATTATATACTGAAAGGTAATGGTGTTGACTTAGTGTCTGACTCTCCCTCATCGACATGCAAAATTAGCATTGCTACTCATACTCAATAGAATATTTATTTAGTGAGTGACTTGTTAAGGTAGGTAAGACAAAACTGGATATGAAATTTAGGAATCAAAAATTAAAACATATGATGAAATAGAAATATCCCATACAATGTGATCAATTAAGATCAAAGAAAAATCCTAAAAATAATAATCAATTTGTTGTAATGTACTAGACTATGACATACTGTTGGAGGTAGAATATCAGAGACATTGGGTTTCTACTGCATGTGTTCAAATTTCACCTCTATTACTATTAACCATGGGTAAATTAATCCTTTTACATTTCAATTTTCTCATCTGTAAAGTGGATAATTATTATAGCTCCTGTTTAGGATTGGTATTAAGGCCAAATAATTAAGATCAAATAACTTTGAATGGATGAAAAGGAGACAAGAGTCCTAAACAGAGTTGGGTCATAGATCTCAGATAAAGTCTGTTATACTTTCTTTTCTAACGTGTGACTATATGGTACCAAGGGCTTGCACATTTATCTAATGGTGAATTAAAAAACAAGCCATTGCTACCCCAAAATATCCCACACCAAGAGGACAAGAGAGATGGTGCATAGCACTTCACCAACCCTGAGCTCATCAAGATGAGGGACTGTGAGCAAAGTACAGGAAAAGAGCTTCTTGATTTCTCTCCTACTGTATGTTAGAAGTCTGAATAGTTGGTGTCCCAGAGTTTATATGTTGAAATAATAAACACTAGAGATGATAATATTCGTAGGGAAGGCCTTTAATGGGTAATTTATGTTATAATGGAAAATAGTTCATGAATTAAATTAGTGCTTCCGGAAAACAAGTTCCAAGGACCTACCCTGCCCTTCTACTATGTAAAGACATATAGTGAGAAGGTAACATCTAGGAACTACAATGCAGAGTACACAAGAAACCAAATCTATAGGGTCTTGACCTTGGATTTCCCAACATCTGTAAGAAATAAGTTTATGGCTTTGCTTTTTTAACTACCCTACTTAACAATATTTTTGTAGCAGCCCGAATGGACTAAAAACATTGGCTAACATACCTTGGCTTCAATGTCCATGGTGTGAGGACTAAGCAAGTGGAAAGTAGCACTTATTCCCTCATATAAGCAAGCATCCCAGCCTGGCACTGGCATCTGAACCAGGCCATGCCAACAGCTCTGAGAGGGAAGGAAGTGGAGATGCTTGCTTGGGGGTAGGAGGTGGGTGTCATTATTACCACTTCTTAAACAGTGGCCTCGGATATAATAACACTTATGTGATGTTATCATAGATTTTTGGCTATTGGAATCACCAAAGGACTGCAAGAAATCTTTTGAAAACACTGAAAGATGACTGTTAATCTTCTAGTTGAGGTTAAAAGTAGAGAATTATGTCATTATATTTATACATTTACTGTTTTCAGGCCACTGAGTGAGATATATGAATTTCACATAATTTTGGACAAGGAATAGAACGCTGTTGATAACCTAGTCCAGTTTTATTCTTTAACTTGAGGTCTAGTGTGGGAGATTTAGTAACATCACGTGTTAACAAGAGTCTGATTTGCAAAGTTTGTGTGTTGGAGGAGCACTCAACAATGCATATGCCCATTGGTGACTGTTGGAGAGCTTACTCCATCTTGACTAGGGAAACATGGTAGGAAATGTTGCTGGGAATAGATTGGGTCAACCTGACCCCCAAATTCTGCTTCTGTAAAGGTCTTGCTTAACTTGTTTGTTGCTTGCTCTACCCCCTGCGTCAACCTCCTACATCTGTGCTACACTTTTACCTTTATAAACCCCAATTTGAAGACTGCTCGGGGTCACAGTGTTAGCTCCCAAGTCTGCACTGTGGCCCGGGCTGGTCAGCCTACTTTTCACTGTCACAGTTTCAGCTCCCGAGTCTGTGCTGCATCCCAGGCTGGTCAGTTCGCTTTTTGCTTCCCCAATAAATGCATCTTTTTGCTTGAGACTGTCTCTGAGTGGTGGACTCTTGGAGGGACGGGAATCCCCTCCCATGAACCCCGTAACAGTGACAACAAGTGTGTTCGATGAGACCCAGATGAACAATGCACAGTAGCAATGACATTGAGATCAGAAAACACCAGTATGAACATTCTAGCATCCTGACTAGGTTTGTTTTCCCACTAGTGTCTGTTCCTGTATATTTCTTTGAAAGTCTATGGCTAATTGGCAACATAGAAACAGGCTTCTGCAATGCCTACACAGGAAATAACTTAATATTGAGGTGTCTCTAGATTCCCACTGAGAACAGATTTCTATTGCTTATTTTTAATTATTTACTGACCTTTTTGCCAATTATTTTTGACTTGGGGTTGTGTCAGTAGAGGAAAAATACTAGGTATAACCCATAACCCTAGCAATGGGACTAAGGATAGATAAGTATGCATATTACATGTGTCCAATTTTGATTATAGAGCCACCATCATACTGTGACATTCTCATGACAAGACGATGTGGCAACAAAGCCATGTTGGTGGTAGTGGGTAAAGGTTTTCATCCTCTCTCTATCAGGATGTACTTGGGAATTCTGGATGGATTGAGGGCTTGACTATTATTTTCCTACTGGGCTTATTTAATCATAGATTCCCACATGTCTTCAACTTGGAGCCATCTGTGATATTTGACTGATAGTTATATCTAAAATCCCCCTTGGTCCCAACCTGGTTTGGATGAGGCTGAAAATATTTCCTCAATTGGCAATGGCTAACAAAACCACTGAATGACTATTTTGTCACTTATGATATTCATTAATCATGTCCCTTCTATATTATATTATTGGGGACTTGGACTACCATTTCAGTTGTTTTTAGTTCTGAACGTACGGAGGCATGTATATTAAATGTCAGGATGTTTGCCTCAACCACCTCCATAGGGAATGTGTGTGCTTCTAGATGATAGCCAATGATGTCAATGAAAACAAGGAGAATTTAGAGTTGAAAGTGCCAGAAGGTTCTTAGGAATTAATTTCAAGTGTAGAGAAGTTTAGAAAAATTCAGAAACTAATGTGTGTATATGTGTGTTTGTTTTAAATGCACTTAACAGTGGATATAGATAAACATAAATTATATTATCTATATCACATATACAATGCATGAATATTTACATTAAAGTTGGCTAGTTTTGTGTATATATGAATATGTATACTCTATATGTGTGTATAAATGTATATGTGTACTCTGTGTATGTATATACAAACACATACACACACTGGGTAGAAGCATAATACTTAAAATATTCTTCTGAATCTGCATTCTGATCACTTATTGTTTTCAAATGAGAGGGAGTACACTTATTTTTGAAACATTGATTTCACACAAACTCAGATTTGATCCCCTTGAAGCAAGAAAGCTAATCTTAAAAGTTATCTTGCCTGGATGAATAGCTGTATTTAATCCTTGACTGGATAAAACATGGTTGTCTCCAGAAAAAATAAAGCACAAACCCACTGTGATTTTATTTTTTACAGTTGATCTCTCTGATGACAGATATGCACAATTCCATGAAATTTTCAAGTATCTACTCTGTATCTCTAACCAAGTAAGCACTGAAAAAATCCTCATAGCTATTAGAATACAGAGAAGTGGAAAATTCTCATATTCTCCTGAACAGGAAGAGTTAACTCTGTCTTCTCTTATTTAAATTTGTGATTAAGATCTCTTACAAGAAACAATCTAAGAGCTTCAGAGGACTCCGCCTCCATGTCCCATCTTACTCCCAACTTCACATTTTCAAGAACAAACAATAGAATATGAAAAATGATTTATCACATACAACAATCAGGGAAGACTCTATTCTATATCCATTTATTAGGCAAACCTTTTGTTAGTAAAAACAAGAGAGATTTTTATCCCCATAAACCTTAACAGCCAAATGTAATCAGAAACTCATGCGTCTGAGAAGCAAAGAAGGAATGGGTATTTTGTTCTTTGAACCCTACTCTAGATAAAGGCCTAGGCATTTCCCAGGGCTTAGATTACAGTCTATTTGGCAGATAGTCATCTGTGGGGAAGATGTGGTCCTCCTCTAAATACAGAGTAGTTGTTCTGGGCAGATTGAGTTTTAATATCTTCTTGGAGCTGTGTGTGTTCTCCAAGCTGGAGAGCTTTGTGGGTTCCATTCTCCTGTTCCTTGTCATGAGTTCTGACTGTAGTTCCACAAACTATGAGCCAGTAAAATTGATGAGCCTGTAAGATCCATGCTGTATTACTGACTGGAGTGTTGAATATTTATTATTGGGATGAAATTTTCCCTTAATGACAAAAGTGATTGGCTTAGAGACAAAGCTTGATTTTGAGTGCATACTTTAATAAGAATATCTACTATCAGAATAGTCATTGTGTGATAGACACTGTGCTGAATACCTTTCATGAAATCAGTGCTTCCCTATGAATTAAGCTTTTCCTTTTTAGAATCTACAAGAAAAATAAACTTAGAGAGTTAGAAGTTACACTGCCAGTGAGTAGTGGAACTCAGATTTGAACTCACTCCATGTCCATTACCTCTATCCTATCTCCCACTAAATTCTTCTTGCAATGCTTTCTAATCTTTCATAAAATGGGAGAGACTGAGAACAACACATGGAAGTGGAAAAGACTCAGAAAATCAACCAAGCTAACAAAATAAGAATGAGAAGGTCTAGAGGAAGATTCAGTTTTTCAATCCTAAATATCTATCAAAAATAATTTTCATTAAAAAAACACCGTCTGTCTACCCTGTTCATTCTTATGTTCTAAGCCCTACTATGGTAATTGGCAAATGGAGACAACCAAATATTTTTGAACAAATGACTGTCTATATTTCCACTGTCATTAATTTGATTATAACAATTGATATCAGAGCTGTATCATAGGCCTTGTGTGATATCATGGAACACAGAAGGAAATAGTAAGATCATAGGCCAAGGCTAGTCAAGGCAAAAGCAGGAGGTCCTTTCTGAAAAGCTGGAGCAGAAGCAGAAGCAGAAAGCCTAGAACATGTCACAGTGGCATACCAGTTGCCCGTCAAGCATAAGGGCCTCAACTGAATCCTCAGTACTGAAAGAAAAAGCTATATTATAATAAGAATCAAAGAGTAAATCAAGAGTAAATTATCAATTCAAATAAATGCTGCATTAGCCATAAAAATTCAAAAATTTAGAATTACACCCATAAGAAATTAAATATGTAATTCAAATACCTAATTTAATTTGTCTTTGTTATTCTTAGCACTATTCTAAAAAGGAAATATCATTGATATCAGCTGAAAACACATTTCTGAAAGTTAAATGGAGTATATTTTTATAATTTATAATGTTTTAAGAAGGAAGGCCAGAAACAAAGTTCTACTTGTTAAATTGAAGAAAAAAAATGGTAAGAATTTCCATTTTCACAGTTACAATAAATCTATAGTTCTTCATATATGTCATAAAAACACATAATCATTTTTTCTTTACTGTTGCTTATACATGTTATTTAGATGGCTTGCTGTAAAACTCTAGATGACATTACTCATATTTCATTTTCTTGATGAGAATGGGGTTACTTGGGGTTGTGGTGCTCTGACTCCATAGCCACCAACATCCCTGATTTTCCATGTACATAGATTATTTAGACCAATAGAACAGATTCATGTTTGAGAAGAAGGAAGGAAAGAAAAGAAAAGAAGAAAAGGGACAAAGGGAAGAAAGGAAGAGAAGGAAAGAAGAAAGAAAGGAAAAGACAGGTGAGGGTTGCTCAAAGTGTCTAAGAATGTTTGTTTGTTCTTTCATATTAAGGTGATTGTTTTGTTTCAACATTTATTGAATATCCATGTTAGATTCTGCACCAGAATCTTGCAAATGAAATACATTGCCCTCCTCCCCAAATAGACTCACTACTAGAATGAAGAAAACCAAATCGATAGGACTGTATCTTTATCTATAGGCAAAGGTTGATGTCATAGTAACATGAATATATAAATAAAGGAATATAAATAATATGTTCTGATGCTCAAATACTTATAAACTAAGGTTATTATGATATTTAAAGTTTGGGGCATCCAAAGAAAATTCTTCATTACACTATATATACACCCTTTCTATTTAAAAAAATTAATTTTATTGTCAAGGTGATGTACAGAGGGGTTACAGTTGCATATGTAATGTACATTTCTTGTACCTTACATGTGAGCACATTTCTTGTCAAACTTGTTGCCTCCTTCTTTGTTTTTCTCCCACCTTCCCTCCTCCCCAATCCCCTCTGACTTGGAATTGTTTAGTTAAGTCCAACATATTGTATTTTGAGTTTCACTGTTGCATTGGTTAGCCTTTTATCCTTTCTCTTGCCATTTTGATGTGCCACTCCCCATCCCTAATTCAGATCAATGTATATACAATACCCAGGGTACCAAAATCAAATACACTGACAACAGTGGATAAACCATAGGGAAGAAAAATGAAAGAATTTCCCATATTACATTAAAAATGACAATGAAAAACCTCTTGTTTCCATATCTTGGAGTTCATTTCATTTAGTATCTTCTTATATGATCATATGTATATAGCTATATAGCTATTGGAGGTTCCTCAAAAGGCTACACATAGAGCTCCCCTATAACCCAGCAACCTCAGTTCTGGGAATTTACCCAAAGGATCACAAACAAGGTTATACTAAAGCTACCAGCATAACCAGGTTCATTGCAGCACTATATAACATAGATAAAATATAGAACCAACCCAGATGCCCGTCAGTAGATGAATGGATCAAGAAAATGTGGTTTATATACAAAATGGAAATCTATGGGTCTATCAGAAATAATGGCATTGCCCCATATGTAAGGAAATGGAAAGGCATGGAAAAAATTATACTAAATGAAGTGATCCAGACCCAAAGAAAGATAGATACTATGGTTTCCCTCATTGGTAATAAGTAGTATATGTCTAGGCCACCGTTGCTTTTTACAGTAGGAATAATGTTCTCTTTCTATGGTCTTTGAAAATTAGGATATACTTGGAAAGTGTTCTTTTCCAGGTTTCTGATTGTCTTTAGCAGTTCATGTAACTGGTGATTTCATTTATATCAACTATAGCTCTTTGCAAGCTAAAGAGGATAGCAAATTCAATCTCTAACAATATAAAAACACAGAAGAAATTTAATGGGTTCTATAACTGGAAATACTAGGATATCTAGCTGAGGTAGACAATGTTTCCCTCACTCCATCTTTTTGTTACTTTTTCCTCTGGGTTGCATCCTTTGTCAGGCAGGATCTCCTCCCGGGACTCAAGATGAGCGCAATCACCCTGGATTTATAGCATTGTGTAGCAGAGTCTATGGTCTGGGAAGTTATTGTTACAAGGTGTAATTGGGATGATGCTTTTACCAGTTCAGATCTATGTTTTATGCTTCATCCTTAAACGAAGGTCACATTATGAGTACAATAATGGGTGAAACTAAGAGCAGGGTGGTTTCTCAGTAGTTCAGGGTTCAATGAACAAAAGTGGTGTCAAGCTGTAGTGGTACATGCCTGTGATCCCACCCAGTTGAGAGGCATAGTTAGAAGGATCACGGTCCAGTGCTTGCCACAGTCAAAAAGTGTCTGTTTCTGTCTGAAAAAGGACTAAAGCACTAAAGGCTGGCAGTGTGGATCATGGAGTAGAGCACCTGCCTAATAAGTACATGGTCCTGAGTTCAAAACCCAGTAGCACCAAACGAATAAAATTAATGCCTACCAACAAAATTAATATATAGTTATAAAACACAGATTGAGAGGAAGTTTGGGGATCAGAAACAGCAGGAATCTACTACAGCGGCCATAAGAGAAACTGACCTTTTCTTATTTATCTTTTACTATAAATCCTAACTTTCTTTGCCAGACCTGGGCTTGGGACTCAGGGCCTGAGCACTGTCCCTGGCTTTTTTTTTTTTTTTTTCCTCATGGCTAGCACTCTACCATTTGAGCCACAGCACCACTTCTGGCTTTTTCTGTTTATTTGATGCTGAGAAATTGAACCCAGGGCTTTGTGTATGCTGGGCAAGCACTCTACCACTAAGCCACATTCACAGCCCTAAATCCTAATATTTTTGTAATGCAAATCTCAGCACACCCCAAAATGAAATTTTCCCTTTAAGAGAATGGCAAGCAAAGTATGCGCAATTAAGCTCAAGGTTTAATGTTGCAAGTTGTTCTTCATCAAGTCAGAGTCAAATATAGAGTCAGCAGCTATTAAACAAAAATTAACTTGGATAAAATGACAGTAAATTTTTGTGAAACTTGTTTAAAACTGGGGAGTTAGAAAATACCTCATTATAGATATGAATCAGGAGTCTGAATGCTTAATTGGAGCTTTAAAAGAATTATATGTGATGGACCATGCAACTAAGAGTACTTAATATTTATTAGGCATTCCCTCTATGCTTGTACCTGTCTAAATGCTTTTTAATACTGATTTAATGCTCTGGGTAATCTCAGGGAATAGAGAGCCTGCCATTGGTTTCATTGGATACTGAGGTTTGAAGATGTATAGTGAATTATCTAAGATTACAGGATGGTTGAGCCAGCCTTGAACCTTAATTCAAGACCATGGTGAAGTTTGAGAGAAAATGACTTAATCTTTGCTGTCAAACTCATCCCAAACAGAAGTATTCTGAAGCAAGGAAAGCATTTCTCCCATTGTTCATGTTCTAGTCACAACAACACAGATGAGCAGGATTAGAGTCAGAAACACATTTTGCAGGAGCCTTTGATAAACAGAGGACATTGGGTAGGAGAAGGCAGGATTGTGTAGATCTGGAAATTGTTGGATAAGTAGATTCTTGTCAAGGAAAAGGAACAAATGATCTTACCTACTTCTGAGAACTTGCTTGTACCTATGGGATTATGTTTATTCTGCATAAATTGGCTACATGTTTCAGGAGACAGATTGCTGCTAAGGAAGGGCTTCTTAGCAATTGTCCTTTACCATCATGGCATTTCTTCTGCCCAGAATACATTTCTACTCTCTTTTCCACTTGACCTTGAAAATTTGAAGTGCCACTTAGTCCAAGAAACTTCCTTGATTCATTTTACCACTTTAAACTAGGTGTACCATTTCTGTAACTCCAGGACAATGGCTGTATTTGCTGAGGACCCTTATAGTCTTGCTTTGTTTTAGTAATACAGAGCTCTAATTTCTGGTACCAGCTGATGAGCTCCATTGTGAACATCCCAGACATAGCACCTGCTATGGCGACCTTCCTAATGAGTCTCAGCACTCCTGTCCCCGGGTACCTTCAACAGAGAGTGAAAGAACATCGTTAGGGTGGTTAACTCTTACATTAAGTGGAAGGACTATTATATGATTTTTCAAGATCCATGTCTCACTAAGATCCTATCATATTTATAGCCCCATTTTATTACTATTTTGTAGTTGTTGACATTAATCTTAGGTATTACTTTATGTATCTGGCAAAAAAAAAAGTCCAAAATGAATCCCTGGTTCTAAGTGTCAAGCTAGAGAAAAATAAAGCTTTCAGATGTAGGAAGATACAGATAATGGGAACATGGATCTATTATTGTCTTTATCTATCCCTCATTGGGTCACATAGGTGACCCAATAGAAGTCAGAAAGATGTAGACATGCTATTTGAAGGAAAATAGGTGTTGTGTTGTAGACATATACATTTTGTATGGTAAGTTGAAGTGATGATAAAATTAAATTAAAAATAAAAAACTAAAGTGTATCAAGCACTTGTGCAAAATATATTTTACCTTATAGTGACACAGATATTATATATACTTATAGGCAAATATATGTATATATAACACAATGCATCTAAGGTACATTCATGGAGTATTTTATCATATGTATGTAAATAATGCATAAATGCATTTTACATGCTTGGCATGGTATCTGAAGTAACAAAGTACCTTGGAGAAGAGTTAAGTTAATGGCAGGATTACTTGTGAGAGAAAACAACCTAGAGGAAGAGAAAAGCCATCAATCAGCCCAGTCACCAAAGTTTCTCTTATATCTCCTTCCTACTCCCTTTCTGCCTCTATGATTATATACATTATTGTATGGTTTACATGTACAATGACAAATGGAAACAGAAGTGACTTCCAAGAGAAGCATAAAGAATTTTCAAGGAGAAGAAAATTGAGTGGTGATATAAATATATAGAAATTTAGATTTGGAAATGAGACCTCACCTATACATATATGTTTTTACTTGGGGATTGTTGAAAATGAAAAAATTTGGCTACAACCTTGGAACTCTATTATTCATACAAAGAAATGTTAGTTGGCTTCTTTGTTAGCATAAACAACTTTGGCATATTTGAAACAGTGCTGTCATTTATTTTGAATCTAGAGACAGAGAAAAGCAATGTCAGTATGTTTCAAAACATTTTGGTAAACAAGTAGCTATAGTTTTATTTGTGTAATACAGTATCACTAGATTATAGGTCTTAAATGGGACTTTATGATTTTCTTTTAAAATATTTTTATTTAAGTGCCCGTATAAAGGAGGTACCATATAACAACACAGTTTACAAATACAATGCATCAGTGTCATCCCCCTTGACATTTTCACCCCCCTTTGATGAACTCTTTCCCTTGCTTTTCTTAATTTTGTGTTATATACAATTCTTCACTACATTCTATTCCTTCCCCACTTCCTGTCCCTCTCCACTTGGCCCCACCCCTCCTCTTAGATGTACCCGTTTCCTGGGGTTGATTTTGTTGGACTTTGACCTAGTCTTTCTAAAAGACTCTACTATTTGAGATTCCCATAAGGTCTATTAAACTTCAGTTTCTTCATGTATAATCACATGCATACTGCTTGATATATATATTTATAGATTCATAGATACATTCTATCTACTACAAAAGAGGGCAACCAGGCAGCCTTTGTTCCCTAGGCTCTGGCTTACCTCACTTAATGGCACACTAGACTTGAGGATACGTGAAGCTGATTCCATCTTCCATTTCTTTCTGTGTGCAGTTCCCATTGAAAATCTGTTTGAATGTTTTCCATCCTGAACCCCATTTTCTCTTGCCTGGCATGATGAGGTATTTTGTCCTCCTTCTCACATATGATTCTACATTCTCATCCTCAGTGCTTGATTAAGTATTATTCCTTTCACAGTTTGCTCTGGATTCTCTGCAACCTGCCACCTGTGGCAGTAGCTCATTGTTGAAAAGCTCAGGAAAGAACAGAGGGATAACTAGGCATGATGGTGTATACCTGCAATCTCAGCCCTTGAGTGTTTGAGGAAGGAGGATTTGAGAGTTTGAGGCCATCCTGGATGTCAGGATGAGACTGTGTGTCAAGGTAATATTAAAGAGACAAAAGAAAAGAACACACAGTTTTGGTCTTCATGACTTTTGGTATCTACCTCAGTATTAAGCACAATTGTGACACAAATAACAGTTAAGTACAGAAGAAATCACAGTGTAAAGGAAAGGCAGATGGACTGCCATTGATCTAATTTCTTCTTGTCAACATTTGCATCCAAAGAACATCATGTTCTCATTTTTTTAGCTTTTCAAATATTTGAGTTTCTGATACTTATTTGCTTTGCAATCATACAGATTGTAATTTTTATAATACAATTATGCCATGTGCACACTTGAAAGTCTCATTTGTTAGCTGTGTATTCTTAGTCTTTTTACTCAGTAAAATTGGCCTAGATGTGCAATAGCCTATGTTTAAAATCCACTTTGCTGATGGAAAGAAGGAAATGAGCTACCACTTACTTG
The DNA here is from genome assembly GCF_023159225.1 of Perognathus longimembris pacificus. Classification (NCBI taxonomy): domain Eukaryota; kingdom Metazoa; phylum Chordata; class Mammalia; order Rodentia; family Heteromyidae; genus Perognathus; species Perognathus longimembris. The sequence continues at coordinate 96,277,824 of NC_063161.1, forward strand.
GACTTGCTTGCTTACTTGCCCTCTCTCCCTCCCTCTCTTATTTCCTCCTTTGCTGCTTCCATAAATGCTTATTAATACAAGTATATTTTGCATTATTAAAGAGTGCAACCAGCCATGCAGTGAGGTGAAAATATATGGAGGGGCCACCAAAAGCAATTTCACTGCTGAGTTCTACAAAAGTACCTAAAAAATAAAAATAAAAAAGGATTTGCCCCTCCAGGAGTCCAAAGGAGACTATGGAAATAAGTTGGTTTTAAATACCCAGATATGTGCTCCTTCAATGTTGTGAGCAGAGAGCAATGACAGAACAGAAGGGAAAATATTAATTCCTGATAGAATGAAAATAGCCTTTCCCAGGAGCTGGTACCTGAATTAAATGTGAAGTACACTATGTAAGCAGTGTACTGTGTAAGGAATAAAGGGAAGAAAAATCCCATGAAGAAATCAGTGCTTGGGCTCAGGGATGGAAGTAGTGAGACTATATGCTATTCTTTGGCCCAATGGATGCAAGAGTACTACCAGGGCTTGCAAAAAGGCTACTTTTTAGTGTTCTATAACTGCAACAACCCACTTAGGATATTTCATTCAAAAAGAGGGAAGGTTGGTTTACAATTTGGGAAGTTTTGAGTCATGATTTTTTGGTTTTTGAGCCCATGATTGGGTTTTGGGGGGTTTGTAGTGAGGAATTACATGATAGGAGCCTATGGCCATGACAGAAAAGTCTGATCATCTTGTAACAGGAAACAGGATGAAAAAGAAGAGACCCACAATTTTCTGGAGGGCTCTCCCAATAACCTAAGACATCCTGCCCTGCCCCACTTTTTAAGGGTTTCCACCTTCTTTCAGTAGCACAAAGCTAAGGGCTACATGTTAACACATGGCTTTAATAAAGGATTGCAGATACAAAGTACATTTTTCTTGCAAATGAATCAACTTCATTTTTCTTTATAACTGAGTAATATTCCATGGTGTGTGTGTACGTGTGTGCACACACACTCTTGTGCACTTATGGTGTTTGCTTTATCCATTCATCAAAGTTGGGAACCTTGGCTATTTCTACAGTTTTTTTCAGTATTGAACGCACTGTGCTTCAGTAAACACAGATTGCAGGTAGCTTTCTCATATACTGATTTCCTTTCCTCTGGATATATGGCCAAGAGTGTTATAGCTGAGTCATAAAAGGGAGACAGACACAAATTCATCATAATAGAGCCCACCAAACACTGAAAATGGGGGGAGAAGAGAGGAGAGTAATGGGAATATAGTAGAGGGTTTGAATTTGTTCAAAGTATACTAGGTGCATATGTGGAAATAACATAATGCATCCTTCTTATGTTATAAATATGTTACCTGAAAAAATTGTTAAAAGACGACCCAATCTACAATAACTGGAAAGTAAGATTTGGATCAAAAGTACTTGGTGTGGAGTAGGATCTGATCTCAATTTCCTAGGTGCTAGGGAGATATGAGAAAAAGCCAAACCCTGGTCTTTAAAAGTTTTCAAGAATTAGAGCCTTCAAGGTCAATAGAGAGTGAGCAAGAACCTTGGTCATTTCCTAAGCAAATAGAATGCTCAGACACAATCCTCTTCTCAAATTAGGGTGAATGTAAAGTACCTCAGAGGCAAGGCAGGAAACAATCATCCTCAGGGCTAGAAAGGTACATGAAATGGCACCTTACTCACCTTGCCCAACACCTACTCTGCCTTAAATATAGATAGCATTGCTTAAAAGGCTATTTTCCCCATACTTCCAATGTAGTAGTGTGGTGCTGGGCTCTATTCTTTCCTTGGGAAGAACCACCATTTTGTTTTCATGGGAGAGGAAAGAACAACTGGTTTGCATGGGTTGGTTGAAACCAAGAACTAGACAATTAGAAAGAAAGCTTGAAAACTGGAATTGTAGCTCAGAAGTAGAGCACTTGCTATCAGATGTGCAAGGCCCTAGGTTCAGTCTCTAGCATCTATCCATCCATCCATTCATCCATCCATCATCTACCCCAAATAATCAATCAAGGGTTCATTCTCCATTAGTATGCAGCAGAATATGCATTCTCTTTTAGCTTGGCTTTAGTTGCGAGTAGAGAACAGGACATTCTCAGCTAACTGGAGTGAAGCATCTGACCCTGAACAATGGATTCATGGCAGTGGTTTCTTTTGGTAACCCAGATTTGTCTCTCATTTTTAAGGTTGCTGAGGAGAGGAAAAGAAGATTAGAATAAATTTCTTCCTTTTTGAAAACCAAGAAGCTGGTGTCATTTGCTCATTGATAGCTATAACCTATGAGAAAGTACATACAATCATGTATGTAAATATACAGTATGTAAAAATTGGTATATGCTATAGGTGACTGTAAGACCGGGAATAACTATTCAATTGCATTATCCAGCCTACTTCACAAGATTTCCATGACACTCAGAAAAGGTTCTCAGGAAGTTCCTAGCAAAGCCCTGGTACATTGTAGGCCCCCAGTGTCAAAGACTGTTCTTTCCTAATTCCAAAGATGTCTTTCTATAGAATTTTTGTTTACCCCATAGTTTAGGTCCTCACCAGTTAACTTCCCTTAAAGACTTCAATGCCAAGATTACTTGTAACTACTTTCAAGTCCCATGTGTATCTGTAGCTTCTATTATTGATGATGTTCTTATATCACCTTCCTGTGGTTGTACCTACACTATCTCTGTACCAAGATTACTTTTGTAAAGTGTTCTTTGAATGTACTATGCCAGGCAATTTCTTGATTTTTAATATATTTTATCACAACTTGAGAGAAAAAAATTAGAAAAAATGTGTGTAAGTATGTCAAATGAACATAATAGTAATAAAATTTTAGACTTGCCTGCATCACTGGCCACAAAAATATCATTCTATATATAACTTTTAATGACTATGACAAATGAATGTATAAAGCATTACTATATATGTATACACACACATAATTTTTTTCCTGGACCTGGGGCTTGAACTCAGGACTGGGTCCTGTCACTGAGCCTCTTTGTACTCAAGGCTAGTGCTCTACCACTTAAGCCATAGCGCCACTTCTAATTTTTGGGTGGTTGAGATAAGATTTTAATGGGGACTTTCCTGCCAGGCTGGATTTGAATGGTGATCCTCAGATTTCAGCTTCCTGAGTAGCTAGGATTATAGCCATGATCCACAGACTCATGGCTAGCAATAATAACTTAAATAAATAAAGAATTCATTCAGGTACTAGTGGCTCACACCTGTATTCTTAGCTATTCAGGAAGTTGAGATCTGAGGATTGTGGTTTGGAGCCAACCTGGACAGAAAAATCCCTAAGACTGTTATCTCCAACTAATCAGCAAAAAGTGAGAAAGTGGAGGCCTTACTCAGGTGGTAGAGCATATCAGCCAATACTACAAAAAATAAGAGCTTGAAGGCATGAGCTCAATCCTCAGTACACACACACACACACACACACACACACACACTCACACACACTCACACACACTCACATACATACACACAAACATTAAAATTAATCAGGACTATATTTACCCTTTAAAAATATTTCTAACCACACAAAGCAGCGCAGTCAAAAAATTGTGGAGTTGTAGATTCAGTATAAATGACTATTAAGACTAGATCATTAATAATATAGAGGCAGGCTGGTGGGTAAAAGAAGAACTATAAGAACTATAAGTTTCCCATTTACCCTGTGACCATAGACACACTGTAAATCACTCTGAATGTTGTGTCAGACACTAAATCATCCCACTGCACTGTTATAAGCCTTCTGTGAGATGATGGACATAAATCATCCCATGTATTTCCTGATTTGTGGTACAATCCTAGCTAATGGTGGTTATCAGATAGATTATATTTTACGAAAGTATTTCCATCTTACACAATCACTCCATCATTTAAATCCTTATATATTCTATGAGATTCACTCTAAATTCAGACTCATTCCTCCCGAAGCAGTCCTTGGATTCTGTGAAATGCATTATTGTCATGCTGTAGCATGTAAATGAAGACTGTTCCTTGGAATGCACATACAGAGATATTTGAGGTTTTGTTATTTGGAGCAAACCAGAAATTTCTGCATTATTGTCATGCTGTAGCATGTAAATGAAGACTGTTCCTTGGAATGCACATATAGAGATTTTTGAGGCTTTGTTATTTGGGGCAAACTAGAAGTTTCCAAACGAATCTACATGTGAATACTTTAAAAAAAATTATCTTTGAAGACATTATCTGTTCTGTTCTTGCGTGTTTAATTCATTCTTTCTGTCCCAGTGTCTCACAATAGAAGTGCATTAATGTGATCCTTCCAGCTTCCATCACCAAATACACTTGCAGCTAAGGAAGCATATTATCACTGATTTTGATCTATTTTCCCTGGAATAAAATACTTTAACTCCAATAGAAACTTGTTCCCGCTTTCTTGATTTGACAGATTAGGCTCTGTAAGATCATTGAATTCCCTAACAGTAGAATTATAGACTGTTAGAGTTGAAGAGCTTACACAGAGCATCTAGTTAGTTCCTTCTTTAGAGTACACTTCCTTTTCTGTAATCAGGATGAGATGGAAGTTCTGAGAGGTTAGGACATCTTGTGAAGTACCCATCAACAGTGTCCATGACATATCTATAATACCAATCATAGATTTCCTTTTTATACCAAGAACACAATTAGAGTATGGCTGTGACTGATGGGCCTCCTCTTATGACTCATATTAGTAGGTAATACATGAGAGGACATTGCACAACAATAAAGTTATATACTTTTGTTAATAAAAGTATGTTCTGTGAAGTGTAGGAAAATAGACATTATTAGAATGGTTTCCAACTTTCATTTTTACATCTGCTCTGTGTGCATGTATGTGTGTACCTGATGCATGTATATAATCTGATCAATTACCAAAACAGTTAAACTCAAAGCAAACACATGACCATCAGCCACCGCCACAGAAACTGCTCCTGATAGGTTCCATAAGCTTTAAGATCTTTAGGAACAATAGATCACATACAGTTTGACTATATAGTATGCTTATTTGGTAATTGAAGACATTGTTCAACTATATGCCTATAAACAGTTAGAACCAGGAATTTACCATATTTACCATTCTTTACCATATGGACTTTTTGTCATATGTGTACAGAGACTTAAAGCTTTGCTAGTAAGAAAAAAAAAAGGAAGGTTGGTAAGAAGGCAGATGTGAACTTTATCTGATTTGGAGTCATCGTAAACTGTAACTCCAATGAGTCAGTGTATCTAAGGAAGGATCCAGAATGTAAGACAGATGTTTGCTCACTTTCATTACAACTGCTCACTACTGATACCAAACTGAAGATTAGGTAAAAAAACAAACAAGCAAACAAAAGGAACCATCTCAGAAACAACACAAAAAGCATGCAGTTAATTTCTGATTTTGAAATGCTCGTGTGTGTGTGTGTGTGTGTGTGTGTGTGTGTGTGTGTGAACATTTCAAAACAGTGGCCTAAAGCCTTTTCATCTGAAAACCTTAAAGTCTACCAGACAGGATAAACTTTGATTTGATAGGGACAAGTGTAGCTGTATGAGCAGAAAGCTGAGGCAGGAGAGTGTACCCTGGACTTACTGAAGCCAAGGATGGGGAGGGTCATCTAACTTACAACAAACCTGGTATTACTATTCTGTCTTAGTTTCTCCTCTCCTTTGGTCTGGCCTTGTCCAGTGCAGGGTTGACTCTAGTATGGGAGTATAGCCAAGAGGGGCTAGTATTAACCATTTCTGTGAAAGTTAGTACTTTCATGCTGACTACATACTTACATAATGAGCCGCAGAATTTGATGTCTAGTACAGAACAAAAATGCAGAAACTCTTGTTTGAAAGGGAGGAGAGATAAGGCATCACTCTCGACCAGTCATGGTATATTTTATTTGCTAATTAATGTGATGCTCCCTCAAAATGGTGTCCTACACTAGGAAAATACAAGTGGAAACCTGTGGGAAGAAGTTATTGAAGAAGACAAGAGGGAGGACCAGAAGGCAGTGGGACAAGGGGGCTTAGGCTACAGAAGGGGTCGAACTTTTATTTCATAATCCCATTCAACCTCACTTCCAAAATATATATCCGGGAATAAAGTCATTAAGAATTCCAAGAAAGAATATCTAACCCCAAAGTTTGATCCTCTGCTCTGAATGTGGCCACTCTACTGGTGGGCATGCCTGTAGTACAGGCCCTGTATATATGTAGGGTCAGTGGGTGACAGAACAATAAGGGCTGTACCCTTTCTGGCTCCCATTTGGATGATAGCACCTTTTGACATAATTGTGGTCTCCCTTCCATGAATAAGAAGGTGAGAGGTTGCCTTTCTGTCTTTGTGATCTTTGCCAAGGTCCCAGGAAGACTACTGGAGGAAATGTGAGCCATGTGGAAAAGCCATGTTACTATGTGTCAACCTTCTTAACTAATTGCAGTCCCAGAAGGGGGGACTGGCACCACTTCATAGTGAGTGCACTGACAAACATGACTGCCTCTCAAGCAAGCTGGAGAGGGAGCAGATGGATGCCACTTGCATAATGTAGCCCCACATTCCATTGGGAAGACTCCCATGTATTTTTAATAGAGAACTTATTTAATCCCCAGCTTTATCTCAGATCGGAATGTGCAAACAGAATGGGACTTTAGAAATCACCCCTTCCCAAGCAGGCACTTTACCAAACAGAAAAACAAGTCTCTAGGAAGTGATTGCCTTACCAAAGTTCACACATTTCCAAAGATAAAGAGTTTTCAGTGGGCCTAGATTTAGTTACACAGCATTACTCTCCTTAGAAGATTGGCTCAAGTTTCTTGGAATAGAAACCAATCTCAGAGACTTCAGCTTACCAGTGCACATAGACCGAACAGATGTGCCTTTCATTCTCAGGCATGTTCTGTTTTCATGGTGTATTGCTCTTGTAGTTCACCCAAGTTCCAGAAACCAATCCTGATGGATGTAGTCAGGCATTTCTTCTTCCTGGAGATGTGTAGCTTGTGCACACATCCCCAGCTTCACACTATGGGTCTTTTCAGTACTCAAGGCAGGTGTAACAGAACAGTTTAGGTTCAATGAAGAAAGTGGGGTCCTATTTCTGTGTAGGTAGCAGTGAGGTCCTTTAGATGGATTCTGAGTTTGTATCCAAGCCTTAGCCTTAACTGTTAGAGAAATTTTTCTGGGGTGCCAGGGCAGAAAGAGTAATAATTGTGCCACTGTTTACTTCATAGCAGAATTGGATTTCTTTTGCATTTATGTTGTCATAGGTTGAGGACAGATATGTATGTCAATATTTTCAGTTCATATATGGAATTTTCAATTGAACTCCCTGTGAGACTTTGCTACAGGAGGACAGTTATAATAGTATTTAAAAGAGCAAGACAAATAAAGGAAAATACATTGGGTGATCCTGTTAATGATGCAGATACTTATTAAAAAGATGTCATTCTGTATGAGGCACTGGTGGCTCATGCATGGAATCCTAACACTCAGGAGGCTGAGATCTGAGGAACATGGTTCAAAGCCGGAAGTGGCACTGTGGCTTAAGTGTTGTAGTGCTAGCCTTGAGCACAAAGAGGCTCAGGAACAGTGTCCAGGCTCTGAGTTCAAGCCCCAGGACCTGCAAAAAAAAGAGAGAAAGATGTCATTCTCTGTTATTCTGTACATTCATTTATGCACTAAAGAGTAGATATTTCAAAGTTGTTCTTTTATTAATAATTACTTATTTATTGCCAAAGTGATGTATAGAGTGGGTACAGTTATATACGTTAGGCCACGGGTACATTTCTTATACTGTTTGTTACCTCCTCCCCCATTCGCAACTCACCCCTCCCCTTTTCCTTCTCCCCCCATGAGTTGTTCAGTTGGTTTATACCAAATGGTTTTGAAAGTGTTGCTTTTGGAGTTGTTTGTCTTTTTATACATTGTCTCTCGATTTTGATATTCCCTTTCATTCCCTAGTTCTAATACCAGTATATACAGTATCCAGGGTACTCAGATAAAATACAGTGATAGCATGGGTACAGCCACAGGAAGGGGATACAAGAGGTTCATCAACAAAAGAAGCTACAGTTTCACATGGCATATTGAAAGCAATTACAGCAGTTGTATAACACTCGTTTCCATAACATGGATTTCATTTCACTTAGCATCATCTTATGCGTTCATAAGGCATAGCTATTAGGCTCTGTGATCCTCTGCTGTGACTAGCCTAAATCTGTGCTAATTATTCCCTATGAAGGAAACCATAGAGTCAATGTTTTTTTGGGTCTGGCTTACTTCACTTAGGATAATTTTTTTCCAAGTTCTTCCATTTCCTTACGAATGGGGCAATGCCATTCTTTCTGATAGAGGCATAAAATTCCATTGTGTATATGTACCACATTTTCCTGAACCATTCATTTACTGAGGGGCATCTGGGTTGGTTCCATATTTTAGCTATGACAAATTGTGCTGCAATGAACATTGTTGTGCTGGTGGCTTTAGTGTGTTTTTGTTTGTGGTCTTTGAGTAGATGCCCAAAAGTGGTGCTGCTGGGTCATAGGGGAGCTCTATATTTAGCCTTCTGAGGAATCTCATACTGCTTTTCAGAGTGGCTGAACCAGTTTACATTCCCACCAACAATATGGTATTGGCACAGGTACAGGCCTGAAGACCAATGGAACAGAACTGAAGAGAAATAAACCCGCAGAACTATGCCTACTTAATCTTTGATAAAGGAGCTAAAAAAATAGGATCGAAGAAAGATAGCCTCTTTAACAAATGGTGCTGGCAAAACTGGTTCAACCTGCAACAAACTAAAACTAGATCCTTATATATCACCCTGCACCAAAATCAATTCCAAATAGATCAAAGACTGCAAAATAAAAACAGATACCCTGAAAACACTACAAGAAGAAGTAGGAGAAACACTTGGGCTCCTTGGCACCAAACAAAACTTCCTTAATAAAGGCCCACAAATGCTACAAATCAAAGAAAGGTTGGGCAAATGGTACTGCATCAAACTGCAGAGCTTCTGCAGGGCAAAGGACATAGCTCGCAAGATAAACAGAAAGCCCTCACATTGGGAGAAGATCTTTACTGGCCATACAATGGACAATGGCCTCATATCAAAAATATATGCAGAACTAAAAAAATTAAATTCCTCCAAAACAAAACCTCAAAGAACCAACAGCCCCCTCAACAAGTGGGCTAAAGACTTAAAAAGAGATTTCTCTGATGAGGAAATGAGAATGGCCAAGAGACATATAAAAAAGTGCTCTACATCACTGGCCATAAAAGAAATGCAAATCAAAACATTGAGATTCCACCTCACCCCAGTAAGAATGTCCTTTATCAAGAAAACTAACAAAAACAAATGTTGGAGGGGATGTGGCCAAAAGGGAACTCAAAGTTGTTTTTAATAACAATGATTTGCAAATATTTTAGCATTAATTGATAAGGTAATATAGTCCATGCAGAAAAATTGAATAAAAAAGCAATACATGAAAACTATCATAACATCTCATCACCATAATTCATTTTAAATTCTGCCTCTTGAATGGCAGGCAGTTCCTATTAAAAATTCCCTTTGTGTTTTGTGTGGAACTCAATTATATAAACCCCAGAGTGGGCAGCATTATAGACAAATCCAGGTGTCACCAGAGTACAGGTGACAAGCTGTACGTTTGTGGTCGTATCCTGTCTCTCAAACATCTTTCAATTTAGAATTTACATACAACTCAAGACAAACTAATATATGCGTTTTTCTCTGCATAGCCCTGGGGTAAATCCCAAACATTGGTTACATCTATTTGTCATTCAGAGACCTCTCATATAAACCTTGCCCCAAATAGTTTTGACTACTAAAACATCAAATAAAATCTTTTGCCACTCACCTTGCAAACAGCATCTGTGATTAAAAAAGACAAAAGGGTAAAGTGATGAGATTAAAAATTAAGCAAGAGGCAAAAAGAAAACAATACAGTTAAATAAGTAACTACTCAGCCACCTTTCACATGAAGACTCCCACAGACAGGTCTGGGAGGACTCTATAGGATTTTAGAAGAGGCTTACCACTACTCAACTCATTTCACCTGCATTCTTACCTCTTTGTTTGAATTTCCTTGATTCATCAAAAAGGGCCAAAGGGATAGGTTGACCTGATTTGGAATAGAAAGAGTCCAAGGAAAGAGGAGAAAGCAACTTGAGTTTAGACAAGGTGAAGCTTTGTCAGGGAGAAGGATGTGACCTGAGTGATGATGCTGAGAGTTAGGCAGTTTTGCAACCAGCGGACCCTCAGCTAGTCTGTGGGAGAAACAGAAACTTTGATAATGCTTGGGTTGTTTATTTTATTTTATTTTCCTTTATTGTCAAAGTGAACTATAGAAGGGTTACAATTTCATATGTAAGGCAGTGAGTACATTTCTTGTTCAACTTGTTACCTCCTCTCTCCTTCCTCCCCTCCCCCTTCCTTCTCCCCCCTATGAGTTGTACAATTGGTTTACACCAAATGGTTTTGTAAGTATTGCTTTTGGAATGTTTACCAAAGCCAGAACGATTCCTAAGTCATCCAAAAGCCTTGGAAATTCTGGTAGCATCGCTTTAATCTGAGAAATTGATTCTGAAAATTGGAGGCAGAATCTGTATTTTCCTAGGCATCTGTGGTTCCCTTTTGTGGTAATGATTACAACAATAGCTGAGAATTTCTCTGTACTTCTCTATGATAGCTATGTATTACCCTGAAAACTACAGGTGTCATCACTGGTTATCCTTATAATAGCCTTTGTAATAATTCTTGTTCTAATGTCTGCCTCAGATGCATCCTTGTTTGCTGTCTGAGATGTGAAGAAAGTGAATCAGAAAGACATGAAGTCAGTTGCTAAGGAGGGAGTCGGAGAATGTCTGAGGTTGGAGCCCATTGCTAGTGTTCAGCCTTGACACATGTTAAGTAAACACAAAAACAAGCAAGTCCTTAAAATTCTAATGGCAAAATAACCAAAGGCACATTCTTTTCTCCTTTGAAACTTAAGTATTATAACAATAGGAATACACAAATATGATACCAGGAAATTGTCTCCCTGGTAACTGGCTTATTCCCATACCAAGCTCAGTAGTAACATGGCAAAAAAAAAATAGCTACACACATTGCTTCTCTCATATGCAGAAAATATTGTACAATATTTGGACAATAACTCAAGAAAAAGCTAACCATATATATTTTATCTGTTCTGATGATTACTAAAATAGAATTAATTGCAAACTATTGAATTGCTTTGTTAACAATAATTGTGATGTTGCTGGCCCCTGTTAATTAGATGGAGGATAAAAATGTATTGCAGGCTGGGCTCTAGTGGCTCACACCTGTAGTCCTAACTACTCAGGAGGCTGAGATCAGAGGATCTTGGTTCAAAGCCAGTGCTGGCAGGAAAGGTTGTGAGATTTTTATTTCCAGTTAAACACAGAAAAAGCTGGAAGTGGTGCTGTCGTGCAAGTGGTTCAAGGCCTAGGACAGGCAAAAAAAAATAATTGCAGATCTTGAAGTTATTTATCATTACCCCAAACTTCAATTCAATCAAATCAAAAGCTGTATTATTTACATAGATGAGAAATAATCTAGCAATGCAAGTTTAAATTAGAGCAATTTTTTTATGACAGAGGCATATTCATTTCTTAGATTAGGGTTTTTCTAGCTTTTTCATAGTTACCTAGGGAAATAAAGTCAAGATAATCATATGTGACATTGTAAAACTTTTCAGCATTCTCTCACAAAATTTCTTTCTGTTCCTTTTATTAAATAATATTCAATATGTATATTACTGAATTTCTTACCATATTTTAGCTGCCAGTTGGACAAGCAAGATAATCTGATATAATATTATAAAATGGAAGCAATATGTTTTTCTAACCAAATTGGTTTATTGTTCACTGGTAATGTGTGGAGTGGAATGAAGAGAGATACTGCAACTTGCTTTAAAATCTTATTTGAGAAAATATCAACGGGCACTTTGTAACATGAGCAGTAGTTGACGCTACATCTCTGTCCAAGAATATTAAAGCAATTAGCCAGTGGCAGGAAATAATCACTGATGGGACTTTTGCTTTCTCAAGCTCTCAGAACTGGAAAAATTAATGAAGGGCTGTGCAGGATGCAGTATGTTTCTTGGTGAGGAATAATCACAGATCTTTTAGTACATAAGGGAAAACCATATCACTTTCCTAATTCCCCTTTTCGCCTTCCCTGCCAAGAAGGTCAGTTGAAATTTTTGGCTCAACTCCAGAATACTACATGAAGCCTCTATTCTCACCCGTCAGTCTCCTCGCCTACTCTCCAGCCTCATCCTGTTGCTTGATTTCTTCCTTTTACTTTTCAGCTCATTGTTATATTTTTCTAGTTTTTGTGCAGTTTTTCTAGTTCTATAAAAGACGAATTACAACTGTGCAGGCTCGAGACTGGCTAGGTCTGCATCTTGATTTTGTTACTCAAATGTCATATGCTCATGGATCCACAATTGAATCTATTTGTTCATTTCCCTTATCTGAAAATAGAGTAAGAATGCTAGCTATGTGCTAGGGTTATGGTGAAGATTAGTTTATGTACACTAGGTGTTTTTAAAGGAGGTCTGGCAAAAATTTAAGTATTGGAGAAATTGAAGTATGGGAAGAGATGCTCACAGGGAAATGCAACTGGAAAAATTGAAACTAAAAGTATTGATCCAGATACCAGTGGCTCATACCTGGAATCCAAGCCACTCAATAGGTAGAGATCTGAGGATCATGATTCAAAGATAGTCTGGTCAAGAAAGTCCTCGAGACTCTTATCTCCCACAAATTACTCACAAAAAGCCAGAAGTGGCACTGTGGCTCAAGTGGTAGAGCACTAGCCTTGAGAAAAAGAATATCAGGAACATACACACACACACACACACACACACACACACACACACACACACATACACATGCATGTACGCACACAGAGGAAAAAATGTAGGAATGAGTCTGGTGTCAGTAGCTCACACTAATCTGAACTACTCAGGAGGCTGAAATGAGCATTGAAGTCCAAAGTTAGGCTGGATAGAAATCTCTATGAAAATCTTATCTCCAATTAACCATCAAAATGCCACACTGGCTCTCCCCCTTCCAACAAACAAAATAAGTTTACTTAACACTTTATTTGAGTCATTAGTTAACTAATGACCATCCTTACAGAAAATTATGAACCTGATACTGACCAACTGTAACATCAAACAAAGCAATCTTAAAAGATCAATGCAAGCTAGGTGCTGGTGGCTCACTTTTGTAATCCCAGCTACTCAGGAGGCTGAGATCTATGAATCACCATGTATGGTTAGTAGTGACAGAATTGGAGCCAACCCCAAATCTATGTGATGCAAAACTCGATTGTCTCCCTATTTTATATTTCTCCTGCGATTCTGTAAGGCCAAAATATGGCTATAACCCATCCATATGGTTTTGCTTAACTAGGAATCTGTAGCAAAGGAATCTGTAGCAAATCTGTTTCAGTCCTGTGCTCAGATTTTCTGTTCTTCCAGGTTTCTCTGGCTAGGTTTATCTTCTTTATTCCATTATCATGACTGTAGTCCTGTGGCTGCGACCTTCTGACAATCTTTTATCCCTTATTTTTTATGACCCCATCCATTTTTGATTACTCACACCTAAGTTAATTTCCTAGAACACTTTCTTCCATCAAGTCATTCCTTATTACTCATGGTACAAGCTATGCTTTTGTAATCACAAGGCATCAAAACACAATGGCTCAAACAAGAGAGACCTTTCTTTCTTTTCCTTCCTTTCTTTTTTTTCCTTTTGATAGTAGTCCAGAACCTGCCAGCAGTTCTGTTATTCTTAAATATGGCTCTTTATGTTGCTTCCTTTCTCTGGAAGGAAGAAAGAGGGAATCCAAGGCAAAGAACTGTAGCAGAAATGGTCTGTTATTGCACTCACATCAACCTATTTATACCAAAGTCAGTCAGTGATCCCTGACTTATCACTCATAAACTCTAATAACTGAAGATATTCTAAAAAGAGAGTACTGATATTTTAATTATAATGCTTACATATTTTGATAATAGCACTTCTTTCAGATATTTCTCCACTGGATTTGTAAGCTTATTTGATTTATGAGAACTTTGGCAAGCATTAGAGTAAAATATAATAATTGCATGGTCAGCATTTATTAAGATTTAGACTAAGCAGAAGAATGATAACTTGATGTGTTACATTATTAGACTGCTGGCTCTCAATCTACTTTCCACTTGAAATCTATTTTTTTTTTTAATCAAAGCTGTCCAAGTTCCAATGCCCTTGGTGATGAGGCCCAATTTATCCATTTGATTTTCTTTTCCTTTGGAGACTCATTCAGTAGTGTTATATCCATTTTAGAGCAGCCATCTTTTAAAGGAGTTATGGTCTTGGCATATACAACTGCCTGTATATTACAAGCCCATTAGTTGAGATGGAAAAGTCTCCAGCACCCCTCCAGAGTGGAGAATGTTGCTGACATGATGAGGTAAAGGAGGTTTCTATTCATACTAACTGAACAGATTGTGATTGATAATTAATAGAAAGGCAGTCACTGCTCTGAACAGATACTTTGAACAGTTGAATCTCTTTTTTTTTTTTTTTTTTTTTTTGGCCAGTCCTGGGCCTTGGACTCAGGGCCTGAGCACTGTCCCTGGCTTCTTCCCGCTCAAGGCTAGCACTCTGCCACTTGAGCCACAGCGCCGCTTCTGGCCGTTTTCTGTATATGTGGTGCTGGGGAATCGAACCTAGGGCCTCGTGTATCCGAGGCAGGCACTCTTGCCACTAGGCTATATCCCCAGCCCCTGAATCTCTTTTTTTAATCTCTCCCTCTCCAAGCCTCATCAATAAAAAGTTTTTTTAATGTAAATATATTGCTATTTTTGTAGGTATCCTTTGATAGTGAGTATTCTACAACTTAACATTTTGGAGTATCATCCTTTCAAAATACCCTTCTATGGCTTTGTGTTGTTTTGTTTTTTTTTTAAACAATACATCTGATAAGAAATCTTGCCCAAGAGAATTTCAAAAACAAAGCTTACAGGAATTGGCGTGGATTTGTCCCACAGGCTTATGAAAAGCTAGAAGTAAAGCAAAAACATGTTTCTCTGCTCCTTCACAGTCTACTCTTGCTTCAGTCAGCAGCAGAGAGCCAAAGATCTGACTGTTTCATAGTACCATACATCATTCATGACCTGACAAGGTAAACAAGCACATAACAAAACAATTGATGCAGAGCCCCTGCCACACAGACAAGTTCACCACCAGGTTACACTTTTCTCTCATCTTGCATTCTGCTGGTCTAAGACATTTCCTCCCAATTTCAGAAACAAATTATAGATACATTTTGATAATAACACTCCATCCAGTTAGTTCTCTTTGAATTTGCAAGCTGATTTGGGTGATGAGCATTTTGGCAAGTGTTAGAAGGGAAATATAATAATGTGATGGTCAGTACTTACTAAAATTGAAACTAAGCAGAAGAATGATAAGTTGACATGTTAAATTATTAGAGTGATAGCTTTAAATCTACTTTTCTCATAATAGATCAGTATTAGGGAAGGGGCTGAAGGCCATGTTGGCTTTTATAAAATTTCACTTTGGCATATAGGTCCTGCTGTTCCTGCCCAATCTGTCTCTCTCCACAATGCTACCACCTGAAGTAACCCTGTTTGTTCATTTCTTTCTGCATGTACAAATAAAATGCAGATACAAGTTCTTGCCTTTCTTGTATAAAAAGGTAGAATATGAAGTACTGTATATACTGCCGAGTTTTCTGTTTTTCTCACATCTTAGAGAGTTCTTGAGTACATATGTAGCCTCCTCATTCTTTTATACAGATACATATTTTTTTGCTAGGTGGATAGAGTAGAGCTTATTTAACGAGTCTGAAAGCCATTATTTAATAGAAATCCTCAACTTCCCTGTGAAACAGACATTATGATTCTTAATTTACAAAGCATAAATTCTGGAGTTTCTCTAGTATTTGCACGGTAATATCTATCTCTGAAGGCCAAAGAGACTGGCTCATTTTATACCATGACAAAGCACTTATCTAAATAATTCAATATTGAATCTTCATGGTAAAATGTCCTTTCCAATATGCTCATGAGTAAGTTTTCCTGTTCTGGAGGCTCTAAATTTGTAATACATGAGAAACATGGGATGTGTTTGAAAATGTAGATTCTTAGGTTCTGCACTCATCAATATGTCTGAGATGGGTGGCAAGAACTCTAACACCCTACATTTCCAAAATTCATGGCCACACTTGTGAATTGTAACAATGCCCAGATGATTACAAGGTAGTGATTCCCAACCAGGTGCTTGTGGAACCTGCCTTCAATCCTAGCTGCTCGAGGCTGAGCTCGAAGGATCCTGGTTTAAATTCAACTCAGGTATGAAAGTCTCTGAGATTCATAACTCCAACTAACAAGCAAAAATCCAGGAGTGGAAGTGAAGCTCAAGTGTTATGATGCCAGCCTTGAGCAGAAAAAGCCGGAAGAAGTGTGAGGCCCTGAGTTGGAACTCTAGTATAGGAATCAAAAGGGGGAGGGTCAGTCATCCCTGAGCCACACTCTAAGTCAAACTGATGCAGACAGTCTCCAGAGACATGTGTCATTTATGTAAATATCATGTTTCGTGGTCAGTAGTAGTTCTGATCCCCTTACTGCTTGATTTAGTGTGGTGCTCTGGGTCAAGCTTATTTTGGAGCACACTGCACCCTGCCTGTGACAGGATGTCTGACTCCAGTGGATATAGCAAAGCATGAAACTGGCTATCTCTTGTTCCTTTGGGACTGGGAAAGAGTACAATTATCTGTAGCAAATTAGCATACAAATAAGTGTTGCTGGAGTCCCAGACCTTGAATGCAGCAGGAGTTGAAAGTATGTGCAAGAGATTTAATTAGAAAACTCGGTAAGATGGAAAACAGGGAAATCCACCATGAGGAAGAATTGCTTCCTAAACTTCCCTTTCACCTTTGTCTTGTTTCTATCCTAGTTAGGTCAGAAAACATAAGAATAGAAGAGTTTCCTTGAATATGAACAGCTTTGAAAGTCAGGACTTGAAGAACCTATCAAAATCCTATGTGAGAGGATTCTTCATCTATGGTCTTAATGCTTACAATGGCTTTCAGTTTTCAGAAGGAGCCTTGATATTATGAAGAACATGCAACTGCAGAATTGCCAGTGTCTAAATGGTAAGGAACCACAAATGGAGAACAGTATCTTTATTTTACCAAATGAACAGTGATCAAGTGACTTACCAAGGTTACATAGTAAACAGTAGTAGAGAGAGAAACAGGACATAGGCATATGAATTAATATCTGATATTTGATAGGACTTTAAAAAGATGAAATAATCCTACAAAGATTTCTTCAAAATAAACACTCCCTTCCAGAACCTGAAATCCTCAGAATAAACAATGGAAACTCAGCATTTAATTTGTTAACCACTGTTCTAAGCACTTTATCTATTGATTCTTTTGGTTCTCGTCACCATCCTATGAAGTATTATTATTATTGTTGTTGTTATTTTATTATCAGCCTCATTTAATGTTTGAGGAAACTGAAGTCAAAAGAATTTCAAACTCCAACAGTCTAGTCCAGAACCCTTGTTCTTCAATACTGTGCTATGTCATTTCTGTTTCTAAATTAATAATCAACCTTAACTTAGGAGAGTGATAAAGCATTTATAGATCCACATTTCATGATATGTGAGATAAATTAATGATAATTCTCTCTCTTCTAACTTCTTTTCTTAAACATGAGTCCCAAAATAGAGACACACCATTGATAGTTTTTTTTTTTAATTTTTATTGTCAAACTGATGTACAGAGAGGTTACAGTTTCATATATTAGGCATTGGATACATTTCTTGTACTGTTTGTTACCTCCTCCCTTATTCCCCCCTCCCCCTTGCCCCTTTCCCTTTCCCCCTATGAGTTGTTCAGTTGATTTACACCAAACAGTTTTGCAAGTATTGCGTTTGTAGTCATTTGTCTTTTTACCCTGTATCTCTTGATTTTGGTATTCCCTTTCAGTTTCCTAGTTCTAATACCAGTATATATGGTTTCCAGTGTACTCAGAAAAGATACAGAGATAGTGCAGGTACAACCACAGGAAGGGGATACAAGAAGATCATCAATAATAGAAGCTATGGTTTCACATGGCATGTTGAAAGTAATTACAACAGTGATATAACAATCATTTCCATAACATGGAGTTCATTTCACTTAGCATCATCTTATGTGTTCATAAGGATATAGCTGTTGGGCTCTTGTGATCCTCTGCTGTGACTAGCCTAAACCTGTGCTAATTATTCCCTATGAGGGAGATCATAGAGTCCATGTTTCTTTGGGTCTGGCTTACTTCACTTAGTATAATTTTTTCCAAGTCCTTCCATTTCCTTATGAATGGGGCAATGTCATTATTTCTGATAAAGGCATAAAATTCCATTGTGTATATGTACCACATTTTCCTGATCCATTTGTCTACTGAGGGGCATTTGGATTGGTTCCATATTCTAGCTATGACAAATTGTGCTGCGATGAACATTGTTGTGCTGGTGGCTTTAGTGTGTTCTTGTTTGTGGTCTTTTGAATAGATGCCCATTGATAGGTTTTTTTCATGATTAAAAATAAAACTAGCTGGTTATGTTCTAAGATGTCAAAAACAATTATCTCTGAGTCAGATAATAGTGGAATTTGATTTTTGCTTGGTGCTTTTCTGTTTAACAAATCGTCCATGAAACTTGTTAACTTAGTAGGCATATATGTATGTGTGTGTGTGTGTGTGTGTGTGTGTATATATATATATATATATATATGAAACAACATACTACATGCAATACAAGAAACCTGAAAGGTGATTGCCTCAAACCATTAAGAAGGTCCTTGACCTCTGTCAATTTTTAATGCTAGGTTTCAGGTGCCTGGGATCCATTCTTGTCTGTCTTCAGAATATTTTTGTATGAGTATATGACAAAAGTTGAAAGACCAGCTTTAATGCTCTCATAGTTGAAATATGCTACCATAGCACCAACAACTAAAACCAATATGAGGAACCAAACTTTCTCCAATATTTATCTATCAAACCTAACAATGATGAATTGATATGGACTATGAATGAATGGGCAATAGAAGCCAAGTTAATTCTCAGGTATAAAGAGGTGACAAAGGATGAACATTGTGGTGAGAATAGATGAGAAGAGGTAACAAATGTTTAAAGAGGCAGGTGGAAGGAAACCTTTCAGACAGACCACACAAAAGAAGATAGCCTGGAGAAGAAATTATATTCAACTATGATGTCAGTATCTGATAAAAGAAAATAATTTGATATTAAGTATCCTGGTGAATGATTTATCAGCATATGTCTTGATAAGACAAAACTCAGAGTTATGAACAAGAGAACAGAGTGATTGTGGTTCCTCCATTTTAGGTAAGTCCATTGAAGGCAATTTCTGTTCTGGACAGTCACAAAACAGTACTAACATAACTTAATGACACTTCATTTCTACCTGCCCAGACTCTAGTTCCCAAATGTTTTAAGATTTATTGTTTATGTTTTAGGCTCATGAATCGTCTTAACAATTCAAGTATAAAGTTAATTTCTTAGCAAGTCTTCCTAATAGTGCTTTTTTATTAAACATTTTTCTTTATTGTCGAAGTGTGGTACAGATGAGTTACAGATTCATATGTAAGGCACTGAGTACATTTCTTGTTCAACTTGTTACCTCCTCCCATTTTATTTCTTGGGATAAAAATTTGATTTTATCTGTTTGTTGAGACACTAACATGTCTCAAAGTATTCAAGTATGCCACAAACAGCTTTTCTTCCTGATATTTTAATAATAACTGTCACTAACAAAAGTCTTGATTAGCTATCTGTTTCATTTGGGGATATAAAATATTCTGCTTTAGTGAATCTTTCCAGAAGGTGAAATCTTATACCATAATATTAAAACTAATCTTTTATCATTTAAAAAAGATAGGTAGGGATGTTACTCAAATAAGTGATGTTTTTCTGTCCCCTCTGAAGCAGAGCACTATTGGTGGCTGGATGCTACCATTATGTTTCTCTTTATTCTCATGATTCATTGAGAATAATTTACTATGTAGACAGTGGTTTTTCCACGATAGCAAAGTCCTTGGCTGGTTTGATTTGATGTCTAAATTGGTTGGGATTTTGATCACTTTTCTTTCTATCCTACTTCCATATGTTATTATGTTTGTTTGTATGTATGTTTGTTTATTGAAATACCTCGCCTTAATTCATATTGTGTTGCTTGGATTTCAGATAAGCAGACACACATGGCCAAGGCTCTGTGTGAAGAGTGGATTATTTTCTATGAATCAAATGGCTGGGTTTCACTGTATAGGCATATACTATGCATAGACATGCTCTATGATGTTTTGGTTATTTCCCCTCATCCCCTGGATTCTGTTATTGCCTTAGACAATAGGTGATTACTTAAACATTTTAAGTAATATTTTCCCTGAGCATTAATAGGCATTATAATATATATATATATTTTTTGCCAGTCCTGGGCCTTGAACAGGGACTGGGTGCTTGTTGAACTCTTTTTATCAAGGAGAGTCTCTACCACCTTGAGCCACAGAACCACTTCCAATTTTCTGGGAGTTAATTGGAGATAGGAATCTCATGAACTTACCTGCTTGAGCTGCCTTTGAATTGTGATCATCAGATCTCAGTCTCCTGAGAAGCTAGGATTGCAGGTGTGTGCCACTTGCACCCAGCATGGCATTTTGAAAATTTTAATTAATTTAACTTAGTAGCATACTCTTTAAGTACCTAGAAAACTTAGTGGCCTCTTCATTTATGTATGTAGGATGCATGAGTTACAAAATTTTGTGATTAGGATTTGACCATATTAAATAGCCACACAGATAACTAATGCCAGCAGTATCTACATAGATACTATCTACATAGTATCCCAAATGGACAGAGCTCTGAATCATTCATTCTTTTATTCACTTATCAAATTGTTTTCTATTAAGAAATCATTTCAGTTTTGCATGCAAAATGATTTCAACAGCAAGAGCAAATGAGACTTTAGATCCCTTCATAATGCTGTAACAACACTACTCCAACCCAGTTGGAGACATTTTCAGCAACTTAGTACAAAGTCATCTTTACTTAACAATCCTAGTTGAAAATGTTGTCTTCATTGGTTAGCTTTGAGATTAAGTGTTTCTTAGTTCTACAATAAAACCCAACTTTAGTGCATAGTCTGTCATACACAGATTTGGGGGAATTTGGACAAATGTCACTCATAAAAAATCATCAAAGTGTTACAGTAACTTATAAACACTAAGACCTAACTACAGTAACATGTGCTGTAAATAAACAACTGTGGCTACACATTCACCTCTAACTTACCTTGTTTAAATTTTTCCTGACATGTGTGCCTACATTAATTGCACTCTTTGAACAACATACTGAGCTATGACTTACTCCTGGGATTTAAAACATAATCCCAGCCTGCAAGGCTAGATGAACTAAGAGGAGAATGATAAAGCAATAATGACACTAATCATTAGTTGTTTTTAGGACTACAAATTCAAATTTCAGCCCATTATGAGGCTGTAGTATCAAAACAAGGGTTTTGGGGGTATGAGGGACGAGGTAACAAACAGTACAAGTAATGTATCCAATGCCTAACGTATGAAACTGTAACCTCTCTGTACGTCAGTTTGATAATAAAAAAAAAAAAAGGAACACACACACACACACACACACTTAAAAAAAAAACAAAACCCTTGTGTTTCTCTCATAGAAGCTCCAGGTCTTTAATTCCCATTGCTTTTTCACTTTTCTCTGTGTTACCTGGGGTGTAATTTTCTTTTCTTCTTCCCTATGTTTCCGATCTCATGTCAATGTCCTTTAGTTCTATCTCATTTACAAGTCTCTTTCAATGACTTACAGCTTCTTCCATATCTTCATTTCTATACATTTATCTGGAAATGCCACTTCAAAAACAAAATACTTCCCTTTCACTGTTGTGGGCAAGAGTAATGCCAATTCTATTGTGGGTTGAAATACCTTCATTTCCAGCCTTACTTTCTTTGCATTGGTTCTCTACCCTCCTCTCAACTACCTTACCCTACTTGTAGTCTCCTGAAAATGCATTTGTGCGTGCTATCTACTCCATCAGAAATGTTATCCTGCTTTTGGCCATTGCATCCCTCTCATTCTCATATTTCAGTATAGATCCCTCTTTACAGACCACAGAGGGTTCTGCCTTTTGTAATCTACAGAATATCAATTTGCATAAGTTATTTAATAACCCAGTCCGAGTGTCTCATTATTTTGCAACCAACTTAGGTCTGGACTTTGCCACCTGCTGCAGATAGCACATGTTTTATGAAGTAGATACTGCATAAATATTTATTGACTTCACATACATTCTAAGTGTACTCAACTAGGGTGAAGACGCATTGGGAATACTGTGCCAGGTTCCTCAGAGCTTTTAGATCTCCCCAAATACCAGCTTGCAGGAGGAAGTTCATAGTTCTAAGCTGCTTTAATCATGCCACCCGAATGGCTGTGTCCCAGAGATGAAAGACACAGTAGTTGTTGCTTGGTTGTTACTTTAGAAAGAAAGATTATTTTTCATGCCTTTTCCCATTTTATCAATGTTTTCTTGCCTGTTTTCTCTTCTTTTCATTTAATAAGAGAAACAAGATTATTTAGCAAGCAAAATCAGCAGTTGAAAGCATGGCTATACTTGCTATTGTAAAGTTCCTGTATGTTTTGTGAAACCTGTGTTCTTTGTGCATTTATTACGTTGATAGGTTTTTGCAACTAACACTATAGAGTACAAGGATATGACTCATGTTTCCTTGGTCTTGAGTAATAAATTAAAACCATAAAAAAGGGCATTTAGACCATAACATTGGCTGGCTTAATAGAAAGACATAAAATGGAAATGCCCTGAAGAGGAACACCTTATTAGACTCATTGGTACATCCTGCATTTTAATAAAGGGCAGAAAGGTTACAACCAGAGAGTATTACAAAATGAGCTGTCTGAACTCCTAAAGGGAACATAGCATGTTCCTGGAAAATCTGGGGCAGTGGCACTGGGATTGCAGGTGGTTGTTTAATATTTATTATGATCCTTCTTTGGAAGTTGGTGCTGTCTTTAAATTTTCATCACCCAGCTGTGGATTACTGCAGACATCCCTAGACCCTGGAGTAGTAAAGCAGCTACAGAGACTCCCAAGCCCCAAGAGAGTGAAGCCACTCCAGTCCTCTCTCCTCTTCCCTTCTGCAGCCAAGAGGAAGCCTTACCTCTATTGTCACTATGACCTTGTAGGTCAGCAGGGTCACAACCTTGAGTCAGGAACCCCTGGGACACCCTCCCTTGGGTTCAGTAATTTGCTTAGGAGGACTGACAGAACTCACACAGTCACACTAATGCCTAAGGTTTCTTTCTTTTTTTTTTTTTTTGGCCAGTCCTGGGCCTTGGACTCAGGGCCTGAGCACTGTCCCTGGCTTCTTCCCGCTCAAGGCTAGCACTCTGCCACTTGAGCCACAGCGCCGCTTTTGGCCGTTTTCTGTATATGTGGTGCTGGGGAATCGAACCTAGGGCCTCGTGTATCCGAGGCAGGCACTCTTGCCACTAGGCTATATCCCCAGCCCCCTAAGGTTTCTTAAAGAAAAAAAATCAAAGCAAAAATAAATAAAAAGACATACGAATGAAGCTCAAAAGGAATTAGGGACCACATATAAGCTTTCAGGAGTCCTTACCCAGTAAAGTCTCACTGGATATTCATCATCACTCTGGCCATGAGTTATGACTGCATTCGTGAAATGCTGTCTACCAGAGAAGCATACTAGAAACTCAGCATCCAGATATTTTACTGAAGATTGCTCATGTACACACTCCCTATCTAACTTGTTGAAGATTCCTTGAAAGCAAGAAGGGATTCAGCATGAACTAGAAGGCTTGCACAAACAGGCTAGCTACCTTGAGACACTCTTTATCTGTTCTAAACCTGGGGAGAACTTGTCAAGCCTACACATTTTCTGATGCCAGAATAAGGCTAATGTTGCAAATTGGACTTTTCAAGGATCATAGTATCTATGTTGACTTTTTCTGTTTGCCATGCAAGCTCTAAGAATGACTATATCTGAAGACTTTGCCCTATCATTTGTCTGTTTGTTAATTTAAAAGGTTGCATATTCTCCATAGCCCCATATGAAATGCCATCTGTCTACTTCTTCTGCACATCTTATGCCATTGCTGTCTTTTTTTCATAACTCAAATAGATGGCCTTTAGTTAGTTCTTCCAGTGTTCTTTGTGATTTCCAATTGTAGGTCCATGTTTTACAACTAATACTTATATTAACCAGTATGTGCTTAGTGGAAAAGTACGTTTTTTTATACTTTGAATGCTTTGACAAAGCCTTGCTATGGGTCAGATGAATTTGTCATGTTGGACTGCAGGCAGACAAGCAAATATATAATTAGGATGCATGTGGCGATAAGATCAAACAAACAGGTCGTGGTTGATTGAATTTCTGTTATTATAATAAGTAAACAGAGTGTTTTCACATAGGATTGTTCCCTGTCCTAATGGCTGTGAGAAGCATAGGGAGTCAAATGAACCTTTGTTTGAAACCTTGAATTTCTACTTACTGAATAATGTTGGACAAATTACTGAACTTCCAAGAACTTTATTTTTTCTCTCTGTAGCAAGAGTAGGGGGCATCTAGCCTGTGGGTGTTAATAATACCTGTGAAATCATTTGGTACTTCTAGTATGCGTCTCAGTATGCTTCATCCCTGACTACATGCGTGTACTGAAAATTTTGTATGTCCCACGATGATGTTATGGATATCCAAATGGCTTTGGCAGCAAAAATAAATAAATAAATAAATAAAAAGATTCTCTGCCTTTTTAAGTGCTTAGGAAATAATAGCTGTCGTCTTGGAATTGTCAAATGAGGAGGTGTTTAAGTCCAGAAATTTGGTTTTATTAAGTCAAGAGTCCCTTTCCTAATTTCATAGCTCAATTCTGAATGGAAGATGGCATGAGGAACTCATAGCTTTGAAAGAAATCTGTGACTCAAGGCTGAAAATTAGAAGGCTCATGTTGATCACTAATCTATCTACTATATTTTCAACCACTAGTGCACAAGTCTGTTCTTTTGGGTAACACAAACAAGTCTTATTCTTCTTCCATATTTCAGATCTTCAACTGTATAATGGCATCTGTCAAGTCACACTTAAGCCTCCCTCTTCTAGATTAAGCATCTGTGATGTCTTCATTACTCTTTACATACCAGTTTATAGACCTTGCATGCTTTCCAAACCCCTGAAATCTTAGCTACCTTATTCTGTGCATATGCCTGTTAGAACAAAGAATGGTGTGAGAATTAGGGAGTACCTCTAACCAGTGCAGATTTAGAGAGCTCTGTCCAGAAAGTGAGCCTATAGGCTAGACAAAGAAACATATTAGAGGAGTCACCTGATTGTCTATAACTGGACATGTGTCTCATTTGGGCCTGATCTGATGAAAGGGTGTCCAGTGATTGGCTGACAACAACTACTTGTGATTGACTGAAACCAGGCAATTATCTTCCTAAGTTGGGTTCTGCAGGGGTCCCTGCACCCCGGGTGCTCTCCCAACCAGCGGGAGAGGCAAGGAAGCGCACCCCGCCGAGGGTGAACCCAGAATAGGTAACGAGCCGTGAGTCGCCTGCACTCAGCCCAACTCAACCTTTCGCCTGCAGTTGGACAATCAGACGACTTGGGAGAAGTTCAAGCCTGCTCAGTTTAGTGGTGCAGACCGGATCTTAAGTATGGGCAATGGCAAGAAGAGGAGGGTGTAACATACCTAGCCAGGGGCTGTGATTGGTGGTCCGAGCTGTCAGTCAAGGGCGGAAGGCCATGGGACCTCCCTAAGGGGCGGTCTAAGTACTAGCAGGACTGCCCCCAGGTTACTGCCGGCAGCCATCTTGCTGCACATGGTCTTAAGGCTGGGAGGCATGGCCAGCTAGAGCCGCCTTTCCAGTTCCGGACCCGGAAGGCAGGCAGGGCTAACCGGATCCCTCTTCCGGGAGGCGGTGCAAACAAGCATGCCCCCAGGGACTGAGGCAGGTGAGGCTCTTCAGGGCCTCACTCCCGAGGCGCAACAGCCACACACCTCTGGGGCACGGATAGGCGGGGCCAGTCGGTACGCCCCACAGGGTTTCTGTTTCTTTACCTATTAAGTTAGGGTATAGTTCACCTCATAGAGATTAGAGGTAAGATAGCCAAATTTAATTTAACATACCTCATGATGTTATTTCTCCTAAAGGTTATTTACAAGTTAATAGATGGCTTATGAAATTTGAAAAACCTATCAGAATTACAGATACTACAGCAGAAATTTCAATGCCAGAGACAGACTGGAAGGGAAGATATTTTTGGAAACTAGAACAAGAGTCACCAGGTGGACCAGCTGTGCCCTACTCTCCACTTCTGAAATCTGTCAAGAGGCCAATCTCTCTAAGAACTGTATCCACTTGATTATCCCTCAGGGCCAGCCCTCCCATGTCTATGCAGCTGTGCCACTCCTGTCACTGGTTTGATTTCCAAATTCCCATATTAATACCAAGAGGGCAATGAGCCCTCACTACCAAGAATTCAATGAGCAGGAAAATGGAACATGTCTTTTTGAATATAATGTAAGCCTGCAGGTACCCATCAGTCAAATCTCTGAATTTTACACCCACTTGCAGGTAGCTGCACAACTTGCTTAAAACATATATCTGATATTACTTAGGACTACACCAAAGCTTATGTTGGGTGATGCCCTAGGTTCATTTTGTTGCAGAAGTGGTAGCAATTCTCAGCAGACTGTTTTACAGAGTGCAACATCCATATCATGGGTGACATACAAGATTATGTATGTACTCTGTGAGTGATCATTTCTATTCACACTTCTATGGTTATTTATCTTAATGAATATTTGTGCAAAATATGTTATATTTATTTTAATATATATTCAAAATGTAAATATTGTAGCAAGCATGTAGTTACATGTTCTAAGACAATACAAAGATAAATATTTGAATCTATTTTAAGCGTTAAGTAAATAATAGTATAACATATAGATATAGTATACATTGAGACAGTGACAGAACAATGACTAAAATTTAAAAAAGAATACACGACCAGTGGGAAAATGAAGGATTATACCATCACTTGGATAAAATTTGTTCAAATGCCAGCCCCATTGGGTCTCTTCAAGACTGTTTCTTTTTTAAATTTGCTTTATTATTATTTTAAAGGTGATGTACATAGGAATTACAATTACATAAGTCAGATAATGAGTATGTTTCATTTTGTATTGTGTCTTCCCTTCCCTCACTGTTTATGTATGAAAATGGCAAGAAATATAACCTATATACCCTAACCTTTCAGATATGTTTGAGGATTATAGCTAATAATATAAAGAGCCGTAGGTTCCCTCCCAGATAGAAATTGCTTTTAGCATTTTAGGTCTATTGCAGAAAATAATACCCATATAAAAAGAATGTAAAACAAATAAAAAATAAGAATAGAGATCTAGTGGCAAAAATTATTTAAACCCATGAGATTGCATTGACATAACTAGGGTTTACAATGTATAGAGAGGATTTATCCATGCCTATTTGGAGAAAATTATCTGATCCTAACTTTATGCACAAAAGTAAAATGAAAAGATAGTAATCAGGGGAAGTTCAGACTAAATGCTTTCTATATAAAAGTTGACTCAGCAACCTAAAAAGTGTCAGGAGCAATTCAACAAATGGTACAAAGTGCAAAGACTGGCAATCTTTGAACTCATCAGAAGAAAGGGAAGAAACGAACCCTGGATCTCCTGGTTAAATGCAGAAACACTGAAGTGGGTATGGGAATCCATTCTCTGTTGGGTGTTACCAACAGGTTGTTTGGTTGTCTGGAGAAGTAACAAAATAAAAGTGATGTTATGGACTACATCATTCATTCCCCTCATCTATTTGTTGCAATCTAAAATAGAACAACTATGCCTCATTACTAACCTCCTGCCCTTCCAAAGAATTGCTTTTTACTGCTTTGTTAATTTAGCCAATGAATCTACTGCTAGGGCTCTCCCTTCCCTGGTTCAAGAGGTAACCACCAGGTTCCAGACCCTGGACAGATCTAAGCATGCTGTCTTAATTAGTTTGCTATGGCTACCATACAAAGAACTACAGACTGGGTGGATTAAGCCATGGAAATTTATTTCTTCAGTGTTCTGGAAGCTACAATTATGATGAGATCAAGAGGTCAGCAGGTTTCTCCTTATAAATGGTAATATTCCTCCTGTATCTTTATAGTGCCTTTTCCCTATGCCTGTCCTTGTTCAACTTTTCTATTATAAGGATCTCAGCTATGCTGCAATAGGACCCATTTTCCATAATCATTTAATCTTACCTTAATTATTTCTATAAGACCCATATCCAAAACCAATTTATTATAGTTTGTCCAGAAGTTAAAGATTTGGTCTCCAGAGGTACACTATTGGAAGGTGTTATAGAAATTTAGGAGATTTTCTTTATTCATTCAGAATATGCTCTGAAAGAGGGTTTTGGGGACCATCCTCCTCCTCCTCTTCCCTTTTATTTCCTGGACATGAGCTGAGCAGTTTGTTCCCCCATTTACTGACTCTCCTTGCCATCTGGCATCCAACCAGAGGGACCACACAATGGATTATCCAGGCTTAGCCTGCAATTCACAAACCATGAGCCAAAAGAAGACTTTTCCCCCTATAACTTCATTACCTCAGGCATTTCATTATAATGACAGAAAGCTGACGGAAAAGCAATTATATTCTGTGGAATTGTGGTTAAGGCTTAAACATGAATCATAGTGGCGATAACTAATCACAACTGGGTCTTAACCATCTTGGGAAGAAAAAATTCACCATGATCCTCAGCTTCATTTCCATGAAGTCTAATTATCCACATCTGTGCAGCATAAGTTCCAGAGTCAATCACCTTGTCTGAAGTCTGAACATTAATAAACTTAGATTTCCTTTGAACATATTATGAAAAGATTAAAGAGGTAGCATATTGTGTTTGGTGTGTAAATTTCCATTCATAGTTAATGAGTGCTTTTATAGAACCAAATATATTTTTCGCTTTTACTAGCCCTAACTTTGCCTTCAACCATTTTATTTTAATATGCTTATAAGCTTGTTTTCACTAATATCCTGCCACCAGATTATTAAATGCCCTTGGACATTGAAGGTCTAGATCTCATTCCTGCCATTTATAAAATTAGAATAATGCTACTTCCCTTATAGGGAGGCTAAAGAGTTAAGAGGAAAATAGTGCTAATGCACTTTGTACAATGCCTAGCAAGAGGCAGATACTCAATAGATGATAGGCAAAGCTAGAAGGAGTACAGAGTATTTGGGAAAGAAAAGAAATTCTAGGTGTTGAATTGGGGAAGCAATAAAAGAAAGTGTGGAGCTTTAGATCAATGTTTTCTGTCCATAGAAGAAACTATGATTTACACTCAAATCATTCATTCCAAATATCTCTCAATTACAAACCATGAAGAGCACATTAACCTTGAACTATAGCATTTCCAAAACAAGTGCAATGTTACCTTTAAGGAAGTGACAAAGATCTGTAGTCATGTGACTTCTGCCTACATCTACATTTCCTTCAACCAAGTGAGCCATAGGGTTAGAGAGAGCAGTAGTCATCAAGCTAGTCCTCAGAGGCAGTAAGAAAATATTGGCCTGGCATGCATGGATTTGAGTTCTGAAAGCCAAAGCTGCCTTTCTTGGAAAAGTATTCTGATTGAATATGAGAGGATATGTAATAATTTCCAGCCACTTACAAGCCCTGGTTATAAGAGTATATGCTATAAGAGTATATAAAATCTAGGAAAACATCTTTTTTTCTTTTGATTCTGTTACTCATCCTTAATTCTCTATTTTTCTACGCTGGTATGAAATTGTAAAGATACTTGTTATTTCTTCCTTTGCATTTCCTAGCTCAATGAGACCAAGTTGACTCATCATCCAAGACTGCCTTTTTGTGGTTTCAGTTGTTTACTGCACTAAATACAGCCTTCCAGAAACACTAGCCCACCCCAATTACTTTAAAACTGATCAATTTGACTTTATTATCTCCTCTTCAGTTTCAGTTGCCTAAGTGGCTTAAAATTCAAATCTGTTCAAACTAGCACTTGAAATCACAATTACATAGTCACCAAGAAGGCTGCTTTTCAAATGGCTTAAATATGCTCTACGCTCTCTCCTTATCATAGATAATTACTTCCTCACTTGTTTCCAGTCTCCAAGACTACTGTGATCTCACTGTATTAGACATTAAACACACCTGTCATTCATGGAATACTTCCTCTTTGCCTGGCATTGTGTGGAGTGCATGAGCAGCAGCATCTTTAATCATCACAATGTATCCTTAAGATATTAAAAAAAAATAGTCTGATGCCACTGGCTCATGCCTGTAATCCTAACTACTCAGGAGGCTGAGATCTGAGGATTATGGTTCAAAGCCAGACTGAGCAGGAAAGCCTGTGAGACTCTTACTTCCAATAAACTACTCAGGAAAAGCTGGAAGTAGCACTGAGGCTCAAGTGGTAGAGTGTAAGAGCAAAAAGAGGCTCAGGAACAGCACACAGGTCCTGAGTTCAAGCCCCAGGATTAGCAAACACAAACCAAAAAAGATACTCATTGTCTTCATTTTATGAATCAGAAATGAGGACCAAGAAAGTTAATGGGTTTTCCCCAGACTCTAAGACCACTAGTGCTCAAACTGGGTTTACCAGACTCTGAAGACATCTTTCTTTCTTTCTTTTTTTGCCAGTCCTGGGGCTTGAACTCAGGGCCTGAGCACTGTCCCTGGCTTCTTGTTGCTCAAGGTTAGCACTCTACCACTTCAGCCATAGCGCCACTTCCGGCTTTTTCTATATATGTGGTGCTGAGGAATTGAACCCAGGACTTAATATACACAAGGCGAGCGCTTTACCACTAGGCCATATTCCCAGCCCCCTGAAGACATCTTTCTGCCCCACTTCCTGCTCCCAACCTACCAAGAAGTCCTTCCTGTACATCTAAAACATCTCCCATAGTACAATTGTCAGCTCCCTTGTTACTGACACTAAGGAGATGCCAGTCATATATCTTTTATTACTCATGAGCTCTATAGCATAGTGTTAGCCTCACAGCAGGTACTCCATAAATGTTTGATGGATGAATAGATAGAACAATATTTTCAGATAAGCCAGAAAATGAAAGTAGAAAATAAAGTGGCACCTAGTGATCCTGTACAGACTTACATAAACAAAAGCTGAGCTGAATTAAATTTCATCTCACTTCACAACTACCTCAGTGGTCTGTCTCCAGGGCAGAATAAACAGACTCTCTATGAACTTTATGAGTTCATACTTATGAAAGAATATTGCTGATGTGTGTCCTCCTACAAGGGGAATTGCATTTCATAGTAGGTGTCCGTCATGGTAACCAAAGATGCAGAAGCCTGCATGTGGAAAATATCTCAAGCCCATCAACAAAACTATGGCTTCCTAGGACTGTTTTTTTTTTTTTTGTTGTTGTTGTTTAATATTGACCTAACTGACCAGGCCTGTGAGGGTAAGCCACTTTACCTCTCTGGATAAAATTCCTCATCGCTAACATGAAGAACCTGAAAGGTCATCCTTTTACCTCAGTCTCACCTACTATTTTTCATGTGTCACACACGTTGAGGAAAGTATACCAGTGTACCAGGGGAAGGTGGCATAGCTAGCATGTGGCCAAGCAAGCATGTAATCTCACACAATCTAGTTGGATCAAAAGTCTCAGTTCTGCCATTTGAAAGCCTCTTGTAGCCTTAAGTTCTCTTTTAATCTGTAGCTCTTGCGTTCATTGAGGCTCCTGTCAAAGGCTCTCCACCCTGTATTGGATAGTTGACCAAGATTATGTACTCATGAATTTAGTACTTCTAGCCCTTGGATTACCTATTAGAGAAAATCTGAGTCATGATGTAAGATGGTCTGTTCACACTTGCTAAGAATATGATGGACAGGAACTGTTAGGAAAATGGACAGGAGCTGTTAGGAAAATGAACAGGTACCAGCAAGAGGCCCCAGTTCAAGTACCTGAGGGGGCACTCTAATTGGTAAATAGAATTTACAATTTATAATTCAAAGAACTTCTTACTTAAAGAAGTCTGGCTAATGATTTTCCCACTCTGTGATCATGTGAAAAACATCCTGGTTCTCACCAGTTCAGTATTGAATACTTTACATACAGTAGTCAATACTTTATTATAAAATAAGATTTGTGTTAAAATGATTTTGTCCAACTGCAGACTAATAATAATGGTCCAGTCATAGTTACTATAGACTAGAGTAAGTTGTGATATTCAGTAGGTTGGGCATATTATATGCATTTTGACCTATGGTAATTTCAACTTATAATGAGTTTGTTGGGATAGCTTCACTGTAAGCTGACAGGCATCTATAGTTTCCAATTGTCAGCAGGATTATTGAACTGAAAAATAACACATGCTTGTCAAAATTAAGCAATGAAATTTTAAGTGGCAACTTTATGACTTTTAAATCTTTTCTTTCTTACTCAGTTGTCAAATTGATACTCATCATCTATCTCAGCTTTCTGGGTGACTTGGGGAAAGGATCTTAACTTCTCAGGACCACAAACTCTTTTCATATTTAACAATTAATCATTTCACATCTAGAGCACTTTCTCTACAATATGCACATGAATGTGGAATGATTTAAAACTTAAAAAAGAAGGTGATGAGAGGCAAGTTGAGCAACATTGTACAGGTGTGATGAGGCCAAGGGCTAGTGTGAGAGGCGTAACATAAGCCACAACATACTCCTCTACAGCAGGGAAGTGAAATGCATGATCCTCAGACTTTTCCAGGTAGTTGACTGCAAGGTTCTGAATACCTATTTCAGGTTTGAGAGACAGCATCCTCTTCTCTTCCTCTTTTCCTCCCTCCCTCTCTCTCTCCCCTCCTTTTATCTTGTCTTTCTTCTCTCCCTTGCTCCTTTCTTCCTTCCTTCCTCTCCCTTTCTTCCTTCCTTCCCTTCCCTTCCTCCCTCCCTCCCTTCCTTTTTTCCTTCCTTCCATCCTACCTTCCTTCCTTCCCTCCCTCCGTCCTTCCTTCTTTCTCTCTCTCTTTCTTTCTTTCTCTTTTCATCTTTTGATTGTAAGATCATTGTTTGTTGATTATGAAAGTCCATATGCAACATTGGTACTAAAAGTTATTGAAATATTTTGTGAGTGACTGTAAAAGTATTTTTAGTTATTATAGTTTCTGTGATTGTAATATATTTTTATCTGCCTTGAGAAATGTGCTTCTGTACTTCTGGTGGACATTTTAGCCTGTATAAAGTATATTCAATTATTTCACATTTACACCCTCCTTTTGACTTAGGAGA
The DNA here is from genome assembly GCF_023159225.1 of Perognathus longimembris pacificus. Taxonomy (NCBI): domain Eukaryota; kingdom Metazoa; phylum Chordata; class Mammalia; order Rodentia; family Heteromyidae; genus Perognathus; species Perognathus longimembris. The sequence continues at coordinate 96,311,280 of NC_063161.1, forward strand.
AATTTATTTCATCTGGTAAGATGAAGACTTTGCTTCCATGCTAAACATAGTAAATAATGGTAATAGCCACTTGCAGCAAACTCTCAAACACCTAGAGTTGTATGGTTTTGGGTATTACACATGAATAGAGCTGAAAGACCACTCAAGATGATTTTTGATGTTAAACATTATATTGTGGCAATTTTTTTTCATTTTAGTAGATAGAATCACAGGACCTTGCAACACTTACCTCACTACTTCTAGTCCTACTCCTACTACAGACATCACTAAGCACCTATAAACCTAGGTCAAAGTGTCAGAATACGTTCTCATCATAATTCAGGAAGCTAGTAATAGTTAATGAAAAATATGTGCCAAATATCAGTTCCATGTTTCATCCTTTGTATGTATTGAAGAGATAGCTACTTCTCAGACTTCATTTGCCACACTCTAGAACCCAATCAGAGACCAGCCTATTTATAATAGGCTTTGGTAAACATTTGCTCTGAATTTGAAGTGCAATTGACTTAATTTAGTCTCATTTAGCTTAATAAGTTTTTATCTCTTTACTGTAGCTTCATTTTAACGAAATCTGAAAACGCTGTTTTAAGAAAGTATAATTTTTTTATCTGCTACTTTACTTTTTAGATGATCTTGGCTAGGTTTCCTAAAACATCTGACCTTTTAGATTTCCCTAATACATGATATAGACAGTAACATGCACAATATCCTTCTTGATGGCAAACCATGTCCTAAATTTGATTTTTCCAGTAACACAAGCCCAGCCACTAAGGATAACGTCATGATTCCTTAACTCTTTTGTACCCTTCCAAAATTCCCTCTCACTCTCATTTGGTTAGTCTGATATCAGGAATACATTTGATGAAGAGATACAGATTCAGTGAGAAGTAGGTTCAAGTCAATGCCAGCCATGAACACTAGATGGGATAAAAAGTAAAGGATAGCCAGGTGCCAGTGGCTCACACATGTAATCCTAGCTACTCAGGAGGCTAAAATCTGAAGATCGTGGTTTAAAGCCAACCCCACGTAGCAAAGTCCATGTAACGCTTACCTCCAATTAACCACCAGAAAACCAGAATTGGTGCTGTGGCTCAAGTGGTAGAGTGCTAGCCTTGAGCTGAAGAGCTCAGGGATAGCACCCAGGCCAAGAGTTAAAGCCACATGACTGACAAATAAATAAATATGTACATATATACATATGTACAGAGATGATAATTTTCCCTCACATCTCCCAGATGAAACAGAAATGAACAACACATCTATGTTCTGCAATAATCTCTGGTGACAGAAAAGAGAAACATCCAAATAATATATTTTCTGAATTTTCAGAGTGAAATTGGAGTGCAAAATAAAAATGATATGATCTCCTATTTTTACTGTGACTCTGTAAGGGTGAGGAGAGTAGAGTCTCTTGTAGGGTGAGCACTGTGGTTCAGAGGAAACCACAGGTCTTGAGTCTGGTCACGTGGTATCTTCAAGTGCTTACTCCGTTTGAGATGATGACTCTTAGCTTCACTATCTTTAAAATAAGAAACAGAACCTTAGAGAATAAGAATAAAGATCTTGAGGCTTAGCAATCTATAATTTTTTTCCTACTACACCACAGCACCTCCTTTGATTAAAAAATTTCAGTCTAAAGACCAAAACACTTAATCATGATGGGCAAGCAGGGTAGAAATGAACAAGGATCACTCACCTCCAATTACCTCTTTATCTGCCCATTGCTTCACTTCCTCTCCCAAACTCAGGCAATATACATACCTTGTTCCTGTGCTAGGTTCCTTAGGGCTGCCATTTTCCATTCCTCTTATGAATTTGGTTCATTTTCTTTATGCACAATGATCAAATGATACTTCAGGATTTAAAATTCACTTTTCAGATGTGAGTAATATCTGAACAGTGTTAATATAATTTATTTTGAAAAGCATATACACATGTACTCTATGTTAATGGGTGGATATATATATATATATGTATAATACACTTTACATTTTAACATTGCACATAAACAATTGCACAAAAACAAAATTTTGAGACTTTTTTCATATCCTGAAACATAAATACTTAACTCTCTTACTATGACTCTGAATATTTTGGCTGGTGCAGCTATGGTTGTGTGGCATATGGGAGCTATGTGTATTTTGGGAAACCAAGGCATGTCAGGATATACTTTGTGTGACAGAGTCAGGGTGGGCCTCATAGCAATAAAGATAACTGAGAGGGAGTCATGTACAATGCTTCTTGACTCTTGGGCAAACATGGCCAAAAAAAAGGTTGGTAGAGCAAAGCTGTGCAAAAGAAGGTGAGAGTCCTCAGCCGGTGCTATGGAAGAACTCATTTGTCATAGTTTCCCAAATGTGAAAGCTACTTTATAAGATAGCATTTGAGAATGTAAGCTAGAAGGGAATGAATAATTTCCATCTGCTCTCATCTCATAATGGTGATGGCAGGCTGGAATGGAGCCATAGCTCAAGCTCCCGATGAAAAATCATATGTCTCCTTTACATTAAGAATGAGCGATTTCTAGAACCTTGAGTCATTTAATACCTCACAGCAATGTGTCCTGACAGTCCTCTCACATCCACATCAAGGTGAGGCATTGGTTTGCTGAGGCCAACCCAAAAAGTGCACCCTACATTTCAGTTCTTTGAAGTAGCTAAGCTGGAATGTGACTGTCTGCAATTTTTTCTCTTTTTCCCAGTGCTAGTCTCACATTCTAACACAGGAGATTAAAATCACAGAAGTGATTGGAGTGAGCATGCTGAAGTTCTACCCTCTGGCCAGAGAGATGAACAAAGTATCTAGAGAGGAAATAGAGTCCATTAGAGAGTCTCCACATTTAGATGGTAAATGACAGCTGCAATATGATTGTCCACAGCACATACCACCCCCAGATGCATGCTTGGGGTAAACAGGGCAATTCTATGAATGAAGAGTTCCTAGCCACAGGGATGTGAAAAAAATAAGTTGTAGCCAAGTCAGGGCCCAATGACTGCACAGATTACATGAAAGTTGTTTAGCTCTTTACATAAATGAAAGAGGTAATTAAGTATATAAATCTTCTAAGAGCTGACAAGGTACTTTTAGCTACTCTTTTATTTAGCAAATATATTGAACCTATTCTAAGGATACTAATCTAGTTTGTGTAGGAATGGGAGGATATCATTCCATCCTGCCTAACTTTAGCAAAAGTGACAGTAATTTATTAGATTTAATTCCTATAATAAAGTTAGTCATGATATGATCAGAATAGAAATGAACAAAACAATCCAATAAGTGGGCAAATGAGCTAACTAGAGATTTCTAAAAATATATGTAAAAATGGTAAGTAGACACATGAAAAATGACTTAACATTTCTGGCTCTAAAGGAAATGAAAACCAAAACAACACTAAGACACCAGTTAGGATGACCATCATCAAAAATACAAACAACAACAAATGCTTGCATGTGTATGGGGGAAAAGGGACCCTAATCACTATTGGTGGGAATGTAACTAATCTAGAGAGAAGTTTGAAGATTGCTCAAAAAAGTAAACATAGAACTACCCTGTGATCCAATAATACCACTCCAGTATTTATCAAAAAGTTATCAACCAGTATACACTTGAACAACCAAATTCGTTGCTGCACTATTCACCCTAGCCAAATGATGGAAACATTCCTTCCTTCCTTCCTTCCTTCCTTCCTTCCATCCATCCTTCCTTCTTTTCTCTTCCTTTCCTTCCCTTCTCTTCCCTTCCCTTCCCTTTCCTTCCCTTCCCTTCCCTTCTCCTTCCTTCCTTCCTTCCTTCCTTCCTTCCTTCCTTCCTTCCTTCCTTCCTTCCTTCCTTCCTTCCTTCCTTCCTTCCTTCCTTCCTTCCTTCCTTCCTTCCTTCCTTCCTTCCTTCCTTCCTTCCTTCCTTCCTTTCTTTCTTTCTTTCTTTCTTTCTTTCTTTCTTTCTTTCTTTCTTTCTTTCTTTCTTTCTTTCTTTCCTTCTTTTTTCCATCAGTCATGGGGCTTGAACTCAGGACCTGGGCATTGTCCCTGAGCTTCCTTGCTCAAGGCTAGCATTTTGATCCACAGTGCCACTCATGCCCACTTGTATTATATATATGCCAGTTTCTAACTTTGAAACCTTAATTTATTAAAATGCCTTCAAGGCATTACAAGAGTCAGTTCTAAAACTATTGGCATATTTGAGGTGAAACCCTAGGACTTCTCTATGGGAACTTTGGTGCTTATTACTTTAGAGAGTAATTCTGAGTATTTCTTTAATAAATTCCAGGGTATTTAGAGAATAAAAAAAGGCCCACACATAGGAAATATCAGAAACCAGAGAGATGTTAACTTTTCCATTGGTCCCCAATCAGTAATTTCTTTGGTTCCCCTACAAGTTCTTATGAAATGCATGTGCTGTTTTAGAAACACTTTGGTCATGGAAAACCCATCTAAACCATATAGTGCTATGGGTTATATGTATACATGTGTTGTCACTTTCTTTTCCCCTTCTTTCTTGAACTATTATGAGTTTCTTCTAGAGCCAGATGCTGGTGGCTCACACCTATAGTCCTAGCTACCAAGATTCAAGAATCTAGTTTCAGAGCTGCCAGGGAATAAGGAACCCAGAAATTTTATCTCTAATTAACCTGCAAAAAGCCAGAAGTATACACCCAAAAGGTGACTCCTCACAGAGTCTAGAGAGCTCTGTTTCTGGAAAAATAGGGCTACCCTTAGACCAAGTAGAATTTCTCTTTACTGCAGATCCTAGGAAAGCTGTAATGTGGAATCCACTTGTAGAGATACCATAGGGCTTCTGACAACATGTAGACTCTCCCCAGTGAGCTGTTGAAAGAAACATAGGCATTTCAGAAACAGGAGGTAAAACATTCTTGCCTAACACCTCCATTACCTTCTCCACCTTCTATGCCTAGTTAGAGAGACAGAGATGGTTGACTTAATTATATAGAATTTCTACTTGCAAGTTATACTCTTGCTTTAGTTCAGAGACAATTCTATTATTTTAAAGCCACCGAATATTAACCAAGACAAACCCGAATCCTGGACCATGGAAATGATCAGTAAACTTAGCCATTTATCAGTGGCTTACACCTGCAATCCTAACTAGTCAGGAAGCTTTCAGCTCAGGCAGGAAAATCCTCCAGACTCTTATCACCAATAAACTACCAGAAAGCCAAAAAGTGAAATTATAACTCAAGTGCTAGAGCCCCAGCCTTGAGTGAAAAAGCTAGTGCCCAGGCCCTGAGTTCAAGCCACAGTATTGGCACAGGGAAGAAAGAAAAGATAGAAAGAAAGAAAAAAGGAAGGAAGGAGAGAAAGAAAAGAGGAGGGAGGGAGGGAGGGAGGTAGGGAGGGAGGGAGGTAGGGAGGGAGGGAGGAAGAAAAAAGGAAGGAAGGAAGAGAAGGAGGGAGAGAAGAATGGGGGAGAGGAAGGAAGGAGGGAAGGAAGGAAAGAGGGAGGGAAGAGGAGAGATGGAAGGAAAGAAATTAAGAAAGAAAGAAAGAAAGAAAGAAAGAAAGAAAGAAAGAAAGAAAGAAAGAAAGAAAGAAAGGAAGGAAGGAAGGAAGAGAAAATAAGGCTAGTAGTGGAAGATCTGGAGTCAGCAAATAATTGACAATCTGTGAAATCTCTTGGGAGAGGGAACTGTGCAGCAGATAACAATATTTTGATACTTGAAAGAGAAGCATAATTTTTTGCCACTTCATGGGCTTGCTAATTAATTATTCAATTTCCAAGGTACTTGTGTGAAAATTGCCTTTAGGTAAGTCTTGTTTAAAAGCTCACAAATATCAGGTTGCCAAGCATTATTCATGTGGTGTTTCCCAGCACGAGGTCCCAGACGTGTATTTCCTACAGACGTGTATTTCCTCCTCTGTGGTAAGAGTGTTGGGGGTTACAAGTGTAAGAAATATTATTGGCTAGATCATTCCTGTTAAGTCATGTGGCAGCCCAAAAGAGGTAGACAGTGGATAGTAAAGAATCCTGCTGGGTTTTGCCAGATTTTTCTAAATTATTTGGCCATGGAACTTCCAATTATATGAGCTAGCAGCTATTCATTTCCCTCAGAACTATTGTTAGTTGATAGACTGAACTATATGAAGAGCCCTCTTAAGTGTTCTTTCCTGAGTCCCTCAGCCTGTGCTTAACACTTTACAGTAGAAATCAAACTCACATTAGTTCCTTGATTCTGCCCTAAGAAAACTCTAGTGTTTCTTTCTTCAAGTAAAACATTTCTTTCTGCATTGCTTATGTTCCATTTATCCCTCTCTTTATCTTGACACTATCTGATTCTCTTATGGAACCTATGAGTCTCATGAGCAACCTGAAGGCAGAATTTATACAACTATTTACTAAGTACCAATGATATAACATGATGTAGGTACTCTAGTATCAGCAAAGAATTTAAGAGGTCAGCTCAGTATGTCTTCAATGAATTTATAACTTAGCCAAGAAGAGAAGCTATTGGTTATGTAGTTATAACACAGAAATGATTCAGCTGCTATAACAGGAAAAGCTGATGTCCAGATGGAGACCAACTAAGTAGATGATATAGAGGAACATTGAGATGGCCATCTACTGGGTAAAAACATTGTAAAACTAAGATGATAACAACATCATAAAAATCTATAGGCTCTACAATGGAGAATCTCTTCACTCTGAAAGTATTAGAGAGCAGTGTCAACTAATCCTGGAGAGGAAGTTTGGAATTCTGTTACAGTCTTAAATGTCAAGTTGCTGAATAAGACACTATGGAGGAAGCAATGAAGGCAATTAGAAGCCCACTGAATGTCTTCTTTACAATATAATAAGAACAGTAGAATAATACATTATGATTGAAAGACAATTACTAGAAAAATGCTGTAGTGAAAGGATGATTAGAACTTGAACCTATGGTCAATTTTATGGAAATGTAAAGAATATAAACAGACTCAATGAAAATTCTGAAGAAATTGATCACAAAGTAAACAAAAACCAAAGATTAGCCCGAGTCTTTGCATTTTCTTCTCTTGACCGTCCAATGAGATTAATAGAATCCAGCTGTGCTGACGGGGTTCTGGTTTGGTGCAGTCCTTTTAGAGATGACATTTCTATGCAATCAGAGACTCATATCTGCTATTAACCTGCAAAAAGCCAGAAGTGGATCAAGTGATCCTCTGTGGGTCGAGTGATCAAATGCTAGCCTTGAGCAAAGAAAACTCAGGGGAAGTGTCAAGGCCCTGAATTCAAGCACCTAGACTGGCATAGAGAGGGTGGGTGAAGGAGGAGAGGAGGGGAGAAGTAGAGGGGAATAGAGGGTGATTGTGGGGGGGAGGGGAGATGGAGAAGAAGGTAGAGATGGGGAGAGAGAAGGAGAGGGAGAGATGAAGAGGGAAAAGGATAAATGAAGTATGATTTAAAAAAAACTCTGAAATTAAGGGAAAGAAAGTCTCAAACAGTGGTGTGGCATCTTCATAGACGTGGAAGGATCAAGGACTGCTGAGTCCTGGGCATAGAACATCTAGCAAATCACTGATCTTGAAGACAGTGATTCCAAGCGGGCAGTGGAAAGCTTAAAAAACTGCAGGTTACTGGATCAGTCCTTTCTTCTCACCTCAAACATTATTATAGATTTGTAATAACACTAGAGAAGAATATTTCCATCAGAAAGAAGATAAATGGTAGGGAATATGAATACATAAGGATATCCATGTAGCAAACAATGGCAAATCTGAACTATTTGCCCATGAAAAGAAGATGAGAGAAGGCTCTGGTTTTGAAGACCAACTCTCCCTTTGTTAGATCCCAGTACTGTAGCTGATACTATTCAGTGACTCTCCAGTAAACTGAAGATATGCATCAGCTATTCACTTCTACTTGCTGTGCTAGGCAAAATTTATTATAAGGCTATTTAAATATGCCTTAATTGAAGTCACCTCATCCAGGCTCATGTTTCTCTTCTCTCCAGAAACCACCCCCAAATTCTATCACCTATCCAAATATACCAACTGGACAACAATCCCCCCCCCACACTCCCTGCACTGATTGCCAAAGTTGATATGTACTAATATTTGAAGCTCTCTGCAAGGAATTCGGCTACTACACAGTTGGGAGAGAATACACCAGACTTGGTTTTAGCCTAAAAAATGCAGCAGTATGTGCATTCTTTCATTTATGTGCTTAAATGCTCCAAGATCTGTTTTGCAAAGATATCAAAATTTCAGTGCTACTCATAAAACTAAGTGTTTGGGACTCAGTGTATGCTTGCAGTCCTCCAAATGCAGTCAGGCCCCGTGTAATCCCAGGAAATAGGAATTATCGCAACTCTTGCTTTTTTGGAAAAGTCATTTCAAAGTCTGTGTACTGGTTTTCTTCATGACACTGATTTTATTACCTATAATTTAACACAGCATGGTGCTTCCTGATGAACTGTTTATAGCTCTTGCATTTTTCCCATCTACCAGGTATGCAATGCTTATTTAAATTAAATTTGTCCTTTCTTATTGAAAACCTTGTAAGGATTCTGCTCTTTGAAAAGGATGACGAGTTATACAATTGTAATCGAGGGCTGTGAGAAGCCAGAAGCTTCTATTAATTAGAAGGCAGCTTTAGTATTTCCAAAGGTCATTTAGTTTACAGGTAAATCTTAGCTTGGGTACAGGAAATTGGAAGGGTGAAACTGAAGGAGATCTATTAAGAAATACTATAAGAAATATAGAGATGGTGTAGTCTCGCTAATTGTCATGTGTGCTTGTTCAAAGAATACTGAAAAGGCATCAAAGCAGATGCTGGTGGCTCCTGCCTGTAATCCTAACTATTTAGGAGGCTAAAATCAGAGGATTGAAGATTGAAGCCAGCCTAGACAGAAATGTCGATGAGATGCTTCTCTCTCTCCAGTTAACCACCAAAAATTCAGAAGTGAAGGTGTGGCTCAAACAGTAGAGTGCTAGATTTGAGCAAAAAGCTCAGGGACAACACCTAGGCCTGGAGTTGAAACCCTAGTACACACACACACACACACACACACACACACACACACACACACACACACCATTTTAGCATACATACTATTTAATTGGGTGCCAAGGCAACATTACATAAGTATCCACAATTTGCCTGTGAAGTGGCCTGGTACATATCAAGCAGAAAACTTTGCCCAGTACATAAACACTGACAAACAGCAATGCAGTTTGTACAATGGAGGCTAAGATAATTGATTAACTTAACTAAATACAATATATCCCAAACTTATTTGACACTTACCCCTTCGTTTTGTTTTCAAATAACTTCAACATTTTATGTTATATATTTTAGGAAATGGGCATGAAAAGGACACATTCAGACAGCTGTGACATTCTCTTAATTTTTAATCATTAGTTTTCTGCACTCAAAAAAAAGGAAGAAATGTATTCCCTTGAAGACAGAAAGATTTCATCAGGCATATGGGTATGTGTATGTATTATTATGTGAAACAAACCTCACATACACTTGATGTTCAGTGTTGTTACTATATCTTTATTTTAGAAAGACAAATGCACAATAACATAATAAGGAAGGAGTAATTTGAGTCAATGATAACTTGGGATGGATGAGGTCATTGGCTTATCTGGAGAAAAGCATTCTATTGTGAATGTACAAGGAATTGTGCTAGCTAAATCTTGGCTGAATAACTAGAGACAAAACACAGCTGAGAGACTAGGGAAAGGGAGAAGAAAAACTGAATGTGGCAGAAGCAGAGGCAGGAAAAGTATGAGTGTGAGGCCAGTCTCAAAAATAAATAACTAAATAGGGATAAAGTAATAAAGAATGTCTGGAATGTGGCTGGGAAAGCCTATTGGCTATTAACCATTTCAAGTACTCTACCTAAGTCTCTAGCAACCCGTATCCTGTCTTACCTTGGAAGTGTGTCCTTTAATAGTCGTGCCTTACCCTTTGAATTTAGAAAGATCATAATCATCCAAATGCAATGATCTGGGACTTCTCAGAAGCCATCAGTTAGAATTAGGCAGAATAAAATAGGTATGTGTGTATACTAAGGATAGGTTACTCTACTATACTGTAACTCTGATATTTTGTAACTTTACAATGAGTTATTTATAATCAAATATAATACCAAGAATAATAACACGAAGAAACTGCACACATCTGAAAGGTTTATTGCAGTTTAAAAGGAAAATACTGTAAAAAATTTCATTGTTGACACAATTTGGTACCTCATAAATACTGCAAAATGGAATGAAGACTCTCTATACATGTCATCAGATTTCCTAAATTTCAACATCTTATCACTTTATTTTCTGCTTCCTTATTGCCATCACACATAATATGCATACACACACACACACACACACACACACACACACTTCTGTAATAACTAAGAATACGTTTCAGACCTATGTCTGTTTTTAATTTTTTCAATGTATTTCCCCAAACCAAGAGGCATGCTCCTTTTTTAAAAAATACAACAGTACCTACCATAGTACATTGATAAAATTTAGGAAATCAATATGAATAAAATATCTAATTGGCCAAACTTATCCAGATTTTGCCCAAGGTTCCAAAATGTTGATTATAAGGAAAGTCTAGGAATGTAGTTCAGTTTTCCTTCATCTTCCATGACCTTGATGCTTTACAAGAACATAGGACAGTTATTCTGGAAACTCTCTTAGTACTTAGGTTCATCTGATACCTTCTCATATTGTATTTGTTTTACACATTTTTGTCACAGACAAGCTCATGTGCCTCCCTGGGCACATTCCATACTGCTGTTTGTGTTAGTACACATCACTAGCTTGAGGAAGTGTGAAACTCACTTAGGTCTCTTTTCTCTTTTTCTCTGCTTCCTTTAGTCATGATGCACATGCCTATAATTAAGGTTCTAGACCTTGTTACAGCATTCGATAGCGATTTAAATCACCAACTGGTGATGTAACAAAAAACAACGTCAAAGACATTTTAAAATGTATGTATCAGAGATAATCAGTACACCACGTGAATTACTCTGCCTTACAAAATGACACCTTGAAAGAAAATAAAAAGGTTTATATACAGCATGAGAAAATATCTCTAACACCTCTAACATCGCTAACATCTCTATCTACAATAGCCAATGACATGGAGACAGCACAGCTTAGAGTCATAGAGACATGGAAGGCAAGATCAGAGTGATGGACAGCTATGCATTTTAAGGATCTGTTATGCAGAAAGCTTTGTTCACTAATGTTGACACTGAAGTATATTGAAGACTATTGTATGCTTCAGGGGTAAACTATTTATATGAAAAATTTTACCTTTAACCACCAAGATTCCATTTTGCTTAAAGACATAAATGACTCTGTTTTTCACCTTTACTCAAGCAATAGACTAGTTTGTACAAGATTGAAAGCATATCTGAAGCCTGTAGAGATTGTTGTGAAAAACTACAGGCTTTTCTTTCTTTGGGTAAGGACTCTAATTTGCTTTTCCCCTTATTTGGAAATATGTCAAAGTGTAGATTTTCATACGACTTATGGTATGTTTTGGACAAAGAAAAAACATTCAATGCCATTTTTACTATTATCCTTATAATCAAATTAATAAACATTATCATTTTACATCTCTATGATAAAATATGACTATTTAATGAATTAAAAACTATAACATCTACTGAGCAATTATTACACTCTTGGTACAGCATATACTAATAAGTTCTCTCTCCCTCCTCTCTCCTTCCATCTTTACCTTCATCCATCCTTTACTCTCTCTCATTTTCAGTGATATTGCTTATTTTGTGGTTAATATTTTATATCTTTAAATCAGTATATATTACAAGAATAGTGTTTTGTAATTCCCACCCCCATTCTTTTTTTTTAAGGTATTCTTTTTTTGTTTTTTGTTTTTTTTTCTCAAATTTTTATTATCAAACTGATGTACAAAGAGGTTACAGTATCATACGTTGGGCATTGGATACATTTCTTGTACTGTTTGTTGCCTTGTCCCTCACCCCCCATTCTTTTTAGACAGTATATATCCTGGCTCCCCTTCTTCTTCCCTTTCTCCCCTTTCCTTTCCATGTTTCTCTTCTTCCTTCTCATTTCCAGCCACTCTCATATCAAACTGAATTACAGAGAGGTTACAGTTTCATACATTAGCCATTGGATACATTTCTTGTACTGCTTGTTACCTCGTCCCTCATTCCCCCTCCCCCCATCCCCTTTCCTTCCCCCTCCCCCATGAGTTGTTCAGTTCATTTACACCAAACAGTTTTGCAAGTATTGCTTTTGTAGTTGTTTGTCTTTTTTTACCATGTGTCTCTCGATTTTGGTATTCCCTTTCAGTTTCCTGGTTCTAATCCCAGTATACATGGGTTTCCAATATACTCAGATAAGATACAGAGATAGTGTAGGTACAACCACCAGAAGGTGATACAAGAAGATCATCAATAATAGAAGCTACAGTTACACATGGCACATTGAAAGTAGTTACAACTGTGATATAACAATCGTTTCCATAACATGGAGTTCATTTCACTTAGCATCATCTTATGTGTTCATAAGGGTATAGCTATTGGGCTCTTGTGATACTCTGCTGTGACTTGCCGAAACCTGTGCTAATTATTCCCCATAAGGGAGACCATAGAGTCCATGTTTCCTTTGGTCTGGCTCACTTCATTTTGTAAGTCATTTCCAAGTCCTTCCTTACAAATGGGGCAATGTCATTCTTTCTGATAGAGGCATAAAATTCCATTGTGTATATGTACCACATTTTCCTGATCCATTCATCTACTGAGAGGCATCTGGGTTGGTTCCAGATTCTAGCTATGACAAATTGTGCTGCGATGAACATTGTTGTGCTGGTGGCTTTACTGTGATTTTGTTTGTGGTCTTTTGGATAGATGCCCAAAAGTGGGGCTGCTGGGTTATAGGGGAGTTCTATGCTTAGCCTTCTGAGGAATCTCCATACTGCTTGCCAGAATGGCTGAATCAGTTTACATTCCAACCAGCAATGAAGTAGGTTTCCCTTTTGGCCACATCCCCTCCAACAATTGTTATTGTTAGTTTTCTTGATATAGGACATTCTTACTGTGGTGAGATGGAATCTCAATGTTGTTTTGATTTGCATTTCTTTTATCAACATGTTCTCTTAAACATGTGCATATTTTTCATCCCTGGCAATCAGGAGAGAATACAGATTTTATCTTCCTATAAATCCATTTCTTCTTTTAAAGGGCATCTACTGATGTTGTTCTTAATAATTTTGGCACAGACATGTGGTACATTTTCCTGTAATTTTAAAAGTTTATATCAGACTTGTTTTTCCTAATTTTCTCATTTAAAGTGTAGAGGTAACATAGAAATGAAATGACAGAATAACCTCTAAGAAAATATAGGGCTGAGGATTAGATTTTTGGCATTGAGGACAGGGTGAAATCATAGTACATAGTGCCTTGGTGTCATTTGTACTGTGATCTCCCCCAGTGGCCTGTCTTCAGTTTTAGAAGTCTCCCAGCAGTTTTTGGATGCAGAATGTTGTACATTATGATTCCCCCTCCCTCTCCTTTTCTGGGACACCATGTCTCATCTTCTGGTTTTCAGTGGAAATGTGAGACGCTCTGAAAACTTTTCCTGATCTCACTATGTCCATATTTCTATTGAAGTATTCCAAAGGGCCAGGCATCCATCTGAATTCCTGGTGTCTAATACTTGGCCTGGCTCATAACTACTTATTAAATACTTGTCAAAGTAGGTGAGGGAGTTGGTAGAGGAAAGAGAAAATCAAAGAAGAAAGAAAAGTAGACAAGAAGAAGAGGTATATAGGAAAAAATGTGTAAGGCAGAATGGAGAGACCAAAAGCAGGAAGGAAAGATTCTTAGTCATGTTAGTCGATAATTACATTGTCATGAAATTTTACTGGATTTAAGACCAGTAGAAATGAGTTCAAGTGTAAACTCTTGCATTCATCCATTCTATGTTACTGGATATATTGTTTTCTCTCCCTGGATCTCAATGTCCTTATCAGCAAAATTAAGGTTTCAACTTGAAGACAAGAGGCATCCAGGTCTCTTCAAATTCAATCATTCTTCTGTTCTACAATTGGGAATGGATAAGTGTTCTCAAATGCCTGATAGACACTTCTTCACTTGCTTTCCAACTCTTCAAAATACCAAACAGCCCCTGGCCTTGAACAATGCAAATCTGTTTGAAAACACTTTACATTCTATCACTCCAGCTTGTTATCTCACTAAGCTGTCTAAGACCTTTGAAAATTCAGTAGGATCATTAAAATCAATTCTTAGACCTTTGTTCCTTTGTAATCGGTAAGCACTCTGTTTTCACTAAAGCTAGGAATAAAAGCCTTAGCTGCTAAAAGGGTTAGGCTGTCATTTATTTGCATGCCCTAAGTGGTATTTTCTAAAGGACCAATGCTGTTACAGGTTTCTTCTCATTGGATTCTCTCTTGGCACCAAGCTTTTTGGAACTGTAAATGGATATGAAGGAAGAATGGCCAAATGACTTTAATTTTGCACTAGTAGGCTCTTGTTCATTGCTGCATAGATCTGGTGTGATACATTTCATTGAGAGGACAGCACATCACTGTCCCTTCATAATGGTGTTCTGCAGGCAGTTAGCTAAGACAAGGAGTGAATCACAGCTATCTAACACACATGAGGACTGGGGTAAACAAGAGATACTCCATCTTGTAAGAACTTTCCTCGGTGATAAGCAAGAGATTTGACTTTGGTGTTTTTTCTGTATGTGTGTATTTGTGTGTGCATGCACACACATAACATAGTATATAGTTGTACAAAGGGGTTTCAATTCAACACATATGTTGTCACCCCTTCTATCATTTTCCTCCCCCATCTTTACCAATCCAAACCATCCCCTCAAGTTACCTAGCTCCATTTTTCACATATAAATGTTTTACCAAGTAAAATTAAGTCTATCCGAAACATTGAATATATGTTACGTATTCATCAGTGTGATGGTTTGCTTATTACAAAATCTTACTTTAAGGTTTCAGGTATAACTATTAATTGGTTAAAGGGAGTTAACTGTACCAACCTAAGTAACTGTATTCTGAAAATTTCTTCCTTGTTACAAGTGTAGTCATCATAGGAATTGATAAGGTTGGACAACCAGTATTCAAATAGTTTGCAATGAATAGCCTAAAAAGAAAATAAATAAAATATGGTTTGTCCACAGCAGTATGCATTTCCTCCAGGTTGGTGTTCTACAGTTGTGTGTGTTCTACATAAACCTTTGTGGTAGCTACTCTTATTGGTTGTGTCACACTGTTTTACTGTGACTACTATGTCTCATTTTCTTCTTGTCTCCATCACAACTTCCTGTCATCACAGTTCTTAGTAAATACAATCATGTCATGGTTGGTTGTCTTAAGGATTGAATAATTTTAAAACAACTTGTTGGAGTTTGTCTTTAAAGTGTTCATTCTTTTCCCTTATGTTTGAATACATTGTCTGTTGATTCTTAACCCCAATTAAACCACCTAGTGATACTCTGGAAAGTGATAAAAAGTTATATAGATGCCTGTGTTCTCATGGTGGAAAACCCTGCCTTGTAAGTTGCCTCATGATGTTAGACAAATACTTTTCTTCATATAATGCAAACCTAGTCTAATTTCTAAGCTCCCTTTATCTGAGCAGGACTAAAGCTTCTCTTTCAGAGTTTCTCCTTGTATAAAATACATTAAGAGAGACGTTTCATGAATTTTTTTGAAAATGTTGTGTCAACAATTGAACAATGAGTTCCTTTTTCAGTTAACACTCAGCAAGATTGGGAAATAATTAACTAAGCAGGGTCTGTGGGGAAGCCAGAAGGTAGTATAAGTAATATACCCACAGCATAGCCTTGAGTTTATAAGGTCTCACTCAAAACCATGCAAGGTACCTGAGACAGAAGAACTTCCTTAAGAAAATGGAAGGGGTGTAATTTACAGAGCTATGTGATCCAGAGGGCCATGCTTCATGTATCCTAATTAAGTAGAGTAGTCTTGGAAATTGCTTTCTGTCATCTGGGTAAGAGGCAATTACAGTTACACTTCAGGTTGCCGGTTCTGTTGGGGGGCGAGGTATTGTATTTAGCTGACATTTCTAATCAATAGAAGGTTAATAAATCAATGCCCGTACTGGTGAAAATATAATGCAGCAAAAGGGAAAGCTCAACGGTTTAGAAGATAGAGCCTAAAATAAATCCAATCAGATAACTCGCATTTCCAGATCATAAAGTTTGCATAGGTGATAGGCTTTATTTTGTTTTATACTAAACTGATACACATTCTAAACTGATACACATTGTGAGTCAACGAATATTCCCACCAAAACCTCTGTTTCATCACCACTTTGTCTTTTAGCATGGTATATAGTGAATTCACTTAGATATACTTCTTTACATGGCATCCTCTACTGATCTTCAATAAAAATGACTGTGTATTTTACAACACTCACTAGGTAGTAAACTCATTAAGACTAGTACCTATGAGGTTTTCTTGGGGGTTTTGTTTTTATCTTGCTTTGAGATGTCCTAGTTATAGAAACTTCAAAAAATGTTCGATGAAATATTGTATGTGCTCTTATATAATATATGTGTAGCTAAACTTGTGACTGCTGCTACCTGTTCGAAAGTTATGTAAAGTCTTCAAAAGTACCTTCTGGACTTGGGGGATGGTGTTCGTAGAAGATTTTCTGGAAGAATGAAACATTTTGCATCCATTGGCCTTTGTCTTAATCTGTTCCCTGTTGTCAAAACAGAATGCCTGAAACTGGGTGATATTTAGGAAATAAATGTATTTTGCTCATAGTTTGCATGGCTAGAAGTTTAAAGGTACATTTAGAGATCTAAGAAGGTGAGATTATGTGGCAAAATGTAAAGGTAAAGGTGGCTCTAAGTTATAGAGGCAAAGCAGAAGGGTGGTCTTGGTTTGTAACAACTTAGACTTCTGGTAACTCATCCAGTCTTCCTAGAACACCTTTCATCTCTCCTCATCTCCATTGAAAGCCCTCATCTCAAAGTACTGTTCCAGTAAGCACAACAGAATAGTTAGGCTTCCCTCTCTGTAGATATGAGCTCAGTGGAACAGAACACATAAAAATATGAAGCATTCACTAATGCTTCTATGATTTTGTGAATGGTACCCACTTCTGACCTCATGGAATGCTTACTCGATCTCACTATTCTGAGCAAAGCCAAGGCACAGGTGTCAGCACAGGCAGAAAGCACCTCTCTAGTGAACTCATTGGTATTAAAGGGCCTTGTTCTCTTGGTATAAGCTGAATCCCAGAACACCTTAGAATGGCTGTTTGGTTTTCCAATAGTTTGACTTCCTTTTTCTTTCTTTCCCATGTTCACTTTTTGCTCCAAGACCACAAACCCCAATCTGCTTAAGATGGAGAAATAATTGTTAATGGAATATCAGATGGATGCCAAGAGAATCAGATGAAATTGGTCCTGATTGTTTAGCTCTGCGTATAATCAATATTTGGCACTGAGTTAAATGCTGGGTATTTTAATCAAGGCAAATGGAACTATGATAGATAAGTAGCTAGCTCAATGGAGTCTAGGTAATAGTAAAATATAATTCAAAAAAGAAAGTAACATTTTATCCAAACATGCAATATGCAGTTGGCAGGAAAAATGATTACTTCTTTGCAAATTCCTGAAATTCACTTAACAAATATTTCCTAAGAACTCATAACAGTATGCATGTACAAAATAACAACAAAAGAAGACATTCTGATACTCTACAAATTATCTGTCACTAATCAACAAATATTTTCTCATGTCTATCCAATTAAGTATTAAAGCTAATGAAAATTTAGATGCGTATTTATCTGTGATGAAATATTTAAAAGTGAAATTTATGACTAATCTTGCACAGATTTTTGGTGATAAAAAATGAAATAATTCATTACCTCAAATCAGCTTGTAAAATACTAAGATTCATGGTAGAATCACCAATGAAAATTGTAAGGCAGATTTAAAACACACCGGTATACATGCTAATTCTCAATGTTGTGGTAAAACATATCTAAATGAATATGTAAATCTTCAAGCTTGAAGTCAATTAGGCTCTGGAAAGCATTGAGCATCTAGATATTTTCCTCATGCACACATTTATGTAATCCCTAGTTCCCGTTTTGTCACATTTATCAATGGGTATCTTCTTACCCTGCCCCTTTCTTCGAAATCTTTTCTTTCTCTCTCCTACTGGCTTGCTTCATTTCTTCAGGATTCAGACTGTATTTAATTTGCACAGGTAACTAAATGATTGATTTCTAACCTTCCCTTATAAATACAACCTGATTCTAGTAAATGCAGAGGAGGTGGATGGGACCCCATATAGATTAACATATAAAAATGTTATTTTTCGATGGTTTTCAAATTATAGTTCATGAAATATATTTTTTAAAAGAATCACTAGGCCAGTATATCCATGGTGGAATTTTCCATAGATCACAACTTTGATTCTGAAGTTGAGATTGTTACATAGAGAAAGTGAGTGCATAACTTGCACAGAAATGGGAGATTCCATGGTACAAGTAGAACCTAAATCTCATGATTTTAGTATTACTAAAATGTTCTCAATGGTAACAAAAATCAGTAACAGTGGATCTTCTTTCTTTAGTATATACTTAATACCCATGCCTAGTTCTCTCAATTCCACCTTAAGTGCCAAGTATTTCTTCAGTATTACATTCATTCTCACAGCAGCATGACAAAAGAGTTATCACTATCCTGAATTAATTAATAGTTAGGAAAGTTCAGAGACAGATAGGATGTAGAAAAAAATATCCAAACCCAAAGCACGTCTACCATATTTCTGTCCCATTATTATTATGGAAATCTAATTTTAAACTCAGAAAGGGCAGAATTCAGTGGGTCTAGCTCATCTCTCTATGTCTAGCACCTCGCAATTTGCCTGGTATTCATTATACATGTGTGAGCTGAAAGACCAACTGAAAGAAATATTTTCTAAATTCTTGTTGATTCTCTTGTTTTTCTTTTTTAATCTTGGAAATTAGATTTTTGGTAAATTTTCAAACATTTAATGAGCTCTTAAGACTTGGTATAGTTGTAACATTTTAGTTCATCAGTGTGAACATTAAAGAGCAGCAGGAGCCCAAGATGCAATCTAGGAATGGCTGAACTATTCAGATGTTGAAGTAAATCACCAATTCCCATAAGAGCAAGCATCCAACATTTGAGTCTAATACTTTCAATAGTGAGAAATAAACACTATTACTTATGTATTTCTTTTCAACTGTCTTTTTTCAATAGCAGCAGAATAAATGCAATAATTAAAATAAAAAGTTTTATAGGATGTGTGTTTCAAATTTAATCAGAGCTCATAGCCCAGGTAAAATTGACAAGTACCAAGGATTACATCCTGTGTATTGAATTCATAAACATGTCATTACAAATTAATAAACCCATTCATCAAGTACAACTAATAATACTGACTCATATTCTATAAAATTGATGATCTTCTCTGTGTGAAATAACATTTTACATTTTTTATAATATTATGCAGCCTAAGTAGATGAGCAAAACTTGGGTGTCCTTTTAAAGACCTTTGAAATTAATTAAAATATAAAATTCTGTCTTGATAAAATACAAAATCCCTACAACTCATTTTTACCAATATTATGATGTCATTACTCTAAAAACAAAACAATGAATGGCAAATCACTTTTAAATCACTTAAATACCTTTCTCTAATTATAAAAGAAGTATACCTTCCTTGACCAAATTTTAGAAAATACAATCCAAACTAAGAAATTAAATATATGTCCTAAACCAAAGATAGCTACAATGAACACTTTGTTTATTGTATGCTCAGAGATCTGACTATTTCTAAATATGTGAGTCATAGAAAGAGGGTGTGGATCTGCCTTCTTGTTTTGATAGAAATTTTCGCATGTCATTCAGGCATTTGTATTACTGGAGTAACCCCTATCAGCTCTCTCTCTCTCTCTCTCTCTCTCTCTCTCTCTCTCTCTCTCTCTCTCACAGAGAGAGAGAGAGAGAGAGAGAGAGAGAGAGTATTCCACCAAAGCAATGAAATTGCCCTAATTCAACTTTAGTTTTTCTATAATCTATTCTCTCCTGAATTCTAGTCAAGCTTCGGAGTATTGTTCCTTACCACTATCTCTGATACTGGCATTGGAGTCCTTATTTATGTAAGTATCCAGAGTGATTGAACAAGGTCTCTTGCTGTCTCTTGTAATACATCACTAGCACCTGGATTCATAAGTCTTTTTATAATATCCCAAAGAGTGCTCTCAACAACATAGGTACTGAAATAAGTAGGACCTTTCTTCTTTTCACCCTTAAGTATAGCTGTCTAAACTTTATGATGATATTTTTCTTCCTTTATGATACTGTCACCCGGTTTTTAAATTTGTAATGGATAAATCTTCAACCTTTTATTGAGAAAATATTTTCTAATTCTGTGTCATTTTATATTTTAGTTATGTGTGAAACTACTGCTTTTACTGAGTTTCTAAATCTTTAAGAAATTTGAGCAGACAGAACATACTAAACAGTTCATCTTACTCAGTTGATTTCTATTGTTATGCTTTCTTTCATTCTCTTTTGGTATTAATACTTTGAACTTACATGTAAGGAGCTTTTTTTTTTAACCTGAAATCCTGAACTATCCAAAGGGACCAAGGAATGTATGTAGGAAATCTATGAATTTGGACATAAAAAAATACATGTTTATATTCAAAACCTGTATTTAATTTTTTTCATTTTCTTCTAATACAAATGTTAATAACAGAACACTGTACTGTTAACAAAATCTGTGCTTTTATCACTAATCAATTCACAGATGTTTGTATGTCACCCTGCAGTTTTTATACATATCTTAAAATATCATTTATACTCATCTCTGCACTGAAATTATTATCTCTGCACTGATAGTTATTAGACTTACTGCTAGATGTTGGTATTTAATGTATTAATAAAATCATGAATATTTTATTCCATCACCAATTTCTGGTTTTAATATTTAAACAACCATATTTCACTACAATTGGTTTTCTTTACAAGCAGATAGTTTATTTTATGCATAAAATTGTTTTGAGTATAAAAGCATCATCTATCAATTTATTTTAGTCCCCTAAAGATAATATACCAACA